>NC_064615.1:1112945167-1114319667 GCF_023898315.1 Schistocerca nitens | reverse complement strand
GTCAGACTCCTGCGTTCGCTGTGTCGTGCAGGGTAAGTGGCCCGACAACATTTTGTGGCAGTCACTCCACACCATGCAGTCATTTTCTGGCCGGACTGCATCTGACGTTCCGCCTGACGTGTAGATTTCGAAGGTCTGTGTACACACGTTCCCTACACTTAATCATGGGATGGAGACGTGGATCGACAACCAGTTTTTCTTACATCTTTTACCGAACCTGCCGTAATTAACTTTCTGTGAGAATCCTTTACTGTTTCGGGATGAATTTTGACATTCAGTCCATTCCTCGCATGCCACCATCCTTGCACCAGGACGACGAATTCGACAGCACATAACGTGCAGCAAGCTGTGCTCTCTGTTGAACAGTCAGGTGATCGGACACAATTACAATTGCCGTGTGCAGCTCATTTTAGTGCAACCATTTGTAATTCAGAAAATAGAAAAAAAGCGCTCGTCAAGGGAGTAAAAAAAGAAGGGGAGGGAGTGAGGAAAATGAAACAAATGCCGAGCATGGACTGCATCTCATGAGTGGCTTGCAGGAAGTCTAGACGAGACTCATGTTACTTCTTTTGATGGCACTGGGAAAAATGTGAGACTATTCAGTACTAAAGAGGAAGTTCAATTGAACTTTGTCAGGTGAGGTACATTCTGCTTCCCACATTAACCATGGGCCTTGCCGTTGGTGGGGAGGCTTGCGTGCCACAGCGATACAGGTAGCCGTACCGTAGGTGCAACCACAACGGAGGGGTATCTGTTGAGAGGCTAGACAAACAACGTATGGTTCCTGAAGAGGGACAGCAGTCTTTTCAGTAGTTGCAGGGGCAACAGTCTGAATGATTGACTGATCTGGCCTTGTAACAGTAACCAAAACGGCCTTACTGTGCTGGTACTACGAATGGCTGAAAGCAAGGGGAAACTACAGCTGTAATTTTTCCCGAGGGCATGCAGCTCTACTGTATGGTTAAATATTGATGGCGTCCTCTTGGGTAAAATATTCCGGAGGTAAAATACTCCCCCATTCGGATCTACGGGTGGGGACTACTCAGGAGGACGTCGTTATCAGGAGAAACAAAAATGCCACTCTACGGATCAGTGCATGCAATGTCAGGTCCCTTAATCGGACGGGTAGGTTAGAAAATTTAAAAATGGAAGTGGATAGGTTAAAGTTAGTAATAGTGGGATTTAGTGAAGTTCGGTGGCAGGAGATATAGGCCTTTTGGTGAGGTGAATAGTGGTTTTATTTGCCAACGAGTTCAGCAGATGATGAGATTGAAGAAATGTATGATGGCGTAAGAAATTATTCAGATAAGGAGACCAAAATTCAGTAGTCATGGGGTACTCGATTTCGGTAGTAGGAAAAGGAAGATAAGGAAATGTGATAGATGAATATGAACTGGGGGAAAGGAATGAAAGAGAAAGCTGCCTGGTAGAATTTTGTACAGAGCATTATTTAATTATAGTTAACTCTTGTCTTAAAAATCATGAAAGAAAGTTGTATACGTCGAAGATACCTGGAGACATAAAAAAGTATGAGATTGTTTATGCAATGGTAACACAGAGATTTCGAAAGCAGGTTTTGAATTGTAAGACATTTCCAGGGGCAGATGTGCACTCTGACCATAATTTATTGGTTATGAAATGTAGATTGAAGCTGAAGAAACTGCAAAAAGGTAGTAATTTAAGGAGATGAGACCTGGATAAACTGAAAGAACCAGAGATTGTAGGGAGTTGCAGAGGGAGTATTAGGGAACGACTGACAAGAACTGGGGAAGGGAATACAGCAGAAGACGAATGGGTAGCTTTGAAATATGAAATTGTGAAATCAGTAGAGGATGAAGTAGGTAAAAGACAAAGGCTAGTAGAAGTCCTTGGGTAACACAAAAGATATTGAATTTAATTGATGAAAGCAGGCGAAAGGGAATAGAAACGTCTAAAAAAATTAGATCGGCAAGGAGTGCAAAATGTCTAAGCAGGAATGGCAAGATGACAACTACACTACTGGCCATTAAAATCACTACACCGAGAAGAAACGCAGATGATAAACGGTTATTCATTGGAGAAATATATTATACTAGAACTGACACTACATTTTCACGCAATTTGGGAGCATAGATCCTGAGAAATCAGTACCCAGAATAACCACCTCTGATACGCCAGGGCATCGAGTCAAACAGAGCTTGAACGGCGTGTACAGGTACAGCTGCCCATGCAGCTTCAACACGATACCACAGTTCATCAAGAGTAGTGACTGTCGTATTCTGACGAGCCAGTTGCTCGTCCACCATTGACCAGACGTTTTCAGTTGGTGAGAGATCCGGAGAATGTGCTAGTCAGGGCAGCAGACGAACATTTTCTGTATCCAGAAAGGCCGGTAGTAGGACCTGCAACATGAGGTCGTCCATTATCCTGCTGAAATGTAGGATTTCTCAGGGATCGAATGAAGGGTAGAGCCACGGGTCATAACACATCTGAAATGTAACGTTCATTGTTCAAAGTGCCGTCAATGCGAACAAGAGGTGACCGAGATGTGTAACCAATGGAACCCCATACCATCAAGCCGGGTGATGTGCCAGTATGGCGATGACGAATACATGCTTCCAATGTGCGTTCACCGCGAAGTCGCCAAACACGGATGCAACCATCATGATTCTGTAAACAGAACCTGGATTCATCCGGAAAAATAACGTTTTGCCATTCGTGCACCCAGGTTCGTCGTTGAGTACACCATCGCATGCGCTCCTGTCTGTGATGCAGCGTCAGGGGTAACAGCAGCCATGGTCTCTGAGCTAATAGTCCATGCTGCTGTAAACGTCGTCCAACTGTTCGTGTAGATGGTTGTTGTCTTGCAAACGTCCCCGTCTGTTGACTAAGGGATCGAGACGTGGCTGCACGATCCGTTACAGCCATGCGGATAAAACGCCTGTCATCTCGACTTCTAGTGATACGAGGTCGTTGGAATCCAGCAAGGCGTTCCATATTACCCTCCTGGACCCACTGATTCCGTATTCTGCTAACAGTCATTGGATCTCAACCAACGCGAGCAGCAACGTCGCGATACGATAAACCGCAGTCGCGATAGGCTACAATTCCGACCTTTATCAAAGTCGGAAACGTGATGGTACGCATTTCCCCTCCTTACACGAGGCATCACAACAACGTTTCACCAGGGAACGGTGGTCAACTGCTGTTTGTGTATGAGAAATCGGTTGGAAACTTTCCTAATATTAGCACGTTGTAGGTGTCGCCACCGGCGCCAACCTTGTGTGAACGCTCTGAAAAGCTAATCATTTGCGTATCACAGCTTCTTGTTCCTGTCGATTAAAGTTCGCGTCTGTAGCACGTCATCTTCGTGGTGTAGCAATTTTAATGGCCAGTAGTGTATAAGGATGTAGAAGCATATATCATTAAGGTTAAGACAAATGCCGCGTACAGAAAAATTAATGAGACCTTTGGAGAAAACAGAATCACGTGAATGAATATCAAGAGCTCAGATAGGAAACCAGTCCTAAGCAAATAAAGGAAAGCAAGAAGGATGAATCAGTATATAGAGCGTCTATACAAGGGAGATACACTTGAGGGCAGTATTGTGGAAATGGAAGAGGACGTAGATGAAGATGCGATGGGGGATATCATACTGCTTGAAGAATTTAATACAGCACTGAAAGACCTAAGTCTTTGTGGAGACAACATTCCTTGAGAACCGATGATAGCCTTGAGAGAGCCAGCCATGATAAAACTCTTCCATCTGGTGATCGAGATGTATGAGACAGGTGAAATACCCTCAGACTTCAAGAAGAATGTAATAGTTCCAATTCTAAAGAAAGCAGGTGCGGTCAGGTGTGAAAATTCCCGAACTATCAGTTTAACAAGTCATGGTCGCAAATTACTGACACGAATTTTTTACACAAGAATCAAAAAACTAGTTAAAGCCAACCTCGGGGAATATCAGTCTGGATGCTGAGATTGTAGCAACACGCGAGGCGATACTGACCGTGCGACTTCCCATATATGAGGAAAGGCAAACCTATGATTATAGCTTTTCTAGACTTGAAGCAAGCTTTTGACAGTGCTGAGTGGAATAATCTCTTCCTAACTCCTACAGAAATCAGATGACGGTTATAAGAGTCGAGAGACATTCAAGGGAAGCCGTGTTGAGAAGGGAATCACATAGGGTTGTAGCCTATCACCTATGTTATAGAATCTACATGTTGAGCAAGCATTAAATTAAACAAAAGGAAAATTTGGAGTAGGAATTAAAGTTCAGGGATAAGAAATAAAACCTTTGAGGTGAGCCGATAACATTGTAATTCTTACACAGACAGCAAACGACTTGGAAGAGCAGTCGAACGGAATGGACAGTGTCTTCAAAGGAGGATATAAGATGAAAATCGACAAAATCGAAAGGAACTTTTCAACTGCGTCCAGTGGCGGTAACAGGGCCCGCAGGGATCAAACTCCTTAAAAAAAATTACAAATTTTGTAAAAAAATCGGGTGATGTGCGAGCGAGTTTTCCGTTGCCCATTCTCGGCAGCTCTCTCTGTTAGTATGTCGTTTGACACTAAAAAGTCTCGTGTGTCCACAGACTGTTCCATGAGACCAAGAAATTCTAGAACAAAAGTTCGGCTTATTGGAAGGTGAACATAACGTAGCTCTTGATTTTGTTTGAACAGTAATGCAGGACTTTTCATAGAATTTTATGCACCGCGCCCAGAGGCATGTCCAAAGTTGAGCAATTCCCCGCCCACTACATGTTTGCACACCACCGCTCGACCTGTGCTACAGTGCCGTGTCCACCTCTTCTACTGACATCGTATCGATTGGTTTGCTCTCTGTGCCACACTGCACTTCAAAAACCCTATGTTTCCGAACTTGGTAATCATTTTCTACTGGTAATTGGCAGACATCGGACCAACACCATTTTTTTACACCATTGAGTGTTCGGAACTTCTGCAGAGCTACTGGAACACAGTGTTGTAAAAGAGCTGTACCAGCAGTGCCCGATCCTGCATTGAGAGAGTCCTGTTGAGCGTATCAGAGGCAAACTGAGGAACTGCCGGGAACCCCGCATCATTCATTTTTAACATTTTGCCGCTAAAAGCACCTTCTACAAGTAAAATTTTCGTATTTTATTTTTCCCATAACGTTTCCCCCCATATTGCGGGGGATGGAGGCTGTCAGCTGTAAAGTACTTCGCTCTTCAGCCAAGAACATTCTTAAAGACATAAGAACTTGAATTATAATCACCCTATATATAACTTTACTGCACATATACTGTTATCGTTAGTTCTATTTTGTCATTTTTATACCTTTCCTAAGGCCGCAATTTTATTTATTATGGTCATTATAGTTGAATAAATAACTAATTCAACAAAAATTAAGTCATTGGTGTGATCTTCTGTTAGTGATGGTAAGGTATTTGTCATAATTATTTATCATTAATCAGTTTTACTTTTGTTTAATTCGCAAAATTTCGCACTTATAATTTATACTGAAGGATCACTTTTGATACCGATTTATTTTCAGCTATCGTAGCTGAAAGACATACACTGATCAGCCAGAATATTATGGCCACCGACCTCCTTTCGATATAAGCCCGTCCACGTGGTAGCGGTGTCATCTAGCGGAGAATGACTGCTAGTGAGACACACACACACACACGGTGCATTCACTATCAGCGAGCGTGCTGCCAGTGCGTAGAATGGGAAGGGTCACGATCTCTCTCAGTTTGACCAAGAGCAGACTGTGATGGCCGGAAGGAGTGGTATGGTAAGAGATTTCAATACGTGGCTAAACCAAGGTCAAACCATGTCCAGACGTCGTGGGGTTGGGTGGCCACCCCTCATTACTAATGTCAGACGTCGTACGCTGGGCAGACTGGTGAAACAACATCATGTACACCGCTTCATGACGGCCGGCCGCTGTGGCTTAGCGGTTCTAGGCGCTTCAGTCTGGAAGCGCGCGACCGCTACTGTCGCAGGTTCGAATCCGGTCTCGGGCATGGATGTGTGTGATGTCCTTCGGTTAGTTAGATTTAAGTAGTTCTAAGTTTTAGGGCACTGATGACCTCAGATGTTAAGTCCCATAGTGCTCAGAGCCATTTGAAGCCTCATGACGATCATGTTTCCAGACAGGAGTAGCAGTTTTCAACAAGATAATGCGCCCTGTCGCAAGGCCAGGAGTGTTATTGAGTGGTTCGACGAACACAGTGGTGAGTTCCAATTGATGTTCTGGCTACCCAAATCACAGGATCTCAAGCCCGTTGAACGCATCTGGGATGTGACTGAACGTAGCATCAGAGATAATAGCCCCCACACCCGCAATGTAAGGGGATTAGGTGACTTGTGTCTGTAGATGTGTTACCAGATCCCTAGAGTGACCTACCAAGGCCTCATTCCTTCCATGCTATGACGCGTCGCCGTTATTATCCGTGCCAAAGGTGGACATACCTTTTATTAGGTAGGTGGCCATAATGTTCTGGGTGAGCAGTGTACATGTGGCGGTGTGCGACCCACGCCCGCGATAGATAATGTACAAGTGTTAGTTAGGGTCGTTGATTTGACCAAATTGCGCAAGCGTATGCCCTTAACCGTGCGTGCCTGTATTTAAAATGTCAAAAGACGGATGTTGCTCACATCTTCAAGATTCCTCCTTATGTCTGAGATGGGAAAATGATCTAAGATTAAATAACATTTGGACAGTAAAGATATCGGACTGTAGGTAGTAGATTACTTCTTTTATCGTATTGTTCGACTGTGGCTTTCTTCCAGTGTGTCGCGTCGTCCGTATGTTTCGACGGCCGCATACAGCTGGCACGGAACGCTGCAGGACGGGTTGAGCGTCCGCCTGCCTGAGACTCTGGCCCGCCCCTGTCCCCTGCTCAGTCCGGGATCCGCCACTCAGTCCCGTCTCTGCGTCCCTCTGGCGACTAGCAGCAGAGCAGGCGGCAGTACGTAACGAGCTGCCGTGCAGTGCTGTGCTGTGCAGCCTAACAAGACGTGGCCAGGGGCGAAGTCAGCACACGGCGAGCCTTCGTGGTCCCTCCTTCTCTTTCGTCCTCAGCTACAATCCGTTTAGCTTTCTTTGTTTCCGAGGCCCAGTCCTGTATTTTCGATGTCTGACTCGCTGTTTATCTACATAACTACGTGATGAACTGCCAAAGATCAGAGCTCTCGGGTCCTCTCTAAACGACCAGCCAACCATTCTACGTATTTTACGTTACAAGCGCGTTAAGTTACTTCTGATGAACTACCGTCCATCTTACACCTGAATAAAATAAGTTTTCATATTGGATCACGTCATTGTAACTATTAAAGTAGCTAAATTGCTGGCGTTTCGACAGCCTTAGGATCTGAGAGGACCACAGCACGGTAGAAACGTTGGCGATTTAGCTGTTTAAGTAGTTACAAAGAAGCGGCCCACTATCCAAAATATTTTTGTTCAAACTGACACCAGCCGTGGAAGTCTACGAACTTACATCTCACACCTGCTTATGATACGGAGAATTTGTCAATAAATAAATGTGAATCCAATATTATACACTATGTGATCAAAAGTATGTGGACACCCCCAAAAACATAAACATACGTTTTTCATATTAGGTGCATTGCGCAGGACCTCAGTAGTCATTAGACATCGTGAGAGAGCTGAACAGGTCGCACCGCGGAACTCACGGACTTCGAACGTGGACATTTGATTGGGTGTCACTTGTGTTACACGTCTGTACGCGAGATTTACACACTCCTAATCAGCCCTAGATCCACTGTTTCCGATGTGATAGCGGAGTGAAAAGTGAAGGGACACGTACAGCACAAAAGCCTTCAGGTCGACTTCGTCTGTTGACTGACAGAGACCGCCGACAGTTGAAGAGGCTTTACTCCAACACCTCCCTTTCGGCACCGAGAAGCTTCTCTAAAAATAAAAACATCGTTAATCCCGAGCTCGACACCTGTCATCACTTAAATTTTGATTATTGATCAGCATTGTCGGCCGAAGACTTGCGGCATAAGAACTCAGCCTCACTCTGCCAACCGTCTTGTCAAAGAGAGCGAAGAAGGGGACAGAATTGAGAGCAGTCTCTTGCCCATGGGGTGACAAGCTGCCCCTAAAGGGGGAAAAATCTGCAATTAAGTATTAACTGTGTCTTACTTGTCCCTTCTTTTTCCGTGTGCTTTGCTTTTTGGAAACTATAATTTTCGAGTACGAGTAATAGTGTTTCATGGATTTCGTGTTTGTTTTGAATACAGTCCAGAGACAGTTAGTGCTTATTTTCATTGTTTCCAACAAGAAGTGTCTAGAAACAACAGTTTAGTCAGCTATCAGCCGCCCAGGCTTCTTTAGTGAATTAGCAGTGTAGTTCAAAGTTGATTACTTAACTTTCTACAGCAAATTGTTGATTTCTTAGGATGGATAGGATGTGTGACTGCTGTGTACGGACGCAGGAGGAGCTGGCCACTGTTCGCGAACGGCTGAACGTGCTCATGGCCGTGGTCAGCCGTCTTCACGCTGCTGCTTCGGAGTGTAGCGGCAGTAGGGAGTCTGGTGCGTTGCATGGTACACCCCAGGTGTTACATGCTTCACCCAAGGTCGAGACATCTTCGCGGGTACCTGGCAAGCTTGGGTCACCCTCTCCCCAAGGGAAGTGGCGGGTTCAAATACGTTCGCGTCGCACGTGGCGGAGGGTCAATGTGCAGGCTGGCCGTGTGGCATCGCCCGCTCTGCCTGTGAGTGGACATGTGGCTACTGCTTCAGCAAGGTCTGAGCTGGTACACGGGGGGAGGGGTTTATTAGTGATTGGGAGCTTCAATGTTAGGCGGGTGATGGAGCCCGTTAGGGAAATAGCGGAAGGGTCTGGGGAGAAGGACAGTGTTCACTCTGTCTGCTTGCCGGGTGGTCTCATCCGAGATGTGGAGGAGGCCCTGTCGGCGGCGATAGAGAGCACTGGGTGCACCAGACTGCAAATTGTTGCTCATGTCGGCACCAATGACTCCTGCCGTCTGGGTTCAGAGATCATCCTCAGTTCATACATGAGCTTGGTGGAGTTGGTGAAGGCAGAAAGCCTCGCTCGCGGGGTGGAATCTGAGCTAACGATTTGTAGTATCGTTCCCAGAACCGATCGCGGAGCTCTGGTTTGGAGCAGAGTGAAAGGCTTAAACCAGAGGCTCAGACGATTCTGCGGAGATCTGGGGTGCAAACTTCTCGACCTCCGCTATGAGGTGGAGAAATGTAGGGTCCCCCTGAATAGGTCAGGCGTGCACTACACGCAGGAGGAGGCTACAAGGGAAGTGGAGTATGTGTGGAGTGCACATGTGGGTGTTTTAGGTTAGAGAATTCCCTCCCGACAAGATGCGTCCTGAAACGCGACAAGGTAACAGTAGACAAAATGCAACAGGCAATGACAATATTAATGTGGTAATAGTAAACTGCAGGAATGTCTATAGAAAGGTCCCAGAACTGCTCTCATAAACAAACGGTCACAATGCCCACATAGTACTAGGGACGGAAAGTTGGCTGAAACCAAATGTAAACAGTAATGAAATTCTAAACTCAGATTGGAATGTATACTGCAGAGACAGGCTGGACAGTGAAGGGGAAGGCGTGTTTATAGCGATAAAAAGTGCAATAGTATCAAAGGAAATTGACGGAGATCCGAAATGTGAAATAATTGTGGGTGAAGGTCACGGTTAAATCAGGCTCAAAGATGGTAATTGGATGTCTCTTTAAGCCCCTTGGCTCAGCAGCTGTTGCGGCAAACACCAGAAGGAAAATTTGGAAAATATTTCGAGTAGATTTCCCGACCATGTTATAGTTTTGGGTGGAGATTTTAATTTACCAGATATAGACTGGGAGACTCAAACGCTTATAACGGGTGGCAGGGACAAAGAATCCAATGAAATTTAAGTGCATTATCTGAAAACTACCTTGAGCAGTTAAACAGAGAACCGATTCGTGGCGATAACAGATTAGACCTTCCGGTGACAAACATACCCGAACTATTTGAAACAGTTAACGCAGAACAGGGAATCAGCGATCATAATGCGGTTACAGAATCGGTGATTTCAGCCGTAAATAGAAATATTAAAAAAGGTAAGAAGATTGTTCTGTTTAGTGAAAGGGACAAAAAGCAGATTTCAAAGTACTTGACGGTTCAACACAAAAGTTTTATCTCAAGTACAGATAGTGTTGAGGATCAGTGGACAAAGTCCAAAACCATCGTACAAATGCATTAGATAAGTATGTGCCAAGCAAGACCGTAAGAGATGAAAAAGAGCCACCGTGGTACAACAACCGTGTTAGAAAACTGCTACCGAAACAAAGGGTACTTCACTGCAAACATAAACATAGCCAAAGCCTTGCAGACAAACAAAAATTACAAGAAGCGAAATATAGTGTGAGGAGGGCTATGCGAGAAGCGTTCAACGAATTCGTAAGTAAAGTTCTATGTACTGACTTGGCAGAAAATTCTAAGAAGTTTTGGTCTTATGTCAAAGCGGTAGGTGGATGAAAACAAAATGTCCAGCACTCGGTGACCAAAATGGTACTGAAACAGAGGATGGCAGACTAAAGGCCGAAATACTAAATTTCTTTTTCCTAAGTTGTTTCATAGAGGAAGACTGCAGAGTAGTTCCTTCTCTAGATTTTCGCACGGATGAGGAAATGTTAGATATCGAAATAGATGGCAGAGGGATAGAAAAACAATTAAAAGGAAAGGCCGTTGGACCTGATGGAATACCAGTTCGATTCTACAGAGTACGCGAAGGACCTTGCCCCCATTCTTGCAGTGGTGTACCGTAGGTCTCTAGACGAGCGTAGCGTTCCAAAAGATTGGAAAAGGGTACAGGTCATCCCCATTTTGAAGGAGGGGCGTCGAACAGATGTGCAGAACTATAGACCTATATCTCTAACGTCGATCAGTTGTAGTATTTTGAAACACGTATTACGTTCGAGTATAATGACTTTTCTGGAGACCAGAAATCTGCTCTGTATAAATCAGCATGGGTTTCGAAAAAGACAATCGTGTGAAACCCAGCTCGCGCTATTCATTCACGAGACTCAGAGGGTCATAGACACGATTTCCCAGGTAGATGCCGTGTTTCTTGACTTCCACACGCTTTTGATACAGTTCCTCACAGCCGTTTAATCAACAAAGTAAGAGCATATGGGTTATCAGACCAATTGTGTGATTGGATTGAAGAATTCCTAGATAACAGAACGCAGTATGTCATTCTCAATGGAGAGAAGTCTTTCGAAGTGAGAGTGATTTCAGGTGTGCCGCAGGGGAGTGTCGTAGGACCGTTGCTATTCACAATATACATAAATGATCTTGTGGATGACATCGGAAGTTCACTGAGACTTTTTGCGGATGATGCTGTAGTATATCGAGAGGTTGCAACAATGGAAAATTGCAGTGAAGTGCAGGAGGATCTGCAACATATTGACGCACGGTGCAGGGAATGGCAATGGAATCTCAATGTAAACAGATGTAATGTGCTGCGAATACATAGAAATAAAGATTCTTTATCATTTAGCTACAATACAGCAGGTCAACCACTGGAAGCAGTTAATTTCATAAATTATATGGAAGCAGACATTAGGAGTGATTTAAAATCGAATGACAATATAAAATTAATTGTCGGTAAAGCAGATGCCAGACTGAGATTCATTGGAAGAATCCTAAAGAAATCAGTCCGAAAACGAAGGAAGTAGGTCACAGTACACTTGTTCACCCACTGCTTGAATACTGCTCACCGTTGTGGGATCCGTAACAGATAGGGTTTATAGATTTTTTTTTTTTTTTTTTTATGGTTCAAATGGCTCTGAGCACTATGGGACTCAACTGCTGTGGTCATTAGTCCCCTAGAACTTAGAACTACTTAAACCTAACTAACCTAAGGACATCACACACATCCATGCCCGAGGCAGGATTCGAACCTGCGACCGTAGCAGTCGCACGGTTCCAGACTAAAGCGCCTAGAACCGCGAGACCACCGCGGCCGGCTAGGGTTTATAGAGGAGATAGAGAATATCCAACGGAGAGCAGCGCGCTTCGTTACAGGATCATTTAGTAATCGCGAAAGCGTTACGGAGATGATAGATAAACTCCAGTGGAAGACTCTGCAAGAGAGACGCTCAGTAGCTCGGTACGGGCTTTTGTTGAAGTTTCGAGAACATACCTTCACCGAGGAGTCAAGCAGTATAATGCTCCCTCCTATGTATATCTCGCGTAGAGACCATGAGGATAAAATCAGAGACATTGGAGCCCACACAGTGGCATATCGACAATCCTTCTTTCCAAGAGCAATACGAGACTGGAATAGAAGGGAGAACCGATAGAGGTACTGAAGGTACCCTCCGCCACACACCGTCAGGTGGCTTGCGGAGTGTGGATGTAGATGTAGATGAACGACATGATGATACAGAAGGCAATGCAAACCAATCCATTCAACAAAGTTAACGTGTATCCAGAGGAAATGTGCCTTGTAAATGAAAAAGTGTCGTTATGATCCCGACATTGGCAAGAGATTCTGGAATACTTCTCCATTGGGATCTCTGGGGGGGGGGGGGGGGGGGGGGACTGCCAAAGTGGAGGCGACCATGAGAAAAAGACTAAATAACCAACGAAAGGATAACTTTCTACGAGCCGGGGCGTGGAATGTCAGAAGCTTGAATGTGGTAGGGAAGCTAGAGAACCTGAAAATGAAAATGCAAGGTTCAGTCTAGATATATTAGGGGTCAGTGAAGTGAACTGGAATGAAGATAAGGATTTCTGTTCAAATTAGTAGATGGCAACAGAAAATTGTATAACAGGAGTAGGATTCGTTATGAATAGGAAGGCAGAGCAGAGAGTGTGTTACTGTGTTCTTATGAGTATCGACAGCAGACCAGCACCAACAACGATAGTCCAGGTATACATGCCAACCCCGCAAGCTAAAGATAAAAAGATGAAGTGTGTGAGGACACATCTGCCCTTACAGTACGTAAGGCGAGATGAAAATCTAATAGTCATGGGGGACTGGAATGCAGTTGTATGGGAAGAAGTAGAAGATAACCCTACAGAAGGACGTGGGATTGAGACAAGGAATAAGAGAGGAGAAAGTCTACTTGAGTTCTATAATAGATTTCAGCTAGTAGCAGCACATATTCTGCCGGCCGCGGTGGTCTAGCGGTTCTGGCGCTGCAGTCCGGAACCGCGGGACTGCTACGGTCGCAGGTTCGAATCCTGCCTCGGGCATGGGTGTGTGTGATGTCCTTAGGTTAGTTAGGTTTAAGTATTTCTAAGTTCTAGGGGACTTATGACCTAAGATGTTGAGTCCCATAGTGCTCAGAGCCATTTAAACCAAGCACATATTCTGTTCAAGAATCACAACTGGAGGAGGTATACTTCGAAAAGACCCGGTGTTACAGGAAGATTTCAGTTAGATTACATCATAGTGAGAGAGAGATTCCGAAATCAGATACCCAGTAGCAGGTATAGACTCAGTAGAGATGAAGTTAAAGAAGTTTAAGAGATTATCCAGGATGAATCAATAAGCAAAGCAGTGGGATACGGAAGTACTATGGACTGACGTTCTCTAAATCTACAGACACAGCAATAACGAAGAGCTCAGTACGCAGTACAGTTGATGAGGAATGGACGTTTCTACATAGGAAAATCACAGAAGTTAGAAAGAAAAATATAGGTACAAAGAAGGTAACTGCGAAAAAACCATGGGTAACAAAAGAAGTACTACAGCTGATCGATGAAAGAAGGAAGTACAAATTCAGGACTACAGAAATACAAGTAACTGAGGAATGAAAAAAATAGAAAGAGCAGGGAGGCAAAGGCGAAATGGCTGCATGAAAAATTTGAAGAAATCGAAAAAGAAATGACTGTTGGAAGTACTGATTCAGCATATAGAAAAGTAAAAACCACCCTCGGTGAAACTATAAGAAAGGATGTATCATGAAGACTGCACCTGGAAATCCAATGTTAATTGCAGAGGAAAGAGAGGATACGTCGAAAGAGTGGACTGTAGGCATTTATGATGGGGAATATTTGTGTGATGTGATAGAAGAAGAAACAGGAGACGATTAAGAATAAATAGTGGATCCAGTATTAGGATCAGAATTTAATAGTGCTTTAGACTTTAGATCAAATAAGGCGGAAGGGATAGACAACATTCCATCAGAATTTGTAAAATCATTGGGGGAAGAGGTAACAAAACGACTACTCACTTCGGTGTATAGAATGTATGAGTCTGGTGACATACCATCTGACTTTCGGAAAAATATCATCCACACAATTCCGAACACTGCAAGAGCTGACAACTGCGACAATTACCGCACATTCAGCTCAACATCAAGCGCATCCCAGTTGCTGACGAGAATAATATACATAAAAATACAAAAGAAAGTTGAAAATGCGTTAGAGGACGATCAGTTTGGATTCAGGAAAGATTAAGGCACCAGAGAGGCAATTCTGGGTTGCGGTTGATAATGGAAGCAACACTAAAGAAAAATCAAGACGCGTTCATAGGATTTGTCGAAATGGAAAAAGCATCGTAGAATGTAAAATGATGCGAGATGTTCGAAATTCTGTGAAAAATGGGGATAAGGTATAGGGAGAGATCGGTAATATACAAGGTGTGCAACAACCAAGAGGGAATAATAAGAGTGTACGACCAAGATCGAAGTGCTCTGATTAAAAAGGGTGTAAGACAGGGATGCAGCATTTCGCTCCCTACTGTTCAGTCTGTACATCGAATAAGCGATGACGTAAATAAAAGAAAGGTTCATAAGTGGGATTAAAATTCAAAGTAACAGGATATCAATGATACGATTCGCTGGTCACATCCCTATCCTGACTGAAAGTAAGAGAGAATTAGAAGATCTTTTAAATGGAATGAACAGTCTAATGAGTACCGAATATGGATTGAGAGTAAATCGAAGAAAGACGAAAGTAACAGAAATGAAAACTGCGAAAACCTCAGCATCAGGATTGATCATCAGGAAGTAGACGACTTTAAGGAATTGTGCTAACTAGGCAGTAAAATAACCAATGACGGACAGAATACGAAGGACATCAAAAGGAGACTAGCACAAGCAAAAAAGGCTCTCCTGTTCAAGAGACGTCTTCTATTATCAAACATGGCGTTAATTTGAGGAAGAAATTTCTCCGAATGTACGTTTGGAACAGAATATTGTATGATAGTGAAACATGGACTGTGGGAAAACAAGAACAGAAGAGAATCGAAGAATTTGAGTAGAGGTGCTACAGATGAATGATGAAAATTACGTGGACTGATAGGGTAAGGAATGAGGAGGTTGTGTGCAGAATCGTAGAGGAAATGAATATGTAGAACACACTGACAAGGAGAAGAGACAGGATGATAGGACATCTGATAAGACATTAGGGAATGACTTCCATGGTTTCGAGGAAGCTACGGAGGAAGACAGAAATTGGAATACGTCCATCAAATAACTGAGGAAGTAGGTTGGAAGTGCTACTCTGAGGTGAAAAGGTGGGTACAGGCGAGGAATTCATGGCGGGCCGCACCACACAAGTTAGATGACTCAAAAACAAAAATAAAAGACCACTTATTCTTCCCCGTTGGGTAGGGGGCCTCGGTCTTGTCAACATACATGTTAGAGCGGCTGTACGCTATGTCTGCACGACGGTTAACCTGTGGACCCACCATCAGACCAGTTTGTTGAGAACCTGACTGATAAATTTGCTCTTCTTTCCAGATTGCCACCGATTGCAGTAGTGCTTGTTTTTACTTCCCTGTCGTATCGCGAGAACTTTTTCATCAAATACAGTTGCATCCATGCAGTCTTGCCTCGTACTAAGACCCGTACAGCATGTGACGTTTATCGGCTAATGATGAGAGATCACATCCGAAACCCGGTGAAGAGCTGGGATCCTGAGATCGCACGGCGCCTGGTGAGGCGTTGCGTGGACCACGTCCTCCTTGCTACGGAGACTCGTGCTACCTGAGGTGTTGTCGTCAATTAGAAACACATAATGCAGCTCCTGGCACATTCCATTAATATGGCAGATTCTCCATTTTACCACCTTGACACGGATGAACAACAACTGCTGCATGGTGCTTCAGCAGAGGTGTGGCGGTTGGCACAGAGAATGTTAATCCGAATTCTCGGTGCTGCTCCGCGCGCTCTCGTGCCGTAGTCGCTTCTGTTGCCGGCTGAGACCTCATCCCCTCACATGATGACGAACACGGCGAATTGGATCAAAGGACTGTCAGTTCATAATATGTGTCTTGGGGCAGCAAGATCATCCTTGATTTTTGGGCGTTACTCCAAGACCGTCATACCTCTTTAACCCTTTGAATACTAAATTTGTTTCAAAAACACGCGCAAAAACTACAAGACATTTCGAAAACACTCACGCATCAGTGAACAAAGCATCTCTTCAAATTCGTAACTCACACTACAGGCGCTCAATATGGGCTTCGTTTGTGACGCGGCAAGCGTCAGTTCGTGGATGTAATCCGTTGACGTGATGCGTCTGGGAAGGCGCCAACGCAGCTCGCCTTGTGAATGTCGTGAGTGGGTTGCCTAACTGCAGGAGGGAACTAATTCGATGTGGCAATACATATACTAGCGTTGACAATGAAATCTGCGGACAGCACAACGTACAGGTTTCATCTGTAATTATAAGAACTTTGCTAACCATCAGAAGGCTTCCCAGTACCAGTGGGACACTGGTACACAGTAATACCACGCAGCAGTTCTCTGACAACCTATAGTGGGACAAGAACGTCCCGATGGTATTCAAAGGATAAATGCGCCATTCGAGATATTGTCAACATTACGCTAGGTTTTTGGGTAGTGTTTTCATGGGTCCTCCCAGCAGCTGGGGTGTTCGTGTATGAGAAGATGACTTCTTGTTTAGCATTCCAGTCCTTGTGACAGTGATATGGAATACAGTTCGAGACGACGTGTGCAAATCAGCCAGCTGGACCAAATCAACGTTAGCCTACTCTTTTCACGTTTGTTTGCGGTCGCTGTTTTGTTTTGTATCGCCAGGAGGGCGTTCCTAAGTCGGTTATAGTTGTTTGTGATTCTGATGATGTTCCCAAGTCTTGACAGCCTATTTTAGTGGATGATTATAAGTAAAGTAGAGTTACTCACGGAGGTACAGCGTCGCTGTAATAATTGTATGACAGCGAAACTTCGTAGAGACGCTAATGCGTTGACGTAGAACCGATTTACGCTGGAAGAAAACAGTTCCAATTTCTGCCACCACGTGCATATCTTGCACTGTACACCATTTGTATGACGGTATGACACCCACGATGTCATCTGACAATCTATGATGTGAGTGACCACTGTGGCTATCGAGAAGAGAGACCGTGTACTGTTAGTAAAACTGTTTTGCGTGGACGGCAACAATTACAGTGATGCACAGAGAGTACTGCCGTCTGAGAAGAGGCCAGATGTCATTGAATGGTTTAAAGAAAACTATTATGAAATTCGAAAACACGGGTGAGCTCCCTGTGGCACCTAGAACACGAAGTAAATATTCCTGAATTCCCATCGAGAACAACTGCCAAGATGAAAAACATAGAAGAAGATATCCTCGGTTTTTCAAAGCAGCTTAAATAACTTCGTAAAGGCAAAGCCTCCGGTCCAAATTGTATACCAGTCAAGTTCCTCTCAGAGTATGCTGATACAAGAGCTCCATATTTAGCAATTATATATCGCTCATAGAACGATAAGTACCCGAAGACAGGAAAATTGCTCAAGTTACATCAATAACCAAAAAGAGAAATAGGAGTAATCCGCTGAATTTCGGGCCCATATCATTAACGTCGATTCGCAGTAGGGTTTTGGAACATGTACTGTGTTCGAACATTATGAATTACTTGGAAGGAAACGATTTATTGACACATAGTGATTTACGGATTCTGAAAATATCGTTCTTGTCTAGTTCAATAACTAGCTCTTTATAGTCGTGAAGCAATGAGTGTTATCGACAGGGGACGTCAAACTGGTTCCATATTTTTAGATTTCCAGTAGGCTTTAGATACCGTTACTCACAAGCATCTTCTAAACAAACTGCGTACCTATGGAATATCGCCTCAGTTGTGCGACTGGATTCTTGATTTCCTGTCAGAAAGGTTACAGTTCGTAGTAATAGAAGGATAGACATCGAGTAAAACAGAAGAAATGTTCGGCGTTCCCCAAGGAAGCGTTATAGGCCCTCTCTTGTTCCTGATCTATATTAACAACATAGACAATCTGAGTAGCCCTCTTAGATTGATTACAGATGACGCTATCTCTGCAGTCTTGTAAAGTCATCAGATGACCATAACGAATGCCAAAATAAATTACATGAAATATATGTATGGTTCAATGTGGCAATTGACCCTGAAGAAAAAGAAGTGTGAAGTTATTCACATGAGTACTAAAAGAAATCCGTTAAATTTCGATTACGCTAAAAGTCACACAAATCTGAATGTAAATTCAACTATATACTTAGGGATTACATTTACAAATAACGTAAATTAGAAAGATCACATAGTACATATTGTGGATAGAGCAAACCAAAGACTGCGATTCATTGGCAGAACACCTAGAAGGTGCAACAGCTCTACTGAAGAGACTGCTTACACCACGCTTCTGCGCCCTATTCTGGAGTGCGGTATTGGATCCGCATTAGGTGGGACGACTGGATGACATCGAAAAAGTTCAACGAAGGGCAGCTGGTTTTGTATTATCGCGAAATACGGTAGATAGCGCCACAGACATGTCACGTGAATTAGAGTGGCAATCATTAAAGCAAAGGCGTTTTTCGTTGCGACGAGATCTTCTCATGAAATTTCAATAACCAGTTTTCTCCTCCGATTCTGAAAACGTTCTGTTGACACCCACCTACATAGAGAGAAACGATCATCACGATAAAGTAAGAGAAATCAGTGTTCGAGAGTGGAACGGTAGAGAGACAGCTCGAAGAGGGTTTCTACCAGGCACTTTATTGTGAATAGAAGAGTAATCACGTAGATGTAGATGTAGAAGGCATCATATCCTGGTAGAGGCTATTGACGACTTTACTGTTGCTGTAACTGATGATGCTGCACGTGCCCCAGGTAGCGTTAGTGCTCGTGCTGTGTCACGATAATTCACCAGCACGATAGGTTTTGCGGTCTCTATTACACTGGTACCCGTACAAGATCCAGACGGTGCAGCAGCTGAATCCACGTGATCCGCAGCAACGTTCTGACTGTGTTCTTCAGCTTCTGGCACGGACTGAAGCGGATCACATTTGGCTGGTTAACATTTAAAGGAGGACGAAGCACATTTTACACTACAGGGTCCACTGAATATACAAAACTGCCGAATTTGGGGTACTGTTAAACAGCGTGTTGTACACGAACAGCTATAGCACTTTTTAACTGGCCACCGAGTCGTCACAGAAATGTTACAATTCACTATGCAAATGATTACAACTTAGACCCGAAATTCAAAGAATTAATCCAAGAGAGGAGCATATTTAATTCCTCAACATGCTATCTTGCATTGCTGTGTTCACCATTGTGTGCAACTAACTTGATTGGGACCAGTTTCCTCGTATAAGATTATGTAAATCTTTTTCCTTTTTATTATAACCCTGCAAAATTAATGACTGGTAGGAGCCAAGGAACGAATATTCTGAACAGATAAGTGCTGTGAGGACCAGAATGATTATTCAAAGTTTTCGGTTCAGCAGAGACAAATTAATTAGATGGCCATTAAAAGTTTTCCCTAAACGGTAAGAAGAGAACACTTAAAATCTACGCAGTAAAATTTCAAACATTTTCTGAGTGATCTGGCACCCTCCCTATCCAGATGCACTGCACAAACCTATGTGTATCCTATTGAGAGTCTATTCGAAAATATGACGTGAAGAGGCGATCTCGTATGGTGCAACTGGTAATCAAATGTCACGAGTTCTACCGCTCTAGCAAGATGGAGCAAGGCTGATCAAAGTACGCCGGTGCCGTGCATAACTGCAGCTATACGCGGTGATTCTGTCAACTGCCTGCACTGCTCGATGGGTTCTTACGTAGATGACCGACAGAGCTGCAAATTCGACGATGCGCGATTACAGTAAACAGCGTGTTGCCAGGTAAAACTACTACCTCCGTATTCCGTAGCGGATAATACAGGGTGTACATAAAGTCCGGGAACACTTCAATGACTTATTGCACAAGAACCAAACATTGTACAGATATCATACATACGAAGAGAAACCCAGAAATTATTTTTAGTGTATACCGCCACAGTGTAGTTTGGTAATCTGCCGACAGTCAGCGCTAGTCGCAAACATGGCGAGTTCCGGTGCGGAGCGAGCTTCCTGTGTTTTGGAGTTCGACAGAAACAAGTGTGCTACAGCGGTTCAATGGATGTTTAGAACAAAGTATGGTAAGAAGCCACCAACAATGAAGGCCATTTACCACTGACACAACAAATTCGTTACGACGGGTTGCTTGTGCCCGGGAAATAGGAGTCAACGTCACCGTGTGAGTGAAGTGGATGTGGAGCGTGTACAAAAGACATTCATAATCAGTCCTCCCTCTTCAGCAGACCACACTCCTTGTGACTTTTTTCTGTAGGGACACATTAAAGATCTGATTACGTACCGCCTCTACCACGTGATATAGCAGAGCTCTGGGAGAGAACACGGGAAGCCATGCTGGGACGGGTATGGCAAGAATTCGATTACCTTATTGACGTCTGCTGGGTCACTCATAGTTCGAATATCGAATTTTTTGAAAAAAACCCTTTTCTCTTCAAAATGCAATATGTATGACATCTGTACAATGTTTAGTTCTTTTGCAATAAATAATTGAAAGTGTTCCCGGACTTCATGTACACCCTGTAGAGACTATTACGACTGCTCACTAAAGCAGTCAGAACATGAACCCTGTTTCTCAGATCTCGGGTGGCCTCAGTTTCTCCTTCTCAGCACCAGAGGCTGCCCAATCGACTTCTTGCATCAAAATTTCCGCCAGTCCTTTGCCTTAGCTCCAGACATTGTGTGTGCAGGAATCATCCAGTGTCACACAATTTCATCCAATGTATGGCTTCTGGGAGGCGTTTTAAGTTGAAATGTTCTCGAGGCTTCTGCGTCTCTAACGAAACCACTGAAAGTTCCTGCAGAGTTCCGCGCCAAGAAAAGGTGTGTGAGGGGCTTAAAAGGAGCGCCCCTCACCAGCAGGGCCCATAGCGGCACCAGATCCGACGTTTGTGTTAATACGGCACCCTGGCCACAAGAAACTGAGTCTAGGCCAGCTTTCCAAGTAGTGGAGTAATCGTAGTTTTGATTCTTACGGTACAGGGTGAGGGCGCCACCCCACCCCCGCCCTGTACAAAGGCTGCCGCCCGTCAGGAGTGGGGCGTCTGCTGGCTTTCTCTCGGGCCACCCGTGGAGGCTGCTGTAAACCACCCCGTCTCTGCCGTTCCCTCAATGTGGCTCAGTCACAGAAACCGAAGGTAACTGAATTATCTTCAACTGCTATAAAATTTCCTCTCTGCCTGAAATGCGACGTAACACTTGACCCGCTTGGTTACTCCGGTGTGAAAATAACTAGAAATATCCAGAATGATTCTGCAAACCAAACCATAAGGAAACTGCATGGTTCTTTATTAAAATGTAATGTGGGCGAGTGATGTGAGTATCGCACTCATTGTGGAGGGAACGCAACGGTTGCCACCTTACACACCCGCTGTATGTGACTGTGTCTAATGGGTTACCAGCATCTTTGTTCTTGGTCCGTTCATCTTTGAAGAGAATACACCCAGAGGGCCTGTAAACTGCTTCATGAGGACTACACGTTATCGAGACCACCTTGTACAAGATCTGATTCGCGCTTTGGAAGAGCAGAACTGTGTGGAAACCTTTAACGACATGATTATGATAAATATGAGCGACTTACAACGTTCTTTAAATGGTTTTTATTTTATAAATCACTGACGATGAGCCCATTTCGGCATCCTACCATCATCAAATACATAAGTAAGTAGTAGTCTGAATATAATGGTCTGTAACTGTGACAGGAAAAGTTATAATTCATTCGTTTGTTGTTTTTATCTTACATGTAATATCATTCCTGTAATATCGCTGCTACCATGTCCTGTCCTTTCATTTTCTTTTTTACAATTATTAGTTTCTCCTTAGATGAGGGTTGGAGACATGTATTTGAATTTATTCACTCTTTATGCGTGCTAGGTTTTTCTTGACAGCTTGGATGACAGTGCATGAGTGATATTACATGTTTAAATACTTACCATTATAAATAAGCTATGTGTAGAAATTTGATTGTTTTTTATTGATTTTTACACGTTTGATTCTAAATATGTTGTTTGCTTGGAATATGTTTTAGTTTTAGTACAGATTTTTATGCTATATTTTTAATTTTCCGTAATAATTTTTTATTGTGATGTTTTCTTGGTGTTTCTGCACTGTGGGCCCCTTAGAACAAAAGTAATGTGTGGAAACCACTCTTTTCATGCAAGGTGGGGCCACGTCTCATGTTGCTCGCCAAGTGGATGATGTGCTTAATGCTACCTTCCACGAACATGTTACCTCCGAGACGCACGGCATGCAAGATCACGTGTTCTGAATCCATGTGATTTTTGGCTCTGGGGATATCTAAAAGAACGCGTTTATAGGGGTACCGTCTGGTCCCTTCCTGAAGGCCAGTATACAATAACACGGTGCTTAGATTGGACCAGAACTGCTGTGAGCAACTGTTGATTTCGTCATTTTACGAATGCAGCATCTTATCGAAGTCTCAGGTGCTCATACTGAAAAAAAATTGTAACTGACGGTTAATAATGAAACAAACATAATGACTTTCTCACTTGTTGGACCTCTCCTGCCCACACCCCATTCCTATTTCATTACATACGGAAACATTTCTACACGTCTTTGTAGCATTGACTACGACATATTTCCACCTGGTGGCGAAATTTGAAACTATTTTTTTTTCGGCGTAAATCAGTTCCGGATTAATGCTGTATTATATCCACTAAGTTCCGCTGCCATTCGACGATTACATCTCACACTGGACCTCTGTCAGTAGCTGCACATTAAACGTAACCACCTGGTATGTTGATAAGATGATTAAAAGAAATTTTGTACTATGTATCATCTGTGTAATGGATGAAAGAGGAGATGTGCGTTCTCAGAGGTCTTCATTGTAATGCTCAGAGTGTTCAGTCGCGAACGCGACACTGCGGGCTTTTGTTCCCTCATCATGCCACGAAGGGCCATTTCAATCGTAGTTCGTGCACACATTGTAAGTTTAAGGTAAGACAGGTTGTGAGCACGGAACCGTTCCAAATTATCAGTTTGCCTTCCTAGGCATCCATTGCGATCACCAGAACAGCACTGTGCTGCGTAAGGAATTTGGGCAAGGAAGCACTTGGAATGAAATCAGAGTCAGGTTCTTATAACGATCCAGTGTATGACTTCTAAAGCACCTGATGATCGTCATACAGGAGTGTAGAACTATCTTGATAGAAAGAACGTCTCAGTCATGCAGTTTGAATGGTTAAGAAGGGATACAGATTAGCTACATTTTGGACAGTTATCTCGTGGAGATGTCGTACATCTGCCATTGCTGTCGAGAAGAATTTGAGGACTGTATTGTATCTGGGAGGATGCTCCAACGTACTAACTTTCTAGTTAGCTCCTCAGCGATGTGTCCGTCTTTCAAGACTATAATGCAAGACAGTGCCATACCCGCCTCGTGAACACCGTGCTCCAGGACGCACGAAATCGCCAAAGAGGATCGGCTGGCCTGCAGTGTCTGCTGACATGAACCACAGCCCCGCTCTCTATCACTGGAGCATGTTGGGAACCGTCGAAGAGCGGGAGAGACTTTTCCTGCAACGTATCGATCATTTGAATACAACAGGCGAAAAATCATAGGAGAGAAGGACTGCCAGCAGAATACAGTTTGAACACATGAGAACTAAAACAATGATTCGCAAGGTGATTTGAAAGGTTGCCAACAAATTGAAGGAACTGATAAAGAAGACAAAATACGAAAATCTCGTAACGGGAACCTATGGTCCTGGAAGTAATCCTGAGCCAGTGAAATCTGTGGAATGTTTGAAACACCAAGGACAACAAATGCTGGCGCGCCTGAAGTTCAGCAAAGATAATGTACGGTGTTTCTGTTCCTATGGTTTCATACAGCGAGACGAAGCATCCACACAGTTTCCTGTGCAAGTATGTCACTTATGAAATGCCACATGTCACAGACGTGGGATGGTAAGGGAAGGTCCAATTACACGGCGTCTCTCTCCCCTTCTCTGATGCACCTTTATATTATTTTTGTTTTTATTATTTGTTTATTTATTTGCGCCATGTCAAAAGCCTGACGCAGGTGACACCTGTTCGCGGTGAAGATACATTGCTCCACAGGAGACTTGCATGCATACATACATACATTAATCCTTGTTCCATAGATCATGAATACGACATTTCGTAATGATGTGGAACGTGTCACTGTAACATAAGTTTTCTTTACACAAATTAATCAATTAATTATTTTTCTTACAGTTGCTACTTCATATCTAAGAATTCATCTATTTAGTAGAAGGAGTTGTCATTCAAAAATTCTTTTAATTTGCTTTTAAATGTTGGTTGGCTATCTGTCGGAGTTTTAATGCGATTTGGCAAATGACAAAAAATGTTGTGGCAGCGTAATTCACCCCTTTCTGTGCCAAAGTGATATTTAATTCAGAATAATGAATATCATCCTTTCTTCTAGTGTAGCTATGCACTTCGCTGTTATTTTTGAATTGGGATGGGTTATTAATGACAAATTTCATAAGTGAATACATGCATTGCAAAGGTACTGTGAATATCCCGAGTTCCTCAACTAAATGTCTGCAAGGTGATCTTGGGTGGGCTCTAGCTATTATTCTGATCACACGCTTTTGTGTAATGAATACATTCTCTCTTAATGACGAATTGCCCCAAAATATGATTCCATATGAAAGCAGTGAATGAAAACTGGCATAGTAGGCTAATTTACTGATTATCACCAAAATTTGCAATAACCCTAATAGCATAAACAGCTGAACCTAATCGTTTCAGCAGATCATCGATGTGTTTCTTCCAATTCAATTTATCATCAATGCACACAGCCAGAAATTGAGTATTCTACCTTAGCAACAGACTTCCTTTCATAGTCGGTATTTATCAATGGTGTTATGGCATTTACTGTACAGAATTGTATAAACTGTGTTTTCTCAAAGTTTAGTGAGAATCCATTTGTAGAGAACCACTTAATAATTTTCTGAAAGACATTGTTTGCAAATTCCTCAGCTGATTCTTGCTTCTCGGGTGTGATTACTATACTTGTCTCATCAGCAAAAAGAACTAGCTTTGCATCTTCATGAATACAGAGTGGCAAGTCGTTAATATATATTAAGAACAATAAGGGACGCAAGACTGAACCCTTGCGAGGTCTGAAGAGGTTTGTCGGATGCCTGGTGAGCTTGGTAAGGTGTACTAGAAGTTTCTATGTAGCTGTAATGCCTGGCGAGATTGTCTTGTTCACCATTTTGAACACGTTCTGCAATGTACAGCAGCACTAAGCGAACAGTACGTTACCTGTCCTTTATTTAGTTGCATTAATTGTTCTTGTTGTTCCTGATATTTCAAAACTTTTACTAACTCAGGATTATTTCGAAGACCGTAAATTTTCGCTCCAGAAATGTTATTATCCATCAGTTTGAGCACCTTTCGAATCACTCTCTACCTCTCCATGCTCTGTTTCTATGTACGTACACTATTTAACAGATGGTCCTGTATATCTTAAAGACCACCAACACTTAAAATGTATTCTTTTTAGAAAAAGTTAAGACTTTTGAAGTACACGGATTCCATAACACCGTCACCCACTGAACAACGATCGCAGACGAGCTACTTCTGACATATGTTGTAACCCTACAGCGGCCGTCAGTCCCCGATAGCCGCTGTATGTAAGCACCGTGTGACGTCTGGCCTGGAGGCCTGCTCGGAGCCTCCTTGCTGCTGAGCGACGCCAGCATCCCCACCCCTGCCCCTCCCCTTCTCCTTGACGTCAGCTCGTGTCGTCTCTGGCGACGCACCCGGAGGGTGACGGCGTCGCCTCCCTGTCCACCTGTCACCGGTGCTGTGCTGCGACAAGCTCCCAGGGGCACAAGGGGCGGGGGTAGGGGTGGAAGAGAGAGAGGCAAGGGGTGGTGGCCGCCACCCCGACCCTGGCAGCGGGGTTCTCCTCTGCTTCTTCCTTCTATTCGCATTATAATCTGTCAACCCTTACTTGCTGTCTTGGGTATTTCGCCTCTGCGACAGTCCCACGCTATTTCCCAGAATTCCGAGTAAAAGTAATTCCTGATCCCCACGATAGATCTCACCTGTATTAATAACATTGCGATGAGGGTTTTAGAGCATGCTACCAAATGACTTATAAGAAAAGTACCTAGTTACCAACGTTGTTCAGAGGCTCGTCAAACTTTGAGAGAATGATTTTAATCAGTGTAGCGTATAACTATTTTATGGAGCGGTAATTACTCGTTGTCATTTTATATACTGGTGCTACATACGGAAATAAAGTACTGTAACCTACGCATTATCCGGAAAAATGACGAAATAGAGATTAATAAAGCTGGCGATGTAATTCTAAAGCAAAATATTCGTTCCGCTACACAAATAAAAGGCAAATAAATAGCTACTTTGGTTATATTATCAACATCAACAAATAAATAACCGCTACAGCTTGCGTGAGAAGATTTACCGAACTCCTATTAGTTCATAAGTAGTTTCCTGACTATAAAGTCACATCCTCAAGTGCCAAAAAATTGACCTACGGCAGAAGCAAAAAATTATTTGGTAACTCGTATTAACCCATAAGACTAAATACTTACTTCATTATGAATAACAAAGGAAAGACCACACATCTCTATTAGACACGGAAGCTGTCCCTCAATAAAACGCAAATGTCCCCTATCCCCACGCTTATCATATAGCAGAAGACGCAACCGTTCAAAACTAGACAGTGGACTATGTGCGAGATGAATCCTAGAACAAACACCGATACTTACAATCCAATCAAATTGTAAAAGAATTCCGGTGATAAATAAAGATCGCTCAAAGGAAATTGAGAACCCATTCTAAGAACCAGTAAGAAATAATGCTTAGAGAAGCAGCGCTCAGAGTAGGTGCGCAGAGCGGCTCAGAAAGGAATACTGGTAACCGGACACCCGTACACGGATAAACACTCCGTCGCACATGCACGGAAAGATGCATCCAGGTGACCCAAGTATTACCCACGATAGTAGTTAGACGCGGTGTAGTGCCACTGTAATCTAAATTAAAATGACCTGCCAGCAAGGAAGGTATGGAGGACATCTATGCAAAATAAATTGATACGGAAAACATATTAATAAAATCGTGTAAGTTCCTTTAACACTAACAATATTCTGTGTCGACAAACTAATATTTACAGCGATCTATCTTGGCGAAAAAATAAATAACAGGGGTACATTTACTTACTATTAATGGGTATGTATCACTGGAAGAGACAGAAGCCTAATAAAATGAGAAAAAATAAAACGAAAATAAAATAAAGCCATTGTGTTCAGGTTTACGTGACCGTTGACGACAAAGTTCCTGTTAAGTTAACCATAACGTATTATTTTTCGATTTAGTTTTTACAGTCTTCATTCGACCACTCTACTCAGTTATACAAAGGTTTATGGAACCTGCTGTTATTCAATAATACAGTTCAGTTCAACAATAATTACGTAATTCAATTCAATAGTGCAGTGGATATACTAGGGCTATTACGATTTATTGTTGTATAAAGGATGTTTTGCTCTTCTGTCTTTCCTTCTTGATTCCTTCTGATATTTTCTTTCTTTCTTTCTTTGAGATCGCCCTTCCTATAATCCTTTTATTGACCTTCGTTTGTAGTCTGGTTTGTGTGTCTCGTAGTACTCTGGATTTCTCTGTTTTGTATTGTCGTTCAGCTAATGTAATTTAGAGTTACCTTGTATCTTTCTCAAGTTCTGCTATCAATTTAATGTTGCTCTTACAATTCCATAATTTTTCTATAATCCCCTTACCAATTCTCTTTTCTGGTGTTCTTATTAGATGTACAGAGAATGAGACACGTTTCTTCCTGTTGTGCTTATTACTGGTTCTACTTTCTTGAAGCTATCATCCGACACTCATTTGCTTGATATTATTAATTTGTGCATGTCATAACTATTCTTCTTTCTATCTTAGTACTTCATCAATTTCCGCTATATTATTGGTTTCGAAGATGGTTTCAGCTGCGTATGTTATTTCTGCTTGTGTAGCTGTTTTACAATGTTTTAGTTTTGCATCTAGGGATAGGCTTTCGTCCTTGTATATGTTTTGGTAATTTATTTTGCGTTGTTAGTATTTTTAATTCCACTTTGCCATGTTGGTTTCTCATTTAGATATATGTTACGATTTAATCTAGATATTGAAATTTTTCAACAATTTTCATTTGCTGTCCATCTTATGTAATTTTGTTTGCAAGTGGTGGGTCAGTTATCATAATCCCTGTTTTTCCGGACGATATTCTAAGGCCAATGTTCTGTGTTATTTCTTCTACTGACTTAAATTGTTACGTGATTTCTTGAACACTGTTGTCTAGGGAAGCTAGATCATCAGAAAATTCGAAGTAATTCTCTTGGGTCACAGTACGTCTGGTTACGTTGACTAGTTTTGGATGGAGTCCTGGACCCCTTAAAATTTCTGATACTAAATATCTATGGAGATAGTTACATGCCTTCTTAAAATCTAAAAATGTTACTGCCGGAGGTTTGGGCCGAATCCCGTAGTACGTCATGATCAATTTTAAGCTAATTGTCTATTCAAATAATTAACGGGAATACAGCGGGGTTGATATTTCGACAGGGGCAAACCCCGCTATTTCCAAGAGAAAACTACGGCATTTTTGCCTAGAAAATGGAAGGTTTTGCGACTGTCGAAATATCGGCGGTTGTTGACGACGTTATCGGCAGCATTCCCGTAAATGATTTGTACATTGTATACACCAGGAGAAACTCAGGTCTCATGATGATCTGCATTGCACAACTTCTCCCTGGTCTGAAACCTCCTTGGTATTCCCCTGGCTCCTGTTCTACTTGTTCCTTCGTTCCCACTGTACGGTCTTGGATAAAACCTTATATGTGGAGTCCTCTGTAGATGTCCGGATTCCTATTATCCCACTTCTCGTGGACTGGGTGGGTGACGGCCTAGTCCAGCGTTCAACAAATTCCTATGTTGTCTACATTTTTATAAGAGTTGACTGTGTCACCTGAATATTTGCACATTTCAACAAAAAACGTAATCTTCTCTATGTGCCATATAATTTTTCTGTCATTTGATGGCTATTTCTAGTTTTTGGAAAACTGGAGGGTCTAATTTGTTAGGTTCGCTCATTAATGGGGTATTTGTTTTGTAAGAGTTCTTTGCGTTCTTCACAATTTAAAAGACTATTAAGTACTTTTCCATGATTTCAGCATTTTATTTGTTACTGTGTGCCTTTCTCTCATTTTCGTCTTTCAGTGTTAATGTAGCAGCTCATAGTGTTGTAGTTGTTATACTGTTGTAGTTGTTTTCCAACAATTTTGTAGTACATCCTGTAATTGGTTATATCGTAATAATTCACTCCTAATTCTGCTAATGTTTTGTGCAAACATTTTTCTTTTATTTGTGACGTTGATGGCATTTGCTTCTGTTTTATTGGAAACTCTAATCAAGTTTGGTCCTTTCTTCATGGAGTTTGTCACATTCTGGTGTCCACCATTCATGTTTTCTTCATGGGTTCAGGGGAGCTAGATTCTTGGCTTGTCTTGAGACGTGGTACCTGTAGTGTCGGCAGACTTGCCAACACTACGTACACTAATTGAAAGAGGCGGCCAAGATGCACGCGCTAACTCACGAAGGATGGAGTGAGGTCTGAAACAGGATTCGTAATGAATGTGATAAAGAAAAGAACGTAGCTACTAGAACACTTAACTTTTATATCGTCCTTTGGTATACAGCATTCTTGATGATACAAGTGAGACTATCTTGAGATACATGCAATGATACAAATGGCGCCTTGCTAGGTCGTAGCCTTTAACTTAGCTGAACGCTATTCTAACTGTCTCTCGGCAAATGAGAGAAAGGCTTCGTACGTGTAGTCGCTAGCAATGTCGTCGTACAACTGGGGCGAGTGCTAGTACGTCTCTCGAGACCTGCCTTGTGGTGGCGCTCGGTCTGCGATCACTGACAGTGGCGACACGCGGGTCCGACATGTACTAATGGACCGCGGCCGATTTAAGCTACCACCTAGCAAGTGTGGTGTCTGGCGGTGACACCACAGTACCAATTCTGCTCGATCAGGAGTTAACTTAACGGTTTCTATTATGTGTTGGTATTTGTCATTCTTAATCTGTTGATTCGGGTGTTTTCTTTAATGGAGTGAATCTTATTTTAGTTTTAAATAAGTAGTTTTGTGAGCCTGTGTCTACTTCTCGCAATACTTTTACATTGTAGATTTCTTTATGAAAATTTTTGGCTTTACTTACATGGTCTAGCCGCCACTGCCAATAGAGTAGTATAATAAGATACACGGAAACCAACCATAACCGTGTTAAATGGAGCTGTCAGGCACAACAGATCACTGGGACTAAAAAGAATAAAAGTTATATCGTGAGGTTTCAGCACTTCGGGACATAGAGATCCGTCATACGCCCTACCTCCCAAAATCTTCAAGATTTCCACGAAGGCAGATGTCTAGGTTCAAATTCTGATCTGACACAACAATTTTCTACCTCTAGCATACACACACCTAAATGCTGTTAAAATAATTTTGTTTTCAATACATCTTAATGTGTCGTCAATGAAGACAATATGGGTGAGATTCCACTTCTAATCAGTGCACAACTTTTCATTAGGTTATTTTATTACAAATAAACGCACGTCTCGCCACTGATGAAGAAACAGACACTTAATAACTGTTCAAGGCTAGAATACATTGGATATAAGCATGGGTTCGAATCACGGTAAGGTAAAACTTTTTCATCTCTTGGTTTCAGATTTCACCCTCTCTCTAGTGATTAAAAAATTCGCTATCGAACATGTCATTCTGCTTAGTGAAGAATTCGATTACATGATGGGTTCGATTTGAAATGGTTCAAATGGCTCTGAGCACTATGGGACTTAACAGCTGAGATCATCATTCCCCTAGAACTTAGAACTACTGAAACCTAACTTACCTAAGGATATTAACCACATCCATGCCCGAGGCAGGATTCGAACCAGGTCGCGCGGTTCCAGACTGAAGGGCCTAGAACCACTCGATTTCCCATCCAGAACCAGGCATAAAGTCACGTCATGTGATGTTTTAAACATGTGGACAATTTGTTACCTGTGAATGAAGGCATATAACACATCTTCCGGGGTAAGTCAGCAAGCAGAATAGCTGCTGGGTAGGAGTCCCAGTACAGTATAAAAATTATCTTCACGGAATTGCAAGTTCAGACTTGCTAAATGGTAGTGACCGTAAATTAGGTATTTGATGTCTCTTTATGCATAGCCAGGAATAACGAACGATCAGTGCTGGGGCAAGTCCTGGTCAGGTACAAAGTGACATTTAATTAACAGTTCATTTTGTCAATTAAAGATGTAAAGCTGCACATGTGAACCTTATACAGGATGAAGCGAAATTCACGCACTCGGTCTTCTCAGCGAGACCCCTCACATGTCAGCGATGAATAAATGTCGATCACAAAATTTCGACCAGCGAGAACTTCTAGCAGAGAAAGGACGTTAAAGAGTGGCAATTTGGCAATACTGTAACAACATGTATGGTAAATACGCCAGCACTACTTAGTTTTGTTGTACAGTTGGTGCAGTGGATAGAGTTTTAGCTTAGCCTGCAGGAGGTCGATGGTTCGATCTTGGCTTGGGGCGCCTTCTTTTACTTGCTAATTTCATTCTGACATTTCGTGCTGTAATATACACCGTTTGCAGCGCTGAACATAACAAACACGTGGTTAGACAAATAAGAAACAGTTGATGCAAATGGTCTGTTAGGACAGAATAAGTGCAAAAACAATATCAATTTCTTGATGCTAAAGATGATAGCACAGTAAACGTCCTTTCCCTGCTAGATGTACTCGCCGGACGAAATTTTATGATAGACTTTTTTTATCGCTGGCTTGTGAGGAGTCGCGTTGCGAAGCCCGGGTGCACAAATTTCGCTGCACATTGTATATCTAATATCACGTTGTGCTAGGTAGCAAGGTCGGTAAGTGGCTTTCGAACTGCATATAAATCGATGTGCCGTCGTGAGTACAGTGAAATTGCTAGTGATACTCTGTTAAAATCGAGATTTCCAGATATGCTTGACGCTGTTACTCTTTGTATTTCTAACTGGGTAGTTCGTTAACTAATCTCTAACTGAACAACGGTCAATAGGTAGTTGCTAAAGCTTTTAGAGAGCAAAAGTACGTCAGATTGTCATAGTACTTTTGGAGTACCGATATTCATTGCAAAATCTTTTATTCATAAATAATTTAGTTTTTGCAAAGATTGCTAAATGATTTAAATGGTAGAAGTAGAATTAGTAGTTGTCTCATATATTAGTAAGAGTGGTAGCACGCTACTTGTAATGAATTTTGAGTTTACAAGTGTTCAGCACTCTCTCGTTTACAAGTGTTGCCAAATGTTTGCCATGTCGTGGTGAATATACGTACGTATATACACGTACGTCGGGATATGTCTGTCATACAGAGTACTGTTCTCTAGCGGTCACTTACGGTAACCATTTTGTAAAGTGAGAGGATTCTAAAGGAAAGAGCTTAGACGCTCTGCATACAACTTAGACGGAACAAATTCAGTTTGTTCTTATAGCATGATAATACCAGTCCCTGTGAAGCAGCAGAGATAATCATCCAAAGAAAAGTACTGTTTGGACAATGGCGTATTGCTTATGTTGTGAATATCGATATATTGACAAAGGTGGAGTTACCGATGTTACCTCATCCCCAATACAACAGAAACATTGGATAACCTTGGGCTTTGCAAATATTTTTCTACCATGGATTCACAGTGGCTATCGCTAGTTAGAGGTAGAGTGTAGCAGCAGACAAACGCACAAAGACAGCATTCACACAGTGTCATCAGGAAAATATCATTTGAAAAACCAACAGGCTGCATTGAAGTATCTGTTAAATGGAGTATGACGAGGATTATAACGTGGACAACATAATTATTTCTGTGAAGAATATGGAAAAACGTGGACTACAGCTAAGGGAAGTGTTTAAGCTGTTTCGTATGCCACGGCCAACTCCCAGTTAAACCAAAGTGCCGCTTTGTGTTGGAAGAAATCCGTTACATAAAGAATGTAACTGGTCATAAGGGATTCGGGACAGATCTAAGGTAATGAACGCCATACAAGATTTTGTGGCACTATTTACAGAATAAGAACCGTTGTTCTTCCTGGACATGGTCAATTATTAACGAAGAAAGGAGTGAAGTTTCACTGGTCAGTGCTGTGTAATGGTGTGTTCAGATGGTTGGAGGAGTTGTTAACAACTGGACTGATGTTACTTTTCTTCAGCTACGAAAAGGAGTTTGTTCTGCCACAGAATGCAAGCAATCACGCACTCAATTGTGTTTTAAATTATAAAATGGACGGGGGAAAAAAATCAGTCACCTTTGCTTCACGACAGTTATGTGACCACATTGAACAGCTCTGTGGTAGAGAAATACTGTCTCATTCACACAGAACAACTTATTTCGATGTTATTGTTACACGAGAAAGTTCAGGGTCAAAATGTACCTTAGGGATGATTATAGTGATTCAAAGAATTATCACTTTGGTTAACTTTCTGGGATTTAAAACTCAATGAGTTTGACTTCGAAGTGATTTATCGACTTTTTAACTCACGAGGAACTGCCACTAGCATCAGTTGAAAAATGGGCATTACAGAATTCAGTTGTCACTTTTGCGGAATGGCAAAAAGCTGTGATGTGGAATGTGAGGTACCTTCATCGAGATGTTTCATATTATTTTGTGGTTTTATAATCTCGTGGTTTAATCTAGTTGCCAGAGCAACTTATTTGTGTCTTTGTTTTTGCATATTTTTGCATGCCAGTGGGAGGATCACGCTGGGAACAGAAACTGAGTGCGTTTTATTCTCATTTCTGCTACATTTGATGTTCAGCACACTATGTACCTCTAACTACCTGTCCTAAACGTGGATTATCACTGGAATGAATGACTGTGAGTGTAACTGAAAATGCGGGAAACAGTGAATTCAAGTGGATGTTCTTGGTTTAACTTTGCAGACAGGTCTGGGAATGACTGTCGGATTTTCAAAGCTTGCTCAAGACGCCAGTGTGGTGTGCACTGCAGCACTGTTTGCGTGGGGTTTCGTACAGGAGACACTCATGACTGACCCTCTCATGCTCCAATAGGAATGCTTTTCTTCAAACTCTTCACCTGTTAAACTTACGTAAATTTCTTGTAATGCACAAACAGGCGTTATCTATCCTGGCTCCTGAGTGAAGGATATGCCTAGCGTCAATTAAGGAGTCGTGTTGTGGATTGATCAGTTCGCTCCCTCCAAGTTTTTCGGTCCTGATGCGAGTTGCGAGTCGCTGACTAGATTAGTCACTGTGCTGGCTGTGAGTGTGATGTGCTGTTTCTGTGCCTACTTAAACGGCGATTTTGGACGGGAAGTAGCTCAGGCTTAGGTGTTACGTTAAAGCCACTTGTGAGGAGCATTATGGATTTCTCGTTAGTATTATCTTCACTATCATTTCAATAAATTCAGGTAAGTGGAGTGCGTGATTTTTACTGGATACAATTCATTTCATGTATCATGTTCCTTATATCGCTTGTGTTTTCTCTGCGTCGCGAGCGACGAGCTAGTTTTTACCACTCAATTTTGGTTCGCAAATAGAGAATATTATTTTCAATAATTTCATGAGACTTTTGTGCGACTGGATGTGTATCCCTGTGGCACTCCTGACACAGTCCAGTCCCTGCTGAATAATCATGATGAATACAGATTGTACTTACGGGAAAGTACTGCTAGAATTTTTATATGTGTCCCATGTTTAAGTTCAGAAATACACTCCAGTTTGTAAACGTTCTTGCTGCAGCTCTTAGTTCGTTAAAGTTCGTCACAATGTAGATACCAGCATACCTCTACTTGTGATCTTTACCCTGACATGTTATGTAACAGAAATTTACTAGGAAATATTTAGAAAATTATACACCGGAATGGGTTGATCTGAAGTTTAGTAGTTAGATGCCAGTTGCGCGTTTTTCTTACTAGCAGAAACTAGGGCTAAATGTCACATAACACATCTGGGACTTCATATGGCTTAGCACTCGGGAGTAGACAGAAATAACAGGTATTGTATTATTCCAGTTGGTAGCTAATGGCTGAGAAACTCCTGTTACAGGCTGAAAATTCGTCCCACCAAAGAAATAACGACCAAGACTTAGATAGGCAAGAGAACTGGGCAGCTTTAAATACAAATACATTTCATTGTGCCTGATGGACGTTGTCTTGAGGCACTAGATGCATTGTGATATCTGGGTTATGAGCGTGTTTTGGTAGGGCAGGAAGGTCGTTGAACATTAGAGTAATATGTAACCCAACAGTGCTGGTGACGGATACGCGAACCATATGTGTTACAGTACAAGAGAAACTTTGTATCATGAAAGCAACATGACAAACTAAGGTATGAATATATTCCGCTGCAGAGATTTGCAGAGACCATTAAACTGTATTGGATAATTAGACTTCACATGTTTGATCCTTTTTGACAAGCTCTATTGGGAATAGTTATTTTTAACTATAATAGACCACTTTTCCTGCTATCTCCAGACCGTGACTATTCCGGATGAACATGGAGGAATAATAGATGGTGAATAATTTGTTACTGAAATTCTGCATTCAGTGACCTTGATGACAGACCAAGATACCAACTTCAAATAGAAAACAATGAAGTAACTTTGTTGGTTGGTACGAGTTTGTAAATTAAAGATAAGTGCACTACACTGCCAAATAAATTGTTGAAGGACAAGAGGGAAGATGTTGTTCTGTCAATAGTCATCACAATGGCTTGGATACTATGTTACCTAACAAAGTTACAGGGTACAATTTGAAGGTGAACAAGACAGTGTGATTCTCGCCACACCAGGATGGATGGAAGATGCTGGCACCATTTAAGAGAATGAAACCTAGAGTGGGATAAGACTGTGCAGCAGTGAGATATTTTGTAGATAGCTTACAAAAGTGTGGTTTCAAGTGCAGTAAAACGAGCACGAAGGCCCAAGAGCAGCATCAGCGAATTGGACAACTGTACCTAAGTAAAGTCTATGGAAATTGGCGACGTTGACAAGCCAGTATATCCCGAAAGAGAAAATGACAAAATATTATGCTCATCGTCATAGAATGCACTGAGTGCTCACCCTACAATCATTGTGCAACAGAGGATGTGAGTGCGAACCACACCCAACTGCATGTACGAACACAGTTAACTGTAGCACGCACTAACGGCAGATACGAATGGTATGTGATCTGCCGTCATCCAGTGAAACGAAGGAGTTTGGGAACTTCGCAAAATTCAAATCATAGGAGATTCCGTCAATTACGTCAGATACAAAGGCTCAAGTATTAACGGCAGCAGTAGCTTGCGCTAATGTTAAAGGGAGCTCGTTATGAGATGTCTCCCCACGATGGTCGAAACTGTCGTGACATGCGAAACACAACTGTTTGGAGAGGAGATGAAGGTGGATGCCCACAGCACATCCTGCTGATCTTCCTCCCTCCCTTTCGCCCCTCATATTTTCAGAATTTTGGACCCTACTGGTTGTACTCAGTGCATGTCTTAGTGTCAGTTATCACAACCTGCTGTGAGTAGGGACGCTGAAAGAATATGGAGTGATTGTAATTAAGGGGCAGTAGGAAACTGTTCAGTGATAATGATTGGGACATTTCTGAGCCGACTTTTTGGCTGCCAGTAGCAAGTACGCGAACTACAGCCCTGGACCTAAAGTATCTCTACTGTATCAATCTGATAATCCTCTAGAAATCCTGCTAGTCATGGACCTAACCTGCCTAAACGCTCCTCTCTTTCCTCTATAGTTAATTCTGCTGACAAATTAAAAGAATATGAGGGTGAATGCATTAGTTCAGAACAATTATTAAAGCATACTCAGAAATAACTAAGTGGATATCCACACTGACTAGTGGTAACGGAAATTTCAACATTGGGAACATTCTCAGCCTTGATAGTTAGTTACGTGAACTACGACAACCATCGGCAGAGAATCATTCACCAACTCAATATGTAAATCCATTACTAATCAAATCGATGAACCGAAACGGAGTACAACAATAAGTGATTAAACAGTCGCCCAGTAATGGAGTGTTCAGTGAAAAAGTGCAAATATTTGAAAATGCACTAACTCACGGAATAATGTAGATAGGGAGGTAAAAATTGACACACGCGCCTGACATGAGATGGGGTTATTGAAACAGAAAACGACTGCAAAAACTAACCAACAGATGGCTCTGTCCAGGAAGACGTTAGTGGCCCGCATGAGACGTTTAAAATGAGGTATAATGAGAGAGAGAGACTCAGATGTGCCAGCAATGACTCCATGTAGTCCTTATGAGCAAAGGCACTGTTAGTGGAGTTTTACTATCAGAATAGATACTACGCTGCTTCAGTTTTACGATGCTGTCGCTATAATAGGGCGTATGTTCGAACGGATAAAGTTCCTGTAACAAGGGTCACTATGAAGAAAATGGTCACAAGCTTTGAAGCCACGGGTTGTTTGGACGATAAGCCCCTTAATCGTGGCCAGACATAGGACACTATTGCTGCTTGGACAGTTCAGGAAGGAGTGGAGGCTTAAGCGGGTTTATTTCCGTATGGTGAAATCAGCTTTCATGAGTTCGCGCGTCTCACCGTCATTCCATGCACTACCATTTCGAGAGCACTAAGGCGTTCCCTCCAGTGCTATCCATACAGATTCCGGCCACATCATGCGTTATAAGCCACCGATATTGTGACATGGAGAGCATTTGCGGTTTGGACGTTTTTTAAAAAAAGGGGGAAGATGCTGATTGGTTATCTAACGTGTTGTGGACCGACGAAACCCATTTCACACACTGAGTGGCTGACACCACCCACAGCTGCCAAACTGCACAACTACAAAAAATCTTGCAGCCGTAGTGGAAACTTCACTGCATGACAAGAAAGTCTTGGTGTGGTGTGGATTTACCACATCAGTTTTCTTCGAGTAGATGTGGGATGTTACTTGTCAAACTGTTAGTGTGAACAATGCGACGTACGCCGATATGTTACACAATCGCATCAGCTCTAGCCTGACTGATAAACACTTGCTGGAAGGTACCACATATTCAGCAGCATGACGTTCGACCACATACTGATACAAAAGTGAAAGGTGTCTTTGGCGCATCGTCTGATGTCGAGAGCGTGCTGAGGGGCATTTCCGTCGTGCTTTGACTCCCACGTCCCCACACCTCAATACAGGTGGTTATTGGTTGTGGGATTGCCTGAAGCCACAAGTCTTCCGCGCTCGTCCGATCTCCTACGCAAAAAGACGACCTATGACGGGAATGCCCTACCATACCTAATGATAGGCTATACAGTACTGATCTTTAGGCTTTAGGTATTGCTGATGAATGATACCAGAGATTTCGAGCATTTCTTATAAAGAACATTGTCTTTGCTAAAAATCAATTTTTATGCTACTTGTTGCTTTTGTATCATGAAGCACCTTCTCTTGGACATTTCGTGCACTTATTTTTGGTAGCAATAAAATCCCATATCCTAGCCAGTTCATAGTTTCAGCAACAGCCTGGAATCTGGAAGACTGGATCCCCTGAAGAAGAAAAGAGTGAAGTGGGTGTAAGCGGAAAGATGGACTTAGAAACCAGCAGCAGTCACAGTCCTCCACCTAAGCGCTGTAGAATAGTAGTAATGTGTTGTGTCGTCGGTTGCGCATCGTACTGCTACGTGATGTGGTATAATCCGAAGCTTCCACAGCTGAGTACTTGACGGGTGCCTGTCTTCTGTGACAGCGCTCTTGGCTGGAGGGGCTCCATACACTCTTCGCTCAGCAAGCAAAGCTATTCTTACTGATCCTGCATTAGAAAAGCTCAGTCTGCTGACCCGTCATCAGTGTGATTTAAGCCTCGACCACACCAGCCCTCACCGAGTAGCTTCGTGCGTGAGTCAGAGCCACAGGTCACCTGGACATGGAGTGGGAACTGCCATGGCATGGTGGATCACGCACCAGCCACCGTCTCAGGGCCCTGAACTCAACTCGGGGCCTCCAAGTCTCTGACAGCTGCCGCCCGTGGTCGTGCGGTAGCGTTCTCGCTTCCCGCGCCGGGGTTCCCGGGTCCGATTCCCGGCGGGGTCAGGGATTTTCTCTGCCACGTGATGACTGGGTGTTGTGTGATGTCCTTAGGTTAGTTAGGTTCAAGTAGTTCTAAGTTCTAGGGGACTGATGACCATAGATGCTAAGTCCCATAGTGCTCAGAGCCATTTGAACCATTTTTTTAGCTGCCGCCGACCACAGGTGTACCGTACCAGTTCCGGCCTTGGATCAGCCTGTTATCTCTTGTAAAAGCTTTGTCTTTATAAGGGCTATACTGATTTTACTATCGAGATTTCAATTCCGTTATCATTAATTTGTATACTCCTGGCAAACCACATACAATGTCCCAGCGTTCGTAGTGTTCTATAAGTGCTTGAACTGAGAACTTACAACTTGGATAATTTTCGTGACCGGTGAGATTCTCGATGTGGGACTGAGTTTAATTTGAACATGGCATCTTTTGTGTTAAACAGAGGAAAAACATAAATAGTCCACTATAGCAGCCATTACGTTTGAAACGTCCCAGGAAAAACATAAATAGTCCACTATAGCTGCCATTACGTTTGAAACTTCCCCTTAGAAAAATTATTGAATTACTGTACTGGTAAACCACTTATTTGATTTTCAAACAGCTGAGCAGAAATTAACGTACTCAGACATTTTGCTCTTTACTTATTCTGATCCACACTAAAGTGACACACAATATTTTTTAGCGTAACGCAATCTGACTTTCAAAAATCCCTACAAAAGAATGGCCCTGACTAACAATAACCTATACCTTTCATGAATCACTTACCTCACAAAAATCTTCGTTACTCGAACTACTGCAATACAGCGAGCGCCACTACTGCCAGCTAAATAAAAGATTCTAACTACTGAAGGCACTAACTACTGATAGGCATAGTTAGCAAATGAAATATTTTGATAGAGAACAAACAATGTATTTACCTTAATAGTGTTCAAAAGTCATAATATGTATATCAGTTCATGACATCCAGTCTTACAAATTTACTGTCTCTGATAGACACACGTCCAGATCATCCGCTCTCAAAACTCCGCCATCTCTCTCCCCACATCCACCACTGCACACAGCACAGTCAGTGATTTTAGTATAGAGCGCTACATGGCGTTACCGACATAAAAACCTAAACAGCCTACTTACACGTTTTCTCCACCAACTCAATAGACACTACTTCGGTGACTTTCCATTGAGATCACTGCAGTGGTAACACTGTAACACTTAGCAATCTCCGCTACCATGAAGGATGTCTTATGCGGTTGTTTGCAACAAAATAAAACCCTTCTGAGGCACATACCATGAGGTATAATGTCACAGTAAATGAAAATTTATAGAGGGTGGCCGTAAACAGTTTGAAAAACTTGTAACGATGTTGCAGGGTAGGTTGTGCCGAGAAATAGTAGTTAAGGGAAAAATTCGATACGCTGGGGCAGTTGCAATTTACTTGGCACTGAAATTAGCCACTCACGTCGTTGTAAACACGACTCCAAGCATCCTGCCAGAGGCAGTGTTGTCATACGTGTTCTTGGTTTGGTTAGCTGAAGTCGAAAAAAGGAGAAAAGAGATATGAGAAATCAATTTTTGTATCAGTGTCTTGTTCTGTTCGAGAAAAACCAAACGAAAACACGTTTGGCAACGCCATCACTGCAGGATTGCTTAAATGTGTGGGGAAGTGATCTGATGGGTTAACTTAAATGCTAATGAAATAGGAAACGGTGCTAAGTATTGAAGTTTTTACTTGATAACTGCGTCTCAGCACGCCCTACCCTGCAAGACACAAGATTTTCAGACTGTTTCTGACCGTATAGTTTTTTGTAGTTTTATAGGTTTGTAACGGTCGCACGAAGAATTTTGCCTCTTGATGGAGAGTATTAACCAGCTGTTACGTCCTATAATTAGATGAGAAATAAATTTCATTCCTGCTGACACCGAAAGTAAATTTTCAAAGCATATTTCCATTCACTGTATCATCATTTTTACACCGAGAGTGGCACGCGGCATTAGGCGCTATATTTGTGAGGTGCTCACCAAGCAAAACGTCTGCCTCGTGAGTATGTACCGAGCGTACAGTTCCCTGCTGTTTCGGCTGCAACAACAATGGCCCTTGGAGCGTCGCAGTAAACACCGGTGCGCTTGCCGAGCGTCCCATAAATTCCCAATCGCAGAGCCAACTCCTGTTTATGGAGGCATTCTGCAGGATGCGTAGACAGGTGCAACACGTCGCGCGTGATGTAGGGGGATCGTCCGCCAGCGGTCGACCATCTGTGTGGCCATGTGCGAGCTCGTGTGTGCACTGCGCACATCTTTTCCCTGCACACGATGGCGCGTACTTGCTCTGCTAGTCTGGATATGGGCTGAGGCGTGGGCGGGCACAGCCCGGCGGACACCTGCGGTCGCTTACCTGCTGTGGGAGCCGTACTGCCCAGGAAAATTTCTGACTCCCACTTCAAGTCAAATGTATAGGAAATGTAACGTGAAGCAGGGTGCTTACCATAAAAGCTCTAAATGTCATCACTTTTCGCATCAAATACCTTGTTTCTCTTTATTTCTTATCCTCTTTTTGAAAATAACACGTACTACGTGCCAGTGCCATTTCACATTCATAAGTTAATCATCAGATATACCCTTTCCAGCTATTTTCTGAAATTTGCACCACATCGCTATAGTGCGATAAGGGAGATTCTGGTGCAGTTTTGATATCAAATCGGCATGAAAATTAAAACTGATCAATTATGTACCGCACCTCCAGATGATGTTATGGGTTTTCCCCAGCTGGTTTGTCAGCAACCGCCTCCTCCCCCTCCATTACCCCTCCTTCACCTGCCTGTTTGGCAGGAATTTCGAATTTTGGTGGTAATTTAGAATTTTTGTGGGAAATTCAAAAATTGTGGAAATTATAAGAATGTCTGGAATTTCTTTGTCGCAAGACTTAACTGACGTCTCACCCCAACCCCCACTCGGGAAATGGCGGAATATTTGATATGGTGGTGCCTTTCCCAGAACTCGAACCCCATATCTTCTGGGTGAAAAGCCCAAGTGCACACCCCTACATAGGGAAACCTTCCAGATGCAGGAGAGGAAGATCAGGTTAGCTTAATTTATTGATTCTGTGTGGGAAACTAAGGTAAAGATCGGTTCTAACTGTGTAATAAATCTCAAAGATCGGTCCTAATACACAACTATATGCGTAGCGCTACACAAGTAGTGCTAAAATCGCAATACAGCTCAAAAATTGATGATGTCATACAACTAGTGTTACCCTGATGGGAAGAAACATTCGAAATACCACTCAAAACTTGTGGCAGACGTACTGACAATAAACTCTACATAGGATGATCGCTTCACATACAAGCAGGCGGAAAAAGGTTGGAGTGGAATGTTCAAATGACAAGTGTAACGTTGTTGCTTTAATTTGTGGTGTAAGCGGTGCTGATAGACAATAAAAGCAGGTTAAAGCTGTGAGCTGTCTGGGGAAGTTAACCTTGCATTACTGAGCAACTGTTTCACCAGGCATCCAGTCTAGCTTACCGAATTCCCAACCAGACTAACATTAATTATAATCTTTTAATAGTCATACGACAACCGGTAATATATATGTATATAAAAGAGAATTTAAATAAAAAGAAATAAATCAGTTTATATCTGGAAATTTATTTTAACATTGATCATTGAAATTTCAGCACATTAAACTTGATTCATTACTAAGGTCGAGCCTTATTTACGATTGTGAAAATGTGAGTTTGTAATCTTACGCAACACATCAAATAGGGAGCCAAGATTGGGAGACTACATACAACACTGCATTTCTAAAATAACACATAAAGAACGTTGAGACATATGCAAGAGGAAATTAACCACAACCAACCGATTCAATTTTCACCCAAAGAAGTTACGTTCGTAGCGCAATCCTGTCCGTCATGTAATTACCACACACTGGTATACTAATTTCGTACTAACACACTGTGAAATCTTCCCGAAAAGAATAGCTGTGGGCAACTTTGATGCTTTCACCACATGCTTCACGTGGTAACTTGGTTTACACAAAGAGTGTAACTCCACAATAATTTTGATAATTAAAATAAATTACATCGAAACGCAATTTACTAAAGAAATACCTCGAACTGGTTACTATCGTCTTACTATTAACCTGATGAGTCAAACAGTTGTATAAGCACGTGGTACTGGTCTCATAAAGAACACCCCACGTGGGTTGAACATAAAGAAAAGTTGCTATATAAAAAAAATATTGTCAAGGCGAGACGTTATAATCACACGAGCATTCGCATTTAAGATTGAGGTTCTTAGTTAGAGTTACTGATCAACACGTGGTTCCTCTTTACTCACAAAGTAGTGACAAAGCAACTACCTGAGGTTATTCTGAACTTCACACCCGAATTACACTGCGTTGCAAGTTAAGATAACATTAGATATTTTAGAGCTAAACCTGAAATAAAGGTGATTAAATTTTCAGTTAGGCTGAACTTAAGAAATCCATTGTCCTATGGACTTAGCAGACACGCGCTTAGCCAGAGATCTTACCACTTCAGACGCTCGCCACGGACAGACTGACCTGCGCTCCTACCGAGCTTGCTTCCCAAATACAAACGGAAGTGACCAGAGAGGCAGCTTCCTATACCAACATGACAAGGGACAGACAGGACCATACTAAGCATAGAAACCTTTTAGAAAGCGTAGCTACCTGTTCCGATGTTGGTCCTACTGTTCTTTAGCAGACGGGCTTGTCTGCTACCATCCAGCATGCAACTACAAATACATTTGCTCATTAATCCTCTCACACAGAAGGGAAGGGGGATGACAGTATTTTATCATATACAGTATATAAAAGAAAGCGGATGTAGGTTCTGTATGAGACTGTGTGACATGAATTACATATAAACTGTGTTTTAAAGTGTAGTAGTGTGACAGATCGTTCTTGTTTATGTGTAAAAGTAACACATTTCACTGCTCAGTCTCCTCCCAGATAGAAATACCACAGTAAATTTAGAAGAGGAATTTATGCCGTAAATGACAACAGATTTAAGAAATTAACATGAAAGGAATCCCAACGCTCTGGGAAAAGACTATGCAGGGAATTTCCTGGTCATGCTAGGACATTCCCAAACAGGCTTCTCACACCCTACTTAACCAAAAATGTAAAGAAAAGGCAAAAGGTCACCAGCTACTTGCTAAAACACAATAATTTCAACACATCTTTAGAATCTACCAATTTCAAAGAGAAAAAAAACTATATGTGACACCTATTTAAAAGATAGTGTAGACCTAATTCGGTCAGCAAGTAAAAACAATGGTTCATGTGTCATTAATATGAAAACAATTTCTGGTTGTTACCCTTATGGAGTTCACCAGTATTTGCTCATTGCAACAGCCAACTGATCACAGGAAAATTTATGACTGTTTATTAACAAGTAAAATTTATGAAAATAGCGAAGTTACCACAGCAATTTAAAAAAAGAACATGAAAATAACTTCAGTATTATGAAGCAGAACATTACAATGCACAATCCGCAAAAGCAAAAAAGTGATAAGAGGAAAAAAACATGTTTTACAAAGTGGTTATCGCAAAAAAAATTCTATATCTTATAAAACTAATAATTTGTAGAATTAAAATAACTTTGTTGCACTAATTTAATCACTCTACTATATTTCAATTAGTTAGCAAACAATGAGCACTGTGTCATTATACTGAAAATACAATTAAATATGTGATTGTTACCCTTATTGTGTTCCTCACTATGCCCCATGCAAAGGCTAATCGATCACAGTCCAATGAGAATGAATAGCTATCTGACTGATAAACGAAGCAATGCCACAGGAATGAATTTACGAAACAAAATATTACAATGCTAATGCAACACACAAAAACAAACATTGAGTAATAAAACAGCTCTGAAAGTACAGTAGTCAATGTGTAAAAAAAACACCAATAAATAAAACACCTGCAAAATACAAGAGTCAAAGTCTAATAAACACCAGTAAATCGAACTCCTGCAAAACACACGAGTCAGAGTTTCTCTGACAGAAACACATGTATATGCATTGAACTAAGAACCGTATAATCACTGTTCACTGGCACACTCAGTAGTTCCACTGTTCCGTGGCACAATATAAGGGGGGGGGGTCGTCGCCTCAGCTGTTAGTAGGGATTTTTTGTCCATCTGTTGCATGCAATCCCGCCGTCTCTGCCCTCTCATGAAGTTTCTCTTGGTGGCCCGTGTCACGTACATCTCGATTTGGTTCCATGTTTGTGTTGTCAAATTTGTGCGGTATCTTCGTTTGACATGCCAGCTTGATATTCCTGGGCAAGGATGACACTTAATGGCTCTTCTTTGTGCCACCCTTAGCTACCAGAGAACATCGAACTATGATTTACTGTCGCTTGACAGTGGGCATCCGTCAGGAAATGTTGATAGGCGTCGTTCAAGTCTGCCAGATTCTCTGGACAGTATGTGTCAAAAGGCTCCATGCCCCTTGTGTTGTTACATTCTTGAGTTATCCTCAATTGGCTCGTTGGTTTGATATTCCTGGGCAAGGATGACACTTAATGGCTCTTCTTTGTGCCACCCTTAGCGACAAGAGAACATCTAACCATGATTTACTGTCGCTAGACAGTGGGCATCCGCCAGGAAATGTTGATAGGCGTCGTTGACGTCTGCAAGTTTCTCTGGACGGTACCTGTCAAAAGGCTCCACGCCCCTTTATCCCCTGTCTTTTGTCGTTTCACCGCTGCCGTCTCGTCACGGTCGCGTGCGTGTCGTGCGTTGCCAGCAGATGGATTTCCGCGTGGTGGACCGCTGCGCCATCTGAGGTCATCACCTCCATGAAGGGTCGCACTGGTGCGGCCGACCATTATCTCCGGGTGCAAGGGAAAGTGTTTCCCGCGGCCCTTCTTTTGTTGTCGACCGCGCCCCCGAAGTGGCCCGGTTGACTGTGTGTCCTGCTGGAAACCCGCCAGTTTACAACTAGCCCTCCTTCTCGCTGCTCCCGCTGTCTCGTAAGAGTTTAGCTGGTTCGCTTTCACGTTCTTAACTGCATTCACAGAAATTGTTCATCATAGTAGTATTACAAAACGTCATACATAATACCACTTAGTATTGTCTTTCTCAATTTTTAAGAACAAAAGTGAGACTTAATTTTTTTAATAAAAAAAGTTAGATGAATCAACAATATAAAACTAAAAGTTAAATGACTTGACAATAAAAAAAATAAAAGTGAAATGACTTGACACTATAAACATACAAATTAAATGAACTGACAATATAATAACTAAATCCACATCACTAATGTGGTTCACTAGCCTTTTAAGAAATCAAATGCTACTTATTAATTCACTAAAATGAATAGGATTATGCCTTGTGCAAGTATAGGTCAGGACAGCATAGGGTTCACATGTTATTTACACACACACACATGCACACCTGTTGTCTATACTACAAACTAACTACCCATAAACATGTATTACTCAAAATTCTACTTCAATCCACTAGTAGTTAATCCAACAAGCTACTTCAATGCTACTTCAACAAAGTGTTTACACCACTACAACATTGTTCTAATTCGTCCTCTTCCTGATGCTCGCCGCATATGTCTTGTCACATGATAAATATGGAGAAACTTTCCTTAAACATACACAGTAAAAAGAACAACGGTTATTTATACGCCAAAACATTTATACCAGTTGACACAACTGATAAGAGACTCGCGATTATACATTTATCATACTCATATACTCACACATAAAACAGTAAGAAAATTTCATCTAAAATTACGTTATCACAAGAATTAATCACGCAGATGACTCTGAGAAGGGTAGAAATTTTTTGTATCCTACAGGTTTTATTACATTTTCTTACCCATTTTGTTCCTTCTTTAAGTTACCTTTCGCTTCCAAATCAGTTATTTCGCCTGTGGTGGTTATTCTGGATTCATTTCTCATGAATGGCAAAATTGTGGTCTCCTCTATTCTGTAAAACAGTTTCATCTTAACATATTGAACTTACAACAGACACAAAAGATCCGAATCCTCCTGAAGTTTAAATGACAAATGTTTGGCTTCATCCTTATTACCTTAAACCAAACTTTCCTTCTGTCCCATAATCAAAATTATTTAATCTTCCTCTACCTTCAAGAGGGAAATTTCCTCAGTACAAATCATATTGGCTGCAGTGCATCCCGCACCAGCAAAAACAGTAAGCTGTAATGCTCACAGCATCAGAAAAACACATAAACGTCGCTTTTCTAGAACAAGTATTAAAGCAGAATAATTTTTCAGGCTTTGGCTCAACATCAATCAAGACTACAAAAAGGATCCATATTTCCGTTCCATTCTCCATTTGCTGGAAAACTGCTCGTATTTGACTACCACAATAATATTTCAGGGCCATGTAAATTACACAAACCACAATTCTTCTTTCACCTTGAAGGGAATCAATATACTGACGAAATCCACAGACAACACTCTACATACTCAGCTATAAAGAACAAACAAGACATATATCATCAATATTAACATATTAGCGTATATTGGGAAGCCATTGGTTAAACAATCGTATTATCGCATCCTGTTTTCAAGATTCGAAACTTACTCATTCCTTTCTCAGAGTTCTCCTATCTTAAAATATTCATACAGCACGCATACTATAGTAAGAGATCCTCATTTATACTGACAGATGTAGAATAGTAACAGATAGATAGTAGCACTGAAAGCAGAAAATCGGAAACAGGGCTACTAACTGCTGGGGACCTGGGTTTGCCAGACCCATAATACCCACAGATCGGATATTCCCCTGAGTTTTGTATTAATTAAACACAGATCATGCTTCCCTCAGGAGCGACTCGTTTCAATTTACACACAAAAAAAGAAACATAAACAGCATTTCACTCGTTCACAAAGAAACCTTTTATGTTCACATTTGAACCAACCTAAATCCTAATTGCACAAGGAAAAAAAAAAACTACAAACATCACTTCAATCAATCACATAGAAGCATCTTTATCACTATTTTTAGCAACATATTATTCAAAATGCATTTATCACAAATGTAAACTAATCGATTGTTTCTCTTTACCGTCCTCTCTACTCCTCACTGTCGTTTCTACTCAATGTATGGTTTTACGTTTGACACATGGTGTAGCCCTTTTGATTTCTTCGATCGAAGAGTTTCCACTTCTATGGCGTTTTCATGGGGAATCTTCCTTATCCGATATGGGCCGTTAAAGAGATTAAAAAATTTCTTGCAGACATGACTGTTTGTTAGACAGCTTGTGTGATCTGATAAGAACTTTTCATCCTACATGAAACACTGTTTTTCTCACTTTTTTCTTATACGCCTTGGCTCTGGCTTCTCCTGCACGCTTGATGTTGCGTAAAGCTAAGTCAACAATTGCGCTCCGGCGTAGTCTCGGCTCTAGTGGCCAAGGCACCACCTCTTTGATTTTGCTCGGGGGCTCCTTGTGTTTTAGCACAGTGATTGGCGGAAGCTTTGTTGACGTATTAGGCAACTCATTAATTATGTTCAGAAATCCTTTTAGGTGTATGTCCCACGATCGGTGATCACGACTGCAGTAAAACCTACATAATTTTCTTAATTCACGCATAATACGCCCACTGGTGTTCGAGCTGGGGTGAAACAGAGATATATATACATATAGGTTTAATCCTTCTCCTTCGAAGCATCCGCTGCCAGTACTTCGATCTAAATTGTGGTCCATTATCAGAGATAACCCTTTTCACGCTCCCAACTTCATGCAGAAACTGCTTTGCAAAAGCAGTTTGTAACCCTACGCTACTGCACACGATACTTATTAAAGCATGTACTATGGTAAGTTGACGGGCTTCACCTTATAACAAAGGATTTTGGTATATATGTTGACCGCGTTTACCTGAATGGAGGCAAAATCAGACTTTCACCCACTCAGTAACAACAATGATACGTCAAGCAAGTCTGAAGTGCAACCACACGTTAGGACGGACAAGAAACAACACAGCAGATGCTACCAATTTGTTAATAAAACGGTCGCCAGCATAATTAGGCACTAACTGAGTTTCTTTCCAGAACAAGTTGATGCACGTTCATACAAAACAACACGTAATAACACTGCATAATATGGTAAATTTTAGAACCAGAAAATCTACTGAACTAATAATTTCACTTTCTGTACTACTATGAACAAGCCATAGTTACACAACAACACACTATAATGCTTACTACAAACTTCTTACTGTCTATGGATCTGATTAAAATCGGGCATTGGTTACCCTAGAAATAGCACTTTCGAAACACACATACAATGTCAATTTTGAAAAAGGTAAAACACTAATAAATTTGGGTTTTATATTGACTTTAACTTTCCTGGTCAAATCAGTTCAGTATACTTCAGAATTTAAATGAATAGAAAAGAAAAGGGGGGGGGGGTTACCCTGAAACTGTTATGATCACTGTACTGAAATTTTTGATTATGGAATCGTTAAGCACTCAAGATTTCCAATATATGAGATACAACTCTTTTTGTCTTATTTCTTGCTCATTTAACTACCATTAATTTTGTTTCAAATTAATTAAACTTCATTACTAAACCAATTTCAACATTATCTTCCAACTTTGTCAGACCTATATTATTTGACTATATATTCATTAACAACAAAGTTCTTTAAACATCATTCTAACATAGGTAGGTCTGCAGGTAATTATTATTAACATAAACTTTAAATCTTCATCTCGGGACACTCGGATTGCACATGTGGAAACGACCCTGTCTAGGTTTTTGATTAGGATAATTAAAGGATAGGACTGTTCTGGTAAAAGTTAAGTTGTTATTGAACAGTAAGTAACAAACATAACACTGGTCCACACGAATACAGTACTAATAGTTTCAACCTGTTCGTATCGATGGGGCGGTTGGCGGGCGGCGAGATGGCGAGGTGCAGAGCACACATACAATCACAGCTATGGCTGGCTCTTGATGTATCGGCACTTTAGTTCTTCATAGCGTCGCAATATTTTTCCATTTAGTGCCTATTTAATTTTGCCATGCTGTATAGTCGTCGGAAACGGCACATCCGAGGCTCAACGAAATCCCGTTTTCCAGGAGAGCCTCCTCGATCCAGAACGTCTTGCTCAGATCAAAGCCCAACTCCGACTACTACTGCTGAGTCCGTTATGCCGTGCCGCGCCCATGTGTATTTTCCCGCGCTCGCCTGCCATCCACCTTTTACCGCTCCCCTACAGACAGGGTATTCACCTGAGGTTTTGCATTCTACATATCCTAATACATTACCTACGTATGGACCAGGCTCACAATTACAACCTTAACATCTTACAATAGTTTCAACATTTCTTACATTTCAATTTTGTTACAACATTGCTTGAAATTTGACATAAACATTATTATTCACATCGAAAGTTGTTTATAGTTTCCTCAACACAATGACATGAAAAGAAAGGAAATGAAAACTGAATATCGATTACACTAATTTACCAAATTGAGAAGAAAAAAATTATTATATGTACAATAGTACAGCGTTGGTGTTGTTACACATGCCCCTGTTTCCAGTAAATTTCACTAAGTGCAAATTTGATGGGAACACTAAATTTTATATTTATACAGTGGTTCTGAATCTTTGTGTGAATGTCCCATCACAAAAGTTTGTACCACAAACTTCCTTTTACTCACATTATATAGGTCTTTAATTTTTTAATGTATGAAGAACATTTACCTATCGTTTGCTTAAGTGCCATTGGCACAGTCCAACCTCCTATCACAACATTATTTAAATAGCAAATATCTCATTTTTACTAAATTTCTGAAAGAAATAATTTCAAAATCTGGAACACAAACATTTAACTACAAAAGCAAATGCAAATATCTATATACACTATAAGACAATTTGTTGCTGCTTGCATTGAATGGCAGTCCATTTCCTTACTTACTAAAAAAAACACACAATAATATTTAGAAAATTACTACACACATTTGCTGCCTATTATTCAGATTTGGGCAGTACATTTCGCACCATTTTATAACATCTCCTGTACCACACTTACAATTCCCCTTTGACTATTTATCTGCCCTCATTGGTGTTTGGCAGTCCTTTATATTATGACTCACATACTGCCCACTTTGGCTTTTGACAGTCCCATCGTTTATTCGGCTTGCAGCATTTACCCTTTCTTTTCAGCCCTTTTTTCCATACATCTTCACATTTACAGTACATTTGGTAATCTGAAACTCACATAAGTACATTAGCACACTGATACTGTTACACATATATTTACAAAGATTTGTTATATTTGGAATAAAATAGTTTCAGCATAATATACAGCACATTTACTGCAAATTGCTTTCTGATTGTACATAGGTTACTCACTCCTAGGAACATACAGTTTCAGGTCCACAACATTTCTTACACCTAAAGGTCTTTTGGATTTTGGGTAGATCAGGTAGTAAGCATTATCGTGTGGAATGTTCTGTATTATATACGGTCCATTATAAATATATTTTAATTGGGAAATCTCATGGTTCAGTTCTCTAGACTTTTCGTGGGTTTTTAAAAGAACATAATTCCCAATTTTAAATTTTGAAACTTTCAGATTTTTATTATGTCTTTTAGATCTAGATTCAGCTTTTTGCTTTGCCCTTTTCCTGACTAATTATTTCTTTTGACTCAACCCCAAGCTTGTACAAGGTGGAAACTCTAGTTTTTCTTCAATTAAACTTTTACTCCTGCTGCCTAACAAAATTTCTTCCGGTGGGAACCCAGTAGATTCATGATGTAAGGTGTTCATGACATTCTCAAAATCCGATATAAATCTACCCCAGGCTGTATGGTTATGACTGCAGTATGTTCTACACAATCTCCCGATTACTCGCATGTATCTTTCAACCAGGTTGCTAGCAGGATGATAAGCTGCAATATATTTAACCTCCACACCATTTTGCTCCATTCCTTCTTTCCAAATTTTGGATATGAACTGGGGACCATTGTCGGATAGTACTGCCTTGGGTTTCCCGATGGTTCTGATGTATTCGACGATCCTACTAAATACAGCTTTTGCTGTTGCTTTTTTCAAGGGGTATAATTTTACAAACTTTGAGAATACTTCCAAAATTACTAAAATATATGCACAATTTCCCGAAGTCTTTGGGTGGGGACCATACAGATCTACTGATAATAATTCTAAGGTGTCTTCAGGTAATGTATTTCGCATTGGACCTCTACTAGTTCTATTCCGTACTTTGGCCCTTTGACAGACTTCACACGACTTAATTCGTTCATTTACCTTCTTACTGACACTACCAGCAATCACTATTACATTATTCAATTTATCCAAACATTTCTTTGGCCCACTATGCCCCAATGCTAAATGAAAATAATCTATGACATCAGTATCAAACTGGTGTGGCCAACATACTCTCCATTCCTCAGAGACTAAATCTTTCCTCCTATATAAAATGCCTTTAAAATTTTTGTAATATTTCTTAATTTGAGGATACTGCACACTGTCAAAATTTACCTTCACAGGTTTCCATGTCAGATCCTCATTCTGATGGTATCTCATAATTTTACACATTTGCTCAATTTTCCTTTTCCTGAAACCTCTTTCATATACCTGATCTGAAAAGTACCCTCTTCACCATTTTCATTGGGCACTTCACTCATACCATTAGGCAATCGAGATAAAGCATCTGCCACATAATTCTCAGTCCCCTTAACATAGCAAATCTCGTAATCAAATTGTTGCAGGTACAAAGCCCAACGAGTTAGCCTGCCATTAATTAAACGACAATCTTTAAGAAAAATTAAAGCTTTGTGGTCAGTATGTATGATGAGCTAATGGCCCCACAGATAATTTATGAATTTCTTTAACCCCCATATAATGGCTAAAGCTTCCTTTTCCGATATAGTGTAGTTTCTCTCGTATTTTGTTAGAGTTCTACTTGCAAACGCAATAGTCCTGTGTTCGATTTCTTTGCCATCACATATTTCTTGGAAAACTTCTATACCAATTCCATAAGCACTGCTGTCAGTACTCATGTGGAAAGGTTTTGACAGTATGGGGGTGATGCAAAATATTGTCATTCAAAAGTTCACTTTTTAAATATTCGAAATCTCTCATACACCCTTCAGTCCACACAAAAGTACTATTTTTCTTAAGTAGATTATTCAAATGAGGACTATTAAAAACTTGCCCCTTGACGAATTTTCTATAGAACCGACATAAACCTAAAAAGACTTTCAACTGTTTTCTATTTCTAGGAGCTGGACACCCTGCTATTGCACTTAACTTTTCCGGGTCCTTGCCAATACCGGTCGCAGTAATAATGTGCTCCAGAAACTTTATTTCCGACTTCACAAATTCACATTTCTTCCACTTGTCATGCCCCCTGCTTGTAGAGCAACAAAAACTTTCTGCAATAATTCACAATGCTCTTGCCATTCTTCTGTAGCAATCAGTAAATCATCTACATAAATGGTTAGCCGGGAACTCAATTTTCTCCCTAATACAAAGTCCAGTGCCCTAATAAATACTGCCACAGAAGTGCTAAGCCCAAATGGCACTACTTTATACTGATAGCATTTCCCGGCGAATAGAAAAGCGGTATATTTACGGGATTCTTTACTCAATGGGATTTGCCAGTATCCGGCGGTCATGTCCAGACTGGTTAAATACTTCATGTTATAAAATTTTTGGAGCATTTCGTCCAGATTTTCAGGTCTGTCTGTTTCCTTCTTTACAATTTTGTTCAAAGTCCTGGCGTCAATAACTACTCTTACTCCCCCATCCCTTTTGTTCACGATGATAAGGGGAATATTATATTCGCTGCTACTCCGTTCGATTACACCCCATTCTATCATTTTATCTATTTCCACTTGCACAGCCTGCCTCTTTGATATGGGTACCGAAAACGGTCTTGCAAAGAAAGGTTTATGCTCTATTGTCTCAATCTGGTATTCGAAGTTCTTAACTAGGCCAGGTTTGTCAGAAAATACGGTGCTATTACTTTCTAAAATATCAAGCAATTCTGTTTTCTGATCAGGGGATATCTCCTTCAAATTTTCCACAATTTCTTTAAATTTATGCCCCTGCTTGTCACTCTCCTCTATAAACCTCTGGACATAGTACACCATATACATGTTTGTCAAACCATCATTCCCTTGGTCGATCTCCAACAATAAAGAATCAATTTCTGAATCGAACACCTTCCCATTTTCCTCAAATTTTAATTCCAAATTCATAGATGCATTATTAATTTTGATCACTTCCTAGCTACAATCAATAATAATCTTTTCTTTATCTAACCAATCTATTCCCAGAATCATTCCAGTACTCAAGTCTGGCACAACCAAAAAATCGTGTTCAAATTTTTGTCCTTTTATATTAAATTCAACCAAAATCTGGTTCTTTACCGGCTTGCTAGTCTTGCCAGTAGCACCAACAATTTTTACACCCGTCACTGACATAATTACTAGTCCAGGCTTATCACAAATGTGTTCGAGAAATGATTGGGAGATTGCACTTATCTGAGATCCAGTATCAAGAAGTACTTGCTATTTCACATTATAAATTTCAACTGGTATTACAGTTTGTTTAACCGTCGAATGCTTCTCATTGTTATGGTCTTCCCTAAGCAAATCCGGGTCGACGATAACATCGTCCCAAGATATGCTTTTAACATTCACATCACCTATATCTGGCGGTTTCTTTGGTTCTGGGAGTTCAAAGTCATTAATTACTTAATCTCTTTGTAAAATAGATCCTGACTCGTCAGGTGGCTCTTTCTTTCTTTGTTCAGTCTCAACATCTGGATTTTGTTTTGAAACTTCGTCATCATTAGGTACAATATCGCAATTAGCTCTATTCCCATTATTTTCACTAGTACCGAAATATTCGTCATCTGAACTATCGTCAGAATCCGACCATTCTGTATCGATTTCAGATTCTAACATAAAAGCTTTTCTGAGACAGGCAATAAGTTCTTCCTCTGATTTTCGTCAGGCTTTGATTTTAACTCAGTATCCTCTTTTGACAAAACGACCTCATTATCAGCTTTACTCACATCCACTGTTACTTCATATTTAGTGTAATTCTCGTGAACTTCAATTACTTTCAGGTAATTATCTGCCGCTTCCCCACGGTGCCTTTCGGTAGCAGCTTGTACTGTTGGTGGATTGTTAACAGAAGTTACTTCCTCGTCAATGCTAAGGATTTCATTCTCCAATTCCTTTCTATCTTTAACCTTCGTCCTATCGGCAGTACGCGTACTTTGCGTGGCGCTATTTACTCTCTTCTCTTTAAATTCGGGCCCCGTCACCTTATCGACGTCCCTATTATTTCATTTTCCACTAATTAACCTCCTTACCTCATACTCTTTCTTAAAATCCTCCCACTCACATTGCTTGAGGCCTTTGTACAGATCGTCGATCTGCACACGCCAATTACTTACTTCCGCTAATTCATTCTCGCCTTTTATTTTATTGCTAACACTGCTAACCGCGCCTCTCTGTGTATTCACAGTTTCATCTATTATTTCCTTTGCCACGGAATTACCACTCGAAATGTATTCACCAGTTCTTACGGCAAAGTTCGTACCTAATGCTGCCGCATTGCTAGCAGCTTCTCTCTGAACAGCTGATCTGCTAGGCTGGGCCGTTGCCCTCTGATGCTCCACTTGCCTGTTAACATGTAGCACTCTGCGCAGCGAAGATGAGTCATCTATGTGCGCACCTGACACTTGCTCCGCAACGACATGTTGCGTCGTTCCACGCCTGTCTCTAACCTGTCTCATAACTTTACTGTCAGTTCGGTAACATTTCTTAAATCGGGGCCGGTTTATACTGTCTGCTTCCGTTTGGCCCGCAACATTCGCGGAAATCAGTTTCCCGCGTCGTTATTAATTTGCGCGGTGTACCCTCTACCGCGACCTGAATAACTTCCTCTTCCTCTTCCTCTGCCTCTATCTCTTTGTATTATGTTGACGCGAAACCCATCGCCGTCATTTCTTTCGGCATTATTACGATTACTTTGGTTACCAAAATTTTGATAATTGGCACGACTTTCGCGCCAGTGGTCTTCGTCTTCGACCCTTTCGACATATGCTTGGAAGCTGCGATGATTGCTTCCCACGTATCTCTTTGAATCTTCTGGAAGCTTTTTATATAGTTCCCAGATGATTTCTGAATCGGGTCTTCTTCCTCTTAAATGCGTTAACTTCCGGTACCAATATTCGCAGGAATCTTTCAAAGAATTCCTGCCCCTGTTATCATGAAGCTTGGCCATGATAAACTCGCAGCACAAATGATCCTGTTTTTGTTCGGACCAATATTCTTCCGTAAATCTTTGCTTAAATTCTTCGAACGTCATTCGTTCGGTATTCAAATTAATTCCCCAGCGCTTAGCGTCACCTGCTAAGGCGCTAATTACTACATTTGTCTTTTCCTGATCAGACAAGTGTTCATGAAATATCCTCCCGCAATTTTTGATGAAATCTAACAGATGCCATCCGTTATTTTTCTTGGCGGGATCGAAGCGTTTCTCACCTTCTAACAGCTTCGTAATTGGTGTGCCATTACAGACAACACCAGGTCTATCTTTAATTTTACTCTCAAGATCGAAAATTTTGCCTTGAATTTTCGAAGTATTTTGTTCACACTTTTGTACACATCCGGTCACTTTTTCGCCTAAATCTCTTTCAGTGTCTGATACTGCCTTTTTCAACTGTGATATTCCGTGTTGACATTCGTTTACGATCTCAGTTTTAAGACCGAAAACTTTTTCGTCTACTTTAGTTTCAACCAGAGGCTCTACTTTCTCTTGGATGTTGAGAATTTCAACATCAAACCTACAGTTAATGTTGTCTATTTCCCCCTGCATAGTATACATATATTTATTAATAGTGTCAATTTCAAACTTCATATTATTTACTACAGAGCTTAAATTACCCACTTTTTGTTCTACCTGTTGTATTTGTTTACTAATTTTAATTCCTTGTTCTTCGACCTTTGTTTAATCTGACCAACTTGTGTTTTAAGCTGCTCGTCAACGTGTGTTTTAAGCTGACTAACCTGACTGCTAACTTGTTTTTGAAGCTGATCATTCTGCGTTTTGAGCTGCTTGGCAACGTGTGTTTTAAGCTGATCATTCTGTGTTTTTAGCTGATTACTTTGTGTTTTGAGCTGCTGATCAACATGTATTTTAAGCTGATTACTCTGCCCTGCGATTTGTTTGGTTAATTGTTCAAATAAATCGTTCATGCTTAAAATTTTCACACTATTTTGTTCTACGGAATCGGTGTGTTCCGATCCTACTTCAAAAGTTTCTTTCGGTTCTTTCTTTATCTGTGGACAATTAACCATGTCAGTGGATTCGTTCACGTACCCACCATCATCTACAAAGTCATCCTCTACTTCCTGTTTTATCCCTTGCTGTGTTCGAGGCAATCTCGACATTTCAATCTGTTCGTTAACATGTTCGTGATATTGTATGTACGCCAATTGTCTACCTCTAACGCCATCTGTTATCTGCTGCGTACACTCCTGTCATTGCCAGCCACATTTTCCATTTCGCTCGGCACATCTACTGTTTCTACGTTCTTGTCCATACTGAATGCCAATTACACCACACTAACGTACTTGACGTTCACTGCTATTTACTTTACTAATTATTATTGCAATTCGTGCCACTGAACATCCACTGTTCGGTATTCACTTTAATTTGTGACCGACAACAACTGGATGTCCTGTCACCGGGAAGCCACTTGTAACCCTACGCTACTGCGCATGATACTTGTTAAAGCCTGTACTATGGTAAGTTGATCCTCCTCACCCGCTCGTCTCCACGATCCTCTCCCACCCCCGCCCGCTGCCGCGCCTGTATTCCCACGTCCCGCCCGGTCTCCATCTGTCCACCCTCCTTACCCTCTCCCAAGGTGGCTTCCGCCAGCTCCCTCTCCCTGATGATGTCCTCGTCCCCTCCATCTACCCCTCCTATCAACTTTGACCCTGCCTCGCCCCCCACTTCCCGTGTCCTTTCCTTTCGGCACCCTCCCTCCCTTCTCTTCTCTTCCCTTCTTTTTCCATCTCCCCATCCCCTCCCTTCCCCCTCTTCCCCCGGGCTTCCTCTCCCCCTTCCTCCCTCCCCCCTCTCTCCCCTGCCCGTTGCATCTCTGCTCTCCCCTCTCGCTCTCCCACTCCCCTTCCTCCTCCTCCTCTCTTGGCAGGTCCCCGGACTCGCACACGCATAGTGAACATTTGCGCGCCGGAGATTGTCGCCTTCTGTGTCTCGTGTGTGTGACGTCGTATAGTGTTTTTGGTGTCCGCCATCCCACTACTACGTTCACTTGTGCCGTCGGATTCATCAGTGTTTTGTGCGCCGTGCCAACGTGTTTTCAGTGTTGTTATCGTCACATGTGAACGACTCCGTGTTTTTTGTGTCTCTGTGACCTCTCTCTTTTGCCCGTCATTTTGTTCATTGTCATTCACCATTTTTTATACTCTTGTAAAACGCTATGGCTGAAGAGCGGCGTAGTGTGCCGCTGCCGGCCTACCTGATTTGTACAGGGTTTAAAATAACAATAAAGTAAAAAAAAAAAATGGTAAGTTGACGGGCTTCACCTAATAAGAAAGGATTTTGGTATATATGTTGACTGCGTGTACCTGAATGGAGGCAAAATCAGACTTTCACCCACTCAGTAACAACAATGATACGTCAAGCAAGTCTGAAGTGCAACCACACGTTAGGACGGACAAGAAACAACACAGCAGATGCTACCAATTTGTTAATAAAACGGTCGCCAGCCTAATTAGGCACTAACTGAGTTTCTTCCCAGAACAAGTTGATGCACGTTCATACAAAACAACACGTAATAACACTGCATAATATGGTAAATTTTAGAACCAGAAAATCTACTGAACTAATAATTTCACTTTCTGTACTACTATGAACAAGCCATAAATACACAACAACACACTATAATGTTTACTACAAACTTCGTACTGTCTATGGATCTGATTAAAATCGGGCATTGGTTACCCTAGGAATAGCACTTTCGAAACACACATACAATGTCAATTTTGAAAAACGTAAAACACTAATAAATTTGGGTTTTATATTGACTTTAACTTTGCTGGTCAAATCAGTTCAGTACACTTCAGAATTTAAATGAATAGGAAAGAAAAGGGGGGGGGGGGTTACCCTGAAACTGTTATGATCACTGTACTGAAATTTTTGATTATGGAATCGTTAAGCACTCAAGATTTCCAATATATGAGATACAACTCTTTTTGTCTTATTTCTTGCTCATTTAACTACCATTAATTTTGTTTCAAATTAATTAAACTTCATTACTAAACCAATTTCAACATTATCTTCCAACTTTGTCAGACCTATATTATTTGACTATATATTCATTAACAACAAAGTTCTTTAAACATCATTCTAACATAGGTAGGTCTGCAGGTAATTATTATTAACATAAACTTTAAATCTTCATCTCGGGACACTCGGATTGCACATGTGGAAACGACCCTGTCTAGGTTTTTGATTAGGATAATTAAAGGATAGGACTGTTCTGGTAAAAGTTAAGTTGTTATTGAACAGTAAGGAACAAACATAACACTGGTCCACACGAATACAGTACTAATAGTTTCAACCTGTTCGTATCGATGGGGCGGTTGGCGGGCGGCGAGATGGCGAGGTGCAGAGCACACATACAATCACAGCTATGGCTGGCTCTTGATGTATCGGCACTTTAGTTCTTCATAGCGTCGCAATATTTTTCCATTTAGTGCCTATTTAATTTTGCCATGCTGTATAGTCGTCGGAAACGGCACATCCGAGGCTCAACGAAATCCCGTTTTCCAGGAGAGCCTCCTCGATCCAGAACGTCTTGCTCAGATCAAAGCCCAACTCCGACTACTACTGCTGAGTCCGTTATGCCGTGCCGCGCCCGTGTGTATTTTCCCGCGCTTGCCTGCCATCCACCTTTTACCGCTCCCCTACAGACAGGGTATTCACCTGAGGTTTTGCATTCTACATATCCTAATACATTACCTACGTATGGACCAGGCTCACAATTACAACTTTAACATCTTCCAATGGTTTCAACATTTCTTACATTTCAATTTTGTTACAACATTGCTTGAAATTTGACATAAACATTATTATTCACATCGAAAGTTGTTTATAGTTTCCTCAACACAATGACATGAAAAGAAAGGAAATGAAAACTGAATATCGATTACACTAATTTACCAAATTCAGAAGAAAGAAATTATTACATGTACAATAGTACAGCGTTGGTGTTGTTACAAGTTGCCATTGCCCTTCCTGTGGCTCGCTTCAACGGAGTCAGACACACAAACTTGGAGGTTAGCTCCACCGCTACGAAAACATATGCAAAACCTGCTTTAGATCGTATTAGTGGCCCAAATAGATCCACGGCCGCGAGATCACAAAGTTTGCTTGGTATTATCGGGTGCAATGATGCAGCATAAGTCACTGTGGCCGCCTTTGCTCGCTGACAAGGTCTGCACGCTCTAAGTACACCACGAATACGCCGTAGCATGTTATTAAAATAGCGTGTCTCTTTCAGTTTTTCACAACATTTCTGTGCTCCGAAGTCCCCATAACTCAAATGTATGTACCATATTATTTTGTTTATGAGTTCCTCCGGAATCACCAACACCCATCTGGAGTCGTCCAGGGCTCGTTTTTTGAATAGTATTCTATTGCGCACTAAGTAGTACTGGCGTATTCCTACATTCTCCTTGTCCTCCCACTTCTTCTTTATATCTTTCAATACTGCGTCCTTATCCTGTTCGTCCGCTATATTCCCTAAAGAGGTGGTAACAAAATTCTCGAACGCTACATTCTGTAAGTATAGGATGCTTAAATGTTTTTCACCGAGTTCCCCTTCTTCTGTGTGAACCAAACCTATAGGAATGCGCGATAAAGCGTCAGCAATTACATTTTTCTGTCCATGAATGTATTCTACAGTGGAGTTATATTACTGTAGGTATAGTGCCCAGCGTCCTAGTCTCCCATGCGTGATTTTTGTGCTCATAAGAAATTGGAGTGCACGATGGTCAGTGTACACCCTGGTGGTCCTCCCAAATAAGAAATACCTAAATTTTGAGAATGACCAAACTATCGCGAGTGCTTCGAGTTCCGTCACGGAATAGTTTTTTTCACGTCGAGAGAGGACCCTGCTCTCAAACGAGATTGTTTTCCAAGTTGTAATATCATCATTTCCTTTCGTTTGAAACAGTACCGCACCTAATCCTGACAAGGAACTGTCCGTCATTAAACAGAATTCTTGTGTCAGGTCGGGGTGCACGAGGATGGGAGCCTCTACCAATGCCTTTTTTAATTTATAATATTCATCCTGTGCCACTTGATCCCAGACCCACAAGGCGTTCTTCCCTGTTAGTCCACATAGACGGGGTGTACCAAGTACACTAAAATTTATAAATCGCTTATAAAAATTACACAGGCCTAAGAATGCTCGCAACTGTTTTTTATTTGTCGGCATTGCACACTCCGCTATCGCCGCAATTTTCTCCGGGTCAGGTTGTATTCCATTTGCTGAGACAATGTGGCCTAAGAATTTTATGTTCTCTCGTCCGAACTGTGACATCTAAGTTGACTGTTACACCTGCCTTCTCAAAAACATCCAGTAGTCTGTTCAGAACGTCATTATGGTCCTCCCACGACTTTTCCGCAATTAACATGTCATCCAAGTAAATTGTCACTCGCTGTTTCAAATCATCAGGTAAAATGCTATTTAATCCCCTTATAAAAGCAGCTGATGAGACGTTTAGCCCGAACGGGAGACGCCGGAATTGGAAACAATTTCCGCAACACAGGAACGCTGTATATAATCGGCAAGATGGGTGTAGCACGATTTGCCAAAAACTCGAACGGAGGTCGACAGATGATAATACCTTTACCCCGTGGAAACGTTGTGAGAGTTCCTCAAGGCTCTCAGGCCTGTGCGTTTCCGACATAATAATTGTGTTTATCTGTCTCGAGTCTAGCACCAAACGAATTGAATTGTCGCGTTTTGGCACGACAAGCGAGGGTGAGTTGTACGAGCTTACTGCCCACTCAATTATTCCTTGTTCTAACATCTTGTTTATTTCCTTCTCCACCTGGGCTTTATACGCCACGGGAATAGGGTATGGTCAAACAGAAAACTTCTGATGGTTACGTACTCTGAATTGGTAAGTAAAACCCTTAATCGCCCCCGAAGTCTCAGGAAATACCCGTTCATGATTCCTAAGTAGGCAATACAATTTCTCCTTTTCCCTGTCCGTGGTTCTGACACCCGCGATGCTCTTTCTCAGTGCATCAGCAAAAGCAACATCTTTGCCATGCTTACCAGACGTAGAGCACGACTCACTTACATAATTCACGAGTAGCTCCAGTCTGGGTTGCGACTCGGTTTGAGCTTGAAATTATAGGCAACTAATTTCTGACTCGGCACGTAATATGCATTCATCAAATACTAAATTTATTGGCTGATCCCCAATTTGAACTGTCATTACTCCTCCACCCATGTCAATTACTGCATGGTGGGCATTCATGAAGTCATTTCCTAAAATCATTGCCACATTCAGCATTGGGAGCACAAAGAAGTTGTACTCAAACTCTCTTCCCTGGCAGGTAAAATGAAGCCGAGTCTGCCTTCGGATTTCTATGCTCTTGCCGTAGATTGCGCCCTTCACCTTTATTCCTCGCACTTGAAAAACGGGCCAAGTCCCAGTCCCTTCGCATGTTTGAAATGCTGCCTCGCTCACTATCGAGAAAGGGCTTCTAGTGTCAATGACACACTTAAAACATATTTCGTTTACTGCAACTGTCACGACTGGATTTATTCCCGAAATTTTAGCATTCGTAGTTTCTTGCAACAAATCCTCTCTAATATCTTCCCTCTCTATATACCGTATGCACTCCTTTGCCATGTCGTTCATTTGTTCCGATTGGGCGCCTTCTGCGCTGATCGTTTGTCATTGCCGGTTTTGTTCATTTCCATTTGCTGGATTATGTCTAGGGTTAGCCGGCCGAATTTCAACATCACGTGGTGCTCCGCTTACAGTCCTATTCCCACCGTGTTCACCGTAGTATCGATTCTGGTTGCCGTAACTGTTGCGTTCACGATCCTGTCCACGTCCTCGATCATTTCCGTTGTTCCACCTGTGTTCGCGACTGTTACCCCAGTTTCAATACGGCCTGTCCCGATTATTGTTCCGTTCGCTTCGCGACGACTAGTCACGCCGTTGATTAGTACGACGGCCACGACTGCGATCGCGCTGCTGTGCCCCGTAATAACTTTGAGCCTGATTAGGCGGGCATTCTGCTGTATTATATTCCAACTCTTGGAGAAGTGTCTTCAACGTTTCCACGTCCTCTTTGCATCGTCCCGCAAGAAAGACGTGGCGCAAGTGCATCGGTAATTTGGTGATGCATTTCCTAATTAGTTCCGCAGGTCCGTATGGATCGTATAGAAATTGATTCGCCTGCAGCATGTGGTCGAATAAGCGTGCTGGGCTGCCGAAACCAGACTGGTTCAAATTTGGCAGCATAATTATGCCATGCTTGACCCTATCTTGCGCCGCTTCCGACCAATTGGCGGAGAGAAAGGCTTTCGAAACTCCCGAGTGGGGTTGCAGTGACGCGCTGCCGACCTCATGCGAATCGCCGGTTCGCCTTCCAAATAGCCACACATATATTCTATCTTATGTGAACTTGCCCAGTCGGGGGGAAGACAAAACTCAAATTGCTCGAGCCATGCTCGTGGATGTATTCCTTTTTGCGAATTTCGAAATATCTCAAACTTTCTCACCGTAAGGAAATGTTTGAAATCAAATCCCCGCATTTCCTCCCGGCGAGGCCCTTGAATGTTTCTATTTTTCTCATGTCTGCCCCTCAAAATACATTCTTCCCTGTCGTCAAAATCTCCCTCGTGGCCGGAGTCCCTCTGTGTACTGTTCGTACGGCTATTTTTAGTGCTATTGGCAAGTTCGGAATCACACGCCATGCGGTTTTCCTGATGCGCCACGCGTTCTTGTAATTCGCCTGTTACAGCTTTGTGCCGCCTGTTCACTTCGAACTGTCCCTTCTGAAATCTAAGAAGCAAACGCACTTCTTCGGTCTCTGCGACCGCTACCAGTGTAATATTGTTCTCGCTTTCTGACACCTTTGTAGTGTTAGCAGTGAGCCAACACTACGCACACTACTTGGTTGAGGAGGCCGAATGCACGCGTTAACTCACGCAGGCTGGCGTGAGTTCTGAAACAGGATACATAATGAATGCTATAAAGAAAAGTACGTAGCTGCTGGAATACTTAACTTGAATCCATCATTGTTGTACATCGCTCTTGACGATAGAAGTGAGACTCTGTAGATACATGCAATGTAATGCTAATGGCGCCTTGCTAGGTCGTAGCCATTGACTTAGCTGAAGGCTATTCTAACTATCTGCTCTGCAAATGAGCGAGGCTTCGTCAGTGTGCATCGCTAGCTAAGCCGTCCGTACAACAGGGGTGAGTGCTAGTCCGTCTCTCGAGACCTGCCGTGTGGTGGTGCTCGGTCTGCGATCACTGACAGTGGCGACACGCGGGTCCGACATGTACTAATGGACCGCGGCCGATTTAAAGCTACCACCTAGCAAGTATGGTGTCTGGCAGTGACACCACAACCTTCATCGTGCCTACGATGTCCTCTAATGCCGCAATCTTATCATGTATTTGTCTGTTGTCCTCCGCCCCAGTCTGCTTCAATTGTTCTACTTGCTGTTCGAGTGCGTGAATCGCTCGACCGTTGTCCGCTACTGTGTTGCTAATGGACGTGGGACAATGCGTTTCCGCCTCCTGGACCCTGGAAAGTACCTGTCGGTGTTCGCTTTGGCATTCTTCTCTCAGCGCTTGGAAATTCCTAAGTAGCTGTTCTTCGCGCTCTTTCGATTCCGCATCGCGACTCCGCTTGCCCTGTTCTAAGGCTTGCAGACGATCATCGATTTGTTCAAATGTACAGCCTACTGTTCTCTAGCAGACAGGCTTGTCTGCTACCATCCAGAATGCAACTACAAATACATTTGCTCATTCATCCTCTCACACAGAAGAGAAGGGGGATGACATTATTTTATCATACACAGTACATAAAAGAAAGCGGATGTAGGTTCCGTATGAGACTGTGTGACATGAATTACATATAAACTGTGTTTTAAAGTGTAGTAGTGTGACAGGTCGTTCTTGTTTATGTGTAAAAGTAACACGTTTCACTGCTCAATCTCCTCCCAGATAGTCAGAAATACCACAGTAAATTTAGAAGAGGAATTTATGCCGTAAATGACAACAGATTTAAGAAATTAACATGAAAGGAATCCCACAGGGACCTTTCACGAGATGTTGGTATTAGACAGAGAGGAGTTTAATAACCGTATTACCTGTAATCATACAGCTTAGGACTGCTATTGCTATTTGACTTCGCAATTCACCACAGACGACGCCCTCTGCATTGCTCGACAGATACCCTAGAGCTCGAAATTCAAATAAACGAATCTCTATTTGTTTTTTGACTACTTTGTAGCATTCCACTGCCCACCAAGGAGTCACTTTGGTATAGCTGCTCAGTGACTTGCGCATAGTAATAAGGCATAAGGCAATACACGCTACCACAGCTGTTATAAAATGCTTCACTGTTCTAATTACAAATAGAAACTGTCATGAAAAAACACCACTGGTAAACAAAGGATTATCATGCATCAAATGTACTGGGATAGCGAATAATCATTGTAATAACACAACTAGCACAGAAACCGACCCCAAAGGATCACACTAGGAGGGAGGGGCCCCCCTAACATTAGTCATCTCTCCCTCTTCTCACCATAGGTACGGATGCGGGTCTGTTCTATACCGTCGCTGACGGTTCACAAAGACATCCATCTGGTGGTAGTGATAAACTGTCTCCAGTGTGCATAAATCAGTTGCATCAGATGGACAAAAGGGTCAATAACAGGACACGTCTTGCAAGCTATTAGATATATTTCTCGGAAAGACTGAAACCCTGACACCTCACCCGCCCCCCCCCCTCCCCGCCGCGGAACAACAATTAAATTCCAGAGAATGGTTTTTCTACCATCTGCTGGTTGGGAAATGTTCAGCTGCTAGCACTTTTGCATGCGGCCACCCAATCCACTCCAGCAAGCAGTCGTAGGCCAGCCATACTCAGAGGCTCTTCAGCTGAGCAGGTAGTCTGGGCAGACAGTGCTGTCAGTGCTGAGAAAAGCTACACACACATGATAGCCTGCAACACCAGCGGAAACATAACACAGTGAGATAATGCCAGCCGTCCGCGGTGGTCTAGCGGTTCTAGGGGCTCAGTCCGGAACCGCGCGACTGCTGCGGTCACAGGTTCGAATCTTGCATCGGGCATGGATGTGTGTGATGTCCTCAGGTTAGTTAGGTTTAAGTAGTTATAAGTTCTAGGGGACTGATGACCACAGATGTTAAGTCCCATAGTGCTCAGAGCCATTTGAACCATTTAGATAAATGACAGCTAACCTAACGTGTTGTTTGTCAAAAAGTGCAGCTCCACTAGCACTCTGCTGCTGCGACACATTGCTTCCTCTGGCGCTCACTGTTTGTGAGCAACAGTTCACTGAAACAGTTGTATCTAATGTCAACACACCTTTTATACGCAAGAAAAAAATACACACACACAACTATGGAAAAACAGTCTTGTTTCCACTAAAATAGATGCAGTCAATTTTCTTTTAGTTTTATAAGCAAAATCTGTATAGTTTGAGAGCATTCCTCACTTCAAATTATAAATTGTCATGCACGAGGGCATTAAATTCTTTAAGAGAATTGAATTATCAATGTAGAATGGCATCTATACAGTCATTCCATTACGTTGGAGTGCAGGACACAATTCACATTTCCCTCTCTCCCCGCCGCCTGCTGTTTTGTAACTTCCAACGATGTGAAAAAAAAGAAACTACAGCACCAACACCAATTACAGATTACCAAACTGCAGACGTTGCAGCTTTATAGTGATACAGCTGTCAGATGTATTAACTACTCTCACATCTCCTATACATGCCCACCTTCCACTACTTCGCTGCAATAACCACCAATCAATGCAGATATCTCTGTTATTTCGAATCTTTAATCACAGAAAGTAAAAAGCAAGAATTTAAACTCTAAAGTAAAACAAAACATCAATGTCAAGCGATTTTTATCAGTTTGATTACGTAGTTTGAGAGAGCCACTGGTGCTCAAATCATTGTCAGTAGAAAAATTGTCATGCACATCAATATTACTAACATTTCGGACACATGAAATAGTATTACAGAATACAGCCTTTCACATCATTTGTTCACATGTGAGAAAAAAAACAATCATTTTATATTTGCAACAACAAGCTACAAATTCAACAGGACATTATTGTTTTCTTCACTATAGTAAGTCCAATTACACTGAGAGGTGCCGGGGCTAGCAATGTATTTAACACTAAATTCTTCTCGAATCTTCATATGGAAATGATGCTCTAAGCCCCCCCCCCCCCCTATTCCAACTCCGACCTTTGCTGTTGCACATGGATTAAGAAGAAACGTGAACTGACTGTAATTGACCCTGCGAGTGGAACAGAAAAGAGTTTGGCACCTGCAATAATTTGATTGGATAGAAATTAAGTAAAGTTTCATTAACGTAGTGAGAAATGAAAAGGTTGCTCTACCGATTAACAGAATGAAAGTTCTGTCCAAAAGAACAAATTGATTTATTATGACTAAACTCAAAATAATAAACAAAACACACGAATCATTTACAATACATCAAATTGGATACTCAAATAAATGCTGTGAAGGTGAAGTTGTCCATAAACTAGATTGTGACATTTATGACCAAGTGGTATGTGGAGCCCATTCTTTGCAACTCAAATCTTAAGAGAAACACCCGGCCAACCCAACATTAATTGCTGCTACAGTAGTGATAACTCAGACAATGAACACCTAAGACAGAACGAAGTTAGAAAAGACGAACAGGCGCGCTCTGCTGAGCTCTGATCATCACCTAGTAAAATTCCCTGATTTGCCGGTGCTGCGGATGTACATTACAAAGCTGTCTTCTTAACTGCAAGGACACGATCTGGCATACTGGAGGCGATGGCTGGTTGCTTCGACGTCCCATCATGGTGATGATAATGTCGTGAGTATAGCCCGAAACAAATTCTCCTGGTCTGGTTGTTCCAGACTAAAGACTTCCTAGCTAAACAAGTACACCTCTGAGGGAGACGAAGAAGGCTCGCTACACAATCATGGATGGTACAGTGAGTGATTTTAACAAGAGAAGTCACACAGTAACTCTGGTACAGTCAATTTTAGCCAAAACTGCTTAAGACGGACAACATAGGCCGCTTGTATGCAGAACGCTCAATTGCCAACTGTACTCGGAAAGTTACGTTGAATTCAGAACTCCAACAACTTCGTCAAACAGTTACAATTAAATGAAAGTATACTAGACAGCCAACGGAAGGCAGGCTGTCCAGAGCAGCAAGAGCTCAGTCTTGTAACCTACTCCGACCGAAAGGCGAGAGCCGTCTCTCTCAAGGGCCTCCGTACAAGCCGAACACAGAACAGTGCCGACCCCATGACAGTGGTCGTGGTTAAACGTTCCAATCAGCAACTCGAAAACAGGCGGAAAATTCCACTCTATTGCCGACGCAGTTCTATTCCACCAATGGAGATATTTGGCGCCAATTTCTGCGCCGATTTTGCTACGTCACGGAGCTATTCCCTTAGCAAGCCAATCACAGTTATGATTTTTCAGAAAACGCGGGAATTTGCCCACCAAGACTGCCTGGGAACACAAGTCATTCCCATGCCTCGCTGGTAGCCCGCCCAAATGTGTTTCCACTAAGTTTCGGCAAAGTAACGGAATCTGTAGCCCAGCCGCTCCGTCGCCGCCGCTCTTATTATAATGTCGGCGTCTGGAAAGCATTCACTCGACTCCCTCACATCCATCGGCTTAAACTTTTCAAGGCTAGCAGAACCCACCTGTCACCGGACCACCCGGGTGACGAGAGACGCTGCGTGGGAAGTCCGCGTGTGAAAGAATAGCGACCTTTCACCGCATGCAATTAGAGAGGAAAATCGAATTACTCAAAGACAGAAATATGACAGGGGGCTCATGCCACCTGTCATAGCCCCTACGCCAATTTAGATTGTAATTGGTGAGTGGTTGGCTCACTTAGGAGCAAGGTAGTGAGTCAATCACCTAAGAACAATCTTGCAAACTGACTCCACATGCCGTACTCTATAAAAAAAAATCACTGCAACAGAAGATGAAGCTTGTAGAGGGAGGATTATTTATGATGTAAGCAACTTCACCTTCTTAATATGGAAATCGAACACTCACATCACACATCTATACCCAGGGAGCCCCTTCCAAACACCGATTCACACAGACATTCACGCTCTAAATAGGGTCGGGCATGTGAGCCAAATCTGGAACAGTTTATTCTTTACAATCAGTGTTGGAGTGCTCGAGAACATTATCAGAGAACTGGTCACGAAACCAGCCAACTACTGCGGACGCTCTTTGGCACTGCGTCCTGTAAGCCTGGCAGGAAGTTGCTTCTTCAGACTGTTACGTACGACGGCTTATACATTCTATGCAAAGATGCATTATAGAAGTACAAAATAATGAAGGATTCTGGATAAAATATTAGAGTCCTTAAAATGTTTTGTTATCTACATCTACATCTACATGACTACTCTGCAATTCACATTTAAGTGCTTGGCAGAGAGTTCATCGAACCACAATCATACTATCTCTCTACCATTCCACTCCCGAACAGCGCGCGGGAAAAACGAACACCTAAACTTTTCTGTTCGATCTCTGATTTCTCTTATTTCATTTTGATGATCATTCCTACCTATGTGGGTTGGGCTCAACAAAATATTTTCGCATTCGGAAGAGAAAGTTGGTGACTGAAATTTCGTAAATAGCTCTCGCCGCGACGAAAAACGTCTTATATCTTCTTTTTCGTCATTTTTCCTCATTGGGAGCTAGTGGAAGATCGCGTGGCAACAGAAAACATACAATATGGGTTAGTTTTCCTTTGAGTTGCCTTTTTAATTCAAGTGGGTTTCTTTTGAATATACAGTTTGTTAAATATTCTATTTTGATTTTTATTTATACCCTGTCTAGATACTTATAAAGTAATCAGCGTAGATGGACTCTGTCACAGTAGTTTTTGTTATTTCAAATACATCTCTCTCTTTCCCTCCCTCCATTAATACACCCTCCGTCCTCCACACAATACGCAAACGATTTCATATTATATTTACTCGTTGTTAATATCTCCTCTATTCTCTCTCACTCTCTCTCTCTCTCTCTCTCTGACACTATAGCCGCAAGTGCCCTTCTATTCCATTCCCCTTGGGACTTGCGATAATGCATATTTTTAAACACAATCGTGAGCATAATAATAAAAACAGTCATGATTCCACAACAAAAAAATACAGTCGACTTCTGTTTTATGAGAAAAATCGATATAGTTTGAGGCATTATATTCACTTTAGATGCATTAAATAACGACACAGATCAGCATCTATACAGTCATTCATTAAGTTAGACAGCGCTCCTTATCGTTATTTTGTAACATACAGAGCAGAAAAAAATACTGCTAACTACTGTATACGCACCCAAATTTTAATGGGTCATACCACTACTTGTAACACATCCTCCTACAACATTTATTGCATCTCTCTCTTCCAGTGTATCGAAAAACAAATTCCTTCTGCATATTGACATCGACCATACTAGGTATACAGGTACTGATTCACTGGAGCAGGTGACCAGTGATGGAAGTCGTTTGCACAGATATGTGTGAAGTTTTATCACCGTTACTGGAGGAAGACTCCAGACTATCAGTCACAAGAGAGATTCCTATGTTGTTCTTTTGTATGCAGTTTGATGCATTGTCCATCTGTTGTAACAAATCCAAGCAGTGTATGACTCCAGCTTTGTTCAACGGCATACATTTTGTTTTTCTACCACGTCTTTGAGGTCTATGTCAGGTGCTAAACCTACATTAATAGGTTTCAGTCGATTAGCTCTCACAGAAAGTTCGACGCTGCATGCTGTAGGCTGTGCAGAATACACACTCTTCTTCCTTCATTTCTCCTTTTGCTTGTGCCTTTTTCCCGCAAGGACGCAGGGTCGGCAAGGTTAATCGGATTTGGCAAGGTTAATTTAAGGGGAGGCTGGATGCCCTTCCTTCCACCACCCTGCACCCCCTGGGACGGAATTAGTGTACCACCACGGTCCGTGTCTAGTGTAATCCATGGAATTGTGCGAAGGTGTGCACATGTCTGCGAGCCATGTAACTGAGGTAAGACACGGGGACCAGCCCGGTATTGACATTGATGTGGAAAACTGCCTAAAAACCACATCCAGGCTGGCTGACACACCGGCCTCCGTCGTTAAGCCGCCGGGCGGATTCGATCCGAGGCTAGCGCGCCTACCCGAGTCCAGGAAGCAGCTCATTAGCGCTCTCTGCTAACCTGGCGGGCTGTGCACAATACCAAGTATGGTGAAAATAAAATGCAGAGGCAAAGTCTCTCACTGACGAAAATGTGTAATACATTGCAACATATGAAGTCTGGAAGAATTTGAAGCATGTTCGAGCATTTCCAAACAGCTCATCTTCCACAGTGACAGGGCAGCAGATCTCTCAGTTCTCCATTTTGAAGAGCTTTGTTTCCTTATATTGAAGCCATGTACATGATCACTGTTCCAATGTTGACCATCCCTGGGAGGTTGGTTGGTTGGTTGTTTGGGGAAGGAGACCAGACAGCGTGGTCATCAGTCTCATCGGATTAGGGAAGGATGGGGAAGGAAGTCGGCCGTGCCCTTTCAAAGGAACCATCCCAGCATTTGCCTGGAGCGATCCCTGGGAGGTGTTATTTGCAACAGACATGAGTCAGTAGAATCAACAAGAGGTACTGTTATTGTATTGGTCAAAAAATTGTTCATTGGTGGACGTCGGCGGCTGTTGTGTTTAAATCCACTTGAAGGAGAGTGGGCTGCTTACCTCACAATGTGACTCAGAGCTTAACCTGATCCACGGAAGTGGTTCCGTGACACCCTCATACAAGGGACCTGGTATTAGCTAGAAGCCGCGTCTGCTCTGTCTGATGCCGGTGCTCGTTCGCGGTAGAGCTACTTCAGTATATCTGTTTATTTCGATTTTAATCTCCGCTGGAAATGTTCATAGCCAGATAAAAGTTACGGGAAATGACAACTGCTGCTTGCATACGAAAAGGCTTACACGTGGTGACGCTCTCATACCAAAGAGAGTCTTGGTAAATACATTTACTATGGCTTGTCTGGGATCGCTTTACAGACAACGTGGTTTCAGCTTAAGCTGCTACTCTCATTTTAGTAGATGTGTTCCATAGTATTTTGTTAATTCCGAATCCATTTCTTGAACGACGAATTTCTTGACCAAGGACTATACTAGTAACACAGATACTTCAAGCATTCGTCGTACCTGCCGTCTGCTTCACGTCTGCTGTGCAGCGAGCTACGTTAATTTAAGTGTTAACTGTATTTTTCTTACTTGTCACTTCTTCTTTCGTGTGTTTTTGCTTTTAGGAAGCTTTAATTGTCGAGTGCTAGTAATAGTGTTCCATAGATTTCGTGTTTGTTTTGAGTACAGTCAGAGAATCCCTTTAGTCAGCCATAGTGCCAGTACTGCTAGTGTTTGTTTTCAATTCAGTCCAGAGACAGGTAGTGCTATTTTCATTGTTTACTACAAAAAGTGTCTAGCAACCACAGTTTAGTCAACAATCAGCCGCCTTTAGTGAATTAGCAGTCTAGTTAAAAGTTGATTAACTCTCTACAGCAAATTTATTTCTTACAGTGGATAGGATGTGTGACTTCTGTGTACGGACGCAGGAGGAGCTCGCCACTGGTCGCGAACAGCTGAACGTGTTGATGGCCGCGGTCAGCCGTCTTCAGGCTGCTGCCTTGGAGTGTAGCGGCAGTGGGGTCTGGTGCGTCGCGTGGTACATCCCAGGTGTTACATGCTTCACCCACTGTCCCTGCTGTCGAGACATCTTCGCGGGTACCGGGCGAGGTTGGGCCACCCTCTCCCCAAGGGCAGTGGCGGGTTCAGCGGGGTTCGCGGCGCACGAGGCGGAGGGTAAATGTGGAGGCTGGCCGTGTGGCACCGCCCTCTCTGCCTGTGAGTGGACATGTGGCCGCTCCTTCAGCAAGTTCCGAGCAGGCACACGGGGGGAGGGGTTTATTAGTTATTGGGAGCTCCAACGTTAGGCGGGTGATGGAGCCCCTTAGGGAAATAGCAGAAAGGTCGGGGACGAAAGCGAGTGTTCACTCTGTCTGCTTGCCGGGGGCTCTCATCCGAGATGTGGAGGAGGCCCTGCCGGCGGCGATAGAGAGCACTGGGTGCACCCGACTGCAAATTGTTGCTCATGTCGGCACCAATGACTCCTGCCGCCTGGGTTCAGAGGTCATCCTAAGTTCGTACAGGCGGTTGGCGGAATTTGTGAAAGCGGAAAGCCTCGCTCGCGGGGTGGAATCTGAGCTAACCATTTGTAGTAACTTTCCCAGAACGGATAGCGGTCCTCTGGTTTGGAGCAGAGTAGAAGGCTTAAACCAGAGGCTCAGACGATTCTTCGGAGATCTGCGGTGCCAATTTCTCGACTCCGCTAACGGATGGAGAAATGTAGGGTCCCCCTGAATAGGTCAGGCGTGCACTACACGCCGGAAGCGGCTACAAGGGTAGCGGAGTACGTGTGGAGTGCACACGGCGGTTTTTTAGGTTAGAGAATTCCCTCCCTAGGCCCGACAAGACGCCTCCTGACACGCGTCAAGGTAGGAGTAGGCACAATGCAACAGGGAATAATAATATTAATGTGGTAATAGTAAACTGCAGGAGCGTCTATAGAAAGGTCCCAAAACTGCTCTCATTAATAAACGGTCACAATGCCCATATAGTACTAAAGACAGAAAGTTGGCTGAAACCAGACGTAAACAGTAATGAAATCCTAAACTCAGATTGGAATGTATACCGCAGAGACAGGCTGGACAGTGAAGGGGGAGGCGTGATTATGGCGATAAGAAGTGCAATAGTATCGAAGGAAATTGACGGAGATTCGAAATGTGAAATAATTTGGGTGAAGGTCACGGTTAAAGCAGGCTCAGAAATGGTAATTGGACGTCTGTATAGGCCCCCTGGCTCAGCAGCTGTTGTGGCTGAGCACCTGAAGGACAATTTGGAAAATATTTCGAGTAGATTTCCCCACCATGTTCTAGTTCTGGGTGGAGATTTTAATTTGCCTGATATAGACTGGGAGACTCAAACGTTCATAACGGGTGGCAGGGACAAAGAATCCAGTGAAATTTTTTAAGTGCTTTATCTGAAAACTACCTTGAGCAGTTAAACAGAGAACCGACTCGTGCGATAACATATTAGACCTTCTCGTGACAAACAGACCCGAACTATTTGAAACAGTTAACGCAGAACAGGGAATCAGCGATCATAAAGCGGTAACTGCATCGATGATTTCAGCCGTAAAGCCGGCCGCGGTGGTCTCGCGGTTCTAGGCGCGCAGTCCGGGGCCGTGCGACTGCTACGGTCGCAGGTTCGTATCCTGCCTCGGGCATGGATGTGTGTGATGTCCTTAGGTTAGTTAGGTTTAAGTAGTTCTAAGTTCTAGGGGACTGATAACCACAGCAGTTGAGTCCCATAGTGCTCAGAGCCATTTGAACGATTTTTTTTCAGCCGTAAATAGAAATGTTAAAAAAGGTAGGAAGATTTTTCTGTTTAGCAAAAGTGACAAAAAGCAGATTACAGACTACCTGACGGCTCAACACAAAATTTTTGACTCAAGTACAGACAGTGTTGAGGATCAGTGGACAAAGTTCAAAACCATCGTACAATATGCGTTAGATGAGTATGTGCCAAGCAAGATCGTAAGAGATGGAAAAGAGCCACCGTGGTACAACAACCGAGTTAGAAAACTGCTGCGGAAGCAAAGGGAACTTCACAGCAAACATAAGCATAGCCAAAGCCTTGCAGACAAACAAAAATTACGCTAAGCGAAATGTAGTATGAGGAGGGCTATGCGAGAGGCGTTCAAAGAATTCTAAAGTAAAGTTCTATGTACTGACTTGGCGGAAAATCGTAAGAAATTTTGGTCTTATGTCAAAGCGGTAGGTGGATCAAAACAAAATGTCCAGACACTCTGTGACCAAAATGGTACTGAAACAGAGGATGACAGACTAAAGGCCGAAATACTAAATGCCTTTTTCCAAAGCTGTTTCACAGAGGAAGACTGCACTGTAGTTCCTTCTCTAGATTGTCGCACAGATGAAAAAATGGTAGATATCTAAATAGACGATAGAGGGATAGAGAAACCATTAAAATCGCTCAAAGGAGGAAAGGCCGCTGGACCTGATGGGATACCAGTTCGATTTTACACAGAGTACGCGAAGGAACTTGCCCCCTTCTTGCAGCGGTGTACCGTAGGTCTCTAAAAGAGCGTAGCGTTCCAAAGGGCACAGGTCATCCCCGTTTTCAAGGGGGGACGTCGAACAGATATGCAGAACTATAGACCCATATCTCTAACGTCGATCAGTTGTAGAATTTTGGAACACGTATTATGTTCGAGTATAATGACTTTTCTGGAGACTAGAAATCTACTCTGTAGGAATCAACATAGGTTTCGAAAAACACGGTCGTGTGAAACCCAGCTCGTGCTATTCGCCCACGAGACTCAGAGGGCCATAGACACGGGTTCACAGGTAGAAGCCGTGTTTCTTGACATCCGCAAGGCGTTCGATATAGTTCCCCACAGTCGTTTAATTAACAAAGTAAGAGCATATGGACTTTTAGACCAATTGTGTGATTGGATTGAAGCGTTCCTAGATAGCAGAACGCAGCATGTCATTCTCAATGGAGAGAAGTCTTCCGAAGTAAGAGTGATTTTAAGTGTGCCGCAGGGGAGTGTCATAGGACCGTTGCTATTCACAATATACATAAATGACCTTGTGGATGACATCGGAAGTTCACTGAGGCTTTTTGCAGATGATACTGTGGTGTATCGAGAGGTTGTAACAATGGAAAATTGTACTGAAATGCAGGAGGATCTGCAGCGAATTGATGCATGGTGCAGGGAATGGCAATTGAATCTCAATGTAGACAAGTGTAATGTGCTGTGAATACATAGAAAGATAGATCCCTTATCATTTAGCTAAATATAGAAGGTCAGCAACTGGAAGCAGTTAATTCCATTAATTATCTGGGAGTACGCATTAGGAGTGATTTAAAATGGAATGATCATATAAAGTTGGTAAAGCAGATGCCAGACTGAGATTCATTGGTAGAACCCTAAGGAAATGCAATCCTAAAACAAAGGAAGTAGGTTACAGTACGCTTGTTCGCCCACTGCTTGAATACTGCTCGGCAATGTGGGATCCTTACTAGATACGGTTGATAGAAGAGATAGAGAAGATCCAACGGAGAGCAGCGCGCTTCGTTACAGGATCATTTAGTAATCGCGAAAGCGTTACGGAGATGATAGACAAACTCCAGTGGAAGACTTTGCATGAGAGACGCTCAGTTGCTCGGTACGTACTTTTGTTAAAGTTTCGAGAACATACCTTCACCGAAGAGTCAAGCAGTATATTGCTCCCTCCTACGTATATCTCACGAAGAGACCATGACGATAAAATCAGAGAGATTAGAGCCCACACAGAAGCATACCGACAATCCTTCTTTCCACGAACCATACGAGACTGGAATTGAAGGGAGAAACGATAGAGGTACTCAGGGTACCCTCCGCCACACATCGTCAGGTGGCTTGCGGAGTATGGATGTAGATGTAGATGTAGATTCTTTACGCAGCAGGAACTCAGTGCATCACAATGAAAAGTAGTAAAATGCATCCACTCGTTACCACAACTCTATCAAAATCGCTACCCATGTTTCGAGATGCATCAGCTGGCTGCAGTAGTTAGTATTATCGCATGGACTGATTTCCAGTACTTTCACCCTCCTCTGGTCAGTGCACAGTCGTCTGATGCGAGGTTTGTGCAGACAATAGAGTGTTTTTTGTTGTTCCTCTTTCACATCCAATCAAATAAGCATCGCACTGACAGCCGAAATACGGAGCTGAAAGCAGCGATCACCGATCGTTCAACAACCGCATCCACAGCACAAGCGACAAGGACATCACAGCAGTATTGAACACGTTCTTAGAGACATTTCTGTAATTTGAAATCTCTTAGTCATTTTAAAAACTCTTTCCTTCCTGATCTTAGCTCATATTTTAATCTATAAATTCATGCTAAACTTGTTTGATTCATCTGTTGTACTGAACACTTTACCATCATTTACCTTGTAATGTCTGTGCAGTATCTACACCAATCTCCAACCTGTCGAAATGGATAAACAGATACAAGATGTTACATTTATGTCGAGGAAACAGCTGTTGCACCCCAAAGAACTCTCGAGGAGACAGAAATGAAATTGAGTGCAGCCCTTGAAAACATCCATACTGTTGACCCATCCAAAATACAGGCGCGTGCGTTCCAATTGAGAAATAGACAAGCAAGGAAAAAATTGGAAGTAACTTGGAGGCGAAATCGACTATAACACATACCTCAGAGTGAAGCTTGACCCCACATTTACTTTTAGAGACCATTGCGAGAACATGACGCTCAACGTCAGCAGCCGAAATAATATTGAACACAAATTCACTAAAAGCACGTGGGGAACTCAACCACGCGTTCTATGTGCAAGTCCTCTAGCTCTATGTCTCTCCCTGGCAGAGTATGCTACACCAATCTGGCAAAACTCCGCACACATCAAACACGCTGACAACGCTCTTGACGAGACAGTCTGCACTGTAACTGGTTGCCCTCGTCCAACTCCAGGATTGCATTGCTGGGAATGAAACTTGCGAATGTGGAGAACTTCAATATGCTGAACACCTCGCCGTCTGCCCGAAGCTTCCTGAATCCTGCACATTGGTGGACCTGGTTTCGGCAAATGTTCCAGCTATCGAGACTGCCGAATTTCGGGCCTCAAAATCAATTTGACATGTACAAATTCCTATGTATACAGGGTGAATCACCTAAAACTGGCACCTCAGACATTAGAGAAATAGGAAGTGCTATTGACGTGCGGTTTTCACAGAATGAATCGTAGTCAGGGACTCGTACTGTTAGAAAATAAACAGATTCTAAAAATACTTATAAATTGTACTTTTAGTTCAAATATACAACTTTTAAATGGAACAATTCCTATTGGCATTAACAAACTAAATGTGGGCTAAATTAGAATGACAGTGGTGTGTGTTGAAGGAGTCTAGTGCGAGATATCGTATTTTGTAAAGTTTCAAAATGGTTCAAATGGCTCTGAGCACTATGGGGCTTAACTACTGAGGTCATCAGTCCCCTAGAACTTAAAACTACTTAAACCTAACCAACCCAAGGACATCACACACATCCATGCCCTAGGCAGGACTCGAACCTGCGACCGTAGCGGTCGCGCAGTTCCAGACTGTAGCGCCTAGAACCGCTCGGCCACCACGGCCGGCTGTAAAGTTTCCACACCAACACTAGTTTGTGCCATACAACTTAAGTAGTTGTTAGGTACGATGTTGTTATATTTGCTTACAGTGTACTTGCGTGTTCCTTGAGTGGATTGCAGCTTGTTGATCAGTTAGTGTGTGACAGTCCAAGCAGAAGGTTGTGAGTTGACGATGTGATTTACCGGTGCAGAAAAATCCGATATGATCACGATGTATGGAGAGTGTTGGGAGAATGCAGTTCTTGAACGGGGTATGCGGCAAGATTTCCAGTAGATTTCAACTATCTCGTCAATTATTTATCAACCTTTTTAAGTAGTTACGTAAAAGTGATAGTGTAACACGTAGACAACACAACAGAAGGAAACAAGTGACGACAGGAGAGCGGGAAATGAATGTTCTTGCTGCTATTGCAGTTGAACCAGACGTTAGCTCCCAGGCAATCACACTAGGAAGCGGCATGTCAGGCAATTTCCAAAGCATTCGGCAACGATTCTAGGTTCCATCCCTGTTCATATCTCCATCCATCAAGAACTGCATGGAAGCGATTACGGGAATCCTGTTAACTTCTGTATTTTGTATCCTGCCAATTCGTCTAATTTAGGGCTCCTAGGAAGCTGTTTTCTCGGATTACTAGACAACAGTTCAAGCAAATCGTATTAATGGAGTTTATTACAGTAAGTTTAATTGACATTACGTATCTTTGCGTACTCACAAAGATGTCTCACTAGCAGATGTTGACATTTAAATAATCAATGCGCTTCGGTACATACAGTTTCACTGTGAACAAAAAAATACACTTCACAAGTCACTGCTGTAGCGTTTGTGTGAAGGCTCGTCTTTTACTCCGCCAGCGGCTAGGCGGCGCGGCGCTTATATTCTCTTCGTATAGGGGCCGCTCCTGTCTCGCTGTCGGGTTCGCCAGCGTGCTATTGGCTGACGTCGTCTCACAGCCCTGTCTGCTGTTCCGTCCTTGATCGTCGTGCCGGCGCTTGTCGTTACGCCCGATCACTGTTTATGGGCATTAAGACACGATACTTGACTTGTATCACGTATCTTGTTTGTTGATGAAGCAACTTTTATCACTCATGGCCAGGTAAACCACCGAAACATGCGCTATTGGTCTGTTGACAAACCCCATTGTCTTTGTCAGTTGGAATGTCAGTGTTCGTGGAGTGTAAACGTGCGGAGTGCGGTGGTGAACCATCAGCACACAGACCCGTTTTTGATAGACGGAACACTGAACGTGCAAAAGTACCGCAGCCTGCCAACAGAACACTTCCACGGATTCTGGAAGACGTTCCTCTGCAGAAGGGAGGAATCTGTGGTATCAACATGATTGGTGTCGAGCCCATAGTGGACGAAGTATTACAGCATTCCTTTAGGAATTGTTTCCGAACGGCTGGATTGCTCATGCAGAGTACCAACTACAGACAATGATACGCGACGACGTATTGCTAAAGCTACCTCGGCTATCTCAGCTGAAATGCTAGCACGTTTGTAGCAGCCGTTTCATAGCAGACTGGAAATGTGAATTGCTGTTGCGGGTGGTTGTCTGGATCACAGCCTGTGATACTCAACTGTCTCGTTACTTGTCAGAATCCATGTAGGTCGTGTATCCACTTGCGTCGTTATTTATTTGTATTTATTTACACGTCAAGTTCCGTGGGACCCAACTGAGGACCAAAACTCCAAGGTCATGGAACGTGTCAGTACATGAAACTACAACATAAAAGTAATAACAGGTAAAAATAAAAGATTTAAGAACCCGAAAAATGTCATCCGTAAGTTTAAGTAAACGCAATCAACAATACAACAAGAATCAGCTTAATTTTTCAAGGAACCCTTCGACAGGACTGATCCATGAGGAAACCCTCCAGTTTCGATTTGAAAGCGCGTTGATTACTGTCAAGATTTTTGAATTCTTGTAGTAGCTTATTGAAAATGGATGCAGCAGTATACTGCACAAGAGTTAAGGAAGTCCGATACAAATACAAGTTTGCTTTTATGCAGAGTATTAACTAGTGAAAGCTGCTTATTCTTGAGAATAAGCAAATAATGTTAACAAGAAACGACAGTAAGGGATATATATATATATATATATATATATATATATATAGAGAGAGAGAGAGAGAGAGAGAGAGAGAGAGAGAGAGAGAGAGAGAGAGAGGGCAATGCGAAAATACCCAGACTCGTGAATAGGCGTCGACAAGTTCGTGATCTTACACCACTTATTGCCCGAACCACCCGTTTCTGATCCCAAAATATCCTTTTTGAATAGGAAGAGTTACCCCAAAATATAATACAATAAGACAAAAGAGAATCAAAATAAGCAAAGCAGACTAATTTTCGTGTCGAACGATCACTTACTTCAGATACCATTCGAATAGTAAAAATGGCAGCATTAAGTCTTTGAACCAGATCCTGAACGTGGGCTTTCCACGACACTTTACTATCTATCTGAACACCTAGAAATCTGAACTGTTCAGTTTCACTAATCATATGCCCATTCTGTGAGATTAGAACTTCAGGTTTTCTTGAATTGTATGTTAGAAACGGTAAAAACTGAGTCTTTCTGTGATTTAGCGTTAGTTTGTTCAGAAATGTTCAAATGTGTGTGAAATCTTATGGGACTTAACTGCTAAGGTCATCAGTCCCTAAGCTTACACACTACTTAACCTAAATTATCGTAAGGACAAACACACACACCCATGCCCGAGGGAGGACTCGAATCTCCGTCGGAACGAGCCGCACAGTCCATAACTGCAGCGCCTCAGACCGCTCCGCTAATCCCGCGCGGCGTTAGTTTATTTTCTACAAGTCATGAACTTATGACATGAGCTCCACTATTTGAAACCTAGCCGACGTTGCACACAACATCCTGTACTACCAAGCAAGTTTCATCAGCAAACAGAAATATTTTAGAGTGACCCGTAATAATAGAGGGCATATCATTTATATAAATAAGTAACAGAAGTGGCCTCAAGACTGATCCCTGGGGTAACCACTATCGTTCTTAAGTATGTTAGACTCCAGGTATTGTGGAAGTGATGGTGTGGGAACTTTTAAAAACACAATTTCTCGTGAACTACCCGCACTAGAACCCTGAACAATTCGACTATTTACCTCACCTTTAGTTCGTTAATGTCAATAGGCATTTTTCAGAATAAAAAAGTATATGGTTTCACAAAAACACACTTTCTAATTATTGTTACGGTTCCTTTAATTGCTAACAATATGAGCCCCTGACTATCAATCCATTCTGTGAAAACTGCACATCAAAATCAGTTGCTATTTGCGCAGTATTTACGGTGCGGTTTTAGGCTATTCACCCTAATTATGACGGATAAACTTAGAATTAGTAAATAACTGTAAAATAATATGCGTTACATATCTGTGTGTGTTAGTCTGAGACGAACACCAGTCAGACATATTGTTACAGATAGTAGCTAGCGAAGTTGTCCGTCTCTGTCCCGTACATAGTATCGTCGGCGTAGAGGGTGAAGCTCCGACTGTGGGAATGAGTAGACACCGGCGCGCTCACACTGGCGAGCTAGGGAGCTGCGTCGGACAAAAGCTAGGACCGCCGTCACGCTCACGTATTCAGCGGGGACTCCGCGGCAACTTGCTGCACAGTACACAGGAGCGAGTCTTCTGCTCACAACTGGAGGAGAACCGTCCCCCAGTAATTCGAGACCATTCAGACGTGTCGGCTGGCTGCGACGGACGGTCTCCGGTGTGCGGTTGCGCCAAATTGTCGGGGAGGCGGCGTAGCGGCGTCGGCAGCGGGAAGGGACCGAGGCTCTGGCTTCAGAGGATACGGGAGACAGCCACTTGCTGCAACATGTCTCGGGAGTGCACTCGGGAAATTGGCATTTCTTCGCCAGATATTTCGCTAATAAGCGTACTGGCAATTTTGAAGGTGAGTAGGCGACACAACTGAAAGCAAGTGACGCACCACTGTAGAGTGAACGGCCTACGTCACACACAGGGCGTTCGCAAGTTCGCGTTACGAACGTTGTAGAGAGGAGTGAGTGCGTAATATTTTGAATTGGAAGCTATGTTTGGAAAGGTCATCGAACAATGCTACAGAGCGTCAAAGTTATAACTACTGGCACCTCTAAATGTAAATGTATGCAAATACAGGGTGACTCCGTGATGATGATACAAATTTTCTAGGATCGTAGAGATATGATAATTTGAAAAGTTCCCTCACCATCACTTCTACAACAGCTGTGTTCGCACATACGCAAGAACAACACAAGTACATTCACTAGCTACCTGGATTCTCACCAGTAACGGGAAAACTAACCATCATAGGCTTTGTTCAAAATAACCAGCGGCAGCAGCAGCAGTACACGTTTCCAGTCTGGTATGAAACGACTGCTGCACACGTGGTAGTATTTCAGCGGAGATGTCCGAGCGAGGTTTAGCAATACGTCATCACATAACAATGGATGTAGTTGGTACTCTGTATGTCCAGTCGAACCATTTGTAAACAATTCGTAAAGGAATGCTGTAGTAGGCTACTTCGTCCACTATGAGCTCGACAGCCATCATGTTGATACCACAGGCTCCTCCCATTCTGCAGAGGAACGTCTTCCAGCATCCGTGGAAGATGTTCTGTTAGCAGGCTGCGGTACTTGTGCCCATTCAGTGTTCCGTCTACGAAAAACTTTGTCTGTGTGCCGATGGTTCACCACCGCACACCACACGTTTACACCCCACCTTCACGAACACTGACATTCAACCTGTCAAAGCTAATGCGGATTGTCAACAGACCAACAGTGCATGTTTCGGCGGTTTACCTGTCCATGATTGATAAAAGTTGCTTCATCACCAAACAAAATACATGATACATGTGGAGCGTTGTGTCTTAGTGCATATATACTTAATACAACACAATTCTCATAATCGCTTCCCCGCAGCTCTTGATGGAGAGAGGAATGGAACAATGTCGTTGGCGAATTCGTTGGAAATTGCCTAATTCATGCCACTTCCTCGCGCGACTGCCCGGGAGACAACTTATGGATCAACTGCAATAACAGCAAGAACATGAATTTCCCTCTAGTCTGTCGTCACTTCTTTCCTTCTGTTACGTACTCTGGGTGTTACACTATCACTTTTACCTAACTAGTTAAAAAGGTAGATAAATAACTGACTAGATGGTTGAAATCTCCGGGAATATCTTGCGGCATACTCCGTTCAAGAACTGCAATCTTCCAACACTCTCCATACTCCATGCGCAAGTCGGATTTTTCTGCTCTGTTATGTCCCATCGTCAACTCACAATCTTCTTCTTGGACTGTCATTCACTAACTGACCAACCAACTAAAATCCACTCAAGGAAAACGCAAATACACTGTAAGCAAATATAACAACATCATACCTAACAAGTACGCACGCTGAATGGCAGCAAGGAATGTTGGTGTGGAAACTATACAAAATATAATATCTCGTAAACTACTAGCACTTGAGGCCTGCAACGAACACCACTGTCATTATAATTTACCTTACTTTTAGTTTTTTAATGTCACTAGCCATTGTTCCATTTAAAACATAAATTGGAACAAAAATTGCAATTTGTAGGTATTATTACAATGTTTATTGCCTAAACATGTGAGCCGTTGACTACGCATTCATTCTGTGGAAACTGCACATCAATAGCACTTCCTATTTCCGTAATATTTGTGGTGAAAGTTTTAGGTGATTCATCCTGTATGCTTAAGACCTTTTACCTGTCAAAATGATCTTGATACCCGAAAATTCGGCAGTCTTCATCACTGGAACAATTGTTGAAACCAGGTCATCCTATGTGCAAGGTTGAGGCAACTTCGTGCAGACCGAGTGCTTTATCGCATCTTGAAATTCCCCACATTCGCAAGTTACATGTCCAGCAATGTAGTCCCGGAGTTGGGGTAGGCAACTATTTAAGTACAGACTGTCTAGCCAAGAGCGGTGTCAGAGTGTCTCAAGTTTGCGAAGTTCTGTCAGATTGGTGTAGCGTTATGAATAGGAAGGTAGGGCTGAGGGTGTGTTACTGTGAACAGTTCAGTGACCGGGTTGTTCTAATCAGAATCGACAGCAGACCAACACCGACAACGATAGTTCAGGTATACATGCCGACGTCGTAAGCTGAAGATGAACAGATAGAGAAAGTGTATGAGGATATTGAAAGGGTAATGCAGTATGTAAAGGGGGACGAAAATATAATAGTGATGGGCGACTGGAATGCAGTTGTAGGGGAAGGAGTAGAAGAAAAGGATACAGGAGAATATGGGCTTGGGACAAGGAATGAAAGACGAGAAAGACTAATTGAGTTCTGTAACAAGTTTCAGCTAGTAATAGCGAATACCCTGTTCAACAATCACAAGAGGAGGAGGTATACCTGGAAAAGGCCGGGAGATACGGGAAGATTTCAATTAGATTACATCATGGTCAGACAGAGATTCCGAAATCAGATACTGGATTGTAAGGCGTACGCAAGAGCAGATATAGACTCACAATGTAGTAGTGATGAAGAGTAGGCTGAAGTTCAAGACATTAGTCAGGAAGAATCAATACGCAAAGAAGTGGGATACGGAAGTACTAAGGAATGACGAGATGCGTTTGAAGTTCTCTAACGCTATAGATGCAGCAATAAGGAATAGCGCAGTAGGCAGTACAGTTGAAGAGGAATGGATATCTCTAAAAAGGGCCGTCACAGAAGTTGGGAAGGAAAACATAGGTACAAAGAAGGTAGCTGCGAAGAAACCATGGGTAACAGAAGAAATACTTCAGTTGATTGATGAAAGGAGGAAGTACAAACATGTTCCGGGGAAATCAGGAATACAGAAATACAAGTCGCTGAGGAATGAAATAAATAGGAAGTGCAGGGAAGCTAAGACGAAATGGCTGCAGGAAAAATGTGAAGACATCGAAAAAGATATGATTGTCGAAAGGACAGACTCAGCATACAGGAAAGTCAAAACAACCTTTGGTGACATTAAAAGCAACGGTGGTAACATTAAGAGTGCAACGGGAATTCCACTGTTAAATGCAGAGGAGAGAGCAGACAGGTGGAAAGAATACTTTGAAAGCCTCTATGAGGGTGAAGATTTGTCTGATGTGATAGAAGAAGAAACAGGAGTCGATTGAGAAGAGATAGGGGATCCAGTATTAGAATCGGAATTTAAAAGAGGTTTGGAGGACTTACGGTCAAATAAGGCAGAGGGGATAGATAACATTCCATCTGACTTTCGGCAAAGCGTCATCCACACAATTCCGAAGACGGCAAGAGCTGACAAGTGCGAGAATTATCGCACAATCAGCTTAGCAGCTCATGCTTCGAAGCTGCTTACAAGAATAATATACAGAAGAATGGAAAAGAAAATTGAGAATGCGCTAGGTGACGATCAGTTTAGCTTTAGGAAAAGTAAAGGGACGAGCGAGCCAATTCTGACATTACGGCTAATAATGGAAGCAAGGCTAAAGAAAAATCAAGACACTTTCATAGGATTTGTCGACCTGGAAAAAGCGTTCGACAATATAAAATGGTGCAAGCTGTTCGAGATTCTGAAAAAAGTAGGGGTACGCTATAGGGAGAGACGGGTCATATACAATATGTACAACAACCAAGAGGGAATAATAAGAGTGGACGATCAAGAACGAAGTGCTTGTATTAAGAAGGGTGTAAGACAAGGCTGTAGCCTTTCGCCCCCAGTCTTCAATCTGTACATCGAGGAAGCAATGATGGAAATAAAAGAAAGGTTCAGGAGTGGAATTAAAATACAAGGTGAAAGGATATCAATGATACGATTCGCTGATGGCATTGCTATCCAGAGTGAAAGTGAAGAAGAATTAAATGATCTGCCGAACGGAATGAACAGTCTAATGAGTACACAGTATGGTTTGAGAGTAAATCGGAGGAAGACGAAGGAAATGAGAAGTAGTAGATAAGAGAACAGCGAGAAACTTAACATCAGGATTGATGGTCACGAAGTCAAGGAATTCTGCTACCTAGGCAGTACGATAACCAATGACGGAAGGAGCAAGGAGGACATCAAAAGCAGACTCGTTATGGCAAAAAAGGCATTTCTGGTCAAAAGAGAGGTCTACTAATATCAAATACCGGCCTTAATTTGAGGAAGAAATTTCTGAGGATGTACGTCTTGAGTACAACATTGTATGGTAGTGAAACATGGACTGTGGGAAAACCGCAACAGAAGAGAATCGAAGCATTTGAGAAGTGGTGCTATAGACGAATGTTGAAAATTAGGTGGACTGATAAGGTAAGGAATGAGGAGGTTCTACGCAGAATCGGAGAGGAAAGGAATATGTGGAAAACACTGATAAGGAGAAGGGACAGGATGATAGTGTTGTGTCTAGACAAGACAGCCTAGACACAATGAGAGGGAGCCGAAAGGCACGCGCTTAAACTCACGCAGGCTGGCGTGAGGTCTGAAACAGGATACGTAATGAATGCTATAAAGAAAATTATTTAGCTTCTGGAATACTTAACTTTAATCCACATTTGTAGAACATCGCTCTTGATGATACATTAATAGAATCTCAATATCAATTGAATACGGCGCCTTGCTAGGTCGTAGCAAATGTAGCTGAAAGCTATGCTAACTATCGTCTCGGCAAATGAGAGCGTATTTGTCAGTCAACCTTTCCTTGCAAAGTCGGCTGTACAACTGGGGCGAGTGCCAGGACGTCTCACTAGACCTGCCGTGTGGTGGCACTCGGTCTGCTATCACTGACAGTGGCGACACGGGGGTCCGACGTATACTAACGGACCGCGGCCGATTTAAAGGCTACCACCTAGCAAGTGTGGTATCTGGCGGTGACACCACAGATAGGACATCTGCTAAGACATGAGGGAATGACTTCCATGGTACTAGAGGGAGCTGTAGAGGGCAAGAACTGGAGAGGAAGACAGAGATTGGAATACGTCAAGCAGATAATTGAGGACGTAGGTTGCAAGTGCTACTCTGAGATGAAGAGGTTAGCACAGGAAAGGAATTCGTGGCGGGCCGCATCAAACCAGTCAGTAGACCGATGACAAAAAAAAAAAAAAAAAAAAAAAAAAAAAATCTGCCACCGAGAGAAATAGAGTTAGAGCATGCGTATGTAGAAATTTTGACTGCTCCCCATATGCTGTTAGTGAGCTTGCGTACAATATTATTTTGCCTCCAGACTGAGCTTCATGCTCTCGCAATGGTCTCTAAAAGTAAATGTTGGATCGAGCTTCACTGTCAGGTATGTTTTATTGTCGCTTTCCCCTCCAAGTTACTTCCAATTTTCTCCTAGCTTGTCTAATTCTCAAGTGTAACGCACGCGCCTGTGTTTCAGATGGTTCAACACTATTTACGTCTTCGAGGGCTGCATTCAATTTCATTTCTGTCCCCTCGAAAGTTCTTTGGGATGCAACAACTGTTTCGTCGACATAAATGTAAGATCTTGTATCTGTTTATCCATTCCGACAGGTTGGACATTGGTGTAGATACTGCACAGACATTACAAGGTAAATGATGGTGAAGTGTTCAGTACAAGAGATGAATCAAACAGGTTTAGTCTGAATTGACAGAATAAGATATGGTGCTAAAAATTACAGATCAGGGACGAAAGAGTTTTTAAAATGACTAAGAGATATCAAATTACAGAAATGTCTCTAAGAGCTTATTCAATACTGCTGTGATGTCCTTGTCGCTTGTGGTGGGGATGCAGTTGGTGAACGATCGGTCATCACTGTGTATTTCGGCTGTCAGTGCCATGCTTTTTGGTTGGATGTGAAAGAGAAACAACAACAAACACAGGATTGTCTGCACAAACAAACCTTAGATCATACGAGTGTGAGGAGGATGGAAATACGGGAAATCAGAACATAATTTCCACGACTGCGTCCAGCTGATGCAACTCGAAACATATGCCGTCGATTTTGCTGGAGTTGTGGTGACAAATGACTTTTCATTATGATGTCTGAGTCCCTGCTGCGTAATGAATGCTGGAAGTATCTGTATTAACAGTATAGTGCTTCTTCAAGAAATTCGTCGTTAAAAAATGGATTGGGAAAGCACGTTGTCTTTGCAGTGATCGCGGACAAGCCATAGTAAATGTATTAACCATGACCCTCTTTCGTAAGGAAGCATCACCACCTGTTAGCCATCTCATCTGTATGTAGAAGTTGTCATTTCTCACAGCTTTTATGTGGCTACGAAAATTTCCGGCAGACATTAAAATCGAAATAAGCAGTTATGCTGAATTAGCTCTACCGCAAACAAGCACCAGCGTCACACAGAACAGATGCGGCTATAACAAATACCTGGTCACTTTTTATTTGTTTACGCGTCAAGTTCCGCAGGACCCAATCGAGGAGCAAATCTCCAAAGTCATGAAACGTGCAGTACATGAAATTACAACATAAAAGTAATAACAGATAAAAATAAAGTGTTTATGAGCCCCAGTATAAGCAAGCCAAAAGTTTACGTAACGAAATGAAAAATATAAAATAAGAATCAGTTTAATTTCTGAAGGAACTCCTCAACAGAACAGAAGGTGTGACCCATGAGGAAACTCTTCTGTTTCCATTTGAAAGCGCGTGAATTACTTTCAAGATTATTGAATTTTTGTGGTAGCTTATTGAAAATGGATGCAGCAGTATACTGCACACTTTTTGCACAAGAGTTAAGGAAGTCAGATCGAAATGCAGGTTTGATTTTTACCGAGCATTAACTGAGTGAAATCTCCTTATTCTTGGGAATAAGCTGGTATTGTTAACAAGAAACGACGGTAAGGAATATATACATTGAAAGTTCAATGTCAAAATGCCCAAATTAGTCATCAGGAGTCGACAAGTGGATCGCAAACTTACACCACTTATTGCCCTAACCGCCCGTTTCTGAGCCAAAAATATCCTTTTGGAATGGGAAGAGTTCCTCCAAAACATAATGCCATACGACATAAGCTAATCAAAATAAGCAAAGTAGACTAAATTTCTTGTCGAAAGATCACTTACTTCAGGTACCATTCGAATAGTAAAAATGGCAGCATTAAGTCTTTGAACAATGCAGTTTACTATATATCTGAACACCTAGAAATCTGAACTGTCCAGTTTCACTAATCATATGCCCATTCTCTGAAATTGTTGGATTTTGTTGAGTTCTGTGTTATAAACTGCAGAAACTGATTCTTACTGTGATTTAGCATTAGCTTATTTTCTACAAGCGATGAATTTGAACTGCACTATTTGAAACCGAGCTAATGTTGCACAAAACATCCTTTACTGCCCAGCTAGTGTCATCACCAAACAGAAATATTTTAGAGTTATATGTAGTGCTATAGGGCGTATAATGTATGTAAATTATTACCAGGAGTGGCCCCAACACTTGTACAAGTTGTTACGGAACCACTTTCGTGGATCAGCTTAAGCTCTGAGTCACATTATGAGGCAAGCAGACCCCTCTCCTCCAGGTGGATTTAAACAAAACAACCGCCGCTGTCCACCGTATGAGACCAATGAACAGCTAAAGGGTTTAGATATGCAAGTGCTCTGTTGGATCCCCGGAAACTTTAGAACACATAAAAACTGGAAATGCATCACACATTCACCTCTTGGGATGTCTGAGGTACTCGGTGTCAGGAAGCTGTAAGCGCAAAACAGTAGGGGTCTGTTTGAATGTAAGGCGAATAGCTTTAGGAAATGGCAGCAAGGGATGGCAAGGATGAATTTGTGATATGCAAATGCTGGGCTCATTCGACTTGTTGATGAGTCTCCCCCGACACCCCTGAGAGGACAGGGTGCAATAAACTGCAGATTATGGCGCATGAATCAAGGTACTATGCATGCCGTCTTGGCTGCAGGGTCATAAGGCTTTCATTTCAATGCCTGGAAGGAAATGCTGAGAAAACTAGCCTCGGCCATGGAGTTTCAATGAAGCACAGAAACTGCAACTTCGTTTCCAGACCTATTGGAGCCGAGTGGAGTCAGAGACTTCGACGGTTCTGCTTCGAACGAGGCTGTCACATCCTCCACTTGTTCGACAGGTGCCCAATAAATGGACCAGACATACAGCTACCCACCAGAGGCTGATTCCCCCTTGGTTAAATTTGCTTGGTATCTACAAGAGGTTTCTAATTTAGTCGACTTTCCATCCATTTCATATAATGGTAACTGTAGGAGAGACAGAAATATTAATGTAAGACGCAAAGAAACACTCCCCCAACATAATCAACGAATAAAATGGTAGTGATCAACAAAACATGGCTGTAACCAAGACTGTTTTTGGAGGACTCAGTACAAGAAATGGAAATAAGACAGAGACGGAATATTTCTATAAACCACCATACTCACACCCAGATATAGAATCAAAACGTAAGTGAAAACGTTAACATGCTACTACATACATGGTACAATCATCTTGGTGCGACCACCTGCAAAAGCCCGAGTAACCACCATCGACGACGTGCAGGAAGAGTCACTGAGTTTGTGGAAGGTGCCGACAAGAATGTGGAGCCATGTCATCTCCAGTGCTATCGTCATCTGCGCTAGATTTTCGTGAACAGCCCTATCGAGATGGCCCCACAGATTCTCAATTGGACTTAAATTGGGGAAGTTGCTGGCCAGGGCAGTATGGTAAACCCATCCTGGTGCTCTCGAACCACGCTCATTCACAGGGATGTGTGGAACTCATTGTACTGTCCTGCTGAAAGATGTTATCATACCGAGAATAAAACAAATTGCATGTAGATTTCGAATGATCCCAAAGGATACGTGCATAATTGTGTTGATCTATTGTGACTTGCAAAATTACGAGATCGTCGAGGAACTCCATGAAAACATTCCCCAGATCATAACTTTCCCTCATATTCCCTGTACTCTTCCGACAATTACTGCAGGGCTGAAGGCACAAACAGCCATTTGTCCGATGGAGCGTTAAACGTGATTCATCTGAGGTCACCTGTCAACACACAGTGGACGCCCAGTTACGGTTCAAAATGGCTCAAATGGCTCTAAGCACTATTGGGAGTTAACGTCTGGGGTCATCAGTCCCCTAGACTCAAAACTACTTAAACCTTACTAAACTACGTACATCACACAGAACCACGCCCGAGGCAGGATTCGAATCTGCGACCGTAGCAGCAGCGCGGTTCCGGACTGAAGCACCTGGAACCGCTCGGCGGTTGGCCCCAGTTACGGTATTGGCGTGCAAATTCCATCCTTCGTCGAAGATGACTAGCAGTCAGCATTGATGCATGAACCAGATGCCTACAGCTCAGTGCCAAGCGCCGCAACGTTCACTGAACATTCGTTGAGGAGACACTATAACACTACCGCGTATTAATGATTACCAAGTTTGGTTTAAACTTGCAGTAAATCCTACCCTCTGGGAGGATTTTTAAAAGTTTGGCCGTGTGTTACCTAACAGACAGAGTGAATCGAACATGAAATTCGTAATAGTAGCAGTTGGTAGACATCAGAAAGACCAAAATTTTGTAAGGAATTACAGTAACAGTGTTCCTGCAAATGAAATATAAAACGGTCGCCAGTCTAATGAGGCATAATAATGTGGAAACATTATTTTTAATGAATCAATTCTTAGTCTTGCAAAAGTAACTTTCATACATCCTTTCTTAATCAAGTGCAACGAACACCTACAATAACCAGACGAACTACACAGTGGGTAGCATTAGTTATCAACAGCATCGTTAAGCAATTACAGAAATGGAAAAGAGACTTTATGCCTATTAACCACAATCTTCACTTATACCTTTCACTAATTTGACACTTGAATTGTTCCCTAGGGCATACACAAGACTAAGTGGCATCTGGTAAGAATTGAAGTTTGACTAACACATATGTACACATCACAAATGCAATAGGATAACACTGTACTCACACCTTTTATACATACTCTTTTAAGTAATCACTTCTAGTTTCTTTAGCTAGAAAACAACTATGCAGTTTGGTTTCTTCCTGATATAAAAGAACGAAATGGGGTCCCACAAACCATCCCTTCTTTATATAAGCAAACTATACACACTTTTCAGAAATATTTTGCATTATTAAAAAAAAAAGGTGAATTACTGCCCCACTTAAGATAGTTCATCTTGAAAAGTTTTAACATTATTTGCACTGACAATACTCTCTACAACTTCAGAAATGACTTCAAGTAAAGTTGAACTTCAAATAGCATCAAAACGAAATGCTTTATAACACCACTTGGGAAGCAAGTTATTTTCATTGACAACTTCTATACCACTGAACATTAAAACACTGATATTTGTCAGATAGAAACAAATCAAAACACATTGGAGATGTTTGTAAATTTATCAGTAAGTGTCTCCATTGATTTCAATGAAACCGTTAATCCATTAATCTGACTATCCACATTTACATATATTTGCATTCATAAATCAGGCATAAGCAAATGACACTGATTATTATCTGTTTTGACACATAGGATACTCGGTGTTTAGTTATTTTGAGGAGTGGACCCTGTTAGGTACCATGAAAAGAGTGCATTCATGGTTCGAAGACAAAGTTCAGCAATATTTGAATTATTACTGCAAATTTAAATCACACAAACACTCTGGTTCATACTGTTACACAGTTCTAACCTCTCGAATGTGATGAAGTGGTGGCGCAATTTTGATGGCGAGCACGTAGCGGCTACCTGGTCTCTCCTTTGGCAGTAACATGCTGTGTTTAGTTCTTCTTGGCGACGTGAATATCATTTTTAGAGCCATTTCCAAAGCAAGAGCCCCATTTTACAGCCGCAACTACACGCGAGGCCATTCCATCTCAAATTAGGTACTGGATGCCTCGCTCGGCACCTACGCTGTTGACTGGTCTGCTGCTGGCTACTGACTGCCTCCTGTGCTCTCTCGCTTCCCACTCAGATTGAGCGCCAATTCCACGTTTTAGCTCGCTCCACACCACTTCCGTAGGAGAGGGGAATCACTATGTCTTTTATATTATACAATACAAAACCCCTAAGTATGAACCAGTTTTTTACATTGCAGTTTTTCATACATAAACTAACATATTTAATAAAATTCCATTATTTAAGCTCACAGTCATAATTCGCTAAACTCCACTTCCTTACGATGATGCAAAGAGATTAAGCAGTAAAGAGTAAACACTTTGTACTTCAAATAATAAATTACACTGTATAAATTACTATCGATTGTGGTGTTACTGTCAGCCCCGTGGTTGATCTGGGTGTTCAGCTGCTCGACAATTGCACACGTATCCGCCTGTAAGTCTCCTAAGCCGTCGTTCACCCCTGTCATATATGGACTGTGGTACACAACAGATGGATAGAGTGGTTTTGACATGGCTGTGTAATTTAACCATGGCGACATGCGAACAGTGTACCAACTTAGCCGTTTTGGAAATTCTTCCGCAGAAAAGCTAATGATCGCTCCCTTTTCGTCGTCAGATAAATAAGTCTGTTTCCGCGATACGACTGAGGCTACTGTTTTCCGCCTCCATTCCTGTTTGTTTTAATTGACGTCCATTGCTAATGCTTCCACCTGCCATCTGAGAGTGGTTACCTCACGTTGGTGCTCACAGTGATGTTACTGGACCCTGTAGTACGTTCCCCAGTCACACGGCCAGTATTGAGGAGACTTTAATCATCCAGCATTCCATTAGAATATTTATGCTTTTGTATATTGTGTGATAGACAATATACACTCCTGGAAATTGAAATAAGAACACCGTGAATTCATTGTCCCAGGAAGGGGAAACTTTATTGACACATTCCTGGGGTCAGATACATCACATGATCACACTGACAGAACCACAGGCACATAGACACAGGCAACAGAGCATGCACAATGTCGGCACTAGTACAGTGTATATCCACCTTTCGCAGCAATGCAGGCTGCTATTCTCCCATGGAGACGATCGTAGAGATGCTGGATGTAGTCCTGTGGAACGGCTTGCCATGCCATTTCCACCTGGCGCCTCAGTTGGACCAGCGTTCGTGCTGGACGTGCAGACCGCGTGAGACGACGCTTCATCCAGTCCCAAACATGCTCAGTGGGGGACAGATCCGGAGATCTTGCTGGCCAGGGTAGTTGACTTACACCTTCTAGAGCACGTTGGGTGGCACGGGATACATGCGGACGTGCATTGTCCTGTTGGAACAGCAAGTTCCCTTGCCGGTCTAGGAATGGTAGAACGATGGGTTCGATGACGGTTTGGATGTACCGTGCACTATTCAGTGTCCCCTCGACGATCACCAGTGGTGTACGGCCAGTGTAGGAGATCGCTCCCCACACCATGATGCCGGGTGTTGGCCCTGTGTGCCTCGGTCGTATGCAGTCCTGATTGTGGCGCTCACCTGCACGGCGCCAAACACGCATACGACCATCATTGGCACCTAGGCAGAAGCGACTCTCATCGCTGAAGACGACACGTCTCCATTCGTCCCTCCATTCACGCCTGTCGCGACACCACTGGAGGCGGGCTGCACGATGTTGGGGCGTGAGCGGAAGACGGCCTAACGGTGTGCGGGACCGTAGCCCAGCTTCATGGAGACGGTTGCGAATGGTCCTCGCCGATACCCCAGGAGCAACAGTGTCCCTAATTTGCTGGGAAGTGGCGGTGCGGTCCCCTACGGCACTGCGTAGGATCCTACGGTCTTGGCGTGCATCCGTGCGTCGCTGCGGTCCGGTCCCAGGTCGACGGGCACGTGCACCTTCCGCCGACCACTGGCGACAACATCGATGTACTGTGGAGATCTCACGCCCCACGTGTTGAGCAATTCGGCGGTACGTCCACCCGGCCTCCCGCATGCCCACTATACGCCCTCGCTCAAAGTCCGCCAACTGCACATACGGTTCACGTCCATGCTGTCGCGGCATGCTACCAGTGTTAAAGACTGCGATGGAGCTCCGTATGCCACGGCAAACTGGCTGACATTGACGGCGGCGGTGCACAAATGCTGCGCAGCTAGCGCCATTCGACGGCCAACACCGCGGGTCCTGGTGTGTCCGCTGTGCCGTGCGTGTGATCATTGCTTGTACAGCCCTCTCGCAGTGTCCGGAGCAAGTATGGTGGGTCTGACACACCGGTGTTCTTTTTTCCATTTCCAGGAGTGTATAATACTAAAAGATTTCTGCAAAATACTCACATAATATGAACACAGACCTAACCTCTTTTAGGATTTCCATATTGAAATCGTTATCAATGACAATGAGGCAGTTGTAAAAACAACGATTAGCAAATTTTAAAGGTAACTAAAATGCGTAGATTGTTTTGCATGTTAACCTAGTTCGACAACGAGGACAGGAGCATACTGATATGTACACAGCTCATGATGGGGTACTCTATGGCATACAGTCACTAAAGAAATTTCTAAGGACACAAGACTACTGCACAATAGGTATAAAAGAAAGTATAGAGCTACAGAAAGAGAGATGTTTAATGAAGCATGTTTGCTACAATGATTTAAGTGACTGTCATAGTGCTATTTTTTCTCAAGACCACTCACAAAACAGATGATTGACTTAGTTATTAGTGTAAGTCGCATGGAAAGGAACTCAAAATGCTACAATTAAACTATTACCCACAGTCGAATGGACTCCCTGTCCCCTCACGGATTGTATAGAGAATTAGGAGGTGACTTCACTACTGTGTTAAGCTTGATTTCCTGTTGACACCTCTAACAGAAAAATGAGGCCAGTGGATGAAACTACTGGTCACACCTATGTACAAGAAATGTAGCATAAGTGATCTACGAGGTCACTTCAGATCGTAACTCACACTGGCAGTCTAAGTAACCTGCATTCAGTGCTCCATTACACTTCAAAGTGACACAGAAGCATGACACTATTTTCTCAACATTGTCACTCTCTGTTGATAACGGGAGTAACGTTCTACAGATCGTTCAGTTCATCGACTCATTACAGGATTATATTAGATATAATGGCAGAAATAGACTGGAGCCCTTATAGATTGTCCATGTTGATGTTCATATCAGTGACCACGATGTAGCTGTAGGAACAATGATTATTGGAGTGGAAACGCTATTATAAATTGCATAAAGACTAACATGGTCAGTAAAAATCGAATCCTTTGCCACGGAGCTATTTGAGGACCTTTGTGACCTAGTCTTCCCTAGCAGAATCACCCACGTCTTTGCAGCCTTTGTCAAATTGTTGGCACCTTTTCACTGCGGCTGCATATGACAGTGTGATGCGGTTCATGCATTGGCAGTTTGTTTGCTTGTCTTGATGATTATGGTTCCCCGTCAAGTTGTCCACCACGTAATCTGTCTTCACTGTTGGTGTACCGTCAGTGGTCAGCGCACAGCCATCATTAAATGGGGTTGAGGGACAGCAAGGTCATTACATAATATGGTACACATGGGGGGGACGGCAAAGTGTACATGCTGACACCACTACAGTGTATTCGCACATGGCACATGCCACATAATCTCCTTCTTTTCTTGTGCCTTTGTCCCGCATCAGTGCAGTATTCTCAGTGGTATAAACGAATTTGGCGTTGTTAATTGTTAAGGTGGCCGGATACCCTACCTGCCGGCACCCCGCTACAACGCCAACACCCCCACCCCCCTAAAACACACACATACACACATACACACATACACACATACACACACACACACACATACACACATACACACACACACACATACACACACACACACACACACACACACACACACACACACACACACACACACACACATCGGGCGAAATATACGTACTACAATTGTTTCACTGAGTTGTTAGTTTAGTATGAGCGAAAATTCTCTTAGTGTTTCAGAATCGTCTGAGCTAGGGTTGGGGTTCCAACCCTGTATTCACCTAGTGGGGTGTGGGATACCGCCAAAAACCCATGCCGCGGCTGGCCTCATACTGACTATAGTTGTTAATCCGCCGGCGGATGCGATCTGAGTGCGGTTCACATACAGGTTTTGAATTTTGGCCTTCGTTTAACCGGCATACTAACAGTGGTAGTATCTAGATGGGCAGTTGACTGGATTGAGTTGTTCCTGGGAGTAGTTTACGACCAGTTCGCACTAACTGGAATTTTACAGTCATACTCAAGGGAGTCCGATTCACAACACCCTGACGCATACAGAACTAATTCCGAAGCCTTTCTAAGTTTGCCTGGCGCATGACTATCAAAACCGCGAGGAAATAACTGTAAGGCAAGGGGGTAGACGTACCATATTGTTTAGAAATTTTAAGCCGTTGTTACTGAATACTGAATACCTCTACTGTGATGTAGTAGCTGAGGATATTACGTTTTGCATGTTATTTTCTTTGGCTGTGTAGCAAACCACACTTAAAAGTGTTTTTTGAGGTTGCATATAAACATGAATTTAGTAACACTAAAGTCTTGGAAAGCCTATCCGCAACATTATATACCTTCATAACCATTTTTTAAATACAGAGCGTTAAAGACATAGTTGAGTGTATGACCGTGTAATCAATAACTGCAGCTACTACGCGATGAATGTGATGAGTTGAAGTGGGTGTATGGACACGACACGATTTGAACAAGCTGATTACCCTGTCGTCTGCGACAAGAAGTGTTAGGAAATGTTCTTGGCGCTGCTGTAGAGTCATTGACAGATGGCTACTTTCTTCCTCTGAGAGAGGACGTGAGAGCGACTTTCTGGGATGTGACTCGTGTCAGATGGCTTTAGGTGCTACCCTCCCCACAATGGAATCGAATTCTCCGAAAGCCATTGGAGTGGGAGGTACATCACGGAGGACGCAACGAAAGAGAGAGATTTATTGTTTCAATTTGCGGCTCCCGAAACGCACGACTCCCTTACTGCGGCTGCTTGGCTCTGACCAGCGCCATAACAGCCGCCGCAGGGGAGGAACGATGACGTCACGTCAGCAGCCGCGAGCGCAGGCTGCAGCCACTGATTGATGAGGTGAACAGGGATTGGCCGTCTACCCGCTCGGAAAATACACCGAGCGGGACGGAAAGTCGCCCCCAGTCGAATCGGGACGGCTACCATCAATTCCTGCGTCCGAAGTTTCAGTCTGGCTAATGCAGCGAAAGCGTAGATATATTAATGCTGCGGATGTGGACATCGGCCTTGACTGGTCTCCCGATAATGTCTGCAGCTGTATTTTGCTTGTTGGCTGCTCAGTGTGCCGGAAATGGCAACTGTAAATCCGCGCCCCTTTTCTAGAATGACATATGGGCAGAGGCAGTTGTAAGATTCAATTGATTGGCACACTCTTTTCCTCAAAATTCTTCGTTCGTTATATACATACAAGGCAACTGTAAAGTCCGTGAAACATTCTAAAAAATCTATGAAGATGAAATGGCTAAACACACTGTAACAAATGATACGGTACGTGAAGTACAAACTTTCACATTTTTTTTAACGTATTGTCGACTTGTAGGTATTAAGGGAGAGGGTAAAAAACGTCTCCCCTCCGCCAGAGGGATCACCAACAACTGTCAAGTATGCCTTCAGTTCATGAGACACGGCGGAGATGATTGGTATTTAAACCAGGTCATTGGCGCGAAGTCTGGTGATCAGGAACTTAACGCAACCATCTCTCGTCCCCTTGCCGGCCAAATACTGGCATTGGAAATTTTTAGCGACACAAGGATACGAACTGGCTTACCCCCGGATGGAGCGCCACTGCACAGGCTTGCGTTAGCGACCTTTGTTTTTAAGCCGGTTATACAAACTGAGGACCGAGGGACAGCCAGTGATAATTTGCATTACATTTTCCTAACTAACATTCTGAGTACATCATATCAACAACCACTTCAGATGAATTCGTAATTGCGAATAATGACTACCATCAGCTGTAGAATAGAATGACGACAGTGAAAATTTGTGCCGGACCGGGCCTTTTTTTTCCCTATAGTAGGTCAGGGGCAGAGCTGGCAGGGGTCGTGCTTGGAAGCCTGGCCACGGTGTCACCGTCTCCTGACAGGTTAAGGGAGAGGCAGTGGGAAGGAAACATTGTAAATGTATGTAATTTTTTTATTATTAATTGATTTATTTATTTAATTGTAATGTCCCAGAAAAAAAACTCATATAAAAAAGAGAGGAAAGAAATATACGGACGAAGTGACAGCCTCGTCACTTCACTGGGAGTAATATCCTATCCCTCGAAACTACGTAAAGCTGGGACTCCCCACCGCTTCGGGGCGTCATGAAATATGCTGCCTACAAAGTTCGCAAAGTGTGTTTTGTATTTAGAGTGACTTCGGATGAGTTCGTGGTGTTCTAGTAGATAATGTCAATAGTCCAAGGCGCGAGAGCACGTAGTGCCCGATATCAAGGTCCGCGAGAGCACGTAGTGCGATGCGTGTCCTCCAATGCAGCTGATTGCCGACGTTTTCTGTGGGGGAAAATGACAGCGTCAGGGAAAAATAAAGCGTCCATCGTGATCGTCGATACGTCGGTGCGGCGGGGGAGTGCCATGATGCGTTGCGTCAGCCGCCAAGCATCCTTTTCGTCACCGCACTGCAGAGAATGTTCGTCGATGTCCTGCACGCCACATGTAAGGGAGATCGGGGAATCTACCATGCGAATGTCGTACAATCGTTGGCGGTTGATTAATGTAAACCAAGACGATCTCGCTGCCTTTGCGAGGAGAGGCACATAGAAAACTCGCCAAATCCATCGCCTATCGCTCGTTGGGTATTTAAATTCGACAACATTGCAGCCCTGATAACGACTCATGTACCGATATGTCTCACGAGTAGTGGGGATCCTTGTAGTTGAAATCTGTCACTGAACATAACTAAAATCAACAAATAATAGCGCGACGTGAGAAAAAGAAGGCGATAATGTGCCTACCGCCATCGGCGGTTCAAAGGATGGGGGAAGAAGCACGTCCAGGCTCGCCGACGTGATGGCATGTTCCCGTTGGTTCCATGTCCATAGCGTTGCTCGCAGGTGTAGAGCTAGAGCGTTGCTCGTGAGATTAAGTCCTCCAGAATGGTGTAGGAGAGTTAAAGTCTCGTATTTGACCTTAAACAGCATCCCTTGGCTGACATAGTATGCAAATGTCGCCATTAACCTGTCAGCAGTACCATGTGGCATTCGCAGTACCTGTGCCAGATGCGGCAGTCGCGAGCCCAGATGAACATTAGTGTATTCTACCCTTTGGAGCAGGTCGTGGGTTTCGAGTGAATTGTTGCGTATGTGCAGTCGGACGTACTGGAGCAGACGTCGCTAGCTCGCCGTCGCTGATTGCCGTATCGATCGGGTGAACAGTACATCTAAGCATCGCAAGATGTCCACCGTCGTAAACGGACTGTGCAGAGCGTCCAGCCCTCATCCGATGTGCATAATCTTGGTTTTATTCCCTTTGACCCTGCTTCCTGCCGCTACTCCGTACGTAGTAAGAAGGGCAAACACCGTACGTACTTCGTTCTCCGACAGGACGAGTATCATCGTCAGCATATGCACGACACGTGAAGGAGCTCGCACGGAGTCGGACGCCTGTAAGAGACCGTCTTAAAGTCTGCATCAGTGGTTAGAGGGCTATTGCAAACAGCATCACCGACAAGGGACATTCTTGTCTAACTGAGCTGCAAACAAGAATCGCTCCTACCTCCCTGCCATCGACTCTCACAGTCGAAGGGGCGCGGCGAAGGAGGCACATGAGGACGGTAATAAGATCCCGATTGATCGCCATGATTCACATGGTCGAGTCAAGGAAATCATGGTTGATCCTGTCAAAGGCACGATCAAATTTCACTGATACGAACGCCGCTCGCATGCGAAAAGCTTCCGTAAAGGAAATTAAGTCACGGTATTTGCCTAGTATAGAATGGATGTTGCTCCGAAGCCCTAGACAAGTCCGGTGTGGTGGTAATGTTTTGGATATTACAGTCTTGAGCCTTGCCGCCAACATTCGTCCAAAGATCTCACAGCCAGTATTGAACACTGTGAGCGGTCGAAATTGATGGGCGTTGACACTCCTTGCCGATTTCGGTACTGATATAAGCATTCCCACCATGAATTGGGACGGAACGTCCGTGTCAGGGCTCAATAACTCATAATACATCAACACCAATTGAGACCACATTAAATCCTCAAACTGGCGATAAAATTCGAGTGTCAAACCATCTGGCCCAGGGGATTTATGCACCGCACCCTTCGTGAGTGCCCTCCGTACGTCGTCTTCCGTTAGGGGTTCCAATAACGCATCTGCATCCGGACCATCCACCTCCGTTTGTATCTATCGCAAAATTTCTTCTCCTATCCGATTGTCCGACGGCGTCCCAGTGAAAAGGACGCGGTAATTCTCCAGAAACCCAGCAGCAATGTGCTATTGTGACGTCAAGGGCCGACCATCGTCATCTTGGAGCACTGCGATCAAGGATAGGCGATTACGTGGATGTCACTTGGACACATGATGCTTGCTAATATGTTCTCCATCGACGTTGTCCAAGCACCGAGAACGGATCGAAAGTCCCTCCAGTCGACTTCTCGTTATCGATAAAATGCACGTCTAAATGCGATGGACTTCCGCTTGATGCTCGGGCGATGGGGCTCAGGATGACGGATCACGGAACACCATCTAGTAGTTATCAAGTGTATCTCGGAGCCTTGTCGCTTTTTCCTTGCCATACGTTATGAGAGCTCTTCGTATCGCCGGTTTTGCACATTGCAGCCACCATGAAAGAACCGTACGGTGCAACGGCAGACGCCGAGTGCATGTCTGCCATTTTTCTTCGATCCGCTAGCGACATTCGAGATCCACCAATAAGGATTAATTAAGTTTTCATGAACTACACCAAACAACGAGGTCATTTGTCTCATCGGATTAGGGAAGGAAGGGAAAGGAAGTCGGCCGTGCCCTGTCAAGAGAGCCATCCCGGCATTTGCCTGGAGCGATTTAGGGAAATCAAGGAGAACCTAAATCAGGATGGCCGGACTTGGGACTGAACTGGCAAAAAAATATGTTCAAATGTGTGTGAAATCTTATGGGACTTAACTGCTAAGATCGTCAGTCCCTATTCTTACGCATTACTTAACGTAAATTATTCTAAGGACAAACACACACACCCATGCCCGAGGGAGGACTCGAACCTCCGCCGGGACCAGCCGCACAGCCCATGACTGCAGCGCTTTGACCGCTCGGCTAATCCCGCGCGGCGACTGAACTGTCGTCCTCCCGAATGCGATTGCAGTGTGCTAACCACTGCGCCACCTCGCTCGGTGGTTAACGTGCGTAAGTATCCAAGGTGATCCGTAAAAGCAGAGGGCCAAAGTTTAGCAGCCAGCACGAGATCTCTTAAACCGTGAGAAACATAAATCCTATCCAGCCTGCTCGCCGAGTGGCTGGGAAGAAACGTGCAGCCCCCTTGCTGCCCGTGGATCTTTTCCCACGTGTCCGTTAGTGCAATGTTCCAGCAGATAGCGTGCAATGCGTACCAGGAGCTGAAATTAGGAGTTTGATCCTTCGGTATGAGAACACAGTTAAAATCCCCTCCTACCAAGATGTGGTCATATTTCCCATGGAATAGAGGGGCAATCCCCCCGAGTAGAGTCGTGCTCGCGCCCGTCGATTGTCAGATTCGGAGGGTGCATAGATGTTGACAATACGAAAGTCGTTCACAGTCATAGCCAAACCACGAGCCGAAGGGAGGTAATCGAGATCACACATCGAAATCTCTTCTCGGAATAATATATCTGTGCCACGTCCCCCGTCTGGAGTCGGCGCTAGGTAAGTGTTGCAACCATGCACATCGGGAAAGGCAGCGTTGCAGGTTTCCTGCACCAGCAGAATATCCACGCCTGTGGCGTAAATCATGACCCGGAAAAGTATCATCTTTGCTGGCGAACGTGCGGTGTTAATTTTCAGCTTTCCCACCTTATATGCTTGGTCCATTGTCGTTGTCATGCTCATGGAATGGCGTAGAGAACTCAAGGGCTTTAGTCCATTATTCGTTCTCAACGGGCTGCTCCCCGTTGTTTTCGTTCTGTGATTTTCATCCTGTAAGTGAAACGTCATCCACTGGGGGTGCCAATACCTGTATCAAAATGTTCAAATGTGAGTGAAATCTTATGGGACTTAACTGCTAAGGTCATCAGTCCCTAAGACTACAGACTACGTAACCTAAATTATCCTAAGGACAAACACACACACCCATGCCCGAGGGAGGACTCGAACCTCCGCCGGGACCAGTCGCACTGTCCATGACTGTAGCGCCTTAGTCAATTCCTGTATCTTTTCGACTGGTTCCGCCCAGTCGCAGTGATCAGCGAAACAAGCGGGCATCAAGTCTATAGCTAACAGCTGTCCACATACAGCGTCTGGAAGATAAAAGCTATCGACTCGGCTGCTGGAAGTATCTGTAAAATGCGTACACCTGACGGGAGTAGGATACTGACAGATTCACGGATCTCGTATTTTCGAAGAACGCACCAAATCGTGTAGTCACTTACTGAAATTAAAATTAGGAGTCTGAGACACAGAGCGCTAAACACAATTAAAATCTCCGCCGAACAGAATTTTCTACGAAATTTTCCGAAATAAATATATCGTCTTCATAAAAACGCGCATGAACTGTGGAACGACCAGATTCTGGAGGGGCATAAGGGAGAATCAATGTAAGGTCACAAAAAGTGCAGCCTGTTCCTCGGTCGTTATCAAGAACTTAAAAATCAGTCAGTAGTATTCCCTCTCTGTAAAATAACGCAACACTAGTTGGTAGTTCAGGAGCCACATTAAAAAAAGTAGGATAGCCGAGAACCGAAAAATTTTCTAATAACACTTCTTGAAGAACTATCACGTGTGCAGTGAATCGTAAAAAAAATTGTCGCAGTATCGCAAGTCTAAGCTCCTAACTAATTCTGTTCACATTCAAGGTAAGAACCGTATATGCCTGCATCTATTGATTACCAAAACTATGCAATTGATTACTTACCTTGGCAGAGTCAGCGGATGAAGCTGATTCTTTTTTCTTTTTTCGCGGTGCCACGCCCTCAGGCCAAAAACGTTGTGTGTTGCGGCTGTGCGGAAGGAGACTGCCGATTGAGGCAACGTGTGGGAGGAGGGGGGGGAGGGCGGGGACTGCGGAAATTCTGTATCAGGTACATGTGGGCGGTACGGCTCCTGGGAATCAACGGAATCGTAAACTGACGGTACGTCTTTTACCGTCACCACATGTGCCGCTCGCACACTTGGACCCATCGGGGTTCGATCAGCAGCGGCTTGTGGTACGTTGTCCCTATCCGATGGCACAGAAGAAGGGTCAGAATACGTTTCAGACTCAGGGTTATCTGGCAAGTCCGTAGCTGTAGCATGGGGCTCCGAATCAAGTCTATCCTCAAGTGATTCCGAAGAGGTGGTCTCGTGAGTCAGATCACAGGGAGTGCTGGACGCTTTCCAACTTGAACAGCAACCGACATTTATCATCCACTCTGAACTCGGGGAGGGGAGAAGCACTCCTCCACTCGACTCTTTTCAGTAGAGCGGAGAAGCGAAGAGGTATCGTCTGACCCCTCACACCTCGCGTCTGTCTACGCTTATTGTGAATTGAAGGTGATGGCGGCGCGGAAGCTACCGTGGCGAAGTCCCGACGTGAGGCAAACGGAGGAAATGCGCTAGGACCATCACGCAATCGCCCAATGGCTCGCCTTCCCCTTCGGAAACGTTGTTAGGCACAATGGTTGTCACCTGGGGAATCAGATCCCTTAAAGATAGGCTTTTATGTTCTTCATAATTGAATTTCAAGACAATGACATGAAGCGGGCAATTTGTACAGAAGTGTCTACTCTCACCACATATAAAACAGGTCCCTCCATCTCCTATGTAAATTATGTATACCCAATATCCACACACCTGGAAATGAGAGGGAATATTCCTTTTAACCACCATTTCCACGGATCGAACTCCGCTATACACTTGTAAACGATGTTGAGCGGCCAGCGTTCCCGCCGTATATTCCGTATATCCCCAAACGGAAGCAAGGATGGTCTTTAGGAAACTGTCATCATCGTTGGGCAGAAGGTTGATTTAATTATATTGTACCTCTAACTACTGCTTCCCAGAATTTGTACACATATCTTGTGTCTTACTTTCAGTGTAAAAACACTCTACTCAACAAGCAATAACACTGTTGAAACTTCCTGGCAGATTAGAACTGTGTGCCGGACCGAGACTCGAACTCGGGACCTTTGCCTTTCGCGGGCAAGTGCTCTACCAACTTTTTTTTTTAATTTCATTTTTTTGTTCGATTTGTTCGTTGCATCTGCTCGGGGCGGACGTTGTAAGACATCCGTTGAAGTTCGTTGTTGACCGATTAACTCAGTTTTTTTATTACAGAGGGAGCTAACCCTCTGACCGAACACGCTGAGCTACCGTGCCGGCGCCAACTGAGCTACCCAAGCACGACTCACGCCCCGTCCTCACAGCTTTACTTCGGCCAGTACCTCTTCTCTTACCTTACAAATTTTACAGAAGCTCTCCTGCGAAACTTGCAGAACTAGCAATCCTGAAAGAAAGGATATGGCGGAGACATGGCTTAACCACAGCCTGGGGGATGTTTCCAGAATGAGATTTTCACTCTGCAGCGGAGTGTGCGCTGATATGAAACTTCCTGGCAGATTAAAACTGTGTGCCGGACCGAGACTCGAACTCGGGACATTTGTCTTTCGCGGGCAAGTGCTCTACCAACTGAGCTACCCAAGCACGACTCGCACCCCGTCCTCACAGCTTTACTTCAGCCAGTACCTCGTCTCCTACCTTCCAAACTTTACAGAAGCTCTCCTGCGAAACTTGCTGAACTAGCACTCCTGAAAGAAAGGATATTGCGGAGACATGGCTTAACCACAGGTAGTAGACTAGGTACTGGCAGAAGTAAAGCTGTGAGGACGGGGCGTGAGTCGTGCTTGGGTAGCTCAGTTGGTAGAGCTCTTGCCCGCGAAAGGCAAAGGTCCCGAGTTCGAGCCATTCGTAAACTTACATAGAGGTTCAATGAAAGCAGTGTGAGTCACCAATCAGTTATTGCTCTTTACCCTTCTAAGATTTCACTCTCTCCAGATGCTCACTGATAACTGAGAGCTACTAAACTCCGTAATGTTTGATCAGAACAATGACTGGAAGATGGTGATTAAAAATAAGAACTCCACATATTCATTGGCAGGGCAAAGAAGATGAGACTGGCGATCGTCCTGGATTCCACAAGTCTGAAACCATTTTAACTATTCCGCCGGTGCTGCCAATTATGTTCAGCATAAGTAAGACTAAGGTGCGCCATGCTGTGCAGTGCAGTTGTACACATCCCTTCACAAAAAACGGAAGCATCAGCACCTAAGCAAGACTCCAAGATGCTACACTATGTACCATGCTGCTACGCCAAGTCGATCCAGACACTTCCACGTCCTACTGACCTGTCCTTCTCCGATGTAGACACCGTGGTGCTTTACCAGCAAGTGCTCATTCTATGTGCACACATTTGTGTCATACCGGCCAATACTCCAAAGCAGACACTTCCCATCCTACTGGCAAGTCATATTTCGCTCACTCACAACTTGCCTATTCCTTGTCGCAAAACCAGTCCAGTCGACAGTCGCAGAATAATGGACCACTGTGGTCCAACAACCATGAGGGTTCCACCCAATAATGTGTTTTTTTTTTCCAATCTCCGATAGTAATGTAAACTCTCATCTACAAACGAAAAGTAATCGTTTCAGCTCTCTGATTAGACAATATACTTCATTACGCCAACCGGAAGTTTTCCCGCTAATGTCAATAGTCTTACAAACTGGATTCGAGAAACTCAGACAGGGCCGTTACGATACTTGAGTTTGTTTCCGGTGGTGTCTGCTTGCTGCGGGCGGCAGATGCTAATCTTCAAAAAAGTAAGAAAAATACGGAAAAATCGCCATGACTCCTGCACAGGGTGCCGCACCGACCAAGGTCAGACATTGGTGGCCTGCAGTTGTTGAGGAAGGACAATGCTTGCCGCCTCGTGTGAGTTTCGGCCAGTATCACTCCCACTCAGGGCGTGGTCCCGTGTTTCCACCACTGCCCTACTAGGCCAAAGCATTTCCTGTTACTCGGTCTTGAAACTTTTGCACATTAAGTTGCACCCAGGACATTCATATTTCATTAAAAACCAGCACCAATTGATTAAAGGAAGGCATGAAAATAACAGGGCAACCTACAGCCAGTCAGTGTGTTATATATCAGCAACATATTCTACACAGAATTTCCCTGTTGTCAGCCTCAGAATGATAAATATATTCTAATTAGTAATGAAACTGGCATGTAGAGGATGTTATGAGGACTACAAAAGAAAATTTTCTGTATGTTTTTACCACCAACAACTATTGAGTGTATCTCCCTCAGGGACTCAGAAATCATTTGCTTCGTACAGGCTTGGCGATCCAGAGTTCATGAGCTGGGGATGATTATGCATCGTCAGTCCTCTGCCCCGTAAGCTCTGGCCATGCTTCAGCGACCACCATGCGGTATGGCGGTGGAACATTGTGTGTCACAAGGAATGGGAATCTTGGCTTGACCACTCCGATCGCGAGGATGGTAAAAATGTCTATAAATAAACCTTCAATCTGAAGGTGTACTGCCTGTTGATGAGATGCATGGTTATTGAGGTGGAACAGGAACCTGACACACGTCAGTTGTATAAGGCATGCAAGGCTCTGTCTGAGTGGGCCATTACTTTTTAGAAGGGCTTGTTGGTACCTTAAAGTCTATTAAGCGGTTGCAAAAGGGTTTTTTGTTAGTCGAGAGTAGGCCGACAAAGCAGAGGGAATTACTTCGGAAGTCACCACAGTTGGGTGAGTATGACATCATTGTTGAGTTGCTTAACACCGTTAACTCCTCTAGGAGCCACCCAGTCTGGAGCCTAGGCTGCCTTGTTTTTGTAGATGAACACAAAATTCAGAAAATGGACATGACATCCTAAAAAAGACTAACAGGCTATGAAACCCCATAGCATCCTACAGCCAGTCAGTGTGTTTTATGATATCAGCAGTTATTATGCTTCCTTGGTGCAGAAGCCTGTTCCTAAGGTCCATTCTTCGACGCATGCTACATCCAGTGTACCATTATTCACCACCAGCAACTGTACTTGCACCTAAAAGTGCCAAAGCCAAGTTGAAGACACAGTGATCCAGGCATCTACGACAGGGGAGACCAGCAATGCTATTATAGTGCGCAGCCCGAAGGCACCCCAAAAGAAGAGTGCCTCTCAACGCCCAGTTTCTTCAAAGAAAAGTGACTCTCAACCCTCTTCACCATCATCATTGCTGGGAAAGGGAGAAGGGAAAGCATCTCAGCAGTAGTGTCAAAAGCTGACCTGGGCACCATCAGACATCATTCTATCATGTCTGCCTGATGATGAGGACATCATGGAGTCTGATGCCTCATCAGCAGACCCAGTCAGCCCCACAACCTTGCCTTGCTTTACAAGTGCCTCACCACCTGAGTGCAAGGACAGGGGTAAATCAAGACCATGCTGATGAAATGGCTACCATACACCAATGGAATGTAAATTGACACAGGACTCGCCTGGAGGAATTGACACTCCACGTACAGGACTGACCCTTTTGTCTCAATGCTCACGTCTCATTTTAAAGAGACTGACACAACTTTACTTCGAGACTATTACCTTTACAGAAAGAATGACCTTACTGGTGACAAGGCCAAAATTGGGGTTGCAGTGTTTGTCAAGGACATTTTTCACTCCTCACCTACTCCCCTAACAACAACACTTCAAGAGGTTGCTGTTTGCATATTTGCCCATGTTTACATCACCGTGTGCTCTGTGTACCGATCATCCCATGAGCCTCTTGACAGTAGAGTCCTTGACGAAATACCCCATCCCTTCTCCTTCTGGAAGACTTCAATGCACATAATGCACTATGGGGTTCTAATACCACTTGCCCCTAGGTTCGGGTCTTGAAGATCTGCTACACAGAACAGATCCCATAGTGCTTAATGTGGGTCAAGCTACACATTTTAGCACCACTACAGGTGCGTCTACAGCCATAGGCCTCTCCTTCTGCTCGCCTGGTATTGCAGACACGCGTCTTGCACTGGACGATGACCTCCATGGGAGCGACCATTTCCCTATCTGGATCCATCTGCTTGCTGGAGTAGATCACGAAATCCACCGCAGTGATTGTTCTAGAGGGCTAACTGTATGTTTTACAGGTAGTAATCCGTTTTGCAGCAATGTGGAAGTTTCCAGGACTGCGTGGATCACATTACAGCTGTGATTCACCATGCCACTGATGCATCTATTCCAAAGTCAAAGGAAACGCCTAGGAGACGAACTATCGCTTGGTAGAAGGATGAGTGTCGTTTTACAATTAGGCACCGGAGGCGGGTATGTGCAGATTCAATCGATGCCCTACAGATGAGAATCTTGCAAACTTTCGAATTGCGTGGGCAAAGGCGAGGAGAATCATTCAGAAGAGTAAGCAGAAGTCTTGGCAAGCGTTCCTTAACTCCATCAGTAGGTCCACATCTTCACGTAAAGTATGGGAAGCCATGAGGCGGATCTCAAGGCACAACCCTCGACCATCATTAGCAGCTGTACGAATACAGGAGTCTCTCGTAACATCGGCGAGGGGCATAGCTCAGACAACGGCAGAATCATATTCATTCATCCCGATTCTAACCAGGACCCCACCTTCCATTGCTATCGGGAGACACAGGAGAAGGCTGATTTTGATTTCTGTTCCACCAACATGGAGGAATACAACTAGCCTTTCTCTCTGTGGGAGCTGGATTCTGAATTGTCAGTAACTTTTGATACGACCACTGCAAACGACCTGATAACGTACAGCATGTTTACACAGTTGGACCAATGATAAAAGGAGATCCTACTTCAGCTCTTCATCAAAATTTGGATGATGGGTGACTTTCCCAGCTTGTGGAAATAATCTACTTTAATTCCAATTATAAAACCAGGGAAGGATCGGACAGACCCTGGCAGTTATCGTAGTGTTAGCCTGACAAGCTGCATAGGAAAGACACTGGAGCGAATGGTCAATCGGCGCCTAGAGTGAGGTCTCGAAACCAGGTCCCTACCAAGTAGCTCCCTGTGTGCGTTCAGGAGGTATCGCTTCACGCTCGATAACCTGTCCCTGCTCGAAGCAGCAATTCACCAGGCCCTCCTTCGTAAGAAACACCTTATCGGTGTTTTCTTCGATTTGGAAAAGACCTACAATACCACTTTGAGGCATAATATTTTGTCGCAGCTCCATCAGTGGGGATTCCGTGCACATCTACTGACCTTCATCCGGACCTTTCTCTCGGACAGACATGTTACATACAAGGTTGGGAATGTCCTGTCTGACCGTTTTAAGCAGGAGAACGGTGTCCCTGACGGGCGTGTTCTGAGTGTCACAGTTTTCGCTATTGCAATCAACAGGATGAGGTACACAGTGCGACGTCCAGAACTATGTTCCCTGTGTGTTTACGACTTTTCAATCTTCTGTGCATCCTCCAGCCTTGCTACGGCTACGTGGCAACTGCAACTGACGATCAGGCGGTTGCAAGAATAGCCTGGCACAACAGGTTTTAACTTCTATTTCGAGAAAACGGTTTGTGTTGATTTTAATCGTTCGTGCTGTCTGTATAGTGAACCCGTTTTAAAACTAGGGAACTCCGTTCTCACTTTTCAGGAAAAGGTGAAGTATCTAGGTCTTACTTTTGATGAAAAGTTAACATAGTTGCCACACCTTAAAGAACTGAAACTGAGATGTGCAATGGCCTGAAACATCCTTAAATGTGCCAGTCATAGGTCTTAAGGAGCCGACAGACTACGTCTTCTCCAACGTTATAAGGCCTTTTGTGCGACCCTGGCTTGAACACGGATGCCAGATTTTGGATCAGCAAGGCCTTCATACCTTAAAATGCTGGGTGCAGTTCATCACGAGGATATTAGGCTGTCAACAGGGGCCTATCGCACGAGGCCTGTTGTTGGTTTGTAGCTAGCCTCCGCTGTCTATTCTATGCCTTCTTCAAGTGGTACGCCAAGAATATGGGGTATTGTCCGTTCCTACATCACCAGCACACAGTTACGTTATTCAGCCGCTACTGGAACGACTGTTCGATCATCGCCCACAAACAATACGGCCATTTGGGATGAGTGCAAGAGAGAGCCTTGAGTTATTACAGGTGTGAGGCGTTAAGGTCCAAAGTCAGGGGTGAGGTAGGGTATGCACCCGGCTGCTAATAAGACCTAGATTTCTTTCAGAACTGACTGCTTAAAAGGAGCATTGTACCCCAGACTATGTTTTTAAATCAAATTTAATGAGATTTTACATTGCCAACCAGATTATATTACTGTCTATACAGATGGTTCCAAGAAGTGAGATCTTTTCGGTTGTTCTGTGGTGTTCCTCGACGTCCTCAAGAGAGGACTCCCAGAGCAGTTTTCAGGTTATTGCGCGGAGCTGTTGCTGTCCTCAGGGCAATGGAACAGACGAGACGCCGTCGTAACAAAAAAATTTATAATCTGCTCCAATTGTCAAAGTGCCCTTCTCGCTGTTGGACAGATGTACGCAGCACAGGTGCAGGAGGCTCTCCTTCTCTTGCAAAGGCAAAAGAAGGAAATCATTTTTTGCTGGGTTCCTGGGCACATAGGGATTCAGAGAAACTAACTTGCTGATGCGACTGCCAAGGAAACTTGCTCACTTCCTCCTCCTGCTCGCTCTTCAGTCCCTCTGCGGGCTGTCACTTCATACGTTGGTGGGAGTCTCAGTGGATGGAAGTGACCACTAATTACCTCCTTGTGCTCGCAACGATTTGAATAAGTAGCCCTCACTTAGTAGCTTAGAATCGGACATTGCCCATTGACACATGGCTTCCTCTCACGTCTGGAGGAGCCCCCCAGTATGTGAGGGAAGCGGTATACAGCTGTCAGTACGACATATTTTAACAGAGTGTCTTTTATGTGACGACCTGAGGGTTGAGCTGGGTTTCCCACAGGATGTTCCCTTTATTTTAAGTGTTAACGAGGTAAGTATTGTTCGTGTTTTAAGATTTTGTTTGGTGTACGGAATTCTTCCAAAAATACTGGGTGTGAGATCTTAATGTGCCACAGAGTGGCTGAGTTACGTATTATTTCTAAGTCGTCTACCTGCCACAGTTGTCTCTCCCTTTTTTATCAGTGTCTTTAGAGGTTTTTTACCCATGATTTTATTCTGCTTTGTCTCTACCTTCCTGTGGTTGCTTTACGATTCTTGCGGTGGGATGAAACGTAGTTTTACAGTTTATTATTGCTCCTTTTACATAGATTTTCGCAATCTTCTTCGCTATATCAGTAATGCAAATGCGCTGATAACCTTGCTGTTTAGTACCCTCCGCCATAAACGATCATTATCATCTTGAGGGAATCTGTGGCTCTTTAAAATCAATTACATGCTTGCGCAATGGGACACAGTTACTGCAAACTTCTAATTTCCAGCAAGCAGCTAAACTTCGAAAAGCTTAAGTCTCAGGGGGTATGCAATAGAAACTGAACTGTACCACACCTTGTACTACAGCAAAGATATTTTTACTTACAGGGATCTAGTACACATTCCCAAGTGTGCTCCAGAAGGTATAGTCGATGTGCAAAACGTAATGAAGAGTGGCTGGCAATCTTGAAAAATCTCACACCTTTATCCTGGCATTCACTAGCGCGGAACTTTCTGAGCACGTTAAGGCAGGTTTCCTACATCTAAGTGTGCGGACTTTTGTCCCGAACTCAATGTGCTGTTCTAAATGCCAGCATTTTGGGCATATTGCTCTTGGGCGTCACGGAGAAGTCACTTGTGGAAAATGTGGAAATGCCAGCCACAGAGGAGTTGCTTGTTCCTCCCCTTTCAAGTACGTGAACTGCTCTAGGGCTCAGCCTGTCTGGAGTGGGGATTGCAACGTGTATCTTGAAGAACAAAAAGAGCTTAAAACTACGAAGCGCATTCCGTATGGAGGCAAATACGTATAAAGCGTGCTGTCCCCAACTTTCGTTATCTTCTTTGCTTCAGTACTAAAACAGCCAGTGCAGAAAGCCGATCCTGCTACACAAACGGAGGCTGCTAGTATCAGCACTAGCACCTGCATCTGTCAATGCACTTACGCTCTTGTGGTCATTTCGAAACCTGTCGCTCTCCCTAGAACTTCATAGAAGTTCATGGTTGCAGATGTTGTGGCACTCCCTACCCCTCCAAAGATACAGTCTGACCCATTGCCACTACCACTTCCGCATTCGTGACTCCGAAGCCTCCTCAGACTAAAACTTAATGTCGAAGGCGAAGAATCACCACTCCTCTACTCTCTCCTTCGTTGCTGACCTACAGATAGTAAGCCTGTGCAGTGTGAGTCCGATCTACTCACTATACTTAACTCCACAGTATATGATGGAGATAGGTATTTCACAATCCGACGATGTCTACGTTACCATCTCTGACGTCTGTCATGATTCATCTGTAAACCTAATGGACCTTGATGTCAGACTGTGGCAATAATATCACTCCACGACTAAGAATCCACCCACTGTGGGCTTTCCTCCGCGGCAGAAATTCAGCATGAAAGTGCTGCCTCCCGATAGATGGATCCCATGCTGTAATGGAATATCAGTGGATTCAAAACATGTGTGAACTGAAACTCCTATCACAGGCACGCTCTCTGTGCTTCTGTTTACAAGAATACATTTGAAAGCCACTGAGGCCTCTGTGCTATGTGGCTATTCCCTTCACCAAAAGAATGACCTGCGTGGGGACAGATCCGTGAGAGAGGTTTCTGTGTTTGTCAATAACACACACCACTCCTCTACTTTCTCCTTCGTTGCTGACCTACAAACAGTAAGCCTGTGCAGTTTATGTGAGTCCGATCTACTCACTGTACTTAACTCCACTCTGAGGCTCTCGCAGGCCTTATTGAACAACTCCCTGCCCATTTCTCCTACTGGATGATTTCAATGCCCATTATTTATTACGGGGCTGGAACTATACTTGTCCTACAGATCGAGTCCTGGAGAACCTCATAGTGTCTCAGGAGATGTGCATCCTCAGTACTGGCAGTATCACTCATTTCTCAGCTGACACTGAATCGTGCTCAGACACTGATATCTCTTTCTGCTCTCCCGCCCTTGCAGACTCAGTGGGAAACAACTGATGATATTCATTCCAGTAACCACTTTCCACTGTGGATCCACCTACTGGATGGAGCACTGCTTGAACAGAAGCCACCAAAATGAATGGTCAGAAGGGCTAACTGGATGCTTTTTAGCCAGCTGGTTGTGTTTGAACACAGCGACAGGATCCAGGAATAGGTGGCCCACATTACACGAGTCATCCATCATGTCGCTGATTTATCCATACCAAAGTCTCAGGAGGAAACCTGTACCCCTGTGGACCACAGAATGCAGCTCAGTTCTCTGGGACAGGCGTGCAGGTCTTCGACAGTGTAAGTACTGCTGAAAAGCAGACCATCTCTCAGCCCTTCTGTTTCTGAGAGCCAGGGCTCGATGCGTAGTTAAGGAGACCAAGTTAAGGTCAAGGCAAGCGTTCCTGGACACCATCAACCATTACATTTGTTCCACAAAAACATAGATAGCTATGAGGAGGATTTCTGGTAAACACTGTCGTTTGCCAAAAGCAGCAGTGCTGAAACAGGGGTGTCTTCCAACAACACCTTAAGACATCGCTCCAACGATGGAAGAGCATTTTGCCAAGACTACTGCTAATGCTAGCTGGTATCTGGCGTTTTTCCACCACCATGCGACTGTAGAGAAGGGCATATTGGACTTCAGGTCCGATAGTCATAACTACACTTTCTCCATGTGGGAATTGGAATTGGCACACTCTGAGACTCGTCAAACTGCGCCAAGTAAATCTGGTACTGCATGCTTCGACATTCGCCTACAACGTCAAGGGTAATCCTAATGAAATGCTTCAATTTGATATGGCAGACTAGTCGTTTCCCCAACTCTTGGAGAGAGGAAAGGATCGCACGTATCTAAGTAGTCACTGGAGTATCCCCTTAACGAGCAGTTAGTCTCTTGCTCTGTGGTTTCCAGAAATTCTCCACTATCGACAAACTGACACTGCTGGAGGCAGATATTCGGCAATTTTTCCTAGATCAGTATAACTGTCTCAGTATTTTGTTCAATATTAGTAAGGAATGCGAAAATACTTGGACACAGTATTCTAGAATAAATGGGGTTTTCTCGGCCACCTCCCCATTTTCATATAGTCTTCCTTGTCTAAGTGGTTGTTTAGGCAACACGTTGGTGACATGCTGCCAGATCGTTTTGAGCAAGAGAATGGTCTCTCCCAGGACAGTGTTTTAAGTGTAACCCTCTTTACTGTAACCATAAACAGTACCACCTCAATGATAAGGAGTCCTGTACAATGCTCCCCCCTGCGGGTTCGGGGGTCAGAATAGGCCCACGGTATTCCTGCCTGTCGTAACAGGCGACTAAAAGGAGTCTCAAACGTTTCGGCCTTAATGTGATGGTCCCCGATGGGGTTTGACCCCTATCTTTCCAAATTTTCAGTTAGTGCGTACCATTTGGGGAAGGACGCCTTACGTGGTGTATTATATATCCCTCTTGCCCTAAGATCTGGCACCACCGATATTGTCATGGAGTTGGCCTTACACCGTGCTTCCAGCCACATCAGCTGCTGTGTGTTCCGGGCAGCATGCATGCCCTCCATTATGAACTTCCATCTTTGCCCTCCTGACACATATGGATATTCGACACCCGACATCCAGCACGGTAGCCAGTCCGTTGTGGTGGGGTCGTCATATACCCTCTAGGTTGTAGCCCCCTGACTACACAGGGATCGCACTGCTGATGCCTGAGCTGCTACCTCCCCACGTATGCCGAGGAGTAGATGCCAATCCCTCTGGGGTATCGGGACTCCCGGCAAAGGCCATCCTGCCAGGTGGTCTTTGCTGTGGCTGGGTGGCGCCCGTGGGGAGAGCCCCTGGTCGGAGTGGGTGGCATCAGGGTGGATGACCCGCAATGAAGCGTGGTACATCATCTCTCGCTGGTGGGCCTCCACCAGCGGTCTCTAAGCGATCGAGGTCTAACCTCAACGGCAACAAATACGAGCCACGATCATTTCCCTCCCTGGCCACTCCATGGGAGGAACGTATGGCGAAAGAAGGCAGTGGAGAATATTCACCCCAGTTCCTTGTGTGTACGCGAGTTGATGGGGAATCGTTTATGTCAACCAAGCCCCAGTTTTTTGTGGAGCATTTAGAGGACGCGTTCGGGGAGGTGGAGGGCTTGTCCAAAATGCGCTCTGGTTCAGTACTCATCAAAACAGCATCCTCTGCCCAGTCATGGAGATTGCTCAGTTGTGACAAGTTGGGGGATGTTTCCATTAGCATCACGCCGCATAAGAGTCTCAACATGGTCCAGGGTATTATATTCCACAGGGATCTTCTTCTGCAGTCCGACGATGAACTCCATGCCAACCTAGAACGATGAGTTGTTCACTTCGTCCAGCGCGTCCATCGGGGTCCGAGGGATAATCAGGTAGCCACCGGTGCCTTCATCTTGGCCTTCGAAGGTGAAGTTTTACCCGAAAAGGTCAAGGTGATGGTTTACCGTTGTAATGTGAAGCCATATATCCCTCCTCCGATGCGGTGTTTTAAATGCTGGAAGTTCGAGCACATGTCATCTCGCTGTACTTCTGGCATCACATGTCGAGGTTGTGGACATCCTTCGCATCCCAATACTCCATGTACTCCGCCTCCCATCTGTGTTAACTGCGGAGAACACCATTCCCCCTGCTCACCGGACCGTCGGATATTCCAGAAGGAAAGGAAGATAATGGAATATAAGACCCTGGACCACCTGACCTACACCGAGGCAAGGCGAAAATATGAGTGGCTACATCCTGTGCCCATGAAGTCTACCTATGCCGCTGCTGCAACACCGGTTCAAACCTCCACAGTGTCGTCACCTACAGTTCGATCACAGCTCTGTCAGAATTCACCGCCCCCCTTGGTTGTTGGGGGCACTTCACTCCCTGTTGCCCCTGCTCCATCTACTTCAGGAGCAACACCACCCCAACCACTGGGGACATCTGTTCCCCCTTCCCAGCCGGAGAAGCGTGAGCCTTCTTCGGCTCCTCTCGCCCGGAAGGGTTCCCTTGGGGCCCTCCCATCCCAGGCTTTGCCCAGTGCCAAAGCGGACACCCGCAAGTATCTCAAACAACCACCGGTCGCTGGTCGTAGGGCGTCACGGTCGTCTTCAGTCCCTGAGACTGACCCAGTGAGGCCCTCCCAGCCAGAACCACCTAAGACACAGCGCGCAAAGCAGTCCAAGAAAAAGGCTCCCAAGCATCCTGACATTGCGGTGGCACCTGTCCCACCGCAACCTTCTCACTCTGCGTCCGAAGATGAGGTGGAGATTCTGGCGTCCGCTGAGGACCAGGATCTCGCCAGTCACTCGGACGCAATGGATGGCTGTTGTACACGTGGTGACTCAGTAGCAGCAGGGGCCCAGGAGGCGTAATCTGCCTCCCCAGTCCCTTCACGCCTTTCCCATCCATGGACAATACCATCCTCCAGTGGAACTGCAGCGGTTTCTTCCACCATCTAGCTGAGCTCCGACAACTTATCAGCCTTCACCCTTTCTTCTGCATTGCACTTCAGGAAACTTGGTTTCCAGCAATGCGAACCCCCAGCCTCCGTGGCTATTGGAGTTATTATAAGAACCGGGCAGCTTATGATAGGATGTCTGGTGGCGTCTGCATATATGTCCTTAACTCTCTTCACAGCGAGTTTGTACCTCTACAAACAGCTTTATAGGCTGTCGCTGTTTGGGTGTGGACGCCACAGGCTGTTACTGTCTGCAGTCTTTACCTTACACCGGATGGTGCTGTCGCGCAGCATGTCCTGGCTGTGCTGATAGCCCAATTGCTGCCGCCTTCCTTGTTACTGGGCGACTTCAACGCCCATAACCCTCTGTGGGGTGGGTCAGTGGCAACAGGTCGAGGCGCCACCATTGAGCATTTATTGGCACAGCTCGACCTTTCACTCTTAAATGATGGCTCCACACACTTCAGCATGGCGCATGGCACGTACTCCGCCATCGACCTTTCGATCTGTAGCCTCTCACCGTCTGTCCAATGGAGTGTGCATGACGACCTGTGTGGCAGTGACCACTTTCCGATCCTTCTGTCACTGCCACAACGTCACTCTTCTGGGCGCCCCAGCGGATGGGCTATGAATAAGGCTGACTGGGACTTGTGCTCCTCCATTGCCGCTATTGAGCCTCTCTCTAGTGACGACATTGATGCGGTGGTTCACTCAGTCACCACCAGCATCGTTACTGCCGCAGACTCTGCCATTCCCCGTTCTTCTGGGTGCCCTCGGCGCCGGACTGTGCCTTGGTGGTCGACTGAGATCGTTGAGGCGATTAAAGATCGCCGGCGGGCGCTACAGTATCACAAGCGACATCCCTGCATTGAACACCTCATCACCTTCAAACGGCTGCGTGCGCGGGCCCGCCGCCTTATCCGCCAAAGCAAGCAGGAGTGCTGGGAGCGGTTTGTACAGACTCCGACGAAATTGCCAACAGCTTGGCAGAGCATTTTGCTCTTAGTTCCACTTCTTCCAATTACCCACTGGCCTTCCGCTCCATTAAAGAGCGTATGGAACGTCGGAGCCTTTCTTTTCGCACCCACCGTTCTGAATCCTACAACGCTCCATTCAGTGAGTGGGAATTTCACAGTGCCCTTGCCGCTTGCCCTGATACCGCTCCTGGGCCAGATCGAATTCACTGTCAGATACTGAAACACCTTTCAGTGGGCTGCAAGCGACGCCTCCTCGACGTTTACAACCGTCTCTGGGTCGAGGTTGTGTTTCTGTCGCAATGGCGGGAAAGCATTGTCATCCCTGTTTTGAAACCGGGCAAGAGCCCTTTGGAGGTGGACAGCTACCGTCCCATTAGCCTCACCAACGTTCTTTGCAAGTTGCTTGAACGGATGGTGAGCCAGCGGTTGAACTGGGTACTGGAGTCACGGGGCCTTCTGGCTCCGTCTCAGGGTGGGTTCCGTAAAGGCCGCTCCGCCGCCGACAATCTGGTGAGCCTGGAGTCGGCCATGCGTACTGCCTTTGCCCGCCGTCAGCACCTGGTCGCTGTCTTTTTCGACATGCGGAATGCGTACGATACGATACGGCGTGCCCGCATCTCGTGGTCGTGCGGTAGCGTTCTCGCTTCCCACGCCCGGGTTCCCGGGTTCGATTCCCGGCGGGGTCAGGGATTTTCTCTGCCTCGTGATGGCTGGGTGTTGTGTTATGTCCTTAGGTTAGTTAGGTTTAAGTAGTTCTAAGTTCTAGGGGACTGATGACCATAGATGTTAAGTCCCATAGTGCTCAGAGCCATTTGAACCGATACGGCGTCATCACATACTTTCTACGCTCCATGGATGGGGTCTTCGGGGCCCTCTGCCGATCTTTATCCGCAATTTTCTGTCGTATCGTATCTTCCGCGTGCAAGTTGCAGCCTCCCATAGTTCCTCCCGAGTCCAGGAGAACGGGGTTCCATAGGGAACTGTCCTCAGTGTCTGCCTGTTTTTAATCGCCATAAACGGGCTCGCTGCAGCGGTGGGAAATTCTGTCTCCGCTTCCCTGTATGCTGACGACTTCTGGCTTTACTACAACTCTACTGGCATTGCCGCTGTTGAACGTCAGCTACAGGGCGCTATTCGCAAGGCGCAGTCTTGGGCTGTAGCGCATGGTTTTCAGTTTTCGGCTGCCAAAACCCGCGTCATGCATTTCTGCCAGCGCCAAACAGTCCATCCTGCGCCGCGGCTTTATCTTGCCCCATTCGGGTTGTCCGATCGCCGTACACGTCAAAGAACTTCTCTCCGGGCTTGGGTTTTTCCCTGTTCCACCTCCTTTCCGGGCACCTCTGCGTGTGTGCCTCGCCCTTGCTTTCGGCTCGACTTGGCACAGGGCCCGAAGGACTCAGTCCCTCCAGAGGCCTTCCGCCGCCGCTTTTATTCCATCCTGGCCACGTATCAGGGCTCTGGCATTGTTTACATTGACGGCTCGATGGTTGCTGGTCGAGTGGGTTATGCACTATAGGGGACCACTCCGAACAACGTTCCTTGCCGGCTGGCTGCAGCGTTTACACTGCTGAGCTGGTCGCCATCTTTCGAGCCCTAGGGTATATCCGCTCCTGCTCAGGTGAGTCCTTTGTTATCTGTAGCGATTCCCTGAGCGGTTTACGAGCTCTCGACCAGTGTTTTCCTCGTTCTCGTCTGGTGATGGCTATCCATGAGTCCCTGCATACTCTTGCGCGTTGCGGCCGCTCTGCGGTCTTCGTGTGGACCTCAGGCCATGTTGGGATACCCGGCAATGAGTATGTTGACAGGCTGGCGAAAGAGGCGACTAGTACAACATCTCTGGACATTGGCCTCCCGGAGACAGATTTGCGAGCATTCGTACGCCGCAAAATTCTGGACCTTTGGGACACTGAATGGCGCGCCCTGCATTCACGCAACAAACTTCGGGCCATCAAGGAGGCTACCGGTGTGTGGCGCTCCTCCTTGCGGGTCTCTCGCAAGGAGTCTGTTGTCCTCTGCCGGCTGCGCATTGGGCACACATGGATGACGAACGACCACCTATTGCGATGTGAGGACCCACCTTTATGTCGCTGCGGCTCCGTTTTGACAGTGGTCCACATTTTATTGGACTGTCCACTTTTAGCTGTGCTCAGGCAGTCGTTCGCACTGCCTGACGTGCTCCCTGCCCTTTTAACAGATGACTCGGCTATGGCTGACTTAGTTTTACGTTTTATTCGGGCAGGAGGTTTTTGTCATTTAATATGAGTGTTTCTGTTTTATTTTATTGTTTTGTGTTGATTCTGGCCTTCGCCTAAGGTTTTCAACTGCGTTTTTAATGTGTTCTCGGTGGTTGGCTTTTCCTTCTTTTTGTTCCTGTGATCGGCCAACCACCGTCACACTCTGTGTGATTTTATTTCGTTTTGTCTGATCTCTGTCGGAGTCTTTCTTGTCCCGTGTCGTCTGACGTCTTCCCTGTTGTTAGTTTTGATTCTCTTTGGGTGGTTTTAATTTTTTTTTTTTTTTTGGGAAAAGGGACCGATGACCGTCGCAGTCTGGTCCCTTCAATCCCCCCCAAACCAACCAACCAACAATGCTCTTTACTTGTGTAACGATTTTATGGTTTCCAGTTCCTCCGCCATTATTGCCACAATGACTCGCAAATTTCAACTTATAGTGGAGAGATTCGAAGACTGGAATGCAAATAAGGGTTTTTATGTTTTCCAGGCTCTCATCCTACCCACATTTTTTATTCTTCCTCCCCCCTCCTCCCCCTAGTGTTGTTTGTTCGACTTCGTTTTGTGATGTGTGTGGGCTTCGGCGCAAGCTTTTAGGCTGGAGGCTTTAGAATGTTGTAGAGTGGCTGACGAATGGAGATGGGTGTCTTTTATGGAAATAGACACTGATGACCTAATTAGTTTTGTCCCTTTAAACAACAAACCAACCAGTCAACAAAACAAGGTGGAATAGCTGTATTTCGTGGAATTTCATCCCTAAAATAACTTTTCTGTTTTCTATTCCATGCATAACGCACATACCCTTATTACACATAAAAGGTAGAGTCTTATTCATGCGGTTTTTCTGTAAACTTCATGACTTACAAGATAGCTTACAGACTGGTGTTGATAATGGTAGACTTAGTTTGTATGAGAACGTTATATCCAAGGAAATATGTATGATTTTAGTGTCATGTAAACCATTTGCACTTCAAAATTTGGGCCTGCTAATAACTGTTTGTTTCCAGACAGGAATAATTTATTTCAAACTCTCATTTTCCTCTTTCATACTAACATTTTACTTCTTCTAAAACCTTTGTATTTCAAAAGACTGTCATAGTTCTCGTTCTACAAATTTGCAGACATAATTTTTCTGATCACAAAAATATATAACATTCCTAAAATAACATGTTAATTTATGGAATATCTTAATTGTAGAAAGTAACTTTCCTGAAAATTCTTGGCAGGTTTTGGAATTGGCGGACAATGTTGAAACCTCTACACCATAAAACAGCTCCTACCATTTTACAGTTTTTTTATTGTACTGTTCATAGGTAATCAAGATAAGTTAACAGCTTGAATTTTTGTGTGATTCTTGCATTTACTATGTTTCCGGTTATTATCTACACTACATTAGTTTCGTATTTTCTCATATTGTTATTTCCGTAGTACACACTTCCTTATAGAAGCATCATGCATTTTTCCACAGTAAAATGGTCGTCGGCATTCAACTAGTACAGTCGCCATGTTATTCTTTAGGCATTGCCCATCACTCAGTACGCAGACATGTACCTCTGTCAGTCAGTTGTTGTCAGTTGTGAATTTATTAGACCACTAATAATCTATCTAGTTTACTGATTTATATTGTAAATCTATAGTAACCTATCAGTAGTAACCCCTTACCATCGTGGTATCAATAATAATAAATGCGAATGAATGAAAATTTAAATCGACAGTGTTGTGTTGCACCATCATTAACTACACGTATCACCCTATAATCATTAGAAGAAAATAAGGTCGATAAAATTCTACATCGCTTAAGAGGCACTAAACAGGTCAATAACGGCATAAGTCTTCTCTGAACAATGTAGTAAATGCAGCTGTCAGCCAATGTAAGCTTCTCACAAAAGTTATACCATTAATGTTCGAATGTCAACTCTCAAACGTACCAAAATAATGTCATTACTCTTTAAATGCGAGTCGGAAATCCCATTAAAATTACATCACTTCGTTTTGAATGCGTACCGGCATGCAGACAGAGTGCACCAAAACATGTTTTGTAGCGCTCTCTCTGCGATAACTAGAAACCAGTGTCGAGCGTCGCAGCAATGGTCAGCTCACAGAACGAACGCAGCTGTGTGTTCGCGACTGCGCAGGCTCCGGCGCGTGCTACGATGCTCACAGCACTAGGTCAACATTTAGAGATTGTAACACTCCGATTTTTAATGTATCCCGCTCGATCGGGATCTGATAGCAGCCCAAATAAATATTAATTGATCTGACCGTGAACCTAATGGGGTTGGCAATCGGACTTGACTGCTACGGAGTTGTTACATTCCATTTTGTCCTTCTCAAATGCTGTAATAATGAAATGTCTGGTGACAAGAAGAACGCCAACACAGCTTCATTAATCAAGATCCTATATTCGTCTCAAAAACACAAGAAAAGGAGACAGCCACTGCCTTCGTCATACATATTTAATAACGGCTAATCTCAGCACAGGCCTCTTCGTTATCCATTATTGTCACACGCAAATTCAATCACTGCAATCCAACACTGCAATCCAACACTGCAATCCAAATGATGCCGGCGCGGTAGACGCGAAACAACAAATATCGACACATAAATATCACTGATCACTCTCGTAATTAAACTTCTTCACTTTCCCGTATTATTCTAACACAAAGGGGTTAAACCGCGGCGATGGCCACTCCCTTTGTCGGTACAGCCTTGCATTATAGCAACCGGCCTCCGCACGGCTCGGCTCGCAACCCGGGAACTGACTCAACTCTACACTCGCTCTCGCAACCCGACACTATCGATTGCTTGCCCTATCGACCTGTGCCGAGTGCAAACTTATAGTAAGGGCCTACGGACCCCTTACAAGGGGCTGTGCCGTAATGGCGCCGTGGGCTGGTTTTCGGCGTGAGAAAAAATGTCCAGTAAACATGGAGTGCAAAATGCATATTTTAAGAGCTATGAGAGTATGCTCATACTCACTGGCGCGAACCATAGATCTATTAACTCTTAAGGTATCCATTTTGGAGCCCATGTTTATTGCAGATTTTTCTCTTATATTCGTTCATACAACCTACTCCCAGAATATAGAAAGCAATGAACGTGCTGAAGAAGAGATGTGTTTCACAGTATCGAAGATGAGCAAGTACTTTTACTTCTTAAGGTATGATTTTCAGAAATCATGTTACTAGACTTTTCTTGTTTTGATGTAATGGACCTGTCCTTAAGGCATGTGAAAAGAATTTAGTTACACCCTATATAGGACTGCAAGTAATAGCTTCTGTCAGGAACAAGACCTACGAACCACGAGATCTACTGTTGAAACGAGATAAAAGTGAGACACATTTCGTCCTTAGCATTGTGGTTAGAGTAACTTCTGCTTCAAACTTCTGGCTATTACTTCCGACCAGATTCCTGCTCATTAGCACGTAAACTCCGGCTGTCAGGTAGACACCGACAATACACTTATTGCGAGATCCCACTGTGTTCCTCATTGGCTGACTCCTGGAGAAATGCACACGCCACCACCTCCAAACAAAACACTATGTTTGCATTTCCGCTGCCAGATTTTGTAAATGGGAAAGAAATTACATTTATTTAATACTTATTTCTTATAAGATACTTCCAGTTTCTTTAAATGTTAAAAGTCGTCCATCCGTAAGTCTGGTGTTCTTAAATATGCAATGAATATAAAATTTAAAATCCATATTAATGTATCCGTATTCCATTAGCGCAGAAAGTGCATTTAATCACAAGTATTTGTTCAGTTGCTACTGACATACTCAACATCTCTTGATAATCTCTCACTTAATCGTTCACCATTTAGACCAGTATCACATTTTGTGTAATGAACTACAGGACGTCGCCATTAAACCTTGTTGCATCTGACAGAAGAAGATGAAATATTTGTAACCTAAAGTTTTATTTCTTGTAAAAAATGGTTCAAATGGTTCTGAGCATATTGGGACTTAACATCTGTGGTTATCAGTCCCCTAGAACTTAGAACTACTTAAACCTAACTAACCTGAGGACGTCACACACACTCATGCCCGAGGCAGGATTCGAACCTGCGACCGTAGCAGTCGCGCGGTTCCGGACTGCGCGCCTAGAACCGCTAGACCACCGCGGCCGGCTTTATTTCTTGTACTCTGACTCAAATTTTTAAAATTTGGTCATAAAATCTGATAGATTTCTATATTTGGGCAGTTCTCGTTTTATTTTACTTCCCCTTTTGTGTACACTTTATACTGAGCGCGCACTGCACTGCAGTTGGCATAATTCGAAAAAAAAGTCGTTGCGAAATAAGACAAAGTGCACATAACATCAGTGTTGCAAAGGTCAGAAGTAGCATCAATAAATTGTAGGGAAATGTGTGTGATTGCACGCTAAGGTATATATGGTTAATATGAGCTTAATGATTCAACAAGAAACAAAGAGTTCGTGCTACGGTGTCAGAGCCTACGAACCCTCCAGCTCTGACCGGCTTTCCGGAACTGCGCGAAAGCGACTGGCCACTTCCTAGCGCCACCCTTCGTGCGGAAAACGAACTGCCCACTGTTGGTGTTTGCCCCCGTAATGAGGCGCGGTGGCGCGTAAACACAAACACGCGGGGTAATGGCGGCAACGTAGCGCTATACATATGTGTGTGTGTATGTGTGTGTGTGTGCAACGGCCGGACCCACACTGCCACTGCCGATCTTTACCCTTACAGAACGGGCTGCCCCCACGTCCTCTGCTCGTTCCAGTCGGGGCTCAAAGCCTTACAAATGAAGCATTAGAGGAAGTAATTTCAAAACGCATAAACATGACCAATGATTGTAGGAGCCTATCAGAAAATGTCTTTTTCGGACATCACACAGCTCGTTAAGCGTCCGCTCAACAATGAATGTGTCGCAGGCATGGCACAGATTTAATGTGGTCCAAGATATACTCGTATATCACTAAGTCTTTCATGCTTTTGGGAAATCATTGATAACCTACATATGGTTGATGGACCAGGTACTGAAACGTCACCCATCTCGATCTTCACTCAGTGATGTTTTACTGGTCCTAAAATGTTTCATTTCACCAGTGGCACGCAACAGACATATCATAAAATATTATGAATAGTGACTCACGTAATCGTTGATCGCCGGCCGCAGTGGCCATGCGGATCTAGGCGCTTCAGTCTGGAACCGCGCGACCGCAACGGTCGCAGGTTCGAATCCTGCTTCGGGCATGGATGTGTGTGATGTCCTTAGGTTAGTTAGGTTTAATTAGTTCTAAGTTCTAGGGGACTGATGACCTCAGATGTTAAGTCCCATAGTGCTCAGAGCCATTTGAACCATTTTTTTTTAAATCGTTGATCCTCTCAAGGTATTACTCAGTTGTTGTCTTTCCTTCAGGTACTGCCTCATAATGTCGTCGGTTTCCCGATGAGATACGTTCGCCTCACTTACCAGCGTTACGTCTTTGCCGAGTTATCTCCGGAGTCGACTACATCCCCAACGCAAGCCTGGGTCTTACGACGAATCCTGCCAGGAAAATGTATACTCAGAGACGCTATAATTTTCGAAATGGAACACGGAAAATTCCCTTTTTATCCGTACCCGTCGTATATATCCCGGGTTAAGGTTGTAATATCAAAAGTGACATCTGGCAACATGACAACTTGCATGTGTTCAATACCACATTGTTCAACCAGAACGGAAACGATTGGAATTTATTTAAAACGTAATCAGTGAATACAAAACATACAACATTGTATTTAAAAAGTGGTCAGTAAATACATAACATACAACATTGTACTTCAAGCACTATTTTCCACAGTACAGCAGGGCTGTGTTATGGTCTTCAGTTCGAAAACTGTTTTTATGCAGATTTCCACGCTAGTCTTGTGGGACGGCTGGTGGAATTATGTTGCTGTTATATAATATTTGTTTGCATGTAGAAACACTGCATTTCCTGGCCGATTAACCATATGTGCGGCGGCGGGTAGAATTATTGTTGTTAAAATGTTCCTCTTATTTAGAATGTTATTTATGCTGTCTTTCGCCGTTCTCAACACTGGCTTTCTAACTACAATATTGGCAACCAGAAAGTGATTAGCAAAACGTGTTGCCTGCAATTAGAATTCCTAGTGCCCACTTCATCTGAGAAACACACTTACAGATGCAGCTTATAGCTCTGAGAAATTAGGAGATTGTCTAGGATTCATAATCAAAAACGATTTTGATTAAAATAGTTCAGTATATTCTGAAAGTCACAGATGAAAACAAAAGAATCCACACAATCTAACTAACAGAGCAGTTCAGAGTCTAATGCGCTGATGCCACTATAACTGTCCAAATTAAATGTTTAAATGAATGCTCGCCATAATTTGATGATTAGTTTTATCAAACGCCACGCTGAATAATTGTTAGAATGTCTGTCCCGCGGCGGCACGTGAAAATACGACAATATGCAAACTGAAGATCGATAATTAAAGTCATCCCAGAATTAACACTTCACTGGAAAATGATTTCATGGTTACGCGTATCTCGAGTAACTTAATACGGCATCCGAGGCTGTTTGTAGCAATGATACCGACGCGACGCGACTCCCGACACAGATGGCGTGTTATTCAGCGTCTGGAGAGAACTGGGGCCTTGCTTCCTCGCGCAGCGTTCTTATATATAAAGCCGCGGTGCGGACGGCTAAGGGAACGCCTGATCAAATCGGCTCTCCCGACTAGCCGCTGGGCTAGTAATGCACCACTTTAAGTTACCGAATAAATCATAGCTTCTTTTGCTGATGGCCGATGAAGCTCTCAATTTAAATGTGTATTCAGCACACAGGTAAATAATCATAATAAAATTTTGATGTGGCTAAGTTAAATATTTTGGGCGAGAGAATTAATTTAATTACACTGCACGCAGTAGACGAGCTCTGAACTGGCCCTTTGGAGATACGCTATCGCTATAGTTTTATAGGTATTCAAATGAAACTTCTCACATCCTTATGGTGATAGCGTATCTCCATTCTACTTAAATATAAACATCCTAGCCTTATTTATTAGCCTACTTAATCTATCTTGCTTCCTTAAGTTTTGAGACGAAAACCAGAAAATCATGAATTTCCACTAAAATCTTAATTTGTGAGATCCATTAGACTGTTTTAATTAAATAATTATGAAAAATGAATGTAATTATAAATTTTTAACTCTCTAGCTCTTTTCTGTTGCGCCAATGATTTTTACAGAAAAACGTCCAAATTTCGAAAATGGCTAAAGTTATCGAACTGATATTCAACACACATTAATTTAGTATTACTCCTGACATGCTAGAAATGTTTTAGGTTATTTTCTTGATTTTTAAAGTATTGCGCAACATTTATGACGTCAGAGCTAGTTACAGCGGACCGGCTGGCACACAATGGAAAGACTGATGTGAATTTACTACAGCGTCAGTAGGCTGCTTCCCTACTTCACCCTCTACTTAAATTTTTTGTTTTTGAATGTTAAAGAACGAAAAAAAATTAATTACAAAAAGGGAAGCAAGAGTACAGTTTAACTCCCTATGAAAAATTAAAATTGAAATGTAAACATATATAAATATTAAAAGAGAACTGATTACCTACTTTAATTATTTAAATTGCGGGCATGTTCACTTCCTCTTAAGCAACATTATTACTCAAATTTTTAAGCAAAGTCCATGAAACACTTTGGCATTCATATTGCCTTAGATAAACAAACACATAAAAATATGTAAAATTATGAAAATCTTAAATCCATTAAATACATTTTTACAAACACAAATTCAAAGAAAATAACATGATACATAAACAGATGATTATCTCTTAGCAGTCTTTTCTAAACCTGTAAGAAAATTTCACAAATCATTTTTACACACGTGGTTGTAGCCACTTTCGCTGGCGTCCTACACTTACATTCACAAGGGTAAAGGAGGGGAACTTGCTATGATGTGCGTCCTTCACGTTCACTATAAATTACATGGGGAAAGTGGAGGGGTCACTGTGAGTTGTGTCCAAGTCACTCCACGCTTTCACGCAGCTACCAGGCTGCCATTATCTGGTTTGTCCTGTAGAACAAACAAAAAGAGTGCCTCAGACTCTGTTCACCTAATATCTAAGGGTGGGTCACAATGAAATGGGGATATATACATTTTATCCTTCAATATTTTGCTGGAACAAAGTTAACAGAACTTTTTCAGTTTTTACTCTCGTGGTTACTTAATTGTCATAATCGATAAACAAATGTCTCAAAACGCCGTTAGTCACGTACTAGAGAAAATTTATGCTCAAGGAATACAATCATAACTCCTATTTAACCTGAATTTATTATTTCTGGGCCGGAACACTGAACCAATGCTCGGTACATTCTGATACATTTGTATTTTATTCACTTAGCTGACTCATCTTTGATTACCTTATTCTTGGAGATAGTATGAGTATATTTGATTAGTAGTTGTTTTCTCAGCTTCTTTGTACATGTGAGTAACTTTTGGTAATAGCACAGTTCTGAGTGTTCCAAACACACTACGTTCAGTTGACTGCTAAATTCACTTATTGGTCCTCTGCTGCTGTGTCAGTTCCACAACTGCAATTGTGTACTTACTTCATCTAAGTGTATTTATGCTGAGCTATAAATAATGTTTCACGTCTGTCATTATGTTACTTATTTACTTTGCTAGTGTATGAACTTAAGTAATACTCACTCCATTAACATTTTAAAGCATAGGATAGCACATTTATTCCATATCTATAGTGTATTGAAGCTGATCAGTTTACCCATGTGGCAATCCATTTCCACTCGATCGGACGCTGAAACCACAGGTAGTCTCTCTCGACCTACCAATAAAGTGCATCAAGTAATTATGGACGAGCGTAATGCTAAATTCCTTAAACCTATAGGACACCATGAGCTGCTCTGTCTCATCTAACATAAGGGTACCTATGGTCGCATTCACGCCTCCAACTCATAACCTCAATACATGTAGGTGTGTCCTGTCACACACTACACCAAAATAATGGCCAGCTCCAACCTTATAAATACTTCAGGCAAGTGTCCTTCACGTCTCAACCACAAACACTGTTCAATTCTATTACACTGCCATTCCTTGCTACACAAGGTGAGTTCATTTTTACAACTTATCTGCATATTTTTCTTAACACTGAGCAATCTCTTTTACTATTAATTAATTAGCTCTACAGCATACAATAGGTTTCACTGCCACTTCAGATCCTGCTTGTACACGAATTCGTATATCTTTTTAAAATATTATTGTGGGACCGTTTCCAATAAAACAAAACTTTGTACTTACAATATTACCAGGGTTCTATACATAATTGTTACTCATATACATTTGTATCTTAATTACATCATACTTCTCTATTGTTTATGTCACTGTTAGGTTTGTCACATTAGGTATTTTCTTCACTAATCGGTGGATAGAATGGTTACAGAACCCATGGCTTGATAGCCATGACGGAAAATTTTAGTATTAGAAAGAAGGGGTCAAAATTTTTGTAGATAGGAGAGATGAAGATTGAGTGAGACCTGAAATGGGAAAGAAGATCTCACACAGCTGGGACTGCACAGCTGCCACACTGTGTAGAGGTTACAGAACAACCTCCTCCCTACAGCATTCATTGGTTTCAGAAAATTTAATGTGTTGGAAAGAAGTGGTCGAAATTTTAGGTGGATAGAAAAGATGAAGAGTGAGTGAGATCTGAAATGGGAAAGAAGATCTCACACAGCTGGGACTGCACAGCTGCCACACTGTGTAGAGGTTGTAGAACAACCTGCTCCCTACAGCATTCATTAGTTTATTATTGGCTTGGTAACCATAACGGAAAATTTAATGTGTTGGGAAGAAGAGGTCGAAATTTTTGGGGACACGAAAGATGAAGAGTGAGTGAGACCTGAAAAGGAAAGATCTCACACAGCTGGGACTGCACAGCTGCCACACTGTGTAGAGGTTACAGAACAACCTCCTCCCTACAGCATTCATTAGTTTATTATTGGTTTGATAACCATACCGGAAAATTTAGTATTTGAGAGTAAGCGCCGAAATTTTGGATGGATAGGAAAGATGAAGAGTGAGTGAGACCTGAAATGGAAAGAAGATCTCACGCAGCTGGGACTGCACAGCTGCCACACTGTGTAGAGGTTACAGAACAACCTCCTCCCTATAGCATTCATTAGTTTATTATTGGTTTGATAACCATACCGGAAAATTTAGTATTTGATAGTAAGCGCCGAAATTTTGGGTGGATAGGAAAGATGAAGAGTGAGTGAGACCTGAAATGGAAAGAAGATCTCACGCAGCTGGGACTGCACAGCTGCCACACTGTGTAGAGGTTACAGAACAACCTCCTCCCTACAGCATTCATTAGCTATTATTGCTGACTTAATAGTCCTACCGAAAGATTTTAGTATTTGAGAATAAGAGCCGAAATTTTGGTGAATAGGAAAGATGAAGAATGAGTGGGATCTGAAATGGGAAAGAAGATCTCACACAGCTGGGACTGCACAGCTGCCACTCTGTGTAGAGGTTATAGACCAACCTCTTCCCTACAGCATTCACTGGTTTCAGAAAATTTTCATAATGGAAAGAAAGGGTCGAAATTTTTGTGAATAGGAAAGATGAAGAATGAGTGAGATCTGAAATGGGAAAGAGGATCCCACACAGCTGGGACTGCACAGCTGCCACACTGTGTAGAGGTTACAGTACAACCTCCTCCCTACAGCATTCATTCATAACCTTTGACCACGCCACGTCGATCTGAAAATACCTTATGATGCCTTTTTAGAACCTGTCTCAGTTCTTCCTTCTGATTAGCTGAAATTTTATCGATTTCCTGCAATTTAGCTTCTATTTTGTCCAAAATAATTGCTTCTTCTTCTTCTGTGTTTAGCTTACTTGTACTAAGATTAACACCTTCGTCCCAATATCTCCTATTTTTCAGAACTCGTATAGGCAACTCCCAAGTTTCATCATTGGTTATTACATGTTTATCACTAAAAGGTACTGTAATTACTCCGGTTATTGGCAAGACCATTTTTAACTGGCTTCTTTCAAAGTCAACAACACTCTGATATTTTGACAAGAAATCGATGCCAATTAAAACTTCAATACTGAGATTGTTTACAATTAAACATGGATGATCAATTAAATTACCATTAATGTTAAAGGGCAGCAAAGCTTCTTGCTTTACCGTTTTTGACACCTTGCCAGTAGCACCAATTATTCTTAGTCCTGATACCCTCATTACTGTAAGCTTGTCTTTACCAGGTAATGCATCAAAGAAGGACTGAGATATCGCGCTCACCTCACTTCCACTGTCTAAGAGACAACGTACATTGATACCCAACATATTCACTATTATTATAGGGTGGCTTATTCTACGTTGTACAGGTGGTTCCTCAAATTCATCCAATAGTTCCTTTTGGATTTGTCTCCAACTAAAGTGATCGACATCTGTCTTCATTACATTTAGGTCACAGTGTGTAGGGGTTTCCTGAATTACATTTTCAGCTGCCTTTTCCAGTCGGTCTAATAATTTTAAATCGAAACACCGCACGACTTCATTACATTTAGTTTGCTGAACATGACCCAAATGACTGTAGTCTGAGCGATTCTGCGTCTCCAGACCGGGCATAACACTAGTTACGGCTAAACCACTTTTACTATTATCGTCGGGTTCTTTCTCAAGTGACAACTGGTCACAGCTACTGGGTTCATCGACCCCCAACAGGCTACCCTCTACATTCTCACTTATCTCCTGTCCTAAATCTATTAGTACATTATCAACATCCTGCAATGGCACTTTAGATAAGAGCACATCATCCTCATCGTAAATATAAGCATGAATTTCTTCTGCTTCTTCACCTGACAATTCAGTATTTTGTAGCTCTTCCCTACTGTTACTCTGCTGCGCCTCCTCTTTCTCTTCCCACTTAGAAAGCGTCTCTAACACGGTATCTATCAAATACTGTGAGTGATCTAATATTTCTGTTGTATCCTTAGATGCTACCGACACTTCATCCACCTGTTCAGTTTGAGTATTCTGATCTGTCTTACCAATTACTGTAACTACTGGCTTAGGAAAAGTAACCGCCTGGTAAGCGCCAGTGTCCTCATAGACGGGAACTAGTTTTCCTGCCTCGGCCTACTGCTGTTTCCTTTATTTTCATTATAGTTAACTGACATAGCATTGCTATCTGTACTGTTGTTTACATGCATAATTTTGTTTGGAACAAAATTATTATCACTTGGATGCCATTGTTGGTTCTGATAATTATTTCTCCAATTCCTACCTCTCTTAGGATGACGAACACCTACGGATTTGATGTTTACATTGCCATTCTGCTCGTTCTTAAAATTACTACTATTGTTATTAGCATTTCTGTTATTACGTTCTTGCTCCTCATTGGCAGCAACACGTTCTACACGTTCCAAATATTCAATGAAACGATCCAGATTGTCTCTAGGGGCAGATATAATTCTAGTTTGCCAATACCATGGCAGTTTGGCTTCAAGACCTAGTATTATCATTTCCGGTTTTAGCTTTTCGTCCAAATGTGACAAACGTGAGATCCATGACCTAGCAAACTCTTTAATTTATTCCTTGCCTGCATTGAAGCGTTTTCCACTCCAAAATTCGCTCAACACTTCATTTTGCTTATTGCTAGACCAGTACTCATTAATGAAAGCTGTTTTCAACTCCGCTAATGTTTTACACTTCAACATAACACCAGCTGACCAACGCATAGCGTCACCTGCTAAACGGCTTCTAATAAATGAGATTTTCTCTCGTTCAGACCAAGTTGGTGGAATCACATCTTCAAAATCGTTCCAGAAATCTAACGGGTGGATATTTTTATCTGGATCGAACCGCAAGAACTGCCGACAGCCGATAAAAGCGGCGTTTGCAGCTACAACTTGTTGTATACTACCATTACCAGAAGTTACTGAAGCTACTTTACTCTCAATGTTAGCAATGTTACTACTAATATTTTCTACTTTCATTTCAACATTATCTACTCTTTGCACAATATGAGTAGTATCAGTTTTGATTGCATCTACTTCTGCTTGACATATGTTTACTTTTATATTAACATCTTTAAACCTATCTGGGCACAGTTCAGATTCCGCCTCGATCTTTTCTGTTAATTTGTGCTCCAGTTTCGCATCTTCCATTTGGAAGTCTTTGCGAACCTCAGCAACTTCGGATTTTACTGTTTTATACATTTCAGAAAATTGTTCAGCAACCTTTTTCTTAATATCCTCATGATTGTAATCAATTTTATAATTCAAACTGTCCAGATCCTCTTTCAACTTATTGCAACCAGCTATGAAGAAAGTTTCTAATTCACCTTTTTTGGACTCTAATTTATTGTCCATTACCTCAAACCGTTTATTAAAATTGGTTTGACTGGCCACAATCCTGTTATTTACCTCAATTATATTAGATCTTAATTCAGCATTGCTGGTAGCTATTGCTTGTAATATAACAAATCAATAGCCCCAGTATCTTTGGGTTGCTCACTAGCTGGCTTTTTATCACAGGTGACGAAAAACTATCTCCAACACAAAAATCTACAAAACTAAATGAAACTTCTGATTGATCAGTCATACCTAACTTCTCCTGTTTAAACTCTATCATCTCTGATGAGTGTTTCGGTTTTAACATATCAGATAATCTATCATCCAATAAATTAACAATCTCTGCTTTCTGCTTTACTACAGGGGTCTCTATTATTGAATCATTGTCCCTTCCCACATTACTGTCAGGAGACAATACTTCATATTTCACTTTAACCTTAATACTTTCATGCATATTTACACTTGAACCATTGTCTGGACTTACAGTCCCCTCAACAGACATAGGATCTGATTTAAGTCTAACCTCAGTGTCTTTTGGCGGATCCATCGCCGACAGTCTTTTAGTGCAGGTTAGTAAAATTTTTAACAGCTATTCACTTAACTTAGTTCCTTCTGCACGACGAATGGCGTTGCCGACGCGGCGTACCAGGATTACTGACGCGACGCAACGCGCTGAACTGCAGACGGCGCTCCGACGGCTGTTGTGTGTTTGCGTGGCCCGCAACTGCAGGCGCGGTTCTGGCTGCTCCGGCAGACGACTGCGGTGAGGCGAAACTGGTTTCTCGCGATGCCGGCAGCGCCACTAGACTCAGTGCCAGCTCCGTCAATCCAGATACGTTGTTAATCCAATTGCGTCGTCCACATGCACACATAACACTTTCACTGTTCTATTACTCAGCTGCATGTCGCATTTCACTCGCGAATCCAAATATTTAAAAATCACTTTCACTTTACTCAGTTTCTTTCCTGTTTTCCCGGCCAATGCACCATATGTGGGGCGGCAGATAGGAATATATGTTGCTGTTATATAAAATTTGTTTGCATGTAGAAACACTGCATTTCCTGGCCGATTAACCATATGTGCGGCGGTGGGTGGAATTATTGTTGTTAAAATGTTCCTATTATTTAGAATGTTATTTATGCTGTCTTTCGCCGTTCTCAACACTGGCTTTCTAACTACAATATTGGCAACCTGAAAGTGATTAGCAAAACGTGATGCCTGCAATTAGAATTCCTAGTGCCCACTTCAGCTGAGAAACACACTTACAGCTGCAGCTTATAGCTCTGAGGAATTAGGAGATTGTCTAGGATTCATAATCAAAAACGATTTTGATTAAAATAGTTCAGTATATTCTGAAAGTCACAGATGAAAACAAAAGAATCCACACAATCTAACTAACAGAGCAGTTCAGAGTCTAATGCGCTGATGCCACTATAACTGTCCAAATTAAATGTTTAACTGAATGCTCGCCATAATTTGATGATTAGTTTCATCAAACGCCACGCTAAATAATTGGTAGAATGTCTGTCCCGCGGCGGCACGTGAAAATACGACAATACGCAAACTGAAGATCGATAATTAAAGTCATCCCAGAATTAACACTTCACTGGAAAATGATTTCATGGTTACGCGTATCTCGAGTAACTTAATACGGCATCCGAGGCTGTTTGTAGCAATGATACCGACGCGACGCGACTCCCGACACAGATGGCGTGTTATTCAGCGTCTGGAGAGAACTGGGGCCTTGCTTCTTCGCGCAGCGTTCTTATATATAAAGCCGCGGTGTGGACGGCTAAGGGAACGCCTGATCAAATCGGCTCTCCCGACTAGCCGCTGGGCTAGTAATGCACCACTTTAAGTTACCGAATAAATCATAGCTTCTTTTGCTGATGGCCGATGAAGCTCTCAATTTAAATGTGCAATCAGCACACAGGTAAGTAATCATAATAAAATTTTGATGTGGCTAAGTTAAATATTTTGGGCGAGAGAATTAATTTAATTACACTGCATGCAGTAGACGAGCTCTGAACTGGCCCTTTGGAGATACGCTATCGTTATAGTTTTATAGTTATTTAAATGAAGCTTCTCACATCCTTATGGTGATAGCGGATCTCCATTCTAATTAAATATAAACATCCTAGCCTTATTTATTAGCCTACTGAATCTATCTTGCTTCCTTAAGTTTTGAGACGAAAACCACAAAATCATGAATTACCACTAAAATCTTAATTTGTGAGATCCAGAAAACTGTTTTTATTAAATAATTGTGAAAAATGAATCTAATTATAAATTTTTAACTCTCTAGCTCTTTTCTGTTGCGCCAATGATTTTTACAGAAGAACGTCCAAATTTCGAAAATGGCTAAAGTTATCGAACTGATATTCAACACACATTAATTTAGTATTACTCCTGACATGCTAGAAATGTTTTAGGTTATTTGCTTGATTTTTAATGTATTGCGCAACATTTATGACGTCAGAGCTAGTTACAGCGGACTGGCTGGCACACAATGGAAAGACTGATGTGAATTTACTACAGCGTGAGTAGGCTGCTTCCCTACAGTCTATCCAGTGCAAGCTCCTTTATCCCTGAACAACGGCTGCAACCTACATCCACAGAAACGAGCATACTTTAAACTTATCCGTTGCCCTTTTTAAATTCTCTATCCTACCGACCCGATTAAAGGCTCCAACATTCCATGCTCAAATTCATAGGATAGGAGATTCATTTTCCCAAATCAAGATATCCTGTTGACTAGTTGCCGCATGGATATGAGAATAGGGGATTATTTCACCTCTAGAACATTTAACCCAACAAGGCACCACCAACAAAAAGTCATTTTACATGCCCTTGGGGAAAATAAAGCTGTATTTCTCCTTGCTTTCAGCAGTTCTTACTATCACGCAACTAGGTCATGCGGGCTGGTATTACAAGGGCTGATCAGTCACTCGTCGGGGCTATTGCTCCTCCAACTGCTGATAAAGCCGCTGCCCCAGGAATCACATGCTGGTCTCGCTTGTCCATTGATACTCCTCCGTTGCGGTTGATCCTACGGTACAGATATCTATATCTCTAAGGCGTCCAACCCATCGCACCTCATATTGGTGTGCCGTTCGTGAGGAAAAGTATGAAGGATATAGTAAAAACATAGGTACCAACTTCAGTGGGTTGTAGCGATTGTCTTGAGCAAGTATTGAGGCCAGTAACCCATGATCATCCAACAACGACACAGAACCTCGACTTCGTAGGAGAACCTCCTTCCACAAGACCTCCCATTTGGCAGTGAATCTGAGTTTGAACGGCGGAAGACCACAAGCAGTGTTGATTTGAGGGCTTGGGCACCAATAAGCCATCTGGCGTTCTGAACCCGGTCTGAGCAATTACGCCACGCTCCGCTGGCAATCCGCCAACGTAGATGCGGCAGTCGCACGTCCACATAGTGACGACACTGTGTTACATCACTGAATGACGTTCCCGGACGTGGCTTGCTAGACTTCAATTTTTGCCTCGAGGCACAAACAGCCACTTCTCGAATTTGGCGTACTGTTTATTCAACCACGCATCATAACTTTTTTTGTCCAGATGCAAATTAAAAAAATCTATCAAGTAAATCTCATTTATCTAACATGGGGACATTAACCAGCGTCATACCTTTCTTGTAAATTTGTTCGTTACAAATACATGAACAGCAATACGGGTTTTTTCAATCAGTCTTTACTTTATTTATTCGGTATTAGACACCCTCTACTCAAAATCCGTTCAAAAACGTGTTATATTGTATGTACCGTTAATGTTAATACGATGTTATTCAAAACGTTACACAAAAGTGACTTTAGCTTGTGGTAGTACACAATCGCCCCCCCCCCCCCCCCCCAATGAACCATGGACCTTGCCGTTGTTGGGGAGGCTTGCGTTCCTCAACGATACAGATAGTCGTACCGTAGGTGCAACCACAACGGAGGGTTATCTGTTGAGAGGCCAGACAAACGTGTGGTTCCTGAAGAGGGGCAGCAGCCTTTTCAGTAGTTTCAGGGGAAACAGTCTGGATGATTGACTGATCTGGCCTTGTAACATTAACCAAAACGGCCTTGTTGTTGTAGTACTGCGAACGGCTAGAAGCAAGGGGAAACTACGGCCGTAATTTTTCCCGATGGCATGAAGCTTTACTGTATGTATTTACTATTAAAAACAGTCTTGATCACGATTTATTTATCAAGGTGACCGGTTTCACCCACTACTGTGGTCATCTTCAGACCATTGAGTAGGAATCTCTTTCTGTTAGAGAATCACTACTCAGTGTATGGTTACGTGATGATGGCGTCCTCTTGGGTAAAATATTCCGGAGGTAAAATAGTCCCCCATTCGGATCTCCGGGCGGGGACTACTCAAGAGGACGTCGTTATCAGGAGAAAGAAAACTGGCATTCTACAGATCGGAGCGTGGAATGTCAGATCCCTTAATCGGGCAGGTAGGTTAGAAAATTTAAAAAGGGAAATGGATAGGTTAAAGTTAGATATAGTGGGAATTAGTGAAGTTCGGTGGGAGGAGGAACACGACTTCTGGTCAGGTGACTACAGGGTTATAAACACAAAATCAAATAGGGGTAATGCAGGAGTAGGTTTAATAATGAATAGGAAAATAGGAATACGGGTAAGCTACTACAAACAGCATAGTGAACGTATTATAGTGGCCAAGATAGACACGAATCCCACGCCTACTACAGTAGTACAAGTTTATATGCCAACTAGCTCTGCAGATGACGAAGAAATTGAAGAAATGTATGATGAGATAAAAGAAATTATTCAGGTAGGGAAGGGAGACGAAAATTTAATAGTCATGGGTGACTTCAATTCGACAGTAGGAAAAGGGAGAGAAGGTGAACATGGATTGGGGCTAAGAAATGAAAGAGGAAGCCATCTGGTAGAATTTTGCACAGGGCATAACTTGGTTCAAGAATTATAAAAGAAGGTTGTATACATGGAAGAATCCTGGAGATATTAAAAGGTATCAGATAGATTATATAATGGTAAGACAGAGATTTAGGAGCCAGGTTTTAGATTGTAGGACATTTCCAGGGGCAGATGTGGACTCTGACCACAATCTATTGGTTATGAACTGTAGATTAAAACTGAAGAAGTTGCAAATAGGTGGGAATTTAAGAAGATGGGACCTGGATAAATTGACTAAACCAGAGGTTGTACAGAGTTTCAGGGATAGCATAAGGGAACAATTGACAGGAATGGGGGAAAGAAATACAGTAGAAGACGAATGGGTAGCTCTGAGAGATGAAGTAGTGAAGACAGCAGAGCATCAAGTAGGTAAAAAGACGAGGGCTAGTAGAAATCCTTGGGTAATAGAAGAATTATTCAATTTAATTGATGAAAGAAGAAAATATAAAAATGCATTAAATGATGCAGGCAAAAAGGAATATAAACGTCTTAAAAATGAGATCGACAGGAAGTGCAAAATGCCTAAGCAGGCATGGCTAGAGGACAAATGTTAGGATGTAGAGGCTTGTCTCACCAGGGGTAAGATATGATACCGCCTGCAGGAAAATTAAAAAGACCTTTGGAGAAAAGGGAACCACTTGTATGAATATCAAGAGCTCAGATGGCAACCCAGTTCTAAGCAAAGAGGGGAAAGCAGAGTGGAAGAAGTATATAGAGGGTCTATACAAGGGCGATGTACTTGAGGACAATATTATGGAAAAGGAAGAGGATGTAGATGGATATGAAATGGGAGATACGATACTGCGTGAAGAGCTTGACAGAGCACTGAAAGACCTGAGTCGAAACAAGGCCCTGGGAGTAGACAACATTCCATTGGAGCTACTGACGGCCTTGGGAGAGCCAGTCCTGACAAAACTCTAGCATCTGGTGACCAAGATGTACGAGACAGGCGAAATTCGCTCAGACTTCAAGAAGAATATGATAATTCCAATCCCAAAGAAAGCAGGTGTTCACACATGTGAAAATTATCGAACTATCAGTTTAATAAGTCACAGCTGCAAAATACTAACGCGAATAATTTACAGACGAATGGAAAAACTGGTAGAAGCCGACCTCGGGGAAGATCAGTTTGGATTCCGTAGAAATGTTGGAACACGTGAGGCAATACTGACCTTACGACTTATCTTAGAAGAAAGATTAAGGAAAGGGAAACCTACGTTTCTAGCATTTGTAGACATAGAGAAAGCTTTTGACAATGTTGACTGGAATACTCTCTTTCAAGTTATAAAGGTTGCAGGGGTAAAATACAGGGAGCGATAGGCTATTGACAATTTGTACAGAAACCAGATGGCAGTTATAAGAGTCGAGGGGCATGAAAGGGATGCAGTGGTTGCAAGGGAATGAGACAGGATTGTAGCCTCTCCCCGATGTTATTCAATCTGTATATTGAGCAAGCAGTAAAGGAAACAAAAGAAAAGTTCGGAGTAGGCATTAAAATCCATGGAGAAGAAATAAAAACTTTGAGGCTCGCCGATGACATTGTAATTCTGTCAGAGACAGCAAAGGACATGGAAGAACAGTTGAACGGAATGGACAGTGTCTTGAAAGGAGGATATAAGATGAAAATCTACAAAAGCAAAACGAGGATAATGGAATGTAGTCGAATTAAGTCGGGTGATGCTGAGGGAATTAGACTAGGAAATGAGACACTTAAAGTGATAAAGGAGTTTTGCTATTTGGTGAGCAAAATAACTGATGATGGTCGAAGTAGAGAGGATATAAAATGTAGACTGGCAATGGCAAGGAAAGCGTTTCTGAAGAAGAGAAATTTGTTAACATCGAGTGTAGATTTAAGTGTCAGGAAGTCGTTTCTGAAAGTATTTGTATGGAGTGTAGCCATGTAAGGAAGTGAAACATGGACAATGAATAGTTTGGACAAGAATAGAATAAAAGCTTTCTAAATGTAGTGCTACAGAAGAATGTTGAAGATTAGGTGGGTAGATCACGTAACTAATGGGGAGGTATTGAATAGGATTGGGGAGAAGAGAAGTTTGTGGCACAACTTGACTAGAAGAAGGGATCGGTTGGTAGGACTTGTCCTGAGGCATCAAGGGATCACAAATTTAGCATTGGAGGGCAGCGTGGAGGGTAAAAATCGTAGGGGAGACCAAGAGATGCATACACTAAGCAGATTCAGAAGGATGTAGGTTGCAGTAGGTACTGGGAGATGAAGGAGCTTGCACAGGATAGATTAGCATGGAGAGCTGCATCAAACCAGTCTCAGGACTGAAGACCACAACAACAACAGTACACAGTCCAGTCACCTGGGATAGCTTAACTCGTCCACTTGTTTCAGTTCTGTAAACAAACATTATTGCAATTAGTGTTGAGCTAGCTTACATTTTCAATACGTAAGTAACATTGCCACCTTCTCTTCGTTGGTGTTCCTTCTGCTCAAACGAACCATCAAATTAAAAAAGTTTTTCTTTGTGTTTCCGATCGCTTATTGTCAGCTGCAACAAATGCCCGAATCAAGTCTCCTGGGATATCACTCCCCCCTGCGTAAGTTATTAGTAGAGGGCACTCAAAATCAGTATTGCATTACGTTTTTAATAACGTCAATACTGAATAGTTACTAAAATATGACGTATATGGTAAGTCGTGAACAGAAGCGTTGTCGTTGTTGTTGTGGTCTTCAGTCCTGAGACTGGTTTGATGCAGCTCTCCATGCTACTCTATCCTGTGCAAGCTTCTTCACCTCCCAGTACCTACTGCAACCTACATCCTTCTGAATCTGCTTAGTGTATTGATTTATTGGTCTCCCTCTACGATTTTTACCCTCCACGCTGCCCTCCAATGCTGAATTTGTGATCCCTTGATGCCTCAAAACATGTCCTACCAACCGATCCCTTCTTCTAGTCAAGTTGTGCCACAAACTTCTCTTCTACCCAATCCTATTCAATACCTCCTCATTAGTTATGTGATCTACCCACCTTATCTTCAGCATTCTTCTGTAGCACCACATTTCGAAAGCTTCTATTCTCTTCTTGTCCAAACTGGTTATCGTCCATGTTTCACTTCCATACATGGCTACACTCCATACAAATACTTTCAGAAACGACTTCCTGACACTTAAATCTATACTCGATGTTAACAAATTTCTCTTCTTCAGAAACGATTTCCTTGCCATTGCCAGTCTACATTTTATATCCTCTCTACTTCGACCATCATCAGTTATTTTACTCCCTAAATAGCAAAACTCCTTTACTACTTTGTCTCATTTCCTAATCTAATCCCCTCAGCATCACCCGATTTAATTCGACTAAATTCCATTATCCTCGTGTTGCTTTTGTTGATGTTCATCTTATATCCTCCTTTCAAGACACTTTCCATTCCGTTCAACTGCTCTTCCAAGTCCTTTGCTGTCTCTGACAGAATTACAATGTCATCGGCGAACCTCAAAGTTTTTACTTCTTCTCCATGAATTTTAATACCTACTCCGAATTTTTCTTTTGTTTCCTTTACTGCTTGCTCAATATACAGATTGAATAACATCGGGGAGAGGCTACAACCCTGTCTGCGTTGTACTGTGTAAATTGTAGGCAGCTCACGTATGTCTTATTTGTCCATGTACACTGAAGCCCCATAGAAACTGGTGGCGTGCGTATTCAAATACAGAGACGTAAACAGGCAGAATACGGAGCTGCGGTCGGCAACGCCTATATAAGACAACTGTCTTACGCAGTTGGTAGATCGGCCACTGCTGCTACAATGGCATGTTATCAACATTTAAATAAGTTTGAACGTGGTTTTATAGTCGGCGCACGAGCGATGGGACACAGTACCTCCGAGGTAGGGATCAAGTGGTGTTTTCCAGTACCACCATTTCACGAACGTGCGTGAATATCAGGAATCCGGCCGAAAAAAGATCCTGCAAGAACGGGACCAACGATGACTGAGTAGAATCGTTCAGCGTGACAGAAGTGCAACACTTCCGCAAATTTCCGCAGATTTTGAAAGTTGCGAGCTCTATCTTCTTATCTTGTGTTTTCTACTGAAAATCTCGTGCTTGTACTCTTGTTAACTTTACTATTACAGAGATCGCCAAAACTTTATTTTATTTTTATTGGTCCCGTGCGCAACAAATAACTTACTTGGTCTTTTTGCTGCCACTGCTTGATCTGCTGCATTCCATTATTTAACAAAAACATAAAAAAACCTATTATTCATGCTGAGTGCAATGCATGTTCTGTATGGTGGCTCCTGCTGTTTCTGCGGCTGCTGATGCTTACTACAACTACATATAATTCAAGAGAAAGGGTTTGGCCAAATCTAAACTCGATAAATGATAACTCAAACACGTAATTCCTTTTTTTTTCAAAAACTATATTCTGAAAGCGATTCTTCCTCATTCAATTAACAAAACTCTAGAAACTCTTTGAACAATCGCTTCGTTTGTAAATCTGCCTCCAGTGGCATTAAAACAGTATTACAAATTAATCAAACTCTTGAGACAGACTGAAATACTTCTCAATTGAGTACATAGTGCAACAATTCCCTGACAATTACAAAAGAAATCAATGACAAAAATCAATAGTTAATCTAACAATGGTTTCCCCTTAAGAATTCAACTCCTATCATTATCGAAATTACCGTCTGGTGCTACGTACATACACAAACCCTTTTCTTTAAATTAATAAGCGCGATGCAAATTATAAAAAGATATCAACTAAATACCAAATCCTGTGTCGCTGCTGGCGGGCACGGCAGTACGGCAGCTCGGCGGCGACCCCTCGCCCAACACACGTGCGCACCCCAGCAGGCGGGCAGGCGGGCAGGCGGGCTCCTACACTGGCTTCAAAACTGCCATTAGTTAATCCGTGCGCAGCGATGCGCGACAAAAATATCTTACGTTCCAGAGCTTGTGTATGCGCGCTGTAGCCAACCTTTACATCCTAAGAGAGTATTGCCAACTCTCAATTTCAATGATGGGCTATCAATAGGTGTCAGCGTGCGAACCATTCAACGAAACACCATCGATATGGGCTTTCGGAGCCTAAGCCCCCCCCCCCCCTTGTGTACCCTTCATGACTGCATAACACAAAGCTTTTCGCCTCGCCTGGGTCTGTCAACAGTGACATTGGACTGTTGATGACTGGAAACGTGTTGCCTGATGGGACGAGTCTCGTTTAAAATTGTATCGATCGGATGCACATGTATGTGTATGGAGACAACCTCATGAATCAATGGAACCTGCATTTAAGCAGGTGACTGTTAAAGCTGGTGGAGACTCTGTAATGACCCCTGATACGTGTATATAGGACTCTCACAAGTGACATGTACGTAAGGATCCTGTCTGATCACCTGCATTCATCCATGTCCACTGTGCTTCCGACGGACTTGGGCAGTTCCAGCAGGACTATGCGACACCCCACACGTCCAGAATTGCTGCAAACTGGCTCCAGGTACGCTCTTCTGAGTTTAAACACTTCCGCTGGCCCTGAACTCCGCAGATATGAACATTATTGAGCATATCTGGGATACCTTGACACGTACTGTTGAGAAGAGATCTCCACCCCCTCGTACTCTTACGGATTTATGGACAGCCCTGCACGATTCATGGTGTCAGTTCCCTCCAGCTCTACTTCAGACATCAGTCGAGTCCATGACACGTCGTGTTGCGGCACTTTTGCGTACTCGCGGGGGCCCGACACGATATTAGGCAGGTGTACCAGTTTCTTTGGTTGTTCAGTGTGTAACGGCCTAATCAGATACAGCTGAAGCTGAAAATACAGAATCAAGATGCTTGTTTTGGCTCCTAGAGTAGGCCATTCGCTGTTAGGAGATATTTTTATTTCTGTATTTTGTTGTCTGATGATCGTCATGGATAACGAAGTACTGCTTGGGCTATAAATTACCTAGAAGCAGCAGAACGTACTACAAAACGTTGCAATAGAGAGGAAGAAAGTCACAAGGATAATACGTAACCACTCCATGTGAAGGGAATGATGCGATACGCCATGTCAAGTCTCCCTGTTTCGCTGACAGTATTTCTATCTCTTTGTCTGCCTTTACCCATCTTTTAGACTGCGACATTTCTTTTTACTTTGAAAGGGGCATCACCAGGTTATGTTTGCTTTACTCCACTGTAACAGTTGTGTTACTAAATGTGACACTTCTGTCACTAAATGTAACTGGGTTTTCTCTTTTGATGCTGTCAATTGTCAGGATGAGCATTCTAAAGCATTCTGTCAGGGTGAAAATATTAAATAAATTAACTTTTTTCTCTTAACAACATGTGGGCAGGGTGGGTTCTTTCTTGGCTCGGGTATGAGGACGAATGAAACATAAATTTTACATAAGATAACTTTTATTGAAGATTTGTACAACTGTATGTTACGGGATGTTCTGGTTCGGAGAGCGGCAGCTGTGTCGTTTGTGAAGTCTTCTGCTGCGGCAGCGGCGGCGGCGGCGGCGGTGGCGTCTGATTACACGTAGCGGTGTGTATCTCTTGTCGCCGTCTCGCCCAGTTGACTGGAGACGCGCAGCGCGAGGTGGCCCGTTTAATTATTGCGAGCTAAATCTTGCATCGGATGATACCTTGGGTGTGGCGTCCCAGTGTTTCTCTTCTCTAAGCGGCCGCGTGTGTTCTGCGTCGCCCAGCGAAGCGGCGCGGCGGGGGAAGGCCAGTGTGGCGGACTCGAACCACGGACTCCCGCTTGCCCGTCTTCGGCTGTCAGGTCTTCATCCCAGCTCACAGGTGACTACTGATGTGAGGCCGTCTCCTTCCCGTCCTCACGAGTCACCCGGGTATGTAAAAACCAGACTTCAACTGGCGCCGCGGCTGCTGCTTGCTATTCCATTACAGCGACGGACTTGGTTCGTCTATGCATGATGCAGACTCTTCTTGCATGACGGTCTTCAGCACCGAAACTGACTGAAAACTACTGCTACTACTTCGTCTTCTTCGTCTCCGTCTCCGTCTCCGTCTCCGTCTCCCTCTGTCTTCACCTATCTGGCCCACTGCGTCTCGCGTATTTATTCACTTCAATTTACTGGAGGTGAACGACTTTACAGTCATTGCCTCTTCTGTCACGTTGAGAAGCTTCTCGAAGAATCTTCTTAACGTCGGTCATTGGCTCTTGGAATGTAGGCGAGGGCTTTTGATCCCATGTGACGACTGAGAAACACGTGAGCCGGTCATTGCCTCTGCTGTCACGTTGAATAGCTTCTCGAAGAATCTTCTTTACGTCGGTCATTGGCTCTTGGGATGTAGGCGAGGGCCTTTGCTCACATACGACAACTGAGAAACACGTGAGCCGGTCGGGCGATGCCCTGACGGCTGAATCGACAGCGGCCGCTTATGTGGAACTTGCTGACTTCACGGTCATTGTCTCTTCTGTTCTGCTGTTCGGCCCGCTGTTTGCGAGTATGTAACTCTCTAAACTAAACCAAGTTTTTCATTTATATTCTAATTTCTACTTCACTTTGATTTCACTAATTTATTTACTTAAGTACCACTCAACACCACGAAAATGGCGAAGACGATCAAGAACTGACAGAGATGCAGCAGAACATTTTTGTACAACTATAAAGTATCCTAGATGGGAACAGTATAAGTAATGAATGCCGGCGGCAGCATTTATATTAAGATTTCACATATTTCTTCAGTGTTAAAGTAACAGTTCAGAACATGGCGTAATAGGGCCTCAGAATATTTGTATGCATCCTTATGGTATGGAATCCACAAAACGGGAGACGATACCTCATGAGACACAAGGAGAAACCGGCAGCAGCGGTAAAACTACCGATACTACGCGGAAAAGGTCATCCTGAAACAACGTAAAGAGCCGCGAAACTCGCCGGAAAGAGCACTGCCGCTGATGGTTAGGGTGTACAGACGGTTAGTCAGCCTCTGCTGACGGTGTCGTCTTGTACCGCCAGCAATGTTAAATCTGGAATTCATAAACAAAGATTAGTCGTAAAGAAAAAATGAGCGTGACCTTTTTGTAGGAAATGTAATGTAGTTAAATTTTGTGCTGCATTATGTTTTCGTTAGAGGCGGTAGTTTTCGAATCATTCAAGAAATGCATATTAAAGTGATCTTCAAACGCACCCCCACTCCCACACTCAACCCCCACCGGTCTGGATTTCTAGTATTTTTTCATGTCACTCCCTCCTACCACCGTACAAAAATTTGCGACTACACAAATTATTTCCCATAATCTATCTTTTTTCGTCTAAAATGACTGGCCTTGTAACGCCACCGGCTTAACCGAACTCTGACAAGCTGTAAAATTGACGTTTGAGTAAATTTTACTTGAAAGTTTTGTGAATTTTAACAGCATAAAATAAACAATAACGCTGTTGCGTTTTTTAGGCGTTCTGACTACGAAACTACTGTGCTTGTAAGGCTTAAAGGTGTGGATTGAACTGTCAGCGTTAGTAGTTTCAGCCTAACATTTACAAAAGTTGTTTTTCTTTCATTACCTTCACGAACACGTTTAAATTAATAGTGGTAACGAAATAGCCTGCAATGTTGGTGGCGTAAAAGCGCAATGAATAGAGACGAAAAAAGATCGAATATTGGGAATAGTACGTGTTGTCAGAAATTTTTGTGCAGTGGTAGAATGAAATGCCAAAAACCACATACTAGAAATACTGACTAGTGACGGATGAGTGTGGGAGGTTTGAAGGTCAATTTTCTACGTTTTTCGTGAATAACTCGGAATTGGTGGCGTCCAATGAAAACGTATCCCAGCACAATTTAGTTGCAGGATATTTCCTACAAATAGATCTTGTTTGCTTTTCTTATGTGACTAATAGTTGGCACGTAACGAGCAAGAGAATATGAAAATCTCGCTCGTAGTTTACGAGGGCCAGTTACAACGTTGCGTATTGCGTAAAATGACGTCGGTAGGGGCGGCTGATTCAGCCTGTGTGCTGCGTACCGCACGCTGTCGCCGTTCCAGGCTTCCACCTCCAGACGTGTCGAGAGCTGGTCACAGGAGGAGCCTTTCAAAGTCACTGACATTACTCTGGTTGGACGATAAAATGCTCCAGCGCCCTTATTCCTTACAGAACGTGCTCTTCGTCTCTGTTCGAAATCGCGTAGCTGTGTCAGATGGGCCCCGAATTGTGAGTTTAATTGAGTGCACTGTGCCCGAAGATAATGATCCTTGCCTGTTTATTTTCCCCGGTAGTAGTTTCACTTCTGCTCGCGCTTTGCAGCAACTCAGAGCAAAAAGGCATAGAAATCCTCAACATAGGACAGTACCGTGCGTGAGCACCCTCCCTAGTACAGTCTTTGCCAGTGAATGACAGACCACTGTGCTTATGTGGCCAATAAGCAGGCAGTAGGACTTACCTTTTATGGAGCATTGTTCGTCTCACACAAATTAGTGTTCACATACTACACTGACTTCTAAGACATTTCCCCACTCACCGTATTATATATCTTGGCTCCCCCTTGTGGTTCGAGACAAGGCCACCATTACCATCTTCTTGATAAGTAAAGAAGAACCAGTTGAGAGCGACACGACATGCAGTTGGGATGACATGAGCGCGTCCTTTCAAGATATTCGGTGCGGCAGTACGTTTTACAAATGCGTGATGCTAATTTGATACTTTTAAATAAGCAAATTATTCGCAAGTTTTCCGTGTACTATTTCCGTATGGAGATTACTGCTGTAAACAAGACTTAATAGCTCCCCTGAGGATGAGGGGGAGCTTATTTAAGGGACTGTTGCTGAGGTTGAACGTCATTAGCGAAACTGTACCCTCATTTTGAGAAAAGAAAGAAGCACAGAAGGGATTAACACGGATGACGTTGCATTTGGTAGAGACGAACCAAAAATGAAGAACACGGGTCACGAAGTGGTATTTTGGAGGGTACTCGGCGGTGGCGCCGCACTGACTCAGCAAGTCGACACTCGTCACTGGAGATTGTTCCAGGAATGTAGCGGCTGCAGCAACTGGGATACATCGCCAACGCTTGCCACGGTAACTGTGGTGTCACCGCCAGACACCACACTTGCTAGGTGGTAGCCTTTAAATCGGCCGCGGTCCGCTAGTATACGTCGGACCCGCGTGTCGCCACTGTCCGTAATTGCAGACCGAGCGCCACCACACGGCAGGTCTAGAGCGACGTCCTGGCACTCGCCCCAGTTGTACAGCCGTCGTTCATAGCAATGGTTCACTGACAAATACGCTCTCATTTGCCGAGACGATAGTTAGCATAGCCTTCAGCTAAGTCATTGGCTACGACCTAGCTAGGCGCCATAGCTTTGATAACTAATATTGTGAAGCATGTATCATCAAGAGCGATGTTCTACAAATGTGGATTAAAGTTAAGTATTACAGCAACTGCGTCCGTTTTCTAAGTTCTCATTTCCTTTTAACTGTTCCAGACCTCACGCCCATCTGCGTGAGCTTAACGCGTGCCTTTCGGCTTCCTCTCGTTGTGACTTGGCTGTCTTGCTAAGTCACAACAGTAATGATGCATGCTACCCATACTAACAAATCCTACCTTGCATGAACTATCGCAGCTAGTAAGCCACTACTGCTCTTACTACCCATCCCACTGTCGCTGAGGGTTTTTTCCCACGGCACGAGCCTTGGCACTTTTTTCCCCTCTGCTCTTCAAATTGCTACCCTCACTCGCGTTTCGTCCACTATCACCTGATGGACCGTGTTAATGCGTAATCTTACCCAGACACACGGATAACATCACAGCCCAGCATCCTGTGATCCACTTACTAGATAACTAACATGTTTACGGAGGTGACAGTAGAACTTTTGGTTTGGTCACCACGTTGGTGCGGGCGTGGAGGGGCCCCATCTCTAAATTAAATACTGGAGCTCCATGTAGGGAAAATGTGGCTATATTGTTCTCCTCCGTTTGCAGCCGTCTGGAGCTCGCGATTGGCTGAAACCGCGTCAGGTGAAATTTCTCGCCGTACTGAATCCTCGTGTTACTTATGTATTGCAGGACGCCTTACGTATTTTGAAAAGTTTCCAGTAAAATAATTCCACACTGTTGTGTTTACGGCTGCACTTTTAGGGGTCATACTGAAAACAATTTTTTTAAGTTTCATGCCGGAGAGAGAAATGCAGCAAGAATAATTTTAATACATTGACGTAAATCATGTCAATATGGACCATTTGTCGTCATGTATATCAGGTAGCGAACGGCTTCAGTGTTTTAACTGGGACAGTTTTCTGGTCGAAGCTTCTGAATAATAATGTTAGGTTAAACTCTTAATGTATCGATGGTTTTCGTTTGTATACAGCTGACTGAAACACTAAAGGCAAGATGACATATCACTGAGACAATACATGTGATTACTGTGCGATTTCGTTTTGTTGTTAATGCTAAATTCTTGAAAACAACGTCATGTATTTTTCGTTCGTGTAATTGCATTTTTGCAGTTAGACAGTAGTCGAGTTATGTATGTGTGGATTGTCTACAGGGTTACTGTAAATTTTTATGCTTTGGTGATATAATTGTACGGAAGGTATTGCTCAATGCCTGTAAAGTATCCCTAACGGATTTATGTGTCTTTCAGTAAAAATTCCCCCACAAAAATATAATATTGCTACACACTGAGGACTGAATACACTACAATGATGTCTCGGTAATAAATGAGAACTGACAAAAGCACTTTAGAAATAAACGTTGCAGGAGAAAATCTTTTAATCCCATCACTCAAATATACGTTGCTATCGGAGAGCTGCAGTCTCGGTAATAGTAAATCGTTTCTTGAAGCTCATTCTCATTAAATTTCGTTGACAAATACTACCCGCCGCTTTAGTTGTTCTTACTAAAGGCGTTGTTTTCCGACCTAATACCGGTTTAGTATTAAGAAAACAGATGCTATTATTCATGCTAGGTCATGCCATCCTAACAGATATGAAAGAGCTTCTTCTTTTCCATGTTAAATAGACTGAACAGGATACCGCTAGCACCAGATCAAATACAGAAAGAAATTTATATATTGAAGCAAATAGCGGTGGCTAATGGATATGATTCAACTCTAGTAGAGACACTATTACGTAAAATACAGGCAAGTCAAGCTCAGCGATCCGAGAAGAGGATATTTTCGAAAATCAATGTATGGGTAAAATACCTGATAAAGTGAATAGACTTTTTAGAAACTCAGACATCACAATAGCCTTCTCCTCAAACACCCTATAGTATATTACGAATGAACATAAGGTAACTTACTAATGTTTTTTATACGTTTGACGTTGAAAAGTTTTTTCTCACGCTTTCTTATGTTTAATCTAACAGTTATGTTTAATGTAACAGTGTTTTTTTTTAAATATGAACATGGTTTCTTTACATTGTAATCTTAACACAAACTGTATCCATACTTTAATTTTTAAGCCTAGACGTCTACCATTGATCGCCGCTGGAGACGTTGCTTACGCTCACGTGCTCATAGCTTGCTATGTAAACCCAGACATAAGGTAAATTCCTTACAGTCTCCTGCCACACCTTGGTAGATGTGTCGCCACCAGCAGTCGACCAGCGGGTAAAACATTATATTTAGGAAATCCACTCTTTTAAAATGGTTGTCATTATTTTTGTCTAATATATTGTAATTTCACTGTATGTTCGCCCTGAAGATGGCCCCTGCGATGGGCTGAAACTGGTCTGCACTAAATAAATATAAAAAACGCGATTAAGACTGTTTCCTTAATACAAAGTTAATTTATACTAATCGCTGTTACTTCACAACCATGTTGTCCAAACGTCTAATACCGGTTACCCAGCAAATCTGCTGCTGTTGCGAAGGATTCCAAAATATCAACGCGAAGCTACCTACAACGTCTCTAGGCATTTCTGCTGCGTGCACTATCAGTGATGCGAAATGTATGGCTGTCGCACTTAATAGAAGAGCACGAAAATTGAGCTTTATATTCGTCACAAAAGATGTTGCTGCCTATTCTACAGTTTCACGCTGGACTTAGCACTCTACCCTACCATTAGAGGTGATGGTTCAGATCGCTTCTTTGACAGAGACAACTCGTCTGAAGCGGTCAAAGCGGTCACTGGATAAGCAGCAGCGAGATGGTGGCAAAACGATTCCCTGCGACCAGCTGGCTGCCCTTCCCATGTTGAAAGCTCTGCTGACCACACTAAATGAGGGTCAAACAAGGGCAGAGTGAAGGCGGACATCGTACACTGTATGCCCGCAGAACACCGCACGGCTGCCGCCTGATTCGCACGGCCAGCACTCAGAAACGGCCGGGTCCACTGACTCAGGCTGTGTTCTTGCACCGTTCCACTAGTAGTTCATGCGGACCATTCCGCGACTACTGCAGCAGGTTTTCCGTCATCAGAAACGAAATCACAGTGGACGGGTGATCAGGGGTGAGTGTGACGATGCAGTCTCGATTCTAACGGAGGCCATTCTGGTAAATATCTTCGCACCAGAAGGTACATAGTCCTCCGTCGCCATGTGTTACTGGGTCTGACTTCCCTCTAGGCCAGTTAGGTCTGAACGTGGAGCTGTGCTTCTATTGATGTTTGGTGCTATTGGGAGACCTAGTTCTCGAGAATAACAAAAATTACTTTTGGAACGTTAGCTCGTTAAGCAGCAATACCAAGGCAGCAAGTGACACGTTTGATGAATTAGATGAATCGACACAGAGTAGAGAGAGCCAACTTTAATAAACTAAAAGTTATTTGTAGCGATTATATCTGACAGGTTTTTCATACGACACCATGCTCAGATAACCCTGTACGTATTTCTCAGGTGTTTGAGATCGTGTACTTTCAGCTGAATAATAAAAAGTGGCATATTTTATGAATAAAACTGAGTAGACTGTGTACATTTTGGTTTCTTACGCTCATATTTCCTATAACTATCAGATAAAAACTGCCAGACACCCACATGTAATACAGAATTCACCACTAGATGACAAGACAGGCAGACCTTCCACCAAAAAAGCAGCTGGGACGTATCGCGTTGTCAGCAGAGATGATGATGATGATGATGATGATGATGATGATGATGATGAAGAAGAAGAAGAAGAAGAAGAATAGGTCGCTGAGGGGAGCTCAGTGACCTTGAACGTGGACTATATATTCGATGTCATCAATCAATCAGGGACATTCCACCCCTATCCCTGTTAAGCATGCCCACGTCGAGTGTTGCTGATGCGATTGCGTTCTGGAAATGCTAAACCGATACCAGTCAGACCTCTGGTAAGGTCTGGGATTTCTAAGCAGGGCACATGTCCTGCTGGAGTGGGATTGTGACCCCGTTTGAGAATACAAAAACTTATTTTCACCACATTAATTAAAGCAGAGCACTGGTAACACCACATTGATTAATTACTGTTTGTAATTGGCGGTGATCTACTCCGATTATTCAATTGTATAAAAGCAATGAGAATAATTCAAATATTTTAAAAGAAAAACAGCCTTATGGCCGCTACTTTAAATTAATAAAGAAATTAGTTTACGCAAATATAACTGTAACGTAACTACAGATCTGAGCTCACTATTCAATTACCAGAACTTATGAATATTAAAAATTACAATTTGTAAAAGCTATTAGGTTTCAAAAAATACTCAAATAGTAAGATCTCGACGTTTGGCGTACTCATCGGACGCGCGTCTGAATTCCGTGCTTGGGAGCTCAAGTGAATGACGGCTTCTAGAACACACAAACCCAGTATTAATACACAGTTCATTAAAATACTAAAACCAACAGCCAAGCACTGGGTAGCGCCAAATGCAGGAAGAGACGTTCAATGTTATAGTGTGACAACTGCAGTTACCATAAAAGCAGTATTTCATTACATAATCACCAATGACGTGAAATTTCACTTGATAAATTGATAAACCACAACTAGTTCAAAGTGATAATGATCAGACATTCCGCATACAACCTGAAATACCAAAGTAACGCCGCGCGGGATTAGCCGAGCGGTCTTAGACGCTGCAGTCATGGACTGTGCGGCTGATCCCGCCGGAGGTTCGAGTCCTCCCTCGGGCGTGGGTGTGTGTGTTTGTCCTGAGGATAATTTAGGTTAAGTAGTGTGTAAGCTTAGGGACTGATGACCTAAGCAATTAAGTCCCGTAACATTTCACACACAGTTGAACATTTGAACTAAAGTACCGTTTGACGGCGCAGAATTGTTACTATTACAGTGGCCAACCAAAAGGAAGTTAGCAAATCCAATTTAAATTGGCCGCTGAAGTTTTACACAGAGAATAAAATTTGATTCATCAGATTGGCCACTTAACATATTAACAATAATAATAATAAAAAGGAATCGCCATTATTGGACACACTTGTAATGCAACAGAACCAGGGCACAGGGCAGTTACATGGACTTGTAATACCAAGTATCCCCGACCCATGTCGAAGTGGTGTAAGGAATGACTTGCGAAAATCAAAGTGGCTACACGGAGCAATGACATCCAAAAGTTCCACCACAAAATGGCTCACCATTTGAAGTTAGTCCAGGGGCTCGCCGTTAACATGCACGGCACGGTAAACTCCCACGCTCTGGACTCCAGATAGACGCGACTCTTAAACAGAGCCTATGATGGCCGGTGACTGCTTCCGCACTCCAGTTCCAATCGCCACCAGACTCTAGCACCGGAATGTCAACACCTTGCATCCTCGGAGCACACCAAGCGCCGACTGACAACTCGCGATGCTCCGTGTGCTGTCTTCCCTCTGTCACTGCCCCAGACCGAGTCTCCGTCACTGCCCCAGACCGAGTCTCACCTCACGAGCCGCGGCCGTCCTAAATAGAGGACGCTGGCCAATCAGGACGCCGCAAAGCACGTACCTTCGACAGAGAAACTGTCCTGCCAAGAGCATCGAAGGAAGTCAAGGCTTAACCTCATATACTGACAGAGGGGGATCATCGAGCGTCACATGCTTTTTTCTTTTGTGGCATAAAATCGACGTAAGTATTCACTCCTGACTTCCAAAGTGCCCTCAGCTGTTCAGGTAGCACAGTTACTATGCGTAAAAAGAAAAAAAAAAAAGAGTGCAATGCTTAGCCGCTCCCAATAAGTCAGACATTTCTATAGTCAATGCTGAGTGACGCTTGAGGTGTAAAGAGCGACCGCATCGCACTGTGTGTGACTGGAAACGAGTGATCTGCAATGAAAAATCACGCTGTATCCTGCGGCAATCCCATTGATGCTTTTGGGACTGGCGAAGTGGCTGTAGAACGTCAATTGTCATTGTCTAGAGCCAGACGTGAAGTTTGGACGAGGCAGTGTTATAGTGTGGAGAAGTCTTTCTTCGTTAGCGTATGATCCCCTTATTGCACTTAACAAAACGATAAATGAGAATGCACACTTTTGATCACATGGTGTTTGCATATCTGTGCGAAAGCTCCCATTTAACGGTTTCCCAGTTTCATTCTGGGCTTTCCGTCATTAATGTTGGAAACCCTGATGACAAGACTTTCGCTTCGAAATGCGCATTGGAAACATAAAAGAGCAGGGCAAAGAGATCTTACAGACTTCTATCATAAAATATTTTTCACAATTGTTTGTGTACCATGTGAAAGCGGAATGGAATAGTTAGAGACTAATTTTCTAGGTCAAATGGTTCAAATGGCTCTGAGCACTATGGGAGGTCGTCAGTCCCCTAGAACTTAGAACTACTTGAACCTAATAACTAACCTAAGGACATCACAGACATCCGCGCCCGAGGCAGGATTCGAACCTGGGACCGTAGCGGTCGCACGTTTCCAGACTGAAACGCCTAGAACCGCTCGGCCAACGCGGCCGGCCTTTCTAGGTCATCCAGAATCTGTTTCATCAGCAACTCTGTTAATTAAAGTAATTCCACAGCTACATCCATACACCACAAACCTCTGAGAACCGAATAGGAAAGGACGTTTAGCATTGTACCACTTTAGAGACTTCTTCTTGTTCCATTTTGTAAATCAAGCCTGTGGCTATCGGCATTACAATTGTTTGCATATGATCAGTACCGCTGTTAGTCACTTTTCATGTGTGTGTCAGCATGTATCGCACGAGTATCTCGTAAGCATTTTTCTTTGTAGCGTATTTGCATTTTCACAGTATTCTACCAACGAACTGTCTGCCACCTGCTTCACCTTCTGAAGTGTTTCTGTAATCATTCCATTTCAAATCCCTTCAAAGTGTTTCTTCCAAGTCAACTTTGGGCCTTCTAGAGTACGTAAGATTATGAATAACTGTTTCGAACATCCGGAAAGTATTAACGTGCGAAGCTTCTTACACAATTTAGTCGTCTCAAGAAAACAAAAACCCTTGTCGACATTCCTAAAGAGTGGCACCATACAGCATGGGAATTACATCTTAGAAAGAAACAGATGGAGTCCTTAGGGGTAATTCATACAGTAAACCTTCTGAATTGCCACAGTGCGATTGTAAACACATGGTAACAACATTAGTAAAAAAGGATATAAAATAGTGAGGAGTCAGTAACTTAAGCCCGAAATGGGCAAACCGCTACTTGTTCATGTTTTCGTACACGAAAATGATAAAGTAAGAGTTAAAAATGTTTCTTCTTCCGTCGTTCATGTCTCCTGACACTCATTTGCTAATTCCAATATTGATAATTACTATAACACTAAGTGTAATTATAATTATAATAATGCCTCTGAATTGAACTCGTCTACTAATGCCCTGTACAGAGAATAAGACTATCCGATCTGCTCACACGACTCGTCATATACGCTGGACATGCAATTACAGGCAGCGGTCCATGTCTGACACGGTCGTAGTCCGCAAGTACGGACGCGCCGAATCGAACTGGTGTCGACCGTGCCCTGGGATTGCTGCTGTAATTGGTCGACTGTTTAACAGCGCACTGAAGCCATCACTCGACGTGTACAATGCCAATTCCGCAATCGGGTTTGATTTATCGCTGATGAATTTCGCCGCAGACGAGATTAAAGTCAACAGGCGGCGGATAGCCTGCACGCTGCCTCTCCCACGCACTTCACTGGAACCACTGCTGCGCCTGGCTACCGGGGCTTTATTGGCTCCCTTAATATGAATACCGTACTGGCCACTTGACGTGTGTTTCGGTTCTTGAGCACCAAGCTCAAAATACGAGTTCACCAGTGAACGCACCACTTAAAATTTACAATTGTTCTCCAGTGGATATCCACTTGACTTGAGTGCAGACGTAGAGGAGCGTGACATTTCGGTAACATAACTGCCTGACGACTGTTTAGTATATTGCTTCCACACAGTCAGGCGTAGTTGAGGAACGTCAATAATTATTTCACAATAGAACCTGTTCTTAGCTGGCGCATACCGCATACGTCCACAAGAGACACACATTGTCCGTTACCTGTGAGGATAATACAATGGAATACAGAGGCAGGAGGGAGGAGGGGAGGTGGAAGATTTTTCAACAAATTCTTAGCTATTTTCTGGCCTATATCGTTAATCCCTCCGAAATTTGCATTGTTTCCAAAGATGTAGAAGCCCAGGAAGGGGTTTTTCAGAGTTAATCTCTTCCCGTCCCAAAGGTATTGTATGTGTCGGAGACATAAGCATTCTGTCTAAAAATATGCCTACAGGTACGCTCCGCTGCAGTCCGTCTCCAGAAAAATTTACCCCAGTACCTCGTCTGTTTCTTCTTAGTATTCTTTGCTTAGTAGATATGTTGGCGACATTCGCGTGGAATTTGAGCGGTCGCTGCACAGTGGGGTCGAATCGCCAAATCGTGGCCACAACTTCGAAAAATAAATTTTCTATTCTCGGAATTTGGTGAGAAGGGGGGGGGGCGTTGGGTAAAGAAAGGATTTGTGCAACTCACTCCAAAATGATATGTTCCTACCTTCGATACGTGTAGAATCACGTCAAAGACGTCCGTCGTCGTAGCCACACGCTTCGCTGTGACAACTAGGCAAATTTGCGCTCGGTTAGTGAGTCGACATTTTCGTAGTGAAGCAATGGAATTCATTTCTACAAGATGGAAACGATAGTCACAGGTATGTAGAACATTTTTGTGCACTACGGAAGTCTAAATCTCGTGGTTACCCTATATATATATTACACTTTTTTCGATGTTTGTAGAAAACGAAACGACCATAAACTGTCAAACTTGCATTTTCAACGGGAGCAAAAGTAGCAAATACCGCAATACACCGCGAAATTACAACTCCCAGACTATAGACTAATTAATTATCTGATGGAGTTGACAAGAATCAACTGCCGAAATCTGCCTATTCTCTTGTAGGGTGAAAAGTTTTCTCGGGCGCTCGCGTCCCACACATCGTATCACAAGATGGCGCTTCGCCGCGGTCGATGTAGTGCTCGGCGCTGGCGGCTTCAGAACTATTTTTTACCATGTAACACACTTAAGATATTTGCCTGTAATTAATTTTTTGCTAATGCCAATGTAATATTTTTCACACAGGTTCGGATGTTGAACACGTTAAATTCATCCGTCGAGAAATATTCGATGCCGCGTAGGGTAGCCGCTCGTTCTAGGGCGCCTTGTAACGGTTTGAGCGGCACGCCCCGTCGGAGGTTCGACTCCTCCTTCGGGCATGGGTGTGTGTGTTACTTAGCGTTAGTTAGATTAAGTAGGGTGTGAGCCTAGGGGCTGATGACCTCAGCAGTTTGGTCCCATAGGAACTTACCACCAAATCGTTAAACACCTGTTGAATGATGGTCTTTTTGCATTAATACCTTACCTGGATAAACAAACTTTCCGAGAAAGTTGATCGACCGTTGCAGGTACAGGGTGATATGTAAGTCTCTCTCTCCCCTCATTGTTATTTGGTTTGACAACAAGGTGGCAAGGCGCTAACAGGAGAAAGGGCCCCTTTATCAAACAAAACAATGAATTGTTTATGCACCCGTTTTATTTCCGGAAACTGTTGTTAATGACAAGTACCAGGTTGAATGTGATCTGCCATTGACTAATAAATCCATTGGCCGTCCTTCGGGGTGTTTGCGTCATTGAGGAGCAGGTCGAAACGCAGAACAATGCAGTTAGTTCGTGAAACTTTGACGCCACAGGAGTTAGGATGTTGTCCTTGTTGTGGTCTTCAGTCCAGAGTCTGGTTTGATGCAGCTCTCCATGCCACTCTATCCTGTGCAAGCTTCTCCATCTCCCAGTAGCTACTGCAACCTACATCCGTCTGAACCTGTTTAGTGTATTCATTCTCTTGGTCTCCCTCTACGATTTTTACCCTCCACACTGCCCTTCAATACTAAATTCGCGATCCCTTCATGCCTCAGAATATGCCTTACCAACCGATCCCTTCTTCTAGCCAAGCCCTGCCACAAATTTCTCTTCTCTCCAATTCTGTTCAGTACCTCCTCATTAGTTATGTGATCTATCCATCTAATCTTCGGCATTCTTGTGTAGCACCAGATTTCTAAAGCCTCCATTCTCTTCTTGTCTGACTATTTATCGTCCACGTTTCACTTCCATACATGGCTACACTCCATACAAATACTTTCAGAAACGACTTCCTGACACTTAAGTCTATACTCCATGTTAACAAATTTCTCTTCTTCAGAAACGCTTTCCTTGCCATCGCCAGTCTACATTTTATATCCTCTCTACTTCGACCATCATCAGTTATGTTGCTCCCCAAATAGCAAAATTCATTTACTACTTTAAGCGTCTCATTTCCTAATCTAATTCCCTCAGCATCACCCGATTTGATTCGACTACATTTCATTATCGTCGTTTTGCTTTTGTCGATGTTCATCTTATATCCTACTTTCAAGACAGTGTCCATTCCCTTCAGCTGCTCTTCCAGGTCCTTTGCTGTCTCTGACAGAATTACAATGTCATCGGCGAACCTCAAAGTTTTTATTTCTTCTCCATGGATTTTAATTCCTACTCCGAATTTTTCTTTTGTTTCCTTTACTGTTTGCTCAATATACAGACTGAATAACATGCTCTTCAAATAAGCCTGCACGAAGTAGGTCAACTGGATTATGCAAAGGTTATTTATGAGACAACAATGACAAGTCCATTGAGAGCGTCTTAATATCGATAGGCCTTTGAATCGACTTCGACAAGCGAGAAAACTTCGTCCACCGAAACCGCACTTTCACTACACGTTGAATTCATATTCACAAAGAGTCAATATCAGGGATTGAGAACAGCAAGAAAGGAGAAAAAGTGTAAGCTGTATCTATCCTACAAGTAACTGTCGCAAGCAAAAAAAGTTGCTGTCCACTTAATAATGCTGTCACTATCACAGAAGACATGGCTGATGTCCATCTACAAGTTTCATTGGCTCATACAACCGTATTTTAATATGACAAGAGGATATCATTCGTAGTTTGGATCAAGAGAATGTTAGCCACATGCAGTTCATTTGCAAATGGGGTTGTCCCGGAAGTTCTGGACAAAGTGAATACAAACAAACATTTGAGAATGAGTGCGAATCAGATCCGAATGTATTTTTGAAATCGGTATTACCCTTACAACTTATTTCTGTGGATTAACAAGCAGAGGCCACAGTCGTAATTTGGAAGAATCCTATACCTCGTCTTCGCTATTTTGTAGACCATTGAGACTACAATTTTTGCACGAAAGCACAGAAACTAGGGTCAGTGAGGTACAATATTTGAAAAGCGGGTAAAGTCAGTGGCTCCCTTTGAAACTAGAATGCATGGAAAATAAATCACGGTTTCGTATAATATGACGTTCACAGCAATCGATGGCAAAGTATGCAACGCACTCGCATTCACAAACTCTTCGTAACGATGCTACTTAAGTAGAAATACTTCTAAGGTTCGATCATGTTTTTGATTAAGTTTTTCAAAAACAAGACAACTAACTTAACCTGATGTTTGGAATATCAACATTACGTGCTTGAATCAGGTTTTTAGAGTGCTGATTGCATTTGTCATACAAACTTGGGGTTAAAAAATGTTGAACACTCAGTGCCAAAGAAAAAGACATCGTAGAAACGCACATGACGACCATTCAAACGGGATTCACTTCAAATCTGGCACTTAACTGTCGATAGTCCGAAACCTGGCTATGGAAGTATCAATGACACAAACACAACCCGTTGTTTTTTTGAAAATTCGAAAACATCTGCTCTCATAACATCAGTGGACATAGATTTGACAGAACGGTTATACGTCATCTTATAGGTCATTTCAAGTGGACATGAAATCAATGCTGATAATTTCCACAGTTATACGATGGCAACTTCGAGAAAATTCGTTGAGCTGTTTTACGGTGTCATATGCCCATTACATCGCATAAGCTATTGATTCGGCGTCCAGAAATATTAGCCCATGCATTGCTACCAATCAGTCAATTACTCGAAGAAGCACAAGAAGCGAGGAAGACAGATATTAAAAGATGTCGTGAAGGTTTTTCCAGAAAGTGTTCACGAGTAAAAAAAATGGAAAAAGTTTTCAAGTGGCTTCTGATAACTTCTGATCCACATATTTCCAGTATTAGAAAAATGTCATAAAATCATATGGAACGTTTGTCGAAGGAGGCAATAGAACTATTACTGTCCACTGCAATTTTCCGATCACACCACGACCGACCGTAGAAGATTCCGATCTGGATTCTGACTCTGGGGTTTTCGACAACGATACTGATTCGGATTAATAGGTACGAAACCAATCACATCATTTTGTTTGCAGCAGAACAACATCTTCAACATCAATCAGATTACGTTTTGAATGTAAAGACCATTGTCTTCAATAGCTACTCTCAATATACTAGTAATAATAGCAATAACTATTATTATCACAACAATTACTTCTACCGTTGATTATAATATTGCGTTTATTAGTTTCATCTAATCAGTTTGTTCCATTGTATTATTGTTCGGAAATTTTAGTGGTATCGAAGAACAGTTATTCTCCAATACATTTTCGACTAATGTTCTGTTATTCTGATTTAGTCAACAAATCACGTTGTGTTGTGTATATAGTTCCGCATAGCCAGCGCGTACACAACTTTCCCACTAGAGCGCGCCCCGCTAAGCACAACAGCGCAGGCGCAGCGCTCGTGCGTCTCCGCACTACGCCTTAGAGCCGGACCAAATTTTGCTTCCGCCAATCCGCGTATTAATATGTAATGCAGCCAATGAGATTGCTGCTAACGTATAACCTTATCTCCTCGCGGATCACACTCGCGCAATGATACCTGAACGCGCGAGGTATTATAACAAGTGTACAGACCTCCGATTAGTCAGTCTGCATTTATCTGCACCAGACTATAGTCAAGTTTCAGTCTGCGGCTAATAATATTATAATATTCCTGTACATAGCCATGAAGAGAAATGTATAGACACTTTGTCAAGTATCAGAGATATGTGAGAATAAGATTAACGTACCAAGACCAAAGGAACTTCATATTGTCAATTGTAAACAGCACCCAGAATCAAGTTACGTAATATCTATGATTTTTATTATTCTAATAAATGTGTGTGAAAATTAATCAAGTTCTGTTTAAAGTTGGTCACCGTCAATCTGTTGCTCTAAGCGTGCAAGCGGAATTTCTATCGTCTGACCTAACGGCAGAAGATAAACACACCAAGATAAGACCTCGAGACATATTGCTGACACTCGCCTACTTCGTTAAAGCGACAAGTCAAATAATCTGATGGTGTGTGTACCGAAGGTCTCACAGTACGCACACCACACGTTGTCACTGCGTTGATTTTGTAATTATTGATCTCCGAATTGAATATTAATAAAACCGACAAAATGCAGAGACATTTTCCTGACTGGAAACGGAGGGAAAAAAAGGTCCTATGAACAAGTGTCCGGAAATCCTATCTTTGCCACGGTAAATCCCACTGACGAATGAAATTTCCTCTGACAACGTGCTGTGTGTTCCTTGTGTGCTGTACGCGGTAATTGTCGTAGCATACTGTTAACGGCAGATTGATCCGGTATTCATATCGGGAAAAAGCCGAGATGGTGTTTGTGTACGGCCAAGCAGATGGAGAGCGTAGAGAGGCAGAAACCAGACCGCCAAAGCTAGTGTACACACAGTCAGCCGCCTCCCTGCACGTTCGAAAAATTTTAGGAATTTGTGGCAAGGTCTTATGGGACCAAACTGCTGAGGTCATTGATCCCTAAGCTTAAGCACTACTTAATCTATCTTAAACTAACTTACGCCCATGCCCAACGGAGAATTTGAATCTCCGACGGGGGGAGCCTTGCGGACCGTGACAAGGCGCGTCAAACCGTGTGGCTACACCGCGCGGCTTCACATTCGACTGCCTGAAAGCAACCATGATCACACAAACGCCCAAAAAGTGCTTTAAATGTTGCGTGGTGTTGGTGTCCGTGAGGCTACTTGTTTCACTGTAGCCGTGCTGTCTCTCGACCGTTTCCATCTGCTTGGCCGTACACAAGCATGATCTCGGCTTGTTCCCGACGTGAATATCGGACCATTCTGCTGCTTACAGTGCGCTGCGTCAATCACACAGCCTGCAACACACAAGGAACACACGGCACATGGTCAGAGGAACTTTCATTCGTCATCAGGATCTACTGTGGCAGCGATACATTTCCGGACACACGTTGATAGGACTTTATTTCCTCCATTTCGAGTCACGAATTCGTCCCTGCAGTTTGCACAATTCCAGCCACGGCAGAAACAGCCAATTAGCGGTGGTGACTTCAGCTGGCAGTGGCCTAAGGGGACAAAACTGTGTGTCACAACCATTTACTACAGCGAGCCTGTAGTAGACGATCGCACGGAGTTCAAAGAAAAAGAGTGCTAGACGCTGAAAGGGTCCTGTAGCCACCTTTCATTAGTCCAGTAGCCCATTTTCACTACCATGTCTCTTTCTTTTCCTTGTTTCTCTTTCCTCATAACTCTCATAGTGGTGTGATTTAATGAATGTGGTTGTGTGTCACGTTGCTAGAAGGTGGCGTAGTCTTCTGCTGAAAGTCTGCGTTAGTCATACAGATTTAGCAGCAGTTGTACAGAATAGCCAACTCTCGTGGTGGTCAAGTAGGCAAAGAGATTTGCGCTACTTGTGAGAAATCCACCTGCGTTAGGGTGGTGGCGGAAATGGCATCTTTGGGTTTTCCGGGCCACGCGGAGCGTGGAAGAGGCTGGAGAAGTAAAAGGGAGGCAGTCTGCCGCCGGTACGGAAAGCGTCCACAGCTGTGCTCCAGTCGAAGAAGGGTAAGTTAGACTGACCGCGTGGCGCGTTGTTACTTGGCGAGGGGAGAGCTGTTAGCTTTTGGTTTCGCTTTTCAACTCTGAAAGATTGCTTTGCCTTGTCGCAGCAAGGAATGCAAAACTTTGGCAGATTTTTCTTTCAGGAAATTTCTATAGCAGACTTGCATCCACCGGAAGAGCGCCACACAAAGATGTCGATAAGAAGGGAGCACTCGCTTCTGTATGAATATCTGTTTGCCTTCGGCTGTGCCTGTTTAAGCTTTGCCTTCTCGTAAATTTGCCTTGCTTTATGTATCTTTCGTCTGTGGGGAGCCGAACACGTGGTTGAACATTAAAGTTTGTTGGGCTACCGTCATCACTAACTGTCCGGTCTCATGTTTGTTTTAAAGAGTGTTAACTGTTCATGATTGTGTGGTGAGATATTGTTGCAACTTGGCCACGATACCTAGAAATTGCGTCTCCACAAACCACGTGGGCACGCGGGTGTACTGCGAAACGTGTACCGTTATTGCTATCAGTTATCAGGCAACAGCAGTTGTATGAATGATTCACACCAATTATTTTAGGTGTAGATTATAACGGTGTATGTTTCGACGCTTTTCTTTAATGTTTTAGGAATTAATGTTATCAGGAATTGTTTACATGCTTCACATCCATATCTTAGGAATAAATGATTTTATACACAATTTTTCTTGCATTCCGAAGTTACGTTTTTGCACCTAAGCCACTCACCTCGTAGCTTTCCTGTTAGCACATCCAACGTGTTTCCTTACGCACAGGTTCAGTGATTACTTTCCCCTTTTATTTTAAAACTAATGCTTTAGATTAAGTCTTATGTTCAGGTGTGTTGCTGAGAGCTGATCATCTGCACAGTGTTCATGCATGTACTGTTTTATTTTAAATGGTTGATTCTCGTGGACAGTGCACGGGAAGTACTATTAATTACATCGCATCCCCTATGAGCGATATGACGACGTACGTATTTTTATGAGTTTTTGGTCTGTGATCAAATTAATTTATTTTCCGACTGGGCCAAACCTTTGATTAGTTGTATGGTTAGAGTCGGTGGCGACCCTAATCTTCTCACGTTAATTTCACAATCAATAAGCATGTCCATTCCCACTCTTAACGTAATAACCCGTAGAAACAGGAAACGCTGTCAGAGCTCCCTCGCGTTGAAACTATAAAAAAATCCTTTTCCACGGTTTTGAATATATTTTCTTCTACTGTTCTTTTAGTAGCACATTTAGAGTCGGATCAGATGTTCTAGTCATCATGCGCGTGCCTGGAAACAGAGAAGTCGTGAGAATGATTCCGATCGAAGCATGTATTCAGTCTGCCTCTCATAAGTAATGATTGACTTTCTGAAACAAATGGCAATGGAATCCAACAGTAAATGCTCGTTTACATAAGTAACTTCCAGGTTTATGCAATGTGAAACGAAAACTTGGGCTGCAGCACAGCAAGTTCAGTGTGACCTGGCCTACATTTGGTATCAGCCCTCCACAGCCCATCCAGGAAAAGTTCTCCTCTTCCTGAGTAGAAGTATTTAAATATTCATCGTATTCGCAACAGAAAAAGTATACAGCGTTTTACAACAAAATACGAAAAATTGATTTTTAGATACAACTATTATTATTACAGTATCGCCAAAGAGTTAGAAATTAGTATGTGAATTCCAGGGACATTTTCCTGTGATAATCTTGCAAAACAGTAGACACATAAGTAATTTTGTTAACACATGCAACAGATGGCTTCTATTCCATTACAAGTAGCTTACAATTTCCTTTTCTGTTACAGTAAAACAATTTGCTACATTAAATCAAGCATATTATTTACAGTCCTGGGTGGAACATTTCGTACCTACCTACAGCCAATGTACAGAAGTAATGCAGTTTCGTTGGGTAAGTTTTCGTTTTGTCACGTTTCCCCGGTCAGTACAGAGAATGGCAAATGCACTCAGTGGCTCAGCATTCGTTTTCTGTGTACAGACTTGGCGACGACGAGGTTCCTGAGCGAGGGACTGGGAAGCGCCGCCAGTTCTGTGTTACCGTAAGCTCTGGGTAAGCCGGACCGCCCGGATCGTGAGGATGGTATAAACAATTCCAAAAAAATTCAATCTCAAGATGTGCTGTGTGCTGATGAGATGCATGGCTGTTGAAGTGGAACCCTTGTTAGCGGGAAACCGCGGGGAACCTGCCGTACCTCAGTTGTATTAGTCTTAACTAGTCACGCAGGGCTCTTTCTAGGTGTACTTTTATTTCCTTAGCTACTCGTGCAACCAGGATGGGTCCATCGAAATTTTCCCTTCCTCCTCCCAGCGGGAAGGATAGGCCACTGGAGGGAATCTGACAAGAGGGGTCGAGTGGCCACTTCTCCTGACTCCGTGGCAACAGAAGCCATGCTGTTTGTCAGAATGAGTTTATAACAATTACAAGAAAAGAGGGCAGTTTCGAATGAGTTTCACTATTTTACATGCAGACGGGTTTAGAGGGCATTGCTGGGACCTTAAAATCTGTCAAGCGGTGGCGAAAGTCTAGTTCCCAATTGGTAAAGAACCTCCAGAAAGCCCAGTTGCTGCGGCAGTATGCAACTGAAACAGAATTGCACGACACCTAGTACCACAGCAAAGGTGTTGTGGCTTGCAGGGATGTGGTTGGCATTCTCCGAGAGCTGAAAGCTGAGTGGTCCGGGGAGGGCATTGTTGATGTGCGAAACATTATAAAACTGGTGAATGGCGATCTTGGAAAATCACACTCTTTTATAGTTACATTCAACACCAGCAAACTACCAGAGCACGTCAAGGCATGTCTACTTCAGCTACGCATATGGCTGGCAATGGCTACGCAATGTGCTGGTTTCAATGCCAGCGCTCTGGGCACCCAGCTCTTGGTTGCAAGGGAGAAGCTACTAGTTATCAGTATGGTAATACTTCCCATGATGGTCGTTCGTCTTTTCCGCAGTTTGTCACCTGCTCTAGGAATCAACCTGTCTAGAGTACAGACTGCACTGCCTTCTTTGAAGAATAGAAGATCCTGAAGATGAAAACCTTAAATCACATCCCATATGCTGAAGCCAAAAATATATTCAAGGCCCTGCAGCAGCCCACGTTTGCTGCTCCCTTTGCTTCCGTCCTCAAACAGCCAGTCCAGATAACCAGTGCCACTACACAGACGGAGGTTGCTAGTGTCAGCACGTGTACCTGTGTTTGACACTGTACTTGTGCTGCTGCAGTTACTTTGAAACCTGCTCCTCCCCCCAGAACTTCGAAAAAGGCAGTGATTGCTCACATTGAGGTACTCCCTGCTCCTCCAAAGCTCCAGTCTTCTCCGCTATCCATCACTGCCACTACCACTTCCGCGGCTGTGGCTCTGGAGGCTCCTTGGACAAAAAAATCAAAGACGAAGATGAAAAATCACCCAGTGACTGACACAAGAAGGACGCACTCTGATGACGGTGACCTAATCCGCCCTAACGTCTCTCTCAAATCTTCTTCAGAAGTGATGGATCTTGATGTCAGAATGAGGCAATAATCTCACCCCAAGACTGAGGCTCCACACATTGAGGGCTACCCTGCCTGGCAAAAAGTCAGGATGAAGTGACAGATTGCTTCCATCCTACAGTGGAACATTAATGGGTTCCGGATATATGTGGATGAACTGAAACTCCTAACACAGGAATGCCCCCTTTGCTTCTGTCTGCAGGGAAGGCATTAAAGTGTCTGATGCCCTATTACTACTCCATTGCACTGATAACCTGACTGGGAAGAGGGCCAAGGGTGGGTCGCTATGTTTGTCAATAACGAGCATCACTCCTCCGCTCTCCCCATGGCTCTTGACCTGCAAGTCGTTACTGTCGGAGTTCATGGGTTTTGGAGGGTCACTTTTTGATCAATGTATCTACCCCCGAAAGAAGCAATTGACTCTGATGCTCTTACAGATCATCTGAAACAACTCCTGCGACCATTTCTCCTACTGAGAGACATCAATGACTGTCATGTCTTGTGGGGCTCGACCTCTACATGCCCTTGGGGTCTAGATTTGCTTCACGACGTCTCACAAGCTGTGCATCCCAAACACAGATACTCACACCTATTTCAGTACTGCTACTGGCTCACTCTCAGCCATCGACCTCTCTTTCTGCTCTCCACCCTCGCCAACTTTGAGGAGAAGCCACCAAAACTGATGGTCAGCAGGGCTAACTGGAGGCTGCTCAGCCCGCTGGCTGTGTTTTAACATTGCGACAACGTCCAGAAGTGGGTGGACGGTATCACACATGTGATCCATCGTACAGCTGTCTTATCAGTCCCAAAGTACTCAGGTTGTATTACAAGGCAACCTGTACCTTGGTGGACAGATCAGTGCCGTTCAACAATATGGGGCAGGCATTCGGCTCTTTGGCTATCTAAATGGCGCCCCACATCAGACAATGGTGTGCACCAGCGGTCTAGGGGTAGCGTCTTTGATTAGTAATCAAATTGCGCTCGGTACTGAGTTCGAAACGCGCCACTGCATTGGCGGCTGAAGGCTACCAGTATAAGAAGTCACCCTCATTCTGCCAACGTCCTTGTCAAAGTTGGTGGAGGAGAGGAGAACAGATGTTCAGGGGACTCATTTGTCCTTCGGATGGGAGACTGCCCATAAAGGACTGATCAACGGCATGTGAATGCAGAAGGCAATGGAAACCACTGCATTAAAGATACATAACATGTAACCACAGGACATGTGGCCTTTAATTGAAGACTACACAGAAAGAAGGGGCAAGTCCAAATTTTAGGAAAATAAGTTAGTGGTATCATTATGAAATTCATCAGATGTACTTTGAGTTGGGTGAACTTAAATGAATGTGATGGGTACAGTCACGGTGTTGTAGCCAGATTAAAATGTGGTATACACGGAGAAAACGTGTCAAGCCCGTCCAATACAGGGACAGAAAGGGCGATGTCCAGCAGGTGCTGATTTCTGAGTGATACTGACTTTTTTGTCTGCTTTTATGGAAGTCTCACTGTTGACATTGTTAAATGCAGTGTCACCGTTGATCTTTCTGATGTATTGCCGAAGCTAACAAGGAGCAGATTTGACATTCGCTTCTTTGCTTTGTGGTGTGGTGGAACTGAATTTCGTGCTGTGGTTTGTACTAACACAGATCATCATTGACTATCGCTTCAGCGCTTTGTGGTGTAATAGATAGAATTGAATTTCGTGTAAAATCCAACTGAGGTCGGTGTTTCAACTGGTGATGGAGTATCCAGAGTCAAGTTGCAGTGGTAAGTCTAGAAAAAGACAGAGCTATGGTAGACAATCTTAGGTATCTAAAATGTTAAGAACAATGTCACATGAAATAGGAGAGCATTGTAACTCCTAGAAGAATTGTACTATTTGCTAACTGATGCAGAGAACTCTACATTAATACCTACTTTCAGTTTGCTGATGGACTGGAATGAGAAAAGTTGTTACCTGAAAGGACTGATTTCTGTTGACAATGTACAACGCCGATGGTCTCGTAGAAATGAGTCAGTACCTACTTACCGTGATTACAGATTTCATTATAAGGTCATAATAATGAGAGACAAAATAATGTGACAGAATTGTCTGTTTGTGAAAAGGCCTTTATGTGACTACATGGTATTACAAAGAAAAGATTAGGAACTATTAGCAATTCCTTAGAAAATGAAGGCATGGCGCCAGTTGATAAACGAGGAAACGCGGAAACTCACAAACTCTCAACAGAAACAGAGAAAAACATCTGCGCTCACATCAATTCATTTAAATGACGGTCCACTCATTACAGGATAAATAAATTACAGAAACTGTATCTGCCTGAAGAACTCACAATCAAGAAGGTGTTAAAGATATTTCAAGAGATACATTCTACCTGTTCCGTATCATATGAAACGCATCATAAAGTATTTAATAGAAAATTTAATATTTCATTCGCTTTCCCGCGAAGTGATGCGTGGAGTACCTGTGATAAGTTTTCTATAGCTTTCAAACCTCTAGAAGCTCAACTCACACATGCAACCGATGAAAAGGAAAGATCAGAGGCTCAAAGTAATATTATGAGAGAGAAGATTGAATATGAACTGCACTGCCTTGAAGCTGATGCATTCTATCCACGTAAAAGACAATTTCGACAGAGAATCAGAAAGTTTACAAACCCAGAATCGATATGTATGGATTTCCAACGAAATCTTCCATGTTCAAACATCAGCACCAAGATTTTCTATTATAAGCGACAGCTTTCTCTATATCTATTTAACATACATCGACTCTAAGACAGTACTGCAATGTTTTATGTTTATCCTGAAACTATAGGGAAGAAAGGTTCAATGAAGCATTTTTCCCTGCATCATTGTGCTACCTCGTTCATGGATCCTAAGGTTAAAAATTTGGAAATCTTCTGTGACTCATGTGGTAGTCATATAAAATTACACCCTTTTCAGGTTCATCCATTATCTTGTCCATCATGCAAAGCGATTTGAAGCAATTCATGTGACATTCCCAGTAAGAGGACATTCATACCTGGAAAGTGACAAAGAAGTGGGACTCATCAGACGTAAAACAAAAGCTGACGTCCCAAAGGACTGGACTAATTAAAGACGCGCATGAGAAACCCACTCCTTTTGAGGGTGTTGAAGTTAATGGCTCAATGATACATGACTGGACTGATTTCTTGCAATCAAGGTACCGACCAAAATGTCCACATCCATCGCGAATTATTAAGGAGATGAAGACAGAACGTCACCATCCAAGGCTTATCATCTATCGTGACACCTACAACGGATCTTGGATGACATTAGTTGTTGCTGCTCTAGCTGGACGAGTGGAAGAGGAACCAGAACTTGCAGAAGGAGAGTTTTTGTTCCCTTCACCCTGCTACGATGATAGGCTGGTAAAGATTTTAGTGACTAAATAATGTTATTAGGTGAAATAACAGGTCCTTCCTTATTATAACAAACCTATTGAGATAAGAGGTCGCATGTCCATTGTTTCAGGACTGCTACCTATCACCAAGAAAAAGTATCGTGATCTGCAAGAACTGAAGATGTTCGGTGAGATAGGGGCCCAAGAGTACTATACAAATATTCCTTTGCGACAGCGAATTTACTCACACGTTTCGTGTTATTTGTTTGTAATAATTAAAAAGTGAGAAATGAAGGCTTTGGGTTATAAAAACTATGATTTATGCTGATAACTGGACTTACGTAATATTAACTATATCTTTAATTTATGTGTTGTAACCATTTATTGAATAATTGTTGGTAGGTGATTTAAAGATACCAAAGTTGAGACATGGGCTTATTAATCATTATAATTTGCATGAGTTAAATGGAAATAAAAACAGACTATTGGTAAAGACTATTTTTCCTAAAACCTGATTAGCCATGAACATCCTGTCCAATAACGACAAGACTGAAAGATGAATAGATCTTTGTCAAGGGAGTTGAAGAGAAGTTTTATAGCTAAGTTTCATCCCAAAAATATTTCATTACATTCTGACTTTGCAATCAAATTCTTGCATTATACAAACACTTTAAAAAATAGACATTCAGATAAAAAAATATACAGTATCCAATTTTTAATAATATTTTTTCCTGTTTTAAGGAATGCTAAAGAAAAGGTCGTTTAATTTACAGTATAAATTACAAAAGGGTACTTCAATAATCAATGAAACTGTAACGTTTTAAACATTAAAATTGCTGTCCTGAAAAATCTATAAAATGGACTTACCCCTTCTTTCCATGTGGTCTTCAACTGAAAAAGTGTCATAATGATCTCTCCATTGGCAACAGTTTCTGGGATAGCCCCCTTTGGACCTCCAGGAAGGGACTGCCAAGTGGAAAGTGACCATGAGAAAAGAGATACAATAACCAACGAAAGGATAACGTTCTACTAGTCAGAAGCTTGATCGTGGTAGCGAAGCTAGAACATCTGAAAAGGGAAATGCAGAGACCCGATCTAGATATTATAGGGGCCAGTGAAGTGAAATGGAAAGAAAACAAGGATTTGTGGACAGATGAGTATTGGATAATATGACCAGCAGCAGAAAATCATGTAAGAGGAGTAGGATTCGTCATGAGTAAGAAGGAAGAGCAGAGAGTGTGTTACTGTGAACAGTTCAGTGATATGGTTGTTCTTATCAGACTCGATAGCAAACCAACAGCGACAAAGATCGTTCAGGCATACATACCGACGTCGCAAACTGAAGATGAAGAGATAGAGAGAGTATATGATGATATTGACAGGATAATACAGTATGTAAAGGGAGATGAAAACCTAATAGTCATGGGGTACCAGAATGTAGCTGTAGGGGAAGATTACAATAGACTATGGGTTTGGGACAAGGAACGTGAAAGGAGAAAAACTAATTGATTTCTATAATAAATATCAGCTAGTGATAGCGAATACACTGTTCAAGAGCCACAAGAGGAGGAGGTATACTTGGAAAAGAACAGGTGATAGGGGAAGATTTCAGTAAGGGTAACATTATGGTCAGGCTGAGATTCCAAACTCAGATACTGGTTTTTAGGGTGTATCCAGGAGCAGAAAGAAGAATGCATAAAAATGTTCAGGGAAATTCAGGAATAAAGAAACATAAGTCACTGAAAAATAAAATAAAGGGAAACTAAGTGGAGAGAAGCTAAGACGAAATGAATGCATGAAAAATGTGAAGATATCGAAAAAGAAATGATTGTCAGAAGTACTGACTCAGTATATAGGAAAGTCAAAAAAAACATTGGGTGAAATTAAAAGCAGGGGAATTCCACTGTTAAATGCAGAGGAGAGAGCGGATAGGTGAAAAGAGTACACTGAAGGCCTCTATGAGGGAGAAGATTTGTTTGATGTGATAGCAGAAGAAACAGGTGTCGATTTAGAAGAGGTAGGGGAACCAGTATTAGAATCAGAATTTAAGAGTCTTTTGGAGGACTCAAGATCAAAAAAGGCAGAAGGGGTAGATAACGTTCCACCATAATTTCTGTAATCGTTGGGGGAAGTGACAACAAAACGACTATTCACGTTGGTGTGTAGAATGTACGAGGCTGGTGACGTACCACCTGACTTTCGGAAAAATATCATCCACACAATTCCGAAGACTGCAAGAGCTAACAAGTGCGAGAATTATCGGATAATCAGCTTAACAGCTCATGCAGCCACCTTCCTGCCAAGAATAATATAGGGTGTTTCATAATTAATGGTGTAAGCGCTTACAGTTTAAAGTGCACGATATTAGAAGCAAAAAAGTCTCAGTAAACGTAGGGTCGGAAATGCATACCTTAGAGCTACGAGCAATTTTTCATCTTCAATACTGTGAAGCAAATCTCTTCCTATGCAAGCTTTTTGCTTTCCATATTTTGAAAAGTGGCAGTATGGACCAACACAAGAAAAAAATGTCCAGTAAACATGTGCTCTAAAATGCATACGTAAAGAGCTATGAGCACCTTTTCATCTTCACTACTTTAAAACATAACTCTTCTATTGAACAGATGCTCATAACACAGCGAGCTGTGTAGGACATACCCTGGAGCGAATGGTTAACCGTCGTCTGGCCTGGTTGTCTGAGATAAGGCAGCTCCTTAGTCGCTCTCAGTGTGGATTCCGGAGATTACGGTCCAGTTGGCCTCTCATAATCCCCTCCCCATCTTTATATGGGCCTTTCCTGTCGCAGCGATTTTGAGGATCCGAGTTGTGGACACAATGTCAGTTCATTCTGAGCAGGAGAATGGTGTCCCTCAGAGCACAGTAGTGCTCTGCCGTAACCATTACACTATCACGTCTATGGTAAGGAATGCTGTACATTGCTCCTTATTTGTGGACGATTTAGTTGACGATTATGTTGTTTTGTGTCCTCACTCCAGTGTTGCAACAGCGAGCCGTCAATTGGAACATACTCTACGGAGGTTAGACGATTGGGCTGCAAATACGGGTTTTCAGGTTTCTAGAGGTAATTGTGTATGTGTTCATTTTAATCGTTCTCGTCGTATTTTTAATTTAGCTGACTTGCGCATGAGGACACCATCTTACATTTTAGCGACTGCTGGGGTTTCTAGGCCTCATTTTGGTCTCCAAATTGTCGTGGTTGCTACACTTGAGAAACCTGTAAGCCAGAGCCCTCAATGCATTGAACATCGTCAGGTGCTTTAGTCTCAGGTCTTGAGGAGTGGACAGGGCGCGTCTGCTCCAGTTTTATAGGGCTTTCGTGCGTTCGCGGCCGGACTATTGGTGCAAGGTGTATGAATCGATGACGCTGCCCATGATGAGGGAATTCGGCTGGCCAGGAACAGTCCCATAGCCAGTCTCTGTGCTGGGGCCAGGCAACAGTCACTCACCATCAGGTGGCAGCTCCTCATGGTGCAGCAAGCATGTAAGCTCCTCGCATCACCCTCATGCAATACCGTTCCTCTTCCATTTCTGAAATGCCTTTTCTCGAACTGACCAGGAGCCACAATTCCGTTCGGGATCCGCTTCAATCCTGAGCTGAAGTTACTCGGCCTAGCGTCTTTTAGATTTAATGCAGTAGAGGAGAGATTGCAACCTTGCTTCTGTTTTTAACGCATTATTTTCTGACATTTTATATAAGCACCACAGCTACGGATGGGTCTAAGCATGGGAGCTCCGGCGTACGCTCTGTCATTTTCCTCAATCGTGTCGTCAAGATCAGATTGCCTCAAGAATTTACAGTCTTCGACGCAGAATTATATGGGATCTTCCGGGCACTGGAGCAGATGGGATGCTCTTTCAGTGTTAAATTTCTTGTCTGTTCCGACTGTCTGAATGCCTTTCACTCTCTATAACACTTGTACTCAGCAGATAAATTCGTCCAGAACATCAAGCATGCCCTCCTCCAACTATAACGACTGGGTAAGTAAATTTCTTTCTGCTGGGTATTCAAGGGAAAAGAGCGAGGATCTATCAGTCAACGTGCCATGCTTGACAGTTTTTTCAGTGTTCCATCCAATTCCAAACTGTCACATTGTTGTTGAGATCCATAGTCTTGTGTCGATGGGTAGACAAGTGGCTAGAAGTGGTCGACAGTGAGAGCCGTGTAATAAAGCCCACGACTCGACCGTGTCGTACTTCCTTCCAGCCACTTCCGCGGGACGAGATCCTTGTCACTCGTCTTCGCATAGGCCATGGCCCCATGACACATGGATTCTTACTCCGGCAAGAGGACCCGTCTATTTGTGACGCGCCACACTTCATTGTACTGTATTTTATTTTCTGACCAGTGGGTCCCGGTGAATTTGGCGAATAATCTTCCCTCTATTTTAAGTAAAGCTCAAACAAATGTGGTTCAAGTTTTAAGCTTTTGTGAATTATCCAACGTTTTTAACAAGATTTTAGGGATATGGTTGTAGAGTGTTAACACGATGTCTGGCTCACCAAAGTTTTTCGTAAGTGGCCTGCCAGTCATATTTCCTCGTGCTTTTCTTTTAGCTATTCTATGTTTTGTTTCCTATGTGTTCTATTTTCATGTGTAGTCACTCTACCTCTGCCCTGTGCTTTCCTTTTGACTCTTCTATGTTTTGTTTTCTCTATGATTTAATTTCTTGTATAGTCACTTTCCCTCTTTCCAATTTATTTTAGCGCATGCGAGTTAAAGCGATGGTGTGGTTATTTCGGGTGCATGTATGCAACAATTTTAGAGTTTATCTCCAGATTTGTTTGTTTCGATGAGTGCAAGGGCGCTGATGACGACGACGTTGAACGCTGATAAGATCTAAACACACACACATACACACACACACACACACACACACACACACATATCAGTGAGTGTCTTAAAAGATATACAAGTTCAGTTGCAAGTTGTCTCTCTACTTTAATCGAGAGGCTACAAAATACGAATTCTCTGTGTTTCATACTATCACTGACCGAATTTGCAAATTTAAAATACTGTCGCACTGTCCTCACTAACAGTGTTAAGAATTTAATACAAGTCAAGTATTAAAGTTAGAAAATTAGTGTCTCTGTTAAGGTAACATAGGACATGACGGCAAATTACTCAGATTATATTCATCCAAGTACTTGAGACTGAAACCAATTAGCAACTTCCAACAAACTTTGCACATAATTTCAAACCTTTTGGAAACTTTTCCTCGCTGATACTCCCAAAAATAATAAAGAGAATTTCGTTGTTTTTGCAGTAAACATTCAACATCAGCCATGACGTTCTAACTCACTGCTTCTTTACTACTGACTCTATTCGCAACACATTTAGCAGTCACTACTCAAACGTACCACTGAATGTAGGTGCAAAATTATGTCATTGTCAGACACATTCCGCAGGAGATATGATATCATGAACTTAAAGATGCGTGAAAAACTAATTTTTCTTAAACGGAGTGCAAATTACCCAGAATATGCTCATCCACTGGTTTTCAATGAGAGCAGTAGGAGACACCCAAAAAACTTCAAAGATGCTCTCTTATTCATGGTAGTTCAGTTCTTTAAAAATCGCGCGTGAGGTGGTTTACCATTTAACTGTTAACGAACGCCAATACTTTATTGTGGACATCGGCTAGCGTGAGACAGTGAAAAGATCTATCATTGATAGATACGACACGCGTTAGATATCGCACGATCTTGCACTGGTGAAGAGGTGACTAGAATACGGCCCATAAAGATACTGGAGACTGATGACTCAGAAGATAAGTCCCATAGTGCTCAGAGCCATTTGAACCATTCAATTCATAAAGATACTTTTGTTACTAGACTGGAGGAACCACACTGTGTACAATAACCACCACCCGGATACGGAAGTTTTCTTACGTTACAACACTTACTGAACACTCCTTATAAATCTCTGAAGGTTTGTCGTTACATCTATGACTTATGCTGTATATATACTACAGATTTGTATAAATTGTAGATTTTTTTGTGAATGGTCACTTTCGTTTCTTTGTTATTGTACGTCAGTGAGGTTATACGCTACCTGATATTTCCTCATTCAAAGCCCTATGAAGTTATTTCAAGTCTCAGTCGTAAATCTTATTCTGCACACTAAAATGTCGCTTCTTTTATCTTCTAATTGTCTGTGTATACGCTAGAATATTTTCCTTACTGTTTTCAGTGTAGATGAGTTGATAATTATTGTTTATAATATTGAACTTTCGTTGAATATCCTGAATTTTAAAATGAACTTCTTCTGCACGACTAATATATTTCGTCCCTCCTTTACAGATTGTAGCGTTACGTAGGTTGATCCTTTTCATCCGAGCTTGTTCTACAGCCATTTATCCTTGGTATCTTTGAAGGAGAAGGGGTTCAGTTTTCCATCAATTCGAGTCAGTTTTTGCAGCTCCCACACGATACATACAGCTAGTAGCCTCAGTATGATTTATCGGCTGTTCTAGTTCTTGCAACAATACACACAGAGGACGATCGACAAGATCATCATTTGTTTACGTTCAATGTTTGCTGTTACTTTCTGAGTGACTGTCTTTGACTTATTGTATCATTATTATTATTATTGTTGTTGTTGTTAATAATAAGCATTGTTTTCCTGTAGCGCTCACGTTATACATATATTGTAATGTCAACTACGGCAGATGTCTTATCATGTGGGAGCGTGACGTTTTACTGTCACTTCCTTTCTAACATTATTTCTGGTTAAGTATAACACTTCATTGAACAATTTTCCCAAAACATCTTCTCTGTTGAAACGACTTCCTAAGCTGCTTTGTACGGTATGTTGTAGATCTATCCGAACTCTTTCACCAGAAAGCCTCTACATCTGATGTCTCTGGGAACCTCGAAACAATGCCTCACAGCAGGCGCTTACAGTAACCTGCCCCCGAGCTGCGATGTCACTACCACCCATCAGCTTCGTTACGGCACTGCAAACATCTTGAGGAAGCATGTGCCCTGCCAGTACGTAACACTATTGCACCAGCTACACTCGCACTGTACGATCGGCATCTGTAGCAGAAACACGGTAACCACCATTCTTACGTCAGCTGAAGGCAGCTCAGCGTGTTGGTCTAAGGGACCCGACCACTCTCTGTAATAAAAAAAGACTGAATAACGTTCTCAGCAACTAAATCTGAAGGATGTCATGTGATTTCTGCGTGAAACCAATGACGGAAAAAATCGACAAGGAACAGATCGAGAGGAAGAAGACAAAAAAAAATTCCCTTTTACGCCATTAACGGAACTGTATTACGCATTTTATCCTGGGGAAATACACAATCGAATAATGTCGTGATTAAAAAAGAATATTTCCCCATAGAGAGACAACTCTATTGGATATTATTCATTTCCTGTTGACTTTCATTTACCAAAAATCACTGATTTTTAAGTTCCACTTTTATATTTGTCCCTTACAACCCCAGATGACAGTTTAATACTTTTACGTCTGGAAGAGATCGAGTTGGAAATACAACGTATATAGAATGTTTGTTTTGTTTAGTAACACTGTTTAATATACAGGTTGGTCTGCAACAGTCCGAAAAGCTTGTATTGGTGTTGAGGGTAGGTTCTAATGAGAAATAGTTATTAAGAACAAAAAATCGATACGTTACGCCGTTCTCGAGCTAATTAGCATTAAAGTTAGTCAGTCAGCCCTTGCGCACCCAAATTCAGTTGGCCCGCCAGAGTCGGGGTCATCAAACGTGTTGTTCGTTTGGTTTCCTAAAACTGGACGAAAGATTGATACAATAATTGGAGTGAACGGCAGTAAGGATCAGAACCGAGCTACAGCCTGATCGGTCTCGAGTGCCGTTACAAACGCTATGCTAACAACAGACCATAATCGCATGTGGCGGGCCGATTGAATTTGCGCCCACATCGCCCTAATTGGGCTAACTCTAACGCTAGCTAACTAGGAAAAGTCGCATCGTATCGAATCTTTTTCTTAACAGTTATTGCTCAGCACCGTCTACCCTGTGACACCATTACAAGCTAATCAGGCGGTCTTTGACCACCCTGCAGAATACTTATACTGGGTGCAATCCATGACAACATAATGACAATATACTAGGGGCATTTAGTAAGAAGTGCAACACAGTTTCTTTTTTTTCTGAAAGCAGCTTGATTTTACTCAGCATTCCAATACACCATATTACTCCTGACTCTTTTTGCTACAAAATACTAGTTTTACAAAATACTTTTTTTTTCAAACCGAGTGAGGTGGTGCAGTGGTTAGCACACTGGACTCGCATTCGGGAGGACGACGGTTCAATCCCGCGTCCGGCCATCCTGATTTAGGTTTTCCATGATTTCCCAAAATCGCTTCAGGCAAATGCCGCAATGGTCCCTTTGACATGGCACGGCCGACTTCCTTCCCCATCCTTCCCTAATCCGGTGAGACCGATGACCTCGCTGTTTGGTCTCTTCCCCAAAATCAGCCCCCACTATTTTTCAACATAATCTCCTTTCAATACCACGGCCTTCCTGGGGGGGGGGGGGGGGGGCTGTGTGCCCGCATGGTACCACTCTACTGGTCGCAGTTGGAGCCAACGTCTTGCTGCATCAGTAATCCACCCTTCATCCACATTGTGTTTTCTACAGAGTGCATTCTTCATTGCGCCAAACAGATGGAAGTCGGAAGGTGCGAGATCGGGGCTGTAGGGTGGAGAGGATGAACAGTGCAACGAAGTTTTTTGAGCTCCCCTCGGGTGCGTAGACTTGTGTGGGGCGTTTTGTTGTCTCGGAGAAGGAGAAATTCGTTTGCATTTCTGTGGCGGCGAACACTCTGATGTCGTTTCTCAATTTCCTGAGAGTAGTACAATACACCATGAGGGAGGACGTCAAACAGAATAACCCATTGAGAGTTCGAGGAGACCATCGCTATGACTTTAACGGCTGAGGGTGTGGCTTTGAACTTTCTCTTCGGAGGAGAGGTGATGCGGTGTCACACAATGGATTGCCGTTTGGTGTCCGGTTCGAAGTGATGGACTCATGTTTCATCGACTGTGGCAACGTTCGAAAAAATATTTCGACGATGAGTCTCGCGACGCGCAAGGATTCCTCAAAGATGGTCCTTCGTTGCTCCTTATGGTCTTCTGTCAGGCGGCGATGAACTCAGAGGGTACACGCCTTTGAACAGCCCAACTGGTGGACGAGTGTATCAGCACTACCAAACGAGTCATTCACTTGAACAAAGAGGTGTTTGGCTGTGATCCGTCAGTCACCTCAAGTGCGAGTGTCCGCACGTTCCAACACTGCATGAGTCACAGCTGTGTGCGACCAGCCAGCACATTGGAGGTCGGACACGTTTGCGCGACCTTGTTTCAATGAGGACAGACGTCTCGCTCGACTCATCGTGCTTTTGTTCACTGCCAGGTCGCCGGAGACATTCTACACATGTCTATGAATATCTGCCATGCTATGGTATTCCTCCAAAAGAAACCCAATAACAGCTTTCTGCTTGGAATGCACCTCCGTTACAGACCCCATTTTGAAGGCTACATATGACGTACACCTCACGAAACTATAGGGGCCAAAGCGAGAATATTCCGTGATGTCCCACAAGAAATTCCGCAATTTTTTAACCGAAATTGGTTGAGTAAAGAAAGTTCTTCATTAGTTATTGAACGCGCTTCGTAGTATATTTAGTAGCGGCGCAGAACATGGAGGTAACTGTGTATTAACGATTAAGGAAAGGCAAACCTACGTTTCTAGCATTTGTTGACTTAGAGAAAGCTTTTGACAATGTTGACCGGAATACTCTCTTTCAAATTCTGAAGGTGGCAGGGGTAAAATATAGGGAGCGAAAGGCTATTTACAATTTGTACAGAAACCAGATGGCAGTTATTAGAGTCGAGGGACATGAAAGGGAAGCAGTGGTTGGGAAGGGAGTAAGACAGGGTTGTAGCCTCTCCCCGATGTTATTCAATCTGTATATTGAGCCAGCAGTAAAGGAAACAAAAGAAAAATTCGGAGTAGGTATTAAAATCCATGGAGAATAAATAAAAACTTTGAGGTTCGCCGATGACATTGTAATTCTGTCAGAGACAGCAAAGGACTTGGAAGAGCAGTTGAATGGAATGGACAGTGTCTTGAAAGGACGATATAAGATGAACATCAACAACAGCAAAACGAGGATAATGGAATGTAGTCGAATTAAGTCGGGTGATGCTGAGGGAATTAGATTAGGAAATGAGACACTTAAAGTAGTAAAGGAGTTTTGCTATTTGGGGAGCAAAATAACTGATGATGGTCGAAGTAGAGAGGATATAAAATGTAGACTGGCAATGGCAAGGAAAGCATTTCTGAAGAAGATAACTTTGTTAACATCGAGTATAGATTTAAGTGTCAGGAAGTCATTTCTGAAAGTATTTGTATGGAGTGTAGCCATGTATGGAAGTGAAACACGGACGATAAATAGTTTGGACAAGAAGAGAATAGAAGCTTTCGAAATGAGGTGCTACAGAAGAATGCTGAAGATTACATGGGTAGATAATATAACTAATGAGGAAGTATTGAATAGGATTGGGGAGAAGAGAAGCTTGTGGCACAACTTGACCAGAAGACGGGATCGGTTGGTAGGACATGTTCTGAGGCATCAAGGGATCACCAGTTTAGTATTGGAGGGCAGCGTGGAGGGTAAAAATCGTAGAGGGAGACCAAGAGATGAATACACTAAGCAGATTCAGAGGGATGTAGGTTGCAGTAGGTACTGGGAGAAGAAGAAGCTTGCACAGGATAGAGTAGCATGGAGAGCTGCATCAAACCAGTCTCAGGACTGAAGACCACAACAACAACAACAACAACGTTTATGGGAGTCAGATATCACATTCACTTAACTATAAGCTTTGGTACACAGTTCTGAGTAATGACTCTAGCTTGTTACCGGATCTGAGCTATGATGATGCTGTTATCATAGTCGTCTATAACAGAGTGGGGCGAGCGAGTGCTCTGAAGTAAGTATACATCCAGCAGTGGCGGAATCCATTGAGAGCGTGTCTTCCTTGACGTTTCTCATTCGTGGCTACGTCTAGCACCGACTGTCCTTATCTTGTGATTTCGTCGAGAGGTACCAACTTTACTAAGGGATCTCACTCTGTGGACTACACCACAGTCACAGTCATTCTGTTGATAGAAAAAGTTCTTTTACTGTTTCACAGCATCCGTTAATCTTCGTGGGTAACCAGTGGCACGGTAAGAACAGTTTATACAGCTGTGTGTGCTGCAGTAGATTTAGCCTTAATGAGTTATTGTTCTACATCCCCGCTGTACCTAGATAGAAAGCAAACACTGCCTTTGCCGGCCGGTGTGGCCGTGCGGTTCTGGGCACTTCAGTCTGGAACCGCGTGTCCGCTACGGTCGCAGGTTCGAATCCTGCCTCGGGCATGGATTTGTGTGATGTCCTTAGGTTTGTTAGGTTTAAGTAGTTCTAAGTTCTAGGGGACTGATGACCATAGATCTTAAGTCCCATAGTGCTCAGAGCCATTTGATCCATTTGAACCAAACACTGCCTTTCCTCTTCGCAACCACGGTTTGTATCTGACGGAATCATGTAGTCAAAGTCAGAAATTGAATACTTACAGGAACAAAAAAGTTTATGGAACAATACGTTTACAGTAACCTACAGTATGTTACAAAAGAGACCATACCCTTCACATGAGCTGTGCACAACATCACGACACATCGTCCAGTAAGTACAATGACTGTAGTGGAGAATCCCATAGGATTAGCATACAACGAATTATATCTAGGGGAGTGTGGTTGCGTTGGTCACAAAAGAAGAAGAAGGAGACGAAAAGAAGGGGAAGGAGAAGAATAAGTTGTCGGCGTCAAGTCCGGTGACCGAATTCAGTCCGTCACGGCCAGTCCATTGTTACCGAAACGTATATTACTGGTATTTCTGACACTGAGAGCATCATACGCACTCGACCTATTTTGAAACCACGCAGTTTGACGGATAACGGTCTATATATCTTTTAGGTGCACAGAAATGTCGTGTTGCAGGAACATTTTGGAGCCTACCCACACTCTTCGGTGTATTACAGACACATGTAATCTAACATTCTGTCTTTCACAGAAAAAGTATAGATTCCGAAGAAGAAATCCTAATGAGTGCGAGCAACATTATAACGTCTCACCTTGTGAACGTTGCAGTTCTTACTTCCATGCTTGCTAAAAAAGCTGGACAGGAATTATGCCTTATGCAAGACACGTTTGTAGTTTTCTTTTCACCAGGACATGTTTCAGAACTTTTTGTGCTACCTGCAGTGGATTTGTTTATTTTCCTTCTGCAAAATTGTTCCATGTCACCCCTTAAAGAAAGTTTTCGTTCAAAATATTTACGTTTCTGAAATGGGCAATTATTGACAAATGATTTTACATTGGTTTGCGTACACTACAGAGTTGAGGTATTATGTGTTGTTTATTTACGATATGTCTGAAGTTTCTAGTTTTATGGTGCATTTGGAAATAAAGTGGAATAATACTGAATAATAAAATACTGTCGCCAACTCAACGAAAGTTATAAATTTGTCTATATCTGTTTCGTCACAAAAACTAGGACGTAACAAATACTGAGATACGTTTCGGCGGCAATAGTAATTACACATGTGCAAGCTCAATTTAAAATACCATGTATAACAACATGTAGGAATAAATCCTTTAGATTCAGTGAAAACCAACACTAATTAGCCGGTAGCACCATATTGGTCAACATTAATAAGACAGGCAAACTGCAGCGACGGATTCCTGACTGAAATGGCGCTGAGTAATGACAGATCCTCCGACCACGTGCCGTGCGTTCCTTGGTGTTGCAGGCTGTGTGATTGATGCCGCGTACCTTAAACAGCAGAATGGTCCGGTATTCATGTCGGGAACAAGCCCAGATGGTGTTTGTGTGGAGCTTGCACCAGGGATCGTCTCAACATCCTGTAGAACGACGTCGTCCAATCCTGGTGTCGCAAAGTCCGCTACCTCTCTGCACGTACGTCTGCCTGAAAAGACCCATGATCACACAAACGCCCAGAAAGTGCTTGAAATGTTGTACGATGCTCCTCTTGTCTGTGAGCGTACTTCTTTTGGCACAGCCGTGTTGCATCTCGACAGTTAACAACTTCTCGGCCGTACGCAAACACCATCTCGGCTTTCTTCCCTACACGAATACCGGACCGTTCTGTTGCTTACAGTACGCTGCGTCAATAGCACAACCTGCAACCCACAAGGAACACAGGGAAAGTAGTCAGGGGAACTGTAGTTGGTCAGCGATACGCACCGTGGCAGCGATGCAGTTCCTGTGGATGTGCGACACTGACCAGTGATATGCAAAACTGGACTGCTAAACGGCAGGTAGCGCGGTGTAGTGCATTCCGTGGCAACAATGTTTGGCAACAGGCTCTTGGTTCAGTAACGAACAAATTGTGGTAATTTTAGCGACATAGTAAAAGGGAAGGCAGAAAGGTGGAAGGAGTATACAGTGGGTCTATACAAGGGCGATGTACTGGAGGACAATATTATGGAAATGGAAGAGGATGCAGATGAAGATGAAATGGGGGATAGTCTACCATCTGGTGAGCAAGATGTATGAGACAGGCGAAATTCCCTCAGACTTCAAGAAGAATATAATAATTCGAGTCCCAAAGATGTCACGGCTGCAAAATACTAACACAAATTCATTACATTCGAATGGAAAAATTGGTAGAAGCCGACCTCGGGAAAGATCAGTTTGGATTCCGTAGAAAAATGTAAGAACACGAGAGGTGATACTGACCGTACGATTTATCTTAGAACATAGATTAAGGAAAGGCAAACCTACGTTTCTATCATTTGTAGACTTAGTGAAAGCTTTCGACAATGTTGACTGGAATACTCTCTTTCAAATTCGGAAAGTGGCTAGGGTCAAATACAGGGAGCGAAAAGCTGTTTACAATTTGTACAGAAACCAGATGGCAGTTTTAAGAGTCGAAGGGCATGAAAGGGAAGCAGTGGTTGGGAAGGGAGTGAGACAGCTTATAGCCTATCCCCGATGTTACCAAGTCTATATAATGAGCAAGCAGTAAAGGAAACAAAAGAAAAATGTCGGGCAGAAATTGAAGTCCATGGAGAAGAAATAAAAACTTTGAGGCTTGCCGATGATAATGCGATCCTGTCAGAGACACCAAAGGACCTGGAAGAGCAGTTGAACGGAATGGAGTGTCTTGAAAGGAGAGGATAAGATGAACATCAACAAAAGCAAAACGAGGATAATGTAATGTAGTCGAATTAAATCAGGTGATGCTGAGGGAATTAGATTATGGAATGAGACATTTAAAGTAGTATATGTGTTTTGCTAGTTAGGGAACAAAATAACTGAAGATGGTCGAAGCAGAGAGGATATAAAATGAAGACTGGCAATGGCAACGAAAGCGTTTCTGAAGAAGAGAATTTGTGAACATCAAGTATAGGTTTAACAGTCAGAAAGACTATTCTGAAAGTATCTGTATGGAGTGTAGCCTTGTATGGAAGTGAAACATGGACGATAAATAAACAGGAAGAGAATAGAAGCTTTCGAAATGTGGTGCTGCAGAAGAATCCTGAAGGTTAGATGGGTAGATCACGTAACTAATGAGGAGGTACTGAACAGAATTGGGGAGAAGAAGAATTTGTGGCACAACTTGACCAGAAGAAGGGATCGGTTGGTAGGACGTTTTCTGAGGCATCAAGGGATCACTAATTTAGTATTAGAGGGCAGCGTGGAGGGTAGAAATTGTAGAGGGAGACCAAGAGATGAGTACAATAAGCAGATTCAGAATGATGTAGGTTGCAGGAGGTACTGGAAGATGAAGAATCTTTCACATGATAGAGTAGCATGGGGAGCTGCATCAAACAAGTCTCTGCTTTGAAGACCACAACAACGAAAGTATTCTTCTTCCATTATTTGTTTTGCCACATGCTCTTGATTACAGTACGTACTGTGACCCATACATGTGTTCACTCGTTGAACATTTGCAGTGCCTCGCCACACTTTACGCGTCAGACCGATACTGCATACTAACACATACGCATACTAACACAGCGCGCTTGCATACATGCTAGTCCACTGTACGAGTGCTCCAAAATTCCATATCTACGTATGCGTGTTCTCACGCCTCAATTCAACACCAAAACTCTTTGGATTTTAGGATTTTACACAGTACAATGTCCCTGACTTGGCCAGCGTTTCTCGTTTCTTCAATAGATTTTTACAAAGGTGGTTTTGAATATTTCATGGCAAATATACATTATAGTTCATTAATTGGGGACCATTATTAATTAAGTATCGAAATACATACTTTTCTGTTCACAACCACAATACTATGATTGCAAAATATAAATGAAGTGATAAAAGCGATACACTGATTAGTAGTACTATTATAATATCCTGGCCGAGTTTGTTCAATCTGTCAGAAAACGCTCGAGAAACAATTAAATCGTTGATAAGAGCAGTTTTGGTTGATGCTGGAATGCTCGAGGGACCGACACGCCAGATTTTGTACTCTTTCGTATTCCCATTTACGTATGTTCCTATTGTAAACGTCGTCACACTTATGTAACAAATGTAAGCAGGAATGAGATGACTATCTACACACTCGTACAGGTACCAACAAGCAATAGCCAGCTTTAGATCTCTTATAATTTGCCTACTTTTAGAGACGTATTAAACACGTCCTTTTCAATATCGAGTCTTCTGACGTACCTCCATCAACCAGTACCCTACTTTTTTTGATGTAGGCATACATACAGCATCTGTAAAGTTCCATGGTGCTCTTTTAGTAAAACTATATCGTTTTACAACCAAAAAATCCAGTTACCTACCACATACAATTTTTTTGCTTTTCCAATATAACATTTAAACATCTTTAAGTTGTGGCGTCTATCCCTTATGCTACAGGTGACAAGTCGCATGCTAAAAGTCACAAAACTACCCAGTTTTTCAAGTTAAAACCTGTTTATGTACTTATAAATGAGTTGTGGGGTGAATAAAAACTTCTATATAGTGTTAACGATTGTTTTTGGTATCTTATTTATATATCTAAGTAGTTCCATGGTTTAGTAACTAGTTTACTTACTGATAGTTAAAAACATTAAAACTAAGACGTATAAGCCATTCGTCTTTAATTAACATGCACAATAAATCCTGGTGAAATATTAAATCAAAAACAAAAGTAAGAGTTACAAACTTAGTTCATTCGGTTTTCTTCGTATTTTATCGGCAAAAATCGAAACAAAATGTATAAAAAGTTGTGCAATCTTCTTGTCACCAAAACTTACTAGTTGCGCAACATGACCAATCATTATTTGCTGTTTTCAAGTATAATTCTCTACTCCTGTTACACATATGTAGGGATTTTTTTTATTGTTTTGCATTGCCATCCGGGTCATTCGGGAGCTGAAACGTTGTGAATGCTAAGTCGTTTTAACGAAAATACAAGCAAAACACAAATGTTTTCCCTTATTTAAAACTGTTAGCTGATTTTTGGGGGAAGTATCCCTAACGAAAAAAAGTGCAGCATGTATCCAGAACTTTAGGGGAGAGACGCCGCGTGTTATAAATTCATGACCTTGATATCCAAGATGGCCGCACTAGAATCAAAACACGTCCAACAGAATCTACTTTTAATACAACTACTAAAATATTTGGAAATATTTGACTATTTACCATACTCTGAGAACCAAAGATTTTGAATGGATATTTACAGACGTTTCTCAGTTGTTCCCCCAAAGCTTATGTAAACCTTCCTCGACTGAAACGTATATAACTTTATGATGTTCTGACGTTCAATAAGCAACTGCAGTGCCGATGCGCCCACACTGTGTCGGTGTTTGGCGAAACTACGAGACGTGCGCAGTCTAGACAGAATGCGATGCCTCTCTCGGATTCATCCTAAAAATTAAAATGTATTGTAATGAAGTTTGCATCAGTGCGAAAACATGTCTGCAAAGTGTCATTTAGCCTTATTAAACTTCTGCGTGTCCTCTTCGGTAGCTGCACGGTCAGGGCGGCGCACTGCTAAACAGAGGGGTCCGCGTTCGGATCCCGACTGGGTCGGAGATTTTCCCCGCTCAGGGACTGGTTGTTGCGTTGTGTTGTGGCGACTTTCGTATCGTCATAATTAACAGTCCACTACTGAGATGCCTGTATGGGCACTTACCAAAAGCCAATGCATTAAAAATAAAAAAATATTCGGCGTGACCCTCTAGCTGCTTAGTACACTTGTGAAAGGTGTTGGCTGTGCGATGTATATTAGATAATTAACTCATCCCGGGAACAGATTGAGAGCAGACTTTATTTGCGACCAGAGGTTTACCTGAACCTTTACATTACTGTAAAGTGAAGAAAAGCTACATTTTACACAAGATCTAAAATTTTATTCCAGAGTACACTCATAGGCTTAAACAAGAGGATTCACTTGGCTGATGAAAGGTTTTTCCCGGCTCTGCTCCCAGGGAACCGAATTTACGGTCTATAGTCCAGAGATACATATAATCCTCAGGGCAATGGAGCTGATGAGGCGTGAAATACGGAAGAAGTTCCTCATCCACTCCGTTTGCTTCGCTGCGCTACAGGCTGTTCCAAAGATGTAACATAGTGGAAAAAATTCAGCAGTCGATTCAGGTCTCCCTGATGCATATTCATGACCAAAAAGAGAAAACAGATTCTGCTGGGTTCCAGGGAACCCCAGAATCCATAGAAATGAGTACACTGACATTGTAGCCGAAGAAGCTTGTGTGCGACACACCGTAGACGCATGCGCTGTCCACTTTTCACCCATTGCTTCGATGTTGAGCCTGAAAGTCATAAGCCATTGCGGGGGTGGGGGGGGGGGGGAGTGGGGGGCAGAACGACTGGGAGTGTCAGCAAATAAGCTGCCGTCTACGGAGACGGAATGACGTGGTACTGACGTCACTCTATACAGCCCACTGCTCCCTGACCAATGGTCTCTTGCCGAGAGGACATAGTAGTTTGTGACCTTGTTGGGAGTGTATTTCGTTACGTCAGATTTGAAACCCAAAAATGTTGACGAGAGAACAGCAGCAGATTTATTTGGGGATATGCGCTCTAGTCTTGCTGATGTCGAGAGGAGTGTGGTTCACTTTTTACAGTTTGGTGAATTATCCGTACTCCGACGTAAACTTTTAGATAGGAGGTTTCAGTTAGCTGCAGAGTGGCTGGGGTATCCTTTCTCCTTCAGTGATCAGACAGCCACCTATATCCATTATAGTCTTTTAATATTTCATATACTTAGTGACCAAATTTAAAATTCTGTCGTCATCAACGTATTAAGAACATAAACTTACGTCACACGTTTAATACAGTCAGTGAAGTACTATAATTAGAAACTCTGTATGTCGTGAGGCAGAGTTATTCAGGGCATGCAAAGTACCTAGACGATATTTGTCCAGAACTTGAAAATGAGAGCACTTAGCCGAGTCCAACAAACCTTACACATATTGTAACTTAAACATTTTTCTCGCTGACAACCCCACAAAATAATGTACGGAGAAAACATTTAACGCTTACTACAATTTTTCTGTCCGTACAGTACAGCTTCAGCATCAGGCACGACATTAAAATTTATATCTATCTGCCATAGTGTTAACTCTATTAGGGACACGTTATGCACGTAGAAAGACGATACCGGCCACCAAACAACATCCTCCTCCTTGCTTGTCATGATAAAAGACTCTTCAGTGGCAACGACAACACAAAAGAGTTGATGCATGAGTGTGCATTGATGCATCAGAATAAGTTCTGTTTGATTTGGCAAGTGATCCGTAAGTTTTATGGAATTTTTCATTATCTTTCAATTAGTGTCCGTAAAGAAAGCTATCAAACACTATGTGCCCCTTGTTATGTTAGCTATAGTCCTTATTCTGAGAAAGTTAATTAACTGATGGTGAAGAATGTAACTAGGAACGAACACTTTTACTAGAGCTTTCTTTCAATATCCTAACCAGTTTCGGGCTATCATGACGACATTCAGATAGCTCACTTTCAAACGCACGCTAATGTATTTCTCAGCAGCAGGTCATCCGCTCATACAGTGCAAGAAGATGTAAGTATTTAGCGCCAAATGTTATCTGATTAGTAAAACTGTGCTTACGTGACTGTGTTCGATTGGATCTCGTAAAGCAAAACCGTTGTATACACTTAGGTATGATGCTTTTTTAGTACCACGTGCAAACTGTTACAATAAAAACAGCACGTATAAATAAATCACTGTAGCACTCAAACAATCCTTACATTCCTCACGTCAGTTTAAACCTGAGACATCAACTTTTCATTGAGTGTTTTTGTTTACTACAGAATTAAGGAATGGCATACCTACGTTTCTGGCAATTGTAGACTTAAAGTTTTGACAATGTTGACTGGAATACTTTCAAATTCTGAAGGTGGCGGGGATGAAATACAGGGAGCGAAAGGCTATTTACAATTTGTAAAGAAACCTGATGGCAGTTATAAGAGTCGAGGGGCACAAAAGGGAAGCAATGGTTGAGAAGGGAGTGAGACAGGATTGTAACATATCCCTGATGTTATTCAATCTGAATATTGGACAAGCAGTACAGGAAACAAAAGAAAAATTTGGAATAGGAATTAAAATCCATGGAGAAGAAATAAAAACTTTGAGGTTTGCCGACGACACTGTAATTCTGTCAGAGACTGCAAAGGACCTAGAAGAGCAGTTGTACGAAATGGACAGTGTAGGATATAAGATGAACATCAACAAAAGCAAAACGACGATAATGGTACGTAGAACAAATTAAATCAGGTAATTAGATTAGATTGGGAATTAGATTAGCAAACTAGACAAATTAAGTACAAAACGTTTTGAACAGCCGTCTCTATTTTTTGCAGGAGGAGAATGAAATTTTTTGTGATCATACTTGGAACATTTATCTATATATTGAGCCTACTCAATGTAGCCTCCATCAGCTGTGACGAATCCGGCCCAACGTTCTTTTCATGACGTAAATGCACTTTGGTACAATTCTGGGGACTGTGGTCACAATGTGCTGCCTGAGACTGAGACTCTGACTGCGGCTGACTGGCTGAATCTGGGGTGACTGGGCCGCCTGATTCGCGGCGGCTATCTAAATACTTGCGGTCCAGAGGGAATTGGCGGCCCGTTCCTTGTCCGTCGGTCTTTGGCCTCTCTCCTGATAGGACCACTTCATTCAGCGCCTATTATACACTCCTGGAAATTGAAATAAGAACACCGTGAATTCATTGTCCCAGCAAGGGGAAACTTTATTGACACATTCCTGGGGTCAGATACATCACATGATCACACTGACAGAACCACAGGCACATAGACACAGGCAACAGAGCATGCACAATGTCGACACTAGTACAGTGTATATTCACCTTTCGCAGCAATGCAGGCTGCTATTCTCCCATGGAGACGATCGTAGAGATGCTGGATGTAGTCCTGTGGAACGGCTTGCCATGCCATTTCCACCTGGCGCCTCAGTTGGACCAGCGTTCGTGCTGGACGTGCAGACCGCGTGAGACGACGCTTCATCCAGTCCCAAACATGCTCAATGGGGGACAGATCCGGAGATCTTGCTGGCCAGGGTAGTTGACTTACACCTTCCAGAGCACGTTGGGTGGCACGGGATACATGCGGACGTGCATTGTCCTGTTGGAACAGCAAGTTCCCTTGCCGGTCTAGGAATGGTAGAACGATGGGTTCGATGACGGTTTGGATGTACCGTGCACTATTCAGTGTCCCCTCGACGATCACCAGTGGTGGACGGCCAGTGTAGGAGATCGCTCCCCACACCATGATGCCGGGTGTTGGCCCTGTGTGCCTCGGTCGTATGCAGTCCTGATTGTGGCGCTCACCTGCACGGCGCCAAACACGCATACGACCATCATTGGCACCAAGGCAGAAGCGACTCTCATCGCTGAAGACGACACGTCTCCATTCGTCCCTCCATTCACGCCTGTCGCGACACCACTGGAGGCGGGCTGCACGATGTTGGGGCGTGAGCGGAAGACGGCCTAACGGTGTGCGGGACCGTAGCCCAGCTTCATGGAGACGGTTGCGAATGGTCCTCGCCGATACCCCAGGAGCAACAGTGTCCCTAATTTGCTGGGAAGTGGCGGTGCGGTCCCCTACGGCACTGCGTAGGATCCTACGGTCTTGGCGTGCATCCGTGCGTCGTTGCGGTCCGGTCCCAGGTCGACGGGCACGTGCACCTTCCGCCGACCACTGGCGACAACATCGATGTACTGTGGAGACCTCACGCCCCACGTGTTGAGCAATTCGGCGGTACGTCCACCCGGCCTCCCGCATGCCCACTATACGCCCTCGCTCAAAGTCCGTCAACTGCACATACGGTTCACGTCCACGCTGTCGCGGCATGCTACCAGTGTTAAAGACTGCGATGGAGCTCCGTATGCCACGGCAAACTGGCTGACACTGACGGCGGCGGTGCACAAATGCTGCGCAGCTAGCGCCATTCGACGGCCAACACCGCGGGTCCTGGTGTGTCCGCTGTGCCGTGCGTGTGATCATTGCTTGTACAGCCCTCTCGCAGTGTCCGGAGCAAGTATGGTGGGTCTGACACTCCGGTGTCAATGTGTTCTTTTTTCCATTTCCAGGAGTGTAGATCTTCTTGTAACCTCTTTGCCGATCAGTGTGCTGGTGACAGCTTGTGCCAGCACAATCTCAACTGCTGACATGTAATGAGTCGCCGGCCTTGGTGGCCGAGCGGTTCTAGTCGCTTCAGTCCGGAAGCCCGCGACTGCTACGGTTCCAGGTTCGAATCCTGCCTTGGGCATGGATGTGTGTGATGTCCTTAGGTTAGTTGGATTTAAGTAGGGGACTGATGACCTCAGATGTTAAGTACCATAGCACTCAGAGCCATTTGAACCATTTGTAATATGTCCTGTGCTATTTAGTTAGCCTGTTACATCTCATTTTGAGACCTAAGGTTGCAGTGTTCTGTGTTGTGACTGTAGAAATCGCACCTTGTTGCTCATTTCAACTAACGTATTTGTAATACAATTTCTGTTGATGCATATGTGCACCAAAAAGAAAATCTGGCCATAGCAGGAAAATAATAGATGCACACCTACAAGGTAACACAACTTAATCAAGTCGTAAAGCCTAGACAAGAATGTGGCGATTGTCGATAAAATTTTAATTTTCAAAAAAATACACAGCCCCAGTAAAACACAGTTTAAATACTCAATCAATTTAGCGACTGTGGAATCTAATGCAAAGAAACTGGTTAAAAAGGACAAGCGGAATATAAGTCTAAAAACAAATGTATTAATACTAAAATATAATAAAGTGAACAGACAGACACGAAAATTGTGAAAGTTAAGGAATAATTCACAGAATTAGTCAGTGAGCAGTTGCCAGACAGTGGTAGGACTGACAGCTAATGTAATAAATGGAAGAGTAAAAGCAGTCTGTTGAGCTGTCGGTAAATGATACTCAGTTTGCCAATCTTAGTTTCCAGTCACCAGGATAGGGAAGTTTAGCATTAGTTCAAATGTCTCTGAGCACTATGAGACTTAACATCTGAGGTCATCAGTCCCCTAAAACTTAGAACTACTTAAACCTAACTAACCTAAGGACATCACACACATCCATGTCTGAGGCAGGATTTGAACCTGCGATCGTAGCAGCAGCGCGGTTCTGGACTGAAGCGCCTAGAACCGCTCGGCCACAGCTGCCGGCTCCTAAACGCAGTATGCTATAATGATAATACATTACGTGTAATCTGACACTCATTTATTTATAATTAAAAATTTCTGATAATTGATCCTCAATATTTGCTATGATAAGACAACGTATTTTAACCACTCTGTGAGTGTTAGCTATTGAAACTACCAGTTAAGTAGTATCACAACACTCAGCCCCATCTATAAACTGTCATTAACATTATCATTACCAAGATAGATATAACGCTAACGTTCACATCACAGTGACACAAGTTTACATGCCTACCTACGTCACAGCTGATGAACAGATTTAAACATTGGACGATAAAAGTAATTACTCACATAGTTAAGCGAGACAAAAACTTAAAATGTGATGAGAGACTGGAATACGGTAGCGGTACAGGAAGAGAAAATAGTAAGAAGGTATAGGCTTGGGGGAAGGGATGATAGGGTAAGCCACCTGATAGAATTCCGCACAGAGCATAATGTTATCATCGCCATCACTTTTCTCAAGAATCTTGAAAAAATAATACATACGTGGAACAGTTTACGAAACCAAATTTTAAACTGTAAACCATATCCAGGTGCAGACGCAGACAGAAGATAATTTATTGGTTAGGAACTACAGTTTACAACTAAAGTGACAGTAAACTGTAACAGATTAAGGACGTGTAACCTGAATAAGCTAAGACGCAGAGTTTTTCGACATTCTTAAAGGTACCATAAGGCAACAACTGACTTAAACAGAGGAAGGAATCCACAACAATGTGAGTGGATATCTTTGAGAGGAAGTGGCGAATGCAGCACAGGATTTAAATGGGAAAAAGTTACAGTAGTAATACTTGGATAAAACGTGACAAGGGAATACATCAAAATGCAGAAAATAAAGTAGACCATAAAGAATAGAGATATCCAAAAATAACGTTGACAGGTAGTCCAAAATCGCACAAGTGATTTTTCACTTGGAAAACGTAGGTTCCGACATTAAATAAGAAAGAAGAAAAAAAACTTTGCTCAAAGCAGAAGCAACTGTCAAGAGCTCATTTGGAAAGCAAGAACTAAGCAAATAAGAGAAGGCTAGAATGTGGAAGGAATATGTACAGAGGAGAGGGGGAGTGGCTATAGAAACTAACATGAGCAGAATGTTAGATTCCTGTGAAATATCTGAACACGAAGGGCAATACTGATCTTACCACTAAGCTAAGTAGACAGTCTGAAGAAAGGCAAACCTGTGGTTATAGCATTTGTATACGATCAAGGATGTAAAATCTTTCGGTAAAAGAAATCGACGTATCAAAAGCTATACATCCAGACGTCTTTAGCGATGCTGGAAAGAGTAATTGTCAATTTGGTGTTTTACATGTAATTGTAAAGTATTGTAAACGTTGAACATAAACAAAACGTCTTAAGGCAAAACGAAATAATCAGTAAGAAGTTTGTTTACGTGGCCATCACGTGCACCAAGCTCAGGTATATTCGGTTTGTAAATAAGAAAAGTCATTTTCTTCCTTCGATGTATTTTATTTCTTATAGACGCTTTTCTCCATTTTTTTAATGTACTTCCAGTGGAGTCTTCGTGATATTTGAAGATTATGACACAGTACAGGTCTTACTTTTTACGTGAATAAGTTATTACTTACAGTTAATCGAATTTTTGGCTGTCATCCGCGTTTCCTCTCATTTTGCAGGCTGCAGATCGCACTATAAAATTATTTGCGAGACATAAGCACATTTTCACGTCACAGATTGTTTTCTTCACAATTTTCATGTTCTTTGCGCTAACTGATGTGGAGTACAATCATTCTTCTGTCACAAGCTGCGGATATTTTACCAAAATCTGATTTAGAGTCGTAACTACAGTGTGTACAATTTATGTCTCTTCTTATTTGGTTTGTTTATGTACACGTTGCCAACCTAACGAAGTTAGTGGGGGTGAGCTGAAAGTTGAATGTGAATCTAATATCTGCCAGAGCGTAGCTGCAAGTTTTCGTTTTCAACTGATTCGAGTTTTGGTTTAGATGTTTTGTGGAGGGGTTCTTGTAAGAGTGAGGACAAAGGAGTTGGGTGCTAGTATTCCGATAGTAATCATATGTTCAAATGGTCTACTATTTTATCTATTACTGTAAGCAGTGAGTTTACTCTTACATGAACTCCTCCACAAAACATTTAAACCATAATTGAAATCAGCTGAACACCAAACCTTTTAACCACTCTCTGACAACTAAAACATTCACTTTCAACTTTCTATATCTCTCAGTGACTAGCCACACGCATATACAGATATAAGGAGAACAGAAATAATCAACCGTTAGTTTTCAGCATATAATTCGTTAGGTTGGCAACATGTACATAGAAAAACCAAACATGAAGAGACATGAAGTGAACACACTGCAGTTACGACTTTAAATCACAGTTCTCGATGAAATGTCTACAGCTAGTGACGGACGAAAAAAGAGCAAACATGAAAATGTGCTTGTGTTCCATAAGCTAAGTTTTAGTTCAATCTTCAGCATGTGACCAGGTGAGAGTAAATGCAGATGTCTGCCAAAAACTAGATTAACTGTAAGTAATCACTGATTCACGGAAAAAATGTGTTCTGTTTTATAATCTATAAGTATCACATATCAAAACAAAATTGAATCATTCTAGATTTCAACGAGGATATCTTAAAGTAAAAGGCGAAACGCGTCTTGAACAAATGAAATACACTGCGCCATGAAAAAAGCGATTTTTATTTACCAAGGAAAAATGGTTAAAATGGCTCTGAGCACTATCGGACTTAACATCTCAGGTCATCAGTCCCCTAGAACATAGAACTACTTAAACCTAACTAACCTAAGGACATCACACACATCCATGCCTGAGGCAGGATTCGAACCTGCGACCATAGCGGTCGCGCGGTTCCAGACTGAAACACCTAGAACCACTCGGCCACCAATGGCCGGATTTACCAAGGAAAATAATCAATAGTTGTAAACACTTATTACATCTTACGACGTACCAACAAATTAGTTTCAGTTTAAGTTATGTAGGTCTATAAAGAATATTGTAAATATTAACGTGTTCCATGTCACTGTAATTCTCATTTCGTGTGCTATTAAACGCAGTTTAAAAAATTCATCGATCCATTCACAAAAACTGTAGTTACTTTCACATCTCGATAGATAAATAAATTTTGGATATCTATTACGCGATGAAATATATGACACTCTACAAGTCACCATTTTAAAAATATCACGTTTCAATTTCTTGACCCATTTACGAAATTTGGGGCTGATACAATCACATAGTTTACGACAAGCATTGCTAGCGACCCGCACAAATATCATTTTCTTCCTCTGATGTATTTTATTTGTCCGTGGCTATGCCGTGCCACTGACGGCGTTTCCATCGCAACCAAGGGCCTGCCACGCGGTTTTGATGCACGGCAGCCCTAGTGGGAACCGGCCTTAAGCTCTTTGCATGCTACAGCGACCACCGTGCGGTGCGATGGTGGAACGTTATGTGTCACAGGTAACAGGGATCTTGGCTTGATTGTCTGGAACGGGAGGGTAAAAACTCTATAAATAAGCTCTCAATCTCAAGGTGTGCTGTGCACCAATTACATGTATGACTGTTGAGGAGGAACAGTCACTAGCAGGAAACCTCTGGGGAACCTGTTGCACCTCAGTTGTAAAAGGTTTACCCAGGTAAGCGGGGCTCCTTATGAGTCGACTTTCTTTACTAGCTGCTCATGGGAATACCATGGAGCCTAAATCCCATGTTTGTACTCCCAGCTGCTTGGGTTTGTACTCCCAGCTGTTGGGGAGTATTGACACCCAGGATCATAAGAGGCCCCCTGTGGCTAGTGCACCTCGGTCATCTCTGATTGCCAACAATAGGAACCATAGCAGACCATATCTTGTGGTAGATAAATTTTTCGTCGTGATGAAATGTGTGGATGGTTCTTTTGAAAAATTTTCGACATTCTAAATTCACAAAGCTCTCGAGGGGCTTGCAGGGCAACTCATATCTATCAAGAGGCTGCATAATTGTATTCTCCTGCTGGAGTTCTAATAAAGCTCCCCAAGTAAAGGAACTGTTCATCGCCAAGCTACTTGGAGAATATCCCATCAACAATGAACTGCAAACTGGTTTAAATAGCGTTAAAGATGTTTCACATGCCAGGACATTATGGATATGCATACAAAAGAACTGCAGCATGGATAGGAAAGTGCAAGGGTGACCTACATTCAAAATGTTATGAAAAGGGTTCATGATGAGCTCCAAAAGTCAGCATCATTTTTTCTAACATACAGTCTGTCAAAGCTGTCAGGGTATATTGCATCAGAATTTCTTCACCTTAAAGTTAGACCTTGTCTCCCAAATCCAACGTGCTGCTTTGTGTGCCAACACTTTGGTCACAACACTGTGGATTGTTAAGGTCAGGCTACATGTGGTTGATAAGGCAATATGGCACATCAATGAGATTTTCATTGCGCTTCCCAGTGATTAGTTCCGACTCTGTATTCACGTACTGGGTAGAGCTCTCCCTGAAAGGATGCAGCCACGAGGGATGATCAGGAGCTGGCTGCCTTTGAGTGCCATAGCAGCATCTGGGAGTGGGTGGACCACATTACACAATTAATCAACAATTCCACTGAGCTCTCCATCCCACTCATTATCCCAGGAGGCTACCTGTCCGTTGGTGTACTGATGATTGCCTTTCAGTGATTCCGATTAGGTGTACAGGTCAGTGACGGTTTGAGAGCTGCCCAACCGCAGAAAACCTCGCAGCTATAGATTAGCAAGGGCAAACTCCCGATACAGCATCATGTACACCAATGGAAGGTCATGGTAAGGGTTCCTGGACTCTATCGACAGTTCCACTTGTTCTGGTACATTATGGGAAGCCAACAGGAGGAATTCTGGTAATATCAGTTTGTTACCTACAGCAGATATCTTCAATCAGGGGTGTCTCCAAACAACACGGAGTTGCGCAGATAACGGCTGGGCATTTTACGCTGACTGCTGCCGCTGCCAGCCATGGACCATCGCTCTGTCGTTACCATGCCACCATGGTAAGGAGCGAGTTGGACTGTAGATCTAACAATTCGGAGACCTCTAACTGCCCATTCTCCATGTGTGAAATGGATACAGCATTGCATGTCACTCGTCATAATGCAACTATTCACGACCATATCCGACACAGTATGCTGAGGATCTTGAAACCAGTGTCCAAGGAAATCCCTTTACAATGATTTAATTCGATATGACAGTCAGGCAACATTCCTGACTCGTGGATGGGGGCAATTTTGATCCCTGTCCGTAAGATAGCAAAGGAGTGCATGTGCCCCAGTAGTTACTGAAGCGTCGCGTTAGTGAGCTGTTTAGGAAAGATCTTGGAGCAATTTGTTAGCCTTCGCTTGGTCTAGATGTTGGAGACGAGGCAATTCCAAAGTCGCTGTCAGTGTGGATTCAGGAGATTTCGATCCACTGTCGAAACCCCGACGTTGCATGAGCATATCAGTAAGACATGCGATACAACGTGGAGACACATTGTTCTGGGACAGCTACGAAAGTGGTGTTCCCATGGCCATCTTCTCATTTGTGTTCAGGCCTTTTATCAAAGCACTTTCTTCCGTACCGAGTTAGCGACGTGCTGTCGAACAGTTTCAAAAATGGTTCAAATGGCTCTGAGCACTATGGGACTTAACATCTGAGGTCATCAGTCCCCAAGAACTTAGAACTACTTAAACCTAACTAACCTAAGGACATCACACACATCCATGCCCGAGGCAGGATTCGAACCTGCGACCGTAGCAGTCGCGCGGTTCGGTACTGAAGCGCCTATAACCACTCGGTCACCGCGGCCGGCCTTCGAACAGTTTCAAACAGGATAATGGTGTTCCTCAGGATAGAGTTTTAAGTGCTACTCTCTTTGACATATCCATCAACAGTATCATGTCTAATGTTAGAGGTCCTCTACAGTGCCTCTTACCTGTGGACGATTTTGCAGTTTTCTGTCCTCTGTCCAGTACTGCAAGAGCAATTCGTCAGTTACAACTTACATTGAAGCTGGAAGAGTGGGGTGAAAAGACTAGTTTTACATTTACTGCGGAAAAGTATGTGTGTGTTCATTTTCTACATCTACATCTACATTTATACTCCGCAAGCCACCCAACGGTGTGTGGCGGAGGGCACTTTGCGTGCCACTGTCATTGCCTCCCTTTTCTGTTCCAGTCGCGTATGGTTCGCGGGAAGAACGACTGCCGGAAACCTCAGCGCGCTCAATTTTACATTCGTGATCTCCTAGGGAGGTACAAGTAGGGGGAAACAATATATTCGATACCTCATCCAGAAACGCACCCTCTCGAAACCTGGCCAGTATGCTACACCGCGATGCTGAGTCTGCCACTTCAGTTTGCTAAACATCTCCGTAACGCTATCACGCATATCAAATAACCCTGTGACGAAACGCGCCGCTCTTCTTTGGATCTTCTCTATCTCCTCCATCAACTGGATCTGGTACGGATCCCTCACTGATGAGCAATACTCAAGTATAGGTCGAACGAGTGTTTTGTAATCCACCTCCTTTGTTGATGGACTACATTTTCTAAGGACTCTCCCAATGAATCTCAACCTGGTACCCGCCTTATCAACAATTAATTTTATATGATCATTCCAGTTCAAATCGCTCCGCACGCATACTCCCAGATATTTTACAGAAGTAACTGCTACCAGTGTTTGTTCCGCTATCATATAATCATACAATAAAGGATCCTTTTTTCTATGTATTCGCAATACATTACATTTGTCTGTGTTAAGGGTCAGTTTCCACTCCCTGCACCAAGTGCCTATCCGCTGCAGATCTTCCCACATTTCGCTACAATTTTCTAATGCTGCAACTTCTCTGTATACTACAGCATCATCCGCGAAAATCGCATGGAACTTCCGACACTATCTACCAGGTCATTCTCGAAATCTGTTTAAATTACCTGAATTGCGTCTGTGAAACACTATCCCTTTTTGAGACTCTCTTCGGTTTTGGGCCTCATTTTTGACTCAAAGCTGTTGCAGTTATCACACCTGAAGGACCTGATGGCAAGAGCGCTGAAGGCAGGGAACAGTTTGAATTGTCTTAGCCACAGATCTTGGCGAGTGTACGAAGGTCTTCTTCTCCAGTTTTATAGGGCTTTCGTTCGATCGTAGCTGGACTATGGGTGCACAATGTATTGGTCAGAGAGGCCTTCGTACCTGAATATCGTTGACGCTGTACACCATGAGCGCGTGAGGCTATCCATGGGTGCCTACTGGACCAGCCCACTACAAAGTGATTGTGTTGAGGCTGGTGAACCACCACTTACCATCCGGCGGCAGCTTCTCGTGGCGCGTCAGGCGTGTCAGCTCCTCGCTACTTCCACTTCTCTAGCATACCACACCGTTGCTCGTCCAGCTGTGGAACTACTCTTTACAGGTTGTCAACAGGCAACGAGGCAGTTTGAGATCCGTGCGAAGAGTGTGCTGGAGTCCCTTGGTGTGGGACATGTGCAGGCTCAAATCTGTAACAGACTGCACACTGATTACTGAAGAGGCCCAGAGTAATTTTATATTTAGTGCAGTGGCGGGGCGACTTCACTCTTGCTTCTCTTTTAAATCGGATAATTTCTGTCATTTTAAATGAGCACCACAAATGAGTAGTGGTGTTCAAAGATGGATCCATTTGGCAGGGGGGATTCCGTTGGCTGCTCTGTTGTTTCCCCGAGTCGTGCCATCGGGATTTGGTTGATTATAGAGTTTATCTGCGATGTTGAAGTCGCTGGACCTAATGAGATGTGCCCTGCTTGTTACATTCCTCGCCTGTTCCGATTTCTTGAGTGCCCTTCGGTCTCTACAATGTATGTATGCAGCCGAAAAAATTTTTCAGTATACCCAGGACGCCTGTCTCCACTTACAAAGGCTGGGGAAGGTGGTGTCGTTCTGCAGGGTGCTAGGGCTCGTGGGTATTGTAGGAAACGAAGGGGTGGATATAGAATCCAAGGGGATGTGAAGTGATTCTCGGTTATTTCAGTGTGCCATGCTCCTGTATGCTGTCGTGTCGCTGTCGAGGTAAAGCGCCGAGTGTCGATGTGAAGATGAATGGGTTATAAGTGACAGACAATACGCTCCGTATAGTACAGCCCGCACCGCGGCCGTGGCGTTCCTCCTTCGTCAGCACGAGGTCCTCCTTACACGTCTTTGCATAGGCTGCAGGCATATGATACATGGCTTTTTGCTCGGGCGAGAGGCCCCTCCAGTGTGTGGTGCTTGTGCCGTACAGGTCACTGCGCGCCACATTTTACTGAAAGTGTGTTTTATTTTCCGAGCATCGTGCAGAGGCAGATTTGCCAGCAGACCCACCCTCTATTTTAAGAAACGTTCAAACGAATTTGGTCAGAGTTTTGATGTTTTCTGATTGGTGCAACTTGTTTCCGTGAATTTTAGGGAGTTGTTTTTAACGTGTTAACAGGGTGACTTGCTCACCCACGTTCTTTGTATGTGGTCAGTCGGTCACATTTCCCTGTGCCTTTCCTACCGTTTCAGTCCCGGGTATGGCACCTTTCACCCTTTGTCAGGCGTGTGCGTTGCAGTGATTGTGTGAGTGAATACCGATGATGTGGCGGTGAGTGTTGTAGGTTCTCTCCTCACCGTGTAGTAGCAGTTTTCCTGACTTTATTCACATTCGTTTCTTATAAGGGGGCTAAGACGTCAAACGGTCCGACTTGGAGCAGGGGAGGCACCACAGGATATTTTAATTTCTACTGTCTATACTTTTACTAATAAATTCATAAAACTTTGTCAGCATGACCAAAAAGGATTCAGGATTCACACGCATAGCAGTGGAAGTTCAAAAACAAAACAAAATAATTTTTTTACACGTGACATTTCATCATCTTTTCACTGACTATTGGCTGTATTTGTTGCTTTAGATAAACTTTTCTTCATAAGTCAAACAAATTCTTCGAAGAATTTTGCACAGCATTCAAACCATACTTACAGGTAGATGAAATTACAGAATTTTCCGAATCTATTAAAAACTGTGGTAAAAATTGGGATAATTAACTATGAAATTTGAGTTTTTTCTAAACATGAAGTTTTAAATGTAATAGCTCATTCATTTTTTCATAAATTAAATAAATTCTAGAGTTTAATACACCTATAACTATGATTTTTATGCTGCGCAAAATTCATGGAAGAATCTCTCTTACTTAAGAAGAAAAGTGTTTCTATAGCAACAAATGGAGCCAATAGTAAGTGAAAAAATGATGGAATTTCACATGTATAAAAAATTTATTTTGTTATGTTCTTGAACTTCCACGGTTATGAGTGTGAATCCTGAATCCTTCCTGGTCATGCTGACGAAGTTTTATGAAAAGTATAGACAGTGGGAATTAAAATATCCTGCAGTGTCTCTCCTGCTCCAAGTTGGCCCGTTTCACGTCCAACTCCTCTTAATGTGCGTAAGGGTGCTGCTAACGTCGTCGTTGAATGCGTGTAAACTTCAAACACACACACACACACACACACACACACACACACACACACGCACATACACACACACTGGCACACAAAACTCTTGTGGTCTGAATGTATTTCGCCTTCTAGATATCTTGAATACGAGGTGGACTATTTTTATCGTTGTTAGTTATTCTACATCTACATCTATACTCCGCGAGCCACCTTACGGTGTGTGGCGGAGGGTACTTATTGTACCACTATCTGATCCCCCCTTCCCTGTTCCACTCACGAATTGTGCGTGGGAAGAACGACTGCTTGTAAGTCTCCGTATTTGCTCTAATTTCTCGGATCTTTTCGTTGTGATCATTACGCGAGATATATGTGGGTGGTAGTAATATGTTGCCCATCTCTTCCCGGAATGTGCTCTCTCGTAATTTCGATAATAAACCTCTCCGTATTGCGTAACGCCTTTCTTCAGAGGATCTCACATAATTCTGAGCGAATGACCATCTAAGGCGCCTTACACCGACTCAGTTATTACGCGCAGTATACGAGGTGACTCCAGAAGGCAAACTAGACATTATTACGTCTAACCAAGTAGAATTTATTTGATGTTGAATTATACTTCGAAGTGACACCGGTATATGACACGGTCTTACAGAATTGTCAATATGTCTCTGTAAACAACGATTGGAACGTTATACCAGTAGTTCACTTCCTTGACGACATAAGTCCATTCCTTGGTCACAGAGCCGCTTGCGAACGACAGTGTGATAGTCGTCAACATTAGAAAGTCTGCGGCCGCTATGAGTCAGCTCCTCGAGTGGCCGGGCACTGTCGGCCGTGGTCGATGCATTGGTCCTCCTTGCCGACAGCATCGCATACGTCTGTACAGTCTCTGTCACATTGTTTGCTCTATTTCACTACGGCTTGACGTCAGAGGTTTACGGTGAATCTGTGTTCAGTTTAACTGTTTTGCACACAAGGCCCGTACAGTTGCACGTGCTTCAGCTTTGCAGTACGTTTCCAGTGGCCGCGCCAGTTCACAGAGACACTGTGGTGCTCCTGCTACCCGTCTTGCGGCTGATCTGCGTCTGCATGAAAAGCGACACACGTACTTTCCTCTGCTAATGCACCACACTACCACAATGTGCTTAGCGCGGGGCGAAATGTGTAACTTACCTTTTGGTGTCTCCTCGTAATTTCCTCCGTGTTATTTGTTAATTGCTTTGTATTACCTTTCTGTAATACTGACTTCAAGTTCGATTCCTTTGTAAAACCCTTCTGCATATTGTCTCCATCTTGCAGGCGTCCATTCTTAGCTTAGTTCTTGTAAGCCATTTGAGCTCACAAATATCCTTATATATATTCCTTATATAGGCTATAGGAAATATCGTATCAGATATGCGACTGGATTCGTGATTTCCTGTCAGGGAGGTGACATTTCGTAATAATTCACGGAAAGGTATTAAGAGAAACAGAAGTGATTTCTGGCGTTCCCAAGGTAGTGTTATGGGCCCTCTGTTGTTCCTTACCCATGTATACGACTTGGGAGACGATCTGAGCATCCGTCTTAGGTTGTTTGCAGATGATGCTATCGTTTATCGTCTAGTACAGTCATCAGAAGATCAAAGCCAAATGCAGAAAAATTTAGGTAAAACATCTGTATGGTGCTGAAATTGGCAATTGACCCTAAATTTTGAAAAGTGTTAGATTATCCCTATGAGTACTAAAATTAATGCGTTAAACTTCGGTTACACGATAAATAAATGAAATCTAACGGCCGTAGGTTCAACTGATTACCTAAGTATTACAAATACGAACAACTTAAATAGGAAAGAACGGATAGAAAATGTTATGGGAAAGGCGAACCAAAGTCTTCATTTTACTTACGGTACACTCAGAAGATGCAACAGATCTACTAAAGAGGCTGCACTACGCTCGCCCGTCTTCTTTAGGTGTACTGCTGCGTGGTGTGGGATCCTTACCAGGTGGCATTAACGGAGAAAGTTGAAAGAAGGGCAGCACGTTTGGGACAGAGCGTCACGGACATGATACAGGATTTAGAGTGGACATCATTAAAGCAAAGGCGTTTCTCCTAGCGTCAGGATCTTCTCACAAAATTTCAGTCACCAACTTTTAACTCCAGATGCGAAAATATTTTGTTGATGCCGACTACGTGGGGAGAAACGATCGTCACAATAAAATAAGGGAAATCAGAGCTCGCATGGAAAGATGCAGGTGTCCGTTTTCTTTTTTCCGTGTGGTGTTCGAGAATGGAATAACAGAGAACTATTGTGAAGGTGGTTCGAGGAACCCTCTCCCAGGCGCCTACGGAGTAGCCGTATAGATGTAGATGTAGACGTATATTAAAGAAATATAAGTTGATACAGTAGGCAATCCGGATACGACGAGGAAAGTAGAAAAATAATTGTATTTATCAAATGAAGACGAATTTGAATACCCGATTGTGGAAGGAAGGTAAATTTCTGGTTTGAAATTCATGCGGCCTGAGTTTCTTTTGTAGAAGGGACCTAATACATCCCGGCGCGGACCGGCAGATACAAAGCAACACTCTGAAATTTTAATTAAAGCAGTGAGTCTTGGCGAGGCCAGGTGGGCGCGCTTCCGGCCCGCGCCTATTGTCCGGCCTTAAGCCCCTGGCTCGCGGTGCGCCCTCTTTCTGTTCGCTGCCGTGGAAAGCGCCTCGCCGGCTGACAAAGGCGCCAGCCGGCGAGCAGCCGGGGCAGTTCCGCGCCGCCATTCACGCCGGAGCGGATGCGGCGGTGCGGCGGCGCGTCAGAGGCGGCGGCGGCGGCGGCGGCGGAGCGCGGAGGGCCCACCCGTCTGCCGGCGCGAACCGCCAAAGCCGGGCGCCTTCCGTCCGCGTGGCCGGCGCTGGTATTTAGGTGGCGCGCAATGGCGTCTTCTCTCTAACGCTCGTGTGTCACATAGTTGAAATCGCTGGCAGCCAAGTTCCGAACGCTGGTCGTTGTACTGACCAATTACACATTTAGGAGTCGCCAATGGCACACTTCACTGTGCAGTATCAAAGCGAGTTGCTTCCGCCTCGGATTTGAATGTGTAATTTCAACAAGTGTCAAAGATAATATTCTGCAAAAGCGTTATTGTATGAATCCCCAAGCCATGTTCCTTCCATCCCATCCTCCCTCTTCCACTTGGACTAAAGGTTTATAACAACCTGTAATTGATGCACGTAAGTACGGAACACCAGGTACACAACAGAATAAAATAAAATAAACAGAAATTTGTAGAAATTCAAAATAATTAGGAGTATGGTTATTTACGCTAAAATCCACAAGATCCCGTTGTGGAGCGATGGTTGGTCTTTCGGGAAGAACAGCGAACAGTCACGAACAATATGAATTTTACTGCGGACCGATTGCAACTATAGAATAGTCATCAGTGCGATGAACGGTACAAAAGACGAATGGCTCAGTAAAGTAACAGTGATTGCAAAACAATTTGGAAATTTGCGGTAAGAGCTTATAGGATCAAACTGCTGAGGTCATCGGTCCCTAAGATTACACACTACTTAATCTAACTTAAACTAACTTACGCTAAGGACAACACACACACCCATGCCCGAGGGCCGAGGGAAGACTCGAACCTCCGAACCAAGCGGATAGCCCGCGCGGCAGTGACTGCAACCAATGCCACACAGCAATACAGTGTATACGTAAAAGACAACTTGCCATAAAACATCTAGTGTTGTCACATTGAAATACAGTTCACAAGTCCCTAGAACACATCTTGAATTCGGATATACACCGATTCGCCAGATCATTACGACCACCTACCTAATAGCCAATGTGTTCACCTTTGGCACGGATAACAGCGACAACACATGGTCGCATCGAAGCAATGAGTCCTTGGTAGGTCACTGGAGGCAGTTGGCACCACATCTGCACACACAAGTCACCTAATTCCCGTAAATTCCAGTGAGGGTCCGATGAGCTCTGACGCCACTTTGTCACATCCCAGTTGTGTTCGATCATGTTCAGATGATGGCGAGGTGGGTGGGGGTACACGAATTGAAACTCACCATCACACTCGTGGCCTTGTAACACGGCGCGTTATCATGTTGGAAAATGTCACTGCCATCGGGAAATATGATCGATACGTGGTATGCGACCAGTGTACGATACGGCTTGGCCGTAAGGTGCCTTGTACGACGTCCACTGGAACCATGGACGCCCATGTCAATGTTCCCCAGAGCATAATGGCTCTGAGCACTATGGGACTTAACATCTGTGGTCATCAGTCCCCTAGAACTTAGAACTACTTAAACCTAACTAACCTAAGGACATCACACACATCCATGCCCGAGGCAGGATTCGAACCTGCGACCGGAGCGGTCACGCGGTTCCAGACTGAAGCGCCTTTAACCGCACGGCCACACCGGCCGGCCCAGAGCATAATGGAGACGCCGCCAGCTTGTTTCCGTGCCACAGTAACAAGTGTCAAGGAGCTCTTCTCCTGGAAGACAACGGATTCGAGCCCCAATTTCAGTCATAGCTGCCGATGTCGTGATGTTAACATTGGCGCATGCATGCGTCATAGGCTGCGGAGGCCTATTGTTAGGAGTATTCGGAACACCGTGTGTTCAGACACACTTGTACTCTGCCCAGCATTAAAGTCTGTTGTCAGTCCGGCTACAGTTCGCCGCCTGTACTGTTCTCCAGTCTGCGCAGCCTACAATGTCCGAAATCTCCGTGTTGTCCTCATCATTTCATCTTCATCATCATCATCATCATCATGAGTCGTGACAGTGGCTAGATTGGACTGTGTACAAAAACTTGGGCTGTGTAAAAATTGAGACTTTATCAGGGCGCTGATGACTGCTCAGTTGAGGGCCCCACAAACTGAAGATCATCATCATCGACATCTCTAATGAGGGGTGGCCGTCCAACCCCTACGCCGTTTGGACGTGGTTTCACCTCGGTTTCGTCACTTGTTGAAGACACTCGGCACAGCTCTCCTCGAACACCCAAGCCGTGCAGTTTCCGAAATGCTCTTGACGACCCTCTCGGCCGTTACAGTTTTCTCTCGGTCAAACTCAGATAGATCGCGCCTCTTTCCTATTCTGTACACGGACAGCATGCTCACTGGTACTAGGCTACATGCACCGTGCCTGTCTCTGACCAGCAGTCATTTCTGGTCAGGTGAAGCAGCTATCGCCTGAACGGGTTTATATCTTTGGTAGGTTTGAGGTTATAATGTTCTCCCTGATCATTGTACATATACTAATTACTGCGAAAGATACAGTAAGTGAAACCAAATTCGTCGAAGTCTAATACAAAGCTGAAACTGTTCCTTACAAAAGACTGCAACGGTCTCTCAATGCGTCATATACGAACATCCACGCCCTCTGTGTGGGTATACCATTAATTGTGTTGGACCAAACCATTTTAGTTTAAACAAATTACAAAAACCAGTGGACATTCATTACATCAAACTTTAGGTGTACAATAATGTGAAATTTTTTTTCAAGTACATTTAATGGGTCTAGAATTAAAATTGAAAATATTTTATAGCTAAAGTATACTGGAGTATGGTGGTTTCACTCGCGTCATGTGTTCCCGTGTGACATTCTTCCACGTACTAGAAATAATCGTCAACAGAATACCATGCTCTATGATTAAATAGACAAATTGGGTGAAGGCCATAAAAAATAATTTTTTCCTATATGTACACAATCAGATGCATGATGAACACTCATGACATCGAGCAAGCAGAAATCGAAAATTCTTAGAAAAATACAAGTTGCTGTGCTGCAACACACAACTTGCGTCAGACGACGTACAAAAGAACTCTATATAAATACGGACAGCATAACATATTACTTTAGGAAAAGACATCTTCAGTTCTACAGGTACTTGTGTAGGATTGTTTAAAAGATCTTCACAAAGAGTTATTTTAAAACGTTAATGCTCGTAAATTAGATGCGAAACAAATGAAAGAAACACAAGAAGCGTGCGTTAGCGTTCTCGCTTCCCACGCCCGGGTTCCCGGGTTCGATTCCCGCGGGGCCAGGGATTTTCTCTGCCTCGTGATGACTGGGTGTTGTGTGATGTCCTTAGGTTAGTAAGGTTTAAGTAGTTCTAAGTTCTGGGGACTGATGACCATAGATGTTAAGTCCCGTAGTGCTCAGAGCCATTTGAACCATTTGAACCAAACACAAGAAGCTATGGGACGATTGGAAATATCAGAAGTATAAATTAAGGACGGAAAATAGTTCAGAAGGAAAATCAAAAACAAGATAGCTGAAGAGGGCTCAGGGAAGAAACAACAGGAAAAAATGGACAGAAACGAGGAAGAACAAATAACAGTGAATTGATGGGGAGGTTTTATGATGAAGAGAGAAGACGAATTCTTAACAAAGGTGTGCTTGGCTCGTTTCACACCTTCTCTTAAAGGGGAATTATCTAAAATAATAAATTGCCGAATTGTTAGAAAGCAGAATGTATCTTACTACGCACTACTGTTTGTTGTTGGACAGCCGTTTACGCGGAGATATGAAGCACAAGCGGAGGGGATTTTATTTCACGCCCCCCCCCCCCAAAAAACAAATGGTTCAAATGGCTCTGAGCACTATGGGACTCAACTGCTGAGGTCATAAGTCCCTAGAACTTAGAACTACTTAAACCTAACTAACCTAAGGACAACACAGACATCCATGCCCGAGGCAGGATGCGAACCTGCGACCGTAGCGGTCGCGCGGTTCCAGACTGTAGCGCCAGAACCGCTCGGCCACCAGCGGCCGCCTCACGCCCCCCCCCCCCCCCCCCGTAACCCCATCAGGTGGCTGGGAATAGTGCAACAGCAGGGAGTCATTCAGTAATTACTATGCGAAAATGATCGGGTTGTTTCAACTAAAATTTGTATATTATTAATACAGCACAGTATTTCAGTTCTTAGCACAATAACACTGCTCCTTTTAAAGAATATTTTACCAGGCTACTGACTCCGCTCGAATAATAGACCCACAGCAGCTTAAGCTCAACAGTTGCGGTGCTGTGAAAGCTGCAAGCCCCCTCAGGCAAAGCCGGAAATCATTGAAAGCAGGTGTTGCCGTTGTTCCAATTGTGGGGTTAAAGAGATGGCTCTGTGATAAGCAAACTAACTTTCCCATAGCTATGTAGGATGAGTGATAGTCGAAAGTATATGCTTCTATTTCCTCAGTCGTCTGGAATTATTGACTTTGTAAATTCAGTGACACGGAAGTCATAAAGAAAACGAATTGAAGAAAAGTAACAAATCTCTACTGATCCATCATGTATATCTCATCTTCTAATTCAAGTAAGTCATATTTTCTTCTGCTTACAATATTCGTCAGGTACAGTCCTTATCCTAGTTGTAGCGTAGCAAATAAAAAATGGTTCAAATTGATCTGAGCACTATGGGACTTAACTTCTGAGGTTATCAGTCCCCTAGAACTTAGAACTACGTAAACCTAACCAACCTAAGGACATCACACACATCCATGCCCGAGGCAGGATTCGAACCTGCGACCGTATCGGTCGCGCGGTTCCAGACAGTAGCGCCTCGAACAGCTCGGCCACTCCCGCCGGCCGTAGCAAATAAACTCTGATTAATCGTCAAGGCTAAGCCATTGGTGATATAAAAATTCAATGTTGTTCTACTCTATAGATTATGTACTTCATATTTATACACAAATTTATGTACTGTCTGATTTGGACAGCACAGGAAGTATGTATTTATGGTTGTACGTGTAAAATTTGTTTGTCAGTACCTCTTTTTAATAACCAGTGAATCTTCCCACTTAAAAAAATAACGTGAAGCACAATTCTCATAGGTAATGAAAAAACAACCCTTTTTAATGTGGCTCTTCTTATCAGAAATTGTTTTCTTTCTGCGCAGTAAACCCAGCATACAATGATATGATGAAACTTTGCCTTGTAATAGCCCAAATAATGACCCAACTAACACATCAATAAACATATCTACCTACCAAAATTGAATATACATGTTTTTCCATGACATACTACACATATCAGGATAATACACTGTTCGAAGTAGCTCTTCTGCAGGATGACACACATTTCTCTCTCTCACACCAGCGTCCTTCATTAAGACCTGTCTTCTTAGATGAAAGTTGATTGCATCAGGACGGGAAACGTATTGTTATAAATACGCCATGCTACTTGTGAAGTTAAATTATCGATGAAAGTCATCAAATGCAATGATTGACTGAGATAAAGCTATCATCTTGTAGCACATGATAACGGAAGAGTGGCAGACGAAGGTTCAAAATGTAGTTAAAAAATACCAAGGAAATGGTTAGGAAGTTATAATGAAAACAATATGGGAATGTAAATTACATATTCGATTATAAACCGAATCAACATGACAATATGTAATCCATTACATATATGTAAGTTGAAGAGAATCACTGTTTCCAGCTGGACCAGGACGTTAGGCGGAATCAGCATCGGCGAGCGAAAATGTGTACCAGGCCGGGATTCGACCCCGAGATCTCTTGCTTACTAGACAGGTGCGTTATCCATTGCACCATCAGGGGCACAGCGCTATCTAACCCGCTTGGACTATCTCGGCACACTTCACAGCCGATCCAAATTCCCAACGAGAGCCACCTGCCTACAGTCGCTGTGCGTTTTACTTTCATTTGCTACCCTGAGATCCCCACAGGAGGTCGGACATATTTGCGCATCCACACTGAAGAAGATGAAGCCATTGACCACTAGGCATATCAAATACACGAATGTGCGGTGTCTTTTCTTTTGGACATGTCCGAAAGAACAGACACCACGCATTCACATAACATTTGATCCCTTGACACCACACCGACACGTGAAACGCTAGTCGCATCTACCAGCATTACATGAGTTTCGTCTCAAACAAGAAATAAAGCAAATCACTAAGTAAATTAAACTACAGGGAAGATTGACTGAAGTGTCTGCTAAATGTTTTGGACTCACTGACAACATTTTGATTCCATAACCACACCCATGATGACTGACTTCAAATAGACGTGAACATGTGGACCCATGCAGGGGGCTCGCCACTCCTTGGCGGGTTTGTGCTTGGCTACCATGGGGCCCCAGCCTTTGCGGGATTTTTCCCTTCAGTGCTACATGTCTATCCTGTTGCTATTTTTTGTCCGGGGTGTTTTTAGGAATGTGTCTACATTTTCAGTAGCTGACAATAAAACAGTCTCACCAGTGTTTACAGTTTTTTTTGTTATTTTTCTTTTGTTTCTTCGTTCGCCTTCTCCTACCCTTCCTCCGCTTCGCCGTTTGAGGCCCCTCTTTTCCTTCTTCCTCCCTCTACGCTCCTGAAGGCGGCCCACACATCTGACATGTAACAGGTGACTGGTTAACGCGTAATTCCCAGCCCCGTGTCCACAGGTAGGGTTCTAACATACCGCCTGGTACAGGCCAAACTCAGGCAGGAGTGACAGCTTGTGCTGCTACCTTCCGAAATTGCCGATTTGTCCCTCTGACCGGTGATCGGGAGGTGTGACTTGAAGTGTGAACAGTCACCTAAGGCGGGTGAGAGGGGGCCCACCATCAGAGATGCTGTCAATCATGGGGGATTTTCTCACAGTGATCCAATAATAATCTTCGCAGTCCACGTCTACCAAACGTCAACGGAATGAAGCTCCGTTTCAGACCCTCCCAGCTGCACCACAGTTCCTGGTGGTTTCACATACTGAAGACGGTGAGTCCTTTGCAATGGTAAATCCATTTCTTATACAAAAAGGTGTTGATACAGTTGCCGGCAGTGTGAAATCTTGCTCTCGTTTACACAATGGCACTTTGCTTTTGGAGACTACTTCTGATTCACAAACACAACTGCTTGCTACATCGTTTCTCCATGGCTATCCTGTTCACGTCGAGGCCCATAGCACTCTGAATTCTTCCCATGGTTTTATTTACACTTGCTCGATGACCGAGGCACAAATCCAAACGTACCTCTCTGGTAAGGGTGTCATTGCCAACGCGTGATGAAAAAGATAGGTGCCTCATTAGTGCCACGAACACACACACACTTTTTCCCACCTTTGATGGAATAGTGCTTCCATCCAAGATCTAAGTTGGTTATGAATTATCACAGTCCGATCATAATTCCAAATCTGAAGTGTCGTCGTTTCAACCACACGCGAATATGTTGTCGACATATAGCCTAATATGTAGCCTGTGGTAGGGATGCGTATGAGGGCGATTATCCGCCCCCTTCTCCCCGTATCAGCTGCAATGGTGACCATGCCGTCTCCTCTCGAGATTGTCCAGTGAATCTCGATGAGCGGGATATCCAGGAGATCTGGGTAAAGAAAAAGTGCCATGCCTGGTCGCTATTGGTTAGCCGAAAACCCAGTATTCTAGCATCTAGCATTTATAGTACTATTCTTGCTATATCTCGTTCCATGAAGGACATGTCCACGCAAATATGCGACCTAAGATTGTGAAATCACCCATTGTCGTGATGGCATCGCCGTCTCCTTGTAAGGCTGTGCAACAAGCCATCACATCTCAAATTCTTCGTTTCTTTTCTGTTCCGGTTTTCCCACAGTCCATGTTTCACTACCATACAATATTGTGTTCCAAACGTATATAAATTTCTTCCTCAAATTAAGGTCTACCTCTGATCCTAGTAGACTTCTCTTGGCCAGAAATGCCATCGATCCTGATGTTAAGTTTCTCGCTATTCTCATTTCTTCTCCTTCTGATTACTTTAGCCATTGTTTGATTTACTGTCAGTCCATATTCGGTACACATTAGATTGTAAATCCCATTTAGAGGATCGCGTAATTCTTCTCCAATTTGATGTAGGATAGCAATGTCATTAGCGAATCGTATCACTGATCTCCTTTTATCTTCAATTATAATTCCGCTCTTGAATCTTTCTTTTATTTTCATCATTGCTTCTTCGATATGCAGTAGTAGCGAAAGACTACATCCCTGTTTAACTACCTTTTTAATCCAAGCCCTTCGTTCTTGGTTGTTCACCATTATTACTTATTCTTGGCTCTTGTAAATATTGTACATTACCTGTCTCTCTCTAGAACTTACTCCTGTTTTTCTCACAATTTCGAACATCTTACTCCATTTGATATTTCTGAACGCTTTTTCCACGTCGACAATTCCTATGAGTGTGTCTTCATGTTTCTTTAGTCTTGCTTCCAACATATACCGCACCGTCAGAATTGCCTCTCTGCTGCCTTTACCTTTCCTAAAGCCAAAATAATCGTCATCTGACATATCATCAACTTTCCTTTCAATTCTTCTGTATATTAGTATTGTCAGCAGCTTGGATGCATGAGCTGTTAAGTTGATTGTGCGGTAATTCTCGCACTTGTCAGCTTTGGAATTGTGTGGATGATACTTTTCCGAAAGTCAGATGGTATGTCGCCAGACTCATACATTCTGCACACTAACCTGAATAATCGTTTCTGTGCCCCAATGATTTCAGAAATTCTGATGTAATATTATCTTTCCCTTCTGCCTTACATGATGTTAAGTCTTTCAAAGCTCCCTTAAATTATGATTCTAATATGGGATCCCGTATCTCTTCTAAACCGACTCCTACTCCATCTTCAATGACATGAGACATATCTTCCGGCATCAGTATCCTCTTTCCACCTATTCACTCTTTCCTGTGCTCTTAACGTTACCAATCTTGCTTTTAATTTCGCCGAAGTTTGTTTTGACTTTCCTGTGTGCTGTGTCGGTCATTCCGACAATTATTTCTTTTTCGATTTCTTCGCATTTTTCATACAGCCATTTCGTCTTAGCTTCCTTGCGCATCCTATTTATTTCATTCAAGGCAAGAAAAAGCCTATCACTAAACTGTTCACCGTAACACACTCTCTGCCCTGCCATCCTATTCATAACGAATGCTACTCCCGTTATAATAATAAATGAAAAGCACCAGTTTGCTTTTGTTCTACAATATTATTTTTACTGCTAACCGGTTTTCGGCTTACAAGGCCATCATCAGGCATTTACTGAGTATTATCACCAAAGAAGTTAAATGTTAGCAGACAACATTGGAAGAGAAGTAACACATCTAGGGTGAAGTAGAAATATACAGTGAGTAACATCTTTGCAATGAAATAGTAAAAACTGAACAGTACATAAATAACCATGGAGTTGACAGGAAAACCTTTAGCACAAAATAAGAATAGCATGCCTACATAACAGTTTCTATTGATAAACAAAACTACTGAAATAAGATAAAATTAGTACTAGGCAAGGCTGCATCAAGAGGTATGAAACATGGAGAGTGATACAGAACCAATTAAAAAAGAAGAGACAGTTGTCAATGTAAATACAAAATACGCGAGGAACTTAAGCCATATCAATACGATAAACAGAAATTAATAAATGCAGGAAAATTGAGGTGTTTGAGGGAACCTACAGTTTGAGAGTGTGGTGGTACTGCATTTTAACATTAACATTATAATCAAAGCAGTGGCTGTATACCAGTTTACATTAAATAAATAAATAAAGTTTACATTAAATAAATAACTCCCGTTATACCATTTTCTGCTACTGTTGATATTACTCTATACTCATCTAACCAGAAATCTTTGTCTTCTTTCCATTTTAGTTCACTGATACCTACTATATCTAGATTGAGCATTTGCATTTCCCTTTTCAGACTTTCTAGCTTCGCTACTACATTCAAGCTTCCGACATTCCGTGCCCCGACTCGTAGAATGTTATCCTTTCGTTTGTTATTGAATATTTTTCTCATGGTCACCTTCCCTTTGTCAGTCCCCTTCCGGGGATCCGAATGGGGGACTATTGCGGAATCTTTTGCAATGGAGAGAGCATCATCACACTTTTTTTCAGTTATACAGGCCACATGTCCTGTGGATACACGTTATGTGTCCTTAATGCAGTAATTTCCATTGCCTTCTGCATCCTCATGCCGTTGATCACTGCTGATTCTTCCGCCTTTACGAGCAGTTTCTCACCCGAAGGACAAGAGAGTGCCCTGAACCTCTATCCGCTCCTCCGCCCTCTTTGACAAAGCCGTTGGCAGAATGAGGGTGACTTCTAATGCTTTAAGTCTTCGGCCGCCAATGCTAACTATTAATCAACATTTAAGCGATGTCGAGTTTCGAACCCGGGAGCGAGGACGTTATTATTACTAATGGAAGACTCTACCCTTGGAACACATGCGTACAGGGTTTATGAAGGTGAAATATGAAATCATCGTAGACCAGTATTGGCCGAAGATCCCCATCTGGTATTGTTCACCTGCCTAGCGTAAATATTTTTATTTGACGCTACTTCGGCAACTTGTGCTTCGATGATGATGATGATGAAGACAACACCCAGTCAACGAGAGGATAAATTCTCCAACTTGACCTAGAATCAGACGTGGGACTGCTGCATGGCAGTCAGCGGCGATTATGGCTTTTATTATTATTATTTCTTTCCTTTCTCAGACGTTATGTCTGGTTAAAAATGGAAAGTGACGCGGACCTTGATCAAGCGTGACTTCCTTTTAACTGTACGGTATATGTTACATTGCATTTAGGAACTTTCGGGTAATTGAACATGTATAAATAATTACAGATTTCTGTAGTTGTATATATACGTTTGGGTGTAGCTGTATTGCGTTGATGTACTGGTGGATATTGTGTGGTGTGACTCCTGTAGTTGATAGTATAATTGCTATAATGCCAACTTTATCCTGATGTCACATGTCCTTGACTTCCTCAGCCAGTTGGATGTATTTTTGAATTTTTTCTCCTGTTTTCTTCTCTATATTTGTTGTATTGGGTATGGATATTTCGATTAGTTGTGTTAATTTCTTCTTTTTATTGGTGAATATGATGTCAGGTTTGTTATGTGGTGTTGTTTTATCTGTTATACCGGTTCTGTTCCAGAATAATTTGTATTCATCATTCTGCAGTACATTTTGTGGTGCATAATTGTATGTGGGAACGTGTCGTTTTATTAGTTTATGTTGTATGGCAAGTTGTTTATGTATTATTTTTTCTACATTGTCATGTCTTCTGGTGTATTCTGTATTTTTTAGTATTGTACATCCGCTTGTGATGTGATCTACTGTTTCTATTTGTTGTTTGCAAAGTCTGCAGTTATCTGTTGTGGTCTTTGGATCTTTAATAATATGCTTGCTGTAATATCTGGTGTTTATTGTTTGATCCTGTATTGCAATCATGAATCCTTCCGTCTCACTGTACATATTGCCTTTTCTTAGCCATGTGTTGGATGCGTCTTGATCGATGTGTGGCTGTGTCAGATGATACGGGTGCTTGCCATGTAGTTTTTTCTTTTTCCAATTTACTTTCTTCGTATCTGTTGATGTTATGTGATCAAAAGGGTTGTAGAAGTGGTTATGAAATTGGAATGGTGTAGCCAATGTATTTATATGAGTGATTCCTTTGTGTATTTTGATAGTTTCTGCTCGTTCTATAAAGAATTTTCTTAAACTGTCTACCTGTCCATAATGTAGGTTTTTTATCTCGATAAATCCCCTTCCTCTTTCCTTTCTGCTTAATGTGAATCTTTCTGTTGCTGAATGTATTTGTATTCTATGTTTGTGGCATTGTGATCGTGTAAGTGTATTGAGTGCTTCTAGGCCTGTGTTATTCCATTTCACTACTCCAAAAGTGGGTCAATATTGGCATAGCATAATTATTTATAGCTTTTGTCTTGTTTCTTGCTGTCTATTCTGTTTTCAATATTTTTGTTAGTCTTTATCTATATTTTTCTTTTAGTTCTTCTTTAATATTTGTATTATCTATTCCTATTTTTGTCTGTATCCTAGATATTTATAGGCATCTGTTTTTTCCATGGCTTCTATGCAGTCGCTGTGGTTATCCAATAAGTAATCTTCTTGTTTAGGGTGTTTTCCCTTGACTATGCTATTTTTCTTACTTTGTCTGTTCCAAAAGCCATATTTATATCATTGCTGAATACTTCTGTTCTCTTTAGTAATTGGTTGAGTTGTTGATTTGTTACTGCCAGTAGTTTTAGATCATCTATGTATAGCAAATGTGTGATTTTGTGTTGGTATGTTCCAGTAATATTATATCCATAATTTGTATTATTTAGCATGTTGGATAGTGGGTTCAGAACAAGGAAGAACCAGAAAGGACTTAATGAGTCTCCTTGGTATATTCAACACTTAATCTGTATTGGCTGTGATGTGATATTATTTGAATTTCATTACTATGTTCAGGAACCGCATCAATTTAGGATCTACTTTGTATATTTCCAATATTTGTAGTAACCATGAGTGGAGCACACTATCAAAAGCTTTTTGGTAATCAATGTATGCGTAGTGTAGCGACCTATGTTTAGTTTTAGCTTGATATGTCACCTCTGCATCTAATATCAGTTGCTCTTTACATCCTCGTGCTCCTTTGCAGCAGGCTTTTTGTTCTTCATTTATAATTTTGTTCTGTGTTGTATGTGTCATTAATTTTTGTGTAATGACTGAAGTTAATATTTTGTATATTGTTGGTAGGCATGTTATGGGGCGATATTTTGCTGGGTTTGCTGTGTCTGATTGATATTTAGGTTTCAGATAAGTTATCCCTTGTGTAAGTGTATCAGGGACTGTGTATGGGTCTGCAATTTAACTGTTAAATAATTTAGTTAGATGTTAATGTGTTGATGTGAACTTCTTTAGCCAGAAATTTGCTATTTTACCTTTTCCAGGGGCTTTCCAATTGTGAGTAGAATTAATTGCTTGGGTGACTTCATGTTGCAAAATTATCACTTCAGGCGTTTGTGGTATCATCTTGTATGTGTCTGTTTCTGCTTGTATCGACCGTGAATGTCTGTTACGTTGTACCGTGTTTGACCATATGTTGCTCCAGAAGTGTTCCATGTCTGTTATGTTTGGTGAATTGTCTATTTTTATGTGTGTGTTATTTATTGTCTGGTAGGATTTCTTTTGGTTTATGTTGAATGTTTGGTATTGTTTCCTTCTATTTTCACTTGTATTGTATATTCTAAGTCGTTTGGCCAATGATTCTAATTTCTGCTTCTTTTCATCTAATTGATCTATCGCTTCTTGGTGTGAGATTTTTCTTAACCTTTATCGTTTTTTGTCTGATATTTAATTTCTTATAAATTGTGTTAGCTGTCCGATGTCTTTTCTCAGTTTTTCTATTCTGATGTGTAGCCTGTGTTGCCATGCTGGTTTTGTGGGTTTCTTCTGTGTGTATATTTAGTGTAGTGAGTTCTCCTATATATACCAGTAGTTGTCACTGTTCCATAGTTGTATTTTCATTTATTTTGTTGTGTATGATTGTGTTGATAGTTGTTATTGTTGCTTCGACTTGTGGGTTATTTGGTGGTCTATGAAGAATGGTCTGTGTTTGTGTCTTTGTATTCTATATATTTCAGCTGATCTTTTTCTTCTATATCTAACATGTGTGTCACTTCGTGTTCTATTTGTGCTTGTTGTGGTGGCTGTCTTAAGATTTCGTTTTCCTCTGTTTGTTTGCTCTGGGACGTTCGAGTCCATTACTGTATTTTCTTCTTCTTCTGATTGCACATTACATTCTTCCAGTATTTGTTGTACCTGTTGTTTGATGTTTTCTAATTCTGACTGGGGTATCCTGTTATTATTACACGAATCTGATCAGCTAGTCGTTGTTCTGTTAAAAATTTTAATTCTGGCTATCTGGTAATAAATGTTGTGTATACTTGTGATCTGTATCCAATTGTGTCCGCGGCTCGTGGTCGTGAGGTAGCGTTCTCGCTTCCCGCGCCCGGATTCCCGGATTCGATTCCCGGCGGGGTTCGGGATTTTCTCTGCCTCATGATGATTGGGTGTTGTGTGATGTCCCTAGGTTGGTTAGGTTCAAGTAGTTCTAAGTTCTAGGGACTGATGACCATAGATGGTAAGTCCCATAGTGCTCAGAGTCATTTGAACCATTTTTGTATCCAGTTGTGTTGGTTCCTGAGTTTGTTGCTTAGTAATAACAGAACATGAGGTGTCAGTTAACGTCATCTGACCATCTAATCCTCTGTCTTTTATTATTATTATTGGAGTGACTTTTATGACGTTCAGATGACCACAGTTAAAATCTTCATGTATTATGACTTTCAAATTGAAAAACAAATAATTTTTATAAACAATACCAGATAAAAATATTCAGAATAACCTATTGTATCTCTTTTTTATTCGTGTGTATAAGGAATAAGAGTGAACGAAACAAGGATTCACGTCATTGGGCACCAGAAGCAGGGAGGAATCAAAGATCACAGGAGAACTTATGTAACACCCTGTCGACTAAAGAAAGGAAGAAGGATATCTGCAAGAAGTGCTAGATGAAGCAATCGCAGCCGCACTCAGTGCACAGTCTCCAGATATGAGGCTATCAGAGTCGTTACGTCCTTTAACAATGTAATGAACATAGTGACCCAGGAGCCATGTGATCATATTTGTTTTCATCTGAGGAAAAAAACATACATTCGAATGAGTAAGAATATCATCCGAAAAAGCCGTTTCCGGCCGTCGGGAAACAAGAGCCAACTGTCGACGGATACAGTGTAAATGATCCCATCCACAAGAGATAAGCTCGTGAACTAAGAACTCAGTATGATGACATTCGTCACATGGATCGGTTGGGAAAAGGCCTATGCGAAAAAGGCGGCCGCCAAGTGGTATTAAACGATGGATGACCCTACGCCACGATGAAGCGATCTCCATCGCATAGGTGATATAGGAAGGCTGAAACCTGACAACTTTCCAAAATGTTGACAGGGAACCTATTTCAATAGGAGACAGGCAAGAGAGCTCACCCTAACGGGATAGTAAGGCTCCGATAGTCCAGTGCGCCTTTTAAACGATATCGACACCTAAGAAACAAATAATAATAAAAAATGCGCCAGTACATCGCAGTTTACTGTTAATCCGCTCAATACCAACGGGAGGAGACAGACTGACCTGCTGGAGACAGGAAAATAAATGAAATGTAATGGAATATGGGGCATTTGTACATGTTAAGATATTGCGTCGTACAAAAAACATGGACGCCTTCGCTTTACTATTGGGAACACCTAATCCTAGCCGCGCGGTCTGAGGCGCTTTGTCACGGTCCTTGTGGCTCCTCCCATCAGATTTTCGAGTCCTCCTTCGGGCATGGGTGTGTGTCCATAGCGTAAGTTAGTTTAAGTAAGATTAAGTAGCGTGCAGGCTTAGGGACCGATGACCTCAGCAGTTTGGTCCCATAAGTCCTTACCACAAATTTCCATATTTTACCTAATCCTACGAGCTTGCAGGGCCTGACCACCGCTTCATACCGAACTCGAAAGATGTGTCGTCGTCACAGGATTGGACCGGATAGTTGTTTGAGTCTGCGGGCCATCGTCGCGGTAAGATTAGATTAGATTAGATTAGATTTACTTTCATTCCAATTGATCCGTAGTGAGGAGGTCCTCCAGGATGTGGAACATGTCAGAAAAACCACAATACATGACAAATATTTACAACTAAAAGAAATAAGCTAATGTACCACTCCACAGGTCCCAAGTGGAATGATCGTCATTTTTTAATGAACACTAAGAGTCATTTTACAAATACTAATGCACTGAATTTAAAATAAAAAAGTTTTTTATTTATTTATAAGGTAATACAACTACTGTAATACTTATTTACAATGAACACATTACTGCACTGAAATGGTGCAGAAGTTAGATTATACTAACACACACACAGACACACACACAAATTTTCAATGAACACATTACTGCACTGAAATTGTGCAGAAGTTATGTTGTACTTATATACAAATTAGTTGGTTTTACTAAGAAATTCATCAATGGAGTAGAAGGAGTTGGCCACCAATAAATCCTTTAGGCTTCTCTTAAACTGAATTTCATTGGTTGTTAAGCTTTTTATGGCTGCTGGCAAGTTATTGAAAATGTGTGTTCCTGAATAATGCACACCTTTTTGTACAAGACTAAGTGACTTTAAATCCTTGTGAAGATTATTCTTATTTCTAGTATTGATTCCATGAATTGAGCTGTTGTTTGGAAAAAGTGATATATTTTTAATGACAAATTTCATTAAGGAATAAATATATTGGGAAGCAGTAGTTAGTATCCCTAGTTCCCTAAACAGGCTTCTGCAGGATGTTCTTGAGTTCACACCACATATAACTCTCACTGCACGTTTTTGTGCCCGGAAAACTTTAGCTTGGCTTGATGAATTACCCCAAAAAATAATCCCATATGACATTATGGAATGAAAGTAAGCATAGTATGCCAGCTTTTTCATTTTTATATCCCCTATGTCTGACAAAATTCGCATTGCAAACAGAGATTTGTTAAGACGCTTCAGAAGTTCTGTGGTGTGCTCCTCCCAGTTGAATTTATTATCAAGCTGTAATCCCAAGAATTTAACACTGTCCACTTCTTCTATCTTCCTGTCATTGTATGTTAGACATATACTCTTGGGACACCCCTTACAAGTTCTGAACTGCATGTAGTGTGTTTTTTCAAAGCTTAGTTACAAAGAATTGGCTAGGAACCAGTGATTAATGTCCACAAATATTTTATTGGCTGATCTTTCTAAGACTACATTTGACTTGCTATTTATTGCAATGTTTGTATCATCGGCAAATAAAACAAACTTGGCATCTGGTAATGTTACTGTTGAAAGGTCATTGATATACACAAGAAAAAGTAAGGGCCCCAAGATGGAATATCCGTGCGATGTTGTACACTTTACTGAAAAGCACTTGGTGAATAAGGCTAAGTGAACAGCGTTCGTGTTCAGAATCGCTCCCTGAACAGGAGTCGTAACCTCAAGGTTAAGTGCCACCATTTAGGTTGGGATCCATCTACTGTCATTCTTATCGGCCACCTTTGCCCAAGGGCAGGACGTGCATTTGTGATCATTAAAGTGGGCACCAGCAAGACGGTTAAAGTAATCGAAGCTATCCTTGTGCCCGGAATTATCGTCAACATTTCGTACTGAAACCATGACATCACCGGCGTAGGTCTGCATCGAGAATCGTTCTGCCAAAGTAGTCCAGCTACGTAGTTGCACTGCAGCACGCGGATTCAAGGGTTCTAAGAACAAAACATAGAATGACATGGATAATGGGCCCCACCTGGCGTAGGTCCCGACGGATCGAAATCCGGGTCGCAAAATGACCCTTCACATCCACAGAGGCACGGATACGAGTGGAAGTATTGTCTGGGACCGGGAATTTTTCCTGAGTAAAACCCAAACGCCTTGCGGAAGTCGAGAAAAAGCAACGCTCCGGATATATTAGTGACCGCAACGCCGTCTCTGCATTCGATAACAGAAGATAGTATCGTACGCTCAGGCACACAACTTTGGTGAACGGCAATTATTTTGCCGAGAAACTTACAGAGATGGGTTTTTACAGCTCGGATGACAATTTTATAGTCAAGGTTTAGGAGTTCGTTCAGATGTGTGTCAATTCCTAATGGACTAAACTGCTGAGGTCATTGGCCCCCAGACTTACACACTACAGTAACTTAAACAAAGTTATGCTAAGAACAACACTCACACATCCATTCCCGAGGGAGGACTTGAAGAACCTCCAGTGGAAGGGGCCGCACAATCCGTGAAATGGCGCCACTCCATGCGGCTTTAGGATGATGATGATGATGATGATGATGATGATGATGATGTCTGGTTTGTGCGGCGCTCAACTGCGCGATTGTAGGCACCCATGCAAATTCCCAACCTTTGCTCAGTCTGTGGTGTCACTGCCAGACACCACACTTGCTAGGTGGTAGCTTAAATCGGCCGCGGTCCATTAGTACATGTCGGACCCGCGTGTCGCCACTGTGTGATCGCAGACCGAGCGCCACCACACGGCAGGTCTCGAGAGACGTACGAGAACTCGCCCCAGTTGTACGACGACGTTGCTAGCGACTATACTGACGAAGCCTTTGTCTCATTTGCCGAGAGACAGTTAGAATAGCCTTCAGCTAAGTTAATGGCTACGACTTAGCAAGGCGCCAATTGTCACAGTGCATGTATCTTACGAGTCTCATTTGTATAGTCAAGAGAGATGTATCACAAGGATTGATTAAAAGTTATATTCCAAAGCTACGTATTTTCCTTATAGCAGTCATAACATATCCTGTTCCAGACTTGACGCCAGTCGGCGTGTGTGTACGCGTGCCTTTCGGCTTCCTTCTCAGTGTGGCGTAGCTCGTTTGTTACGCCACAACAGATTGGCGACGAGGATTACAGGATCGTGTTCTTTCTACTTGCTTTGCTCTGCATTAATTGTGTCATGGCTTCGCCACAATCTCCAGATGTACTGTCCGAATTTTATCGCTTGCAGAATCAGCAGACGCAGGCGTTATTGGATGCCCTTGGACAGCTCGTCCAGGGTCAATGTGCGCTGCACCCCGATGCGGCCGCCGCCGCTTCATCACTACCGCAGCCACAACACGCGGTTGCACCTCCGTTTCGTAGCTTTGACGCAGCCCATGAGACCTGGCCGGAATGGTCTCGACAATTTGGTTTCCATCTAGCCGCCTACAGAATTCAAGGTAATGAGCGGCACCCGTTTTGCTTTCTTGTGTCGGTGTGTCCACCTACCGTGTGATAGTGAAATTGTTTCCCCGACGCAACATAGCAACTCTGTCCTACGAAGAAATTTTGTCTGCGTTAGATGCCTATTTCAAAGAAACAGTTAATGTAGTTGCAAAAAGGTATACGTTCTTTCGTACCAAACGTACGGCCGGTCAGACTAATAGGGAGTGGGTTGCATCATTGCAAGGACTTACTAGGGATTGTGATTTTGCATGTGAATGTGGACCTCTGTATTCAGATACTATGGTGCGCGATGCAATAGCACAGAACGTTTCTGATGTTCGCATACGGGAACAGATTTTGAAACTAGTTAATCCCTCCCTTCAACAAGTGATAGACATATTGGATAGGCAAGACACACTTGACTTTGCTCAGGAATCATTTGAAACTTCGCCAGCAGTGTGTCGCATTGACAGGCCCGCCGGGCGCGCAGCACGGGACGCTAAACGGCCCTCGCGCACGTCCGCGCAGCTGCAGCCTAGCTCGCAAACACGTGTGCCACGTAAGCATGCCAATGCAGTTCTAAAGTCATGCCCGCAGTGTGCAACTAGACATTCGCGTGACGATTGCCCGTCACGCCAAGCTATTTGCTTTTACTGTCATAAGAAAGGACATGTTCAAAGTGTTTGCCAGAAAAAGCTAAGATCAGACAATCAAAACCATTCCAGGCCCTTTGCTTCGCGCCGGAATCGAACCAGGGACAATCAGGCTCGTGGACCTTCGCCCATGGACATTCATGTCGTTAATTCCACCCCGTCCAGTGCCACTTTATCTAACAGTGACTGTGTTTGTCCCACAAAAGGTGTGCGTCGACGTCGCCGGAACTCCCGTAAAGTCACAAGTGCTTCTGTACCTGTATCAGTTCAAATTGCACGTGAAAGTCGCTCTTGTCGTCAGCAGGACAATAAACTTTTTGTAGACTTAGACTTTGGAGGCAAAGTGATACCATTCCAGCTCGATACCGGAGCTGCAGTTTCATTGCTCAATCACGACACGTACAAACAAATGGGCAAACCTCCGTTGCATGCCGCAAATGTTCAGCTCAATAGTTACTTAGGACAGCAGATACCTGTGTTAGGACAGTGCAGCCTTCTTGCCACATACATGGGACAAACAAAACTTGTGTCTTTTTCCGTTCTTCGTTCTTCTACAGCAGTGAACTTGTTTGTTTTAGATTTATTTCAATTGTTTCACATGTCTATAGTAAATCAGGTCCTATTCGTGAACCAGACTGTGCCTTCCGCCAGTGTTTCTCGTCTTTGTGAAGAATTTGCAGACAGTTTTGCAGCGGGCCTTGTTGCGCTAAGAACTATGAAGCACATTTGGAACTCAAAGTGGACGCGCAACTGAAATTTTTCAGAGCGCGCAATGTTCCACATGCATTGCGTGATGAGGTCGCCAGAACGTTACACGATTTAAAATCTCAAGGTGTAATTGCACGTGTGCAGGCTTCTCTCTGGGCCTCACCCTTAGGAATTTTGCCAAAACCTTCCGGAAAATTAAGACTTTGCGTGGATTTCAAGGCAACTGTGAATCCACAACTTGTGACTGCAACTTTTCCTTTACCCTGCCCGGAAGATCTTTTTGATAAACTGTGCCCGGTAAATACTTTTCGAAATTGGACCTAGCAGATGCGTACTTGCAAATACCAGTGGACGAAGAATCCCAGCGCGTCTTTGTGGTTAACACGCATCTTGGATTGTACCGATTCAAAAGACTGCCATTCGGGTGTGCATCCGCCCCTGCATTGTTTCAGCAATATTTACAAACTGTTTGTGCGTCGGTCCCTACTGCTGCGAACTATCTGGACGATATTGTGATCTCCGGAAAGACAGAAGCCGAACATTTAGCCAACCTACGAACGTTATTTCAGGTCTTGCGACAAAATGGTCTTCGCTTGAGGAAGGACAAATGTGTGTTTTTTGCTCGTGACTTACCATATCTGGGCCATGTCATAAATGCACAAGGCATACATCCGAGTCCAGAGCACCTCCGTGCCATACAGGAGTTACCTTCGCCACAGAATGTGAAGCAGCTACAGAGTGTGTTGGGAAAAATTAACTACTATGCCAGGTTTTTGCCGCGCACTTCTTCCATTTCAGCTCCGCTTCATCGCTTATGCCGTAAAGGTGTTCCGTTCGTCTGGACGACGGAATGCGAACGCGCCTTTCGCCAGTTGAAATCGGCGTTGCTTTCAAATACTTGCCTTACGCCATTCGATCCCCAGAAACCCCTTTTGTTGATGGTCGATGCATCGGATTTCGGGATCGGTGCTGTGCTTGCGCACAAAGATGGATCGCATGATCGTCCTATTGCCATTGCTTCAAAATTGCTCTCGTCTGCGCAACGCAATTATTCCCAGATAGAGAAAGAAGCTTTAGCTCTCGTGTTTGGTGTTACTAAGTTCCATGATTTCTTGTATGGTCGTCACTTTACCATCATCACAGACCACAAACCTTTGACATCGCTTTTTCATCCGAACAAGCCTGTACCTCCACGTACAGCGCAGAAATTCATTTGCTGGTCTCTTTTCCTCTCGCAGTACCGCTACGATATCTTGTATCGGTCCACTGCTAAGCACGGAAACGCTGATGTGTTGTCCCGTTTGCCTGTTGCTGAGGATAAAGCATTCGATTCTTCTGAACTTGCTTGCATGTTCATTGATTCGGAAACCGATGACGTGGTCGAATCGTTTCCGATTGATTTTCGTCGTGTCGCTACAGCCACAGCAGCTGACCCTGTCCTTGCTACTGTTTTGCGTTTTGTTGCTATGCAATGGCCCTTGTCGAAGTCACGGATCGAGGATCCGTTGGTTCGCCGATTTTTTGCTCACAAGGAGAGACTTTTTGTACGACGTGGTGTTTTGTTGTTGCGTTCTGATAATGATCAGTCTAGAGTCGTGGTCCCACGTTCGTTACAGTCCTCTGTCTTACGGCTTCTTCACCAAGGACATTGGGGTATAGTGCGAACGAAACAACTTGCTCGTCAGCACTGTACTTGGTTCGGAATCGATGCTGCGATTACGAATATGTGCTCTTCTTGCATGGCGTGTGCCGAACAACAATCCGCCCCACCACGGAAATTCTTTGCATGGCCAAACGCCACTTCCCCTTGGCAACGCTTACATATAGATTTTGCTGGTCCATTCTGGAATGCTCGATGGTTGGTTGTGGTCAATTCTTTCAGTCATTTTCCTTTTGTTGTCCGGATGTCTTCCACGACGTCATCTGCCACCATACAAGCGTTATCCGCTATTTTTTGCATTGAAGGTCTTCCCCAGACTATTGTTTCCGACAATGGCCCACAATTCATGTCCGCAGAATTTCAGTCATTCTGCAAGGCCAATGGTATTCAACATCTGACATCCGCGCCGTTTTCGCCTCAGTCAAACGGTGCCGCTGAACGGTTGGACCGGACTTTCAAGTCACAGATGTTGAAGTTGAAAGAGTCGCATTCTAGGGAGGACGCATTGTTGCTCTTTTTGTCTTCGTATCGCTCTCAGCCCCGCGATGGTCGCTCGCCGGCTGAGTTGCTCCATGGTCATCCTCATCGAACCTTGATGTCTTTGCTGCATCCGCCGCATCAGGTTCCAGTGCAGCGGCAGGCTACTGCTTTTGCTCCTGGCGACGTTGTTTTCTATCGCAACTATCGCGGTTCACGGCGTTGGCTCGCAGGGCGCATTCTTCGCTGCCTCGGCCGCGCGATGTATTTGGTTTTGGGGGCCTCTGGTGTGCGTCGGCATCTCAATCAGCTGCGCCTCTGTCGTCGCCTGGGTTCTGCCGCTCCCCGTCTGCTTTCAGCGACGGTGGGTGCCGTCCGGTCAGCGCCCTGGGGACCCATCTACTGGCTCGCCTCATCCCCAGGTGTTACCGACGCTGCCTTCCATTTTGCCTCATGGCGACGCGCCGCCGCCGCCACCTGTTCTCCCGCCGGCGCCGGCCGCAGTGGACGCCTCGCTGCAACCGCATGGCGACTCCCTGGGTCACGCGCCGCCGATCGCTTCCCGTGACCAGATGTCCTCCGCCATGGAACTCTTGCCCGCTCCGGACCAGATATCGTCTTCGCCCGTCGGGTGCCCCGACCATATGGAGGTCGACCCTTCGGCCCCTCCTGTCTCATTACGGGCGCATACACCGCATGTTGACGTGCACCCTGGACTAGGTTTTCAGGCGTTTCCTAGCTCCCCTCGGACCTAATGGCCGGGTGCGGGTGGCACAGCCTCGCCTGTTCTTAGGCTCCCCACCTCATCGCATACGTCAACATGGCGTCCTCCCCACGGCGGGCGGAAGCCTTATAACACGACCGTTCGCCGATTTTCGGGGGAGGAATGTGGTGTCACTGCCAGACACCACACTTGCTAGGTGGTAGCTTAAATCGGCCGCGGTCCATTAGTACATGTCGGACCCGCGTGTCGCCACTGTGTGATCGCAGACCGAGCGCCACCACACGGCAGGTCTCGAGAGACGTACGAGAACTCGCCCCAGTTGTACGAAGACGTTGCTAGCGACTATACTGACGAAGCCTTTGTTCTCATTTGCCGAGAGACAGTTAGAATAGCCTTCAGCTAAGTTAATGGCTACGACTTAGCAAGGCGCCAATTGTCACAGTGCATGTATCTTACGAGTCTCATTTGTATAGTCAAGAGAGATGTATCACAAGGATTTGATTAAAAGTTAAGTATGTTCCAAAGCTACGTATTTTCTTTATAGCAGTCATAACGTATCCTGTTCCAGACTTGACGCCAGTCGGCGTGTGTGTACGCGTGCCTTTCGGCTTCCTTCTCAGTGTGGCGTAGCTCGTTTGTTACGCCACAACACAGTCCACTCTCGCCACTTTCATGTATGATGATTATATGATGAGGACAGCATAAACACCCAGTCATCTCGAGGCAGCTGAAAATCCCTGACCCCACCGGGATTCGAACCCGGGACCCCGTTCTCGGGAATCGAGAACGCGACCACGAGACTATGAGCTGTGGATGCTGCTTTAGGAGATTAATCGAAGTGAGTCAAGATCAGGTCGAATCTTGGTTTTCGTGATGAGGGCCATTATACTGTTCTTGAAAGGAGCAGGAAGAGAGACTCGCCGTATCACTTCATTGATCGTTGACGTTATTGTAACAACTATGAGAGGCCATCCAATCCAGGTGATTGAGACCCGGTAACAATATCATACATATTGTACATGTGGAAAAACTTAAGTTAATTGGAGGGCGACTACGAAACCCAGCAAAGGTGAGAAGTCGACATGAAAATTTTTAGTCGGAAGTTGGGTTTCATACAGTCCAGTAAAGTAAAAAGTTTATTGAAAATTAGAATATGACTCTGTGGAACGTTCAGACTTAACCATCGGCGTTAGCGAAGGGTGCATTGCGAATGCGTTTGCTCCACGCCCACAGACAGATAAGATGGTATAGTTAAGTCAGTTCATCTTGTAAAATGGGACGTGGTTCAGATATCGTCCGGAGTCCTTCAGTTATAAATTGATTTAACTGTGGCAGTTTGAACTTAACTCGTCGCACATACATCATCCGTAGAGGAGCTCACCATCATTATCGTAAAGCTGACGTAACACGGAATAATAAAATTCTTCGGTGCACCGGACATCTACCACCCTTATGGTACCAAAACACGCGAGACCTGTGCGAATTTGGCACGCATTTTCCACCACACCATGATAAACGAGTACCGTCCTATAGCACGAGAGCAACGGGCCCATACTTCTTGAATGACAACTCCAAGCAAATGTTCTTGTAGGTTGACTATATTGAGCCTCTAAAGAAGGCATACAATTTTACCGGCACTTAATTAAATGTGAGGGCTACAGCACAATGATCAATAAAATACGCGTGCATCACATCAACATACAATAGGTGTCCACACAAGGAATGAGAATGGCAAAAGCAATCAGGTCGACTGCGGGGGTAAGTGTAGGATACGGAGACATCTAAGCATCGCGTAGATGCAATGAGTGTACAATGTCAACTAGTTATTTACTAAAACTAAAATTAGCGACTGATCCGCCGACAAGAGAACACAACTAAAATCACCACCCAATAGAATCTTTATGAAGTAGATAAATGATTTCCTCTTTGTAGAAACGTGAACGTTCCAAAAACGACCGGAGCCAGAAGGGACATAGAAAAGAGGTAAAGTGAAATCACAAATACCCCTACCATCATTGAGAGCTTTGAATTTTGGTAATAAAATTCCTCCCCAATAAAAGAAAGCAGTGCCCGTAGAAAGTCTGGAATGCACGTTAAAAAAAGATCGACAGTCAAGAAGTTGAAAACCGATAAAATAATACTTTCTGTAAAAAAAATAAAAAAAAAACTGCAGCAGAGTCATGTACAAACAGTCGTAAAGACCAGAATTCTGAACAACTCCTGTTAATATTCAAAATGAGAAATGTATATGCTTGCTCAGACAACTGAACGGGAACAGAAACTACAAATTACAAAACCATCATCGACCGGAACTGTGTACCAGTATCCTCGGTAGAATTAATGGAGAAAACGGAGGGAACAGAAGTCTGAACATCTCCCCCATCTTGTTTTTTCACAGTTTCAACTGTCTCAGGCTAGATACGTCGTTTACTACGGCTCTTCGGAATTGCTGTAACCAAGTTCGGTTGTGTGTTTGAGTCATGCATAAAATTTGTGAGGAAGGAGACCTCCGCACCCCACTTGTTACGGGCAGAGGCTCACATATGGAGATCTGTTTGGAAACGACGGCGTCCACCTGCCCTTGGGAGTCAAGTATGGTTATAAAGAGGTTTCGACAGGGAGGCCGCGACAGAAAGCGCAGCAGTAGCTTGGGAAGCCGAGACAGCAGGAGAAGTATCCGATAGAGACGGGGAAGACAATTGGATTCCTGAAACATGATCGTTAAAAGGCGGTCCGTCTGAGGTGGCTTGGGATGACTGGAGAATCGCCAGAGGAAGTATCAGTAACCACCTGATCAGGTGTAGAAGCACTGATGCCTCATTTTCCACAAACTCAGACCGGAGAAGAAGGTCTTTCAAGGAGAGCTATCTAAAGGGCGAGCAAAGAAAAAGGCTCATCAGTTGCGTTGTGCGACGCTTGTTTTGATTAACTGGGGCCGGCACCGACGGCGTTAATGTCCCTTCGCATGGGCTAGTATTATATCTGAAAGATCCATTTTGATCATCACAACCGAGGTTGGCTCAGCTGCAGAATCCTGTCATAGAAGATTCGGTAAAGTCATCTTTTTACACTGTTCGCCAGCAGGTTTTAATACCACGACACGACGCGGTCGGTTGTTTCGGGGGTGACCGCTCCGATTACAAATCAGGCAGATTCCTTCCTAGCTGGTATAAGTAATACGAACCCGATAACCACATAGCAAGTAAGAGGGATATTTTTTTAATCACCATTTCCACCGACCGGAAACCACTACAGGCCTGTAAGAGGTCGTGAGCAGACCACTGTTCCCTTCGAATATATGGTATATCCCCATAAGGGAGCAGGATGGACTTCAGAAAACTGTCACCTTCCTCGGGCAGAAGATTAAAAACCCAGAGATATACCACTTCTGTATTTGCCAAAAGAGTCGTGCTAGTGGAACCATTGCGATGAGTAAAGGGGAACTGAGAACCGTGACGTAATAGTGTCCTTTCAACCTGAAGAGGGTCAAGTAATTTAACAAAAAGGACATATAATTCTGAATCAAAGCACGGGGTATGCACTTGATATGCAGTAACTTTAATCTTGTCCATCAAATAGTCATGTATCTCTGAAGAACCGTGCCGCACATGCCGCGTGCATTTATCTAAATTGAAGCAGACAGTACATGTAGCGCCGGCCGCTGTGGCCGAGCGGTTCTAAGAGCTTCAGTCTGGAACCGCGCGACCGCTACGGTCGCAGGTTCGAATCCTCCTTCGGGTGTGGGGTGTGGATGTGTGTGATGTCCCTAGGTTAGTTAGGTTTAAGTAGTTCGAAGTTCTAGGGGACTGATGACCTCCGATGTTAAGTCCCATAGTCCTCAGAGCCATTTGAACCATTTGAAGTACATGTACCTGGAACACTCGTGGGAAGTATGTTAGACATAATGGCGCAAGACAACGCCTCGTCAGCAAGAGCTACACAAACACCAGACGCTAGACAACAAAAAACAATACGACGCACACAAGGACTGACGCACACTGTACGCAGAACAAGGAAGACACGTGGCGCTACGGTGGAAGCGGAACTGAGAGAATCTACTTGATCTGCACGCGAAGTGGGAATGCTGCGCTGATTACTGAGCTATGGAGGCAGACAGTAAAGAGAGGAGACCTTCAAATGTATTCTAAAATTTTCGTACCAGTATTGGGCGGCGTCAGTAGCTGCATTGTTTCCCAGTCAAAGACCTTCGAGGGTACGCTTATAAGGACTGACAGGACAATCAGTGTTCCGTATCCTGCTTCTCATTAAAATAGTAAAAATTGTTACCGTCATCTTATAGCCCCCACCGTCATGGGTTTGTCGTTACTGGTGAAACACCTGAGGGACTTCGAAGTTGGCTCCTCCAGATGACTACCCGTTGGCTGAAATTCTTGCGAGTGGTATCATGCAGGTGGTTCTATGTCCACATTGTCATCGAAGCTTCACTGATCTTTAATCTTACTGGATACTTGCTCTCTGCAGAACAAATGAGATGTTTTTCATCGAAGGTTTGTTTGAATCTTACAGTGTATTCAATTACTTACTGTCGAATATACAGTATAAGCAGAGGAACCAGCAGCTCTGAACAGTTTGCCGAGGGATGTAGCCCTCTTAGAGACACTTGTTACATGGCGAGTGTCATTTAGGCTGACATCCATTTTTCCCATATGGATAGATCTAGTCCAGACTGTGCAGACGTACTCAACAGTAGTGAAGCTCAGAGCCAGCCACACCAGGTCGTCTGAGGCGCGGACTCTACGATTTGCTTCCCAATCACTGCATCAGAACGTTGCCCCCAGCTACTTTCCTAGCAGTTTGGATGCAGTGGCTTCACTAGGCGAAGGCTCGTCAGGGAATGCACCTATATACACTCCTGGAAATGGAAAAAAGAACACATTGACACCGGTGTGTCAGACCCACCATACTTGCTCCGGACACTGCGAGAGGGCTGTACAAGCAATGATCACACGCACGGCACAGCGGACACACCAGGAACCGCGGTGTTGGCCGTCGAATGGCGCTAACTGCGCAGCATTTGTGCACCGCCGCCGTCAGTGTCAGCCAGTTTACCGTGGCATACGGAGCTCCATCGCAGTCTTTAACACTGGTAGCATGCCGCGACAGCGTGGACGTGAACTGTATGTGCAGTTGACGGACTTTGAGCGAGGGCGTATAGTGGGTATACGGGAGGCCGGGTGGACGTACCGCCGAATTGCTCAACACGTGGGGCGTGAGGTCTCCACAGTACATCGAAATTGTCGCCAGTGGTCGGCGGAAGGTGCACGTTCCCGTCGACCTGGGACCGGACCGCAGCGACGCACGGATGCACGCCAAGACCGTAGGATCCTACGCAGTGCCGTAGGGGGCCGCACCGCCACTTCCCAGCAAATTAGGGACACTGTTGCTCCTGGGGTATCGGCGAGGACCATTCGCAACCGTCTCCATGAAGCTGGGCTACGGTCCCGCACACCGTTAGGCCGTCTTCCGCTCACGCCCCAACATCGTGCAGCCCGCCTCCAGTGGTGTCGCGACAGGCGTGAATGGAGGGACGAATGGAGACGTGTCGTCTTCAGCGATGAGAGTCGCTTCTGCCTTGGTGCCAATGATGGTCGTATGCGTGTTTGGCGCCGTGCAGGTGAGCGCCACAATCAGGACTGCATACGACCGAGGCACACAGGGCCAACACCCGGCATCATGGTGTGGGGAGCGATCTCCTACACTGGCCGTACACCACTGGTGATCGTCGAGGGGACACTGAATAGTGCACGGTACATCCAAACCGTCATCGAACCCATCGTTCTACCATTCCTAGACCGGCAAGGGAACTTGCTGTTCCAACAGGACAATGCACGTCCGCATGTATCCCGTGCCACCCAACGTGCTCTAGAAGGTGTAAGTCAACTACCCTGGCCAGCAAGATCTCCGGATCTGTCCCCCATTGAGCATGTTTGGGACTGGATGAAGCGTCGTCTCACGCGGTCTGCACGTCCAGCACGAACGCTGGTCCAACTGAGGCGCCAGGTGGAAATGGCATGGCAAGCCGTTCCACAGGACTACATCCAGCATCTCTACGATCGTCTCCATGGGAGAATAGCAGCCTGCATTGCTGCGAAAGGTGGATATACACTGTACTAGTGCCGACATTGTGCATGCTCTGTTGCCTGTGTCTATGTGCCTGTGGTTCTGTCAGTGTGATCATGTGATGTATCTGACCCCAGGAATGTGTCAATAAAGTTTCCCCTTCCTGAGACAATGAATTCACGGTGTTCTTATTTCAATTTCCAGGAGTGTATTTAGGAGTGTCCGTGTCTTTCAGCTGGTAGCCTGTCAAATATGCTTAGAGTTCTTGCACTGCCAGTCTAGATATTCAGTGAAATGTGTACAATTGTGTTGTTAAAGGATTCAGTGTTAACACATTATGTTTACTGTAATACGTTGACATGCTAGACCGACACATGTTAGCTACTCGTCAATAAGTTCAAAAGTCTTACACTGTGTAGCAAGAAATAGATCATCTGCGCAGAGGAAATGCTACAGGAATTCGTTGGTCGTATGTGTACAAATGAAATAAAAGTGGTACCAGATCACTTATGTGTGGGGGTCCATTGCGGTAACTTCTCCTCCTACCTTTTTTCTTTTATCGAAACGTTTCTAGAATATTCTGTTCGCAAGAACTGAATGAATGTCTTAAATCAAATGGTAATACTTGAATTGGCTGTGCAGATTATCCAGTTAGAATTTGCAATTCATCATGTTGTAATAGGCAGACCGATTCACAGAGCAACTGATGTCATTAATTTATGTTGGTATACTTCCTCAGTGTGTTCCGTAAGGGTGAAAATTTGGCTTGTGCCGCTCTTTCCATGTGAGTTTATTTCTGCGAGTGGCTGTAGTCCTTCTAGGATTAGTATCTCATAAACTTTGAATACATGGTGTAACAGATATTCGCCTATGGTGTTCAACACGGTTAGGATCTTTTCCTTTTTCCAAAGGACCAATGGCTTAACAATTCCTCTGCATTTTTGGTAATACATGTACGATTACATATCTTATATAAATCTAATATTAATATGATGTAAAGTTGAAGTTTAAGGAACACAAAAGCTGTAGAAAAACAAGTCTCCAAAGAGACAGTACAGCGTGACAGACAAATATTGCCACCAGATTCACAGGCCATAAAAAGCATATTACCGCACCTCGTTTATGTCCCTTGTCAGGCTGCTGGCAATACTTGTATGTTGCTCGGTACTCATTCTTCAGCTAGATGTGTTTCTCTAATCATCAGTCCTTTTAACTTTCTAATATAGATTGTGCATAAATGCCGAGTTGTACACAGAAAAGACTTCAGATGACTGAACAGACACATCTCCGTATTTATGAACGGTATTATTCGATTTCAGCCGTTCAGATGGGCTATTTGTCTTGGAAGTTATTTCATTAATCGTTTTTGAACATGGGAGATTAATATTATAGTATATAGGAAATGAATATAGTTCTACAAGTTCTGCTCAAAACAGTGTTTTACTTGACAAAGATTTGTTATCAAATAACGTTGGCCAGGAAAAGGGTAAAAATTGTGCATCTGTGCTAATAAGAGGCATTTAATACATTAAAAAACAAAAATTAATTCGGCAGAAAACACTTAAACGACACAAAAAATTACTAGCGGAATAATTCAAAGTAGCCGGGGAACAGTTGGAAAAGGTCAGAATGAATTTAAAGTTTTCCCTGAACCTGTCTCAGACAGCAAATCGATACACCCACATAGGTATTGCACGAACATCTGGTTCCTGAAAATGTAATACACTTTTCATTTCGTTTTTTATTTTTTACCACGTTGTCACGGGGCAAAATGTCAATCAAACTGCTGAACGCAGTAGCTACTATTTCTCTTTTTTTGTATAATATACAAGTTTTGTGAATACGCCTTTTCAGGAAAACAAAACACGTTTCTTTTAACAAAATGATTCGCTTACATACAGATAGCATCTTCTCCGCCTATCACGTCTTTCTTCGGTAAATTTTGGATTGACGGAATGTTATGTTCCATAGTTGTAATTTGCAACGTTGTAATACGCTTTGTATATAATACATGAACAAATTTTAACGCCTACATCAACTTCGTATTGGCCTGGTTTTATGCGTGCACACCAATAAAGAAACAGGACATCTTTAGCCAACATTCTGCAAAATTTAATTTGCTGCTACTGCACGTACCTCGCAATGCCTCTTTATAAAAGAAGAAATTTAACGAGGCAGAAGATCAATTTAAACTTCATGTTGAACTGAAACAGCTGTAGTGCTCAATATTATTCCTGTCTCATTCACGTAGAGACTTTAGCATCAAGTGTTGTGTTGGAAGCGTAGACCGCTTGCAATCACCTCGACTATACCTTTCACAACGTAGATTACTATAGATGTAGTCGTAGACAGGCTACAAATTAACGTCCCATTCTACGTTTTTCTGTCTGTATGTGAAGTCTGGTCTGGGGAACTATTCTAGGGATTTTGATACAGTTTTTCGTAACAGACTGAATCATGAGGAAGTTTTGTGCGAATAATTTAATACCGCTAAAAAGCCGCTAGGTTGAGATAAGTTTTCATCATAAGTAGGTCACAGAATTCCATATTTGCACCGAGTCCAACGACAGTAAGAATTTTATCTGAAACAATGAGCTTTAGATATAAAATGCTAGACAGTCTCTAGGTATCACATTTTCTAGGCGCTGAAGTTGGTTCAAAATGGTTCAAATGGCTCTGAGCACTATAGAACTTAACATCTCAGGTCATCAGTCCCCTAGAACTTAGAACTACTTAAACCTAACTAACCTAAGGACATCACTCACATCCATGCCCGAGACAGGATTCGAACCTGCGACCGTAGCGGTCGCGCGGCTCCAGACTGAAGCGCATAGAACCGCTCGGACACCAGCGGCCGGCCGCTGAAGTTGTTATTATATTGTCAGCAAGTATGCAACTTCAGAGCTGTGTTAGTATACTCTGAGAGTACGTTCTACGCTGAAAGCCAGTAGCATATGAGACTTTTAATGAAGTAAACGAAACAAGTGACGTAGCAACACGTTCAAATTAACTATTGCTGCGCATGCACAGCAAAGCCAGTCTGTGAACCATCAGAGACTGTCAGGTAAAATCGATTAGCGTACTAAGTGGTCGGAGCTCTGGTTGTATACGCAGATTGCATCAAACGTCCAGTCACTTTGTATGACTTGCTATCAGTTCTCTCGTGTTATCCAGATCTATGGAACATTTTAATCTAAAATGGGGAATAACTCGGAATGGAGATGAGATACAGCACAATGTTTTAGATAAAAGTTACAGGTGGAAAAGCTGCTTCTAATGGCCGTGATCTTTAACATGATTTTCAAGGTGATTTGGAGGTTAAAGTGATTTTTTTTAATGGGAACCCTGATATTTGATTCAAGATTTGGAAAGAGCGGCAAATTTCACGTTTAAATCCATACAAAATGTTCAAATGGCTCTGAGCACTATGAGACTTAACTTCTGAGGTCATCAGTCGCCTAGAACATAGAACTAATTAAACCTAACTAAGCTAAGGACATCACACACATCCATGCCCGAGACAGGATTCGAACCTGCGACCGTAGCGGTCGCTCGGCTCCAGACTGTAGCGCCTAGAACCGCACGGCCACTCCGGCCGGCTAAATCGATACATTATCCAAGATCATGGCCAGCTCAATGAAGGTCAAATAAGCAAATATATTTTTTGTTCTAGTAGGGATTAACTTATAATAGAGGGCGGATACAGCAAAATGCATGTTAGATATAAATTGGAAGAGGTATTCCGAGGAATGGTAGGCGAGGAGAGTAATTCAACAACTTGTAAATCAATGACCTACGTTTATTTATGTTTTTTTGTATCTTCAAAAGACCACAATAACATTTTTACGACGTGATGTATTTATTTTTGCCAATAAATAGGTTAATTCAAATTAGTACAAATCTGTGTTTGCCCTTCCCGAATCCGACACCACAAATGAAACACAACTCTACCTTCGAATGACTTTCGATAATTTCCTTTAAAATCAGGGTTACTGATAGTGTTACGTGACCACTTATGCCTCTTCCAGTCTGCATCTAAGATTGTATGTTGTTGTATCCCTTCTCTATTGCGAGATAATCCCAACTAGATTAAAAAGGATATTTGCTTATTTGATCTTGACTGAACCTTGCCATGAGTTTAAACATTGATTATTTTATACGTAAATGTTTCCGTTCTTTTCGAATCTTGAATCAAATGTTACGGTTCCCATAAACTAAAAAAACTAAAAATACTAAACTCTAAATCACCCTGAAAATTAAGTTCAAGGTCACTGCCATTAGTAACAATGCTTGACCCACTTTGCCACCAACAACTTTTATCTGAAACAGCTTAGTGTATGTCGTTACTATCCCGCTTTAGTCGCCATTGTGGATTAAAACGGTGGAACATTAAATATCTACATACCTCTCAAATCGTAACACGGCACTGGTGCACAAAGAGATAAATTTCAGTCTAGAAAGCTATAAACTTAGGGCTGTTCTCGAGAGGTCAGTGCTAGCTGAGCGAAGTGCCTAAAAGTACCGCGGTGGCGCGTAAGAGCTTGTACCCTTGCGCGTATCCGTTGAAAGCAGCGACACAGACGGTCCTGTGGCGGCAGGAAAAGCAGTGCCTAATGAAACGGGACCCGCCGGGCCTTTGAGCCGCAGCTTCACTATTCATGAGGAAGCCACCATAGACCGAGCGGCAGAGGGGTGGTGGACCCACCTAGCCCTCAAGAACCGGAAGCCTTTCGCAGCCAAAGGAAAGCACAGGACAAGTTAATGGTAGGTAAGAACTCGAATTCCTCTTATTGAGACAAAGACTGAATAAGAGGACATTGTCTTCACTAGGTTTAAATAGCTGTTGGTACATTTCGAAACGGTCCTCTGGAATTTCAAATCGACAATTTGGCTCACAGGGGAACGACGCTGTTAAGAGCTCCAAGATTTAATTACCTGTTTAGTGATACGTCAATATATTTGTTCACCATAGAAATACACTACCGCTGGAGAACAACTACGGAGTAAGTGCACGTTTGATATTGTAGGCTGGTGGATTCTCGGACGCCTATAACACATTTCTGAAGCTGTGCGTTATGGATACTGCTGGTTCAAAGCATTTAATATTTTACCATCCACTCAGTTTCATCTAAGAGGTATAAACGTACTCATGACAAGAGAATTTGTGTAACAGGCGATGAATGACACCTAAAACAAAAGGTAACAAAATATGAGAGTACAACAAACGAAAATGCAGAAAACTTTAAAAGACGAGATCACACTCCATACAAACATACAAATACCATACCAACAACATCAATATATTTTACAGATATTTAATGATAAACATGATATGCAGCATAGATCAGTAAAATCACAACCACCAACAGCTCATATGCAACCAAAAATACACCAAAATAACATATAAAAAGATCTAATAATAAATTTAACGGTGTCCAAATACATAACATGACTAGATAGGTCAAAAACACATTTACAAATGAATGATAAGTAAAAATTTAAGATATAGTGAATAACAATGAAAATGTAATAGACCCACACATAACATTATTGATATGTTTGCAATCAGAAGTCTAGTGTGTACTATTAGCATAAAATGTATTACAATAGACTATAATACTAAGATTCCGTTACATCGTAAAGATGCTATCAAATAGTTATTCGTCTAAAATATAACCTATAGTAAATAAATAGCTTAAAATAAACTAGTTTAGGCTGCCCTCTGTTATCCGTGCCGTAAAATATGTGCTGTGGCAAAGATATATGGAATAAACTGTCAAAGGTTGCTATAATGACAGAGAGAAGCTAATAGCAGAGATTATCTATATAGACGTTTCAGGTTGCCGTAGAAACGGCCTCGTCTATCGATGCGACGTTCTGAAAAGCTGGCACAAAGTGCTGTAACGACACCAAAGACGATCTATGTAGACGTTAAGGGTTGCCGTAGAGACGGTGTCCTCTATCGATGTGACACGTCAAAAAATATAGTAGTGAATATAGTAGTCGTTACGGATTGTTCTTAGTAATATGAATGGCAGAATAGAGAAACATGGGGCGTTATTTAACAAGCAATCTTGCCTAGTAAGTAGGAAGGAAACATAGATACAAAGGGCAGCATAAGGTTTTAGATATACAGAGCTCCGTAACACCTTGTGTTAAACACGATATGATTATAAATTCATATAATAGGTAATATTATGTAAAGTAATGCTGATGAGAAAATAACCCATTCAACATTAAAGGACACAAAATCCGTTAAAAGGAGACTGTTAGCGAAAAAACAGTTTGTGAAGAAAAAAAAGGGGGGGGAGTTGGGAACAGAACATTAAGAAGACTAGATAAAGCAGTAATAAATATGAAGAAACTATGACGTCATTAATCATAGCAAAATGTTAATGATAAAATCACGAGTCAGCATTATTTGTATAAAAAGAAGGTGAACTAAAACATAGACTGGAGCGAAAAAAACACAAATGAACTGGACAGACAAAACATCAAAATAGTATGACTACAGGAAATGAGAAATATAACAGAAGATTCATTCGAATCTCAGGCTCATAGAATTTACAATGGAAAACCAGGACAAAGAGTTAAGAAACAGTGTCCAAAATTCGTAATAGGATTTACAGTAAATCTGAAAATGATAGATTCTATAATTGATTTTCAAGCTATTTCTCAGTTAACCGCAAATATATCTCTGAAAAACCAAAAACAAGATCTATGGTATCATAAATCCCCGTGCCCCTACCAATGAGAAAAATTTTCTAACAAGAACTATGGTAGAAGTAGAATAAGTCGGGGTGTTTTGGAACAGACAATAAATCAAATCAATAAAAACAATGTAAAGATCTTAATAGGGGACTTTAATGCCCAACTGGGAAAGGAGAATAAGTAAAAAGATATAATTGGAAACTGGGGCCAACATAAACAAAGTAATAGAAACGGATAAATACTCATTGAAATTTGCAGAACACATGGGCTCATCTCTACGTACTGTAAAAGTAAACTAAGCAAACTTATGAAATGAAAACATCCTGATTGGAGAAGAAGACAGTGGCAGCTGGACCATTTCTGCATGGACAAATCTTTTCATTAAGAAATTTCAGATGTTAAAGTAGTGAGAGGAACAGACACAGGTTTGGATCATTATTTGGTAAAAATCAAAATCAAATCTACGACTTTAAGAAAAAAAAGACAGACAACAATTGGAGATAAAAGAAAGTATTAGCCACATAAAATAATCAAGACTGACACATCTCAGAAAAACACACAAAATACAGTAGTAATGGATAATCTTGAGGAACTAATACCAATTTTAAAAACATGTGCTGAAGAATTGGCCTCAGTAAATCAGTGTAAGAAACATGCATGTAAGACTACGGAATGTGATAAAATTCCTGATGAACGGCATCAAGCTTGGACAAAATTCAAACTCACAAAAACATAAGGAAAAATTCCCTCAACTGATCAGAAAACAAAGCGGCCATATCAAAAGGATCTACTCATTTCCATTGAAGGAAACTACTACAAAATAAATTCCAGAGATTATTTTGAAGCCTTTGATAAACAGTTACGTAGTTACTACCGTTCCACCCTATTGCTGAGAAATAAAGATGGAAGACTATCCCACAATAATAAGGAAAAAGCAGAAATCATGGCAGAAGAGTTCTACAAGCTCTTGAAAAGTGATGGATCTGAGAAACTTTTAACAATAGACACAAGAGTAGTGGGACAAATTTCGGATAGCCCCACTCTGTAATGTTACCAATTTATTCGAGATGGCGTACCCAAGATAGCGACCATAGATGTGGTAACGCACCCGTGACATCGCAGCGGGAAGTTCAAATTTTGACGGGAAAATAAGTCAACTGAGCTACCTCCAGTAAACTGGAAGTGGTGCATTGGAAAAGAGACACTTCACTTCCAGGAGTACATATATACGTCGACTCATGCCGACTTACTCGCTTGGTGAAAAATAGGAATGGATCCTTTAGTATTTAATAGCGATGCAATTTCTGGGTTAAAACGCCAATATGAGGGTGCGAGGGATACAGTAAACTGGCAGTGGAGCGACGGTAAAGAGACACTTGACTTCAATAAGAAGATTCATTCGTCGTCTGTAGCCACTTTACTCACTTGGTGAGAAGTCGGAATGGATCACGTAGAATTTAACAGAGATGCAATAACTGGGTTAAATCGTCAATGCGAGGTTGCGAGGGATACCGTAAACTGCCCACGGCGCATCGGAAAAGAGACACTTGACTTCCAGGAGAAGATACATTCGTCGACTGTAGCCACTTTACTCACTTGGGGAGAAGTCGGAATGGATCCTTTAGTATTTAATAGCGATCCAATTTCAGGGTTAAATCGGCAATGCGAGGATGCGAGAGATACAATAAACCCGCAGTGCTGCATCGGAAAAGAGACACTTGACATCAAGGAGAAGATAAATTCGTCGACTGTAGCAGCTCTACTCATATGGGGAGAAGTGGGAATTGAGCCTTTAGTATTTAATAGCGATGCAATTTCTGTGTTAAATCGTCAATGTGAGGGTGCGAGGGATACAGTAAACATACAGTGGAGCAGCGAAAGACAGACGCTTGTGTAGTGTCGGCAGACTTGCCAACACTACGTACACTAATTGAAAGAGGCGGCCAAGATGCACGCGCTAACTCACGAAGGATGGAGTGAGGTCTGAAACAGGATACGTAATGAATGTTATAAAGAAAAGTACGTAGCTCCTTGAATACTTAACTTTAATCCATACTTTGTATACATCGTTCTTGATGAGACATCTGGAGATTGTGGCGATACAAGTGAGACTCTTTAGATACATGCAATGTTACAAATGGCGCCTTGCTAGTTCGTAGCCATGGACTTAGCTGAAGGCTATTCTAACTGTCTCTCGGCAAATGAGAGAAAGGCTTCGTCAGTGTAGTCGCTAGCAAAGTCGTCGTACAACTGGGGCGAGTGCTAGTACGTCTCTCGAGACCTGCCGTGTGGTGGCGCTCGATCTGCGATCCTGACAGTGGCGACACGCGGGTCCGACATGTACTAATGGACCGCGGCCGATTTAAGCTACCACCTAGCAAGTGTGGTGTCTGGCGGTGACACCACAGCTTGCCTTCCAGGAGAAGATAAATTTCACTTCTGTAACAGCGTTACTCGCTTGGCAAGAAGTCGAAATAGATAATTTAGTATTTAAGAGGGACGCAATTTCTGGATTAAATAGTCAATCTGTGGGACGCAATTTCTGGATTAAATAGTCAATCTGTGGTAGTGAGGGATGCGGTAAACTGGCAATGGTGCATCGGAAAAGAGACACTTCACTTCCAGGAGAAGATACATTCGTCGACGGTACCTGCGTTACTCGCTTGGGGAGAAGACAACATGTATCCTTTAGTCTTTAATAGCGATCCAAATTCTGGTATAAATAGTCAATGTGTAAGTGTGCGAGTGATACAGTAAACTGGCATTAGTACAATGGAAAGAAGACACTTGACTTCCAAAAGAGGATACATTCGACGACAGTATCTGCGTTACTAGCCAGCGGATAACGCGGCATGGATAGTATTTTTAGCGAAGCAATTTGTGGGTTAAATTGTTAGTGTCGGAGTCCGAGGGATACTGTAAACTGGCAGTGGTGCATCGTATAGGATACAATTGACTTCCAGGAGAAGATACAGTCGTTGAATGTAGCCCCATTACTTAAATGGCGTGAAATCTGAATGGATAGTTTAGTAATTAAAGGCGATGCAATTTCTGGGTTAACTCGTCAATGTGAGGATCCGAGTGATACAGAAAACTGGCAGTGGTGCATCGGGAATGAGACACTTGACTTCCAGGAGAAGATACACACGTCGTCGGAAACAACGTGTCTTGCTTAGGGAGAAGACGGCATTTATCATTTAGTATATAATAGCGATACAATTTCTTTGTTAAATCGTCAATGTGAGGATGCGAGGGAGACAGTATACAGGCAGAGCTGCATCGGAAAAGAGACATTTGACTTCTTGGTAAAGATACATTCGGTGAATATACACTCCTGGAAATCGAAATAAGAACACCGTGAATTCATTGTCCCAGGAAGGGGAAACTTTATTGACACATTCCTGGGGTCAGATACATCACATGATCACACTGACAGAACCACAGGCACATAGACACAGGCAACAGAGCATGCACAATGTCGGCACTAGTACAGTGTATATCCACCTTTCGCAGCAATGCAGGCTGCTATTCTCCCATGGAGACGATCGTAGAGATGCTGGATGTAGTCCTGTGGAACGGCTTGCCATGCCATTTCCACCTGGCGCCTCAGTTGGACCAGCGTTCGTGCTGGACGTGCAGACCGCGTGAGACGACGCTTCATCCAGTCCCAAACATGCTCAATGGGGAACAGATTCGGAGATCTTGCTGGCCAGGGTAGTTGACTTACACCTTCTAGAGCACGTTGGGTGGCACGGGATACATGCGGACGTGCATTGTCCTGTTGGAACAGCAAGTTCCCTTGCCGGTCTAGGAATGGTAGAACGATGGGTTCGATGACGGTTTGGATGTACCGTGCACTATTCAGTGTCCCCTCGACGATCACCAGTGGTGTACGGCCAGTGTAGGAGATCGCTCCCCACACCATGATGCCGGGTGTTGGCCCTGTGTGCCTCGGTCGTATGCAGTCCTGATTGTGGCGCTCACCTGCACGGCGCCAAACACGCATACGACCATCATTGGCACCAAGGCAGAAGCGACTCTCATCGCTGAAGACGACACGTCTCCATTCGTCCCTCCATTCACGCCTGTCGCGACACCACTGGAGGCGGGCTGCACGATGTTGGGGCGTGAGCGGAAGACGGCCTAACGGTGTGCGGGACCGTAGCCCAGCTTCATGGAGACGGTTGCGAATGGTCCTCGCCGATACCCCAGGAGCAACAGTGTCCCTAATTTGCTGGGAAGTGGCGGTGCGGTCCCCTACGGCACTGCGTAGGATCCTACGGTCTTGGCGTGCATCCGTGCGTCGCCGCGGTCCGGTCCAAGGTCGACGGGCACGTGCACCTTCCGCCGACCACTGGCGACAACATCGATGTACTGTGGAGACCTCACGCCCCACGTGTTGGGCAATTCGGCGGTACGTCCACCCGGCCTCCCGCATGCCCACTATACGCCCTCGCTCAAAGTCCGTCAACTGCACATACGGTTCACGTCCACGCTGTCGCGGCATTCTACCAGTGTTAAAGACTGCGATGGAGCTCCGTATGCCACGGCAAACTGGCTGACACTGACGGCGGCGGTGCACAAATGCTGCGCAACTAGCGCCATTCGACGGCCAACACCGCGGTTCCTGGTGTGTCCGCTGTGCCGTGCCTGTGATCATTGCTTGTACAGCCCTCTCGCAGTGTCCGGAGCAAGTATGGTGGGTCTGACGCACCGGTGTCAATGTGTTCTTTTTTCCATTTCCAGGAGTGTAGATGCGTCTCTCACTTGGGGAGAAGTCCGCGTGGATCCTTTAGTATTTAATAGCGAAGCAGTATCTCGGTTCAATCGTAAATGTGAGGGTACGGGGGACACAGCAAAATGTTAGTGGTGCATCGGGAAAGAGACAAATGGCTCAAATGGTTCAAACGGCTCTGAGCACTATGGGACTTAACTTCTGAGGGCATCAGTCCCCTAGAACGTAGAACTACTTAAACCTAACTAACCTAAGGACATGACACACATCCATGCCCGAGGCAGCATTCGAACCTGCAACCGTAGCAGTCGCGCGGGTCCAGACTGTAGCGCCTATAACCGCTCGGCCACTGCGGCTGGCGTAAAAGAGACACTTGACTTCCAGGTAAAGATACATTCGTCGAACGTTGCCTTGTTACTGAGTTTGGGATAAGATGCATTGATCCTTTAGTACTTTACAGCGATGCAAGTTCTGCGTTAAGTCATCAATGTAACGGTCCGGCGAACACAGAAATTTGCCGGTAGTGCATCGTAAAACAGACACTTGACTTCCAGGAGATGATACATTCAACAATTGTAGCCATCTTATTTGCTTGGGTGGAAGTCGGATGGATCCTTTCGTATTTAATAGCGATTTCTGGTTTAAACCGTCAAAGTGAGGGTGCGAGGGATACAGTAAACAGCCAGTGCTTCATCGGAAAACTTCGATTTGATTTCCAGAAGAAGATACATAGGTCGACTGTAGCCGCGTTACTCGCTTGGTGGGAAGTCTGCGTGGTTCCTTTAGTACTTAATAGCGATACAATTTCTGCTTCAAATCGTCAATGTGAGGGTGCGAGGGATACAGTAAACTGGCAGAGGTGCAACGGAAGAGAGACATTTGACTTCTTGGTAAAGATACATTCTGTGAATATAGGTGCGTTACTCGCTTGGGTAGAAGTCGGCATGGATCCTCTAATACTTAATGGCGATGCCGTGTCTCGGTTAAATCGTAAATTTGAGGGTGTGGGGGCACAGTAAAATGGCAGTGGTGGATCGGAAAAGAGACATTTGACTTCCGGGAGAAGATACATTAGTTGAACGTAGCGGCGTTAGTCACTTGGGGTTAGGATGCTTTGATCCTTTAGTACCTAATAGCGATGCAAATTCCCGGTTAAGTCGTCAATGTGATGGAGAGAGTGACAGTAAAATGTTAGTGTGCATTGGATAAGAGACACGTGACTTCCAACTGAAGATACATTCGTCGAACATAGCCTTGTTGCTCAGTTGGGGATAAGATTCATAGATCCTTTAGTACTTAATAGCGATACATATTCTGGGTCAAATCGTCAATATTACTGTCCGACGAACACAGAAAATTGCCGGTAGTGCGTCGGAAAGCAGACACTTGACTTCCAGTCGATGATAATTGAAACGATTGTAGCCATGTTACTTGCTTGGCTAGAATTCGGATGGTTCTTGCAGTATTTAATAGGGATGAAATTTCAGGTTTAAACCGTCAAAGTGAGGGTGCGAGGGATACAGTATCCAGCCAGTAGTGCATCGGAAAACATCGATTTTACTTCCCGGAGAAGATGCATACGTCGGCTACAGCCGCGTTACTCGCATGGGGAAAAGTCTGCATGGATCCTTTAGCACTTAATAACTATGCAATTTCTGTGTTAAACCGTCAATGTGAGGGTGCGAGAGATTCAGTAGCCATACAGAGGTGCATCGGAAAAGAGACATTTGACTTCTTTGTAAAGATACATTCGGTGGATATAGATACGTTACTCGCTTGGGGAGAAGTAGCATAGATCCTTTAGTATTTAATAGCGAAGCAGTTTCTCGGTTAAATCGTAAATGCAAATATGGGAGGGACACAGTAAAATGGCAGTGGTGCATGCAAGAAGAGACACTTGACTTCCAGGTGAAGATACATTTGTCTAGCGTAGCCTTGTTACCCAGTTGGGGATAACATGCATTGATCCTTTAGTACTTAATGGTGATCCAAATTCTGGTTTAAATCGTCAATGTTACGGTCCGACAGAGACAGAAAATTGCTGGCAGTGCATCGCAAAAGAGACACTTGACTTCCAGGAGACGATACATTCGACGACTGTAGCCGTGTCAATTGCTTGGGTAGAAGTGGGATTGATCCTTTAGTATTTAATAGCGTTTCTGGTTTAAACATTCATAGATAGGCTGCGAGAGATACAGTAAACTGCCATGCATCGGAAAACATCGTTTTCACTTCCAGGAGAAGATAAATACGTCGACTGTATCCGCGTTACTCGCTTCGGGAGAAGTCTGGATGGACCCTGTAGTACTTCATAGCGATGCAATTTCTGAGTTAAATCGTCAATGTGAGGGTGCGAGGGATACAGTAAACTGGCAGTGGTGCATCGGAAAAGAGAAACTAGTCTTCCAGGAGTAGATACATACGTCGACTGTAATCACGTTACCTGCCTGGGCAAAAGTTGCCATTGATCTTTTAGTATTTAATAGCGATGCAGTTTCTGGGTTATATCGTCAATGTGATGGTGCGAGGGCCACAGTAAACTGGTAATGGTGCATCGTAAAAGAGACACGACTTTCAGCTGAAGATACATTAGTCGACAGCAGTCGCGTTAACGCTAGGGGAGATGTTGGCATGGATACATTAGTATCTAATGAGGATGCAATTTCTGGGATAAATCGTTAATGTGAGGTTGCGAGGGATACAGTAAACTGGCAGTGGTTTAACGGAAAAGTGACACTAGGCTTCGAGGCGAAGATACATTCGTCTACTGTAGCCGCGTTACTCATTTCAGGGTTTCAACGTCAATGTGAGAGTGCGAGGTATACAGTAAACCGTAAATGGTGCATCGGAAAAGAGACATTTGACTTCGCGGGGCAGAACTATTCGTCGACTGTAGCCGCGTTACTCGTTTGGGCAGGAGTTGCCATGGATCTTTTAGTATTTAATAGCAATGCAGTTTCTGGGATAAATCGTCAGTATGAGGTCGCGAGGGACACAATGAAATGGCAGTGGTGCATCGGAAAAGAGGCACTTGACTTCCAGGAGAAGATACATTAGTCGAACGTAGTGGCGTTACTCGATTGGGGAAATTTGGCATGAAAAAAATTAGTTATTAATAGCGATTAAATGTCTGGGATAAATCGTCAATGTGAGGGTGCGAGGGATACAGTAAACTGGTAATGGTGCATTGGAATAGATACATTTCACTTCTTGGTAAAGATACATTCGTTGAATGTAGACGCGTTACACGCTTGGGCAGAATCCGGCATGGATCCTTTAGTATTTAATAGCGTTGCATGTTCTCTGTTAAATCGTATATCTGAGGGTGCGAGGGACAAAGTAAACTGGCAGTGGTGCATCGGAATGTAGACACTAGACTTCCATGCTTGGAGAGAAGTCGGCATGGATCCTTAAGTATTTTTAGCGATGCAATTTCAGGGTTTCATCATCATTGTGAGGGTGTGAGCGATACAGTAAACTAGCAGTGGTAAATCGGAAAATAGACACTAGACTTCCAGGAGAGCCACATTCGACGATTGCAGCCGCGTTACTCGCTTGGTGAGAACACGGCATGGATCCTTTAGTAATTTTAGCGATGCAATTTGTGGGTTTAATCGTTAGTGTGAGGGTCCGACGGATACAGTAAACTGGCAGTGGTGCATCAGAAAAGAGACTCTTGACTTCCAGGAGAAGATACATTCGTCGATTGTGGCCCCACTACGCGCTTGAGGAGAAGGCGGTATTGATCATTTAGTAATTAATGGCGATGCAACTTCTGGGTTTAATCGTCAACGTGAGGGTTTGGGGGATACTGTCATGTGTCAACGGTGCTTCGGAAAAGAGACACTTGACTGTCTGCGCTTCATTAATTTGACCATTGCTCAAGTGTTACTCGCTTGGGGAGAAGTCAGCATGCATCCTTTAGTATTTAATATTGATGCAATTTGTGCTCTCCCCCCTCCCATCTCTTTGCCCTCCCCACTACAAGCCGTTCCTTTACTGCTTCATCTGGAAATTGGTAGTAAAACGACCCTGTGCTGGGCTTCTGGATAGGATGGTCATAATTATGAAGTGTTTATTTAAACAATTTGAGTGGTCTTAGGAAGTAGCTCCATACAGTGTGTTCACCATGAGCTCCAGAGTCCAAGTGACCTAGTTCACAACGCGGCGACCAGATGGCACTGTCCTCCATCTCAATTTTCCCTCCTGCAAAGTAATCCAAAATGGCGGTCTCCGGGAAAAATGGCGGTAAAAGTGTGTAATTATTTATTATATTCAGTGGATGAGGCTAAGTTTTGCTTCGAAACTCACATGGTAAATCCGTGTGCTGTAACTGTTGATCATGCGATAAAAGTCCAGTTGGTCAGTCTTTCGAAGCGCAAGAGGCAAGACGTTGACCCCAGAGCCTCGACGTCCTGCTGAAATAGTGGCAACACGCTGGACTCCCTATTACATCAGATGTTGCGAAATATTGTCACATACGTAACTTGAAGATAATACAGAAACTAAGTGTATCACTGCACAAAGAGAGAGAGAGAGAGAGAGAGAGAGAGAGAAAGCCTTGCAGATGATGCACGAATATTTAAACAATTACACGTTCTTTTCCGAGGTATAACACCACTGGCACACTTCAACATGGCCTCTACACAACCCGCGACACACTTGTGAAACCATCCCTGAGACAATTCGCGTTTGTTTTTTTTTTTTTTGTGGGAATTACCCTTGTCTATGAGCACAATCTGCTTCAGGAGTTACTAAATCCAATTGAAAATGTCTCAAAATGCACTTTCAAAAAATTCGCTACTCAGTAGTTTGCTTCACTTTTGCTATGTTTACCGTCACACCCGAATATTGACTCAAAAAAAAAAAAATAGATCGTGGCATACTAGTGAAACCACCCTGAAACACTTCACACGCTTTTGTGGGAAACAGGACCCGAAACGGATATCAGCTGCAATATCTGATTTTATACGCCGAAACGATTATATTTGGAAGACGAAATAAATATCTACGTAACTCTCTCTAAACAGGACGCTTACAGTTTCTCGAGTCTTAGCTGCTTGTTTGAAGGCACTGCCAGAGAGAGGGAAAAATTTCTGATTCCTACAGCTGCTGTGGTGTTCACATTTTTCTGAAACGGTGAGTGGGCTTAGCTTTATATTTGCTGCTCTGCGGGCGTCAGGGGCGTTACTTTATTCTCATTTCTCGTGTCTAAAGACACATGCGAAAATCAGAACCATTCGAGAAAAATGGCGGGAATTTCCGGTAATTTTCGGTGTCCTACAGCTGCCGATCTGGAGATACTCTAAAGCCACAATGGCGGATGAGGGACAGCACCCCGCAAGAGGTGGATGGTAACTTTCCGTGGATACTTCTCCTTCGTTTTATCCGAACCAGTGTGTAGAGGCTCCTATGCCCTGCTCGAAAAAGTCTTGCGAACAGAGTATTCGGATTGGCTCTTACCTAATTTACCCACTAAAATGCGGCTGCTGCCGGTGTGGAGTACTGTCCACCATTTTTTACAGATGAGACTATCATCAGCAAAATTATTTTGTACAGATCGAAGAGGAGTCATATTACACTGGCAGATAAGCTCTGCAAAAGTGGTCTACATATAATGAAATACGGAAAGTATGGTTAAAGACACTTCCTGAATTACGCTAATCTGCTAGTGTCGAGGAAAGCTACAATTTTTCACTTAAAACGATCTCCAACCTGCCTATATCAGCACATACCATATCGATGTAGTAAACATATTCGTTTGCTCAAGTAAATAAAATCATCACTCCTGCATCCTGCATATAGCTATCAACCACCAGACACTCGTAAATATTCTGCGAAGAGAGACAGATCCCAAGAAAACGTAGGCCCAAGCACCGTACGTATATTCGCAGCATAATATATTTTCCATGAGATCACTGAGTCATCCACCACGACCAGCAGTCACGATTCAACTACGCCAATCACATCCTCCCTCAGCAGACCGCGGTCATTTTCCGAACTGGTGAACAAAGACTGTGCTGGTTACCCCTAGCACAAAGACTTTACTGTTTCCGGCTCTCACCTGCTCCATCCTTGCTGCCACGCTTTCTACACCCATCTCTAGACTCTGGGAGTACAATAACATGCATGCGTATTATCACATTGTCTGACAGAATATAATGCCATCTAAGCGATAGTTCTCGATATCAAGCACAGAGCTGTATGCTACCAATATAATAGTGTAATTATCAGGGTAATGAGTGGAAACTATTTTTCTAGAAACCCAAAACATTAGTGAGGTGCAGCTAGTGGAACTTGCTGCATCTGAGTCACTAGAAACGTATATCGTGTGCGAGATCCTTACGTGAAAACTCGAAAAAATAGAGGATACTTGTATTCCACTCGTATTTTTTTAACGAGTACCTATGTCAACGGTATAACAGATTCCAAACCTTCCTTCTACTTTAAAAAGTCAACTAAGGTGTTTCTCATGTCTAGAGAACCAGCAAACGTCTCTTAAACATGTCTTTCACCATACAGATGCACACAGGACACTACACGTTGATGTCTCAACCAAAGAAAGATAGGAAATATGTGGAAATAGTAAACGAGACAAATTTCAGGGGAGGGAATAATTGTCCATCGCAAGCACAACCATATTGAATCTTCACAAATGTCCACGGAGAACACAAGCAATCACAACGGTGGCCCTACGCACACTAGGGGGCGACACGTTTGGTCAGCCACATTCCTGAGATCCAGGTGAGCTCTCCAGTCCGGATGGGTCCCGCCCAAGCAGAAAACGTCAATCTATCTGGCCACATGCCATTGCCACCGCACGTCCTGCACCCCCAGGCAGAATCGTCTGACGAAAGGACAGTAGAATACGGAAAAGTCAAAATCTGTAGAATTCTTATTAGTAGACGTAATTTTCCACATATAAAAAATTTTTCATTCTACCTTTTCGCTATCGCAGTTTCCCATGTCAAATCTATACCTTCCTTACGACAAGCCAAAGCCAATTTCTTTGCATATGTCAGACGACGTACATACCGTACAAGCTCGCTGATCACAGTGAATCTATCAAAGATCCACTACGACTAAGCATAATACTTTGACAATAACTGAATACCGGTGACGCCGAATAACGCTTAGCGAAAATCTGAGATGGATGAATATGTCTCATAAGTTATTCTCGTGAGTCTTACCACTGCACCTTACAAAGAGACATGTAATCGGCTAAGCCAGCAGATATTAAAAAAAATGATCGAAACGACCATGTTACTTCCGCTAGCGGTCTTGGTTCTACAGGCGAACCCAAATATCACTAACGATATACATGTTAAAAACTATACCGCCTTTATATATATCGAGGTATTGCTGCCGAACGAAGTGGTTTTCCACACAAATACCACGACAATGATCACCCGGGCGTGTGTTAACAGACCGAAAGTGCAGAGTGCGTGTCGCTGGCGTTTCAAGCTCATAATCAGTCACGGAATTTAGAAAGTGCTTTGGCTAAGGAACGTGGTATGAAGCTGGCATTTGCAAACTCCCTCGTGTTGCCACTACATATTTCTTCTGTACTTGTAACACATTCTATCTCGATGCCACGTCAGAGGTTCTGCAATATATCCACTGGGATTGAGGCGAAGGAGGATGACGGTCGGTTGAGAATGATCACGTTCAGTAGATGGTGTGCTAAGCGACGAATCACTTTAAAAAAGAACGATGCGCTAGATTAAGGTCGTAAGAAATGTACACTGCTTTTTCAGATTTATAGTGCTACGCTTTCCGGTAGAAATGCTGTCTGCGATTTGGAATCAACTCTTTCCATTCAACCTAGAGGACGACACGGCTAGGGTAGCCACATTCCTGCAATCCAGTAGGGCATCGGATCTTTTGGAGATGTCTTTTAATGATTATAGACACTAGTGAGTCATATTCATGGCGCTCTCACATCTTGAAACGAGTCACCCTTTCGAACCTATCTGCCACGGTAACATTCCAACATGGTTCTAGAAAGTTCCTAATCATCTTGTAATTGTTTAATACAAAGGTCGTTCAGTAACTAATGGAACACTTTTTGTTTCGGCCTCTTTAGATTTAAGAAATACGGAATAAGTTGTAGGACATCATAAAATGTTCTCGCTCCAGATCGTAGAGTTTCATCAAGTTCCAATAGGTGGCAGTTCTTTACGTAGCATTCAAAAAGCTTCTGCATCGGAAGTATTTTGCAAGAAGAGGGATGTCATTCTTTTAGCGGAAAAACAAAGCATTGCAGGTATTCATTGGCGCTTGTGGAATTTCTATGGAGATATGACAATGAATTAAAGCACGGTGAGTCTTTGGGCTAAGAGTCGTCATGGTCCCAGCAAGGTCGCACAACCTTGTCCGATCTCCCGCGTGTTGGCTGCTCGAACACAGCTGTGACTGAAACTTTCTGGCAGATTAAAACTGTGTGCCGACCGAGACTCGAACTCGGGACCTTAAAAAAGAATGCAATGCTAGATTAAGGTCGTAAGAAATGTACACTGCCTTTTCAGATTTATAGTGCAATGGTTTCCAGTAGAAATGCTGTCTGCGATTTGAAATCAACTCTTTCCATTCAACCATTACCCACATTGGATATTACGGAGATGTCTTTTAATTATTTCAGACACTAGTGAGTCACATTGGTGGCACTTCAATTGCTCTGAGCACTGTGGGACTTAAACCTTACTAAAGTAAGGACATCACACACATCCATGCCCAAAGCAGGATTCGAACCTGCGACCGTAGCAGTCACGCAGTTCCGGACTGAAGCGTATAGAACCGCTTGGCCACAACGGCCGGCTTCGTGGCACTCTCATATCTCAAAACCGGTCACCGTTTGGAATCTATCTGCCACAGTAAAATTCCAACATGGTTTTAGACAGTTCCTATGCATCTTGTAATTGTTCCTCAGACTCTGCCACGCCATACCTGCAGCTTTGTGCTTTCGATAGTTCCAATTTAAATCCGAACTAGGCAGAAGTCAGCGAGTGGTATATCTAAAAGTTTTTGCAACCCATGCAGAAACTGGGTGAGGTAATATGACAAGATTGTCTATTGACCACATGGTGGAAATTGGACCATGTTGTTGTAGCTCCACCAACCATGTACAATGTGTGAGGTCAGCGCAAAATCAAGCTTTCTCCTGCAACATGACGTAGTTTAAAAGACAGTACAAGCAGTTATGCTAACTGGGAGGAGGACAAGGATTTTGCTGAAACTTCCTGGCAGATTAAAACTGTGTGCCGGACCGAGACTCGAACTCAGGACCTTTGCCTTTCGCGGGCAAGTGCTCTACCAACTGAGCTACCCAAGTACGATTTACGCCCCGTCGAGTCTCGGTCCGGCACACAGTTTTAATCTGTCAGGAAGTTTCATATCAGCGCACACTCCGCTGCAGAGTGAAAATCTCATTCTGGAAACATCCCCTAGGCTGTGGCTAAGCCATGTCTCCACAGTATCCTTTCTTTCAGGAGTGCTAGTTCTGCAAGTTTCGCAGGAGAGCTTGTAACAAAAAATGGTTCAAATGGCTCTGAGCACTATGGGACTTAACATCTGAGGTCATCAGTCCCCTAGAAGGTAGAACTACTTAAACCTAACTAACCTAAGGACATCACACACATCCATGCCCGAGGCAGGATTCGAACCTGCGACCGTAGCAGTCGCGCGGTTCCGGACTACAGCGCCTAGAACCGCTCGGCCACCGTGGCCGGCGAGCTTGTAACACTCCGACTTTTATGTATCCCGCTCGGTCAGGATCTGAATAGCAGCCCAAATAAATATTAATTAATGTGACCGTGTACCTAATGGGGCTGGCAATCGGATTTGACTGCTACGGAGTTGTCACATTCCATTTTTGTCCTTCTCCTATGCTGTAATAATGAAATGTTTGGTGACAAGGAGAACGCCAACACAGCTTCATTAATCAAGAACCTATATTCGTCTCTAAAAAACAAGAAAAAGGAGACAGCCACTGCCTTCGTCATACATGTTTAATTACGGCTAATCTCAGCACAGGCCTCTTCGTTATTCATTATTGTCACATGCAAATCCAGTCACTGCAATCCAACACTGCAATCCAAATGATGCCGGCGCGGTAGACGCGAAACCAAATAAATATCGTCACAAAAATATCACTGATCACTCTCGTAATTAAACATCTTCACATTCCCGTATTTTTCTAACACAAAGGGGTTTAACCGCGGCGATGGTCACTCCCTTTGTCGGTCAGCCTTGCATCACAGCAACCGGCCTCCGCACGGCTCGGCCCGCAACCTCGAACTGACTCAACTCTACACTCGCTCTCGCAACCCGACACTATCGATTGTTTGCCCTGTCGACCTGTGCCGAGTGCAAACTTACAGTAAGGGCCTACGGACCCCTTACATCCCCGCTCTCGAAAACGTCTTTGGAGCCACAGGTGTAAAAGAATCGGCAAGGGAATTAAACATTGCTACATTTGAACAAAACACACAGTGTAAATAATTAATGAAATTACAATTCACCAAAATAATCCCTCGACTCCGGTAGTGGGCTGCCTCCACAATAATTTCTACAAAAAAGTTATTACATCTCATAAACATGGCATTGTCCAAATTACAATTTTTATATCAACCAGCAATAGTCCTCTATAGTCCAATATTGAATGAAACACACAACATACAATCAAAAATTATTACTTGAACACATGATATATGAATTACTATGCTACAAATTAGTTGTTACAGGTTTTTACACCCATTCTCAGGTAATCGTCGATATGAAATATGAAGTTCTAGTTATAATCCATCAGAAAACACAATGTAAATAAACATTTTCCTTTTTCAAATGTCCGTTCAACAACTAAATGTCCTAAATACGTCATAGCAGGTTTATTCTGGTCCTGTAGCTCTCACTCTTGATGGGACCTCATCCGGAGTGTCATTAGGTTTTCTGGTCCCTCCACCTCTTCCTCTATAATCAGACGAATGATTAAAATGATTGCTTGGGTCATTACTTCCCTCTCGGTTTTGATCATTAGTTTGACTGTGTTCCTGTGATCGAACAGATTCCATCTGTTCCAGTATCTCCATCAAGGCCTCCCTATCTTTAATTAGGCTCCCGGATACAGTTTCTTGCATTCTCCGGCTCATTCTTCTTTTTATCGCTGATATCATTATGTCATCACTCAGGGGTTGTTCCAAGGTCTCGTTCCGTTCCCACAAATGTTCGGCAAACTCTCTCAACGTTCCTCTCCATGTACTAAGTGATTTGCGGTGGAGTAGGTCCTCAATTGCTGCACACTGATGACTTTTGGACCAGTATTTCTTCAAGAATTCCTCTTCAAACTGATCAATACTAGTAGTCCCTTCCTTCTTTCTGACTCCCCAAGTGAAGGCCTCATCTTCCATCCTATCTATTGCAAATTGAATCTTGTCTGAGTCTTTAAAATGTGCTGGGAAAACTCCTTTTAACCATTTCATAAATATCATTGGGTGTAACCCTCCTTTCGGTTTAAACTTCTGCCCTGTATTATTTTGGACGTACCGATTCTCACTGCTCATCAAGGTAACGACTCTACCTTCCCCAACAGTTAAAGTGGCATTGCTAATTCGTTTATCAATTTCTTCTGTCTTGCTCTCCAATTGCTGCACTCCCTGTTGAAATTGCCTGACCTCCATTGCAACCCTCTTGTTACCCTCTTCTCGTTGCACGGCTATAGCATTTCTCAGATTGACAGCCAGTTGGTTTTGCCTATCTCCTATCCCCTTAACCGCATCATTGCACTGTTTCTGCATCTGCGTCACCTCGGTGATTCGATGATTGCAATTTGTTTCCACTTCGTTGATCCTTTCTCTCAATTCGGCTTTAGTTCCTTCAATATCGTCTTCTATCTTCTTTGTTAACTTTCCTCCCATCTTCTCCACGTCTCCCTGGGCTTGGTCTATGCTCTTCTGTAGCTTCCGCTCTCTCTCGTCGATTTCCATCTTCATTCGTTCTTGTAACTCCTGCATTTCCTTCTTCAGATTACATTCCATCTTCATTTGCGATGTTTTGATCTCTTGTAAACCTTTCTCTAATGATTCTCGGAATATTCTTCCCTCTTCTCTAGTTTCTTGTAAATCTGCCTTTAGTAATTCTCTTGTTTCTTGTAAACCTTTCTCTAATGATTCTCTGAGACCTTTCTCTAATGATTCTCGGGATATTCTTCCCTCTTCCCTAGTTTCTTGTAAATCTTTCCTTAATGATGCGTTAGTCTCCTTTATCAAGTCTACCAACATCGACCACTTATCTGCATCCTCTGAAACTGACTTATTTCTCATCGTTTGTCTCGATGTCTTGGGATAACTAGTTGAATGTGCTAATGGTCTATCTAATGACACTCCATAATCACTGATTCCCGAATCCTCTCTGTCTTCCTGTCCTATCCCTTTTCTTTCAACTATTGCCTCACAAACCTGCTTATCTTCACTAGACATGTTTGGTTTATTTTTAATGCACAGGCAAGTAATACAAAATAACCTCTAGTAACCCAAAACACTCCTAATTACCATGAAACTAACCAAACAGTACCTGCAGTATTTTCAGTTAATCCCAAAATTGATACAATATGCATGAGTACCGAACATAACAACCCTCAAAACCTAATAATTTCAAATAACAATTTTCACATACACAGTTTATGTAAAATGTTTTAAATAAGATAAATCACACCACTCACAAAATCTATAAACGTAAAATCCCCAAAAACAATGAGCATATCTGTATAATTATAATTAGATTGCGCAGTATGCATAAATAAGTATGCTATATTTCAGAGTACGTTTCGCAAACTTTTCGGAAATTACTATAATTGCGCACTTTTCCTAATGTGAACTTCCGTTTATAATTGTTTATTTACCGTGAAGACTGTGCACTACAATTTAATGTTGTGTCAACCAGTGTCTTCACTCACCAATTGACGTTACCACGAGTCACGATGTTTTGACGTTTGAAGTGGGTGTGGCGCTGTACTGCCGCCGGAGCCGCGTGAAGTCGCACTGAAGATCTGTGGTGAGACGTCGTAGCTCTCCGTTGGCCGCTCCATGGCGCTGCAGGCGGGCGTAGTTTGTAGTTCGGCCGCTAGATGCTGGGTCGGCGCTCAGTGTCTCGAGGTCGCGCTGCAGACCGTCAGTGTAGTGCGTCTGTGCTTGCACTACTCCTTGCACAGGTAGTCGGGATGACGTGTGAAATCACCTCGCGGATCGAAGCTCCTTGGCGCAACTGCAATACGGGTCTGCGTGACGTCACTCAACAATTGCGTCGCCACAATAAATTGTCGTCCGCATAACAGTTTATGGGTCCACATGAAGCTGTCCGATTTTCACTATTCAAAAAGCAATTTCAGTCAAAATACTACCACTAAACACTTCTTTAAGGCTTTCGTGACGAATTCTTAGTTCGTTTTGCTATAGTAATGTTCACATGAGTCTTTCTTTAGTGTTCACTTTTCACAGTTTTTCGCGCGGATTTACGCATTTGCACATTATAACACAGTTTATTGACACTATTATTCTTATGTAATATGGCAAGAACAAACAGTTTAGTCACAATCATAAGATATTATTACTTCGTATTGTTCAAAAATGCATTGTTTCTTGTCGCAATTTCAAAGTTTATGCTCTGTCTCGATCCAACATTGAAAAATATTTTCTCGCGTTAACCAAGGTAAAATTACCTATTGTTCTTACTATTCGTCCGAAAATTGCACTAGTCCTTTCACGGTAAGCCAAGGGTGTAACACTCCGATTTTTATGTATCCTGCTCGGTCGGGATCTGAATAGCAGCCCAAATAAATATTAATTAATGTGACCGTGTACCTAATGGGGCTGGCAATCGGATTTGACTGCTACGGAGTTGTCACATTCCATTTTTGTCCTTCTCCTATGCTGTAATAATGAAATGTTTGGTGACAAGGAGAACGCCAACACAGCTTCATTAATCAAGAACCTATATTCGTCTCTAAAACACAAGTAAAAGGAGACAGCCACTGCCTACGTCATACATAATTAATTACGGCTAATCTCAGCACAGGCCTCTTCGTTATTCATTATTGTCACACGCAAATCCAATCACTGCAATCCAACACTGCAATCCAAATGATGCCAGCGCGGTAGACGCGAAACCAAATAAATATCGTCACAAAAATATCACTGATCACTCTCGTAATTAAACATCTTCACATTCCCGTATTTTTCTAACACAAAGGGGTTTAACCGCGGCGATGGTCACTCCCTTTGTCAGTCAGCCTTGCATCACAGCAACCGGCCTCCGCACGGCTCGGCCCGCAACCTCGAACTGACTCAACTCTACACTCGCTCTCGCAACCCGACACTATTGATTGTTTGCCCTGTCGACCTGTGCCGAGTGCAAACTTACAGTAAGGGCCTACGGACCCCTTACAAGCTTCTGTAGAGTTTGGAAGGTAGGAGACGAGATACTGGCAGGAGTAAAGCTATGAGTACCGGGCGTGAGTCATGCTTCGGTAGCTCAGATGTTAGAGCACTTGCCCGCGAAAGGCAAATTTCCCGAGTTCGAGTCTCGGTACGGCACACAGTTTTAATCTGCCAGGAAGTTTCATATCAGCGCACATTCCGCTGCAGAGTGTAAATATCATTAAGGATTTTGCTGCTGAATTGCAGTGCATATCTCAACTACATACAGAAACTACTGTGCAATGGACATCTGCATCTCTCAAGGTGCATCCACGTCTGTCATCAAAACATTCTCTCTATCATGTACCACCCAGCAGATATAAAAGTCTATGAACTATAAAAACTGCTGACTTCATCTGACAGAGAACTCGATATATATATATGACACAATCTCTATGGCTGACATCGAGCATGTGCAATGAAGCTATTAAATATAAACATATTGATCCACTCAGCAATCGAAGTCTCCTGTACAGACCAGTACAAAGTTTCATCACGTGTGCTGTAGAAGGTCCATATCCCACAGACTATCAGTCGTAAGAGATAGTCCCTGTGCACCTTTGTTGTTGCTTGATACATTGTTTTATCTGTTGTAACATGTACAAGCAGTATATGACTACCGCTTTGTACAACACCATAAGTTTTGGTTTTTGCACAACGACTTTGAGGCATGTGTCAAGTTCCAAATTGATATTAATGTGTTTTGACCCATTGGCTCTGACTGAAAGCTGGACATTTCATGGTGTAAATCATGTTTCTACTGTTCCTACATTACACACACTGGATGATTGAAATAAAAGAGCCACAGCATAAGGAAACTAGAAGGGTTTTGTGGCGTTGTGCAGCATTTCAAAACATGTGTCAGAAGGTGACTGATAACCTTACATTTAAACTCATCTTTCACAGGGATTGGGTAGCATATGGCTCGGTGTTCCATTTCGACTAATTCATCATACTGCAGTCGTGTACACGACCACTGTTTCTGTCCTAACCATCCCCAGAAGGTGTATCCCTCCACCAGCACTATTTTCCCATATGAAACAAGTGGTGTCAGTCAGTCATTATGTGGTAATCAACTGCGCAGCAGTGAATGGATGAGATGGAGAAGACACAGCTGTTGCACTGTAACAAGCATCAAAGTTGATAGTACGATCAATTCAGCAATTTACCAGTTTTTTCCTATAATTTCAATGTCGACCAAAGATGTGGCAGCATGCTTCCCAATTTCTATATCGTCACTAAAACCACCAGTCCCAATCTTGCAAGATCCATATACTAGGCTGTGGATGTAGATAAGTGAATATATACACTGAAGTATACAAGACAGAAATCTATATGTTTCTAGCACTTGATCATAGTGCATAATTTACAATTTTAATTGCCCATCTTGCCCTATATGGATAGGAGTGACAGAGCATTCTCGCATTCCTAGGACAAAGTTATAGATTGAAAGATCTCCCCACATTGCATTTGACCAGTCCTTCCAGCAAAACTGCTGCCGATTTAACCTGCAGCTGGCCAGAAGTATACCACATCTCGCGAAGGCATAGTGTGAGCTGAGACTGTAACTGCTGTTCCAAACCAATATTACTCATGTTCATGAAATGAAATGAAATGATCATATTCCATCGTCGGCTCGGAGGCCCCATCCGTGGAATTACTCACGTTACAATCCAAGAGCACAAAATCTCTCCAAATGAGCGCATGCCAAGGAGGTTAGCACCTGTTATAGGTATATAGCAGTAGATATGAAAGTGTTGTGATGATATAACAGAAGGTTAAGAAGAAAAAAACATGTGGTTTTCAGGCATGTGTTCCAGACAGATGGAGTTTGAAGTATTTCACGTAAATCAGTTACGTTTTCAATTGTACAGTATTGTCTTAGGGTCTAGAGGTGAGTACCAAGAAGGTATTTATAAGAGAGAGATCATAAACAGATGCACTCCTCATGCCACACGGTTATGCAATTAAAACAAGCTATAATGTTAGAGTGGTGTGGTTTACAACCTATTATTCATGTGGAATGCAATGCTGTTACTATTCCTGTGTAAGAAATACATTTCTAGTGCATGACATACATCCTCCTTCCAAGTTTCTCTATGATAAACTATGGTGATGCACTGCAAAAACAAAATATTTCCTTAAAACATCGAGTCTTTGTGATACATGCACAACATAGTCTTCCGGATCTGTATAGCTCTCATTATTCACATCAGATCACGGTTCATAAATTATGCTCTGCTCGCATCAGTCCTACAAAAGAATGATAGTTAGTAATAGAGAATGCCTCTTACAAGGAAAGAGACCAATGCATGACAGAGATGTTTTTCATGTGAAATTACAAGGCATGCTGCCAATAATTCCATAAACAGGACATTTGTCAAGCAGACGTATACAATGGGATTGTGGTACCTCACAAACACCTGTCGCTAACTTAGAACCACTGTTGTTATGGAACTGGAGACTCGATTTCATGCGGCAGGGGAACGAAGCACGTCGCATAAATCTTCGTTCGTGTAGAGGAAAGTGCAGAAATAGGATGGACATATCACATCATCAACATCACACAACAGGTGTAAGTCCTCTGATGACTGAGAGGTTTGCTGTTCAGGATCACAAGCAGAGAGTAGTGGAAGTCACACACAGAACACGCAGTTGTATACGAGTCGAACGCAGGTTATGCCACACAACTGATGAACCGTAACAGAACAACGAAAAAATTGGTTAAATGACCTGTAGCAACATGTTAGTTTCTCTGTAGAATGCATCATCAGTCTACCATTAAATCATATCCTTTTACAACTCAGTCTCAATAGATCACTCCATCTACTTTCTGTCTTCGTTTAAAGTAGATGCAAATAAGTATAGAGACAGATGGTTTTCTTTTGTTGGAGGAAAGTGTCAAAGACAGCAGTCGACTCGTGTGTATCACTATTACTTCAACAGAATCGAAGTGGAATGTTGCCATCCAGCAACTCTTTCTTAGTGGACACGGCAAACTTCTAGTTGGCAGGAGTGTTCAGAGAAACACCTTGTAAATGTTGTTTTTAGGGTTTAAAACACCTAATCAGTCCTGCACAGGGTCAAACAGGCGATCCACTCTATAGTTGTGTGTTACAGTCGCCTCAGCTCGAAAAACAACGCTCTTTAGCTAAGGAAGTAGTTTCTTCATTTTACAATTTGTCACCATTGTTCATCCTGGAGAAACTTGCAAAGAGGATGAATGTCATGCGCTGGAAGTATATTTCTTACATTGGACTAGTAACAGCATTGCAGTCCATATGACTAATAGGTTGGAAACCGCACCGCTCTAACATTATAGCGTGTTTTAAGTGCATAACCGTGAGCATGAGGAGTGCATGTGTTTATATTCTCTCTCTTACAAAAACCTTCTTCGTACTGACCCTAGACCATAGAACAAACTTTAGAACTGATAACGCAGTTGATTTACGTAAAATGGTTCAAACTCCATCTGTCTGGTGCTCCATCGTGCATTAAAACCACACGTTTTCTCTTCTTAACTGTCTGTTATATCATCACAACATATTCATATCTGCTAATATATACCGATAACGGGTGATAACCTCTTCGACATGTGCTCATCTGGAGAGATTATGTGCATTTTGCTGGGTATCGTGAGTAAGTGATCAAAACATGATCCTGTCGTATTGACTCAGCTTAAACTGTTGCTGCACGGTTTGCAGGGAGTAGTAGAGATAGCGCTCGCCAACTTCTGCCCAGTTCCGATATGAATTGGAACGATCACATGCGCAAAGCTGCAGGTATGGCAGGACAGAGCACTATAAATCTGAAAAAGCAGTGTACATTTCTTACGACCTTAATCTAGCGCATCGTTCTTTTTTAAAGTGATTCGTCGCTTAGCACACCATCTAATGAACGTGATCATTGCCGGCCGCGGTGGTCTCGCGGTTCTAGGCGCGCAGTCCGGAACCGTGCGACTGCTACGGTCGCAGGTTCGAATCCTGCCTCGGGCATGGATGTGTGTGATGTCCTTAGGTTAGTTAGGTTTAAGTAGTTCTAAGTTCTAGGCGACTGATGACCTCAGAAGTTAAGTCGCATAGTGCTCAGAGCCATTTGAACCATTTGAACCGTGATCATTCTCAACCGACCGTCATCCTCCTTCGCCTCTATCCCAGTGGATATATTGCAGAACCTCTGACGTGGCATCGAGATAGAATGTGTTACAAATACAGAATAAATATCTAGTGGCAACACGAGGGAGTTTGCAATTGCCAGCTTCATACCTTAGCCGATTCATTAGACGAATCGCTCTCTACATTCGATTATTTCATTATGAGCTTGAAACGTCAACGACACGCACTCTGCGCTTTCAGTCTGTTAATACACGCCCCGGCGTTCACTGTCTATATTCAATGTCGTGGTATTTGTGTGGAAAACCACTTCGTTCGGAAGCAATACATCGATTTATAAGGCCGGTATAGTTTTTAACATGGATATCGTTAGCGGTACCTGTGTCCACCTATAGAACTAGGACCGCTTGTGACAGTAACATTGTCATTGCGATCGTATTGTTAATAACTGGACGATTACACTCTTTTTCTAAGATTCAGTGATACGACTCGCAAGAAAAACTTATGAGACATGTCGATCCACCGCGGATTTTCGCTCAGTATTGTTCGGCGTCACCGGCATTACGTTGTCGTCGAAGTATTATATTTAGTCGTAGGGGATATGTCATAGATTCCCTGTGATCACCAGGTTTCTAAAGTATGTGCGTCTTACGATATATGCAAAAAAAATGGCTTTGGCCTGTCGAAAGAATATAGATTTGACGTGGAAAACTGCGATAGTCTTAATGGGAAATTAAAGATTTTCTTTATACTTGGATAATTATGTCCAGTCATAAGAATGTCACAGATTTTGGTATTTCGAGAGCCAGTAGCGTCAGGAGGGGTATTTCCGATACATTTCTCATTGTCGAATGACGTCAAATTGACACTGCAATGCGTAGTATTTTATTGTAAGTACAGTGATAAAATACATATGTTTGTTTCCTAGGACAATTCTCCCTAGTGTGTGGGGCGCACTTCGGCAATGGTATGTGGCCAAAACTATTGATATTTGCGGCTTACTGCGAGAGCTGTTCGGTCTGGAGAGCCTGACTGGGGCACAGGAATGTGGCTAGCGTAATTGTGTCGCCCTCTAGGCGAGTGAATAGCGAACTAATACTAAGTTTGTGTTGGGCAGCCTTCATGATCGCATATGTTCTCTGTTGAAGTTTGAGAAGATTCAATCTGGATATTTGTTTGCGCTGGACCATTATTCCCTCCCCTGAAAATTGTCTGGTTGATTGCTTTTACCTATTTCCTGTCTTTGTTGGTTTAACAACATCAGCTGTAGTGTGCGTTGTGTTCATCTAGATGGTAAAAGACATGTGGCAAAGACGTTTGCTGGTTGTCTAGATATGAGAAAAACCTTAGCTTACTTTGTAAAGTAGAAAGATGATTTTGAACCCGTTGTGCAATTACATAGATATTTGTTAAAAGAAATACGAGTGGAATGGCCAGTATCTTATATTTTTTCGAGTTTCCACGTAAAGATCGTCGCAGGCAACGTAAGTTTCTGGTTACTTAGTGGTTTGCTTCATTTTCCACCTCGCTGCACCTCGCTATAATTTTAGGTTTCTAGAGATATAATTTCCACTCTTTATTTTCGAAATATACAGTGCAAGCGATCGTTGGCTTTTGCTATGTGCTTTATATCCAGAACTATCGCTTAATCGGTATGATAATCTGGCAAATCATGTGGTAATACATATCCCAGAGAATGGAGGTGATTGTAGAAAGCGCAGGAGTAGCAGCAATCAAGTAAACAAGCTGGCAGGTCAGATCCGGAAACATTAAAGTCTTTGTGTAGGGGTAAACGAGTCCAGCCTTTGTTCACCAGTTAAAAAACTGACTGCGGTCCCCTGAGGGCGCTCTGACCGTGCATCGGGCCAGCGTGTGTGCAAGGCAGTTGACTCGTGACCGTTGCCGTGGTCGATCATTGAATGAACTTGCGGAATACATCTAGTGCTGCGACTGTATGTGTTGAGCACGGGCTTATGTTCTTCTGGGATCTATATGTCTTCATCGAATATGTACGAGTGTCTGGTGGTTCATAGATATATGCAGGATGCAGGACTGATGATTTTGTATGGTGCAGGATACGAATTGTGTTTACTACATCGATATGGTATGTGGTGATACAGCCTGGTTGGAGATCCGTTTCACGCTGAAAACTTCAAACTTTCCTCGATAGGAGCAGAGCACTGTAATTGAAGAAGTGTCTTTAGTGGTAGTCCCCGTATTTCAAATTCTGTAGGCCTCAACTGAAGGGTTTAACTGTTAGCGCAATTTGCCTGCTGTACCTTTTTTCTCTATCAGTACAAAATAGTTTTTCCGCTGAAAGTCTTGTAATTTGTCCATCTGCAGAAAATAGATGGCGGACAGTGCTCCCACACAGGCAGCAGCGACAGTTTGGCGGGTTTCACACCGAGAAAAATTCAAGTCTTCCTCTACAGCAGCTGAGCAGTGTAATTAAAGAAGGGTCTGTGGCGATATTTTCCGTATTTCATGGTCTGTGGACCACTTTTGCAGGGTTTAATTGTCAGTGCAATATGTATGCTGTAAGTTTTTTCGATCTGTACAAAATAGTTTCGTGGCTGCAGGTCTTGTCTGCAGAAAATGGTGGACAGTACTCCAACACCGACAGCAGTAGCAGATTAGCGGATAAATTTGGTAAGAGCCAATCAGGATGCTGTATTCACAAGACGTCCTTTGTACAGGGCATAGGAGCCTCTACAGCCTGGTTCGAACAAAACGGGAAGTTTTGTGACATCTGATAGTAATGTGATGTCTTCTTTGTTCGAGTGTTTAGAGACACGACCAAGCAGACCATCCACCTCTGACAAGGTGCTGTCCCTCATCTGCCAATGTGACTTTAGATTATCTCGAAACCAGCAACTGTAGGACACCAAAAATTACCGAAAATTCTAGCCATTTTTCTCGTCTGTAGGACAGTGCTTCGAATGGTTCAGATTTTCCCATCTATGCGTAGACATCAGAGTGTCCTTCGACGAGTGAGGAAAAAGTACCGAAGCAGCAAATGTAAAACTAAGCCCACTTACATTTGCAGAAAAGTATGAACACGACAGCAGCTGTAGGAGACAGAAATTTTTCTCTCTGTCTGGTATTGCATTCAAACAAGCAGCTAAGACTCAAAAAGTGGTGAGCGTCCTGGTTACGGAGATATTTATTTCGACTTCGAAAATCATCGTTTCGGCGTGTAAACTCAGATTTGCAGCTGATATAAAGGTTTTGGGACCCGTTTCCCACAAAAGTCTGTGAAGTGTCTCTCGAAGATTTCACAAGTATGTCGCGATCCTTTTTATAGAGTCTATATTCGAGTGGGACTGTATACATCGCAAAATTGAAGCAAACTGCTATACACCCCTCTTTTTGAATGTGCACATGCAATTGGATTTAATAAAAACTGAAGCAGCTCGTTATCCAAGATACGGGTCTGTGGGAAGGTTTCACAACATTGTCGCGATCCTTTTCTTTTAGGGTCCCTCTTCATGTGCGGGGGTGGCGGTATTCCTCGGAATAAAACGTATAATTGTTTAAATATCCTATCATCTGCAAGGCTGTCTCCCTCTCTCTCTCTTTCTCTCTCTCTCTCTCTCTCTCTCTCTCATTGTTGAGTGATACACTTCGCTCCTGTGATATCTTCAATTTAAGTATGTGACAATTTTCCGCAACACGTGATGTTGTATTTCCAAAAGCAGTTCGTGTTCAACAATGAATGGTATCCGTAGGCAGGGGAAGGGAAGGAAGAAGGCCGCAGGTATTTCCAACGAGACAGGGAGTGCTTAACGCGCAGCTACTGCGTGGCCGTGCCGCGAGCAGCACAGATATCTCATCCATTGAACATAGTAAACAATTACGTCGATCATCTGAGTCCAGCAGCCAGACATAGACTATATACTTTTTCCACCATATTTTCCCCAGACCTCAATCTCGGATTACGTCATGGGAGAGTAGAGGGATGGCAGGGGATGATAGAGCCCTCCGGTGGCGGTGTTGTGAACTAGGTCAGACTCCAGACCTCGTGGTGAACATACCGTATGGAGCTACTGCCCATTACAACTCTAGTTGTTTGAATGAAGAATTGATACATATAAAATAGGCTTCTGTGGCCACTGGCACATTCAATAAAATTTTTCTTCGTTTGTGTCCGCGTTTGCAATATATAAAACTACCGACGTTTCGATTCCTGTTGCAAGTGATCTTCATGGTGTTTTTTGTTTACTGGTGAATGAGAAAACTTTGTTTACTATGTACCTGCAGACGTGGCTGTTATATAATTCTGATAGGCTGTTAAGAATGAAGGGGAGGATGTTAGAAGTCTTGATGTTTTTATTATTTCGCTTCTTTGGTGGAAACCCGACGTCTTGACTGGCGTTTGGATTACCGCTCGTGACTGGTGAAGATCGGCGAGTGGAAAAGCAGGTGGCAGCTGTGACGTGGCGTTATTTTCCTGCTTTCTAAGGCCGGCCTAGGTGCGTCAGTACTCTAAATAACTGTGGTCGCTGCAGCCTCCCACATGTCTGTGTGTGTTGCTTCAAGTGGTCTGTCATCCCATAACGATGAGTGTAGGTAGCCCAATTGACCTGTTTGCCCGCCAAAACTTGGCTTCTCGCCATGACGTCACTGTGATGTCGACACATCAGTGAGCGCCATGTTGGATACGCCAACTTGAATAAATGTGGCAACAATGGAGAGTTGTGCCATACGAAGATTCTCCCACTACTTGCAAGCACTCCTGTAAAAATCAAACCAGAAAATATAAACGCACCTACACTACAAGAAATAGAATTTGCACTTAAAGAAATGAGAAATTGCAAACTATGTGGTGAAAATCAAGTGTTCACAGAAATGTTCGAAGTATGGTGGTGAAGCAACTCATGTATCTTTATCTATTATTTTACCAAAAATTCTGGCAACAGATAAATTGCCAGAAGAATGGACCACGGCTATAATTAATCCACTTCATAAGAAAGGAGATAAGAGAGGTCCAGACAACAATAAAGGAGTCTCGCTCTTCGACTATAGCTGTAAGTGTTTTCCAAGATATTACACAGTAGGATCAAAGGAACTGGGGGAATACCAAGAAGGCTTCAGATCTTGAAGAAGCTGTGCCGAACAAATAAGTAAACTAAAATTAGTCACGGCTTATTACTCCAAACGAAACAAGCCTCTCTCAATTTCATTGACAGATTTTATGAAAGCATATGATTCTATCCATAGCACTGTTAAAATTTTTGAGAGATTGCGGACTCCACCAAAAATTAATTAAAATAATAGAACTTGTCTTAACAAATGCAAATTCGAAAACTGAATTGAGATGGGAACTTTCTGAATCATTCTTGAAAAAACTGGTTTAAGGCGTGGGAGACGGTCTGTAACCACTTCTTTTTAACTGTGTCCTTGAATACATAATAAGAGAAACATACAAGGATAATCCAAAGAACATTAAGGTTGGAGTACAAAAAGATGACATAAACTTGAACTGTTTATGATTTGTTGATCACCTCTCTCTTCTCGCCAATAATACTCAACAAATCAAACAACAAATACAGTCATTACAAAAAGTAGCCCAAAGTACTAACCTTAAAATATCTTTTGAAAAAACAGAAATAGTGCTAACGAAACCGCCACTTACAAAATTAAAATTGATAAACATGACATAAAATTGTTGAAATGTTTAAATACTTTGGAGAAATAATAACACATAACCTGAATGAGAAACCATCATTGCAGATTAGAATAAACAATTGATTAAAACACATCATGTTACCTAGAGTACATATAACAAAAAATGCCTCTCAATAGTCACAAAACTGAAACACTACAAACAGTCACACAGCCGAAAATAGCATAAACTAGCGATAATATATTTAAAACAAGCAACACTGAAGCAATAGACACATTTCTCAAATTAGAAAAATGAATAGTGAGAACATGTGCAAATAAAAAATACCAAAAGAGATGGAGTTTGGAAAAGAGCTTCAAATTAAACAGTTTATAAAGAAATAGAATCCGTAATAAGTACAACGAAAAATAAACGGATCTCTTTTCTCGGACATTTGATAAGGACAACATGAAATGGAATTAGCAGGAGAATAATTGAGTAGTTGTGGAATAGTGAGAGCGGCATGAGACTGATCGCAGAGATCAAGGAGGACATGATGAAATTATGATGGAGGATTTGAAAGGCAAGACAGACACGCTCAAGATACTTCACGACGAACATATCACACTTCCAATATAAATTAAGAAACAGAGGTTGGGAAGGGTAATTTCGGCGGGGAAAGAAGGGCACGACCTGGAGGAATGAAAAATAATTTTGCCGACAAAAAACAGAAGAATCGAATTCATAATATTGACTAAAGTGCTCCAGTGTCGGCCACAAAATAAAATAAGAAATATAGAAATTATTAAAACACCTTGCATCACTCAGTAACATAACTTCAGAAACAACTAAGGATACGAAATAGGACTACTTTCAGTGTGTGAACGAATAATCTGTCCAGGATGCTACCGATAGGATTCTGATATCCATATGGAATAATACACTGAGCCTGATAAGCTGTAGTAATAATTAGTCTGACACAAGAATCAGAAGAAAAAAAAGAGTAGTCAACTTTCACAAAACAAAGTATTACACGTGAACAACAATCCCCATTGGAGGAAACGTCTAAAACATTTTATTGAAAGAAAAGAACGAAATGAAAATAATGAGCAGACATAAAACTTCTACACAGACACAGTAATATCTGATACAATCAGTCACTCCCCACAGTGAAAAACTTATTGTCCTGAGGTATATGTTATGTATGGTAATTAGCAACAGATAAAAATGATATAAAAAGAGGGAAACACCTAAAACTTCCACTGCAGCTATTGCGAAAATGAAAAGTGCTATCGATGTGCGGTTTTCACATAATGGATTGGTAGTGAGGGCTCGCACTCTTACCCAATAAAAAGATTGTAATAATACTTAGAAAGTGTATTTTGTGTGCAAAGAAACATTTCCTTGAAATGGAACGACGCCTGATGATATTAAAAAAACTTAAATTAGAATGTCAGTGGTGTGAGTTGCTGGATTTTAGTGTGAGTCGTTTACGAGATACCGTATTTTGATAAGTTTCGGCACTGACACTTGTTTCTGCCATTCAACCTGAGTAGTTGCTAGGTATGATGTTATTATATTTGCTTACAGTGTGCTTGTGTGTTCACTGAGTGAATTGCGACTTCATAGTCAGTCAGTGTGTGACAGTCCAAGCAGTAGGTCGTGAGTGCACTGTGGGATTTACCAATGCAGGAAAAGCAGACGTGCTCGTGGTGTGTGGAGAGAGTAGGTAGAATACAATTTGAACTTTTACGGAGTCTGTGGCAAGATATCCCAACAGACACCAACCATCTCACCAATTATTTATCATCCTCTTCAACCAGTCACGTGAAAGTGGTTGTGTAACACCTAGAAAACGTAACAGAAGGACACAAGCGACAGAGAAGAGGTGGAAATCAGTGTTCTTGTTGCTGTTGCAGTTGATCCGCATGAAGTAATAGCGCGTGGAAGCGGCATTAGTCAGGCAAGTGTCCTATGCATTCGCCATCTAGATAGGTTCCAACCCTATTACATCTCCCCCCATCAAGAACTGTGTGGAAACAATTTTGAGAAACTCGTTAGTTTCTGTTTTGGTTAGTTGGTTTGATTTTAAAGATACCAAACTGCGTTTTCATCGGTCCCTTAGTTTCTGTAATTGGACATTAAGACAGGATACATGTATATAGATGTGTATCAGGTATCTTGTTTAGTTGTCAAACCACATTTACCAATCATGGTCAGGTTAATCAGCAAACAGAGCAGAATTGGTTCGTTGACGGTCATGGCGGTCCCCGCTGGCTTCCTCTCGTGGAACGTCAGCGTCCATGGTGTGTGATATGGGACAGTAAACTTTCAGCTCACAGAAACCTTTTTCATCGAAGCAACACTGTAGGTGCACAATTTGACAGCCTCCTAAAAGACCCTCTTCCACGTATGCATGAAGACGTTTCACTCGAGACTTTGAGGAACCTGTGGTACCAACACGATGGCTTCCCAGCCTGTAGAGCACAAAGTACTGGAGCATGTATACATGGATTGCAAGTAGAGTGCTTTACCTTAGCTGAGCCGTTCCCCAGATTCGACGCCTGTAAACTTAACTCTGTGGAGAAGCCGAAGTCGTTGTCAACAGGGACAAAAAACTACACCCGATGATATGAATCGCAATAGTACTGCAGCCCACTCGGGCATCTCCTCTGAAATGCTAGCCTGTGTGCAGCAGTCGTTCCATAACAGACTGGAAGCGTTATTGTATTGCCAGAGGTCATTTTGAATACAACCTATGATGGTCAGTCGTCTTGTTACTGTTCAGATCCACATAACTAGAGTAATGTTCTTTAGAGCGTGCTACCACCGGTATTGTGCAAGCGTCAGTGTGGGAACTTTTCAAAATATGACACCTCGTGAGTGGCTCGCACTATAATCCTGCAACAACCCTAGTGACATTCTAATTTATCCTACTTTTAGTTTATTAACGTCAATAGGCATTGTCCCAAACAAAAGTGTGTATATTTTCACAAAAATTAGACTTACTAAATGTTATTAGTATCTGTTTATTGACTAACAATACAAGCTCGTTACTACCATTTTGTGAAAACAGCATATCAATAGCACTCTTCAGTTCCGCAGTATTTGCGGTGCAAGTCTTAGGTGGTCCACCGTGCTCCTACTGATGTGTGTCATGCCCACAAGGTATAAAAGGATAGTTCATTGGCGGAGCTCACATTTGTACTCGGGTGACTCATCTGAAAATGTGTCCGACGTGATTGTACGGCCACACAATGGTACTTAACAAACTTTGAAAGCAGAATGGTAGTCGGTGCTAGAAGCATGGAACATTCGATTTCGGAAATTCTTAGGGAATTCAATATTCTGAGATCCATAGCAGCGAGAGTGTACCGAGGACACCAGATTTCAACGATTATCTCTCAGCACGGAGAATCCGGTGGCCGACAGCGTTTATTTAACAACCGAGAGCAGCGCCGTTTGCGTGGAGTTGTCAGTGCTAAGAGACAATTAACAGTATATGAAATAACCGCAGAAATCAATGTGAGACGTACAACGAAGGACAGTGTAGCGAGATTAGTGGGCTGGTGACACGACAGCCTATATTATCAGCGCGACTTCGCCTGCAGCGTAGTGATCAGAGCAACCAGAAGAAGACAATCGATTCAGTCGCCTGTCGGAAAACAATCGACTCAATCTGTTGTAGGTTTACGTATCAGTTGAATTATTCCTTCATTATTTTGAATGAAACCAGTCTACGACAACAACTGAATGGAAACAATCGAATCAGTCGTTCGCAGTTTTACTTATAGGTAGGACTGTTACTCATTCATTTCTTTCGTGCGAAACCAGTCTCTGGGAGCAACCGAATGAAAACAGTCGACACAGTCCAGTGCGTTTTGCGTGCTGTTATTCATTCTTTCCTTTTCAAGTGAAACCCATCTTTTGTTTCTCTGTCTCTTGAAGCTTGTATTCATTCGTTCATTTCGTTGAAAGCATTGTTTAGTGGTTTAGCTTACCTTATTATCCAGATATTGTTCTAATTGAAAACAGACTGTACTAATTTCATTATGTGATCTGAAGAAATGGTACACAATAGATGCTGTGGTGTACATGTCATACCCCCAGGTGAACGCGAAGACAAGCCATAAACACAATTATTTCATTATTCACTGAAGCGCCAAAGAAAATGGTATAGTAATGCATATTCAAATACAGAGATACGTAAACAGGCAGAATACGTATTTGCTGTCAGCCACGCCTATGTAAGACAAGTCTATGGCACAGTTGTTAGGGTGGTTATTGCTGCTGCAGTGGCAGGTTATCAAGATTTAAGTGAGTTTGAAGGCGGTGTTGGAGTCGGCGCACGAGCGATGGGACACAGCATCTCCGAGGTAGCGATGAAGTGGGGATTTTCCCGTACGACCATTTCACGAGTGTACCGCGAGTATCAGGAATCCGGTAAAACATCAAATCTCCGAAATCGCTGCGGCCGGAAAAAGCTCCTGCAAGAACGGGATCAATGACGACTGAAGGGAGTCTTTCAACGTGACTGAAGTGTAAACCTTCCGCAAATTGATGCAGATTTCAATGCTGGGCCGGACAAGTTTCAGCGTGCGAACCATTCGACGAAATATCATAGATACGGGCTTTTGGAGAAAGCTTTCGCCTCGCTTGGGCCCGTCAACATCGACATTGGACTGTTCATGACTGGAAACCTGTTGCCTGATCGGACGAGTTTCGTTTCTAATTGTATCTAGAGGATGGACGTGTACTGGTATGGAGACAAACCTGATAAATCCATGGACACTGCATGTCAGCTGGGTACTGTTCAACCTAATGAAGGCTCTGTAATGGTGCAGCACATATGCAGTTGGAGTGATATGGGACACCTTATACGTCTGCATACGACTCTGACAGGTGACACGTACGTAAGCGTCCTGTCTGATCATCTGCATCCATTCATGTCCATTGTGCATTCCGACGGACCTGGGCAATTCCAGCAGTACAATGCGACACCCAACATGTCCAAAATTGCTGCAGTGTGTCTCCGGAACACTCTACTGAGCTCAAACACTTCCACTGCCAGCGAACTCCTTAGACATGAACATTATTGAGCATATCTGGGATGCCTTGCAACGTCCCGTTCAGAAGAGATCTCCACCCCCTCGTACTCTTACGCGTTTATGGACAGCCCTGCAGCACTACTTCAGGCATTAGGCGAGTCCATGCCACGTCGTGTTGCGTCACTTCTGCGTGTTCGTGTTGGCCCTAGACAATATTAGGCAGGTGTACCAGTTTCTTTGGCTTTCCAGTGTTACTGAGATACTAATTCTTGTTTTCACTATTCAAAACTGATAAATAGATTTCTGTGCACTATAATTGTCTGCGTGCAGTTAACGAGTAACTAATAAAGCTTCAGGGCCGCAGCCGTCGTTGGCAGTCGCCGCTGCACAGCTCAGACGCCTGCAGTGGTGCGCTGGCGCCGGCTACCGCGGCCCTGCCAGCAGCAGCAGGCTACGGCAGCGGCGCCACATGCCGTCCTCAACGACCCACGGAAAAAGACGAAAAAAGTATGTAAGTGTAAATCACTCAAACCCAGAGACTGCCTGAAAACATTCATATAGCGGCCGCATCCGACGGAGACTTGAGTCTGTCGGTTCTCTCGTATAGAGTGAAACCTCCGAATCCCAGTGAATGAGTGAAAACGTTCATGTAGCGGTCAAGGATGCAGAGACTAGTTTCATTCGGTCGTTTCATTAGACTGAACAATTCGACTGAACGCAAAAACAATCGACTGACGAGTCGATTGTTAAAAACAGTCGGCTGTCTCATTTGTACTGCAGCACCTCTCCCGGGCTCGCGACCACATTGGTTGCGCCCTAGACGCCCGGAAAACTGTTAACTGCTCAAATAAGTCCCGATTTATCTGGTAAAAACTGATGATGGGATTCGAGTGTGGTGCAGACCCCACGAAGCCATGGAGCCAACTTGTCAACAGGGCACTGTGCAAGCTGGTGGTGTCTCCACAATGGTGTGGGCTGTGTTTACACAAAATGGATTGATCATTGGCTGGAAATGGTTAGTTTGGCTACTTGGTGACAATTTGCGTCCTTTCATGTAATTAATGTTCAAAACAACGATGTAATTTTTATGGATGACAATGTGCCTTGTCACCAGACCACATTGATTGTTTGAACAACAATCTGGAGAAATGGAATGAATGATTTGGCCACCCACATCGCCCGAAATGAATAACATCGAACATTTATGACACATCATCGAGAGGTCAGTTAGTGCACAAAATCCTGCGCCGGCGACACTTTCGCTGTTATTGATGGCTGTAGAGGCAGCATGGCTCAACATTTCTGCAGGGGACTGTCAACAACTTGTTGAGTCCATGCGAGGTGGAGCTGCTGCACTACGCTGGGAAAGGGGTCCGACACGATATTACGAGGTATCGCATGTCGTTTATCCCCTCAGTATACAGAAATATGGTAGACAGTAACTTTAACACATAACACATATACATACATATTTACATATACACAAAACGAAGGAGGAATTATGTAACAGAAATACAAGGGGAGACAAAATAGGTTGTATTCGGAGATTGTACAGTCCAGAATCGGTATGCCAGTCAGGGAAAATAGCTGTCAGCGCTGAGGCAATCACCCCACCAGTGCACAAAACTGAACATATCCATTTGGTAAAAGACCATGTCCTGATACACATCCCTTTGTGTCAGGAATTGTCGACACTTCAATGCCTGTTTCAAGAGACTGCAGGAGTGATTAGCGCATGGGGAGAGACCAGGAAAATGGACTGTGTTGTTGAGTGTCTAGCACTTGCGTTGGCTGTTACGGATGAGGCTCTTCTCCGAGATCGAATGGCATCTTGTGTCTAATCTCGACTACTGCGGAACCTGGCGCACTAGTCCTCAATGATGTTTTCCGACAGACATGCTGTCCCATACCTATTTTTCATTCTGCAGTGGATGTCTACCAGTGTTTGTCCTCCGACAGCGAAGAAACAAATAACAGCACATTGGATCTCTTTATACATATTTGGTAAATACATCGCCCTGCTTCCCGTTCCCACATTCGCTGCATAAACATTAGAAAGATAAGAACGCCACATTAATCCCATGCCTACAAGTCGGCACTTATACATCCATATCGGAGCTCTGCTACATTGCACATACGCCGCAGCAACGTCCGCAAATGAAAACTTTCTGACTGCCCTTATACTTTGCATTTTCAGTCAATCCAACATCAAAGTGAAACAAATTCATCGTAACCGTCACATACCAACTGGTAGAAAATTCTGTAATGAAGCGTGCAGTATTCTGGACAGATAAGCAGAGAGGTTGAAAAATGTTATAGAGACTGATGAAATCTTTTTAAAATTATCATCAAAATAACATCCTCCTCTTGAAGGTATGAAGGTAGTAAGTCTCCTAACCACCATCTCTATGTGAAGCGTTTCTACTGGTCTATTTACAGCCATCAGAGAGAATAACGTTACCACTGAGATATGTGTGTTATCGTTACACCATACTTTACAACAAGTAAATATTAAATCAAAACAATTTCTCTTTGCAATGGTTTATTCTTTCCCATGAACCATGGACCTTGCCGTTGGTGGGGAGGCTTGCGTGCCTCAGCGATACAGATGGCCGTACCATAGGTGCAACCACAACGGAGGGGTATCTGTTGAGAGGCCAGACAAACGTGTGGTTCCTGAAGAGGGGCAGCAGCCTTTTCAGTAGTTGCAGGTGCAACAGCCTGGATGATTGACTGATCTGGCCTTGTAACACTAACCAAAACGGCCTTGCTGCGCTGGTACTGTGAACAGCTGAAAGTAAGGGGAAACTACAGCCGTAATTTTTCCCGAGGGCATGCAGCTTTACTGTATGGATAAAAAACGATGGCGTCCTCTTGGGCAAAATGTTCTGGAGGTAAAATAGTCCCCCATTCGGATCTCCAGGCGGGGACTACTCAAGAGGATGTTGTTATCAGGAAAAACAAAACTGGCGTTCTACGGATCGGAGCGTGGAATGTCAGATCCCTTAACCGGGCAGGAAGATTACAAAATTTAAAAAGGGATATGGATAGGTTCAAGTTAGATATAGTGGGAATTAGTGACGTTCGGTGGCAGGAGGAACAAGACTTTTCGTCAGGTGAATACAGGTTTATAGTCACAAAATCAAATAGGGGTAATGCAGGAGTAGGTTTAATAATGAATAAAAAATAGGAGTGCGGGTAAGCTACTACAAACAGCATAGTGAACGCATTATTGTGGCCAAGATAGACACGAAGCACACGCCTACTACAGTAGTACAAGTTTATATGCCAACTAGCTCTGCAGATGATGAAGAAATTGAAGGAATGTATGATGAGATAAAAGAAATTATTCAGGTAGTGAAGGGAGACGAAAATCTTGTAGTCATGGGTGACTGGAATTCGAGAGTAGGAAAAGGGAGAGAAGGAAACATAGTAGGTGAATATGGATTGGGGCTAAGAAATGAAAGAGGAAGCTGCTCGGCAGAGTTTTGCACAGAGCATAACTTAATCATAGCTAACACTTGGTTCAAGAATCATGAAAGAAGGTTGTATACATGGAAGAATCCTGGAGATACTTGAAGGTATCAGATAGATTATATAAGGGTAAGACAGAGATTTAGGAACCAGGTTTTAAACCGTAGGACATTTCCAGGGGCAGATATGGACTCTGACCACAATCTATTGGTCATGAACTGCAGATTGAAACTGAAGAAATTGCTAAACGTTGGGAATTTAAGGAGATTTGACCTGGATAAACTGAAAGAACCTGAGGCTGTACAGAGTTTCAGGGAGAGCATAAGGGAACAATTGACAGGAATGGGGGAAAAAAGTACAGTAGAAGAAGAATGGGAAGCTCTGAGGGATGAAGTAGTGAAGGCAGCAGAGGATCAAGTAGGTAGAAAGACGAGGGCTAGTAGAACTCCTTGGGTAACAGAAGAAATATTGAACTTAATTGACGAAAGGAGGAAATATAAAAATGCAGTAAATGAAGCAGGCAAAAAGGAATACAGACGTCTCAAAAATGAGATCGACAGGAAGTGCAAAATGGCTAAGCAGGGACGGCTAGAGGACAAATGTAACGATGTAGAGGCTTATCTCACTAGGGGTAAGATAGATACTGCCTACAGGAAAATTAAAGACACCTTTGGAGAAAAGAGAACCACTTGTATGAATATCAAGAGCTCAGATAACCTATTTCTAAGCAAAGAAGGGAAAGCAGAAAGGTGGAAGGAGTATATAGAGGGTCTATACAAGGGCGATGTACTTGAGGACAATACTATGGAAATGGAAGAGGATGTAGATGAAGATGAAATGGGAGATACGATACTGCGTGAAGAGTTTGTCAGAGCACTGAAAGACCTGAGTCGAAACAAGGACCCGGGAGTAGACAACATTCCATTAGAACTACTGATGGCCTTGGGAGAGCCAGTCCTGACAAAACTCTACCATCTGGTGAGCAAGATGTATGAGACAGGCGAAATACCCTCAGACTTAAGAAGAATATAATAATTCCAATCCCAAAGAAAGCAGGTGTTGACAGATGTGAAAATTACCGAAGAATCAGTTTAATGTGCCACAGCTGCAAAATACTAACGCGAATGTTTTACAGACGAATGGAAAAACTAGTAGAAGCCAACCTCGGGGAAGTTCAGTTTGTATTCCGTAGTAATATTGGAACACGTGAGGCAATACTGACCCTACGACTTATCTTAGAAGGAAGATTAAGGAAAGGGAAACCTACGTTTCTAGTATTTGTAGACTTAGAGAAGGCTTTTGACAATGTTGACTGGAAACTCTGTTTCAAATTCTAAAGGTGGCAGGGGTAAAATACAGTGAGATAAAGGCTATTTACAATTTGTACAGAAACCAGATGGCAGTTATAAGAGTCGAGGGACACAAAAGGGAAGCAGTGGTTGGGAAGGGAGTGTGACAGGGTTGTAGCCTCTCCCCGATGTTATTCAATCTGTATATTGAGCTAGCAGTAAAGGAAACAAGAGAAAAATTCGGAGTAGGTTTTAAAATCCATGGAGCAGAAATAAAAACTTTGAGGTTCGCCGATAACATTGTAATTCTATCAGAGATAGCAAAGGACTTGGAAGAGCAGTTGAACGGAATGGACCGTGTCTCGAAAGGAGGATATAAGATGAACATGAACAAAAGCAAATTGAGGATAATGGAATGTAGTCGAATTAAGTCGGGTGATGCTGAGGGAATTAGACTAGGAAATGAGGCACTTAAAGTAGTAAAGGAGTTTTGCTTTTTGCGGAGCAAAATAACTGATGATGGTCAAATTACAGAAGATATAAAAAGCACACTGGCAATGGCAAGGAAAGCGTTTCTGAAGAAGAGAAATTTGTTAACATCGAGTATAGATTTAAGTGTCAGGAAGTTGTTTCTGAATGTATTTGTATGGAGTGTAGCCATGTATGGAAGTGAAACATGGACGATAAATAGTTTGGACAAGAAGAGAATAAAAGCTTTCGAAATGTGGTGCTACAGAAGAATGCTGAAGATTTGACGCGTAGATCACGTAACTAATGATGAAGTATTGAATAGAATTGGGGAGAAGAGAGTATGTGGCACAACTGGACAAAAAGAAGAGACCGGGTAGTAGGGCATGTTCTGAGGCATCAAGGGATCACGAATTTAGCATTGGAGGGCAGCGTGGAGGGTAAAAGCCGTAGAGGGAGACCAAGAGATGAATACACTAAGCAGATTCAGAAGGATGTGTGTTGCAGTAAGTACTGGGAGATGAAGAAGCTTGCACAGGATAGGGTAGCATGGAGAGCTGCATCAGACCAGTCTCAGGACTGAAGACCACAACAAGAACATGGTTTATTATGATATCTATTGAATATTACAAAAAATAATTTATATTGCGAACTCTAACTTTATTCGTGATTACCTATGTCAAATTGCAAGTAATTTTAAGACAAATCAATCCCAGAAAAATCAATAAAAATCGTTTCATAAAAGAACTTTATTCCTAAAGGGCCTTCCATAGCACAAAAGCCCAATTTTTGACATTTGTAGACACCAGCAACAGCTGCACTTACTGATATCTTCTCAGTTGGTACATACCTCGGATGTTTAGACACTGTTTAGCATTCTGTGGCCTGCGACGAATTTCAGCTCTTGTAGATATTTCAAAGAAAAGCTGCTCACGCTTGTTAACAGTTGACTTATCAGTAATTTGAAATTCACTTATAGACCTCCTCCAAACTTTCCCAAAGATGTAACACTAATTTTGCACTTTACTGGTGTGTGTGCTCCAATATCAGTTGTCCACTTCCTGTTAGACTGATAACTTGGTCCTTCCGTATCTTACGGTAAGCTGCTGCAATGCTGACCTATAGGGCATGGCCACTGACAGACTCCAACACACCCTCACCTGGGTTGCGAGCCATCGCACATAGTATAGGTACCTGCCTGGTGCCAGTTGTTCCCTTACTTATACACAGCCTGCACATGTGCTAACCACATGGAAAAACCTGCCCACCCCCTCATCTGGTGTCTGGCTCGCGGACTGTCCATATAATATAGGCTACCCGCCAGGCGCCCCTTGTAATATACATGCTGAATATGTACTAACCATGTGGACAAACCCGCTAACGTGCACATAGCTGTGGTAGAGGCTGTGACTCGAATGTCTGACTGCCTGCACCTCAGTCTTTTGCTCACCCCTGCGAACCTCAGCCTACGGGCATGCAAGCTGCAGCACACCTCCCTAACCTATAATACCCAGCAACAAACTTGCTTCACCCCCATTCAAACGATGCAAACATCTGGCTACATGTTCTGCCGTTCCATCGATCTTGGAAAACAAACATAGGTTTCGCTACAATTCTCAAAGACTCAAATGTTCCGTGAGAGAGACAATAGTGGCCACTCGACAGCATGAGTTGTGAGGTTGGTACAGGTAGAAACCGCTTACGCTCTATGAGCCCTTCCGGGTTGCCGTGTAAGCCCCGGTGAGCCGGCAGGTTACGGTTACTCTACCCTGGGACACCGGTGAATGAGGGCACTCTCAGATCTCTAGTTGCTAAGTTGAAATGTGTAAGAGTTAGCTTTATTTGAGTTTACTACAGTCACTCTGGTGTGTTGCACTGATAACGTGTCGCACCAACTAATTCAGTCAGGGAACCGTCTTTATCACATTTATATTCAGTTTATTGGATGAGATCTTTTGCGCGACTGCCACTTGGCGAGGACGATCGGTGCCGATACGTGATGTACAGTTTCAGTTTCGTATATCATGAATGAAAGAGTCATCTGCTTTGGGGAATGCATGTATTAAATTTTATTTTAGTTACCCCCTACTTCGTGTTTCTTTCCCACGGTGTTAGTAGCCCGTATAGCCCGTACTCTGCGGTCCACGTGCTCTTTCTTTGTAAATCATGAGGCTTCAATACGACGTAAACACCTCTCGTGTCTGAATTGAAACCTCCGTTTCATCGCGGAGTGGATGTGCTCACGTTTGGTAAATCTATTTACAAAATTACAAAGTTGTATGAAATTTCGGAAGTTTGTTTACTGGAACTGACCGTCAAAGTAAGTCGCGCTCTGACCCACTGAGCTTCATGTCGAGTACGGAAACTATCTTCTAATTCCTGTCTTTTTTGTGTGAGTGATCAGTACGAAAGTGGTGTGTGTGAGCCTGATAAACTATAACCAGTAATTCAGTAGACATGCCCCCAAACGTATCGGTTCAGTTGTTGCGTTACATAACATACAATGTGTCGCGATTCCTGTACCAGCATTCCAAGCAACTGTGTTTTGACTTAACATCTGTTTGTGCGTTACTTTTAGTGAGGAAATAAATGTTCATTATTGTCGAATTCGTTGTTATTTCGCCTCACAGCGCCATTCTGCTTCCTAGTCAGGATCCTTAAAATCAGTTGGCACTTGCCCGTAATAATGTTTCAATGAAATTTATCAAGATTATTGTATATCTTATGTATGGACTTCTATTTTATTAAATCATCAAATGATCTGTAATGTGGCACCTTTTTATAATTTTGTTAATTAGTATTTACATAAATTTGGCCCACAAACCAGAAATTTTGTGTTTGGTATTTCTTCAAGGCAAGCAAACGTTGTCTCTACTTGTATAGCCATTCATGAAATTTAGGAAATCAGAAAAGAGATATTTCGAGAATCTGAGCCTACCAGTACCTTGCAGTAGTAAAAGACGACAGGTATCATTCGACATCAGCATTTGATTTTCATTAAAATTATTTGTAATTTACTTTTCCGCTCCCTTCTACAAACAATGATATAAATAAGACGAGTCGTATTTTCACAAAATGAAGTTGTACCCGTACGGAATGTGAAACGTATTTGTCATTCCTTATTTGCAGTTAGGATTAATTATAATGTAGATTTTAATACATATAGTTTTAAAAGTAATCAAGAACTGAAAATCTTATAATTATTCGTTTATGAATATAAGACAGGAATTTCGAAAGATGCAAAGTGGGTATATTATCACTTTATTACATACTATATCATAAATTCAGAAAAATTTTCTGAGATAACATGAATTTTGCATTTAAGAAGGAGAAATAAAAGATAATAGGAAAATACAAAGATTTGTATTAAAGATTCCGCCACTTAGCTATCTGGGGTGTTATGACTAGGCAAATCAGGGTGTCCGTCACACTCGAGGTAGCATACAAAATATCTATATACTTATTTGACAAATTTATGTGTACAGTCGTGTGTTATATTCTCTGGTATTATATTTCTTAGAAGTCATTTCTGCTTTACACAAGGGTATAATCGGTACATTACTTGTGTACCCTTGTCTTCCCTATTTTCACATGCCATGTACATTGTGTTGCCTATAACATAAAACCTTGTCTAAGTTAATAACCCGTTGCATCATTTTCATTAGCGGTTTCATTTTAACTAAGCTTAATAACAGTTATACAATTTAAATTACATATATTACTCAAGACGGACTGGGTGTTGTGTGTTGTCCTTAGCTTAGTTAGGTTTAAGTAGTTCTAAGTTCTAGGGGACTGATGACCACAGATGTTAAGTCCCATAGTGCTCAGAGCCATTTGAACCATTTGAACTCAAGACGTTTCTTAATATATTAATAGACAGTTGATACATTTCTGTGTTCCTTAAATTTGTCTTATTTACATCGGAGTCTATAGTAATCTCAGTGTTTGTATCTGTTTCAGGATCTGAGTCTATTCCTGTATTTGTGTTTGTGTGTCTGTGTCTGTGTCATTCCAAGTATCCTGTTCACATGTTTGAGTGTTAATTTATGTACGTGTCAATTCGCCTAACGTATCTGACACATTATCGGTTTGTCTTTCAGTATGCACCAGTCATTCGACTGTCGTAGAATTTGTCCTACATTGCATACTCAGTTTAGGGTCGTATGTCTATGAGTCTGTCACACCATAAACTGATGTGTTCAGGAGTGCCTCTGCCGATGTTGTGCCGAAGACCCCCGACATCCTGAACAGAACACATGTTTGACCACGCCTTACAATGGTTACATGTGCTGCAAGCCTCAGTCGATGGACGGATGCGCTCGCTGCAAAACATACTGTGGATTAGAATAGTGTGATACGAAGTGTATGTATTGTCTTTGAGGGTAATCTATATTGTGCTGTATTTAGTCTTGCTAATTTATGCATTACTGTCATTTCTTCGTTGGTTGTAAGTCTGATATGTTCAGGTTGTTGTCAGCGTGTAAACCTAGGTACCTTGTCACTCTTTTCCGTTGCACTTTAGCTTGATACTGGCTTTTTTTAAGTTCACCTTTCTGTAGTAAGTCCACCGTTTTATTAGTTTCAGTTGTTAGTTTATCGTCGTTACACCATCCATTGTTGTCTGTGAGGAGCTGTGTAGTCTTTTATTCCCTATACACTACGAGTATATCGTCAGCGTGCGCTACTAGCGCCTTTGCTGTATTATGTCTGTCTAGGATAACTATCAGCGCCTCAGTAGCAATGTCCCAGACTATGGGTCCTCATATGGACCCCTGCAGGCACCCATTGGTGAATTTCTTGGCGATTCCTCGTCATTCCGCTCGTTAGTCTACACCTCTGTCCCCGCAGTAGTAGAGAAAGCTGTTATATAAAGCTATTGGGATCTGCATTTGTCTTTACTTCGAGAATAGTGCAGGCCACCAAAGGCTGTCAAAAGCGCCAGATATATCATTTAATACTGCCATCACATATTTGTCCTGTGTGCTCCAGTTATGAGTAAAGTCCCGTTTACTCTGTCATCGATAGACTTCTGTGGCCTGAACTCATACCGATGTGGACTGACTGTCTTACTGTAGTCTGTCACACATTAGCCCTTCCTGTACCTGGCCGGGTACATTCACTAGACAGATGGGTCTATATGATTTGTGGGTCTTTTGAGTCCTTGTCCTCTGAGTTTTTTATAGTCACTGCGTGACCGCCTTCTAGCAGGCGGCTATTATCCCTTGCAGTAAAGGGTCGTTAAGTAATCCGTCAGGTGGGAGACAATCGGTGATGCACCACTTTTAAAGGTTTCTGAGTAAATTTAATCTGAGGATGGAGTTTTTCTGTCTGTAAGTTTCGTTATTGGCAGCGCAAACTCCTCACTAGAGAAAGGAGTAGTGATTAAAAAAAAAAAATGGTTCAAATGGCTCTATGGGACTTAACATCTGTGGTCATCAGTCCCCTAGAACTTAGAACTACTTAAACCTAACTAACCTAAGGACATCACACACATACATGCCCGAGGCAGGATTCGAACCTGCGACCGCAACGGTCACGCGGTTCCAGACTGAAGCGCTTAGAACCGCACGGCCACACCAGCCGGCAGGTAGTGATTCCATCACTTATGTACTTGGTGTCCACTTGTCTGCGTAGGTCTACTTGATGGTGCTGGTCCTGTGTAGTGTCATCATCTGGTAGTAGGTTGCTTAGCAGGTACTCTGGCGAGCATCTCCAGCCCTGCGTAATTGTACTCTTTTATCGCTTTAATGTGGACATTATCGTTGGCGTTTTTATTCTCTCAGCTCGTATTATGAAGGGCTCTTTCCATATGTTATTCTATAAGTTGGTTCTGACAAAAAGGTTCCAACGGTCCTGCCTTGTTATTTATAATTCGTCTTTGTATAGTCGATTGACTTCAAGTTATTGTTACAGCCTGACTTCCTTTTCTTGTGTTGTCTGTGCTCGTTAGTAGTGGCTTCTCTTGTCCCGTGAGTTCTTCCTTAGTTTTGTTAATAATGTCGGCCACCGTATAATTCGTTTAGAAGTCATTGATTTGTGTGATTTAAGAGATTTGAGCTCTCTGTTTAGGTCAGTTAATATGTGTGTTCCATTAGCACGTTTCAGTGTCTGCCAGAGTTCCATATTCAGAAACTATCGCTGGTGTTATTGAGTGAATGTCTTTGTGTTTATGTGTGTACCAGTGTGTATAATTATTGCACTGTAAGCGCTGTGTGTTGCTCTGTCATGTACGTGCCAGTCAGTGATAAATATTGCAAATGTTCCATTTGTTAACTCATGCCTCCAACGTTTCCACGGTATGTCGGGGCTTGCCCTGCCTTACTGACAAGGGAACCTCCCCATCGCACCTCTCCAGATTTATTTATACGTTGGCACAGTGGATAGGCCTTGAAAAACTGAACACAGATCAATCGAGAAAACAGGAAGAAGTTCTGTGGAACTATGAAAAAAATTAGTAAAATATACAAACTGAGTAGTCCATGCTAAGACAGGCAACATCAAGGATACTGGGAGTCAGGGAGCGCCGTGGTCCCGTGGTTAGCGAGAGTATCTACGGAACGAGAGGTCCTAGGTTCAAGTCTTCCCTCGAGTGAAAAGTTTAATTTTTTATTTTCAGTTTATGTGACAAACTCTTATGTTTTCATCACTTTTTTGGGAGTTATTATCACATCCACAAGAAAACCTAAATCGCGCAAGGTAGAAGAACCTTTTTACCCATTCGCCAAGTGTACAAGTTACGTGGGTCGACAATATATTCCTGTCATGTGACGCACATGCCGTCACCAGTGTCGTATAGAATATATCAGCCGGCTGGAGTGGCCGTGCGTTTCTCGGCGCTACAGTCTGGAACCGCGTGACCGCTACGGTCGCAGGTTCGAATCCTGCCTCGGGCATGGATGTGTGTGATGTCCTTAGGATAGTTAGGTTTAAGTAGTTCTAAGTTCTAGGGGACTGATAACCACAGCAGTTAAGTCCCATAGTGCTCAGAGCCATTTGAACCATTTTTGAATATATCAGACGTGTTTTCCCGTGGAGGAATCGGTTGACCTATGACCTTGTGACCAAATGTTTTCGGTTCCCATTGGAGCGGCACGTACTTTTGTCTACTAATCGCACGGCTTTGCGGTGCGTTCTCAAAATAGATACACTAAACTTCTTGCAGTGAACAGAGACCTCAATGAACGAACGGACAGATCATTACTTTACGAAAATAAAGAAAGTAAAATTTTCAGTCGAGGGAAGACTTGAACCACGGACCTATCGTTGTGCACCTACTCACGCTAACCACGGGACCACGGCGCTCCTGAGCTCACATTATCCTTGATGTTGCCTATCTTGTGCATGGACTACTCAGTTTGTATATTTTACTAATTTTTTTCATTGTTCCACACAACTTCTTCCTATTTTCTCGATTGATATGTGTTCAGTTTTTCAAGGAAGGCCTATCCAATGTGCCAACTTATAACTAAATATGAGGGGGGTGCGATGGGGAGGTTCCCTTATGAGCACAAAAAGGTTGAGCTCGTTTATAATGTCAGTTACTACGTGTCCTTTGGCATCTCTCCTATCAGCATGCCAGAGTTTTGAGCGTCCGTTAACGCCCACGATGGTGAGTAAGTCTTTTACCCCTAGAGAAAACTGCAATTACCCTAACTGTGTATGTAAACGGTTTAACGTCATATGATTACTGTGCATGTAATGATGCGACTGTCCTTGATTCCCTTAGCAGTGTAATTTCTGTTATCACAATGTGTTCAGTACATATTTGTGTTATTTATGTCACTCTAATTCGTCTGTTTGTTACCACGATTGCTGCTTTGGCGTCCTTTACCCCTGTCATTGTTATATATTGTGTTGGGATACACAACAGAATCATAACCATGTCCCGTAATCCAATCTTTTGCCCAATCCATTAGCTTCGTTTTCCTGTCTTTCCAAAACACGCCTCTGAATTTATCGCCGAGCATCCCTCAATTTGTAAATGACTATCACAATGTCTCTCTCATATAAGGCAAAACAGGCAACATACACTGCTGGAAACTTGTCTTTCCTAACTCACTGAGACTCTATTCAGTTTGTAAAAAGAACTCCATGCCATATTTACTCTTTTTTCTATTTGTTTTGTGGTCCATCTGGCACTTGTCTTTATTTGTCCTAAACACGAAATCTCACGGACTACTCCTATTACTTCATTGTTAATCTGAACTACTTTCTTATCGGTTAGTTGATCATAAGCTCTGATACATGCTACAATACTCTTAATGACCTCACATGTTAAACCCTAAAGCAAATGCTAGCATTCCTTTCCTCCTCCTTTACACTCTCACTATCCCAAACGACATTTACGGCTTCTCTAATGGATCTGCCTCTTTCTAGATTTGCACGAGTTATTATTGTGCATTTTATGTTTCAGTAGTGAACAGAAACAAGAAATTGTTTTAGGGCCATCACATTATGTAAAATGTATTTTATGTTTTATGAAACGCAGTCTATTTTAAAGTTACTTCCTTACTGGTCCACTGCATGTCGCCAGTGGCATCACAATTTACTCAATTCTTCTATTATTTAACGAACTTTTGCTCATTTAGAGCCAAACAGTACATTCTCATCAAAAACACAAAGGCTGTTCAAGTGTGATCTGTTAACATTTTTCCTTCTTCTTTTTACAATCTGAAGGATCTGCAGGTCTTCATAGAGTAGTTTCGTTGGTACGGTATCTCTTTGTTTATCTTCCAATTCTAAAACGCCCCTGGTGCAACTGTCATTCTAACGTAAATATTATTTCTATACTTTCAATCAGTTCGTTGAGTACTCTCCCTCCTCATTCCTAATTCCAGTTATTGTCCACAATAAGCAAAGACGTTTATGAAAAATTTGAGACAAGTGAAGATTACAATAAACTTTCTAGTTTACTTAGCTTTTCATGTAGAGTTTTCTCCAGTTCTTCTTTTCTAGGGGTGTGATTCTTCAAGCGGAAATTCTCAAATTTTAGGTCCTCGTGGTTGAACTGATATAAATAAATTCGAAGATTGTTGTTGCAGAATTTTTGTTGTTACGTTAATACAGTTTGTCACATTTTAGTATATAACTCAATCTTTTGAATTTTCACATTAACAAAGCCGAAGTTACATTGATCGGCCAAAATACAAAAATACGTCCGATCACATCAGAGGCATGCTTACTACTTCACTCTGCGGTAATAACCATTTTCCAAAGAGTTTACAATTTTTTTTGTCAACTGAATTTCTATTAATTTCTATTATTATTTCATAAATGAATACAGAAATAAACATTGTAAACAGTACTATATTGCGTAATTAATAACAGAAATTTGAAGTGTTCCAAATAATTAGTAATTTCAAAGTTTTTTTAAAAAAAATATTTTAACTGTACATAGAGCTAGTACTAATCGATTGTAACATCTAAAATAAAGTAATTCCTTTTCATAAATTTTAGCTTGAAGTATAAAATATTGTGCATAAGATTATATGAAAGTTTACAGAAAAGCAGCTGAGATAATATTGACCTGTCCAAAATTCGAAAAGTAGTACTGGTTTCGACACCTACTGTTGAAGAAAATTTTTGCTATAGGAGGATGTCCCGTTACACTTGTTTCACCATAGAAGTGTTATTGTTCACGTTTAGACTGTTGTAGTTCTCGCAAAAAATTATGTGGATGAAATTGCAAGTATATTTCTTCATTTTTTGTATTGTTTCAAAATTCTTCCAGCTAAAGTATTGGGCATTCTGGCACTACTTTCAGAATATGTTTATTTTCTTATTTTCTTATCAACTATGTGAGTATCTGATTCATCTCTTGAAATAGAATTGTATTCTCCTTTGACTTGTTCATAACTGGTTATATTTTGCTGTTTAGATAAGAACCTATGTTAAGCATTTACTATTGTTGCCTTTGTCATTTTCGATGATGCTCCAGACTGAACGCTGAAAGGCATAATCAGTCTTAAATGACGATGAGCTTAATTTGTTGGTTAATTATACTGGTATTTTTCGCTAATTTTGGATTTACTAGATACACATTCTAGAGCACTATGGCCCGAATCCCTGGCTAGCAGATTTTGGTTTTCCTTGGTAGCTACGAACAGACAAAGGCAAATAACAGGAAGGTTCCTCTGGAAAGAACACGTCTGAACTAGTCGCCTTTATTCTACAACTCGAACTGGTGCACCACTCTTAATGAACTAGCATGTTAAACCCTAACGTAAACGCTAGCATTCCTTTCCTCCTCCTTTACACTTTCACTATAGTAAATGCCATTTCCAACTTCTCTGACTGGTCTGCCTCTTTCTAGCTTTGCACGAATTACTATTGAGTATTTTATGTGCCAATGATGAACAGAACAAACACATTTTTTAAGGCCATTACATTTTGCAAAATTTATTTTATGTTTTATGAAATGCAGTCTGTTTTAAAGATACTTCCGTACCGCTCCACAGCATGTCACCAGTGGCAAAACACAGGCGAACCACAAATGTCACGTTTACCTCGACAGTGTATTCTGCCACGATGACAAAATATTCTTCTGTGAATATCGAATATTCCAAAGGCTATACAAATTATACACATGAGTGAATTACATATGAAGTTATAATTCCAACACGAGAGCGTAATTTACGTGCGTGAAGATATTGTAGCACAATACTTCGTGCACAACGTAATGGAGAGTTGTGCTACAGAGTGTTGCAGCAGCTGTTGTCGTAGGGAAGCTCGACAGAAGCACAAATGATTAATGAACACATAAATGCTGTAAACAGAAGTTTGACTTGCGTTGTAGATTTCTCCAAGCGTTGCGAAGAAACTTTACAAAGAACGAACAACAATGAAGTCGAGCTATTATGAGAAGCAAACTAGGAGGGTGAGGCTCCTGCTACTAATGAGTGAGCGAACTGGCGTACTGTTAAATGCTGCCTAAGACTAAAGACTGTCAAATGCTGTAACTGAGACTGGCATGTGTACCTACTGCTGGCCATCCTGTAAGGCGGCGGCAGAGGGCGCTCGCAGTCAGAGCTACTGTAGGTGTGGCCTAGCCGGCATGCATCGTGTCATCCGCCACGTCCCAGCGTTACATCTGTGTGTGTCGCAAATGTGCGTTTCTCCTGCCGACTGTGAGACGCATGGTGAGTGCTGTCGATCACTCACTATGGTACGTGATAAGACATAGAGAGTAAAAATATTTGTAATTTTTTACGTAAACATTCGGCGTAATCTTATTGGTCGGAGAGCGAACCTAATTAAACGTTGCGTTTGTCTGTTGGTATTTATAGTAATGGAGTTGTGTAACATCGAACTAAACTAAAATTCAAGATGTGATCAAAAGTATCCGGACACCCGGCTGAAAATGATTTACTAGTTCAGGGGGCCCTCCAGCGGTAATGCTGGAATTCAGTATGGTGGTGGCCTACCTTAGCCTTGATGACGGCTTCCACTCGCAGGTATACGTTCAGCCAGGTGAAGGAAGGTTTTTTGGGAATGGCACCCCATTCTTCACGATGTGCTGGAGTGAGGAGAGGTATCGATGTCGGTCGGTGAGGCCTGGCACGAATTCGGCGTTCCAAAAAATGCCGAAGGTGTTCTGCAGGATTCAGGTTAGGACTCTGTGCAGGCCAGTCCGTTACAGGGATGTTATTGTCGTGTAACCACTTCGTCACAGGCCGTGCATTACTAACAGCTGCTCGATCGTGTCAAAACATGCAATCACCATTCCCGAATTGCTCTTCAACAGTAGGAAGCAAGACGGTGCTTAAAACATCAATGTAGCCCTGTGCTGTGATAGTGCCACGCAAAACATCAAGGGTGCAAGCCCCCTCCACGAAAAACACGACCACGCTATAACACCACTGTTGGCACGTTTGGTACTACACACGCTGGCAAATAACGTTCACCGGGCACTCGCCATAACCGTCGGCTTGTACGCTTTTGTGCGGTACGTGTATCTTCACGTTTCCACTTCACTATCATATCGGAAACTGTGGACCTAGGGATGTTTAGGAGTGTGGAAATCTCACGTACAGACTCTCGGGTATGAGGCAAGTGACACCCAATCATCCGACCACGTTCGAAGATCGTGAGTTCTGCGGAGCGCCACATTCTGCTCTCTCACTGAGGTCGCTAATGTGGATTCAAATGGTTCAAACGGCTCTGAACACTATGGGACTTAACTTCTGAGGTCAACAGTCCCCTAGATCTTAGAACTACTTAAACCTACCTAACCTAAGGACATCACACACATCCATGCCCGAGGCAGGATTCGAACCTGCGACCGTAGCGGTGGCGCAGCTCCAGACTGTAGCGCCTAGAACCGCGCGGCCACTTCGGCCGGCCGCTAATGTGGAGTACCTGCCAGTAGGTGGAAGCACATTGCACCTAATATGAGAAATGTATGTTTTGGGGGGTGTCCGGATACTATTGATCACATAGTGTATATCTTTGTAGTATTTTTGTGTAATCTGGTCGTTTTAATCGTTGAGATATTCTTCTATACTTATCATCAGAACTTTATTGAACTGTGATTTATTTTCAAAGAATATTCTTAAGAATTTATTTTATTTACTAGCGATTCATCAAGAACATTAACACATTTAATCACACTATGTAAGCATGGAAGTAGTTGTCAGTGTGTAACTGAAGAATTCATTACCAAATTCCTATTAACAAATGGGAATTTTATTCACTTTAATAGTTCCTAAAAGCATTTTTTAAAAGAAACTGATTTATAATTATTATCAAAAAATACCCTCTAAATATTCAAGTTACAATTTATTCAGAGGCAGAAAGAAACAAGTTTCGACTGTATGATCTTTCGGGCCAAGAACCTTGCCGCTCTCTTTTGACACGGCCGTAGTTACGACAGCTCACAACAGCCTCTGAAGGACTACACTGGTGCAAATCTGCAACACACCAGATAACTTTAAGAGTTTTAACAATTTACACAATCACAAAATATGCACCCCGGTAGGAGGGATGGAAATGGTTCAAAACACTAACAATTAAAATATTAACACTGCCACCAAAGTTTGCAACTTGATTTTAACTTCTAACAATAGTCTTACGGGAAAGGGTGGCAACTTACATACTAAAATGATCATTTAAACAAACTCCCATGAAATGCAATCTTATTTAAAGTTCTACAAGGTTGGCCAAACAATAGTTTAGATGTTCTACAGTACACAGATACCGCCTCTCAATATCATACGCAATAATATCAAACTTTCCAAAGATCAAGCAATAAATTCGTTAACACACCAAATCCGACAAAAATGACAAAAAAAATGGCTCTGAGCACTATGGGACTAAACATCTGTGGTCATCAGTCCCCTAGAACTTAGAACTACTTAAACCTAACTAACCTAAGGACATCACACACATCCATGCCGAGGCAGGATTCGAACCTGCGACCGTAGAAAACATGACAGAGGCAGCTACTAACGTTCGGTAGATTGATAGGGAGATTACCAAACAACCCGAACCGCAGGTTGCTCTCATATCAAAAATGGTTCAAATGGCTCTGAGCACTATGGGACTCAACTGCTGTGGTCATCAGTCCCCTAGAACTTAGAACTACTTAAATCTAACTAACCTAAGGACATCACACACATCCATGCCCGAGGCAGGATTCGAACCTGCGACCGTAGCAGTAGCACGGTTCCTGACTGCGCGCCTAGAACCGCGAGACCACCGCGGCCGGCGCTCTCATATCACCAATCACTTAACTTCTAATAAACTGCGATTTCTCGAGAAGACCTGGCGCAGCACCCCCAAATCGCTCTCCCAAACCGTCCGCTGCCAGCCGCTTCAAAGGACGCAGGAAGGCGCGCCCATCTCCCGTCTCACGGCGTCGCAGCTCGCACCGGCCAGACTGATGTCGTGGGCCGACTCCCGTTGCTCTCGAGCCGACCGCGAAGTCACTACCCCTCGCTTTTCGCCGCGGCCCACTGGACTCACGTGGCGACCTCACATGCGCCGACGCTCAAGACGGACTAGTCGTCTTGTGTCTCAGTGCGCGACCCACCAACCGATCGATCCAACAGCCAATGACCATTGCCTGAGCAAACTCGAGCAGACTGGCGGCCTGATGCGCAGACTCACATGCAGGAACTAAGCCGCGACCAGGCGACCACTCGCTGAGTTCTCTTACTGGCGGAGTGGAAAGACTCTTATTTTACCAGCCTTAAAGGTTGTCTAACTTATGGTGCATCCAAGACATACTAGCATTCCGAACGACAGACTAACTGCCTAACAAATGCGGACAAGAGACAGACTAGCTAGCTCGGGACGAGAGACTGACCCAGACTGACTGACCGGCGAGCTCATAGCGCCCCTTAAGTGCATGTGAACAGGCAACCTTTCCCCTTTTCCACCAGAGGGAGACACCAAAACTGCGATTGCCACAGCGGCGCCACAGCCAGAAACGGAGGGCGACTGCTTCACACTACGCGCTGCGGCGCGAACAGCAAATTTTTCCCACGGCTCAACCTCTTTGGTACTGACCCCTAGACCATAGAACAATAGTTTAGAATTGGTATCGCAGTTGATTTACGTAAAATGGTTCAAACTCCATCTATCTGGTGCTCCAGCATGCATAAAAGCAACACATTTCTTCTTCTTCTTCGGCTCAATTATGATCGCCTATCTAACAGCCGGTACGTCCACCTTTGGCACGGAGGACAGAATTATGGAAGTAATGTGGCCTTGATAGGTTGCCGGAAGGAGTTGGCACCACGTCTGCACACAAAGGTCACCTAATTCCGTAAGTTCCGGGGAACGGGCGATGAGCTCTGACGCCAAGCTCAATCACATCCGAGACGTTTTCCATCTGGGTTAGACCTGGCGAGTTGTGGGACCAGCACATTAATTGGAACTCGCTACTGTGTTCCTTGAAACACTCCATCACAGTCCTGGCCTTGTGACATGGCGCATTATTTTGTCGAAAAATGCCGCTCCTGTCGGGAAACATGATCGTCATGAAGGTATGTACATGGTGTGGAACTAGTGTACGATACTTCTTGGACGTCATGGTGCCTCGCACGAGCTCCTCTGGGCCTCTGAATTCCCATGTGAATGTTCACCATAATGGAGCCCCTGCTAGCTTGTTCAAAATGTTCAAATGTGTGTGAAATCTAATGGGACTTAACTGCTAAGGTCATCACTCCCTAAGCTTACACACTATTTAATCTAAAGTATCCTAAGGACAAACACACACACCCATGCCCGAGGGAAGACTCTAACCTCCGCCGGGACCAGCCGCACAGTCCATGACTGCAGCTCCTAAGACCGCTCGGCTAATGCCGCGCGGCCTGCCAGCTTGTCTCCATCTCACAGTACAGGTTTCAAACAGCTGTTCCCCTGGAAGATGACGGTTTCGCGCCCTGTCATCGGCATGATGATGGAGATATCGGGATTATAGCACTATACAACGCTCTGCTACTGCACCAATGTTCAGTGCTCATTTCAGTCGTAGTTGATGATGTCATGTTGTTATCATTGGTACATGCGCAGGTCGTCGGCTGCAGAGGCCCATGGTTAGGATGTTCAGCACACTTTGCATTCAGACACGCTTGTACGTTGCTCAACATTAAAGGCTGCTAAAATTCACTGCCTGTCCTGTTTCACAAGTCTGCACAGCCTACGACGTCCGGCATCTGTAATGAGCGATGGCCACCCAACCCCACGACGTCTGGGCGTGGTTCCACCTTGGTTCCTCCACATGTTGAAGACACTCGGCACAGCAGTCCTCGAACACCGGACAAGTCGTGCAGTTTCCGATATGCTCGTGCCTAGCCTCCAAGCCATTACAATCTGCCCTCGGTCAAAATCAGATAGATCGCACGACTTACCCAGTCTACACATGGACAGCGCGGTCGCTGACACTACATGCACCATGCGCGTGTATGACTAGCAGTCATTCCTCGCCAGGTGACGCTGATATCGCTTGGATTGGTTAATATCGGTAGTAGGTCGGTGGTCATAATATTCTGCCTGATAGGTGTACGTACTGCATGTGCAGTTCTAAAGTATCTACTGTACGTCGACCAGCGCAGCGTTGCGAAACGGCATGAAGAAGGCGCCAGTGGAAAGAGCGGGCAGCGCCACACCTCCAGGAGGACAGAGTTCAGCGCCCCCTGCCAACGCTGACTTGACCAGCCGCCCATCGCTGGTCGGCCCCAGTTCGGTCGCAGACTTGGAGAGCATCAGTACTGAGCAATAAGAAGACGAAACACAGCCTAGATTCTGCGATTAGTAACAGTGAGTAACGGTGGCAGAGGAAGCAAGTTAAAATTTCTTTTCTTTATATAAAAGTGTCTATTAATCTTACAGAGCGTTCTGTAAAGATGATTTTGGCCTTTACAACAGTTCTCCTTCCATGCCCGTGTTATCGCTGACTAGCACAGTAGCCGACACAACGCTATGTAAGGCTGAAGCGTAAACACAGATGCACAGATGCTGTAAAAGAGTTTACTTGTGTAACTATCTAGACGAATACCACGGACAAACACTCCCTAAGCGCACGCTGCTCAAACACAGGCACTCAGCAAACTTGACAGTTAGTTGGCTCATATTACAGCGTTATACAGGCCTCTCATAAGTATATACGAGCTTCCTGTCATCTTTTGCCATGTTCAGTAGCAGTTTACGGTACAAAATTGTTATGCTGACAAAGCACGTGAACCACTACAGACACCCTGCAGGCTGTTGCACGTTCTGGAACTCCGCCAAGGCGCGTCGCATTCGGGCTCTATCTGGGAGCTTTGCTCACAACGACCGCAGCGACGTCTTCAGGGTGTAAGCGCGGATAATGAGCCGGCCCGGTGGTGTTTGCGCCAGACGACAAGTTGCGGGCACAGTGGTTGCAGGGCCGCCAACTTGGCCGCTTTGTCGCGGCCGCTAAGCCGACACCTCCAGCGGATCAGCCGAGCGGCTGGAGGCTTCCAGCGGCATCCAGCATTCCTCCACACAACGGCTGCGTCGAGCGCCGCCTCTTCTCGTCATCTGAGGCCCCGTCTAGGCCATAGAAAAGCGCTAGCCATCATGGCGAACACTGCCTGCTGCCAAGAGTTCTACTTGCCCTTAATCCCATACGTATGTGGTATTTGGCTGTCGATGATCCGTAAAACTAGTCATTTTAAATTCTACAGGGATTTAAAAGATCCAGAGAAGCATATCTTATTTGCACAAAGACTTCAGAAGCGTGTGTCGTAAATTTATCCTAATATATTTTGATCAGCTTATTTTTGTAAACATATTACCGAACAATGAAGCCTTATTATCAGTGGAGACGTATGGGGCTTTACAAGTACTTTACTGCTCATAAGTATATTAATTTTACAGCACCACATGACTTATTTTTAGTCAACAAGGAGTTTAGTTGTTTCATATCAGTTCTGCCAATTTAATATATTTAGTACCTGGATACAAATATTTTTTTCCCTTATGCAAGGAGGATCACTCTTGCAGCACAGTGTATTCTACCACAATATGTACAAAACTGAAGATAAGTTGATCTACACTAGAGACTGCTGAAACCAATTGGATATTTTCAAAGCCCCACTGCAGCCATGTCCAGTTGCCAGCACTGCAGAGCAGGAGTGATGGATTAATTTTAACGTCGTGCTTCGGCCATGAAAATGTTTCTCAGAAGTCACAGCAGCTCAGACGTTGTGCAGATGGATTTCGTATCTATTCCTCCACATACGACGTTGAAAATGGCGCTTGACATTAAAAAAAAGTCATCGTGATTTCTCCATTAGCAAAAATTTTCTGATTGCTTTCTCGATCAGATTTTCTGTAGGTATCTATCAAACGGAAATTCAGCATCTCTAGGATAACTTTCATCATCTTAAAGAGTGGAGCGTCAAATTTAAATTGTTGGGAAGATAACAGTTTTGAAAACTGAAATGCAGTGACTGAGTTTAAAAGTACTAGATATCGGAGAATTCAAATGCAAGTAAAGGTTTTTCGTCAGTAGTATCTGGGGTACTGTCAATAGCCAAAGAAATGATGTAGCGGGAGTAACGTTTGTTATAAATGGGGGGACAGGAGAAGCCGCTCGTTGCTGGAAATAGTTTAGTGTGTTATGATGTGGGAAAATTAATGTCCAAGTAGGCCGTGAGGAACAAGATTATTGTTCAAAAGAAAGAAGCTTCTCTTCTTCTAAACAAGACATAGTTCTCTGTCAAGTCTCTCTCTTGAGGTGTAAAGTGTGTGCGATCCAGTAAGTCCAGTGGACTGTCAGCCACAGAATACTGACTCACAATTATTGGCGTCATAGTTAATGTCTCACACAAGGCACTACTTGACTCTGATTGCACGAGCATTCCAATGCGCTATAATACACCACACCCCTGCAGGTCCTGGATTTCCGCCGTGGTAGAAGCTAGGTCTTGGTGTAGGAGGACGAAGACTGTTGGCAGCTCCACGTAGTGTCAGAGAACTGTAGACTGGCTGGCGTCATGAGCAGGCCGCCGGATGTTCCAGGAGATTCTCTGATGGATGGGCCACGGCAGAGATTTGCATAGAGAGAAAGTACTTCTGTGTATAGATCGATCTGGCGTGCCATTCCATGGTTCTGCACCGGCATAAATATTGTCACAACACTCGGATACGTCGCGATCTATTTGCGGGCACAAGACATACGACAGTGAACAGTACCAGTGGCGCGTCGTGGATGCACACGCGCTGCTCTTGGCGAATGAGACTGCCAACTTTTCTGACAGTTGTCGAAGATTCTGCGGACAACAAACCAACCTGTTTGGCTGCCGTCTACAATATTTACCGACACACGAGACAAAAGAGTGCCGGTGATGGGCATGCCAAAGCTACATAAGATGACTCCTGATGCTTGGCCGCACACATGGTGTGGGTATATGACTGGTTGATGTTCTGGAGGCACATAGCTGCAGATACAGCACGGTGATAAAACCTTTCTCATCAACAGTCAGCAAACAATCGACTAAAACAATAACTGAGTATACATGTGCTATCACTAGCAGATGATGAAGAAATAATTAGGTATACACGCCGGCCAAGGAGAAGCGAAAGAAAAGATAAAGTACATGAGGGCGTTGTACAGCTCATTTAGTTTGTACTGGGCTCGGACGAAAATATAGAAAGGCTAAAAGAATAATAGATTATCATGCCTAATCTGGTCTAGGAAAACCCTTGACTTTCAAAAGACCTCCCGATTGTGTGGGAGTTGATAAATACATCGGCAATATGGTTTACAAGGGAAAAAGTGTACCATTCGTCATGCACAATAACGGCATGTTCAACTATCAGTGGTGGAGGTGGATAGCGATAAGGCACACTTTTCTCGAATGTTGACTACAAAGGCTCAACGTTATTGAGATCCAGTGTCCAGGGCAAATGCGACAATTCATCCCCGTGCTCCCGAAACTGGTCCTAGGTGATGTGAGCGGTTTTACTGAGGTCCTGTAGTCTTGGAATGCAGCATCATCAACGGGGAACAAACATTGTACCATAGCATGGGAGTGATCAGCGAATATAGTCGCATAATCCTTGACAGTAACGCAACTTTTCAGAGTAACTGTGGGCCATGGAATACCAAAATATGGCTGCACCTATCATCACCTAACGCCCACTATTTTTCACTCTTGTGGCAGAAACTCAGCCAAACGCCTATTTTTCACTCTTGTGACATAACCTCGGCCAGAAGTTGGAAAGAATGTGAAGCAAGACTCATCCGACCAAAGGACTTTCTTCTATTGCTCCATAGTCCAGGGTTTATGGCTTCCGCGCTAAATTATTCTGTTACGGGTATTTGCTTCACTGATGAGTGGTTTTGGAGTTCCAGATCCATGTTCACGAAAAGACAGGAATAAAGTATTATGAGTCACTTCGGAATTAAAAAAGTAGAAAGTGTGGGGAAGCTAAAGCGAAACGGTGGCAAGAAAAATTCAAATAAATCGAAAGGGAAATGCGTGTAAGACGAAAAGGTTCTTGGTATACATAAGTCAAAATACGCCTCGCAGAGGGCACGAGGCAGCATTTCCAAGCTGCAAACATCCATTCTGAGAATCAGATTACTAAAAAGAAAGCTGTAAGGGGATATGAAAACACAACGGATTCCGAATGAGGAGAATCTGTTATCTATGTTTACATTTTATAAGAGAGTTGTCTCAACAAAATTATTTTCACAGCGGCAGTGAAGACTCACAAGTGCATATGTAGAGAACGTATCATTAGCCATATGACCTTGCACGACAGTCCTGTTAGCTGAAAGGCTTCACTGTTCCCAGAAATTCACAAGATGCTCTAACGAGTTGTGTGGCCCTGCGTGTTGGAGACAGCAGTTAACAGAATTTCTAACTTCAGATGCCGGCAGCCGTCGATTCACGGTGATCTGTGACGTTATTCATCCGGTGCAGAAAGCTTACAAGAGTTCTGTAGTACGTTACAGTGCATGGGCGTTAAAATTATTTCAGTTTCTCCGGTTTTCGTAGGCCATTGATAGGATTTAGCGAGAGTGCACGTAAGTCTTACTAAGAGACGTCTTATCACATAATGGAACTATTTGCCTGCTGCAGGTGGTTTTTGATGGAAAAGGCGGACATCATGAAGAATTAAATAAAACTAATAAACAGTATGTTGTGAGACAACAGTTGAGCGTTTAGCATACTCCTTAGACGCAAACAAGGTGTGAAGCTAGTGACAAATACAGCACGCAGACTGCTCCCCATATCACCGACAGAGTTGGGGCAATGGTTAGCACACTCGACTCGCATTCGGGAGGACGTCGGTTCAAACCCGTGTCCGCCGATCCTGATTTAGGTTTCCTGTGACTTCCCTAAATCGTATCAGGCAAATGCCGGGATGGTTCCTCTGAAATGGCATGTCCAATTTCCTTCCCCATCCATCCGTAATCCGATGGGACCGATGACCCCATCGTTTGGTCACCTTCCACAAATAAATATATGAAACGTTATGAAGAAAAAGTCACGCAGCGAAGACTAATGGCCATTAGAATTTTCGCACAGGTATTATAATGGGAAAGCGGTTTCATCCAACTACCAGAAGATCACAATAATATCCTGTTTATGACCACGATGTATTATAATTTGGTTCCACTCACTGAATAGTGAAAAAAAAAGGTGCTGAAAGGTTCAAATAGAAAAGGTACAAGATAATACCTTGGCACAAGTGGGTAAAATTGGAAATGAAATGATAGAATTAACTAACTCCACGTAAACCATGAATGACTGCTGAATTAGGCAGCAGAAGAGTACTTATAAGCACTAGCTCCATTGGCTAAACGAATTGTGCGCTCAACTAATTGACTGCATGAATTAATTCGCGGTAGCAAAATAATAATTAGGATCTAACGACTTTGCAGCCCTTCATCAAGATGCACACAGATACAACGCATTTTTAACATCTTTCCAAAACTCAGATGCAGAGGATGGCTGTATTGTTTGCTGAGAGTTAAGCCCCGGTATCTGTGATCAGCTTTGGAATGAAGCCCTCACTCTCTACAGGGTGAAGGCATCTCTCCTCCTGGTGAACCAAAACTAAGTCTCCTCTTTAGAGATTTAAGGCAAAGTGAAGTATTTGCTTTCCTTCTCAAAACTTACTAATTCTGTCAGCACTGCATTCTCATTATCCAGTCACTGTAAACCTTCTGAATTCTGACCGTTGAAAAATGTATAGCAATAGCACCAATGTCCCTTCTTCTAAACAACATGCTCTGACTATCGGGTAATACACAGTTCTCTGTTAGAATGGGGGAGAAAGCAGCACTGTCGCGCTATTTGAGTGGTTTCACACTTTGGCCAATGATAATAGCTGCATTTACACACTTGTGAATCTTCATCCCCACTATGAAAAAATTTTTGAGAGTCAGCTCCCTTACAAAATTGAAAAATCAACTACAGCTGACCACCTTTGATTCCAATAGATTCTTCACCCTCTGAGCCCGTTGTATTTTCACATCCCCAAACAAACTTAAGGTATTTTAGGAAGCTTCCAGCCACAGTGGAAGTTTCCACCTGCAGCCTTCTGCGAGACCCTTATCGGGACGTGGGACACCACCTCTCATAGCACCCACCTTCACCTGTCTAGTGCGTACCTCGCTCAAGACTCTGCCCTTCAGCGAGGAACGTTCTTACTACCTACTTGCCGCTGTACCTGTGGGTTCATTTACTCACCCGCAGTCAGCCAGCTTGCCCTGCTTGCAGTAAAACGTTACACGTATCTTTCACCAAACAGTAATGAAACTGAGAAGCACGTATTAGATTCGCAATCATTTGTGTTTGTATTAATTACATCCGCGTCTTCATGTGTCACCAGTAATTTGGATTCATTTGATAGTCTGTTCGAACAGTGGATTATTATTTATGTTACAGAGGAGTCGTGGGGAAAACTGTCACGTGATATTATGATTCTATGTACAGTCGTGATCAAAAGTATCCGAACGACCTGAACTGCATTTCGCCTGATTCGCATGCAACCGGCATAACGCGGCTGTCTAGCAGGTCCTCTAATCGCTCCTTGGTACAGAAATGGTTCAAATGGCTCTGAGCACTATGGGACTTAACAGCTGTGGTCATCAGTCCCCTAGAACTTAGAACTACTTAAACCTAACTAACCTAAGGACATCACACACAGCCATGCCCGAGGCAGGATTCGAACCTGCGACCGTAGCAGTCGCGCGGTTCCGGACTGCGCGCCTAGAACCGCGAGACCACCGCGGCCGGCTCCTTGGTACAGTCGTTTGACTATTGAAAATGGTTCTGACATGTCACCACTAGAAAACACTTGCTCTGTATCGCAGTAACTCAAGATGTAAAGTAATACCACGATGCTATATGTGGTGTCACCACCAGACACCACACTTGCTAGGTGGTAGCCTTTAAATCGGCCGCGGTCCATTAGTATACGTCGGACCCGCGTGTCGCCACTGTCAGTGATCGCAGACCGAGCGCCGCCACACGGCAGGTCTAGAGAGACTTACTAGCACTCGCCCCAGTTCTACAGCCGACGTTCATAGCAGTGGTTCACTGACAAATTACGCTCTCATTTGCCGAGACGATAGTTAGCATAGCCTTCAGCTACGTCAATTGCTACGACCTAGCAATGCGCCGTATTCAATTGATATTTATTATTGTGAAGCATGTATCATCAAGAGCGATGTTCTACAATTATGGATTAAAGTTAAGTATTCCAAGATCTTCATACTTTATTTGCAATTCTCAAGACATTGTCCTGTTCCAGACCTCACGCCAGTCTGCGTGTAATTAAACGCGTTCATTTCGGCCTCCTATAGCAACACGGTGTTGGCTCTTCTGCCAACACTTCACTATATATATCAGGGAACACCTTATCACAGATAAGACTGTCCTTAAGGCCTGTAAGCTCACATTTATTACAATAAATGACATACCTGAAATGTTATCACTCTCATTATTACGTCAGATAGGTAATGCACGTAGTAATTCGTCGTATTCATGATTTCTCTTCAAAGTAACATACAGTACTTATTATTTAACACAAAATGACATTAAAAATTTAAGTTATCCACGAGCAGCTAGTTGAGAATATGTATGAACTGCAAATGACACGACGAACCGTCTCGTTCTGCATATGGATTCAAACCCATGTCAGGCAGACTAAGATTTCGTGACTGACGGAAACTAACAGTCATTCCTGATTAGGCATACAGAGAGTGATATACCTCGATTTTAGACACTATCAGTTAGCAAATATCAACTTTAAATTACATAACCTAAACATTTTTAACGTACGCGAATTCCTACCCTGCATCTATTGTCCCTGTTAACGAACTACGAGAGATGTTAAATATTGCTTCTTCACAAGAAAATTACTTGAAATGTCGTGAGTTAAAGCTTTGTGTGGGAAAGGGATTCGAAGCCAGAACCTGAACGGATTGTTATCGAAGCACAATCAACTGTGACATATCGGATTTTCTTGGCAGTAGCAAGATGTTTTAACTGAAATGACGAGACGAAACATTAATTTTTTCCTTCCCAGGACTCCAACCCGGCACCTATCGCTGTTACATTCTAGAGAAAACAAACGTTAAATATAGGTTTGTTACACCAGAGGCGACACGTGAGCATGTTTGAACTAGAACTAATATGACGAAGAGTTCAGTGCTGACTGGTAATCGAATCCCACACATATCGTTGTTGACTGCACACAAAGAGACGTCAGCTACCGAATTTTTCTCCACCAGCAGCTCGGAATAACATCCTTGAACTTACAGTGATCTCGCAAATAGTTCTGTGTCCCACTGGGAGTCAAAAACGTCAGATATCGTTAGTGTTGACAACGAATGAAAAAACATTAAACATCAAAATTAGTATCCACCAGGAGATAGATGGATAATACATAACGAAATCTTTAGAGCCGTGTCAGGATTCGAACCCATTCACACGTAATATGTGGAGATGTTGAGGAATCTGCAGTTTTGAACAAACACCAAATTGTAGTCGAGCTGTATTGTCACGAAGGGATCAAATTTCGCGTTAAGGGCGGTCTGAGTTGCATTCCCAGTTCAGAACCAATTTTATCGACATACAGAAGCTCAAATAAAAGATGGAATAAGTGTCCTGTGACCCTACATAGCGTTTGTTTCGTCACTAGAAATAAATAACTAGTATAAGAAAGGTTACTGGTAATAGAGCTTCTACATGTCGCCACTCCTGACTTTATTGTGGTTCAATCTGATGTCCACTTGGCAGAGAATGAATATCATGTTTAATGTGAATTTCAGACCACACTGCCATTATATCTTCTTCACTTCGTATTGCCAGAAGAGAATGGAATCTGTCTCTCCCTATCTAAAATCATTGACAGAAGTGGGAATCGAACCCAGACCGTAGGTATAAAAACCTCTCATCAGTCCAACAGACCACCAAATCCTCTTTTCTGCCACTCACTTTTCTATCATAACACTGTTGCGCCACACTGGATGAGAATCCTGACACACAGGTTCCCTGTAGTTAATTGCAGCATGTTCAGTAAATTCATTTACTTGGTTGACCGAATCACCATGAACTAGGAGCCTCGGCTACCCAGTGCATACATTCGACTCTATTTTGTAATCACCGAAATAAAATCACGTAACTGCAGCCTACTAAGAACTGCCAACAGTGTAGGATGCAGAAATTTAAATACGAAGTGTTCCTATCCACTTGAGCTGTTCTGTTGCGCTATCTGTTTGTAAAAAACGTCGTGCAGCACAAAGAAAAGCTGTAACTGTTTCTCTCAGAAGTCTAGACCCAGCCATTTGCATTATCTCGCAGCGCTGTGGTATGCAAGAGTTCTAGAGGAATTGTTGTTCAACTCTGGAGCTGTTGTAGCTATGTGTCAGCTAGTAGCGTATTGGGAAGTGTCATGCACGATCGGTAAGATGTTGCGAGTTCTAATACATTTACTGCTAAATTCTTTTAAAACTCAATGCTGCTGTCTGCTGAAGTTACCAATCTAATGGAACTTTAAACATAATTCCCTTCACTTCTCAACCCAAAATAGTCGCATGCGGAAAAAGGGCTAACTTCTGTGACATTTTGTTCTTTTCAGGTTTAATAGCCAGGCAGCAGTTGCATCTCGAAGCTTTTGTATTATGTATGGGGAGAGCGCATCGTGCCCAAATACGTCAGAAAAGTATTTTCTACATTAGCTGTCGTGTGGTAGTGGCATTTTATTCTTCTTAAAACATTGTTTGACAGCTTTAACTCAGTTAAAGTTTTCTACATGCATGTAATCAAAAAACTGCATGTGTATCGTCAGACTGTTATAGATAACATCAGAGAATTCGCATATATCGCTGATGATTAATTTCGACCTCATTTTTACTATTGTTTCAACAACAATAAAGGAAACCTTACGAAAATTGTGCACTGTATTATAAGAAAAGAAATAAAACTACCCACGATAACCTTACGACGAAAGCCTGTTTTAATAAAACTGAGTATCTTTACACAAGCATGCCTCTATCGATACAAATTAGTAAAATACTATTCACTTAGATTTTGATTGGGTCTGTGTTTAATTGGTATGCTGTGTCATACTCAAGTGGTATGCAAATGTGGCATTTCATAAATATAGTTATGTATTTCTAGAAACCCAAAATTTGCTTGTCAGCACTATGAGCTAAAAATTTGTCTTGCGATTTCCTTATTGATGTTTGATCTGACTGCTTGTAGCTCTTTCACAGAGGGGCTAAAAACGTTGAAGTCAGTGAGACTGGAACTGCAAACCATATCAGGCGCTGTTTCATATGTCAGCACGTTACCACAGAGCTGGCAAAGAGGTAAGTGTCTTAGCTTCTTCTTACGAGGCCAGTAGTGACTAGAACTCATAAACCGATATTTAAATGACGAGATTGGTTGCGATTTCCACCTGAAACTACTTTCCTGGGCTGAAAACAGTAAGTTTACAATCCTTTGTTACACCTCAAGCGATAATAACTGAGATTATTCAATTGAAATGACAGCTAAAATCAAGTGAACTTTGAGGCGTAGCTCCGTGCACACAAGGAAGTAACTCGTCGATCACAAAGTTGCCAAACATACGTTACCTTGTTGCCAAATCTCAGTTACAGTACCAGCAGGAATAAGATCCTACAACGGGCTGGGAAGTGACCATAGCTGGTGTCTCCAAATCGCAGCTGCTACGGCCTGGAATACGTAATGCGTCTGATTCGCATTTCTGTAAATAGGTTTAGGAACTGGAGCGTAGTTACTAATAATACTCAGAATTAACTGAAAACTAAGCATCATAAATCAGTAATTCTCATAGTTGCTTTTATATTTCTTTCGTAAGTATACTCAAAACTAAGAAACTCATTCACAGGCGTTTTCGTGCCTCGCCGATAGTCGAGTGTGTGTGTGCGAGTGAGTGACAGAGAGAGAGAGAGAGAGAGAGAGAGAGAGAGAGAGAGAGAGAGAGAGGGAGAAATAAAAAAGAATGAGAGAAAGAGAGAGTGTGTAAAACATTGTTGCAAAGAAATTGAATCATAGTATGTAAACAAATCTTTCATTTAAAATGACACGTTCCACATCATTACGAAATGTCGTATTCATGATCTATGGAACAAGAATTAATCTAATCTAATCTAATCTAATAACATCGTATTGATGACTAGCCATGAAGAGTCATGAAGTACCGAAATTTTTGCCAATATCAGTAACCAAATCTAAACTTGAAAATAAAAGACGACAATATCTGTAATAAACTGGGACTCCTATCAAACCCTTTCGTCCCTGTTAGCTAAACACGACAGATGTCAGATATACCACCATTCTGAAGTAGCAAAGTGTGCATGCATTTAAAGGTGAAGTGCATGATGTGAAGTTCTGTGACGGAGATACAAACCTAACACGTAATCATATTGTTAACTAAGAAAAATCAAATGTTACGTATCGGTTTTTCTTACGAGCTGCTAGGTGTTTGAATCTAAAATAAGGATACAAACTTTTGTGCCTAAGCGACAGTCGAACTGCACACCTACTGTGCATCCACGAATATAGCTTAAGTATCAGTTGCTTACTCACCAACAGTAAGATGTGTGCGTGTTTGACCAGAACTAACAACCCCTATTGCGATTGTTGGCGACACATGAACAGACATTAAGAATCACGTTAATTTTCACTAGCAGGTGGGTGTGCACTTGATAGGGCTTGAAATGAAATTATGAATATATTTGTACTGTATCCTTTGGAGGAGACCTAGAGCAGATTGCACTCTTGGGAAAAGGAACGAAATGATTGAACTATGCTGTTCTGAGAGATTCAGATCCTCGAAAGAGGAGATACGAATTCGAATCACAGTCCAACACCAAGTTTTCCAGTGTCTCTAGTTCAATCAAGTACAAGTAAAATAAGAGACTTGTTCCTTTAAATGGCTATCGGTTCATCAAATAAAATAAAATGTTCTAATGTAAGTAAGTTTACTGGCGACTGTATTTCTATTTGCAATGACTTCCGCTATGTCATTACCCAACGTAAACCGGCTCTGCCCAGTTGGTAATGAAGGAACGTGATGTGTAATGCGGATTATGGATTATAACGTCTTTCTCTTGAGCTTACCAGAGGTAAAATAAACCTGTTTCTGCCTCTTAAAAGTAAATTCCTGAACCCACGCAGTGCACCTGTGACAATTCGTTCCACCAGACCATTGTGGCCACATTTCCCAGCCTCAAGAGTGTGCTGAAACGGATGATGCTTTTAGCTTACAAAATTAGTCACGGTGGAAAAAATGCGAGTCTAGCAAATGGTTAAGTAGAAGCAAGCTTATGACGCAGAGATTATGCTATTCTCATGTCAGCAGGATGTAAAGACCCTTCTAGGCATCATAGGCTCGAAGTAAAGCCATTTTGAATTTTCACAAATTGAGCAAATTTCTTAGTTCGAGAAAATTCACTGTGAAGTGTGAAGTTATCGAATAATTCGGTTATTACCGTCATTATTATTATCATTTTATTCATACCGCTGCTGGAACACACGTGCTTGAAGATCATTTAATGCCTTTTGGTCACTATAGAAGTAGTTTCCCAAGAACAGGTTCTTTCCCTGTCTACGGAATCCTTTTCATGGTAATATGAAATACCAGCAGTGACTCGTAGATTACATTAAAACTAAATTAATTGATGAAGACTTTATTTGATAACAAAAACGCGCTGCCTTTCTTCATTTACTTGCGCCTAAAAATGGCTATCGAGTACTGCCAAACCAAAAGGCAAGAGATCTTACTGCCTTCCGATAGACGTCGCTGTCAGTTCTTCCATATGATTTGGTCGACATGACCTGTTACAAGTTGTGTATGACATACAATGTTTAGAGAAAATCAATTGTTTTCCTCTGAAATAAACAGAAAGATTTTCATTCTAAGCTATCCAAGTACAAAATTTTCGAAGTATTAGTTCAAATTTAATATTCGCGTTTACAATGTAGGAAAGTATTTCACAGTTGCAAAACTCGCATCCGACTCATTGACCTTACAGTTAGTCGCTGACCATAAGTTCTAGTTCAGTGACACCAGTTTAAGTAACATAATGTAGCGAATACTGTTTGCCAGTGCTCTTTCTCACCCTAAAACACGCAGTTCACTCATTTGGCTCCATAAGTAAACTGTAACAGTAATTTCTGAGTGTATGCAATGCATACGGTTTGTAGAATTTAGTGGTGCTCTCTCTTCCACTTCTGTATACAATATGCCTGACCTAAACGGGCCCTTTATCATTACAGGCGCTGGGCAGGGCATCATCATACTGAGAACAGTAATGTGCTTATACTGACAACCTGACTTCGTTTTACCTGATTTTGTAATCATTTAAGTAAAACAACATGACCTTCCAGTGGGAGACGTTTCGTCCCCTTTTTCCTTCTGTGAAATTTGTCACTGAGCTTTCTGCCTTCCAACCAGCGAAATGCGGCAGAGTACGGCCGGTAAACGATACACAAACCCCGATTTAGTGACGTTAAGACGATTTCTCCAAACATTGTCGTAGCTGAATCAATTTAGTTTCTTCTTAAATCGTCTTAAACAGCAACGTTCACAGATATCTCAAATAGGAAAAAGCTCATTATCCAGGTACGAAGGTTGTAAAACAAACTTCCCACAGTTTGTGTCAGGTTGATCTTTCCGTCTGATAACACTGCATAAGTATTTTGTCTAAGAGGTATCACAAGTAGTGTTCCTGTAGCTGTGGTAATCATTGGTTGGTAAACTTAAACTGGTGTCACTCTGAGCTAGAGTTAATGGACAGTGACTAAGTGTAAGGTCAATGAGTCGGATGCGAGTTTTCCAACTGTGAAATACTTTCCTACATTATAGAAGCGAATATTAAATTTGAACTATTACTTCGAAAATTTTGTACTTGGATAGCTTAGAATGAAAATCTTTCTGTTTATTTCAAAGGAAAACAATTGATTTTCTACAACATTGTCTGTCATACACAACTTGTAACAGGTCATGTCGACCAAATCATATGAAATAACTGACAGCGACGTATATCGGAAGGCAGTAAGATCTCTTGCCTTTTGGTTTGGCAGTTCTCGATAGCCATTTCTAGGCGCAAGTAAATGAAGAAAGGCAGCGCGTTTTTGTTATCAAGTAACGTCTTCATCAATTAATTTAGTTTTAGTGTAATCTATGAGTAACTGCTGATGTTTGATATTAACATGAAAAGGATTCCGTACACAGGGAAAGAACCTGTTCTTGGGAAACTACTTCTATAGTGACCAAAAGGCATTAAATGACCTTCAAGCACGTGTGTTCTAGCAGCGGTATGAATAAAATGATAATAATAATGACGGTAATAACCGAATTATTCGATAACTTCACACTTCACAGTGAATTTTCTCGAACTAAGAAATTTGCTCAATTTGTGAAAATTCAAAATGGCTTTACTTCGAGCCTATGATGCCTAGAAGGGTCTTTACATCCTGCTGACATGAGAATAGCATAATCTCTGCGTCATAAGCTTGCTTCTACTTAACCATTTGCTAGACTCGCATTTTTTCCACCGTGACTAATTTTGTAAGCTAAAAGCATCATCCGTTTCAGCACACTCTTGAGGCTGGGAAATGTGGCCACAATGGTCTGGTGGAACGAATTGTCACAGGTGCACTGCGTGGGTTCAGGAATTTACTTTTAAGAGGCAGAAACAGGTTTATTTTACCTCTGGTAAGCTCAAGAGAAAGACGTTATAATCCATAATCCGCATTACACATCACGTTCCTTCATTACCAACTGGGCAGAGCCGGTTTACGTTGGGTAATGACATAGCGGAAGTCATTGCAAACAGAAATACAGTCGCAGTAAACTTACTTACATTAGAACGTTTTATTTTATTTGATGAACCGATAGCCATTTAAAGGAACAAGTCTCTTATTTTACTTGTACTTGATTGAACTAGAGACACTGGAAAACTTGGTGTTGGACTGTGATTCGAATTCGTATCTCCTCTTTCGAGGATCTGAATCTCTGAGAACAGCGTAGTTCAATCATTTCGTTCCTTTTCCCAAGAGTGCAATCTGCTCTAGGTCTCCTCCAAAGGATCCAGTACAAATATATTCATAATTTCATTTCAAGCCCTATCAAGTGCACACCCACCTGCTAGTGAAAATTAACGTGATTTTTAATGTCTGTTCATGTGTCGCCCACAATCGCAATAGGGGTTGTTAGTTCTGGTCAAACACGCACACATCTTACTGTTGGTGAGTAAGCAACTGATACTTAAGCTATATTCGTGGATGCACAGTAGGTGTGCAGTTCGACTGTCGCCTAGGCACAAAAGTTTGTATCCTTATTTTAGATTCAAACACCTAGCAGCTCGTAAGAAAAACCGATACGTAACATTTGATTTTTCTTAGTTAATAATATGATTACGTGTTAGGTTTGTATCTCCGTCACAGAACTTCACATCATGCACTTCACCTTTAAATGCATGCACACTTTGCTACTTCAGAATGGTGGTATATCTGACATCTGTCGTGTTTAGCTAACAGGGACGAAAGGGTTTGATAGGAGTCCCAGTTTATCACAGATATTGTCGTCTTTTATTTTCAAGTTTAGAATTGGTTACTGATATTGGCAAAAATTTCGGTACTTCATGACTCTTCATGGCTAGTCATCAATATGATGTTATTAGATTAGATTAGTTTAGATTAATTCTTGTTCCATAGATCATGAATACGACATTTCGTAATGATGTGGAACGTGTCATTTTAAATGAAAGATTTGTTTACATACTATGATTCAATTTCTTTGCAACAATGTTTTACACACTCTCTCTTTCTGTCATTCTTTTTTATTTCTCCCTCTCTCTCTCTCTCTCTCTCTCTCTCTCTCTATCCTTGTCAGTCACACACACACACACACACACACATATATATATATATATATATATATATATATATATATATATATATATATATATATATATATAATTTTCTTCTTTTGTTGTGCTCGACTATCGGCGAGGCACGAAAACGCCTGTGAATGAGTTTCTTAGTTTTGAGTACACTTATGAAAGAAATATAAAAACAACTATGAGAGTTACTGAATTATGATGCTTAGTTTTCAGTTAATTCTATTATTAGTAACTACGCTCCAGTTCCTAAACCTATTCACAGAAATGCGAATCAGTCGCATTACGTATTCCAGGCCGTGCCATCTGCGTCTTTGAGATGCCAGCTATGGTCCCTTCCCAGCCCTCTGTAGAAACACATCGGTTCGTCTTCTTCCTGCTGGTACTGTAGCTGAGATTTGGCAACAAGGCAAGGTATGTTTGACAACTCTGTGATCGACGGGTTACTTCCTTGTGTGCACGGATTTAAGCCTCAAAGTTCACTTGATTTTTCCAGTCATTTCCATTGAATAATCTGAGTTATTATCGTTTTAGGTATAACAAAAGGTTGTAAATTTACGGTTTTCAGTCCAGGAAAGTAGTTACAGGTGGAAATCGCAACTAATCTTGTCCTTTAAATTTCGATTTACGAGTTCTAGTCACTATTGGCCTCGTAATAGGAACGCTAAACATATATGTTTTCGCCAGCTATGTGGGAACATGCTGACCTGCAGAAAAGCGTCTTTCTGGTTCGTGGTTCCAGTCTCGCTGACTGTGACGTTTTTATCCCTTCAGTGAAAGAGCTACAAGCAGTCAGATCAAACATCGATAAGGAAAACGCATAAAATACTTTCGGCTCATAGTGCAATGGTGCAAAACTTACAATGCTTCACAACAGGTAATGACTCTTTCCGTGGCTGACAAGCAAATTTAAGGGTTTCTAGGAATACATAACTTAATTTATGAAATGCTACATTTGCATACCTCTTGAGTATGACACAGCTTATCAATTAAACACAGACCCATTCGAAATGTAAGTGAGTAGTATTTTCCTAATTGGGTTTGATAGAGGCACACTTACTTGGCTACAGACACTCAGCTTGATTAAAACAGTTTTTCGTCGTAAGGTTATCGTGGGTAGTTTTATTTCATTTCTTGTAATACAGTGTACAATTTTCGTAGGGTTTCTTTTAGTGTTGTTTAAACAAAAGTAAACATGAGAGAGAAATTAATCACCAGTGATATATGCAAATACTCTGGTATTAGCTTTAACAGTCTGACAATGCACATGCAGTTAATTGATTACATGCCTGTAGAAAACTTGTTCTGAGATAATGCTGTCAAACAAGGTTTGTTGAAGAAAAAAATTCCAATACCACACGACATCTAACGTCGAAAATACTTTTCTGACGTATTTGGGCACGATGCGCTCTCCCCATACATAATACAAAGATTCTAGATGCATCTGCTGCCTCGCAGTATATTAAACTTGAAAAGAACAAAACGTCGCAGTAGTTGGCCATTTTTCCACATGCGACTATTTTGGGTTGAGAAGTGAAGGGAATTATGTTCAAAGTTCCATTAGATGATAACTTCAGCAGACAGCAGAATTGCGTTTTAAAAAATGTAGCACTGAATGTATTTGAACTTTCGATGTTCTGCCTACGATGCACTACACTAATCGTTACACTATTAGCTGAACTCTATCTATAGCACCCCCAGGCGTGAACAACAATTCCTCTAGAGATTCCGCATTCCACAGTGTTGTGAGATAATGCATATGGCTGGATGTAGACTTGTGAGAGACAGAGAGTTACAGCTTTTCTTTTGCACTGCACGACGTTTTCAACAAACAGATAGCGCAATAGAGAAGCTCAAGTGAAAAGGAACACTTCCTATTTAAATTTCTGCATGCTTCACTGTTGGCAGTTCTGTGTAGGTGGCAGTTACGTGATTACAAAATAGAGTCGAATGTATGCACTGGGTAGCCGAGGCAGCTAATTCATGGTGATTCGGTCAAACAAGTTAATGAATGTACTGAACATGCTGCAAACCATTATAGGGAGCCTGTGTGTCAAAATTCTCATACTGTGTGGCGCAATGGCGTTACTATAGAAAAATGAGCCTGCGTGAAGAGGATCTGGTGGTCTGTTCGATTGCTGATAGATTCATATACCGATGGACTGGGTTCGATTCCAACTTCTGCCGATGATTTTTGATAGGGAGAGACAGATCCTATTCTCTTCTGCTTACGCCAAGTGAAGAAGTTATAATGGCATTGTGGTCTGAAATTCACATTAAACATGATATTTCTTCTCTATCAAGTAGACATTAGGTTGAACCACAATAAAGTCTTGAGTGGCAACATTTACAAACTGTATCACCAGTAACCTTTCTTATACTAGTTATTTATTTCTAGTGACGAAACGAACGCTATGTATGGTCACAGGACATTTATTCCATCTTTTATTTGAGCTTCTGTATGTCGATAAAATTGGTTCTGAACTGGGAATGCAACTCAGACCGCCCTTAACGCGAAATTTGATCCCTTCGTGACAATACAGCTCGACTACAATTTGGTGTTTGTTCAAAACTGCAGATTCCTCAACATCTCCACATATTACGCGAGAATGGGTTCGCATCCTGGCCCGGCACTAAAGATTTCATTATGTATTATCCATCTATGTGCTGGTGGATAATAATTTTGATTTTTAATGTTTTTTCATTCGTTGTCAACACTAACGATATCTGACGTTTTTGACTCCCAGTGGGACACAGAACTATTTGCGAGATCACTGTAAGCTCAAGGATGTTATTCCGAGCTGCTGGTGGAGAAAAATTCGGTAGCTGACGTCTCTTTGTGTGAAGTCAACAACGATATGTGTGGGATTCGATTACCAGTCAGCACTGAACTCTTCGTCATATTATTCTAGTTCAAACATGCTCACATGTCGCCTCTGGTGTAACAAACCTATATTTAACGTTCGTTTTCTCTAGAATGTAACAGCGATAGGTGCCGGGTTGGAGTCCTGGGAAGGAAAAAATTAATGTTTCGTCTCGTCATTTCAGTTAAAACATCTTGCTACTACCAAGAAAATCCGATATGTCACAGTTGATTGTGCTTCGATAACAATCCGATTAGGTTCTGGGTTCGAATCCCTGTCCCACACAAAGCTTTAACTCACGACATTTCAAGAAATTTTCTTGTGAAGATGCAATATTTAACATCTCTAGTTCGTTAACAGGGACAATAGATGCTGGGTAGGAATTCGCGTCCGTTAAAAATGTTTAGGTTATGTAATTTAAAGTTGATATTTGCTAACTGATAGTGTCTAAAAACGAGGTATATCACTCTCAGTATGTCTAGTCAGGAATGACTGTTAGTTTCCGTCAGTCACGAAATATTAGTCTGCATGACCTGGGTTTGAATCCATATGCAGAACGAGACGGTTCGTTGTGTCATTTGAAGTTCATACATATTCTCAATTATCAGCTCGTAAAAAACTTAAATTTTTAATGTTATTCTGTGTTAAATAATAAGTACGGTATGTTACTTTGAAGAGGAAATCGTGAATACGACGAAATTACTACGTGCATTACCTATCTAACGTAATAATGGGAGTGGTAACATTTCAGGTATGTCATTTATTGTAATAAATGTGAGCTTACAAGCCTTAAGAACAGTCTTATCTGTGTTCCCTGATATTTGTAGTATCGTGGTATTACTTTACATCTTGAGTTATTGCGATACAGAGCAGTGTTTTCTAGTAGTGACTTGTTGGAACCATTTTCAATAGTCAAACGACTGTACCGAGGAGCGTTTAGAGGACCTGCTAGACAGCTGCGTTATGAGGGTTGTATGAGAATCAGGCGAAATGCAATTCAGGTCGTTCGGATCCTTTTGAGCATGACTGTACATCACAAGCATCTTGTGTTCAGTGAGACTTCGGCCTACACTGTTTCGAACACCTGCCCTCTTTTGCCTTTGCGGCGATTTCTGCAGAGGTACCGGCGAATACGTTGTAGGTGATGTATTTAGTTTTCTAGCTCACTGGTATGATATAGAAATCTTTCTGGATAGAGGTATATTGCTGTATAGAGTATATATTAATATGCTATTTTCATAGATTAAAAATATGGTTTGGATTGTTATTATTCTGATTGATTATAAATAAATAAGTTACAGTTAATATTCTCACGACATATCTATTATTTTTTGTGATTAACGCTTCAAAATCTTTAAATATCAATATCTAAAGGACTCTGTTGCTGTGGTAACGTCACAGACTAGGAATAAGACGAAGAAATAAGTGTGTTGTAGGTGTGTAGCCGAAGTTACGAGGTGGAAGTTACGAGGTTTCTACGTACTTGATCCGAAAATAGTTTAGCTGTTTAGTGATGGAAAACACAGTTACAACTTTTAAGTAACAATAGAAATATATTTTGTGAACACTGTTAGTGGAAACCTTGCGAAAGTTGATGTGTTCGTGCACACCCATTAACAGTGGCGATATTTGCAACGACGGACATTTTTTTCCTTGGTCGCAGCAGTATAATTAAACTCGCTCAAAACCAAGGAATTCTGGAACGTTTGCAAATGGGTCCGTATATTTCAAGTAGGTTGTCCACTATCAGTCATTAAATACGACCCAAAACACGGTAAAATTATTCTTGGCATTTCTTAGTGCTTATCTTCTCTCTGGAAGACACTCAGCAGAGGTACTGCTGTGAGCAGGCGTTCCGTAGTGCAACGGATAGCGCAGATAATGGCAGTTTAATAGGGAAATTTTTCGAATCTGGCGAGTATGATATACTCGTATTTTTAAAAGTTTTACGAAAAACGAAATTAGCGCTAACAAGTGCTCGTTGCGGCAGTTACTTATATCGTGGGATGTATCATAAATACGTTCACATTAATCTTAGTCTGACAAATGGACAACAGAGGATAAATGTATTTACTTTGCGAACAAACAATTCACATTTTTGGAAAGCATTGCTAGTAATGAAGATGTCATTATTTACTCCCACAGTACAACGAAGCGTAGCACGTTGAGGTTTTCTATATGTAGATATATAAACCATGTACAATATGCAGGTAACACAAACGTAAAGGCTGTGATGTTTATGAGTGTAAACTAATGTCAGTGTCTGATACAGACTTCCTTGATTTTTATGTTAGGAGATGAACGTTCAAAAGCTTAAACAATAAGGATTCTTGTTGGACAGCACGAGGATACCAAAACATTGTTTCTGATAAAGTAAAAAGTGCGTAGTCACATTAACTTGAAACTGTCTTTCTGAACGTAGTGTGTGTGAACAACAGCTTCAAAGGTTAGCCCACGTAAACAGCAAAAAAAAAACGCAATAACATTCTCTTTCTGATCGGTGTGGTAATTGTAGTTTGGTTTTCGTACGAGAGAAATGTCAAATAATTTTACAAATAAGTTAAAATATTCTTTCGTGCTGGATTCGAACCAGCTATGTAACGACGTGGCCTTATAAATTTCGATGGCCTATCGCTGTAAAAACTTTTTTCTTGTTATAATTCTGTTCAGCATTGTTCGTTTGGTCTGGGCGGACGTCACATGACAGCTGTTCCAATCCATCGTTGATTTCTTTACTCAGTTATTTTCATTACATAGAGCAATCGGGCCTCTGACCGAACCCGCTGACCTACCTAACATGTGAAGCTGAACGAAACGACAATTTTTACTAAGAGTTTAATTTCGTTAAATGACAGTATCCTTCCTTGTAACAGTGGGAAAGCATACCCCGGAGGTAAATTAATGTTAACTGTACAGAGCAGTTAGTGATCTTGTCCGTCGACTTGGTGGCAATTTCCCGATACAGTGCAACCACATTTTGCGCATCTTCTCATTGTGTAGAACACTCAAAAACGACTTTTCGGGGGTGTTTGTAGATGCACTTGTAGGATGTGATACTACACGCAATTTGAAACCTATCTTCCGAAACGTAAATTCCGAAGCAAGACATCACTGAAATAGAGTTATGACAGTGGAGCAGCGAGCTAGCCAGTGACGTCACAAGCATCACGTGACTCGAATCCAGCGTTTTAACGGGATATAAAATTATATGAATTTCTTTTCCTTTTTTATAAAGGAATACTGAAATTCAGGAGTAAAAAAAAGCATGTTGGGAGCTTCAAATGACGTAATTAATCATTTAAGACAATTTGCAGAAAACAGTCAAATACCCCACTGTTGGGGCCAGTTTAAACCACACAAAATGTTACGAAGAAAAAGTCACACGGTGGAATCTAATGAACGTCTGAATGTAAACGGAGGTGACCGAATTAAACATGTGGATGAAAGTGAGGCTGGCAATCGTTGTGGAGAGTGTTTTGTTAGGTTAGCTGTCGCGGTGCACTTTCACGCTGACACACACAAACACAGGAATTGTAAATAGTTTCAGTTACCCAGTTCCGACAACTGTTTACGGGATGCTTGCCTTGGTTGGGAGACAAATCCTTTGTATGGTAACCCCTCCCATGCATTTCCCATTGGGAACCCATTCGTCTTGCCTCACTACAGCTTGCTAATAAATGGCTGAATACAGCCGCGACTACCAAAGAGGCGGCATCTCAAACATCCCGCTCTGCTCCCGCCGAGAACTGATCCTGGTCCGCCGACCAACGTTTCCCTACTTAATAGTGATTCAAATCGCAGCACAGTTTGAGCGCCTTTACTTGTTGTATACACACGAGCCCTCCCGCGACGCCTTTGCTTTTCCCACGACAAGTCGGAAAAACGTCCGAGCGTATAAACAGAAATCCTGCTGGATATTATCATAATGTTGCTGTGTAAAGAAATTAACACGTATATCCATGTAGATCGTAAACTGACGTTGGCACTTATGGGTTTCTTCGATTTCTTCGTGTCTAATGGCGACTAAAGGTGTAAATTTTGCCACCTATATAGACTTATTTTTGTCCCCAAGTCTCATTTGTAAACTGTCCAACAGGTCCCTAAACGCAGGTACCTGCAGGTTTTATCGCTACGTCACTCAGGAATTTAACATCCATTGGTACTGCTGCCTTTCGTGTACGTCTTCCTGGGGGCTCATGTGGGTCTGTTCACTGGTGAGCAAGGGAGCAGGAAGTGAAAGTATCTGTGGGCCTTTGTGGCAAGGATGTGTATGGACTGCGTGAACACAGCAGCCAGACGAATCCAGTATAAAGGACGAACATCATCAAAAAGATTATAAACTGAGAAACCTTTTTCTTCGTGTGAGCTGCCTCCCACAAGCGTGTGCTAGTGACGACACTGAAGAGCAGAGTGTAAGACAGTATGCAACACTGTGCATTATCTTTGTGAGGGGCACGGCGCAAAACCCTAATGGTGAATGCGATTGGCCCCAGTTGGACAGTTTGAGAGTGAGTCAGGAGCTCTACCTGTTGGGTCGGATAAAAATATGTACGGGTAACGGTGGAGCAAATTTACGAGAGGATGCCAAAACGTAACTTTTACCTTAACATGTCAGCCCAAGTAAGTTTCATAAACGCTGTGTGACACTTCGAAGTGACACTTATGTTCAGGTCTTAAATCAACAGACTGGTTTGATACAGCTCTCCATGCTACTCTATCCCGTGCAAGCCGCTTCATCTCCGAATAACTACTGCAACCTACATCCTTCTGAATCTGCTTAGCGCTTATCTCTTTATATCTCTCTACGATTCTTACCTTCCACGCCTATCTCCATTACTAAATTGGTGATCCCCTGATGCATCAGAACGTGTCCTACCAACCGATCCCTTCTTCTAGTCAAGTTGTGCCGCAAATTCCTCTTCTCCCCAACTCTGTTCAGTACCTCCTCATTAGTTATACGATCTACCATCTAATCCTCAGCATTCTTCTGTAGCACCACATTTAGAAAGCGTCTATTCTCTTCTTGCAAAAACTAGCTATCGTCCATGTTTCACTTCCATACATGGCTACACTCCTTACAAATAGTTTCAGATAACTTTTTCTGACACTTAAATCTAGATGTCAACAAATTTCTCATCTTCAAAAACGCTTTCCTTCCCATAGCCAGCCTACATTTTATATTCTCCCTACTTCGGCCATTATCAGTTACTTTGCTTCCGAAACAGCAAAATTCATAACTATTTTAAGTGCCTCATTTCTAATCTAACTACCTCAGCATCGCCTGATTTAATTCGACTGCATTCCACCATTCTCGTTTTGCTTTTGTTGATGCTCATCTTATATCGTCTTTTCAAGACACTGTCCATTCCTTTAAGATACTCTTCCAGGTCATTTGCTGTCTCTGACAGGATTACAATGTCGTCGGCAAACCACAAAGTTTTTATTTCTGCTACATGGATTTTAATTCTTACTCCAAATTTTTCTTTTGTTTCCTTTACGGGTTACTCAATATACAAACTGAACATCGGAGATAGGCTACAACCCTGTCTCACTCCCTTCTCAACCACTGCTTCCCTTTCGTGCTCCTCGACTCTTACAACTGCCATCTGTTTTCTGTACAAATTGTAAATTGCCTTTCGCTCCCTATATTTTATACCTGCCACCTTCAGAATACGGCGGAGATACATGACACTATTTTTCCCCATAGTCGCCAATTCTCTGTAATCAACGGTCTAATCGCATCGTTTTACCAATCTTTCGATTCCTCGACGTTAGAAATCTGCGTCTAGATCACAGGACTGTTCGAGAAGGGCTGTACAAACGTACTTACCGTCGGAACATGTGCGATTGTTGCTGATAAGGTCGTCGACTGGCTGGACCTTGTCGTGTGTGGACGCTGTCGAGGGCCCTCATCTCTTCAAGTTGGGAGTGCCTTTGCAGCTGCCGCCCCAGGTCAGTCGCACGCTGAGGTGCACCTGTTCTACAATCTGCGGCCGAGCTTGTCATCCAGAACACATATGCTCTTCTCACAATCAGCCACTCTTATTGCTCAACGCTTTTAGCGACGTGTTCTTATGGACTGATAAGACGTTCCCTCTCCTGTCCTCGAGCCCCTTTCGTTACTGCATCAGACCTGCTAATGACATAGATTAAACACGTAGGTTGTCCGATGTCCGTTCACGGTCTTATGCAGGAAAAGAACATCGGACGTCCCTCGACGGAGATAGAGGCTAGTAACCGAGCACCACATTACACTGGATATCCGCAAGGAAATGGTTCTGTTAGTAAGGGAGGCGTGTTGTCGAGACGGGGGCCATTACGGGAGGAGCGTCAGGATGGACGGTTGCCACGGCGACGGCAGAGCACGCGCGCCCACCGCAGGCGTGACCGCAGGGGGAGGAGGTGGAGAGGGCGGGGTACGAGGTGAGGTCGCCCCCTCACCCCACTGCCTCGCTACAGGTCACGTCCCTCCACGGTCAGAACGTGCTGCCTGTAGTCCGCAGGCGGACACATCCGGTGCAGAACGTCAGGCGTGACGTAATAAAATTACCTGTAGTCTTCACATCTGGACACGCCAGACTGACGGATGATGTAGAAGTACTCCAGCTCATGAATGGGAGAGAAAAGAGATACCAATTTGATGCACGACCACATCTGTATCGAAATTCTTAGACGGTACCCCTTGAGTAAGAGATTGCAAGTTGGATTATTAGTAAAGCTCATCTGAAAATGTTGTATTAAGAGTTATCACAGAGAAGTATTAGCTGCTAATGACTCGCCATGTGCGTCAGGAGGGTGACAGAAAATGAGTATCTTGGAGATGCAATCAACCATCTGTGGGATGTGTGTGCTATACTTCAGAAAATGGACATCTTAGACATTCGAGAAATGTTCAAACACACTATTAACTTGTACCATGAACGTGGAATTAAAAGTAGCACTCCACAGTGATCACAAAGGTTCGCACTCTCACGATCGAAGGTGAACGCATTGGGAGTTGCCCTCAGGGGCTCAGCATTCATTTTCTGGGTACAGTCATGGCGACTGCAGTGTTCCTGAACTGGGGTCTGGTAAGCACCGCCAGTGCTCTGTGACCGTAAGCTCTGGACTTGATTCAGCAACCACCATGCGGCGTGACGGTGGAATGATGTGTGTCACAGGGAACTTATCTTGACCACCTCGATCGCGAGTATGGAAGAAAACTCAATGTCGAGGTGTGTCACGCGCCAATGACATGCATGTTTGTTGAGGTGGAACAGTCATCATTGAGCAGCCTCTGGGGAACCGGTCCCATCTCAGTCGTATAAGGGTTACTCAGGCATACAGAACTCTGTCTGTGTGGACCCCTGTAGCTGCTCGCGAGACCAATCCAGCAAGAGGGTTCATGTAATCACTCCCCATGACTTACGAATTCATTCTAAAAGTATTGTTTCGAGCAACAGAATGCGTGCCGGTCATGATAATGTGTTTTTAGTAGCGAAAAGGAAAACTAGTTTTGAGAAGGTTTCGCCCTTCTGCATACAAAAGGGTTTAGAGGGAATCTGTGGCTCCTTAAATTCAGCAAAGCGCTTGCGCAGTGGCACGCTGTTAGTGGTAACTACAAATTCCCATCATGCCACTACCATACAAAAAGCTAAATGCCACTGGGAGTAGCCACTGAACTGCACAGCACCTTGAATTACAGCAAAGGTGTTGTGACACACAGGGATCTAGTTGACATTCGCAAGTAGGAATGGGGATCCTGTTAAATCCGATTACGTTATCCTGACATTAATCAGAATGGATCTTCCTGACCACATTAAGGTATGTTACCTTCGTCTCACTGTCTAGCCTTATATCCTCAACCCAATTCGCTGTTTCAAATGCACTTTGAGCTTACTACTCTTGGGTGTAAGAGAGAAGCCACGTGTGTAAAACTCTGGGTTTCAACTGCATGCCACCATGGTTGCTAAGACTCCCAGTGTAATTTTAGATTTCGTGCAGTACAGGAGAGACAGCACTCCCGGTTCTGTTTTTAATGCGATATTTTCTGTCATTGTAATTGAGCACGTAGCTGTCTTTGTGAGTGGGTCGAAGCAGTGGGACACCGTTGGTTGCTCTGCCGTTTTCCTGGATCGTTTCCTCAGGATCCGACTGCCTCGAGTCTTTACTGTCTTCGATGCGTAATTCTATGCGATCTTGTCACTGAAGCATGTGAGACTTCTTGAGGTGTTAAATTCCTTGTCTATCCTCTGAGTGCCCTTGACTCTCTACAAAGTTCGTACCCAGAAGATAAAATAGTCCACAATATCCAGGACGCCCTCCTGCAGCTTCAACGACTGAGGAAGCAAGTGTCTTTCTGCTGGATACTGGAGCACACATGTGTTTCATGGAACAAAATGGCGAATCTAGCATCCAAGGAGGCGCGTCGTGATGCCCAGTTATTTCAGTGAGTCATCCTCCTGCGTGGTACAGCCTTTCTGTTGAGGTACAGAGTCTTGCGTCGATGGAAGGATGAGTGTCTGTAAGTGAGTGACAGAATGCTCCGTACCGTGATCCCACAACGTGGCCGTGATGTACCTCCTTCCGACCACGTCGATGAGACGAGGTCCCGCTTATTCGTCGTTGCATAGAGTAGCCCACAGTCCTCTGACGCATGGCTTCTTGCTCCGGCGCGACGATCCTCCGATGTGTGGTGCTTGTGGCGTACAGATCACTGTGAACCACATTTTACCAGACTGTCTCTTATTTTCGGATCACAGGAAGCGGCAGCTTTGCCAGCAGACCTGCCGTCTACTCGAGTGTTACTGAGACGAAAGGGATTAGAGTTTCGAGGCTTTGTGATCTGTCCAACTTGTTTCCGAAAATTTTCGGGAGATGGTGTTAATATGTTTATCAGGGTGACTGGCTCACCCACGTGTTTTAGAGGCGATCAGTCAGTCACATTTACCTGTGCCTTTCTTTTAGGTCTTATGTCGTTTGACTTCTGTTTTAATCCCACTTATAGCACCTCTCACACGTCTCCGTTGTATTAAGGCCTGTGTGATAAATTGATTGTGTGGGTTAAAGTGAGTGAGGTGGGAGTGAGTGAATGAGTACCATTTTATAGGTTTACTCCTGACTGTGTAACAACAATGTTATTCATTTGAAGGCGTCAATAACATCGGCGATGAGCGCTCGCATGGTCCATACAAACGCACGCACGCACACACACACACACACACACACACACACACACACACACACACACACACACACACACACACAGGTGCATACGCACGCACACACGTACAAAGGACATGGAATAGTGCTATGGAGTATAGTTTGGTACAAAACACAGCTCTGTCAAATCGGGTTCGCACAACTGGTAATTATTTCGATAGCAGACGTTATGTGGATGCAGCCTATCTTCAAGGTCTCTGTTACATCTTTCAACACGATAACGCTAGAACGATCACAGTGTTACGACCTATTTAGAACCAGAGAACTTTGGACTGTAGCCGTGACCAGAACGTTGTCCAGATCTCTCATCCGTTGTAAACATTTGGTCAAGCGTTGCCGAGCGACTGTCGCACCACAGACTGTTAGTCACTACAATTGCTAACCTCCGGCAGATTTGTAGCAGCACGGAACGACTTCGCCGATCTACCAAGCGAATTATGTTCGACCCACCGGGCAGCTACCCTGTAGTCACTGGTGCTGCAGAGCTGAATTTCGCACCCTGTAGATCCCCAAATCACCTAACAATATAATCGTCCATTCTACCCACTATATTCTTAAGTTCATGGTCTCCGTCACGGGTACATTCGTGAGTAAGAACTTCACGTCGAAACTCACCATCAGATCCATACACGAGACACGCTTTTTTTTAATAAGTGCTACAAAGTGGGTTGAGTCCTTGATGTATGAATCTGTGTGGCTCACTAGATGTCCACGCTTCAGAGCCAATTCTGTCAGTTTACAGGTCAGTGATGTAATACTACTCATTCTCGGCCGTAAAGGAAAGGCTTCTTTTTTACCTTTGTGGACACCAAGAACTTCTTAGAGGAACGCATGGCACCTGATATATGCGAGCTATTGCGTACCTGAATGAGATTTTCACTCTGCGCTGATATGAAACTTCCTGGCAGATTAAAACTGTGTGCCCGACCGAGACTCGAACTCGGGATCTTTGCCTTTCGCGGGCAAGTGCTCTACCATCTGAGCTACCGAAGCACGACTCACGCCCGACACTCACAGCTTTACTTCTGCCAGTAACTCGTCTCCTACCTTCCAAACTTTACAGAATCTCTCTTGCGAACCATGCAGAACTAGCACTCCTGAAAGAAAGGATACTGCGGAGACATGGTTTAGCCACAGCCTGGGGGATGTTTCCAGAATGAGATTTTCACTCTGCAGCGGAGTGTGCGCTGATATGAAACTTCCTGGCAGATTTAAACTGTGTGCCCGACGAAGACTCGAACTCGGGACCTTTGCCTTTCGCGGGCAAATGCTCTACCATTTTTTATTTTGTTTTTCCTTTTTTTTTGTTTTGGTTCAGGTGAGTGTTTTTTATTTTTTTATTTTTAAGTTGGTCAGGGGGCAGAATAGGCAGGGGTCGTACTTGGAGGCCTGGCCACGGTTTCCCCATCTCCTGACAGGATAAGGGAGAGTCAGCAGGAAGGAAACATTGTACATTGTAATTTTTTTTTTGTTAGTAGCAATAATATTTTGTTTATGCCATCTGAGCTACCGAAGCACGAAGGTAGGAGACGAGATACTGGCAGAAGTAAAGCTGTGAGTACCGGGCGTGAGTCGTGCTTCGGTAGCTCAGATGGTAGAGCACTTGCCCGCGAAAGGCAAATGTCCCGAGTTCGAGTCTCGGTCGGGCACACAGTTTTAATCTGCCAGGAAGTTTTAGTGCGTACCTGTTTGAAGACCACCTATTTCAGGTGGAAAAGGGATTTCTATGAGCAGAGGGACGGTTTAGCTATGGGGTCCCCTCTATCACCTGTCGCAGCAGACCTTTTTATGCAAGCGTTCGAAGAAACAGCATTCCAGTCCGCACCATTACGCCCAGAATGCTGGCTACGGTACGTTGACGACACGTTTGTCATCTGGCGACACGGAGAAGAAGAGCTTCTGAACTTCCGCCTACATCTCAATCAGCAACACAGCGAAATTCACTTCGCCATGGAGACTGAAAAGAACGAGGTATTGCCTTTTCTTGACGTGGAAGTTTATCGTAAGCCTGACGGGATGCCTACCAACACGGTCAGCATCCCACCACCATCATACGCAAAAGAAATCGGCCCTGCAAACCTCAATTAAGAGAGCGTGCAGAATCAGCGATGAACACACTCTCAGAACCTCAGAGCCATATCTGGAGCTAATGGCTACGACATGAGGATGATACATAAAACTATGGCGCCGAAGGAGGAGGGCAATACGGAAATGAATAACGAACCTCGGAACATCGTCCTGCTAACATACGTACAATGGGTTACTGAACGTCTGGGCAAAATTCTCCGTCGGGCACGTGTTAAGCCGATTTTTCGTAGCAACAACAAAATAAAAGACGTTCTGTGCTCGACGAAAGATACAATTGACAAGTTTCATGCCGCCGGAGTTTATGAAATCGGTTGCGAATGTGGACTAGTGTATGTAGGTGAGACTAGGCGTCCAATAAGCATAAGATTATCTGAACACGAGAGGTATATCCGTCTCCAGCAATACAACAAACCAGCGGCGGCAGACACCAGGAACAGTGCAGGATGGACATAGAATTTCGAGAGGCCCACGTACTGGCAAAACAGCCGATTAGTTGAGAAGGAAGATCATAGAGGCTATAGAAATAGCCAAGCGACCCGACAACATTAATAGAGAAGGCGGGTACCGACTAACAACGTCTTGCCTGCCGGCTGTGACAGCTTTGCGGAAGGACAACTCTCGCAGAGCAAGAGGCGTGCAGTAGGCCACAGCCGCGGAGGGTACACAGAACGCTGACGCGCCCTAGCAAAACCACCTAAATTACAGGCCTGTGCGCACACTTGTGACGTCACATACTGATGGCCGGGTCTGTATCGGAACGCTGCTGTTAAGCACTCTGAAGCTATACGACCTTTTCGAGTTTTAGAGCTGAAACTGCATAAGGATTCTCGTGCTTTCCTCTTCTATATCGTCTTGTAATGAAAGTATGAAAATATATATTGCATAAAGTAACCGAACAAAACAGACCTATGCCGGCCGGTGTGGCCGAGCGGTTCTAGGCGCTTCAGTCTGCACAACGCGACCGCTACAGTCGCAGGTTCGAATCCTGCCTCGGGCATGGATGTGTGTGTAAAGTTTAAGTAGTTCTAAGTTCTAGGGGGCTAATGACCTCAGCTGTTGAGTCTCATAGTTCTCAGAGCCATTTCAGCAAAAACTGCCCTACGTTATTTCAAGATGTAACATTATTTTGACGATTTGCCTTAAATACGCGCTTCTAGGCTTGAATACAAACTGTACTTTTAAATTCTATTTTTTACCTCAGGAGCTACGTTTTCTTGCAGTAGAAAATCGGAAATATGCAACAACAAGAAGAGGTTTTCGATTTTTAAATAAAGCAGCTAGAACTCCTACAGAAAATAAGAATTTGTTTCGCTGGTTATGTTCGTAAATTTTCCTCGCCACTTCAAAATTTGCTGACCTCAAATGAAACTTAAATCATTCGACGAAATGGAGCACCTCCTGACAATGTTTAATAAATCAAAAACCCGAAAAAATACTTTATTTCCCTGTTTCTACAGAACTATGGGAACCCCAAACATAAAAGATTGTTTCTCCTATAGCCTTGACAAATTCGTGTCACAGAGTGCTATTAATTTAATCATAATGCACTTACCTCGAAATTCGGCTTTCTCTACTGCTTAATCTGTCGAACACTGAATTCATTGAAGTAATTTTCTAAGATATTTTATTTAAACTGAAATTATTCCCGAATAGTTGTATTTGTAAAATTGAACAAAATCATTCTGTAGCTCTTCCAAATAAAAGTACTGGAAACTCAATAATCTGGTAGGAATGATAAGGAATAATAAACATTTTCGAGCCACAGAGTGAATGGAAATTTATTCTTCAGCACAGAAAAGTTGTATGACAATATGAATCAGTAAACCATTATAAAAATTCTGAAAGATACATAACACACATGTAACAATATAGTACAAGATACTCAGAAACAAAGCTATTCCTTTCATCAGAACATAATTAAAATGAAGACAAAATGTTTTATTTCTTCAATACTAGAAACACAAATCTGGTTGAAAATTACTCCACGTACGTCAAACACAATCTAAATTTCTAACAACTCTCCCAAAATATACACTGGTACTGGAAGGGGTAATGTCAGATATGAACACACTCTGTATTTACTGACACGCACGTTATACAGAATACTTGACACACATTTCATTGTTAGGCACATTGCTAGTTGAAGGAAGTTGTCCACAAAATACAATGCACACTTCATTGAAATAAAACTGTGCTCACTCTTTGTCGGAAACCTTACCAAAACACATTTGGACTTTTTCATCAAAACATAGGCATGATACATAAGAAAGATGGGCTTCTCATATAACAATAGATAACTGATGTGTACATCATCTGTAAGTCATAAAAATTGAACAAAGGTTCCAAAAGGGAGAAGAGTATCACATTACCATAGTCATAATATAAGGAAAGGTAAGGGGGCTATATAGCCTACATAGAAAGTGCAATAAAGTTGCAGGCCACCGTCATAAACTAGTATTTCAATTAAATTACTTTAAATCTGACAGCTTAAAGGCCCACACCATAACTTTTTTAAAACTTCAGCAGACAGTTAGAATACTAATAATACTTAGTGGACGTAACTAGGAAGTCACTGTAAGCACACACTCAGTATTAATTTCATGTAGGACAGTGCTGATTCTGCTGAAAGTAGTGATTCAGTGCACTGCTGCCTGACGTTGGTTTCTTCCTCACACTAGTATTCACAACTAATATAGATGATGATAGAGTCTAACAGTGACTGATAATTTGTTTTTAAATCTGTTTTTCATGAAACAGATATGAACTCCACAGTAAATGGCTCATCTGGCTATGATGATGATATAGGAACAATAAAGCATCTTCATCAGTCATGGGTTGTTGAAGAAGAGAGGGAGTGCAGTTCCTCAGAATCATAAATGCTGACTCATTCACACCATCCAGAGAGAATTTCTTACATCAACAATGGGAAGAAGTTTGCTAAGGACACACAGCAAATGACAAATTTATCTCCATAAAAGATATGAATTCAGTTTACCTTTAAAAGAGCCCAGAAATAATTGAAGTGGAAACAGAGAAAAGGTTTCTAGCATATTTTCATCACAAAGCCTAAGATAGTATTGGCAGATAAAAGGCAAAAAAATTAGAAATACTTCTTCACAACAAACTAAAAGTATACCCAACTAGCTGTCCCGTATTTTATCATAAGTATAATAAAAAAAAAAAACCACACACACACAGAAAAATATGTATAAGACACAAAAATATAAAAAAAGTCAATTATTAGCTCTCACCCCTACCCCTCCCCCCCCCCCCCCAATCCGTTCTAATCACAGCAAGCTTTCAGACAGCTCTAGCCATCTGTCATCTCTGACAACAGAGCACTGGTTATGAACTTTTTGTAAAAAAAAGTTTCCTAACATTGTGTGTATTAATAAAAACGGTCATAAATAACTAAAAAATAAGTGCTTTACAAACAGCTCTATCAGCACTAGAGTGAAAGCCTGGATTACAAGAAATGACAGTAACTTACGCATTTAAAGAGTTCTTCCAGTCCATCAAAACCAAATCTGATTATATCTATCCACAGAAGACCAAAAAGATTTGTGAAACATGATGTATCAATGAGTGAATGAGCACACTAATAATAAACACACAGAAAATTACTTATAAAACATTGTTACAAGGAAACCAGTAAGAACCACCCCACCCCAGAGCCATTCCCATCACAGGTAGATTTATAGCAGCTGTAGCCGTCTGTCATCTCTGACAACAGAGCGCTGGTTACATGGATCATTATACAAAAGAATTATCTCTACTTTATTAATGTTTCCAGCTTTCTCTTCTCACCATCTTCTGACTGTAGATCTGTTGTGTTAATTTTTTTATTGCAGTAGTTTTTCAACAATGAATTTGTTGCAATCCATATAATCATTTTGAGAATGTTTTCAATCATATGGCTGCCACATAAATTAAAGTGCTCCAGATTTGATGACAAATTACGTAGTATGAGACTGGTAGCCTGTAGACTTTGATTTTGCTTCTGCAGGAATTTTTTTTCGTATTCAGGACTAAGAAGATTAGAAATAGTGATATAGCTGTATATGACAGCATTAACAACAAATGGGCGTGGATAGAGTAAACCTCCTCGATCTAAGTTTCTTATAAGCTGGAAGGACTCCTGATAATGCATGACTTTTTGAAAAACCAAACCCCCCTTGCATACATCAAATTTCAATTTTCTTGTGACTGTATGTACACAGTAACCTACAAGATATGTTATTACAGGCAAGTAACTGTTAATGTCAGTAATGTCAGTGTCCGTTACACAGAGAGAAACGAAGTCGTGTGAAAATGGTATATGTTCTGCACTGTATTCCATCCATGGTTCTAAAACATCAAAATGATTTACTTTGATTGGTCCATCTGCTCCATATTTTAAAGAAATCTTTAAATTGTAGAAAATCGCAGTTTTTTCTCCATTTCAAAAATTTGCCTGATTGATACATGGTACTGTGCCCCTGCCAGTTGCCTGTACTTTCCAAACCTGTCCTCAAGAAGGTCAGTTTGAAATTTTCCAGGAAAAATGTAAAGAACGTTCATCCACACAGTAATTTGTGATCTCATTAATAGAGTGTGTAGACAACCTCAGAGTAGATAATGTTTCTTTTGTAAAGATTCCTATACCTTTTGCCAACTCTTCCCACTTATCTAGACAGGCGAAAAAAATTATTTAAGAAGATGAACCGCTCATCTGTGTCTGAATTAGTCAAAGGTTCCTCCATTTGATCCCTCTTCAATAAACCTTTGTGACGAGTCTTAAGATTTAAAATTTTCCACCACAAAGAAATAATCCTAATGAATTCTGCTGTACCTGTGTTCAAGTTATTACATGGACCCAGTGTCTTTAATGCTTCCACAGTGCAGTCATTGAAAACTTGGACAACTAATTTCACATTTTGCTTTCCCAGGGAAGAAGGATAGAGTGCTTTCAGTAACAACCCATAACCATACTTCAATAATTTGTCGGTTTCCAAACTGTACAGTTTTCGTACATCTGAGAATGAAGCTTCCAAAAGTGAACCTAAACTTCCATCAAATGAGGAAATTTGAAAGTATACCCATCAGTTTTCTGGTTAAGCCAGTTATTTCTAACACACTTCAATAAGTTCACAGGATCAATTACAAAAAAAGAGGGGCCTTGTGCTGTCTGCAGGATGTGGATGCACAGTACTCAGCTTAGGCTTGTTTGAGAAATATGTCATAGCCGTCCTGTTTACAGAATTATTATCACTTACTACTGCAAGCACTTTGAACCCTATGTGTTCCAAGCCAAGAACTATCTTCTTCAAACAGTGTGCAACGTTTCCGCTGTTATAGTCTGAACAGGCAAAAGTGTACATCATCTTTGAATGGAGATATAATACTACTTATCATAAATGTGTGTGCACTAGTAGGTAACTCATGGGAATCAAAAGCACTTACTACAACATTACCACCTTCATAATCAAGATACTGCTTAATATGAATGTCATCAACCATTAAAGCTGCAATCATATCCTGGGACTGCAAAAGAGGAACTTTACTCTTTATGTAAAATAAGAAAGTTCTGTCAAGTTTTTCTAATACAGGGCCAACATGAAGTGCAGAACAAAGTCTCCTTATCGTGCTTTGATGGGGCATTAACAGGTTTCCAGGTTCCCTCATGAACCTATAGGCAGCTGGAGAAATAATTTGTAGAAGAGAAGAAAACAATAAGTCTTCTGGTTTGTATCTTTGTCTGTTCCTGCTATGACAAGTCGTAGTTGAGACTTCAAAAACTGAAAAAAGCCTTTATCAGCAATGTCTACAATAAGCTTATCTAAAATACCTTGCATTATATCTAATAAATGCTCTTTATCTTCATACTCTGGAGATGCACTGTTTTCAAGAGACGTCAGTATACTTTCAATATCATGAAAATAATTGATTTTCATAGGGAACTGGTACTGTTCTACGAGTTATTCAAAGATACTCCTTTATAAAAAAAAAAAAAAACAGAAACTCCAGTTGTTCATTAATAACTACAGAGAGGATCATACAGATCCTGTTGTCTCAATTTTAACAAAAATTATACTGTCTGTCTTGCTGACGACGGTCCAGAACGAAGAAAAGTTGACTTTATGCCCCCCTGTTAACTGAGACATATTTGAAATTTTGTTTTCACTTTCGTATTGATCTGCAGACTTCACACTCTCACTTATTGCTTTCTGAAGTTGTGCTGCTCCCAGACGCATCCGCTTTTTATCAAGCGATTTCCGGAAAGCCAGTTGCGATGACAAGTAGTAAGGGTAACCATGAAGTATCGATCGAACACATCCCTCTTTTATCCTCGGTCATTCAAGATTTACTGTTAAAATCCGTCCTGTCTTCTCAGCAAAGCAGTTTGCTGTGCATACAATACTTTCCGGTTTGAAATGTATGTGACAGATCTGTAACAGCACAACACTAATTAATGTAACTATTCTGCGTGAAAATGGTTGCAAATATAAGAGACATATCACAGCCAGATTCGTATTAACCTGGCAGCAATGGTCCAGAATTAAGAAAGAAATTATGCTGATACATGATACATAACTGCTTTTAAAAACAATTGGAAAAGGTGGTGCAATGGAAACAAACAACAGACTATAAATTTTTCGTCATTTACTTACCCCTGAATGATGCGTAGGCACAAATTCCTGTCTGTGAATAGCTGCAATCAAACGATTTTTTGTCTTCACACCCTTGGGAAATCGAAACATGTGCACTTTCATGCCTTTTTGGGATTTATAATTTCCCTGGGAAAAGGGAACGCAGCACTTGTATCCCATACTTCGAAGAATTGTAGGCGAATACTGTATGAAATATATATCACTTCCACGTGGCACACACTCTCAACACAACATACACGCCAACAGGATTGCCAACTAAAGATAAGATGCCCAACAGTTTGTGACGTCACATACCAATATGGCCGCTGTTCGTAGGCCGTGTGTCTAGAAGGCTTTGGCCCTAGTCGATACTGGGCAGTCCTATTCACCGATTACCACCAATGGCAAGCAATGAATGAAACTCCAATGCAAAACTCTTATTTCCGCCAATGACAACACGTAATGCAAAGACCATTAACAGAACACCTAATACCCTTCCTTCTCACCCTCACATCAAATGACAGCACTCCTCCACAGTATATAAGTAATCAAACTAGCAACCATTCAGTAGTTAGCAATACACCCTGAGGAAGGCGTCTTGCAATAGTCGCCGAAACGTTGGAATTTTATAGATGACAATGCGGTCACAAACCCAGAAGAATTTTGTTGACTGTGATACCGCAGAAGCCTACCTTTACGTATTGAAATGTGCTTCATGAAAGCTAAACATTCACCTTGGTGATACTGATGAGGAAATCTGCCATAACAGACAACTAAGTTACTAAAACTTCTTGGAAAAAAGAATCACAGTTTTCGATACACCGAAAATACCTGTATTTTGTAATCCATAGCCTGTGCATGTGTGGATGGTGGCAGGTGGACATCCGGGGTGCTTTTCCTACGCGTAAAATGATAAATGGCTGGATTCAGGGAAAAAAATGTTTTTTTTTTTTTCAAGAACTACCACTAACGGACACAATGTTCATGAAAAGTGGCTTCGGCCGCGGAGTGAATCGCGCATGGCACGGAAAGAGCATTTAGCCCTCAATAGCAAAAACTGGCGGACACGTCAAGAGGGTAAGGAAGCTGGCAGGCAAGAGAGAGACCAGCTGCTGCGACCGCTAGAATTCCGACTCCCTTGCGTGCCTCACGTGACGGCACCCAGTCCTCCCGTTGGCGGGTTTGAGGCAGAAAGTTGGCGTTTCCCACTCAGAAATAACGTCGTGGCGTCCTTAGCTCAGTGTAATAGTTTGGGAGCCAGCCACAAGTACTGCGGAGTAGTTTACGCAGCTGCTGAAGCCACTGCCTGAGGCTAAGTTAAAATGATGGAAGTAGAGTACAATAAAACCTTTTTACCATTTTAACCTTTACCATGTACAAAGCTATATAGTCAACATCGAAATCACTCAGATATATATTATGTACAACACATCCGCCGGAAAAGCTTGAAGAGCCACATCATTCAGATTATTAAACGAAAAGTCGATTTATCGAAAACTGAGAAAATTATACCACGTCCACCTGCTGACCTTACACTAATCTCTACTAATGCCCGTGACACAGCATGAATGTTTTCTGAACTGTAGCAGGACAAAACTATAAGAGAACTTGGTGCAGAAGTCAGAGCCCAGAACTGAAACGAGGCCGCAGCCAGACAGCAGATGCTGGTCACTGAACTGCGCAACCGGCTCCAGACCACAAGCCACGGACATCGGCAGCAGTTGGATGTCGCCCCTGATTGATCATCGTCCCTGAGTAGCAGCAAGACTTCCGTGACACCGTCCCGGGTGTCAGTGGCCTTCCAGAAACCTCTGCTGCAGACGTGTGTGCAAGTTGCGTGTATGTAAGTGTGTGTGTGCGTGTATGTATGTGTGTCTGCTGACAAAGGCCTTAATGGCTGAAAGCTTTAATTGTGCGAATCTTTTTATTGTGCCTACCGCGATAGCATCTGCGCTATATGGTGAGTAGCAACTTTCCTTCTCTGGTATTGTTACATTCCATCCTGGATTTTCCATTGTTTGATTTAAAGGGTACTTAGGCAGATTATACCTGCAGAAGACGTGGACTAGAGGAACGTTACACTGAACTATTGGCCATCAGACCTCCTTTTAGAACACACATGTCTTACAAGAACCAAGGGGCCACGGACGGTGCTCCAGGAATCGACCGCTGAGAAGGCCTGGCATTAAAGACTTCCGCGAGCGATGAGATAGGCAGCCAACAGTTGCATTCACTTCACAAGATGGTAACTCAGACTTGTCGCAGTCTAACGAATGACTAATGATACTCTTGCTGAAGCTACCTGACGTCCGATAAACCAAACGCAACGCTCGTACAATACGCCAAAGCCGGAACCGGCGGTCTGCAATACGTCCGCAGAATACTGTGTTTAGAGCGCCCAGAACGAGAAAGGAATCACTACCACCAGAGTATAAGAATCACGAACTGGCCTACAATCAAGTAAGCTGTCAAAACTACACGCCTTACCCGACAGCAGCGGCAAGGCGAGAAAACGTAAACTGCCGTTACATACACTAACCCCCAGGGCAGGAAACTGGGGCGTTAGCGGCCACACAGCGGGAAAAATTACCACTGGGTGAACTTAAATAATTGTATCAGGTCGGACGCAGTAAATAGTAATAAGAAGGCGCCGGCCGGGGTGTCCGAGCGGTTCTAGGCGCTCAGTACGGAACCGCGCGACTGCTACGGTCGCAGGTTCGAATCCTGCCTCGGGCATGGATGTGTGTGATGTCCTTAGGTTAGTTAGGTTTAAGTAGTTCTAAGTTCTAGGAGACTGATGACCTCAGATGTTAAGTCCCATAGTGCTCAAAGCCATTTGAGTCAATAAGAAGGCGACGAAAGGTAATCAGATCCGCCTTCCCCAAGCACTCCACTCGCTGCTCTTCGCCTCGACGACACTACGAGCAGCAACAAGAACCCAAGTCACTGGAGAATCACGAGATATCACAATGGTGGAAGTTTCCCTACTTGGATTGAAATGCACTCATCTTAAAGCTTGCTGGATCCGGTTGAAGACGAGGTCGTACACCGTTGTGACCACAGCCCTTCCATCCGGCAGTCCATGCATGCCTCCAGCGGCCCCGGCGTGTTCTGCCATGCACGGACCTGGCTCCACGTGAGTCCCCAACCGAAATGGCCCACTCACACGACATCGCCCCAAAGATGACTGACAAGAATAGCTTACAGAAAAATGGGAAAGAAAATTGAGGACGTATTAGATGGCGATCGGTTTGGCTCCAGGAAAGGTAAAGCACCAGAGAGGCAATTGTGATATTGGAGTTCAGAAACGTTCACATGAGTATTCGGCCTGGAAAAAACGTTCGACAGTGTAAAATGGGGCAAAATGTTCGAAACTCCTAGGAAAATAGGGGTACGCTGTAGGTAGGGACGGGTAATATACAATATTTACAAGAGCCAAGAGAGAATTATACGAGTGGAAGACCAAGAAAGAAGCGCTCGGGTTATAAAGGGTATAAGACATGGATGTAATCTTTCGCCCTTCCTGTTCAACCTATACATCGAAGAAGCAATGATGGAAATAAAAGAAAGGTTCAAAGTGGGATTAAAATTCAAAGTGAAAGGATATCAATTATAACATTTGTTCATGACATTGCTATCCTCAGTGAATATGAAGAAAAATTACAGGATCTGTTGAATGGCATGAACAATATAATGAGTATAGTATGTCGATTGAAAGAACGTCGAAGAAAGACGAAAGTAATGAGAAAGAGCACAAATGATAACAGAGAGCAACTTAACATTAAAATTGCAGACGAAGTTAAAGAATTCTGCTACCTATGCAGTGAAATAACCAACGACAGACTGTAACGCAGCAGGTTACTACGAGATGATATTCGTGTAGCATTCAGTCGATATAAAGATTCATACCCTCTACGAATCTAAATAATTAATATTAGTTATTAACCGATTTTGTTCAAATTTGGTACACAGCCTTTTGTTATTAATGAAATGATGTCAGTATTTCAGATTTTCATTTATTATAGTTTTTGAGATATAGAGAATTACCTAAAACTCCTAAAAATACGCTTGCTTTTTAAAACCAAGTTAGGAACAATAACAGATTGACTTTCGTTATCATCTGAAGCCATTCCAAGTGCATAAAAGACAATTAATTAAAGTTTTCTTTTTAAAACTTTAAGTCACTGTGCATTACGTAATACAAAAATCGGTAAAAATTATTATTTGATGATATTTTGCCGTGTGAGCGAGTGAGAATGATTGAGAGACTGTATGTGGGACATATGTTAAAATTTAATATTTCGATTTTCGTAAAACGTACAAACGAACCGTGGGAAAGTTATGTTGCAACCACGATTCAGGTGACGTATGTTAGTGTGTGCTTGCTCTTGTATAAAAGCAGCCAGAATGGAAGTTAGAGGCGGAATGAGTTTATTTATCAGTTCGAAGAATATTTCGCACTTTATTTTGATTAAACAAAATGCAAGAAATTGAAGTTTTTCTGTCAATAATTACTATCAAACTAGTGATTGGATAAGGCAAGATTTGCCACGAGAATGATCTGGAAGGAAGGTTCTGATTGGTCGTTTGGATAAAGAGCCAATCAGAATTAAGCTGTTCCCGTGGGAAAAGAGGAGTGGGCATATAGGAGAGTACCTCAAGAAGAGTGGCTTGCTATCCGGTCTACGGATAATATGATCTCAGATCGCTCCTTAAAAATACTCTGTAAGACGAGGAAATAGTGAGCAATTTTCGCTTCGAATATATCGTGACTGAAGCGACTGGAGTTACGAATACTTAAATGAAAGTTTGATGTTTATAAATTAAATAATTTTATAGTTTTATAGATATACGCGTGTGAACTTTCTGGTCGTATTAACAACTCCGCTTGGCATGTTTCGTGCTCTGTACGGAATATTTTGGCGAGAACCTCTTACGAAGACGACCACTGAACCGACCGAATGTTTAAGTCGCGAATAGTTGTGGGTCTGTGACTGCTAGAACGTGAAAATTAGGCGGGTCGGACTTTCTAAAATTCTGGCTGCTTTTCGAGTGAATATTTGTTATGCAGACATTGAACTTTGAATGATAACGTATTACCATATTAAATACGGACTTGATAGCCATTTAATGTGTTTCAGTATGAGTAAAAAGCAGAGTTAATCTCATTTTTAAACGGTTTTCTACAAGTAGACTGAATATAACGAACTCTCGATTTTTTAATCATGAACTTTCAGGAACTAACTTTCAACTAGAGTTACACGGCCTCTGTGTGGTAGATACTAGGTGGTGGTTTCGTCAACACTGTTGTACACTGCCTAGCACGTATCTGCCACCATAGACTGAAGGGACATCGGCAAGAATCCTATCGATGTAGGTGGACTGAACGATATCGTTAACAAAAACGCAGACGACCGACCCCGCCCCGCCGCAAGACGGGGCTAGGTAGACTTAAAAAGCAGACTAGCACTGTCTAAAATGGCATTCCTGGCCAAGAGAAGTCTACTAGTATCAAACATAGGCCTTAATTTGAGGAAGAAATTTCTGGAAAAAATATGTTCAAATGTATATGAAATCTTATGGGACTTAACTGCTAAGGTCATCAGTCCCTAAGCTTACACGCTACTTAACCTAAATTATCCTAAGGACAAACACACACACCCATGCACGAGGGAGGACTCGAACATCCGCCGGGACCAACCGCACACTCCATGACTGCAGCGCCCCAGACCGCTCGGCTAATCCCGAAATTTCTGGCACTGCAGGTTTGGAGTACAGCGTTGTATAGTGGTGGAACATGGACTTTGCGGAAAGTGGAACGAAAGAGAACAGAAGCAGAGAACAGAAGTTAGTTGGAATACAAGGTAAAGAATGTGTAAAGGACTATATGGAAAACACTGACAAGAAGAACGGATATGATGATACGACAACTCTTAAGACATAAGGGTATAACTTCGATAGTAGGGGGAGCTGTAGAAGGTAAGAACTGTAGAAGAAGACAGAGATTGGAACACATACAGGAAATAATTGAGTACGTATACGTAAGTTGCAAGTGCTGCTCTGAGATTAAAAGGTCTGCACAGGAGAGAAATTCGTGGCGTGCTGCAAATGATTCAGATGGCTCTGGCCGCTATGGGATTTAACATCTGACGTCATACGTCCCCAAGAACTTAGAACACACAAACACACACACACACACACACACACATATACGCACGCACACACAAAGAGAGAGAGCAAGAGAAAGAGAGAGTGAAAGAGAAAGAGAGGAAAAGATGGAGGGAGGGAGGGAGAAGGAGAAAACTTAAAACTTACCAGTTTGTTCATAATTTACAGTAAAAACAGAAAGTAGCTGGTCTACTGCCCGTCTCTTCATAATAAGTCTTTATCTGTGTGTAGGCCTTGAAAACGGGTAGATTAACATGAAAAATAGGGTTCTTGAGTTTCAGTTTTCAACTTTTAGCCTAAGTAGCGGTATGATCGTCAATTACATGCGTTTTGAGCAGAATTTCAAAATGTTGAATCAACAGGAGAATACCGGTGATATTTCTTTTTAGTATTCTACCACTTATCACTTCTCGAGAAAGGCAGCGTAAATTTTTCTAAATTTCTCGTCTGTGATGTTTACGGTAGTTTGGTGTCACCCCTGTGGAAGAGGTTGAACTTTTCAACGTTTGGAAGTTGGGCAGGACGAAGTAACTTTTTGGACATTTGGGTACGAATGGAAGAATCAGGATAAATAAAGTTCCTTTAAATTACGTCTATGGTCACAAACTTTTTGTTAACAGAATACCGTTTTCGGTCTTTAATGACCATCATCAGATCTGTTTCGTAAAAGCAAAGTCCTAATGTACTGCAGCCATAGTTTGTTTTTATGAAACAGATCTAATGATGGTCATTAAAGACCGACACCGGTAATCTGTTAACAAAAAGTTTGTGACCATAGACGTAAATTGAAGGAAACTTATTACATATGCGGGTCACTGTTTTTTCGCGACGATGTCGCAGCTTGTGAAGTCAGGAGAAATTCAGGAATACAGGAACGGATCGTCGAAAGAGATAGGAAGCTCCTTGGCACACTTTTCTGATCTTGAAGTGATGTAAGATTTCACTATCCTCAGTAACATTATCTCTAAACTGAGCAGCTTGCTTTTCTCATGCTGCTGGTACGCAACTTGTGTTGATCTAATTCGAAATTATATTTCGTTTTGATAATCTCGTATCCGCGAGCAGCACAGATAAGGACAGCTTGCTGCTTCATTCTCCATGCACTCTTCATTTCATTTGATACCTCCCAGAATGTGGTCATGAACTTTTGTCGGTTTAATTCGTTACTTAATCAGTGTTGTTTATTTGGTAACCTTTCGGAACGTAACAGTAAAGAAAATTGTATTAAAGGCAGACTTGACTTCTGTTTTAAATTCGAAACGCGTCCTACAGCTCTCCTGGTTAGGTGACCCGTTAATAAATAAATAAATCCAGACTTACTAGAAAACTGAGCTTTACTGTGTGAGTGTTGTTCTTGCGTGCAGTCGCCAAGTACAAGGATAATTTCTCTATTGTTTTGAGAAAGACACGAGCGCTGGACGTTGTCGACTCTCGTAGCACTGTACCAATCAGCAGCACTTGTACGTCTTAGAAACTTTCTACTTAACACATAAAGTTTGAAGTAGCTGCCTATAAGGCATTTGGGTTTATTATTGAAATACACTGACCAGTCACGTTAATGGGACAACTTGCCAGAAGAGTGGACAATAACCGTCTGCAGCGTGGAGCTTTGTGGACAGGATTGCGGTAAACCAATTGTTTCGCTCTTTGAACCGCACACGTACACTGCGAGCTGTGTAACACATTGCATTGTGCTGCTAGTAGATGACATCGTGCCAAGGAAAAACAAACTGCACGTAGGGGTGGACATGGTTCCCAAGGATAGATACACAGACCCTACCTGTGTTGATCTGTTGTGCCTACCTGAATGAAGATAATACCCGGGGAATGGCACGAAAACATTCCCCAGACTATGACGCTCCCTTCTCCGGCCTGTATCCTTCCGACGACTGTTGCAGGACCATACACGCCAACGACCATCTGTCTAATGGAGCATAAAATGTGATTCATCCAAGAAGGCCACCTGTCGCCACTCGGCAGACGTCCAGCCGATGAAAAGCAGTCAGCGTGGGAGCAGGAACCAGGCGACTGCTGTGGAGGCCCATATGTCGAGGAGACTCTGCAGGTAGCCCCTTGGTTCGTCTGGCCTGTCAGCTGCCCACTATAATCTGTTCATTATGAGAATAAACTTGGTGTAAACATTGCACCATCTATTTTTCCGCGTTATCTTGAATCTCATTTTATTTCGTTTCACGTGTAGCAGAAGCCAAGCTGCAACCAGTACAATCAAGTACGATCATAAGGATACGCTTTATGCTATGTTACACACACATAGACTGAACGATAACGTGCTGGAGAACAGCTTTATCGACGCATTAAACCTGGACAGCGCCAACCAGCGGTCCAACTAACCTGCAATGGTGTCAGTAGTTATTGTTCAGGCGTAAAAAGAGACGGACAAAGAAACAATATACCTTCGAACGTCATTTAATTTTTAAATGGAATGAAATAATATTCGGCAGAACTCCAGTGCTACCGCACGCTTCTTAGGTGACCAGACGGAAAGCATAAAATGCTCTCACTCTCATCTGACATAGTATTCTACAAAATATCAAGCAAGAGTGATGAAACTTTCCAACTTAAACACGGGATGGTTTTTCTGAGCTAGCTATGTGTGATGCAAAAGCATACTGCAGGTATTTCGCCGTACTGTTGAATACTGAAACCACTGGAGGTATTAATTACAGTCAGTAGTCTGGTAATCTCTTGGCTCTTTCCTTATCAGAATCCGAGAAATACACTTCAGTTGCGGAACTGCCGCTGCTACGTTGATAATGGGTCGATCAACAACAGAATCCACGAGGCCACCGAGGCGCCACGTTTTCTCTTCTTCTTTTATGACGCGCCGTTCTATATTCATGCAGCGTTCGGCAGTGACATGTGAAAACGCTGCGGGCGTTAGTTCCAGTACGTCTGACAACTTAAAGGTCTTCTAATTTCTCAGGCCAAATCCCTTAACTTGGCTCCAAATCAGTTCTGTTAGGTTCATATTGTAGTGGTACAGTGGCAAATGTAGAAATGCAGCACTTGTATGGTGTGCTTGATGCTGTGGAAATGATTGCCTTTCATGTTACGACACATATCTATATCTGTGGTATAAAGCAATGGACATAGTCCATATAAAGAGGGTTTGATTTTTCATTTTGGCTTAAAAACTAAATTGTTATGTTTTCTTAATTTACGCAACCTTCATCAACAGCCTTTCATAAATTATCGATAACCGAGAATTTATATTTGAAGTGGAAACAAGAATTTCGCGTCAAATATATGATTAAAAACAAGAAGACGTGCGTTATTCATAAAAAATTATGATGAATTTTGCAATTACGAGAAGTAGGTACTCGAAATTGAATGAGAAAAAAATTTGTCACATGGGAGGCTTGAACCACGAAATGTAATGAATTGCCAAACTACTACGTTACTGATACCGCTGTAAATCGAATGTACAGCTGTCAACAACTGCTTCTAATACAATCCCTCTCAGCGTTTCAAAGCCGATCATCTCTGTAAATTTATGATAAACATTAAAAACAACCTGTCTCTCGGCACCTTTTAACCGTGTTCCTCAGGCGTATTTCAGTACAGGAAACTACCACAGCCATTTTCATACTTTCGTTTTAACAGCGCGACAATCAGAGAACAACAGTGCGGCGGCTGTGACTGTACACGAATTTTGAAACAAAAACTACATAGCTAAAGCGTGTGAGCCGTGGCCAAATTTGAGCGCGCCGCAGCGCGTAGCGTGAAGCAGTCGCCCTTCGTTTCTGGTGGTGGCGCTGCTGTGGCAATCGCAGCTTTGGTGTCTCCCTCGGGTGGAAATGGAAAAGGTTGCCTGTTCACCGTTGCCTGTTCACTTGCATTCATTTAAGGGGCGCTATAAACTCGCCAGGGTCAATCTGTCTGTCTCGGCAAGTCTAGTAGGTCGGTCAGTCGGAGTGAGGCTAGGTCAGTCTCGCGTCACCAGTTGCTAATCCATCTCTCGTTTGCATTTGTGCGGTAGTTTGTGTCTGTATGTCGTCGGAGTGCTACTATGTCCGTCGTTTGGATCAAACGTTAAAGCCAGAAAATGAGAGTTTTGCCACTCCGCCAGTAACAGATCTCAGCTAGTGGTCGCCCGGTCGGGGCTGAGTTCCTGCATCTGAGTCTGCGCGTTAGGCCGCCAGTCTGCTCGAGTTGTCGGGCAACGGTCATTGGCGGTTGGATCGGTCGGTTGGTCGGTCGCACACTGGGACACAAGATGACTTGTCCGCCTGGAGCGTCGGCGCATGTGAGGTCGCCACGTGAGTCTAGTGGGCAGCTCCGTATAATGAGGCGTAGTGGCTTCGCGGCCTACACGAGAGCAACAGGGGTCAACCCACGACATCGGTCTGCCCAGGGCGAGCTGCGACGCCGTGAGACGGGAGATCGGCGCGCCTTCCTGCGTCTGTTCAAGCGGCTGGCAGCGGACGGTTCCGAAGAGCGTTTTTCTTTTTTTTTTCTTTTTTTTTTTTTTTTTTTGTAGGGGGGGGGGGGGTGGGGGCTGCTCCAGGTCTTCGCCAGAAATCGCAGTTATTAGAAGCTGAGGCATTAGTGATATGTTGTTTCAGTTACTTGTTAAATTCTTCTTGTGTTGTTGGTCAGTCTCTCGTCCCCAGCTTCCTCGTTTGTCTCTCGTCCGCATTTGTTAGGTAGTTAGTGTCGGTCTGTCTGTCGGTCTGCCATACGTTAATAGCTGCCTCTGTCATGTTTGTCGGATTCGGTGTTAACGAATTTATAGAATTAAAGTAAAGGCCGAATTCCTGAAATATGTTTTTATGTTGTCTATCATATTGCGAGGCGGTGTATGTGTAATGCAGAGCATGTTGTACACTTTATGTAAGTCTGAATGTCATGGGTTTTATTTAGTCATTTTCATAAATTTGCCACCCTTCCACCTTAAGAGCCCTTTTAAAAACAAATGGCTCTTTTGGTGGAAATTAATTTCTTAGTGTGAGTGTTTGTACCATTCCCATCCCTCTTACAGGGTGCTTAGTTAATGTGTTTGTGTGAGTTGTTAAAATTTTAGTTTAAAGTAATCTGGTGTGTTGCAGATTTGCACCACTGTAGTTTTTCAGAGGTCGTTGTGAGCGGTCGTGACTACGGCCGTGTTGAAAGGGAGGAGGCAAGCTTCTCAGGCCGAAGGTTCCTACTGTAACAAAAAAAAAATTTTTTTAGTCTCCCTCTGAATAATTGTAACCTGATATTTCGATGGTGCTTTTCTGCTTATAATTTGAAAAAGCTTTTAGGAATAAAATTCACATTTCTTAAATTGTTACTTGATATTTCGAGGGTGCTTTTCCGCTTATAAATTTTAAATCTGTTTTTGAAAAGGCTTTCATGAATAAAATTTCCATGGGTTGAAATTTAATTTGTTTTCGTCAGTTACTCCTTGGAAACTACTTCCACGCTCACACAGTGTGTTAATGTTGTTGATGAATCGCTAGTAAATAAAGTAAATTCTTTAAGAAAAGATTTTGAAGGTAAATTCACGGTTCAGGGTGATTAAAAAAATGTATTTCAATATCTTAAAGTTTCATTTAACGTAAGTTAGTAATAATATATCTAATACATAAGTAGGACCCATTAACAAATGCGTAACAACACAAGTGTATGTGAGCTACGGCTTCTGACCAATCATCGCGCTTGTGTTCGTTTACATCATGTTTATTCTTGTGATGAACGGAGAATGTTCTTTCGTGCACATCTCCACAGCCGTCGCTCGCCAATGTCTTCCGTGACCCATGGTGCACCACATTTGCCTCCACGCCGGTTTAGCATGGCGCCATTTTGCCATGCACAATATACTTCAACCACGGTGGCACGCAAACTGTTTATAAATTTAAGATTTTGGAAATCCTTCCTCAACTTGGCCCGAAAGCCATTGATTACGCCAATTTCGATGTCGGATCAATCGATCCGTTTCCGCATTACGACCAACTGGACTGTTTCCCGTGATCCCCAACACACTTTATGTAACCCCCACTCCCAGTGCTGCCATCTGTAATCTGTGAGTGGTTACTGGACGTTGACGTCGAACATGGGCGGCAGACAACACGTCTCTGATCCGAGACTGCCGACAGCCGAACCACTTCGCCCGCCATCCGAAGAACACCGAAGTGCTTCGTCTGCAATTTCGTTCAGCAGTTGTTTATTATTCTGCTGGTTATGAATCCGTGTGAAATAATGGAACGATAGCACGTTTCTGAGAGTTGCTTCAATATGAAATGCAAGTAAATACAGCAGATTAGTTTTTCTAATGGTAATAATAGTTTTATCATTTTGGCGCGCAAATACAGAAGGCAGCTGCCAATAGCGGAGAAGGACCAGAATTTAGGCGGTCTTTCTCATGATACCAGTGCTGAACAAACCATCTGTCGTCCGTTCTTCACACCACATTACTTCATCTCGCCACTGCTGTCTTCCCAACTGCTCTAAGAAGATCGTCTTGTGCCTGAATATGATGGCTGTAAGGCCAGAAATGTTACACATCCCCCTCCTTCTGAGATTTCCAAAAACTGAGATGTTATCGCAGACAATCAATTTTGGAAATAAGCAAATTTTTGTAAATTTTTCAGTTATCATCTCTCAAGAGGCATACCGTTCAAAACTTGAAACTGCTTTTTATTTTTCATTCTCAGATTATAAATTTTCTTATAATATCATAGACTCAAATATTTTGCGATTAGAAAAGCTGATTATTACCCTCAATAAATTCATGTATAACATTATATCCCAAAATCGTTAATCTTTACTTACACTGTCATTACTAATCACATAATTCATTGAATTTTTAAAGATTCTCAAAATAGCATTATTCTGCATCTTTATGTTCTTAGCAGTCTTTTTCTAATTTACAATCTATCATTTCTGCTAGAATACTCTACAGCAATCCACAATCTCCTAGTCAAGTTTCAATCGCAAAATTTTATAGTGCTGTTAAACTACTGTACTATCGGCGCATTGCTATCCATTAAACTCAACAAAGTATCTCCCATAAAAAACTAAATTGCTATGCCACTACTATCGGCGCATTGCTGTCCATTCAATTCTATAAAACCTTCTTTACACTTTTCCTCACTGTTTCGATGGCACCACGCCGCTCTGCACTCATTTTTATTTGATTGAGTCATAAAGACGTCCACTTCACACGGTTACAAATAAAATAAACACCACACCTATACATTTCACAAAAGAGAGAGACGGAAGAACTTTACACTCACACTCCCAGAACATACGCAAGCAGCCCACAACAGCAACTCATATTCATGATTCTGTTGTCCATGATGTAGTCTTGCGTTGTGAAATTCCAGACGTTCGAAAGTGGTGTTGAATTCAATAACTGTCAGTCCATTTCCCCATCTCTAACCTCAGCATACACTCCAGTACAATTCCAAGAAACAATGCCAAATATCTTAAACTAGTTTCCTAACAATTTAAATAGATTTAAAGTAAGCATGTTTTCACACATTACTGCAATATAAGTAATACGTAATACCTAAGGTTTTGTTTTGATTTTGGGTGTTCGTAAACAATGCCACTGCTTACATCGTACTGCGACAGCGGTTCATCAATGTTTTTGTTTTGGCCACAGCTATAGCTACCTACGTCTGTGGCGTTGCCCTACGCACTTTTTAAGAGCTCTTTGTTTGCCCGTGCCGTCTGTTATTACTGACCTGCTTCGCTAATGACTCACGCCGAACGCCGGTGTCACCTGCTGTGTGCTTTAAATATTGTCTGCGGAGACTTACAATTGCGATTCACAGATACATAGAGAGAACTTTTTCAGAATCGTGATTGAATATAATCCACAAATACTCATTTATCAAATCGTTGCATCATTCCACAGTATGAGGTGTCATTCCTCCTACATATGTCTTTGTTGCTACAAACCGTAGTAGTGGAATTGTGTTCATGTAATGACGTGTGTAGTTTCTGCTGACTCTCATGTACGAGCCTTATGTGACTTTGTAACATGTAGGGGCTAATTAGCTTATTCTTAGTTAGACTTTTATTTCAGAATCCTTTCGAACTTCATATTACGTGGGGTTCTATTTGAACCTTATTTACTACGTTTATCTCTTTTATGGGATTTCCATGTCGGTGTTGTGCCTTATGTCGACAATATGTCTACTCCCTTCATAAAATAGTTGGTGGAAACCTCTTCATCATTAAATACTACTTAATGCCCGATTTAGAAGTCGCCTTTTGCCTTTCCTCCCTCACTCTTCATTAATGATTGGCCGACTTTCCTGTCGCCTAATAACAATATTGCACCTTTCTCTCTTTGTGTACCCAATTGGCCACCTTTGTGTTGCCTAATAACCTTAATTCTCCATGTACCATAAACATCTTTGTCAGGACTATTCCGAACCTAGCAGTGTAACTCGTTACAGCGGGAACCATTTCGCTGTTTCAATCCATACTAAAGATGTGTTTATGTTGATACAACCTGTACATCATCTCAAGACAACATTCATGCAGTGTTTATTCTGCTGGGTTACTTTGTTTGTTGTAGCTTGTTTCTCTGTTGTCACATTCAGCGCAAGAAAATTTGTTCATTTAACTCTGATAGTGAAGAATTTTAAACGACACAGTTATAGTTCTGAATGAGAGAAGGGGAAGAACTAAAACTAGGAAAAGAAAATGAAGTATGCCGTCAGTTAAGTTGGGCACCTATAACGGTCAGTTACCGCAATACTAAAAACGTTATTGCCCAATAAGGTTTAGAAGACATAATATTTTTTCATATCGCTGATTGACATTTCATGTAATAACTGATTTGACGGTATTTCCGTGGTATAACGATGCACTGCATTCAACACTTTCTAAAATTCATTAATGTAATCTGCTCCCACATGATGCTCCGTAGAACTGAATTGATAGCATTGTCTCCCATGGACGAACGCAGTATACATTTGACCATTTTTTGCCAGCGGCCTCTGACAGAAGCTGGCCGTCAAGCCCACGTTTATTACTATCTTGACACCACTGAAATTTGGTACGGGGCTTTCTAGTACCTAACTCCCATCCATTTGTAGTTTCATGACTTTTCGAGTATCAAAATTTTTGCCCACAAATATTCCACCTCCCTCTCTGCCTTGTGTGCTGCCAAACAAGTATTGATTCAAGAATGCTTGAACAAATTCCTTATGTGTTTTACACGTGTTACTGACCCTTGTTCCCCATTATATTGCTTCTCCCCCTAACCTACTGGCCACGAATTTCATTTTTCGTTGTTCTGTTATATTTTCAAGAATGATGCCATCACATTTCCTAATGAAGGATACCGGATTTATTTCTCTAACCAGAAAAAGATGGAATTTATATGCATTAGATTGATTTTTTACGTCATTTATATAAACAATACCTTTGTTTCTTTGTTTTGTCTTGCACCTCAGGAAGTACGTTTTGGACTATTTCTCTCAACCCAGCTTTAATCACACTTGTGTTGCCTTTACAAGAGGATTCTACATGTGAAATGTTACAACTAAGGATTTCATAGTCAACCTTTCGTTTTCTTTCTGACTTACAAACTTCTAATTTTTTACCTCTTTCTTTTGTTTTATAATTTATTTCCTTACTACATCCACCAATATTAACTTCAAGACTAGTAACGGTTTCTTCCAAAGCATCCTTCTTAGCATTAATTTGATCTGTTCCCGCATTAATTTCTTTTAACCCCTTACCTGTTTTATTACTTTATTCCTTATATATTTTCTCTATTTTATTTTGTATTTTTCTTCATTCCTCTTCACTTTCTTTTAGTGCATTACTTACTACTTTTCGTTTTTGCCAAGTTAATTTCAGCATAAGCCTCAGATACTGATCATCATCTTGAGTTGGTAAAGTACTAGCTGATGCTGTACCACGACTGAGTGTACATAGCCCAACTATTGGCTCATTGGTAATGTCAACGTCAGTCATTTTCTCTGGCATCGTCATTCCAATGAAGCATTTAATTTTGACTAGGTACTACAAATCCTGGATTTGCATGCTCATTGTCTGCCACTAAATCAACATTTCCTCTGCCACATTATTAGTAAACTCTACATTTCCAGTGAAATCATTCATGACTACTTCAAAATTATCAATTTGATCATTTGTTACTGAAGTTGCTATTTCGGATTTATTACCAGTCTAAATTTACGTTTACACTTTGGTTATTTGTGACTACAATTGACATATCACTAAACCCATATCTGTCTTCACTACAGCTTATTTGTATCTGTCCCACCAGATCATCACTACTACTGGGAGACTGAACTCCTTCTCTGGTTCTCAGAGCGTGTCTCACTTCCTTTTCCCTAGATATTTTAGTAATGCTAATGATCCAGTTACAATTCCTAGACTGCTATATAATTGCCACAATTATGCTGATTTTCTTCCTCGACGTACTGCTGCTGATCCTAGTAGCTGTGGTCTGCACCGCTGGTTGCAACTCTTCTGTTGCGCTGAAGCTGGCGCTTCGAACGCGCCCTGTACTGCGAACTGAACCGCACTCTGCCTGCTGCCTCACGCTACTCTGCACTCTGTGTCATCTTGTACCATCAAAAATCTTGAAGTGATGGTTTATAATGTAATCCCATGGGCCGCGCACACAACGTTAACTTTTTTTCTTGTAGTACTTCAGTATTTCAAAATGGCTCTGAGCACTATGGGACTTAACTGCTGATGTCATCAGTCCCCTAGAACTTGGAACTACTTTAACCTAACTAACCTATGGACATAACACACATCCATGCCCGAGGCAGGATTCGAACCTGCGACCGTAGTAGTCGCGCGGTTCCGGACTGTAGCTCAGCATTTCCTATTCCTGAATCACCGATACTCCTTTTCTGTAACGGAAAATTTGATATTGCAGCTTCAGATATTATAGTTCACATAATGTTCAAAAACAATTCAAATACAGCTCAAAGCCTACTTATCACCGTTCCCATGCAGTTCTCGTGATTCACAGTACGCCCGCATTACAGTGCTTACACAGTTTGCTGGTCAGCTACAGCCCACAATTCTAATAAAATTTACCCTCTTGATTCCATAGCGCTTGGACTTCCAACTATTTTTTCCCGCCAGGAACGCCATGTACGGCACGTTGAGAGAGAGAGTGAGAGAGAGAGTGAGAGAGTGAGAGAGAGAGAGAGAGAGAGAGAGAGAGAGAGAGAGAGTGAGAGTGAGAGTGAGAGAGCGGGAGGGAGATACAGGGTGATATACACGTGTGTGTGATGAATCCCATCCCTTGGAAATTTCTCTCCTTCTTACCTCCTCTGTGTTACCACAGATGACGTGTCACTGATCTCATTTTTACTGACACTGCAGTACTCGCGAGGTGCCTATTTACTTCCTGCGCCCTGAGTGAACTGCATAATTTCTAATAAATGTTCCTCAACCTGCAGTCTTCCACAGTTGTCGTCCCCTGCCCAGAAAACAGTACGTAGGTCGTGAATCCGTCATCTTGAGGCTGTAAGAAACTTTTAGCGATGAACTGATACTATGTGAATAATTAAATTGCGAATTAAATTGTTTATGTGGGATGCCACTCGCTTTTTATTAGCAGAACCCGAGAAACTGCACAATTACAATCCACTTCAGTGTCACAAATTATTAATACTTGTGAAACAATGGAATGATAGCACGATGTTGAGAGTTGCTTTAATCTGAAATTCAGTTAAATACGCTGTTTATTTTTGCTAATATTAACGGCAGAATTTTATCATTTTGCCGTGCAACTGCAACGCAGCAGACCAGAATTTAGGCGGCCTTTCTACCAGTTCCGAACAAACCATACGCCACCGGTATCTCACACCACATTACGTCATCTTTTCACTGCCGTCTTCTCAACTCCCCAAGAAGAGCTTCTTGTACCTGAATATGATGGGTGTAAAGTCAGAAATATTACACAGTTTTCGGACCATACAAATATCTTGTCTAAGTCGTTTTGCAATTTGTTTTGGTTATCTGATGACTTTACAAGACGGTAAATAACAGCATCATGTGCAAAAACTCATGTGCTACTGAGACTGTCTGCTAAATCGTTGATGTAGAACAGGAACAGCTGAGTGTCTGTAACACTTCTTTAGGGAACGCCAGATATTGCTTCTGTTTTGCTCGACGACTTTCCGTCAGTTGCTAAAAACTCTGACGTTTTTGGCGACTGTAATACGCGCGGGTATATGCACCACACCATTTACATGGAAATGTACTGGTGAAAACGCCCCCGTCTCGTGCAGAAGACAAACGTCTGAAATGCTGCTGGTCAGGACCATGTCGCCCAGGCGGAATAAGGGACGAGAAGTTCTGAACTCTCTGTGGTTCAAACAATGCTGGAACCAACTGAACTTATATGTGCCTTGCGTTGTCATTGGCTGACACCGACAAAGTCTTAAACTGCTGCTAATTAGGAAGGGTTTAAGAGAACTCAACATTTAAGCTCATCTGTCCCGAGGACGTGATTAGCGTACCCCATCTGTCCGTAAATCCTACGTGCAAGTGTAAGAACGTTTCTAAATGTCTGCGTAGTCAGTATCAGAAGTGGAACATGGATACCAGCGGGGCCGGTGGGATGTGGGAATCCGCCTAAAAACCGCATCCAGGCTGCCGGCTTACGAGCGGTTGTCGTTAACATGCGAACGGAATCGATCTGGGCCGGGCTCGACACCAACGCGTCCCGTTCAAAGTACCATATAACTTTTCGTGGTGTGACACACACACACACACACACACACACACACACACACACACACACACACTTACATTTCTGCGTTCCACAACAATGCATCGCACGAGTGGATAAGCCGACGCGCGTTTCGGTGTGACGTTACTAACAAGTTCAAATGGTTCAAATGGCTCTGAGCACTATGGGACGTGGTTAGCACACTGGACTCGCATTCGGGAGGACGACGGTTCAATCCCGTCTCCGGCCATCCTGATTTAGGTTTTCCGTGATTTCCCTAAATCGTTTCAGGCAAATGCCGGGACGGTTCCTTTGAAAGGGCACGGCCGATTTCCTTCCCAATCCTTCCCTAACCCGAGCTTGCGCTCCGTCTCTAATGACCTCGTTGTCGACGGGACGTTCAACACTAACCACCACCACCACTATGGGACTTAACATCTATGGTCATCAGTCCCCTAGAACTTTACTTAAACCTAACTAACCTAAGGACATCACACAACAGCCAGCCATCACGAGGCAGAGAAAAACCCTGACCCCGCCGGAAATCGAACCCGGGAACCCGGGCGTGGGAAGCGAGAACGCTACCGCACAACCACGAGATGCGGGCTACTAAAAAGTGACTAATAGACTAATATAATGCGTATTGCAGACATGTTATGTTCGTAAAGGCACTCCTAATGAAACGGCTGGCATTCGTAGTTATTTGAGTAAATATTTTAGATATGTGTCGACATTTGCGCACCAGGATTACGTTTAATCTCCAAATTTCAGCTATGTAAATTTCTTTTATAAAAACTTCTATGTGACAGATGTCATTGTTTGTTAAACTGACAATAACGAGTGACGCTGAGCATTTTAGCACCTTCTGCTCTCAATTGTTATCATAGCAGGCTGTTCTTTATTTATTCGTACCGGTAACTTCCTAAAATAACCGTGTTTTGAAATTTTTTCTTGAACTTCAAAAAAACTAGATAACATTGCAAGGAAATAAATTTCAGGCGGATAATTTGTGTACTACATTTCGAAACTAGCTAGAACACACACTCCCAAGCCGGCCGGAGTGGCCGAGCGGTTAAAGGCGCTACAGTCTGGAACCGCACGACCGCTACGGTCGCAGGTTCGAATCCTGCCTCGGGCATGGATGTGTGTGATGTCCTTAGGTTAGTTAGGTTTAAGTAGTTCTAAGTTCTAGGGGACTTATGACCACAGCAGTTGAGTCCCATAGTGCTCAGAGCCATTTTTTGAACACACTCCCACATCACAATGTTTATCACAATGTTTTCTTGGAATGCAACTGCGTACAGGCCCGTGTTGTTCCAATAACAATTCATAGGTGCTTGGCGAGTGTCGGTTTCCTCGTCTGTCGACGGCTACCTGATACTTTCCTTTTCCTGTGGTTTGTCCCTAAAATCTTACAAATGAGACTGAGATGAAATTCGGGGTTAAAGTATTCTTTGTAGTAGAAAAGTATATATTTGGCGGTAGCAGGCGTCCCAGAATAAGTTGTTAGCTGTGGAGCGTTGACAACTGTGCACGGATATAAACTTATAAGCAAAACATTATGACCACTGCCCACCACGACGTTGAATGCCCTCTCGTGGCGCTGCAGGCACGTGACGCGGCAAGAGAAGTATATAAGACAGGACGGGGGGTTCGCCGTAGCGAAAATATGGGCTGCAAATGGGGAAACGCATTGAGATAAGCGACTTTGGTTAAGAGCAGATAACTATTACACAGAGCCTGGGAATGAATATCTCGAAAACGGCGAAGCTGGTCGAATGTTCACGTGCTACTGTCGTGAGCATCTACGGAAAGAGGTAGAAGAACAGTGAAAGTAACACTAGGAGCAACATGATTGGACATCTGCGACTCTTCATACAACGTTAGGTTCGGAGATTTGTCTGTTATGTACATTAGAATACATGAGGATCTGCATCATCTCTGGAATAAGAACACTATGCAGGTACACGCACAAGTCTTTCAGAGTACATCGTTCATCGCACACTGTTGCACATGAAACTACGCAACAGATTTCTCCTACGTGTACACGTGTTCACTCAACGACATCGTCAGCTACGATTACAACGCGCACGGTAGCACTGCGTTTCGGCCGTCGATCAGTTGTGTCGGCTTGTAACGTCTACTCTCGGGCGTACGTTAACTCTTTAAAGCCTGCACTATGATAAGTTGACGGGCTTCACCTTATAAGAAAGGATTTTAGTAAATATGTTGACCGCGTGTACCTGAATGGAAGCAAAATCAGACTTTCACCCACTCAGTAACAACAATGATACGTCAAGCAAGTATAAAGAGCAACTACACGTTAGGACGGGCAAGAAACATACACAGCAGATGCTACCAATTGTTAATATTACGGTCGCCAGCCTAATTAGGCATTAAGTGAGTTTTTTCTTGTACAAGTGGGTGTACGTACAAGCATAACAACACGTAGTAATACTGCATTATATGGTAAATTTTAGAACCAGAAAAATCTACTGAACTAATATTTTCCCTTTCTGTACTAATTTGGACAAGCTATAAATACACAACATTACACTATAATGATTACTACAAACTGCGTTATGTCCATTGATCCGACTGAAATCGGGCATAGGTTACCCTAGAAATAGCACTTTTGAAACACACATACAATGTCAATTTTAATAAGGGTAAAACACTGATAAATTTAGGTTTTATATTGACTTTAACTTTGCTGGTCATATCAGTTCAGTACACTTCAGAATTTAAATGAACAGAAAAGAAAAGAATGGAGGAGGGACCCTGAAACTGTTATGATCACTGTGTTGAAACTATTAACTATTGGAATCATTAAGCACTCAAGATTTACAATTTATGAATTACTACTCTTTTTGTCTTATTACTTCCTCATTTAACTACCATTATTTTTGTCTCAAATTAATTAAGCTTCATTACTAAACCAATTCCAAAATTATCTTCCAACTTTGTCAGACCTTTGTTCTTTGCTTATATTTTCATTAACAATAAAGCTCCTTAAAATTCATTCTAGCATAGATAGGTCTGCAGGTAATTCTTATTAACATAAACTTTAAATCTTCATTTCGGGACACTCGGATTGCACAACATGTGGAAAGGACCCTGTCTAGGTTAGTGATGAGGATAATTAATTGATAGGGCGAATCTGGTAAAAGTTAAGTTATTATTGAACAGTCAGGAACAAAATTAACACTGGTCCACACGAATACAATTCTAAAGATTCAACCTGTTCGTGTCGGTGCGGCGGTTGGCGGGCGGCAAGATGGCGAGGCGCACAGCACACATACAATCATGGCTATGGCTCTTGGTAAATCGGCACTTTGCTTCTTCTTAGCGTCGCAATCCTTTTCAATTTAGTGCCTATAGAATATAGCCATGCTGTATAGTCGTCGGAAACGGCACATCCGAGGCTCAATGAAATCACGTTTTCCAGGAGAGCCTCCTCGATCCAGAACGTGTTTCTCAGACCGATGCCCAACTCCGACTATTACTGCTGAGCCCGTTATGCCGTGCTGCGCCCGTGTGTATTTTCCCGCGCTCGCCTGCCATCCACCTTTTACCGCTCCCCTACAGACAGGGTATTCACCAAAGGTTTTGCATTCCACATATCCTAAAACATTGCCTACGTATGGACCAGGCGCACAATTACAATTTTAAACATGTTACAATAGATTCAACATGGTTTATACTTCAATTCTGTTACAGCATTGCTTGAAATCTGACATAAATATTAATATTCACATCAAAAGTTGCTTACAGTTTCTTTAACATAATGACATGAAAAGAAAAAGAAATAAAATCAAAACATTGCTTACACTAATTTATCGAAATTCAGAAGAAAAAATTATATGTACAGTTGTTGTTGTTACAGGCTCTTCGGGTGAATCACATTTCAGTTACATTAGGTCGCTGGTCGTCTCCAAAAACTCCGTCATCGAGGTGAACGGTGGTTCGAAACGTGCAGCACGAAACGGAATCAAGTTCATGGGAGAGATTCCCCTACGCTTGCATGTCACCTGGGGTAGTAATCGAAAACACGTTGACAGCTACGAACAATCTGTATGCCTTCATGCTTGATGTCTTCCCCGACCCCGATGTCACCTTTCAGCAGTATAAGTGACCGTGTCTTATAGCAGAACTGTGCTACAGTGGTTTGAGGAGAATTATAGTGAACTCACTTTGAAGTCTCGGCCAACAAATGCCCTGATGTAAATCCTGCGGAGCCCATCTGAGTCGCTATAGGGCGCCATCACCGCATACGCAAATTAGCGGCCCGTTGTTTACTTGAATGACATGACCCGTGCGTAGACATCTAATGCCACATACCTCCACAACGCTACCAGCAAACTGTCGCATCCCTGATAAGCAGAACCAGTGACACATATCGTTCCACAGACGGGCAGACCAGCTGGTCATAAAGTTTGGGCTCATCAACGCATACGTCGCTAGCACTTAAAGGAACAAACAAGGCTTGCATTAGGATGCCTTCTTCAACTTCAAGAGATGGTACTGATGCTTCCTCCTTCCTCGTGCTTGAGCCGTATTTCGTGCACCGTGAACTCCCCGCCCGGAATTGCCTCGGCGATCACGCAGTGGCTCGGCGGTAGCGGGCTTCGCCCCTGCTCCTTCCTTACTGTCAGGATAAAGCGGCTGCGCCGACCGCGGAGCTGTAGGGGCAGCGCAGAGCAGGCCGCGGGGTCGTTATCTTCCGCAAACATCAGCCCACCTCCGCCTACGGCCCGCGGAATTGCTTTCCGTAGCAAACTGCCTAATCTGCTGCACCAGGGCTCGGTATGGTAATACTGTGGCCGCCTCATTCACCTGCCAGCAACGGAAAATACAGAACACCAGCCACTAAAACTCAACGGGTAATTGCTGTGTGGTGCAAAGTATATGCACACTATTCGGGAATGTCTGTTTTATTTCCCCCTATGTGACCGATATTAGATTATTTTCCATGGCTTATAGAGTCGCACCTCTGAAAAACGCGTCGTGTGTTCCGAGACGCTGCACTGCTGGAGGCCGCTCGCGCTTTACAAACACGTGTGGAATTATCCAGGGTGATTTTTTCCACCGTGCACATATTCTAGGGATTGATCGATGAGAGGACAGGGAACAAAAAGAAATGAACTTATGTCTGGAAATGAATGGTTTCCATGCTCGAGTCCATTTATTCAATCATACATTGTTATAGAGACAACGGTCTAATACGAACTGCACCGTGCATCCACAGTCACCGTGCGTGTGGAAAATGGTTTCCGTATGCCTTAACGCAAGCGTGTACGCGCCACAGCATCTTCTGTCTCACGCGTCCACATCGGTCAGGCTGCATCAGAACAGTGTCCAAGACAGCCTGAATACGCTGCTCCAGTGCCTGGAATGGGCTTTGTATACACTATACTTTTGAGACGGTCACATACCGATAAATCGCACGGGTTGAGATCCGGTGAATGAGAATGCTATGTAATTGGAACCCCTCGTCCCATCCACCGATGAGGGAAGACACGACTGAGATGCGTCCGGTTGTCACCAGCGAAGTGGACTGCAGCACCAGCATAACGTTTCGAATCATAAGTGGCACTTCTTCCAGCAGGGAGGCAAAGTCACCCGCAAGAATCGCCGATAGTTCAGTACTTTTAGACGACGTGGGTGGAAGACTGGCCCCAAATGTCTCTGAGCACTATGGGACTTTACATCTGAGGTCATCAGCCCCCTAGAACTTAGAATTACTTAAACCTAACTAACCTAAGGACATCACACACATCCATGGCCGAGGCAGGATTCGAACCTGCGACCGTAGCGGTCACGCGGTTCCAGACTGAAGCGCCTATGGAACCGTGCGACCGCTACGGTCGCAGGTTCGAATCCTGCCTCGGACATGGATGTGTGTGATGTCCTTAGGTTAGTTAGGTTTAAGTAGTTCTAAGTTCTAGGGGACTGATGACCTCAGACGTTAAGTCCCATAGTGCTCAGAGACATTTGAACCATTTTTTTGAAGCGCCTAGAACCGCTCGGCCACACTGGCCGGTGACTGGCTCCAAGATACGATCGCCAGTTTTCCCGGCCCACATATCCCGGCAGCACCGGTGCTGATGATTCACTGTCACCATACCGTGGGCATTCTGCATACTATCACACAGATGACTGTTACGAAAGCTGTAGATTCCACACCGCATAAGGGGGGCCTCATCTGTAAATCGGAGGATGACACACATCCAAGAATCGTAGTTGCATGGCGAAGAAACCAGTGACAAAACTGCTCCCGAAGTGGAACGTCTGTCGATAGAAAGTCCTGGACACGCTGTAAGTCGTAAGGATAGTTCCACACGGCCGTCTGGCTTACCCTGGGCTTGCAGGCCAACTGCCTGGTACTGACAAGGCGGTCACCTTCCACAGTGTTAATCACATTTTCCTCCAAGTCTGGTGTCCGAACATTTCAGGTACGTCCTTCATAATTTCCTGCTTCCTGAAACCACCCTCTCTCAGACAAACGGCGAAACACTGTTGTAAACATTGAATGCTGTTGTTGTCAGTGGGGATAGGCCTTCTCGGGCAACCTTGCTGCCCGCCGCCCGTTGCCATTTTTCTTTCCGTGAGTAAACATCATGTCGCCAAGCTCTCGATTCGAACGGTGTATCACATCCATTGGAAGGTGAGACAGCAAGAGAAGTGAATCGGATACAACGCTACCAATTACTATGGAAGCAGAGGACGCTATGGCATGACGTGCGCTAGGGCATGGCGTCTGAGGAACAGTGCTACCCTCTAGGAGAAACCATGCGTACTGTAACTGTGGCTGCGTGGTACAGTGCGTATTAGACCGCAGTCCTGTAACAATATATGATTGAATAAATAGACTCTAGCATAAGTGCATTAGACCTTTTTTGTTACGTATCCTCTCATTGATCAGTTCCTGGAGACTGTACACGGAGGAAAAACTCAACATGTATGTGAACTTAGACTACTACGGTCTAGACCGTCAATGAAAAGCTCTCTGGTCTCCAGCGGGGTGGCAGTGCAAAAGCGCAGAGACGTTCCGTAGAGTGTCAAAACCATCGTCTTCTGGCAAAGTGAGATTGGTCTTGTTGGCTTCTGTCGTCTGAGAAAGTGAAGAAAAGATGTCCTGCGTCCTCGTGTGCCAAACAAGAGGGGGAATGAAACTTCAAATTTCTCCCTGTGCAGACGATTGCGAAAACCTTATTGCGTGAAATTTACTCGAACAATCAGAGCCGTCAGGTTCCAAGGGACTCATTATGGTGAGGGTCTTATCAGGACCCTACACTGAAAACGCCTGCAATCCGGATTTGGGAATTCCGTCCTACTTATGTTCCTTGTGGCTCCTCTCCCCACCATGGTTAAAATATAATAACTGTTGAATCGTGACGTTAGGGCGGTAAAACAGTCGGTTCTGAATTACAGGTGGGTAGATGTGCATTACTGCCGTAACAGACATGCTCCTCTCCAGCTGCACTACGGGCAAGACAATACGCGCTACTTTCGACGAAGTATAGTGCAAATCATTATGAGTCTGAAACGGTAGAAGTGGTTAATATTTGGGGGTAACAAATGGTTCAAATGGCTCTGAGTACTATGGGACTCAACTGCTGTGGTCATCAGTCCCCTAGAACTTAGAACTACTTAAACCTAACTAACCTAAGGACATTACACACATCCATGCCCGAGGCAGGATTCGAACCTGCGACCGTAGCAGTCGCACGGTTCCGGACAGCGCGCCTAGAACCGCGAGACCACCGCGGCCGGCTGAGGGTAACAGAAAGAACAACAATAATTACTACAAACCATAGGATCGCCAGTTAATTGAGGCTTTATTCCATTTATTACGAAGAGCGTTCAATAAGCAATGCACCAGATTTCTTCTCGGCCAGTTTTGGTTGAGAGAAATGCGAAATTTGTTGTGGGACATTGTTGAGTACTCCCGCTTCGAATTGCGATAGGTGGCAGAGTTATTTGTAGCCTTCAAAATGGCGTTTGTAGGGGAGGTGGGTACCTAACAGACAACTGTCATTGAGTTTCTCTTGGCGGGAATCCAGAGTACCGCTTGAAGAATATCTATGGACACCTGGCAATGAACAAAAGCACAGAGACGTTGGGCGAGGTGTCTGTCGTCATGACAACAACATCGCACAAAGCTGTCCGATGTCCCGCGAGCCGGCCGGCCGCACACGGTTGTGACTTCTGAACGTGCGGACTCTAATGCGAGGAGGTCGACGAATCACTATCAAACACATCGCTGCACAAGTGGATGTCTCCGTTGCTCGTGCTGACACAATGGTCCACCTCTTTTGAGGTACCAAAGGTATCTCACCGCCTAAAAGGGGGCCACAAAGACGGATGAAGGACCACATGTACGCAACTGCTTGTGCGTTACGAGGTTCATTGTGACAGTTTTTTGTCAATCATGGTCACAGGCAACGAAACACAGGTTCATCACTTCCAACCTGAAAGCCTCACCTGCAGCAGTTAAAGTCATGGTGACGGCAATCCAGGTTTCAGAAGGGGTTGTTCTGTGTGATGTCCTCCATCATTGTGCAACGGTCAACTCGGAAGTATGTTCCCCAGTGCTCAGGAAACTGAGAAAACAACCTCAGAAGAACTTCTTAATGACAACGCAAGGCCTCACTCAACTCTGCGCATCCGGGAGGAGCTCACAAAATTTCATTGGACTGTTCTTCCTCATCTCGGATGTCGCACCATCCGACTTCCAACTGTGTGGCCCAATGAGAGATGCACTCCGCGAGAAGCAGATGGGGAGGTTATTGACGCAGCAAGACGTTAGCTCAGTCGTCGACCACCGACAGCTGTGGCCGAGCGGTTCTAGGCGCTTTAGTTCGGAACCGCGCTGCTGCTACGGTCGCAGGTTCGAATCCTGCCTCGGGCATGAATGTGTGTGATGTCCTAAGGTTAGTTAGGTTTAAGTAGTTCTAAGTTCTAGGGCACTGATGACCTCCGATGTTAAGTCCCATAGTAATCAGAGATATTTGAACCATTTTTTCCTGTCAACCAACAGACTGATACCATGCGGGCATAAAGGCACTCTCCGTATGGTGGTGGAAGGCCGTCACATTGAACGCAGATTTAGTTGAGCAATAAGGTTTTGTGGGAAGAAGAGTGGCAAATGATTCACTGGAATCCTGAATAAAACCAACTCGCTTTCAGGAAAACATGTGTTGCATTACTAATTGGGCGCCCCTTGTACAAAAGGCCTAAAGCCAGAAATATCTCTGTGCGTCTCAAAAAGAAGGTACTTCGACCTGTTGTTTTTCTTTTATATAAAATGAACACCACTCACGAATTAGCCTGTTGCGGCTGGACGACTACTGCCTACATGACCGGACATGGAGCGGTCTACGACGGTGGGACACATGATCAGCACGTCGACGATCCCTCCAGCCGTTATAGCCCAGCAGACGAATCCTAAAGATGCCATCACTTCAAGGAGCTCTTCGGAGGGCCTCACGAGGGTGACTTCCCCACCTCAGAAGTCAAGAAGTCCTTAACATGAGACGATTTTGTATACATGTTGTGTACACTACTGGCCATTAAAATTTTCTACACCACGAAGATGACGTGATACAGACGCGAAATTTAACCGACAGGAAGAAGATGCTGTGATATGCAAATGATTAGCTTTTCAGAGCATTCACACAAGGTTGGCGCCGGTGGCGACACCTACAACGTGCTGTCATGAGGACAGTTTCCAACCGGTTTCTCATACACAAACAGCAGTTGACCGGCGTTGCCTGGTGAAACGTTCTTGTGGTGCCTCGTGTAAGAAGGAGAAATGTGTACCTTCACGTTTCCGACTTTGATAAAGGTCGGATCGTAGCCTGTCGCGATTGCGGTTTATCGTATCGCGACATTGCTGCTCGCGTTGGTCGAGATCCACTGACTGTTAGCATAATATGGAATCGGTAGGTTCAGTAGGTTAATACGGAACGCCGTGCTGGATCCCAACGGCCTCGTATCACTAGCAGTCGAGATGACAGGCATCTTATCCGCATGGCTGTAACGGATCGTGCAGCCACGTCTCGATCCCTGAGTCAACAGATGGGGACGTTTGCAAGACAACAAAACATCTGCACGAGCCGTTCGACTACGTTTGCAGCAGCATGGACTATCAGCTCGGAGACCATGGCTTCGGTTACCCTTGACACTGTATCACAGACAGGAGCGCCTGCGATGGTGTACTCAACGACGAACCTGGGTGCACGAATGGCAAAACGTCATTTTTTCGGATGAATCCAGGTTCTATTTACGGCATCATGATGGTCGAATTCGTGTTTGGCGACATCGCGGTGAACGCACATTGGAAGCGTATATTGGTGGTATGGCGTGTCATTGGTTACAGTCTCGGTCACTTCTAGTTCGCATTGACGGCACTTTGAACAGTGGACGTTACATTTCAGATGTGTTACGACCAGTGGCTCTTCCCTTCATTCGATCCCTGCGAAACCCTACATTTCAGCAGGATAATGCACGACCGCATGTTGCAGGTCCTGTACGGCCCTTTCTGGATACAGAAAATGTTCGACTGCTGCCCTGGGCGGCACATTCTCCAGATCTCTCACCAACTGAAAACGTCTGGTCAATGGTGACCAAGCAACTGTCTCGTTACAATACGCCAGTCACTACTCTTGATGAAGTGTGGTATCGTGTTGAAGCTGCATGGGCAGCTGTACCTGTACACGCCATCCAAGCTCTGTTTGACTCAATGCCAAGCGTATCAAGGCCGTTATTATGGTCAGAGGTGGTTGTTCTGGGTACTGATTTCTCAGGATCTATGCACCCAAATTGCGTGGAAATGTAATCACATGTCAGTTCTAGTATAATACATTTGTCCAATGAATACCCGTTTATCATCTGCATTCTTGGTGTAGCAATTTTAATGGCCAGTAGTATATTTTATTTGTGTCTACAGTGCATTGTTCGCATAGCTATTCTCGTACTATATGGCGAGAGGCAGTACTATGCAACATCGTCTCTGTAAGTCGAGTCGAATTAATGTGAACAGTCGCCATATAAAATTTTTTTCTATCGAAATAATCTAACGATGGCGATTTAATTTCGCTGAAACAGGTAATCACTGAATACTTTTATGCTATCTGACCGAATAAATTTCTGTTATAGCAACAATAACCGGGGAAAAAACAATAAATACGTGTAAGGATATACCAGAAATCGAATCCGGGTCCTTCCGAATCAAAGATGGCGACCGATACCAACAATTTTTGCTGTTTCCTCCTCATTTTTCATCGGAAATTGTGTGCGGATGTCGCATGATACCTCTAAAATTCCAACGATGAAAACTTCGCTCACTTTTCTTTCCTTTTATTAGAGAAGATGGCCACTCCCCTGACAAAACACGATAAGCTACTGTACGGGCTTCAAGAAAAATAGTACTGTAATTTGTACGATACTTACGGCGAGTCAAGTACCATGACAGTGCAGTCGCTTCTTTGTGCATTTTTTGTACTCCGTAATGTGCCCGACACCACTAAAACAACGTTTTCTGCCCTAACACTTGGAATAATACTGCTCTCCGAAAGATGATTTGACGCCGCTAGTGCCAAGCCGCACTAAGATCGGTTAGGTAAAACTACAGCCACATATAAAATCGTTAAATAAGTGTGAAAAACTGTGTGTCAAAATAATTATTAGCAACAAACTTTAATTTATATGTTCAAATGGATAGTTTTTTTTATTTTTTTTATTTTTTTAGGAAAACTCTTCAGTATGTCCCTGTACTTTCAGAAAGGATTCCTTAACACTCAAATCTGTAGTCGATGTTAATAAATTTTTCTTCTTCAGAAACGCTTTCCTTGCCATTGCCAGTCTACATTTTATATCCGCTCTACTTCGACCATCATCAGTTATTTTGGTCCCCAAATAGCAAAACTCATCTACTACTTTAAGTATATCAATTCGTAATCTAATTCCCCCAGCATCAGCTGGTTTAATTCGACTGCATTCCATTATCCTCGATTTACAATTGTTGATGTTAATCTTATATCCTCGTTTCAAAACACTGTCCATCCCGATCAACTGCTCTTCCAAGTCCTTTGCTGTCTCTGACAGAATTACAATGTCATGGGCAAACCTCGAAGTTTTGATTTACTTTCCATGGATTTTAATTCCTACTCCATGTTTTTCTTTTGTTTCCTTTGCTGCTTGCTCAATATACAGATTAAATAACATCGGGGATAGGCTACAACCCTGTCTCACTCCCTTCCCAACCACTGATTCCCTTTCGTGCCCCTCGACTGTTATAACTGCCCCCTGGTTTCCGTACAAATTGTAAACAGCATGTCGCTCTTTTTATTTTACCCCTGAACCTTCAGAATTGGAAAGAAAGTATTCAAGTGAACATTGTCTAAGGATTTCTCTAAGTCTACAAATGTTAGAAACGTAGCTTCTCAGCTAAGTCGTAGTGTCAGTATTGCCTCGAGCGTTCCAACACTTCTATGTAATTCAAACTGATCTCAAGCGAGGTCGGCATCTACCAGTTTTTCCATTCGTCTGTAAGGCATTCGTGACAAATTAAACTGACAGTTCAGTAATTTTCACATCTGTCAACTCCTGCTTTCTTTGGGATTGGAATTATTATATTCTTGAAGTCTGAGGGATAGAGATGGGCAAACTCGTTCATCCTTGGGAACTAGTTCACTGCTGGTCGTTCTTTTTTGGGAACCCTTCATTTTTAGTCGTTCACCGTTCATTTGTGCTTGTTATATGGTTCTTATGAAAAACTGAAAACTAGCAGTGTAGGTGACTGAAGGATGGAGGGCACCAAGAGGGGGCACTTGCCTCCCCCCTGGAGTATAGAGGTTTTATTCATTACAGAATTCTTACACACTTTTAGAAGTAATTTCTGTGATTCTGCAGAACCTCTCGTTTAGCCAACTGTAGCCTTCCGTGGCTGATCGCAGGGTGGCGAACGGAAAACCGGCCCCGAGTACAGACTGCTTGCCAATTACGGACGATGTGTTGCCCGTTACTAGCAGGTACAACAAACAGACGTACATGTAATAATTAGGCAGTGAAGAAATAAGAAGCTAATGCATGCAACAACTGCGAAACAATCGATGACGATGTGTCGAGAGCTGGAGAAGAGAACATGAAAATCTCACGCGACGCGCAGCTCATGTAGTCTTGTAAACCTGTTGGGGGCTGTTTCCAAACTTAATACACCACAAGTGTCTTGTATAAAATTCTTCGTTTCGCCTTCCACTGCATACCTATGATACGTTGTAAACAATAATCGTTTACACCCTATATATATACTTCAAGTTGTCTCTGAGTTCGTAGACGAAGTAGAGACTTTATGGCAGCATAAAATACAATGTGGTTTTCCATTACTTGCGTCACACGCTTAGTAAAAATTAGGTTTTTATGTTGAATTATCAAAGTTAATACAGCAGTAATAATAATAATAATAATAAAGTTCGCAGTAATAAAGATTTTGGTTTGAAAGCTCCTTCTGAAGAAATATTTTTGAGATAATACGTAAATACGATTTTATGGCAATCTATGTCTTTTCAAATGGAGAGGCACCGCTTTTCCTACTGAGCCAAAATGACCCACAACCCATTTTTTTTCCCTCAAGGAAACCATACTAGCAGGTAATGCAAACTGGAAACAACTAAACTTAAAAATAATTAGAGCCTTCCAAAATGTAATGTTTTGTATATGAAATATACACGAAAATAGTTTTATATGAATTTTCTTACACTGAAAGTTAAGCAAATTATTGAAAGTTAGCTGCTAAATCAAGTCGATGAAATCAAAAAATATATAACAAAAAAACTTGCCTTGTTATAAGCATGTCTTCTGCTGTTCATCGATATAATGAAGTTAGCTGATAAGGCCTTTTGTTACCTGAAAAGACATACCTATTACATACAACGTAATTTTTATGTAATTTACGTAACTATAAAATACTTTTTGATTACGGTCGTGGACGCTGAATAGCCAGAACCAAGTGCAAGAACAATTTGGAACACATGCAAAACAGGCAAGCGCAGTGAACGAAACGAAAACTGGATACTGAACTAACGAGGAGCAGTCGGCAGTGGAACTGCGACAGGTGGTCATTCGAAGAACGACGAGTGCGGCCGAGGGAGACCGAGACTGAGACGAGCACGCGACCGAGGCTGGAACGAGAACTGCCGAAGTGACCGCCGCGACCGAAGTGAACTAGTGAACTAGTGAACTATGAAGCGATCGTTCCTCGTTCCCGGGAACTATAAGTAGACCGCCGCGACCGAAGTGAACTATGAACCGATCGTTCCCGGGAACTATAAGTAGATCGCCGCGACCGAAGTGAACTATGAACCGATTGTTCCTTGGAATTCGTTCCTCGGTCCTTTCGTTCATCTTGGCGAACCGTTACTTTGCACCCGTTCGTTCGCGAACTACCCATCTCTACTGAGGGTATTTCGCCTGTCTCATACATCTTGCTCATCAGACGGTAGGCCGGCCGCGGTGGTGTAGCGGTTCTAGGCGCGCAGTCCGGAACCGCGCGACTGCTACGGTCGCAGGTTCGAATCCTGCCTCGGGCATGGATGTGTGTGATGTCCTTAGGTTAGTTAGGTTTAAGTAGTTCTAAGTTCTAGGGGACTGATGACCTCAGCAGTTAAGTCCCATAGTGCTCAGAGCCATTTGAACCAGACGGTAGAGTTTTGTCAGGGCTGGCTCTCCAAAGGCTGTCAGTACTTCTAATGGAATGTTGTCTACTCCCAAGGCTTTGTTTCGACTTAGGTCTTTCAGTGCTCTGTCAAACTCTTCATGCAGTATCGTATCTCCCATCTCATCTTCATCTACGTCCTCTTCCATTTCCATAATGTTGTCCTCAAGTACATCGCCCTTGTATAGACCCTCTGTGTATACTTTCTTCTGGAAGAAAAGGTTACAAGAGAATATGGGCTTGGGACAAGGAATGAAAGAGGAGAAAGACTAATTGAGTTCTGTAACAAGTTTCAGCTACTAATAGCGAATACCCTGTTCAATAATCACAAGAGGAGAGGGTATACTTGGAAAAGGCCGGGAGATTCGGGAAGATTTCAATTAGATTACATCATCGTCATACAGAGATTCCGAAATCAGATACTGGATTGTAAGGCGTACCCAGGAGCAGATATAGACTCAGATCACAATATAGTAGTGATGAACAGTAGGCTGAAGTTCAAGACATTAGTCAGGAAGAATCAATACGCAAAGAAGTGGGATACGGAAGTACCAAGGAATGACGAGATACGTTTGAAGTTCTCTACCGCTATAGATACAGCAATAAGGAATAGCGCAGTAGGCAGTACAGTTGAAGACGAATGGATATCTCTAAAAAGGGCCATCACAGAAGTTGGGAAGGAAAACATACGTACAAAGAAGGTAGCTGCGAAGAAACCATGGGTAACAGAAGAAATACTTCAGTTGATTGATGAAAGGAGGAAGTACAAACATGTTCCGGGAAAATCAGGAATACAGAAATACAAGTCGCTGAGGAATGAAATAAATAGGAAGTGCAGGGAAGCTAAGACGAAATGGCTGCAGGAAAAATGTGAAGACATCGAAACAGATATGATTGTCGGAAGGACAGACTCAGCATACAGGAAAGTCAAAACAACCTTTGGTGACATTAAAAGCAACGGTGGTAACATTAAGAGTGCAACGGGAATTCCACTGTTAAATGCAGAGCAGAGAGCAGATAGGTGGAAAGAATACATTGAAAGCCTCTATGAGGGTGAAGATTTGTCTGATGTGATAGAAGAAGAAACAGGAGTCGATTTAGAAGAGACAGGGGATCCAGTATTAGAATCGGAATTTAAAAGAGCTTTGGAGGACTTACAGTCAAATAAGGCAGAAGGGATAGATAACATTCCATCAGAATTTCTAAAATAATTGGGGGAAGTGGCAACAAAACGACTATTCACGTTGGTGTGTAGAATATATGAGTCTGCCGACATACCATCTGACTTTCGGAAAAGCATCATCCACACAATTCCGAAGACGGCAAGAGCTGACAAGTGAAAGAATTATCGCACAATCAGCTTAACTGCTCATGCATCGAAGCTGCTTACAAGAATAATATACAGAAGAATGGAAAAGAAAATTGAGAATGCGCTAGGTGACGATCAGTTTGGCTTTAGGAAAACTAAAGGGACGAGAGAGGCAATTCTGACGTTACGGCTAATAATGGAAGCAAGACTAAAGAAAATTCAAGACACTTTCATAGGATTTGTCGACCTGGAAAAAGCGTTCGACAATATAAAATGGTGCAAGCTGTTCGTGATTCTGAAAAAAGTAGGGGTAAGCTATAGGGAGAGTCATATACAATATGTACAACAACCAAGATGGAATAATAAGAGTGGACGATCAGGAACGAAGTGCTCGTATTAAGAAGGGTGTAAGACAAGGCTGTAGCCTTTCGCCCCTACTCTTCAATCTGTACATCGAGGAAGCCACGATGGAAATAAAAGAAAGGTTCAGGAGTGGAATTAAAATACAAGGTGAAAGGATATCAGTGATACGACTCGCTGATGACATTGCTATCTTGAGTGAAAGTGAAGAAGAATTAAATGATCTGCTGAACGGAATGGTCTAATGAGTACACAGTATGGTTTGAGAGTAAATCGGAGAAAGACGAAGGTAATGAGAAGTAGTAGAAATGAGAACAGCGAGAAACTTAACATCAGGATTGATGGTCACGAAGTTAATGAAGTTAAGGAATCCTACTACCTACGCAGTAAAATAACCAATGACGGACGGAGCAAGGAGGACATCAAAAGCAGACCGCTATAGCAAAAAAGGCATTTCTGGCCAAGAGAAGTCTAATAATATCAAATACCGGCCCTAATTTGAGGAAGAAATTTCTGAGGATGTACGTATGGAGTACAGCATTGTATGGTAGTGATACATGGACTGTGGGAAAACCGGAACAGAACAGAATCGAAGCATTTGAGATGTGGTGCTATAGACGAATGTTGAAAAATAGGTGGACTGATAAGGTAAGGAATGAGGAGGTTCTACGCAGAATCGGAGAGGAAAGGAATATGTGGAAAACACTGATAAGGAGAAGGGACAGGATGATAGGACATCTGCTAAGACATGAGGGAATGACTTCCATGGTACTAGAGGGAGCTGTAGAGGGCAAAAACTGTAGAGGAAGATAGAGATTGGAATACGTCAAGCAAATAATAGAGGACGTAGGGTGCAAGTGCTACTGTGAGATGAAGAGGTTGTAAGTAGGCTAGGTTTTTTTATTAGTAACGCCACCTCTGTATGAAAATCACCGGCTGTGCCGTGTGCAGTCTGTGGCTGCTTTGCATTGTTGTAATACTCAACCATTGTAGTGTTAGGCAGCTGGCTGTGAACAGCGCGTAGCGTTGGGCAGTTGGAGGTGAGCCGCCAGCAGTGGTGGATGTGGGGAGAGAGATGGCGGAGTTTTGTAATTTGTCATGATATCAAGGTAAATACATTGTTTGTTCTCTATTAATATCTTTCATTTGCTAACTATCCCTATCAGTAGTTAGTGCCTTCCATAGTTTGAATCTTTTATTTAGCTGGCAGTAGTGGCGCTCGCTGTATTGCAGTAGCTTGAGAGCGAAGATTTTTGTGAGGTAAGTGATTTGTGAGACGTATAGTTTAATGTTAGTCAGGGCCATTCTCTTGTAGAGAATTTTGAAAGTCAGATTGCGTTGCGCTAACAAAACATTGTGTGTTGAAAGTCAGATTGCGTTGCGCTAACAAAACATTGTGTGTTGAAAGTCAGATTGCGTTGCGCTAAAAAATATTGTGCGTCAGGTTAAGCTCAGTCTCGTATAATTGTTAAAAGGGGACGTTTCATATGTCGGCCCTTAGCCTAGGATACCTCACTGGAATCTTCTGATTTTTTCCTTGTAGTTTGTGTAATTAGTGTAGATTTTGTTTATTGCTAGCGCGTAATTATAGAGAGAATTTCCTTTGTAGTTGTAGTTTTTCATTGTTGTACAGTAAAACAGTTGTGGCATGCATGTAGATTTGCAGCAAGTATTTCGCAGCTGCGCTTGCAATTAACTAGATATTATTTTCAGTGTTATGTTAATGTGTTCTCTTATTTTTGCTCTTCAAATTGTGTTTTTCTGTGTTGTCGTGTGAAATACTGTGACAATAATGGCGTGTGAAAAACGTAACACTAGGCTCCAAACTAAATTGAGAAATGAGAGTGAAGACGAAAGCAGTATGTTAGCGCCGCAGAGTAGTGAATTAACTAATGTTAAAAGTAGAAATTTGGTAATTGCGCATAGGGAGATGGAGCGGGTTGCAAACAATGGCGTAGACAGTGAAACAATCAGTGAGCAGGGAAGCATTATCGATCGGTCGGTCGGCAACAGCTCGCCTCAGGAATCCGAAATGACAGGACACGATCTCGCAAATACTGTAGATTCAGGTTTTGGATCCTCACCGTTTTCTCAAATAAGTCAAGACACATTTTCTGCTTGTCAAAATGTGAATGTTTCCGGTGCAAATTCACTGCCGAAAAGCACTGAGGAACATGTTTCAGACACCAATGCATTGTTATTACAATTAATACAACAAATGGGACAAACACAGCAAAAGCTTCAAAAATTAGACACAATTGAGCAAAATCAGAAACAAATGGAACAAAATCAGAGTCAAACACAGCAACAGTTAGACGCAATGGAACAAAATCTTCAAAAGTTAGACTCATTGGAGCAAACTCTTGAACAAACACGTGAGGATTTAACTACTGAGTTACATCACATTGAATCGAAATGTCAAAAAGTCTGTAATGACGTAAAAACACAAATTTGTGAGCATTTCCAACCTATTTTTTCGCGTCATGAAAATGCACTACAAAATCACGAAGCAGCCATAAAAGAACTGCAAACTACTGTTCATGAAAATCATGAGACCTTGCAAGCTAAATTTGACTCAGTTGCATCTACCGATTCGGTTATGCAACTTGCAAAAACTCAGGAAAACTTGAAGGACACAGTAGATTTGATTTCAACACAAATGGACACTCTGAAACTTGGTTCAGAAAAACACACGGAGGAAATGTGTTCACTATCGGAGAAAGTAGGCGAACTTTCGGATCAGGTCACTAACTTATCTACAAAGGTAGATGATGATCTGAATGACACAAGACCTGTAGCCTTCACTGACACAGAAGAGTATGAACAAATTAGAAAATTCAAAGAAAATCAAAATCAAATTAATACGCAACACCAAAGAGAAATCCGCGAAGTACAAGATCAGCTGACACAAGTAATACAAGAATTACATATTTCAGAGGACACTCGCGCTCCAGTACGGGAAGAGGGACATAGAAATACGGAACAACCACAAAATAATAACACAGGACACTTCGGAAATTATGAAAGAAATTGGCAAGGCACACCGAATTTTGAGATGGAACCGCCGACACGACGTAACAATGACCGATATGCGACTCGCCGACATGATGACTTTGACAATAAGCTGTTCATTACTACACGTAAATTCAAAACGTTTAAAAATTCTGCCAACGACATTCATCCACAAGCGTGGCTCCATCAATTCTCTCATTGTTTTCCCCCTAACTGGTCATTAGAACACAGATTAGAATTTATGTGTGGCTATTTAGAGAATGAACCAGCTGTAAGAATGCGTTCGGTCATTCACGATTGTCATAGTGAAGGAGAATTTTATCATGCCTTCCTCTCAGCGTATTGGTCTCAAGCTACACAAGACCGAGTAAAACACAGCATCATAATGATGAAACGTTTCGAACAATCTGAATTTTCCAGTCTTATGAAATATTTTGAAGACATGTTGCACAAGAATCAGTACCTGTCAAACCCATACAGCCCCTCAGAACTCATCCGCATTTGCTTAATCAAACTGCCTGAACATTTGCGACATATTATTTTGGCAGGACGTTGCAAAGACGACATTGAAGCATTTCAAGGACTCTTACAAGAACTAGAAATTGACACTGACAATCGCGGAACGCACGAGCACAACAATTACAGATCACATCCGTCGCAATTCCGCGATGAAAGAAATAATAACTGGACGCGACAAGGCTATTCTCACAACACGAATCGTGACCGAAACAGACACCACCCGTATAACAACCGTTGGCAGAGTAGTAATAATTACAGGGAAAGATCACCTCTCCGCGGTAATGACTATCACAGAGACAATCAGAGAAACAGACAATATGGGAACCAAAACAATTATTATTACGAGGGACAGAATAACTTTAGACGCAATGGTCCAGCGCGCAGTTACGATTCAGGGAGAAATTCTCCACCACTTAACCGACAAGAAAGAAACCACAGAAACTACCGACATGACGACAGACGATGTGATCGTAACGACAGACCTGAATTGCATCAGAACTGGCGGGATTTAAACAGGGCAGGGCCCTCTCGTCACGGTGAATTTGTAGAAGTTAGGTCTCCTAATCCCAATAACGACGCGCGACAACAAGGGAACAGACAATGACACGCACCGCAGGGAGCCGCATGCGCCGGCTGGCTCCGAGAAAAATAACATAGATGCTAACCTTGAGAAAAATTCCAGTATTCTTTACCGACGTATACCGCACGATAACTGGGTTGATGTTGAAACTGTGAGTACTATGAACAGTAAAGGATAGCACCACACTTCTCGTGTAAAACCGTTTATTGAGAGATAATCTGCTTTTTAACTTAGTCTTTGCCATAAAATTTTTTACTTTACATTACTAGTATGCTTGTCAGATTTAGAATCTGTTAACATGCAACAATGTTTGAGATTAAATATCCAGTCAAGAACCAAGAGAACTTATTGAAACAGAAATTACGAATGCATTGTTATAGTGAACAGACGTCACAGTGTTATTGTGTGCGTGCATTCTTGCTTGTTAGTTCCACTATCACGTAACGACTATAAGGATCACATACTTAGAACATATACCGGCAACGCTAATGAGATTTTAATGCAACATTTTGGTTTATTTGAAAATACATTCTGAAATTAAAGTGCTTTCTGAGAGATACCAGAGGACACAGTGGTTAGTTTAGGTGACAGCTACACGATTTTATCACGACGCTACTAATGTGTGACACAATTCACCTTGTTGCTTTTGCGGTGTATCTGTTTTATATCTGCAGAGTTTTTCTGAATTCTTTTGGAAAGAAAAACATGTTTTAGTAGTAACTTTTGTGGTATAGCAACAATGAGGCAGCCTTTTCCGTAGCACAACAATACGTTACAGCACAGTACTTTCTTCATCACAACAATAAGCGTAATAACTAAGATATCTATACGCAAAGCATTTCACTTTTGTGTATCATCAGGTAAGTACATTGACTTCTGTAGAACTTAGCTTTCGGAGGACGATAACTACGAGACTTCCACAGAGATTATCTTACAACATGACGCACAGTTTAGCGCTACAGGACACGTATTTGAGTGATTAATTTTGTACTTAAAACATTTATTTTTAAATATTTTTGAATTACAAAGATAGTTTTCCGAGATACATTTCATTCCATTGATGTAATTTGTAACACCTGAGGGTATAATTACATTTATCCTCAGGGGGGTACACGCTTACTTTGTGTACCATGTGTTTGGCGAGCACAAGGAGCCCTAGCTAATATGGTATTTGCTTATACAACTTTACACATCGGTACCATATTTCTCTAACACATAAATTACACAGCTATCTGATTATTTGACAGAGAAACAAACATTCTTTTTACTACATCAGTGACAGATGTTTACGTAATTACACAGTTGGATACCTTCACACATACGAAATTGTATTTTGTCTATACTTTGTGAACTGTTCATATTTTTTTGGACCCATTGTGATACTATGAGAGCTTTGAATGATATATTTGGTAAGGGAGCATGATTTTAAAGTACGTTTGAGGTAGATGACACTACTGAAATGAGCAGAGAATTTTTCTAGGTTTTGAAATTATTGGAGGAAGCTACGACGATTTTGAGATTTGACTGAGGTGTTATGATGTTATTTTTACGACGACGATGTGTATTATGCTGCTGAGGTATGTTTATGGTCAAGAAGCTGATGCTATATGAGGAATTTGATTATGCTACGTATTTCATATGATGAATTATTAAAGAAGCGTCGACGAATATATATATGTGTAATAAGGTAAGGAGTAATGAGTAGCGGTTAGGAACTCTGCCTTGTGAAGACGTATGTTGGAAACCGAGAATCGTACTTTTAGAATTATGAAATGTGTGTAAATGCGTGAATGTATCACAATGCTGACGAAAATTTTTTGGACACTGTTATATTCATAGGATTTTGTTTTTACAGATTTGTAATCCAAATTCTTGACCTGTGAAATATTTTTATGTAACACTGCCATTGTAGCGAAAACTGTTGTCGTAAATATTTCCGTACGAAAGTTAAGTGACCACCTGCACGTAATGCGTCGCGGGCACCCACCTGGGCGACAGCCGCCCGAAAAAAAAAAAAGCCATTAGCCTTCCAGCGGCACAGGTAGAAAAAAAAAAGGGGAGGCCATTATCATCGCTATTGACGTTCCTTTGTAGAAAGCATTGCAAAAACGACAGGGTCGAACTTGAAAACGATGAGAAACATTTCACGGCTATTGTCGTGCTAATTGAGAGAAATGCCATATGGCTTGTGAATGACGTTTCACGCCTTGCTTTGCCCATTTTGTTTAATATCTAGTTTCTAGCTGCACTGCAGCACTGGTTAAAATAAAATTTTATAGATGTACTAATTTAAATATTTTCTGTCTATAGATCTATTAAATAATAATTTTGTAATCCACATTCTTAAAAAAAAAAGGAGCACTTGGAAAGGAAAGAACAATAAGAAGGGACTAATCACAGGAACTGCATACATAATTTTCTTTTCTAGTACTTAGTAATTTTTTTGTAGAATTAGTTTTTGTGGTGCACCACTTTAATTACTTAGACATTAAGATGTGATTATACATTTCCCTTATCTGCATTGTTATCTTTAGTGAACTATTTTTTCTGCTTGAGCTATGTCATGTTTAGATATAATTTATTGCTTTTGCTTCTGCTGTTTGCCAGGCATAGTGTTATTGAATTTGACTTTGTATTATTCTGTTAAGCCAGTTTCACTAATGATTTCTTTTTATTGTTTGCTGCACATTGCCTTAGATTAGTTGTAGTATTACAATTGCTTTGCTAATTTCTTAATGCTGCTTGCTTCGCAAATCTGCGTTTTTTTATTGTTGTTTATATTAATTGTTTTATGTGATGCTGCATTGCCTCGTCCCTTAGTTTAGCATCTGAGCTCAGTAGATTTAAGTTAGCTTAAGAGGGGGTAGACTATATAAGAAACTAGTTGTGATGAATGGAAAGAAATGCATTGAAGGTATATGAAAACGTTTTGGGCCAAAATGAGTATTGTACAATGATCCATAATTATTTTGAAAGAAATATGAACAGAGTAGAGAAAGCAGGTATTGATAGGACTTTTTGGAAATAATGAGGAACGAAGGGAGATCTCCAAGAAGTAAAGAAAGTTTTGTTTGCAAAATACTGCAGTAAAACAAACCGTGTCCTTTCCTTGTATTATTCCGCTATATGTTTGTGTACCCTTGTGTATTTGTTTTCTTCCTGTCTTTGTGTAGTTTCATAGAATTTTTTCTTCTTCTAATACTAAGCTACATTCACTATGATGAGGAATACTGTGATCCTCAAATATAATTTGCATTGATAATATGTTATTTACTTTGTAAAGATGTTTATACAGTATTTGTTCTGTTTTGTTTTAATGCTCATGTGGAAGTTGATATTCCAAAAGTTATTCTGATCTTTATGTATGTACTTATGTCATTATTTTTGTAACACTGATGTATATGTTTATTTCTATTCTTTTGTAAAGCCCCTATTACTACGAATGTTATCTCTACTATTATGTTTTTAATGATGTTTTCTGTACCCTTCTAATTGTATTCTTATGTTATAAAATTGTAATTGACACCAGGTCATCAAATTAAGTAACTTGTAAGTTACATTTCACTGCACACGTTTCTGTTGGTCATAGTATATGGACAATATGTGAGAAGTAGGGAGTGATAGTGTTTGCATGTGATTTAATGATTCAGCAAGGGACTGGATAACAGCATTGCTGGTTCTGAGGACAATTCCAAAAACTTTGTGAGTGCACAAGTGGTGGTTATGGACTTGCTACATTATCCGCAAGACTCTTCGATGGTGATTGTGCACCTGCACAGTCACAACAGATGGTTGCTGGCCATCTCTACAAGGACTACAGTGGGTCTGCACCTCTGGTGGCCCACCAGTACCGTCATTTCTACAAGGACTACAGTGGGTCTGCACCTCTGGTGGCCCACCAATACCATAATCTCTACCAGGACTACAGTGGGTCTGCTCTGTGATGACCTACCCACCAATACTCTTCAAAACTTCGACTGACTCCGCTGTGGGTTTGCTCTGTTGTGGCCCATTACCTGTCAGCATGTCAAGAGTCAGCACTGTCTTTCCGTTGGAAGGGCAACACTACTTCTTCAAGACTGCATGGAAATCCACTACTTCCGTGTGCATTTTCTTTTACTGCTCAGACTTTGAGAAAAACACTGCAATGTGATGAATGATCAGGACTGTCTTTATGGACTGTGAGAAAAAATTTTAGCTTTTGACCAACATTGTATCAATAAGTGTGTGCATTTGATTTCTTTGTTATTGTAATTACGATTATGAAAAATTTTAACAAATATGTGTTGCCCACTGCCCAACAAAATTTGTAAAATTTTTTGTGGGGAGCATGGGGGCTATGTAAGTAGGCTGTTTAGGTTTTTTTATTAGTAACGCCACCTCTGTATGAAAATCACCGGCTGTGCCGTGTGCAGTCTGTGGCTGCTTTGCATTGTTGTAATACTCAACCATTGTAGTGTTAGGCAGCTGGCTGTGAACAGCGCGTAGCGTTGGGCAGTTGGAGGTGAGCCGCCAGCAGTGGTGGATGTGGGGAGAGAGATGGCGGAGTTTTGTAATTTGTCATGATATCAAGGTAAATACATTGTTTGTTCTCTATTAATATCTTTCATTTGCTAACTATCCCTATCAGTAGTTAGTGCCTTCCATAGTTTGAATCTTTTATTTAGCTGGCAGTAGTGGCGCTCGCTGTATTGCAGTAGCTTGAGAGCGAAGATTTTTGTGAGGTAAGTGATTTGTGAGACGTATAGTTTAATGTTAGTCAGGGCCATTCTCTTGTAGAGAATTTTGAAAGTCAGATTGCGTTGCGCTAACAAAACATTGTGTGTTGAAAGTCAGATTGCGTTGCGCTAACAAAACATTGTGTGTTGAAAGTCAGATTGCGTTGCGCTAAAAAATATTGTGCGTCAGGTTAAGCTCAGTCTCGTATAATTGTTAAAAGGGGACGTTTCAAGGTTAGCACAGGAAAGGAATTCGTGGCGGGCCGCATCAAACCAGTCAGTAGACTGATGACAAAAAAAGAAAAAACTGTGGTTGTATTCCGCAGAGTCTCAAAGCAGTTCCTTTTGACAGGCGAAGCTGTAGTCCAGAGTTCTTCTCCTTTGCTAAAATTTTTTATGGACACTTTCAACATATATTTTGCCCACCATGACTTCTTCAGTGTTGAACTTATATGGCAGTCAGGACTGGAAAGGGGTGCCACTAGGCACGTCATGTCGAATGAGGAGATTCTTGAATGGGAAGTAGCAGCTCCAAGGTCTAGGAAGCCGGGATTGCCGTGCCCTAATACCATGCCCCTTCATGCCGCATCCAGAGGACGCCGTTGGTAGAGCGTGACACAGTCGTCAGTCGGACCAGATTCGTCCGTCCAGCTTAGAACGTGGAACAATTTTAAAAACGAATTTTGATAAAATTATGAGGGCTTATCAAGAAAGACTGAGACAGAATTTGTACTGTATGTTCGGTGATGCACTGAAGAGTCAAAGAAAGTCGTACAACTGCCTAATATCGTGTAGGACCCCAGCGAGCACGCAGAAGTGCCGCACCACGACGTGCCATAGTCTCGACTAATGGCTGAAGTAGTGCTGGAGGGAAGTGACATCATGAATTCTGCACGGCTGTCCATAAATCCGTAAGAGTACGAGGGTGTGGGCATCTCGTCTGAACAGCACGTTGCAAGGCATCCAAGATATGCTCAATAATGTTCATGTCTGGGGAGTTTGGTGGCCAGCGGAAGCGTTTAACATCATTGTTCCTAGAGCCACTCTGTGGCAATTCTGAACATGTGGGATGTCGCATTGTCCTCAAGGAATTTCCCAAGTCCGTCGGAATACACAATGGATATGAATGGATGCAGGTGATCAGACGGGATACTTACGTGTCCGCAGCTCGTGGTCTATTAGCTAGCGTTCCTGCCTCTGGATCACTGGGTTCTGGGTTCGATTCCTGACCGGGTTGGGGATCTTCTCTGCCCGGGGATTGGGTGTTTGTGTTGTCCTTATCATTTCATCATCATTCGTGAAAGTGACTAGATTGGACTGTGTAAAGATTGGGACTTTGTACGGACGCTGATGACCGCGCAGTTGAGCGCCTCACAAACCAAACATCACAAACCGAAATGCACTTGAACAGTGCCCTACTGAGAGGCAGGGTCCTTGGATTCATGAAGTTGTCTCCATATCCGTGCAGGTCCATCCGCTAGATACAATTTGAAACGAGACTCGTCCGACCAGGCAACATGTTTCCACTCAGCAACAGTCGGTGTTGACGGGCCAAGAGAGGCGTAAAGCTTTGTGTCGTGCAATCATCAAGGGTACACGAGTGGGTCTTCGACTCCGAAAGCCCATATCGATGACGTTTCGTTGAATGGTTCGCATTCTGGCCTTTGTTGATGGCCCAGCGTTGAAATCTGCAGCAATTTGCGAAGAGTTGCACATCTGTCAGGTTGAACGATTCTCTTCAGTCGTCGTTGGTCCCGTTCTTTCAGGATCTTTTTCCGGCCGCAGCGATGTCGGAGGTTTGATGTTTTAACGGATTCCTGATATTCACGATACAGTCGCGAAATGGTCGTACGGGAAAATTCCTACTTCATTGCTACCTCGGAAATGCTGTGTCCCGTTACTCGTGCGCTGATTATAACACCACGTTCAAACTGACTTCAATCTTGATAACTGCCATTGTAGCAGCAGTAACCGATCTAACAACTACATCAGGCACTTGTTGTCTTATACAGGCGTTGCCGACCGCTGAGCCGTACTCTGCCGGTTTACGTATTTCTGTATTTGTATACGCATGCCTATACCAGTTATTTTGGCGCTTCATTGTAGATTTCCATCAGTACCACAAACTCTGAAAAGAGCGGGTTTTTATGTACAGTATAGTGTCCATGGGCACCAGCACTCTTGTGTAGATAGGTTGGTAGTACATCTCTATTCTGTAGATGCTCTCTGCATTCCTATAACCAAGCAACGGAGGTAACACGAGAGGAACAGTACTGCACAATAAAATTCTGTATTCGTTTAAACCATATAGCCACTGAATTTTCCTGAAACCTGCCGTACTCTAGATGTACTACCTCGTGGGACAGTGTTAACGTAGCCTGTGATAAGCCAGATTGGCTTCTGCTCTGACCGAAGCTCAATATCAACAAAGCTGCTGTGACTGTTCGTGAGAGTCGGCAGATAACATCACGTAACCTCAATGAGGTGTTGAGAACATCACAAAGCAGTCTTTATGATTATGCACCATCTTCCTCGTAACACCCGTTCTTGTGCTCGCTGAGTGCCACGTCTGTTGATTCCCTAACTGAAGGTATGCGGTGGAGACAAGCCGTGAGCGTTTCATTGTTGTTGCATGGAATGAGTTTCTGTAATCTATTATTATCGATGATGAGTAACAGCTGTATCGTTATGATCCTGAACGAAAACTAGCCTAGCCACACGTCTTGTGGAGCAGACAAGGCGCGTCTTCTACATCTTTATACGGCTTTCGTACGTTCGCGTCTAGACAATGTTTACACAGTATACGGGTTAGTGAGGCTTTCACTCCTGAAAATTGTTGACGCTTTGTACAGTGAACGGTCAGGTTAGCCACGGGTGCTTACGGGACACGCCCCATACCCCGTCTCTGTGCTGAGGCTGAGGCCACTTACCATCCGACGGCAGCTCCTCATGAAGAGTCAGACATGCATGTTCATAGGGCCTCTAACTTCTCCTGCACACCATACTGTTGCTCGTCCACCTCTGGAACAAATTTCCGCTAATCGTCCACGAGCAACAACGCCGATTGGAAGCAAATGCAGCGTGAGCTGGATTCAATTGGTGCTTTGCACGTACAACCCGAAATCCAGAGGGCTGCTGCCGTCGTTTATGTAGAAAACCAGAGTAATTTTAGATTTACAGCAGTACAGGAGTGATTGCTCTCCTGAATATGTTTTTAGTGCATTAGTTTATGACGTTTTAATTGAGTCCCACAAGTCCACAGCTGTCTTTGCTGGTGGGTGAAAACATCGGGCCTACAGTGGTTGCTCTGTTGCTTCCCCTGTCCGTGTTTCCGAGGTCCGACTGCCTCGAGATTTTACCGTCTTCGACATGGAGTTATATGCGATCTTGCAACCACTGGAATAGATTAGATGTGTTTCGAGTACTAAATTCCTCGTCTGTTCTGATTCCCTGAGTGTTCGTCACTTTTTACAAAGCTTGTACCGAGCAGATAAAGTAGTCCAGACTACCCAGGACGCCCTCCTCCAACTACAACAGCAGCGAAAGGATGTGTCTTTCTGCTGGGTACCAGGACACATGGGTACTGCTGGAACCAGAGGGCAGTGGCTGATTTGCTGGCAGATCTGCCCTCTATTTTAAGTAACGTTGGAATGAATGTGGAGCACATTGTAAGGTTTTCTAATGTGTCCAACTTTTTTACGAAAATTTTAGGAAGATGTTTTCAATGTGTTAGCATGGTGAGTGGTTCACACATGTGTTTTGTAAGTGATCAGCCAGTTACATTTCTCTGTGTCTTTTTCAGCTCTTCTGTGGTTTTACATCCGTTTTATTCCCAAGTAGAGAATCTTCTACCCTTTGTCAGTTGTCTTCAGGCGCTTGAGACAGAGTGATTGTGTGGCTCGAAGCATGTGGGAGTGCTTTACAGCTTTCCTCCTCACTGTATGCAACAATTTTAGAAATTTTGTACAAATTTGTTTGTTTTAAAGAATGTAAGAGTGGTGAAACCTCGCCATTGAAAGCCCAGCCGCGCGGGGTTAGCCGCTGCGCTGCAGTTCTGGACTGTGCGCCTGGTCCCGGAGGAGGTTGGAGTCCTCCCTCGGGCATGGGTGTGTGTGTTTGTCCTTAGGATAATTTAGGTTAAGTAGTGTGTAAGTTTAGGGACTGATAGTCTTAGCAGTTAAGTCCCATAGGATTTCACACACATTTGAACATTTGAAAGCCCATCATCTCCAAAAACACACACACACACACAGACACACAAACACAAAACGGGCTAACACCAGGTTCTCCAACACCATAAAAGGCGAAAGTTATTCCATCTTCAGGGGAAGTGATCATATTTTTTGACTGGAACGATTTAGCAGCATGCAGTTCTCCTCAGAGAAGACATAGTTGGAGGCGGGACCCAGTGGGTCCTGACTCTCCCCCCACCCCCCCACGCCCCCACCTCCCAGCCTACCATCCCCCGGCGCTGCCCCCTCTCACCAGAATGAAATAGCACATGACCCACCTGACTTGTAGTGAAATTGAAAGATATTTTGATTTTCAATCATACGAAGAAAAAGGGATACGCACTATCGCTAATAAACCTCGACATCGATAGATTTAACCCATCGATATACAGATGCACTATCGTCTCAGGCCGATCCCTACTTTAACCATGACCAACTAATGTACATGGTTGGTCTCCATGGACTGAGCTGTTATTTTGTTAATCAGTTCAGTTCTTACTTGCAGCTGAGTGTAATGTAAGTGCTGCCGTTTACTGTTTTGGGGCTTTTGTGTCAGTTTCTAACTATGGAAAGGTTTGTAACAAGAAAGAAGAACGAAACCGAACTTGATTCCTCCACTAGAGTTGTGGTAAGTTAAAAATATATATTCACTACTATATTAGCTTAATTATCAATCTACAATGGTTTAATGCTACCAATGGAGTTGTTACTTCGAGTCTGGTTGACCTCTGGGGTTGGAATATTACACTATTTCACAGAGCAGTGGAGCGGTAAATAACAGATGACGTTAAATTAAATTCAGTGCATAAAAATACATTTGGGTTTGCTTGTGTTGCTCAAAAGTCGCGTTGATCAACAAAGATACCGCCCAAACGGCGATGACTGCGTTTGAGGAGCGCTAATTATAATTTTACATTAAGCCATGAAAAAATTTTTCTTCGTAACCAAATTAAATACGTCAAAATTCTCAACTGCACGACCTAAGTATTTAGATTATGTTCCAGAATCAGTCGTGATCGAATTCATTTCCACACTGCATGAAGGCGCCATTTCAATTTTGAAATTGTACTTAATACGTTTTGAACCAATTCACTTAACAGAATACGTTTTGATCCGAATATGTTTTCACTTAATATGATTTGAAAGGTTCATTGCTGTTTTTTATTGGTTTCATTGTTGGACAGACCCCATCACGTAAGAAAGTAAGGTTATTAACATGTTGCCGACTGTAGACCGATGTGCTACGGTCTTGCACTCAGTCCCTCTTTCTCGGGCAAAGAGCCTCAGTCATCGTTCTCATCAGTTGGCCTACCTGTTTTAGCTGATGTCGCACCGATATTTAGTGCCGAAACAGAAAACTGCAAACTATGAACTTTTTGTCAGTTGTCTCAAAATCTTGTTTTCAACTTTTTAACGACATCCATTTTGGTAGTGTCAGGTAATCCCGTTTATCAATGGAATTTGGTCTGCACTTTCCTGCTCAACGCTTTCCAATTCTTCGTCATATAAGTGAGTCAGCGATCTCGTTCCACTTTGTTCCATACACTGTAAACTTCATTTTTTTCCTTTCGACAGCTAGAATACTGCGATACTACCACACTCCATCTTCCTTGTTTGTTATTACGAGGCTGCTCAACATTACTTAAAAGTGGATCTCGGTTGAAGAAGTAACTAAAATGAAATGCGTATCGTCAGGTCCTAACTACAGATAGTAACGCTCAATCAATGTATAAAAACATGAATTTGTGCAGTCTTTCCCACACGAATAACACATCAATGCTCCGACATTACAAATTTCACTCAAAATGGTCATTCTTGAAATACATCAGGTGTTATTAATCACGGAGCTTCTTTTTCACGCTGTCTTCTAGTTTTCTCAAGTCTAATTCTCTTTCTGCTTCCTTTGGATCGCTCTGTCGCGCGTACGTATCTCTCCTTGGTGATGGAAAGTCCACAGTCATGTAATCAACACCACACTGCTAGCTGTAAGATGAAAATAGTGGAAATACAAGCAAAAGAGCGGGCTAGTAACGCAGGTTGGGAAACTTACCGTTAACATAACACGTTTTGAACCGTCGGCAGCAATGTACATAGTACGATTTTATCCAATTCATGTTTTTCGACTCTAAATTGCTGTGGGGAAGATACAAAATGAGCTGATCCGACTCAACAGCGTTAAAGAGCATACCACAATTGGGGTGAAAACGCATCACACTGTATTTTGATCTCGGGTGCATTTAAGACGTTTTGAAACGATACTGCTCATTTCTTTCAAACAATTGCTAAAAATTATAGCCTATCAATAGCTCAAATGGGCAAACACCGTGAAAACGAGTTCGGGTGCTGAACGATGGGGAGAGGTTTGTGGAGAGCGGAAGGGGTATGTGGTGACAGCACATTCTGCAGATCCCTCGTTTGTCAAGGATTTTTTCAGCGGGCTTCTCCGATTCGTCCGAGTTGACTGCGCTCTGTGTCCCGTTCCTCCGTTTCGGCCAATATTTGTTTACGCTCTTGTAATACTATAATAACTGAAGCTAGAAATTTCACACACACAACTAAATCTTAAGATATGCATGCATTCATCGACTATCAAATGATCAAACATGCACAATTATGGGAAAACCGTAAATAATCAGAATTACGTCTTTTGCTGTGATGTACTTTATTTTGAAACAATGTATAACAACCAGTTTTTTCCACATTCCCCACCGACCACGGTGTATCAATACTCGTAAAACAGTGTTTCCACCGATTAATGCAGTATCACAGGGCTGTTCACGCATGTGGTTTACTGTCAAACGCGAACATAAGATTTTGGTCGTCCGATTTAAAGCTCACTCTTGAAGACAGCGGCCTCCAACTGGCGTCTAGTCTTGTATGTTGTTGCTGTCGTTGTGGTCTTCAGTCATGAGACTGGTTTGATGCAGCTCTGCATGCTACTGTATCCTGTGCAAGCTTCCTCATCTCCCAGTACCTACTGCAGCCTACATCATTATCAATCTGCTTAGTGTATTCATTTCTTGGTCTCCCTCTGCGATTTTTACCCTCCACGCTGCCCTCCAGTACTAAATTGGTGATCCCTTGATACCTCAGAACATGTCCTACCAACCGATCCCTTCTTCTAGTCAAGTTGTGCCACAAACTCCTCTTCTCCCCAGTTCTATTCGATACCTCCTCATTCGTTATGTGATCTACCCATCTAATCTTCAGCATTATTCAGTAGCACCACATTTCGAAAGCTTCTATTCTCTTCTTGTTTAAACTATTTATCGTCCATGTTTCACTTCCATACATGGCTACACTCCATACAAATACTTTCAGAAACGACTTCCTGACACTTAAATCAATACTCGATGTTAACAAATTTCTCCCCTTAGAAACGCTTTCCTTGCCATTGCCATTCTGCATTTTATATCCGCTCTACTTCCACCTTCATCAGTTATTTTTCTCTCCAAATAGCAAAACTCTTTTACTACATTAAGTGCTTCATTTCCTACTCTGTTTCCCTCAGCATCACCCGATTTAATTTGACTACATTCCATTATCCTCGTTTTGCTTTTGTTGATGTTCATCTTATACCCTCCTTTCAAGACACTGTCCATTCCGTTCAACTGCTCTTGCAAGTCCTTTGCTGTCTCTGACAGAATTACAATGTCATCGGCGAACCTCAAAGTTTCTATTTCTTCTCCATGGATTTTAATACCTACTCCGAACTTTTCTCTTGTTTCCTTTACTGCTTGCTCAATATACAGATTGAATAGCATCGGGGATAGTCTACAACCCTGTCTCTCTCCCTTCCCAACCACTACTTTCCTTTCATACCCCTCGACTCTTATAACTGCCATCTAATTTCTGTACAAATTGTAAATAGCCTTTCGCTCCCTGTTTTTTAACCCTGCCACGTTCAGAATATGAAAGAGAGTATTCCAATCCACATTGTCAAAAGCTTTCTCTAAATCTACAAATGCTAGAAAAGTAGGTTTGCCTATCCTTAATCTTTCATCTAAGATAAGTCGTAGCGTCAGTATTGCCTCACGTGTTCCAAAATTTCTACGGAATCCAAACTGATCTTCCCCGAGGTCGGTTTGTACCAGTTTTTCCATTCGTCTGTAAATACTTCGCATTAGTATTTTGAAGCTGTGACTTACTAAACTGATAGTTCGGTAATTTTCACATCTGTCAACACCTGCTTTCTTTGGGATTGGAATTATTATATTCTTCTTGAAATCTGAGGGAATTTCGCCTGTATTATACATCTTGCTCATCATATGGTATTGTCAGGGCTGGGTCTCCCAAGGCTGTCAGTAGTTCTAATGGAATGTTGTCTACTCCCGGGGCCTTGTTTCGACTTAGGTCTTTCAGTGCTCTGTCAAACTCTTCACGCAGTATGATGTCTCCCATTTCATCTTCATCTACATCCTCTTCCATTTCCATAATATTGTCCTCAAGAACCATTGCTCAGAGTGTCAAATTTGAACGTAGGAAAAAAAAGAAATGACTCAGCAGACAGAGGGGAACTTTAAAAGGAACAACTCTTCAGCCTAGTACAAGGACCTCAAACAACAGACGTCCCAGTTCACGCCTCCTATTTTACATCTCCAGGGAGAAAATGGGCCGCTGTGGCTCAGTGCTAGCGAATTTACAAAATTCTTGCTGGCTGCTTCCTAAAGTTTCTAAATGCTAAAGGACCTTCGCAACAACTCCCACTTACGAAAACCCATTCATCTCAATATCGAGCACATCCGTTCCGCCACATTTGAGGAAGTCAGACAAGTCGTGAATCTCCTCTAACACAAGAAAGCCTCTGGAGAAGATGGGATGCTGGCAGAAATGCTTAAACTAGTCGGAGAGAACACACGCAGCCATATACAAACGGGCTAGCGAGAAACTCCCTGCCGACTGGACCTCAGCTGTTATCCACTTAATTCACATAAAAGAAAGCGAAGCAGTGTCCGGTAACTACAGAGGAATGTTACTCCTGATAGTCACATACCAACTATTTTACAAGATCCTCGAACAGTAGGTAACGAGATAGCTGGTCTGTAAGTAAGAAGAATACCAAGCGCCTTTCAGAGCATTTACATCCTGTACTGAACAGAAAAACTCGTAACAATCCTCCAGCATACCTTCAAAAGGCATATGACTTCGCGAATATAAACACCATTTTTGTAATGCTGAGAAGTCTACGACTCCACAAGAAATGCAGTAAATTTGTGCAGGCCACCCTACAGAAAACTAGATAGAAAGCAGTGTTTAAAGGTCTACTCTGAGAGAGTTTTCCCATCAATACATGGGTGAGGCATTGCGACGGTATTTCATACGTGTCCTAGAAAAAATCGTCAGTGACAGGCCCAGATTTGTACCAGCGAACACTGGGTTAAGAGTGGGGATCAAGGCAGACGATCTAAGGATCCCTTGCCTGTATTTTTATGATGGCCTTACGTTACAGGCAGACGAAGAGCAAGCGTCTTCTATGTAGTTCCAAGCATTGCATTTAGAAGCAGAGAAAACAGGTCTATTGCTCAAGAACGGAAAGAACGAATTCATTACGAATGGTACAGACGGCCCTCGAATGATGACACGCTGTGATATAAAACATACCAAGAGAGCCAAAACCGTAAATTACCTTGCAGGATGGATCTCGAATGATGACTGTGAAAAGGCAGCTATCGAAAAAAAATGAAACTAGATAGGCCACAATGTACTCGCAGAAAAAAAAATGTACCCTATGAAAATCTATCGATGAGTATCAAACCACCACATTATGTAACACAGTAGTCAGACCATTATCTTTAGTCGTGTATGTAGCAGAGCGCCTACCCCTGGCCAACACGACTGCAGTAGGAGTCCTCGAATTAGAGGAAGGGATTATCCTGCGAATGATCCCTCCAGATAGGAGGCGATGGAAGGAACCCAATTTTGAACTCTACTAACATCAGGAAAATCTTATCAATTTCTTCAGAAGAATAGCTCTCTACGGGCCTTCGGTGGCCCTATAAGATCTTCAAATTAGGCAACAACGGTAAAGCCACTGAATCCCTTTAGCTCAAGAACATAGAGAAAGGTTTCGCAGGAATTCGTATCAGTGAACACAGAAGTGATTGCCATTTATGTATTGAAACCAGACCCTTCCTTGCGTCCCTTACACAATTACAAAGAAACCAGGAAATAACCCTAAGAACGCAAGACGGATTTCAGCAAGAAAATAAAGGAAGACTGGGTTAACAATTAAGCTCAAGATATTAACAGGAAAACAGCTGCTAATCTTCGCCAGTAACCCCAGAAGTGGCAAACGACAACAACGTAGAAAAACACAAGTACGAGGGTCACTCCAAAAGAAATGCACAGTATTTTCGCTGCTACACATGACATTCGTCAGAAGCAACGTGCTGTCATAGAATTCCTGTGCTGTGAAAACGAGACAGTGGGAAACATGCACAAGAGGTTAAAGAAGGTGTATGGAGATGCTGCTGTCGATCGCAGTACGGTTAGTCTGTGGGCAAGCAGGTTACGTGATGAAAGCGGGCATGGCAATATTGAGGATTGTCCTCGCAGCGGCCGGCCTCGTACTGCACACACTCCACACAACAGTTAACGAATTGGTGACTCCTGACAGACGCATCACAGTGAACGAATTGTCACGCTACGTTGGGATAGAGTAAGGAAGTGTTTGCAGAATACTGAAAATGTTGGCGTTAAAAAAGATTTGTGCCAGGTGGGTTCCCAGGATGTTGACAGTGGCTCACAAAGAAACAAGAAAAACGGTATGCAGCGAACTGTTGGAACAGTACGAGAATGATGGAGATTAATTTCGTGGAAGAACTGTGACAGGTGATGAAACATAGCTCCATCATTTTTCACCAGAGACGAAGAAGCAATCAGTGGAGTGGCATCATGCAAAGTCACCCAAGAAAAAGAAATTCAAAACCACACCTTCTGCTGGAAAAGTTATGGCTACGGTGTTTTCGATTCCGAAGAACTCTTGCTTGTAGGCATCATGCCAAGTGGAACCACCATAAATTCTGATGCATATGTGACGACACTGAAGAAACTTCAAGCTCGACTGAGTCGTGTTCGACCACAGCGGCAAAAGCAGGATGTTTTGCTGTTGCACGACAATGCACGGCCACATGTCACTCAAAAAACGATAGATCACAAAACTCTAATGGACAACACTGAAACACCCGCCTTACAGTCCAGACCTGGCTCCATGTGACTATCATCTCTTTGGGAAACTAAAAGACTCTCTTCGTGGAACAAGGTTTGAAGATGATGACTCCCTTGTGCACGCTGCCAAACAGTAGCTCCAACAGGTTGGGCCAGAATTTTGCGGTGCAGGTATACAGGCGCTGGTTCCAAGATGGCGTAAGGCAGTTGAGAGGGATGGAAATTACGTGGAGAAATGAAAATATTGTTCGTAAAGGATGTATCTACACACTGTAAAACTTTCAAACATCTGGAATAAAAGATGAATTAAAAAAAAATAATGTGCATTTCTTTCGGAGTGGCCCTCGTACATTGGTGCAGAGGTGACCCACACGAGTTAAAAGAAATAATGTGGCATCCGTTTTTCTTAAATCAATGGTTTTGAACACAATAGCGTATTTTCTGTTTTCTGGAAATTGTCTTAAATGATTAATTATGTCATTTTATGTTCTAACTTGCTTTTTTCCCCACTTGAATTTCAGTATTCCTTTATAAAAACGGAAAGGAAATTCACCTGAAAGCCCGCTAAAACACTCCAGTCAAGTCATGTGGTTCTTGCGACGTCACTAACTAGCTCGCTGCTCCTATTATCATGACGCTAATTCACACCTGATGTGTTGTTTTGGAATTTACGTCTCGTAAGATAGGTTTCAAATAGAGTACAGTAACACATTGTAAAAATACATCTATAAAAACCGCTGAAAAGTTGTTTTTCAGTGTTCTACAGAATGAGAAAATGCGTAAAACGTGGTTGCACAGCACCGGAAAATTGCCACCACGTCGACGCTCAAGTTCACTAACTTAATTAAAAATTTGTTGGACTGTGAAGTTAACATTAATTTACCTCTGACATGTGCTCTCCCATTGTTACAAGGATGGGTAGCGGCATTCAACGAAATTAATCTCTTAGCGAAAATTTTCGTTTCAGCCAACTTCACACGAATTTTTCGGTAGCTCAGTTGTTAGAGCGCCAGACCGTCGAATTACGAGGGTTGAAACTTTAATAGTGGAAACTATTTATTTACAGATCGTACAAAATAGATACGTGTTTCAAAGTTCGACTGGCCTTCAAAGTAGTCATCAGTATTGTATATAAACCGTTGCCAGCGATGTGGAAGTCGTAGCACTGCTTGTTGTGTTGACATTTCGAGCGGCGCGGTCTATTGCCCGACGAATTTTTAGCAGTTCTGAAGCGAATGCTGTGAACTGTTTCCTTCAGGTTAGAAATCGAGTTGAGCTCACGAGGGCTTAAGTCATGGGAGTGCTTAGCAGCCCAATCAGTCAAACATGAGCATTGTCGTGAAAAATAATGTTCAGTTCTTGCAGAAAGTGTCATCACTTCCGTCTCTAGGCTGGTCGTAGGTTGTGTTCCAAAAATGAACAGCATAGAACGTTAATTTGAGGGTTCTGTCTGCATTTGCACTTTCCTTTGGTGTTGTATTCAGTTGTGGCATATCATTTCTTGCCGCCAAATATTAATTTCTAGTTCACTGAGCACGAACGTCAACTTTATGTTGCAATATGTGAATTTTACTGAGTTTTACTCGTAAAAGTTTATTGCAGCACTGGTACGGAAGTCACTGAAATTCATTGTCTGCCTTTTTTTTAAATACTTCGTCAAGTAAACAGAGTTTGTGAGAGTACAGACGACTATCGTATTCCACCCAGTTACCGTATCGCGTCTAGCGCCGTAGCGTGCGAGGACAGCGGATTGTTTTGTTCGATCAGGAGTGGAAGGGAAAGCGATGGCAAGCAATTTCCTCTAGAGAATTGGAAAGCGAGAGTGTCGCGCGCGCAATTGCTTGGAGCAATAAATGCGAGTGAGAAAGTGGCAGAAGTGGACAGCAGGATCGTAAAATTATACGAGCCAACTGTGGCGGCGTTATGCCGCGGCGAGGCGCCTCTCCTGCTCGATATACGAGACTGCATTGCGGCCGCCGGCGTCGGCAGCGCAGAAGCCAGGCAGTAGCAGCCGCCACCAGCCAGCAGCCAGTATCGGGCCGCGGCGCAGCGCAGCCGGCGGAGCCCGACGCCGCCGCCACACAGGGACGGCGAACCCCTACAGGCCATTCCACACTGCACGTGGCATGCGTGTCTGGATGTACGCCACGCCGGCCACGCTAGCCACGTACCAGTTCACACAGCGGCGATAGCTGCGATGCTATACCGGCCACATTTCATGCCATTATGCAGAAACATGTCAACTCCGACGGTTCCGTGATGACAGTCTGGATTGTCGTGTGGTTTACCTTGGTTGGCAGGAGGAACAAGACTTTTGGTCAGGTGAATACAGGTTCATAAATACAAAATCAAATAAGGGTAGTGCAGGAGTAGGTTTAATAATGAATAAAAAAAATAGGAATGCGGGTAAGCTACTACAAACAGCATAGTGAACGCATTAGTGTGGCCAGTAAATGAAGCAGACAAAAAGGAATACAAACGTCTCAAAAATGATATTTACAGGAAGTGCAAAACGGCTAAGCAGGGATGGCTAGAGGACAAATGTAAGCATGTAGAGGCTTGTCTCACTAGGGGTAAGATAGATACTGCCTACAGGAAAATTAAAGAGACCTTTGGAGAGAAGAGAACCACTTGTATGAATATCAAGAGCTCAGATGGCAACCCAGTTCTAAGCAAAGAAGGGAAGGCAGAAAGGTGGAAGGAGTATATAAAGGGTTTATACAAGGGCGATGTACTTGAGGACAATATTATGGAAATGGAAGAGGATGTAGATGAAGATGAAATGGGAGATAAGATACTGCGTGAAGGGTTTGACAGAGCACTGAAAGACATAAGCCGAAACATGGCCCCCGGAGTAGACAACATTCCATTAGAACTACTGACAGCCTTGGGAGAGCCAGTCCTGAAACAACTCTACCATCTGGTGAGCAAGATGTATGAGACAGGCGAAATACCCTCAGACTTCAAGAAGAATATAATAATTCCAATCCAAAAGAAAGCAGGTGTTGACCGATGTGAATATGACCGAACTATCAGTTTAATAAGTCACTGCTGTAAAATACTAACACTACTTCTTTACAGATGAATGGAAAAACTGGTAGAAGCTGACCTCGGGGAAGATCAGTTTGGGTTCGGTAAAAATGTTGAAACACGTGAGGCAATACTGACCCTACGACTTATCTTACAAGAAAGATTAAGGAAAGGCAAACCTACTTTTCTAGCATTTGTAGACTTAGAGAAAGCTTTTGACAATGTTGATTGGAATACTCTCTTTCATATTCTGCACGTGGCAGGGGTAAAAAACTGGGAGCGAAAGGCTATTTACAATTTGTACAGAAAGCAGATGGCAGTTATAAGAGTCGAGGGGTATGAAAGGGAAGTAGTGGTTCGGAAGGGAGAGAGTCAGGGTTGTAGCCTACCCCTGATGCTATTGAGCAAGCAATAAAGGAAACAAAAGAAAAGTTCGGAGAAGGTATTAAAATCTATGGAGAAGCAATAAAAACTCTGAGGTTTGCCGATGACATTGCAATTCTCTCAGAGACAGCAAAGGACTTGGAAGAGCAGTTGAACGGAGTGGACAGTGTCTTGAAAGGAGGGTATAAGATGAACATCAACAAAAGCAAAACGAGGATAATGGAATGTAGTTGAATTAAGTCGGGTGATGCTGAGGGAATTAGATTAGGAAATGAGACACTTAGAGTAGTAAAGGAGTTTTGCTATTAGGGGAGCAAAATAACTGATAATGGTCGAAGTAGAGACGATATAAAATGTAGACTGGCAATGGCAAGGAAAGCGTTCCTGAAGAAGAGAAATTTGTTAACATCGAGTATAGATTTAAGTGTCAGGAAGTCATTTCTGAAAGTATTTGTATGGAGTGTATCCATGTTGTTGTTGTTGTTGTTGTGGTCTTCAGTCCTGAGACTGGTTTGATGCAGCTCTCCATGCTACTCTATCCTGTGCAAGCTTCTTCATCTCCCAGTACCTACTGCAACCTATATCCTTCTGAATCTGCTTAGTGTATTCATCTCTTGGTCTCCCTCTATGATTTTTACCCTCCACGCTGCCCTCCAATGCTAAATTTGTGATCCCTTGACGCCTCAAAACATGTCCTACCAACCGATCCCTTCTTCTAGTCAAGTTGTGCCACAAACTTCTCTTCTCCCCAACCCTATTCAACACCTACTCATTAGTTACGTGATCTACCCACCTTATCTTCAGCATTCTTCTGCAGCACCACATTTCGAAAGCTTCTATTCTCTTCTTGTCCAAACTGGTTATCGTCCATGTTTCACTTCCATACATGGCTACACTCCATACAAATACTTTCAGAAACGACTTCCTGACACTTAAATCTATATTTGATGTTAACAAATTTCTCTTCTTCAGAAACGATTTCCTTGCCATTGCCAGTCTACATTTTATATCCTCTCTACTTCGACCATCATCAGTTATTTTACTCCCTAAATAGCAAAACTCCTTTACTACTTTAAGTGTCTCATTTCCTAATCTAATTCCCTCAGCATCACCCGATTTAATTTGACTACATTCCATTATCCTCGTTTTGCTTTTGTTGATGTTCATCTTATATCCTCCTTTCAAGACACTGTCCATTCCGTTCAACTGCTCTTCCAAGTCATTTGCTGTCTCTGACAGAATTACAATGTCATCGGCGAACCTCAAAGTTTTTACTTCTTCTCCATGAATTTTAGTACCTACTCCGAATTTTTCTTTTGTTTCCTTTACTGCTTGCTCAATATACAGATTGAATAACATCGGGGAGAGGCTACAACCCTGTCTAACTCCTTTCCCAACCACTGCTTCCCTTTCATGCTCCTCGACTCTTATAACTGCCATCTTGTTTCTGTACAAATTGTAAATAGCCGTTCGCTCCCTGTATTTTACCCCTGCCACCTTCAGAATTTGAAAGAGAGTATTCCAGTTAACGTTGTCAAAAGCTTTCTCTAAGTCTACAAATGCTAGAAACGTAGGTTTGCCTTTTCTTCATCTTTCTTCTAAGATAAGTCGTAAGGTTAGTATTGCCTCACGTGTTCCAACATTTCTACGGAATCCAAACTGATCTTCCCCGAAGTCCGCTTCTAGCAGTTTTTCCATTCGCCTGTAAAGAATTCGTGTTAGTATTTTGCAGCTGTGGCTTATTAAACTGATAGTTCGGTAATTTTCACATCTGTCAACACCTGCTTTCTTTGGTATTGGAATTATTATATTCTTCTTGAAGTCTGAGGGTATTTCGCCTGTCTCATACATATTGCTCACCAGATGGTAGAGTTTTGTCAAGACTGGCTCTCCCAAGGCCATCAGTAGTTCTAATGGAATGTTGTCTACTCCCGGGGCCTTGTTTCGACTCAGGTCTTTCAGTGCTCTGTCAAACTCTTCACGCAGTATCTTATCTCCCATTTCCTCTTCATCTACATCCTCTTCCATTTCCATAATACTGTCCTCAAGTACATCGTCCTTGTATAAACCCTCTATATACTCCTTCCACCTTTCTGCCTTCCCTTCTTTGCTTAGAACTGGGTTGCCATCTGAGCTCTTGATATTCATACAAGTGGTTCTCTTATCTCCAAAGGTCTCTTTAATTTTCCTGTAGGCAGTATCTATCTTACCCCTAGTGAGACAAGCCTCTACATGCTTACATTTGTCCTCTAGCCATCCCTGCTTAGCCATTTTGCACTTTCTGTCGATCTCATTTTTGAGACGTTTGTATTCCTTTTTACCTGCTTCATTTACTGCATTTTTATATTTTCTCCTTTCATCAATTAAATTCAATATTTCTTCTGTTACCCAAGGATTTCTATTAGCCCTCGTCTTTTTACCTACTTGATCCTCTGCTGCCTTCACTACTTCATCCCTCAGAGGTACCCATTCTTCTTCTACTGTATTTCTTTCCCAGTTCCTGTCAATTGTTCCCTTATGCTCTCCCTGAAACTCTCTACAACCTTTGGTTCTTTCAGTTTATCCAGGTCCCATCTCCTTAAATTCCCACCTTTTTGCAGTTTCTTCAGTTTCAATCTGCAGTTCATAACCAATAGATTGTGGTGGAAATGTCTTACAATTTAAAACCTGGTTCCTAAATCTCTGTCTTACCATTATATAATCTATCTGATACCTATTAGTATCTCCAGGATTCTTCCAGGTATACAACCTTCTTTTATGATTCTTGAACCAAGTGTTAGCTATGATTACGTTATGCTCTGTGCAAAATTCTACAAGGCGGCTTCCTCTTTCATTTCTTCCCCCCAATCCATATTCACCTACTATGTTTCCTTCGCTCCCTTTTCCTACTGACGAATTCCAGTCACCCATGACTATAAAATTTTCGTCTCCCTTCACTACTTGAATAATTTCTTTTATCTCGTCATACATTTCATCAATTTCTTCATCATATGCAGAGCTAGTTGGCATATAAACTTGTACTACTGTAGTAGGCATGGGCTTTGTGTCTATCTTGGCCACAATAATGCGTTCACTATGCTGTTTGTAGTAGCTAACCCGCACTCCTATTTTTTTATTCATTATTAAACCTACTCCTGCATTACCCCTATTTGATTTTGTATTTATAACCCTGTAATCACCTGACCAAAAATCTTGTTCCTCCTGCCACCGAACTTCACTAATTCCCACTATATCTAACTTTAACCTATCCATTTCCCTTTTTAAATTTTCTAACCTACCTGCCCGATTAAGGGATCTGACATTCCACGCTCCGATCCGTAGAATGCCAGTTTTCTTTCTCCTGATAACGACGTACTCTTGATTAGTCCCCGCCCGGAGATCCAAATGGGGGACTATTTCACCTCCGGAATATTTTACCCAAGAGGACGCCATCATCATTTAATCATACAGTAAAGCTGCATGTCCTCGGGAAAAATTACGGCTGTAGTTTCCCCTTGCTTTCAGCCGTTCGCAGTACCAGCACAGCAAGGCCGTTTTGGTTAATGTTACAAGGCCAGATCAGTCAATCATCCAGACTGTTGCCCCTGCAACTACTGAAAAGGCTGCTGCCCCTCTTCAGGAACCACATGTTTGTCAGGCCTCTCAACAGATTCCCTTACGTTGTGGTTGCACCTACGGTACGGCCATCTGTATCGCTGAGGCACGCAAGCCTCCCCACCAACGGCAAGGTCCATGGTTCATGGGGGAAGTGTATCCATGTATGGAAGTGAAACATGCCCAATAAATAGTTTAGACCAGAAGAGATTTGAAGCTTTCGAAATGTGGTGCTACAGAAGAATGCTGAAGATTTGATTTGTAGATCACATAACTAATGAGGAGGTATTGAATAGAATTGGGGAGAAGAGGAGCTTGTGGCAAAACTTAACTAGAAGAAGGGATCGGTTGGCAGTACATGTTACGAGACATTGAGGGATCACCAATTTAGTATTGGAGGGCAGCGTGGGGGGGGGGGGGGGTAAAAGTCGTAGAGGGAGACCAAGGGATGAATACACTAAGCATATTCAGAAGGATGTAGGCTGCAGCAGGTACTGGGAGATGAAGAAGCTTGCACAGGATAGAGTAGCATGGAGAGCTGCATCAAACCAGTCTCAGGACTGAAGACCACAACAACATCTACAATATATATTGGTTTGATGACACCAGCAGCAGCGACAGTAGTGACGATGAGCTGGTTTTATTATACACTTTGGCTTCAAGAAACGAGTGGGTGCGTCCAATCAAAAGGAAAAGGAAAAAGCATGGTGAATGCCACCACTTGATGCGTGATCTTGAGGCGGATAATGCAAAATTCAGCACCTATTTGACGTTAGGTCATGACCAGTTCAATGAGGTCCTGACAATGGTTGACGGTGTCATCAGGAAAAAAGACACCACCTACAGCGAAGCAATTAGTAGCACGGAACAACTGGCCATTTGTTTAAGGTAAGAAAAAAATGCAATTTTGACAGTATTATTGTATTTATTTATTTATTCTTTAATAGTTAACAAACATATTTATGTTACTACTGTAACTTATGAACAAGTAACATTTAGAAAAATTATGTTTTATTGAACTTGTTTTTACTGTATATTTAAAAAACTAAAGTAAATGAGAAATTGAGTAGCTTCAAGTGACATACGAAAATGTTAGATGTCAAATAACTTAAATTAACCTTCTTGACAAAAATCTTAAAGTAGTTCAAAGGTGTTTTCATGGACAGATTTAAGGAAATACCCAGTTTTAGAAAGGGGTGAAGCAATACTCTGGGGAAGGGATAGATGAAGGTCCAGAAATAGTTGACAAAGGAGAACAAGGGGACTGATTATGTGAAGTGGTAGGTGATGGAGTCGGTACAAAAGATGAAGATGAATTAGTACTAGTAGCTGAATGGTACTACAGATCATTTTCGTCTTCCGCTTCACAAATGCTATTTAGCACCTCAATTTTTACTTTGTTTTGTAACCGCCACGGTAATTTCCGAACCGACTGGGCTGCACTGGCAAAAAATAAGTCTGTTTCATCAGGGACACTTTTTGTACTAGAATTCTTATTTTTTCTTTGCAATGCATGAAATTTAGAACTTTATCTATGCCTCTTGGAAATCGGTTTCGACGTTCTTTCCCCATTGCAACCATTTCGTCCACTTTTTCTACATCATCGGCATTACTTTCGATATCACCGTCGACATCATCTTGTTCCTCATTTTCGTGCAGTTTCCCAATACTTAATTCTTGTTCCTCGTTTCGATCCGGCAAGGGAATGTTCGTCACACCTGAAAGTATAATAACGAAATAGTGCTATTCTGATATGTGTTCGGACCAAACATAAAATTTATGTTTGATGAAACAATTGTCTTACTTTATACCATACTGTTTTTGATAAATTATTAAATGCTGGTTTGTAACTGCAGATTGATTACCAGTAATGACAAAACAATTTTTCACTAAATTCGAAATTGTCCGCAGTAATTTTTTAAAAACTAAACCTTCCATCACCAACAATGAAGTTAAAAAAAAGAATGGTGTTCACTTTGTACAATGAAAGTTTGTTTTCAACCGTACAACTACGAGAAGAGAAATATTTCAGGATTAGATCAAATCCCTAGTTAAAATAACTGTTTTACTAATCTCATGTTTTTTGTTATATACCTGGGTACTTGTTAGTAGTTTCAGAATACTAATATAAAACATTCATCTAATTAAAGAGTGTAATAAAACATAATTTACAAATTATACTTACGGTCTATGCGTCATCGTCTTAAGTACGAACTTCATATCATCCTCGTACTTCCATTTTTTCATTTTGTTTGCGGCCTGCCCAGTCGTAGTTCTTCTTATTCAAAGCTTGGCGGTGGCAGTCCCTTAGCTTTTTCCACTGATGTCTTAAGGTGTTTTCTGAAGCAATTTTTATTTTCAGATTTTTGGTAACTGGTGATATGTATACTACGATCAGCTTCAGCTACAGGGTTGGAATAAGCACAGTTGCTAACATCGTGGAAGACATCTATGACGCATTGACGCATTATGGCAACGCTTGCAGCCAGAGTTCATGCCAACACCAGATGAAGCTATGAGGCGTAAGACTGAGCGGGGATTTAAAGAAAAATGGAATTACCCTCACTGTATTGGCGCCATTGACGGGAAACATGTTGCCGTCCAGAGACCCCCTTAACTGATTCTCGATTTTACAATTACAAACAGTATTATTCAATTGTACTACTTGGACTATTTGATGCAGATTATAAATTAATAGCAATAGATTCTGGTTCTTATGGTAAATAGTGTGATGGAAGTATCTTCACGGAAAGTGCCCTTGGACAAAGGACCTGCAGTTACAGTATTGCAGTACCGTCTGATGAGCCTATTGTTGAAGGAGGAAGCAATGTCCCATATGTAATTGTGGGAGATGAGGGATTTCCTCTTAAGCGATTTTTACTGCGCCCTTTTCCACGTGACAAAAGAATGACATCTGAAAAACGTGTGTGTAATTACAGGTATGCCGTTGTAGGAGGGTAGTTGAAAACGCTTTCGGTATACTGGCACAAAGGTGGCGGGTGTACTTTCGACCATTGACTTGTAGCATTGATACTGTAAACAAAATAATAAAAGCTACAGCAGTCCTTCACAACTACCTTCAAAGCAGAGGTGACCCGTTACCTATGGCCTCTTCAGAGGCCATCGTAGAATCCTACAAGAATTGCTGGAAGCCTGTGTCTCGATTTGGATCGCAAGCCTCCGATGAAGCAAAAAACATTCCCGATGAGTTTGTGGCTTACTTTAATTCTGAGGAGGGCGAAGTGCCATGGCAAGACGAACTAATGTAAAAGCAATAAATTACAAGGGCTAGTTTCATACTTTCATTATACACTGTATTATACTACATATTTTTAAATCTAATGTTTATAGATTAACAATCTTATTACTTTAATGAAGTTTCGTATTTTTTTTTCTCTCTCTTTTAACTTGCTATTGTAGCTGACGTAGGACATTAGAAACATTATATAGGGTTTTCATAAAATAATGATACAGTTTTCACATGAAATAACGAATAAACCAAAAAAGTTCCACAAAACCATTTATTTTATTGAAATCCTCATGAAACACAGTTGTATATGCAAGACTAGTACATTCCAATGTGCCCATCATTTACAGCTGTGCAAACATCTAAATGACGGTCTAGTTCATCGCACACATGTTGCAACATGACTTTTGTTACTGAGGATGCTGCCTCATTACTGCTCTTAAAAGAAACAGATTGCAATTTTCTATAGCAAAGATAATTTAAATATCCTGTTCACGTAGAAATAGCTGAAAAAGATAAGCTACTCACAAGAAATTTGCAAACTGGTTCATTTAAGAGATAGTTTAACTGTTTTCTGTGGGGATTTCAATAAACTAAATATTTTGGTTGTACCTTTTTTGGTTTGTTTGTTATTTAATTTCAAAAACCGCACCATTATTTTATGAAAACACTGGATATTTCAGTTCCCTGTTATGGGTATTCACTGTCTGTAAACACAATGAGCACTGAATGTTAATACTGCATTTTATTTATAATTACTGCATTTTCTCCACCATTATTTGAACAGAATATAACAGTAGCCAATTTTAAAATATTATCCAGTTTATTGAAATATTAGTTTCTTTAAAAATGTAATAATAAAATTAAAAATACGGTGAACAATTATGGTGACTGGACACTACATTTAACAATTTTTCGCGTTTTAATAAAATATTATACAAATTTATTTATAAGATTTTTAATAATACTACAGCAGAATATGTATGTACTTACTGTCTTTTGCTAACGATTCGGCAATTTCATCCCATGCTTTATCCTTCAATGTCACACCTCTGTAGACTTACAATGTAGAGTCCCAAATCACTGGATGAGTACGTACTTCTTCAATCAATTGCTCCATCTTGAGCCCACGAAATTTACTGAAAGCACAATCTCACACCTGCTACTTGCAAATGATCCGCGATAAACACTACAGCTCAGACAACAATGATGGCGCACTGTGTAGTGCACGAGGCTTGACTTGCACGAGGTCTAACCTTAGCTCTGCGCATGCGCGGACTGAAAACGTGTCCGCCACGTTTAAAAAGATCGCTCAGGGAGCGAACGGAAGCCACGCGTGTCCAGTAAAGCTGGCGTAGCACGTGGCCGTGGCCCTGCACTGTGAACGGTCTCATTTGATAACAAGGGAAGTGATATTTTTAAAAGTAGCTAGCGTACGTCCGGACAGCCACGCCACGTGCAGTGTGGAATGGCGTTACCGCCCACTCACCCAACGGACGGCCGACGGCATTCTCTGCACGGTTTCCTTGTGTTACGCCTCCGACAGGCAATATCATCCGCCGCGCGCTTTACTGGAGCTGATCAGTCTTTCCACGTGTATCAGGTCGTATATTAAACCACGCACGTACCACCGATAAAGCTGCAGGCTTTGGTACGTCACTGTTACTGGAGTTATACGGTCTCGTTGTGATGTAAGAGTGGTACCCTAAATGTGGTTTATGGACACGGGTATTTCTCGCTCAACAGTACTGCGTTATTTATAAGTAGGGGAGAGTGGGTCTGCAAGTTCCTATATTTACTTAACTTCAAAATTCGTTAAGAATACTTGATTTTAGTATTCATGCGAGCCAATCAAAATTAACTTATATATGTAACTTTGATATTAAGACAGTTATTTGGGTCATTTGTTGGGACATGTTTTAATAATGTTTTAATATCTAAACTCGTAAAATAAGTACTTACCCCGACTTGGGCCAAATTGTTAATAAGGCAGGGTAAGTTGTTACCATATATGTCAAAGCTATTATTTGTGAAATAAAAAAGTTAAATGATTAAACCATGTCTGTTTATTTAAGCAATAATCAATAATGTCGTACGAATCATCAGGTAAACATTTGTATGTTATATAACAAGTAACTATAATTTCTACTTAAATAATTATTAACCCTTTAGTAATTAAGATCTTATCAAATAATTTGTAACTACTCAGCCTTGATAATTCAATCACATTGGCCTTATCTTATCTATCGTATTGCCGTTATAGGCAGAAAACTTATATACTTATAATTAGTTAATCATCAGGCGATACATAACAATCATAGTTGGGGCATAGGTAGGTTAATAAGACTTGATTCTGCCTACATCTGGAATGGGCCCAGTTCTTGCATTCTTGACACTGAACCCATTCTTCCCCAGAACGTGAATTAGAGTAACTGTCGCAGCACACTAGACCGCAATACTCTAAACCGTTCTCTTGACTCTCAGACCTTTCACTACTCATTTGTAAAACCTGTCGTTTAACAGACTTCCCCATCACTTGCCCTTTTCTTTTTCCATTTCCTTGTGTTGTTTTACCTTTACCTTGTCCTTTATTTTTTCTCACTTTTTCATTGTTGATATTCACTTTCCTTTTCTTGCTTCGCTCTTCTGCTAAGGTTTGTTTTACTGGAGAAAATAGCGTATTTCCTAAGGCGTCTCATGTTTGTTTTAATCCTTGGCGGTGCCTTCGAAAAAGAATGTATGAATTCTCCGCCCTGGGAACTTTCCGCCCCACTAGAAATCTGCGAACACTCCGCCTCGTACCTGCGTCCATTGTGTCCCGTCCTACCAGCAGCTGGACCTTCCTAAACACCAGCTCTACCTGTTCCCTGGACTCTGCCGAACTCCGTACGCACAGTTCCGTCTGCCTGTTAGTATCGCTCCAGTTTTCGAAGACTTCACATCGTGACACTTGGATATTACCATCTCAGTAGATGTGATATGGAAGTTACAACGAAAAAAAAAATGGTTCAAATGGCTCTGAGCACTATGGGACTAAACTTCGGAGGCCGTCAGTCCCCTAGAACTTAGAACTACTTAAACCTAACTAACCTAAGGACACCACACACATGCATGCCCGAGGCAGGATTCGAACCTGCGACCGTAGCGGTCATGCAGTTCCAGGCTGAAGCGCCTAGAACCGCTCGGCCACACCGGCCGGAGAAGTTTCAACGACAATTCGTGGTAAGCCTAGTTGCTACTATGAAGGTTATTCTTACACAGCGACTCGCATTCGGGAGGACGACGGTGCAAATCAGCATCCGGCCATCCTGATTTAGATTTTCCGTGATTTCCCTAAATCGCTCCAGGCAAATGCTGGGATGTTTCCTTTGAAAGGGCACGGCTGACTTCATTCTCTGTCCTTTCCTAATCCGATGAGACCGATGGCCTCACTGTTTGGTCTCTTCCTCCAAACAACCCCTCTTACACAGTGAAGAAAACGAAGGAAATGGGATTGTGATTTGGTGTTGTACAAAACAGAAAGAGAAGCATTGCAGAGGAAAGCTTAAGACCAAGGAGTCTACAGTGCTCTTTTCGCACGAGCATCAATATGGAGCTCTGGATGACGCAAGGTTGGAAGTACAGAGGACTCTGAACCAGGCAAAGTGAGGGCACGAGAGGAAAATACGTCGACTTCCACAATATATTCAGAGGAGCTAGGTAGCTTGCATGATCAAGGGTACGACTTTGTGACAGAAATGCCAGAGCAGCGAACGACGAAGAGGACGTTATACGAGCAAAGGGCAAAGTCGCAGGGAAGTGAGAGGGATCTAGAGACAAGAGAAGAGAGCTATTAACTAGGAATGATTGCAGCAGTTTCCTGTTAAGCGACGATAAATCAGGAGAGAGGATAATAGTTTTTTGTGGAAGAGCAGGGAGAAAGGCTCTAAGAAGTACGAGTAAATGAGACTTTTTTATGGATAGAACGTTCAAGTGTTGTAGCAAAACAGTTTTCACAGATATATACAATTCATGCAGATTTTGGAAGTAATAAAAATGAGACTAATATCTACCCAGTTTCATTTGCATTATTACCAAATAAAAGAAGAGACATACATCCGACTTTTCAGAAATGTGCTGGAAAATATTCCACAATGGAACCCTGCAAGTGTGACTGTAGATTTTGAGTCAGCAGCGATTTCTGCAATTATACATATGTTACCAACTTCCTCAGTGCATGGATGCTATTTCCACATGAGAAAGTCTCTCTGGAGGAAAGTACAGGATCTTGGACTCACTCGCTAATATAGAGAAAATGAAGAAGTGAGACAACAAATTCGCATGTGTGCTGCGCTTGCGTTTCTACGGCCTGAAGATGTATGTGATGGGTGGCTGGAGATACATTCACAGGCACCGGATGTTCCTAGGCTTTTTGACTTGTTCGACTATTTTGTAGAGAGATGGTTGGAAAACGAAGAAAACCCTATCAGCCTTTGGTGCTGCTACAAACGGCTCCATCGAACAACCAACTCTGTAGAGGGCTGGCATAACAAAATTAATAATATGCTTTCCAAACCAAATCCTAAAATTAGTGATACAATTACTTGCATGAAAACAGAAGCAGAAAATTCATCGTGCACGTTAATGAGAACAGAGCTGAGTATGGAAGGTAAAAGTAAGAAAACAGTGTACATGAAACGGGATTAAAGGTTGGAGAAAATATTGAAAAAGTACGAGGAGAATGGTGAGATAAGGGCTTGCTTGAAGGCTATCTGCTACCTTCAAAAACTAGACTAAATAATGTATCAAAATATTTGTATAAATAAAAAATACATGAAATGTAAAGAGCAGTATAAAAAATATGAAAAAGAAACAAAAACTAAATAAAGATAAAAATTTGACGAAGCTTATAAGCTGATTGTAAACACGCCTAAATGACAATAAAAATACTTTTGTCATTTAGCCAGTCCAAAGCCTGGATAAGTGCGATGGGAATCATATTATTTTTAAAAGTGTAGGTATGTGATTTCTAACGCATCTAAACCCAAAGCGCCACTAGTCCCATGCCTCAGTAGTGTTTACAAATTAACAGTTAAAATTAAGCTACACTACACATGTGTGAACGTAATGCCACTTAATATTTCCGTGTATTTAATAAGTGAACTTTTATGAAAACATATCTATTGACAATGACTGCTGTCTGGTGCTGTAAAAGAACCGAATCTTCTTTACGTTTTGAAATACTCTAAAGTCTCTGTCTATTCGTTGTTTATCGTTCCAAGCGAGGTTAGCGCAGTGCCTAACCAGGGCTCAATCATCTGGCCGTCCATAGTCTGCTGTATTTCATTTTCCTTGTTTAAGCAAATGCTGTGAAGGTTCCTTAAAGAGGCCATGGTAGCTTCCTTCCACCCCCCCCCCCACTCCCTCACCATCACCTCAACCTCTCCCGTGTCCAACAACCCGAGCGAAATCTAAATCTCTAATGACCACAACTGTGGATGTGACATGAAACACTAAACGCAAAATTGGTTTTCTCTAGGTTGTAATGATGAATGATCATATACTGAGCTAAAATTAAGCATATCTTTGGAATGTAAACTTGCTTTTTGCGAGTTCCCATTCACTTTAGAAAGACGCGCACTAATGATGCAAAGATGAGAATCCTGAGCTGTTTAAATATAAAATTATTGAATGACTTGGCGATATTTGGCGTGATCAGTTTCGAACTCACACACAACTGTATTAATTTCCTATTTCGTTACCTACAAGTCGAATATTTTGTTCTGCTTCAGACTGACGTTTACTCAATGGTTTAGCTATGTGTTTTGGAGCCCAATTACCATCGTCACAAAATCATTTATTTATTTACTAATTCCGATAGGACCATTCTTCCGTTTGAGGTGCTGTCTAGGTAAGGTATTTCTGTTTACAGTTAGAATTGTTCCTAAGGATTTAAGGTTTAAACATTCAGCCACGCTTGAAAACTTTTAACAAATTTATATGCGTTGTCCCAAATCGTCTCTGTGGTAAAGAGACTGCAACAAGAATAGTACAAACTGTGATTTTTAGTTGAATGTGCCATCCAAGTTCTAAAAATATTCTCACGCTGTGGCTGATGTAGAAGGAGTCAGACGTTAACTGCTAGTTATTGCTTTTTTTATCTCATTGTCTGTTAAACAAAAACGAATGAGTAATGTTTGTTTTTAAATTTTTTGTCACTTACTGTTTTGATGATTCAGCTGTTAGATTTCCAAGACAATCAAAGGTCGCTGACAGATGTCAGAAAAGAAAATATTACTACTACTTTCACTTGATTCTTCTTCATTTGCTCTCTCTTCAACTAATACACTGTCTTCTTTTGCATGACAGTTATGTGCAAGATTTTCTACGTTTTCTTTAAGTCCTTCAGCTTTACTGAGAAGCACCTGCCTAGTAGGTTCTTAATTTTTGTTAGCCTCGTCAATTTTTTGATCATCTACAAATGCACTCTTGAACTATATTATTTTTGCGCCTTTTTTCATACCCTTTGGCTCGAGTGCATAAATTTAACAAACGTAAATTTAACAAATTTCAGCGTGGAACCAGCCAACAAATGGCCCTTCAAAAACCTGACCGCAATTTACTTGTTTATTTATTTATTTACTTATATTGTGCTCCACTTAGGCAACGTATCGCTGTGTATGTGTTCTACACCAAATTTCAGCATAAATTAATAGAATCATTTTTTTTTACTTTTAATCGGTAAGAACTCTCTTCGTAAAAACATATACTTATCAGAACTAATAACACTGAAATTTTTACAGGCAACGTATAGTATTGCTAGTACCGTACGGCTTGAGCATGCTAGCTCGCGTCCCTAGGGGATTAGCGGGCCCTTCCTCGACATTTTCTGGGCGGAAATTTCAAAGGGCGGAAAATTCACAGGGTGGAGAATAGACGACACCTCGAAAAAGGGCCTACTGCTTGTGAAGAGTATACCGTTCCCAGTGAAATACTATGAAAAGACTTAAAAGCAGTATTTATAAACAAGAAACTTTTCAAAACTGAACAATAGGTGGAAACTAGCCGCTTAGGCGAACGTGTATTTTTCTCATGTATCCGTATTATAATACTTTCTATTCGTAAGTTTCGAGGGCAAAGAAATATAAGGATGCGCTCGAAACAAAATTATCTAAAGACACGACGAGATGCGTTCTTTCGTTAATTATTTAGTCGTCTTCACTTCTTCTCTTGTCTTGGTTGCGTGCAGACTGACATCTTGCGAGTGCTGGCAAATGTAAGCATATTTGTACTAATTAATTAGATAATATATTGATTTAATATTATTGTTCACTTTTAATTTGTAAGAGGTGATCCCAATTTCATGTCCCCCTTCCTTGAATTAACCTGTATTCGAATAATTTAAAGTGCAACAATCGCAGCGGCCGATGCAGCCAAGACGCCATTACGTGCCGACATTAACCTATAAAAATTAGCGGAAGCGAAAAACTCCCCCGCTATTACCATAATATACATTTTTCCCCACAGCCGCCCGACGTTGCAGAAAATAAGTAGCTTTAAGATTCTTATTTTGAGTACAACGCCAAGAGCCAGAGCCAGGACTCCGACTACAATGCAAGGGTTAACGGATGTAATAAAAATACGCTCGCGCGTGTTTGAGCCGCAGTTATAATTAGTAACTAAAGATTTTTTGCATTAAAGTGAACTGACTAGCCGAAGAGATTAATATGAAAAGTTTATTCCATTGTTCAACGTAGCCGGCCGCTGGTGGCCGAGCGGTTCTGGCGCTACAGTCTGGAACCGCGCGACCGCTACGGTCGCAGGTTCGAATCCTGCCTCGGGTATGGATGTGTGTGTTGTCCTTAGGTTAGTTAGGTTTAAGTAGTTCTAAGTTCTAGGGGACTTATGACCTCAGCAGTTGAGTCCCATAGTGCTCAGACCCATTTGAACCATTTTTTTGAATTACTCGTGTGTGCGTCAGTGTTAAGGATTTATCAGTGGCTTAAAGTGAATTGACTATGGGGAAAATAGGACAACCAATGGCGTCTGTACCAGACTAACAAAATCTTGTTAATATGGAGAGTGATGTTCAGGCGCGAAACGTGATAACTTAATTTCCGGAGCGGGGGGCGAGGATTTGGGGACGGCCAATGACGCTCCACAACAATATGAGAATGTACTACCGACGACCCTAATGCATACTCAGGGGGGCCAATCGAGTGGTAGATTAAGTGGGGCACCAGTATGCTCACCGATTGCAGACCCATTTGAAGAAAGAGATAGGGAGAGAGATCAGAAACTTGCTCAAAGGCTCCATGAGCGTGAGCAGCAAGATAGAGAGCGAGACCAAAGACCAGAAACGAAACTAAACAGTATCCAAAGTGAACTTGCAGAGACGCGAGAATCTTGCAAAGAAATACCTGATCTTGGGCAAAGCCTAGCCGGCGAGATGCAAAAACTACAGATATCGCAGGCCAGGCTAAAAGAGAATGTCCAGATTTTAACCAACCGTGTGGATAATGTGGAGATACACTCCTGGAAATTGAAATAAGAACACCGTGAATTCATTGTCCCAGGAAGGGGAAACTTTATTGACACATTCCTGGGGTCAGATACATCACATGATCACACTGACAGAACCACAGGCACATAGACACAGGCAACAGAGCATGCACAATTTCGGCACTAGTACAGTGTATATCCACCTTTCGCAGCAATGCAGGCTGCTATTCTCCCATGGAGACGATCGTAGAGATGCTGGATGTAGTCCTGTGGAACGGCTTGCCATGCCATTTCCACCTGGCGCCTCAGTTGGACCAGCGTTCGTGCTGGACGTGCAGACCGCGTGAGACGACGCTTCATCCAGTCCCAAACATGCTCAATGGGGGACAGATCCGGAGATCTTGCTGGCCAGGGTAGTTGACTTACACCTTCTAGAGCACGTTGGGTGGCACGGGATACATGCGGACGTGCATTGTCCTGTTGGAACAGCAAGTTCCCTTGCCGGTCTAGGAATGGTAGAACGATGGGTTCGATGACGGTTTGGATGTACCGTGCACTATTCAGTGTCCCCTCGACGATCACCAGTGGTGTACGGCCAGTGTAGGAGATCGCTCCCCACACCATGATGCCGGGTGTTGGCCCTGTGTGCCTCGGGCGTATGCAGTCCTGATTGTGGCGCTCACCTGCACGGCGCCAAACACGCATACGACCATCATTGGCACCAAGGCAGAAGCGACTCTCATCGCTGAAGACGACACGTCTCCATTCGTCCCTCCATTCACGCCTGTCGCGACACCACTGGAGGCGGGCTGCACGATGTTGGGGCGTGAGCGGAAGACGGCCTAACGGTGTGCGGGACCGTAGCCCAGCTTCATGGAGACGGTTGCGAATGGTCCTCGCCGATACCCCAGGAGCAACAGTGTCCCTAATTTGCTGGGAAGTGGCGGTGCGGTCCCCTACGGCACTGCGTAGGATCCTACGGTCTTGGCGTGCATCCGTGCGTCGCTGCGGTCCGGTCCCAGGTCGACGGGCACGTGCACCTTCCGCCGACCACTGGCGACAACATCGATGTACTGTGAAGACCTCACGCCCCACGTGTTGAGCAATTCGGCGGTACGTCCACCCGGCCTCCCGCATGTCCACTATACGCCCTCGCTCAAAGTCCGTCAACTGCACATACGGTTCACGTCCACGCTGTCGCGGCATGCTACCAGTGTTAAAGACTGCGATGGAGCTCCGTATGCCACGGCAAACTGGCTGACACTGACGGCGGCGGTGCACAAATGCTGCGCAGCTAGCGCCATTCGACGGCCAACACCGCGGTTCCTGGTGTGTCCGCTGTGCCGTCCGTGTGATCATTGCTTGTACAGCCCTCTCGCAGTGTCCGGAGCAAGTATGGTGGGTCTGACACACCGGTGTCAATGTGTTCTTTTTTCCATTTCCAGGAGTGTATATGTTCTAAACTTTTCTAACAGCATGACAGATTTAGCTTCCTCCCGTGGCTTCCCACTCTTGTAAATAGGTACAATACATCCGTTTTCAGGTCTGGAATATGAATATGAGTGAATCATACTGTATGATATAATATGAGCAGTAGCAGTTTTCCCACCTCTGGAAACATCCTAGTGCACAATATGTTGTCGGGTCTTGGAGCCTTACTCGTGTCCTATGCCAATGCCCTACGGGGCCCATCTTTGCAGAATGGTTCACTGAGAAGACGAGATGGATCATACTACCGTTGGACGTTTTCCTTGTGCTTCGCTGAGTCGGGGGCGATGGAACACAAAATTCATAGCGATTACGTAAAGGAAATATCTGGCCTATTGTACAGTCTGCGGACACGATTTGTATTATTCCAAATTGAGATCATTGCAGCGACTTTGTTGAGTCTATCCGAAAGAACTACGAAATAGTTTCGCATTGTGTGACTATGCATTGACGCCAGACGTTTGCGAGACATGAAAGTTTGTGTCGGACTGGGACACGGACTTCCTACTTAACGCAACCGATCGCCTTAACCATTTCGGCTATCCGAGGACGCCTCCATGACCGATCCAGAGTTCCATTCCTCTTATAGTCACAACCCTTAAGCTTGTCAGTGATGTATCCTCACAATTTGCCTTGCACGATTCATGGCCAGACCCGAACTACCATATGTCGTCAACAATGTGTCCACAACATGTATATCCACTATGTATACTCCTCTACAGGGAAGACATTTTATTTGAAAGTCATTTGCCTGGTGTAGGCAGGTAAACACGATATAGCAGTCTCTGCGTTATTCCTAATTACGATGTAAAGTTCCTTCGGACACGTATGTATACAAGTAAGAAATACTCATGACATACGTGTGGACATGGATTGTAACAAATTTAAGTATTTCATCTTGATCGTGTTATAAAGTGATCTAATATTTTACGTGTTGTACTATCACCTCGGCTCTCTCCAGAAGTAAAGCTAACAAGGGAACCTCCCCATCGCACCCCCCTCAGATTTAGTTATAATTTGGCACAGTGGATAGGCCTTGAAAAACTGAACACACATCAATCGAGAAAACAGGAAGAAGTTGTGTGGAACTATGAAAAAACTAAGCAAAATATACAGACGGAGTAGTCCATGGACAAGATCGGCAACATCAAGGATAGTATGAGCGCAGGAACGCCGTGGTCCCGTGGTTAGCGTGAACACTTGCGGAGCGAGGGGTCCTTGGTTCAAGTCTTCCCTCGACTGAAAATTTTACTTTCTTTACTTTCGCAAAGTTATGATCCCTCCATTCGTTCATTGACGTCTCTGTTCACTGTAATAAGTTAAGTGTCTGTGTTTTGCGACCGCACCGCAAAACCGTGCGATTAGTAGACGAAAGGACGTGCCTCTCCAATGGGAACCGAAAACATTTGATCGCAAGGTCATAGGTCAACCGATTCCTCCACAGGAAAACACGTCTGATATATTCTACACGACACTGGTGACGGCATGTGCGTCACAAGACAGGAATATGTTGTCGAACCACCTAACTGGCACACTTGGCGAATGGGTAAAAAGATTCTTCTACCTTGCCCGATTTAGGTTTTCTTGTGGATGTGATAATCACTTCCAAAAAATTGATGAAAACATAAGTGTGTGTCACATAAACTTCAACAAATGAATGCAACAGTTTCACAGTCGCACAGTTTTCTCTGTGCTCTGTCTAAACATATGTTTTAAGGTTTTCAAATTTTTCCGTGTGTAGACCGTCAAATCCTGCATATGTCCAAGCAAATCTGAACATGTCCTGGAATTTTGCACAGCGAAGTTGATTATGTGTGAGTGCCTGAACTCTGATAATTGTCTGAAAATAAAAAATTTTCACCCAAGGGAAGACTTGAACCAAGGACCTCTCGTTCCGCAGGTGCTGACGCTAACCACGCTCTTGTGCTCACATTGTCCTTGATGTTGCCTATGTTGCCTATGGACTGCTTAGTTTGTATATTTTGCTTATTTTTTCATAGTTCCACACAATTTCTTCCTGTTTTCTCGATTGATCTGTGTTCAGTTTTTCAAGGCCTATCGACTGCGCCAACTTATAACTGAATATGAGGGGGGTGCGATGGGGAGGTTCCCTTGTAAGAACTTACCACTGTACCGATGAACGTCATTTCGTCCGGTATAACAAATGACGACGAGGCTGGTCGTTTATATAGACATCACCCGCCTCGTTAAACGCGGATCACGTGTATTGTCCGCCTTGGGTTTGCCTTGTGTATTGAAATTCCTCTGTCTGTCGAATACTCTGAGGTGACAGAAGTCATGGGATAGCGACATGCACATATTTAGATGGCGGTAGCATCGCCAACGCAAGGTATAAAAGGGGCAGTACACTAGCGGAGCTGTCATCTGCACTCAGGTGACTCGTGTGAAATGGTGACCGATGTGATTATGGAATTAACAGACTTTGAAAACGGATTGGTAGTTGGAGCTAGACGCGTGTGGCATTCCATTTCGCAACTCGTTAGGGAATTCAGTATTTCGAGATCGACAGTGTCAAGAGTCTGCTGAAAATAGTAAATTTCGGGCATTGCGTCTGTCTACGGAAAACGCAGTGTCCGACGGCTTTCACTTAATGAGCGAGAGCAGCGGTGATTGCATGGAGTTGTCAGTGGTAACAGACAAGCAACATTTTGTGAAATAACCGCAGAAACCAAAGTAGGACGAATGACGCATGTATCCTTTACGACAGTTCGGCAAGTGTGGAGTTTACGGTATACGGCAACAGACGATCGACGCGAGTGTCTTTCGTAACAGCACGACATCGCCTGCAGCATCTCCCCTGCGCTTGTGACCATATCGGTGGGACCCTAGACGACTGGAAAACCGTGGTATTGTCAGATGAGTCCAGATTTCAGTGATAAGAACTGATGGTAGCGTTTATGTGTGGCGCGGACGCCACGAAGCCATGGATCCAAACTGTCAACTAGGCACTGAGAAAGCTGGTGTTGGCTCCAAAATGATGTGGGCTCTGTTTACATGGTACACACTGGGTCATTTCCTCCAACTGAACCGTTGCTTGACTGGAAAGATTTATGATCAGCTAGTGAGAGACGATTTGCAGTCATTCGTGGACTTCATGTCCCCCAAAAAACGATGGAATTTTCATGGTTGACAATGCGCTATATCACCGGGCCACAATTGTTCGCGACTGGTTTTAAGAACATTCTGGACAATTCGAGAGTATGATTCTGCCATCCAGATGCCCCATATGAATACCACTGAACATTTATGGGTCATAATCCACGGTTGGTTTGTGCACAAAATCCTGCACCGACAATACGTCTGCAATTACGGACGGCTATAGAAGGCTTAGTATTTCTGGAGGGGATTTGCAGCGACTTGTGGAGTCAATACGACGTCGAGCTGCTGCACTTCGCCGAGCAAAAGAAGGTCCGACACGATATTAGGAGGTGTCTCATGACATTTGCCATCCCAGTGTAGAGTGTTTAAACTTACCTGAGCCGCCACACGAAATGTGTCTAAATGAAGATGTTCAGTTTCAGGCGTTGCAGATTCTGCGCCTCCAGCAAACAGCACTACCACTCTTTGCAGCGGCCGAATTTCGCCCATTTGGTCACTCAGGGCCACCTGTGAATATATCTCACGGAAGTGGTTCAAATGGTTCAAATGGCTCTGAGCACTATGGGACTCAACTGCTGTGGTCATAAGTCCCCTAGAACTTAGAACTACTTAAACCTAACTAACCTAAGGACATCACACACATCCATACCCGAGGCAGGATTCGAACCTGCAACCGTAGCAGTCGCACGGTTCCGGACTGCGCGCCTAGAACCGCGAGACCACCGCGGCCGGCCTCACGGAAGTCAACCTTTCTTGACTTGGCGGGTGCAATTTGCCTGCAACTTCTTTTTAACTTACGAAATGTGGTTCCCTTCATGTGCTCAGTTTTAGGAACAGCGCAAATATTTTCAATGTAAACTCCTTAGATTTTTTTTCAACCTGTGGACCGGCCGGTGTGGTCGAGCGGTTCTAGGCGCTACAGTGTTGAACCGCTCGACCGCTACGGTCGCAGGTTCGAATCCTGCCTCGGGCATGGATGTGTGTGATGTCCTTAGTTTGGTTAGGTTTAAGTAGTTCTAAGCTCTAGGGGGCTGATGACCTCAGAATTTAAGTCCCATGGTGATCAGAGCCATTTGAACCATTTTTTTCAACCTGTCCATGCAAAATAGTATGTTACATATGAGAGATTCAGTGCCTAATACTACCGTTTCTGACTCGTGTAATAAGTGCGCGTGAACTATTTGCACCAGGTTTAGGAAGGGCTAATGATTCAGAAGTGCACATTACTGTTAAAGACGATGCGAAAGTCACGGGTTTTTTTTAATTTTTTTATTTGCACTAAGTCTGTCCCTCATGCGATACGATGGAAAGACTATTGTGTTCTCCAACACATTTCTGCAGATCAGTAGGTAATCAACTTGTCATGTTCAAAAAACCTTCAGGAGGTTTGCGTCTGCGTGCTGATTTTTTAAAGCAACAGTAAACCTTCGAACTGTCGTGGGTTTACTTCCTCTCCCACAATATGAGGAATTAATGGAAAGATTGGGAAAGGGAGTTTGCTTTCCACAACTGACTTACGTGAGACACATTTACACTTGCCGCTGCACGAGCAGTCCAAGAAACATTTTGTGATCAACGCCGACCTGGGTTTGTTCCAGTTTCAAAGACTACCATCTGGAAATGCCATAGCGTCCGCTATTTCTCAACAGTTCCTGCAGTAAATAACAGTAAAATTCCTTTCTTGTGTAAACTGTTTGGATAATATAGCAGTTGAGCAGACGACCCGAGAGAACTGATGCTCTCTGCACATGACGTAGCTGCCCGAGGACAGTCGACGGAGTGGTCGCTAATAATCCGAAACAGGCATAGTTTCGAAGCGCCTCGGATAAGCGCAAGCCGCTGAACGGTTCCGAGCGCTAAGTGGCTGGAGCTTCGGCTCAGCTTCCCGCAACCACGGATGCAAACTCCCGAGCGAGTGTCTGCACCCCCCCTCCCCCCCCCCCCCCCAAACACACATACACACACAAGCGCCTGCCGCAAACACGCTAGAAGTACGTGGTCTGTCACCTCTAGCGGCTCAGGCACCGACACAGCTGGAGCCGACAGAGGATACAAACAACACAGAAGTCGGGACCGTGGCAGCTAGTCGGTCCACAGCACAAACCCCGAAAAGACACACAGGCAAGTGAGCCCACAAACCTATGAGGGAACTTCCGAGTGCTGCTGTCAACTACGACAACGCAGAATAGCAACACCGGCAACGCAGGGAACACCACAAACAACCCTGCGACTGCAGCGCGCCCAAGTACACAAGCAGCTAGACATCCTCTGATGGCTTCCAACAGTCATCGTACACAACTACAAAGACCTTATTCTCCTAAACAAAGAATTTAACAACAAGCACAACCCCACAACACACTACTCTAAACTCACTGGCGACAATGCCGCACTATACGTGGCGAAGAAGACCGATTACACGAATTTACTGGACTTTCAAAAAGAAAGGAAAGTGGAATACTTCGCGTACAGATCTCTCTTGGAAAAAACACAGCAGTACGTAATCGAGGGGTAGATGCTCGAACCCCGACCGAAACAGTACAAGACGAACTCATCGCCCAAAGCTGGGAATACATTCATGAAAATCGAATGACTGAGTACTGCACAGTGAGACCGTCGCATATCTACACGTTTGAGCTGCCCGACACTGCCAGATCATGCGACCTGCTGAAGATGAAATTATTTCTTCATCTGGTTGCAAATGTAGAGATGTACCACACGCCGCGTACCCCCCAACATTGCCTCAACTGCCAGCGCTTTGGACATACGGTGAAACGTCCCCTTTTGAACAATTTTACACGACTGTCCTTAAACTGACACACAATATTTATAGCGCAACGCAATCTGACTTTCAAAATTCCCTACAAAAGAATGGCCCTGACTAACATTAAACTATACCTTTCACAAATCACTTACCTCACAAAAATCTCCGCTGCTCAAGCTACTGCAATACAGCGAGCGCCACTACTGCCAGCTAATTAAAAGATTCAAACTATGGAAGGCACTAACTACTGATAGGGATAGTTAGCAAATGAAAGATATTAATAGAGAACAAAGAATGTATTTACCTTGATATCATCATATATATAGCAGTTCATGACAAATTACAAAACTCCGCCATCTCTCTCCCCACATCCACCACTGCTGGCGGCTCAACCCCAACTGCGCAACGCTACGCCCTGTTCACAGCCAGCTGCCTAACACTACAATGGCGAGTATTACAACAATGCAAAGCAGCCACAGACTGCACACAGCACAGCCAGTGATTTTCATACAGAGGTGGCGTTACCAATAAAAAAACCTAAACAGCCTACTTACAGGGGTATTCGAAACGGGCTCGCTCCCCACTGCCGCAACTGCGCCGGTGGTCACACGAACCCACACTGCAAACTCCACAACACAGCACCACGCAAATGCACCAATTGTGGTGCGGTCCATCCGGCCAATTACAGGGTGTGAATTGCGTATGAGGAGACTCTGAGGCGCAAAATAACTAAATGCGTGAAAACTACCGCCATCACAGCTCCGAAACTGTTTCCGCGCTCAGTAAGGAGCGGAATATGCTTTGCCAGAGTGGCAGCTCGCACCCCAAGCAGCACAGAGTAGGCAGAGGAACCTCGGAGCAGCGCACCCACACAACAAACATCTCCTGCAACAGACATACTGCCAAGACATACAACACCCAACGCTTCTTGCGCATCTGTTACACCACAAAACACTAATATCAACACCACCCTACCCGCCGAGATCATAGACTGCAACCCAGCACAAGCAACAGAAAACGCACCTACACAGGGACAGCCACAACGCCGAAGAAGGAGGAGGACCAACAGCCGGAACAAGGGGAACACGACCACACAACAACAGGTACATAGACAACAGAACACCAATACGCACATAAACAACTGGCACACCAACTCAGTGACTCACACAGAACATCCACTCACCACAGACACCACACAGACGCCCACGACTACGCGACAAACAGCTAACTCACAAGCCATCCCAGCAAATCCTGGGCCTTATCTCAATGAGGAACCGCCTCAGGACATACTGGTAGCTTACCAGGCGCCCGTTCAATAAATTGCGCGTCAGAAGACTCGCGACGAGATCAGATGTACTAGTACAAATGAAATTACTTAGGCTATCCAGCATACCATTGATAGGAAAGCTCGTGGGGCCGATGGCATTCTAAACCATGTCCTCCAGGAGTTCATGGATAGAGCCGTAATACATTGCACACGTAACGAATTCCATCTTAAACACCAATACTTCCCTGATGATGAGGAAGCCAGGAAAAGATCACTTCCTCACAAACAATTACCAACCCATGAGTCTGCTGTATTAGCTCCTAAAGATTGTGGAGGAGTAATACTAAAACGTTTCACTAGGCACTGCATCGCCGTGATATTCGAAGACTGGGGCAGTTCGGTTTTAGGAATCACCACTCAACAACACAACTCCTCCGCGTAGTCGAACATATAACATACGGATTCAACACTAACAAAGCCACAGGGGCCGTGTTCCTGGACATCGATAAAGTTTTCGACCGACTCTGGCACAACGGCCTTATACGCAAACTAAGCGATGCTGGTTTCCCTGACGGTCTCTTACATCTCATAAACTTATATCTCACGAAAAGATAACATTGACGTGCAGGACAAACAATCGATACAGCAGCGTATCCAGGCTGCAGTACCCCAGGAAGCATTCTGGGGCCCATCTTGTTCAGCCTCTACATTAATGATTTTCGAGAAACTCAAAACACGACGTTAGCCATCTACGCGGATGACCAACCCATCCTTGCGCAACACTGGAAACCGTTGAACGTAAGTTCACGAATGCAGACAGCACTCAGAAGTGCCGAGCTTTGATTGGAACGATGGCGTATTAAAGTAAACGTTGACAAGATCGAAACAGTTCTGTTCACACACAGACGGAAGCTACTGAGCAAACGTCGACACTGTAGACAGGTAACACTACATGCACGCTCAATACGTTTCGGAGAGAAAGTCAGATACCTCCGTGTCTGGCTGGGTCGGAAACTTACATGGGGAGACCACATGGAATACGTTGCCAACAGAACGCACGTGAGGTTCAAATAATTCTACCCATTGCTCAACAGGGAAAGTACACTGGATAGGTGGGTCTCGAGGTCCATAAACACGGCACTGATTAGACCTCTGATGACGTACGTAGATCCCGTCTGGGTATACGCAGTTCCTTCACGTCTGTGCAGCCTGCAGATCACAGAGAACAACGGGCTACGAATCATTACCAACACTCCACGCTACACCCGCGCCGTGGATATTCACAATGAATACCACCCTGAAACCCTCAATGAAGTATTAAAAAAACTCGCCACACGACTATACAGGAACTCGAGACACTCGAACAACTCTTTCATCCTTACTCTGGGAAACTATGATCGCATACGCGGCCACAGACACTAATAACTCGGGCATAACCACCAATGGCAAGCTAACATACACCAACAAACGACAAACGTCGGCAACCCCTGCATATCAGCAACGTTGACTGAATATGCCAGCTGCTATTAAAGCCGACCAATAGGCTACAGCAGGGAAACCAACGAGTTCGCACACTGGTGCCCAAATAAATCGCCAACATCACCCTACACTGTGCATCTAATATATGACCTATCGGACACAAAACGATGATGAACCTAACTGTTAGAGGTATGCTGACGCTGACCGAGAGATCGACACCGGCATCCAACGGCAGCCGCCGAGTAACAGCACCGCACAACGTCAAAGTCCACGACCTGCCTGATAACCACTACTAACAAAGCCTACCCCTGCATGACCCGTCGCAGGCAGCCAGAATACAGCTACTGCTCGTACAACCTGGCCCAGCTATCGCAGAGCTTCTTTCCTTGGCTCTTGCCTTGCCAGTTTTTGTCCTCTGCCCTTCAAACCAATGTCCATTCAACTTTCGACCCGATCTATCTCCAGAATGAGAGCGTATTGATGGTTAATCATAACCAGATGTTAATCGTAACCAGACATCGCAGAACCCACATTTTGTGAGACCAATATGCAGAGATGGCCTCACGCCGGTGTGGGCATGGAGGGCTCCACCCTTTCAGAAAAAAAAAAGAAGTCTTACACATTCTGTCAAGTTTGGACTGCTTGTTTCAAGTTCTTTCTGCGGCTGGTTTAAACTGCAATAAGAAAAAGTGCTTCTTCTTATTAAATCGTCGTCAATTGTTTCATTTTGATCCAGCTAAGCCTGTTGTGTTAGCTGTGGGTGCGTGCTCTTGCTGGACTGGAGCTGTGCTCGCCCATAGAATTATTTCTGCTGATAGTCCTCGTTTTTTGCCTCAACAACTCTATACAGAGCGCAGTGTAAGAAAAGTCAGTTTGGAAAAGAGGCGCTCGCTATTATCTGTGGTGTTAGCAAGTTCTATAAATATTTCTATGAAGTTCTATTTGATTACAGATCATTGGCCTTTAATGGTTTTGTTAATAGTACCAACTCTTTCGCACCTCGGACAGCGCAAGAATTATAACTTTGGCTTCTGATATTGTGTAATTATCAGTATGAGTCGTTGTACAGGCCCATTTCGCAACATTCTATCGCTGGCTTCTTGTCTCAGATACCGAATTTTTCGGACACAGCGCTTGATTCACCTGAGGAATTACATTTTCAAATCTATACTGGTGATTTTAAAAGTCTTCAAAATTTTCATCTCGATTATCAGCCTATTGCCGCAGAAACTGCTTCTGACCCAGCTCTGTAGTTTGTATTGCAGTACGTACGACACTGGGTAGCCGCGCGCTCTCAGACGCCTTGCCACGGTTCGCGCGGCTCCCCGCGTAGGAGGTTCGAGTCCTCCGTCGGATATGAGTGTGTGTGTGTGTGTGTTGTCGTTACCGTAAGTTTAAGTTGGATGAAGTAGTGACCTCAGCAGTTTGGTCTCATAGGAAGTTACCACAAATTTCCAAAAAGTATGTGCGACATGGGTGGCCACATACCTTGAAAGAAATTCGCCACAGAGAGGTGCGAGACTGTTTTTCACATCGTCACGCGATATGCACTTGGTCAGATGTTCTGCTGTTGCGTATAGAGAATGACGATGTATGTGTGGTGATTCCCCACTCCCTGCAACGAGAAGTTTTGGGTCGAAGACGTGTAAGTTAGCTGTTGAGGTTTTTATATTGGTAACGCCACGTAGCGCTCTGTATGAAAATCATTGGCTGTGCTGTGTGCAGTCTGTGGCTGGTTTGCATTGTTGTTGGCTATTGTAGTGTTGGGCAGTTGGCTGTTAACAGCGCGTAGCGTTGCGCAGTTGGAGGTGAGCCGCCAGCAGTGGTGGATGTGGGGAGAGAGATGGCGGAGTTTTGAAATTTGTAAGATTGGATGTCATGAACTGCTATATATATTATGACTATTAAGGTAAATACATCATTTGTTCCCTATCAAAATCTTTCATTTGCTAACTATGCCTATCAGTAGTTAGTGCCTTCAGTAGTTAGAATCTTTTATTTAGCTGCCAGTAGTGGCGCTCGCTATATTGCAGTAGTTCGAGTAACGAAGATTTTTGTGAGGTAAGTGATTTGTGAAAGGTATAGGTTAGTGTTAGTCAGGGCCATTCTTTTGTAGGGATTATTGAAAGTCAGATTGCGTTGCGCTAAAAACATTGTGTGTCAGTTTAAGCGCACTCACGTATATAATTTTTCTAAGGGGACGTTTCATATGTTGACCCTTAGCCGAGGATACCTCACTGGAATCTTCTGATTTTTTTCTTGTAGTTTGTGTAATTAGTGTAGCTATTGTTTATTGCTAGCGCGTATTTGTATAGAGAATTTCCTGTGTAATTGTAGTTTTTCATTGTTGTACAGTAAAACAGTTGTGACATGCATGTAGATTTGCCCCAAGTATTTCGCAGCTGTGCTTGCAATTAAGTAGACATTATTTCCATTGCTATGTTATCTTATTTTGCTCTTCAAATTGTGCTTTTCTGTGTTATCGTGTGAAATATTGTGACAATTATGGCGTGTGAAAAACGTAATACTAGGCTCCAAAGTAAACTGAGAAATGACAGTGAAGACGAAAGCAGTGTGTTAGCGCCACCGTGTAATGAATTAACTAATGTTCAACATAGTAATTTGGTAATTGTGCACAGGGAAATGGAGCGGGCGGCATACAATGGCGTAGGCAGTGAAACAATTAGTGAACAGGGAAGCAGTATCGATCGATCGCTCGGCAACAGCTCGCCTCAGGAAACCGAAATGACAGGACACAATTTTGCAAATACTGTAGATTCAGGTTTTGCGTCCTCACCGTTTTCTCAAATAAGTCAAGACACATTTTCTGCTTGTCAAAATGTGAATGTTGCCGGTGCAAATGCACTGCCGAAAAGCGTAGAGGAACAGATTCCAGACACTAATGCATTGTTATTACAGCTAATGCAACAAATGGAACAAAATAAGAGACAAACACAGTAAAACCTTCAAACGTTAGACACAATGGAACAACACCAGAGACAAACACAGCAACAGTTAGACACAATGGAACAAAATCAGAGACAAACACAGCAAAAGCTTCAAAAGTTAGACACCACACTTGAACAAACACGTGAAGATTTAACTACTGAGTTACATAACATTGAATCGCAATGTCAAAAAGTCTGTAATGAAGTAAACACACAAATTTGTGAGCATTTTCAACCAATTTTTTTGCGGCATGAAAATGCATTACAGAATCACGAAGCAGCCATAAAAGAACTGCAAACCATTGTTCATGAAAATCACGACACCTTGCAAGCTAAAATTGACTCAGTTGCAGCTACCGATTCGGTTTCGCAACTTGCAAAAACTCAGGACAACTTAAAGGACACAGTAGATACTCTGAAACTTGGTTCAGTAAAACACACTGAGGAAATAAGCACACTATCGGAGAAAGAAGCCGAACTTTTAGATCAGTTCCCTAACTTATCTACAAAGGTAGATGATGATCTGAATGACACAAGACCTGTAGCCATCACTGACACAGAAGAGTATGAACAAATTAAGAAATTCAAACAAAATCAGAATCCAATTAATACGCAACACAAAAGAGAAATCCGGGAAGTACAAGATCAGTTGGCACAAGTAATACAAGAATTATATATTTCAGAGGACACTCGCGCTCCAGTACGGGTAGAGGGACATGAAAATACGGAACAACCACAAAATAGTAACACAGGACACTTCGGAAATTATGAAAGAAATTGGCAAGGCACACCGAATTTTGAGATGGAACCGCCGAAACGACGTAACAATGACCGACATGTGACTCGCCGTCATGATGATTTTGACTATAAGCTGTGCATTACTACACGTAAATTCAAAACATTTAAGAATACTGGCAACGTCATTCATCCACAAGCATGGCTCCATCAATTCTCTCATTGTTTTCCTCCCAACTGGTCGTTAGAACACAGATTAGAATTTATGTGTGGCTACTTAGAGAATGAACCAGCTGTAAGATTGCGATCGGTCATTCACGATTGTCACAGTGAAGGAGAATTTTATCATGCCTTCCTCTCAGCATATTGGTCTCAAGCTACACAAGACCGAGTAAAACACTGCATCATAATGATGAAACATTTCGAACAATCTGAATTTTCCAGTCTTGTGAAATATTTTGAAGACATGTTGCACAAGAATCAGTACCTGTCAAACCCATACAGCCCCTCAGAACTCATCCGCATTTGCTTAATCAAATTACCTGAACATTTACGACATATTATTTTGGCAGGACGTTGCAAAGACGACATTGAAGCTTTTCAGGGACTCTTACAAGAATTAGAAATTGACACTGACAATCGCGGAATGCGAAACCAGGAACACAACAATTGCAGGTCACATCCGTCACAATCCCACGATGAAAGAAATAATAACTGGACACAAGGCTATTCTTACAACGTAAATCGTGACGAAAACAGACACCACCCGTATGACAACCACTGGCAGAGTAATAGTTACAGAGAAAATTTGCATTTCCGTAGTAATGAATATGACAGAGACAATCATAGAAACAGACAATATGGCAACTAGAACTATTATTATCACGGGAGACAGAATAACTTCAGACGCAACGGACCACCGTGCAGTGATAATTCAGGGAGAAATTCTCCACCACTTAAACGACAAGAAAGAAACTACAGGAACTACCGACATGACGACAGACGATATAATCGTAACGACAGACTTGAATTGCATCAGAACTGGCGAGATTCATACAGAGCAGGACTCTCTCGACAAGGTGAATTTGTAGAAGTTAGGTCTCCTAATCCCAGTAACGACGCGCGCCAACAAAGAAACAGACAATGACTCGCACCGCAGGCAACCACGTGCGCCCGCTGGCCCAGGGAAAAATAACATAGACGTTAACCTTGAGGAAAATTCCAGTATTCTTCACCGACGTATACCACATGATAATTGCGTTAAAGTTGAAACGCTGCATACTAGGAAGAGCAAAGGGTTACACCACATTTCATGTGTAAAATCATTTATTGAGAGATAATTTGCTTTTTAACGTAGTCTTTGCTTTAAATTTTTTACCTTACATTACTAGTATGCTTGTCAGACTTAGAATTTGTTAACATGCAACAATGTTTGAAGTTAAACATCCAGACAAGAACCAAGAGAACTTATTGAAACAGAAATTATGAATGCATTGTTATAGTGAACAGACGTCACAGTGTTATTGTGTGTGTACATTCTTGCTTGTTAGTTGCACGATTACGTAACGACTATAAGGCTTACATACTTAGAACATATACTGGTACTGCTAATGAGACTTTAATGCAACATTTTGGTTTACTTGAAAATACATTCTGGATTTAAAGTACTTTCTGTGAGATACCAGACGACACAGTGGTTATGTGACAACTACACGGTTTTATCACGACGCTACTAATGAGTGATACAATGTTGCTTTTGCGGTGTTTCTGTTTTATACCTGCACAGTTTTTCTGCATTATTCTGGAAAGTAAAACATGTGTTAGTAGTAACTTTTGTGGTATAGCAACAATGAGACAGCCTTTTTCGTGGCACCACAATACGTTACTGTACAGTACTTTCTTCATCATGCCAATAAGTATAATAACTACGATATCTACACGCAAAGCATTTAACTTTTGTTTATCATGAGATAAGTACATTGACTTCTGCAGAACTTAGCTTACGGAGGACGATAACTACGACACTTCCACAGAAATTATGTTGCAACAAGACGCACAGTTTAGCGCTACAGGACACATATTTGAGTGATTAATTTTATACTTAAAACATTTATTTTTAAAGATTTTTGAATTACAAAGAAAGTTTTCTGTGATACATTTCATTCCATTGCTGTAATCTGTGACATCTGAGGGTATAATTACAATAATCCTCAGGGGGGTACACGCTTACTTTATGTACCATGTTTTTGGCAAGCACAAGGAGCCCTAGCTAATATGGTATTTGCTTATACAACTTTACATTTCGGTACCATATTTCTCTAACACATAAATTACACAGCTATCTGATCATTTAACTGTGAGACAAACATTTTTTTTACTGCATCAGTGACACATGATTACGCAATTACACAGTTGGATAATTTCATACTTATGAAATTGTATTTTGTCTGTACTTTGTGAACTGTTCATATTTTTTCGGAACCATTGTGATACTATGAGAGCTTTGAATGATATATTTGATATGGGATCTTGATTTTTATAGTACGTTTGAGGTAGATGACACTATTTAAATGAGCAGAGAATTTTCTTTAAGTTTTGAAATTATTGCAGAAAGCTACGACGTTTTCAAGATTTGACTGAGGTGTTATGATGTTATTATTACGACGACGATGTGTATTATGCTGCTGAGGTATGTTTATGATCAATAAGATGGTGCTACCGTATATGAGGAATTTGATTATGCTATGTATTTCTTATGATGAAATATTGAAGAAGTGTCGACGAATATGTATATGTGTAATAAAGTAAGGAGTAATGAACAGTGGTTAGGGTCTCTGATATGTGAAAAAGAATGTTGGAAACCAAGAATCGTACTTTAAGAATTATGAAAAGTGTGTACATGCGTGAATGTATTACAATGGTGTCAAAAATTTTTTGGACACTGTTATATTTATAGGATTTTGTTTCTACACTTTTCTACTGTAATTTCTCGACATTTGAAATTTTACTTGTATATGAGACTGTCACTGTAGTGCAAACTGGTGTCGTAAATATTTCAGTAGGAAAGTTAAGTGACCACCTACACGTAATGAATGCGTCATGGGCAACCAGTTGCGTGACAATCGCCTGGAAAAAAAAGCCATTTGTGTGTGCCTTTCAGAGGCACAGGTGAAAAAAAATGGGCCATTATCCTCGCTATTGACATTCCTTTGTAGAAAGCATCGCAAATACGACACGCTCAAACTTGAAAACATATGATAATACTGTGGCACTCTTAATTTATTATATTTACTGAAATGCCTAATGAAATGACGAGAAATATTTTTATGTCTATACACCTGATTATGACTACTGTCTTTCTAGTTGAGAGATTTCTTACTACCTTATGAAATGCCATATGGCTAATGAATGATGTTTCGTGCCTTCCTTTGTACATATTTGCTCATTTTCTTTAGTATCTAGTTTCTAGCTGCACTGCAGCATTGGTTATTATAAAATTTAATAGATGTACTAATATCACTATTTTCTGTCTACAGACCCAGTAAAGAATACGTTTCTCATATATTTTCTTAGAAAAGAGAGCACAAATAGACATTTCTCTTCACAGGAATTGCATAAATAATTTTTTTTATGACTTGGTAACTTTCTTGTAGAGTAAGTTTTTGTGATGCATCACCCTAGTGTTAAGATGTGACATAGGTATTAGACATGGCCATTTTTAATGTAATATTTTTTTTTAACTATGTCATGTTTAGATATAAGTTATTGCATTTGCTGCTGTTGTTTGCCAGGCATAGTACTACTAAATTTCACTTTACATTACTCTGTTAAGCCAGTTTTACTACGAATTTATTTTTCTTGTTTGCTGCGCATTGCCTTATATTAGTTGTAATATTGCATTTGCTTTACTAATTTATGCTGCTTGCTTTGCCATTTGTATTTTTTATCATTGCTGTTTGTGTTAATTTTTTTGTGCTGCTGCATTGCCTCGTTCCTTAGTTTAGCATCTGAGCTCAGTAGATTTAAGTTAGCTTAAGATGGGGTAGGCTATATGACAGAACGAGTTGTGATGAATTGGAAGAAATGGATCGAGAAGCTATAAGAAAATGGTTTGGCCAAAAAAGCATTTTGAAAGAGGAAATGTGCAAGAAAGTAGGGTTTAGGGACAACAGGTTTAGGTACGATTTTCTTGGAAATAAATGATGAGGTAAGGTAATGGAAAATAAATAATGAGGTAAGAAATATGTGAACATATAATTACAGAAAGCATGCTTGGATAGGATTTTTTTGGTGGAAACAAATATTGAAATAAGACGAAAGATCTATGGAATGAAGTTTTAGGTTGGACTGCAGTACCAAATGTTACACTGAAAACAAACCCTGTCATTTCCTCTTGTGTTATTCTGCTATGTGTTTATGTACTCTTGTATATTTGTGTTTTTCCTGTCTTTATGTGTTTAGCTGATATGAGTTATGTTGTGGAATTTTTCTAATAATATGTTATTTTCTTTATAAAGATGTTTAGACATTATTTATTCTGTTTTGTTTTAATGCTCATGTGTGATGTTGATGTTTCAAAAGTTATTCTGATATTTTATGTATTTACTTATGTCATAATTCCTGTAACATTGATGTATATGTTTATTTCTATTATTTTGTAAAGTCTGTGTTATTACAAACGTTATCTGTATTGTTATGTTCTTTAATGATGTATTTTGTACCTTTGTTATTGTATTCTTATGTTATAAAATTGTAATTGACACCAGTTCATCAAATTAAATAACTTGTAAGTTACATTTCACTGCACACGTTTTTGTTGGTCATAGTATATGGACAACATGTGAGAAGTAGGGACTGTTAGTGTTTACACGTGTATTAATAATGCACCAAGGGACTGGATAACAGCATTGCTGATTAGATTACATTAGGTTAGATTAGATTAATACTAGTTCCATGGATCATGAATACGATATTTCGTAATGATGTGGAACGAGTCAAATTTTCCAATACATGACATAATTAAGTTAATTTAACAACATACTTAAGTTAATGTAACAACTTTTTTTTCTGGTTCTAAGGACAATTCCAAAAACTTTGTGAGTGCACAAGTGGTGGTTATGGACTTGCTATATTGTCTGCAAGACTCTTCGATGGTGATTGTGCACCTGCACAGTCGCAGCAGATGGCTGCTGGGCATCTCTACAAGGACTACAGTGGGTCTAGACCTTTGATGATCCATCAATACCATTATTTCTACAAGGACTGCAGTGGGTCTGCACCTCTTGTGGCCCACCAATACCGTAATCTCTACCAGGACTACAGTGGGTCTACTCTGTGACGACCTACCTACCAATATTCTTCAAAACTTCGACTGACTCTGGGGTGGGTTTGCTCTGTTGTGGCCCATTACCTGTCTGCATGTTGGAAGGACAACACTACTTCTTTAACACTGCATGGAAATCCACTACTTCCGTGTGCATTTTCTTCTACTGCTCAGACTTTGAGAAAAACACTGCTATTTTACCATGATGAACGATCAGGACTGTCTTCATGGACTATGAGAAAATTTTAGCTTTTGACCAACATTGTATCAATAAGTGTGTGCATTTGATTTCTTTGTTATTGTAATTATGAAAAATTTTATCAAATCATTATTGGCCACTGCCCAAAACAATTTGTAAAATTTTTTGTGGGGAGCATGGGGGCTATGTAAGTAGGCTGTTGAGGTTTTTATATTGGTAACGCCACGTAGCGCTTTGTATGAAAATCACTGGCTGTGCTGTGTGCAGTCTGTGGCTGGTTTGCATTGTTGTTGGCTATTGTAGTGTTGGGCAGTTGGCTGTTAACAGCGCGTAGCGTAGCGCAGTTGGAGGTGAGCCGCCCGCAGTGGTGGATGTGGGGAGAGAGATGGCGGAGTTTTGAAATTTGTAAGATTGGATGTCATGAACTGCTATATATATTATGACTATTAAGGTAAATACATCACTTGTTCTCTATCAAAATCTTTCATTTGCTAACTATGCCTATCAGTAGTTAGTGCCTTCAGTAGTTAGAATCTTTTATTTAGCTGCCAGTAGTGGCGCTCGCTATATTGCAGTAGTTCGAGTAACGAAGATTTTTGTGAGGTAAGTGATTTGTGAAAGGTATAGGTTAGTGTTAGTCAGGGCCATTCTTTTGTAGGGATTATTGAAAGTCAGATTGCGTTGCGCTAAAAACATTGTGTGTCATTTTAAGCCCAGTCACGTATATAATTTTTCTAAGGGGACGTTTCAGACGTCAAGGTCATTTGGGTGTAGTTCACGCGAAACAACACACCCGATATCATTTTACGAGTACTTGGCACGTCACGGATGCTCAGATTGAGCAAATCAGCTCTCGTTGTGATGTTTGTGCAGAACATCAATCATCTGCACTTCAATGCTACTTGAGTGATCACGTCCGTCCTGACCATGGCAATGCATCAATAATGATTTCAGGGTTCATTCTGGAACATGCGTCGGCTGTTGGTGACAGACAGATAAAGTACATTTTCTTTTGTTGTCCCCATGACGTCCCCTACTACTGCAGGTACGGTATCGGCTCTGTCTTGAAGGTTCATTGTACCATGCCAAAGAGCACATTTCACGTCACCCAATTTTCAACAGTTTTGTGCCGCCAGTGGCATAAAGCCTCCTTTTCATCCTCAGTGTAACAGTGAAGTGTAAAGTGTAACAGTTCAAATGTTTAAAAGTCACACGGAGAAACTCCATTTCTTCCATGCACGGGGACAAGCCCTTTCTTTCTCCCTAACGCTCCTTGTCGCGTGACGCGAAGTCGCCGGCTTAATTGGTACATGGTCGTCGCTTCTGTGCCCTGCTGCTCTTCTGCGAGGGCTGTGGAGCAACTTTGCTGTGCTGTGTCGGACAAAATTTCAGATGTAGGATGAAGTATTGTTCAGACAGGCTATGGAACATGCTGTCATAACAATAGCTTTAAGAATTTCTTATTACGTCTCACAAGATGCCGCTGGGCTGCATCGGCATCATCAGTCGTAGCTGCGGTCAGTCGGTGACTCACTCTGCCGTAGAATGTTTGTCCGCGGAGCCAGCAGCAGTCATCTCGACCTCGCCGACGTCGGCTTTCGTGATGCAGCCTGAGCAGACGTCCACGGAAGCGTCACCCCCAGACAGCCATCACTCTTCCCCAGAAGATACCTGTTCCGGCGCAAGGTCAAGCACCGGAACGCCAGGCGGGAACGTTAGAGCAGAGAGGTCTATGACATGGTGTCAGCCAATTGCACGCTGACCGACCTCTTTCCAGGACGACCACGTGATGGCAGCGTCATCTACACGAAGAGGATATAAGCGCAGCGCCGCCTGGCCGCGCCCCAGTTCGCCGAGCTCCACAGCGGCGAGTTGAAGAATAGGCCCTTGTATAACAGCGACTTAGGAACTGTATAAACTGAAGAGGTTTCTTATTTTATCTGTCACCCTTTGCCTGCGACACACCTGTATTTCACAGAGTTAAGTATGATTTCCTTTTGCAGTAACCTGCATTAATACGATTTGCTTGAATTGTTGTCTAGCAGTTCGAGAAATCAGGTTTCATAGGCAGCCCTAACTTGACGAGTAGGCAGGACACAACAATATCCTTGCTGTCTGTCCAAAACAGGCTCTGCATCAGTGGATGTGGCTGCCCACACTGCGGCTCGTTTCTCGGACGGTGTTCCCGATCACTCGCAAGGTAGGTACCGGGATGCGGTCAGGTAGCTGCTGTCGGCTGCCTTTCCACTCGCTCTCTCTTCGCCTACGTCCAAATTCAGTCTCCCCCCCCCCCTTCGTCACGTGACACAGCACTGAACGACGACGGTGCGGACGTTGGGAAGCAGAAATGTGTTTTCCGATGTCCTAAGTACTGTGCGACAGTTGGTACCTCGCGACGGAACCACAAGAGGAAATTGTCGCTGCCAGAAACAACGACGGCTGGGAGACGGAGGCGCAGACACTCTCAAAAGAGTTCCCATACGCCACCGCATCAGCACGCCTACTTACGTCTGAGTGCGGTGCCACTCAGCCCAGTTACCAGTCATCGCCGAAGAAGACAGCATATTCTCTGTACCGAGCCAGCTTCATAAATGTTTATCATCAGCTGTACTCTCTCAGAAGGGACTCGTTTCCTGTTCTCTGTCAACTGATACGTTAAAAGTCCCGTGAGTAATAAATACGTATGACATTTTTGTGGACATCTTTTCAAACAAAGTATTTCGTCTTATACAGTAAGAAATACAACACGTTTTTTTTTTCTCAACCAGTTTCGATTGAATAACTGTGACATTTCTTGTGAGACATAGTGGAATATTCCCTCATCAGCCCCTGCAGGTTTCGTGGAGCTCCGATAGATGCTACACGTAGCCTTCAAAATGGCGTCTGTAATGGTGGTGCGTTCGAAGCAAAGAGCTCTCATTTTTGGAATCAAATCTTCACTCACAGCGGAGTGTGCGCTGATATGAAACTTCCTGGCAGATTAAAACTGTGTGCCGGACCAAGACTCGAACTCAGGACCTTTGCCTTTCGCGGGCAAGTGCTCTACCGGTTGAGCTACCCAAGCACGACACACGCCCCGTCCTCACAGCTTCACTTCTGCCAGTACCTCGTCTCCTACCTTCCAAACTTTACAGAAGCTCTGCTGCGAACCTTGCCCGCGAAAGGCAAAGGTCCTGAGTTCGAGTCTCGGTCGGGCACACAGTTTTAATCTGCCAGAAAGTTTCAGCTCTCATTTTGTTTCCTTTGAGTCAAAAACAGAATCGAAAATATTCGCCGGTGTTTGCAGAATGGCTGTGGAGACGTGGAAGTAAACAAAAGCACTGTGAGTTGTTGGCCGAGGCGTCTGTCATCATTGTCTGTTATAGTAACAGTGTTGCGCAAACCTGCCCGATCCCCCGTGTGCCGGCCGGCCACATACAGCCGTGACTCCTGCATTGTTGGAACTTGCGGACACTCTCATTCGAGGTGATCGGCAGGCCGCAATCAGACACTTTGTTTCTCGACTGGACGTCTCTGTTGTTAGTGACGACACACTCGTCCACCAGAACAGGTACTCGGAGATTTGTGCCCGCTGCGTTCCTTGCCGCATAACAGAAAACCATAAGGGCAATGAAGAACCACGTGTGCAGAATTGCTTGCGCATTACGACGCTGATAGTGACAACTTTTTGTCGAATTTTGTCAAAGGCGGCGAAATGTGGGTTCATCACTTCGAACCGGAAACAAAACGACAATCCATGGCCTGATGCCACCACACTCCTCCTCCGCCGGAAAAATTCAACATCGCACCCGGTCTTCTGGGAGGGGATTATTCTGTTTGATGTCCTCCCTGATGCTGCAACGACCAGCTCTGAAGTCTATTGTACTACCCTCAAGAAATGAAGAAACGACTTCAGCGTGTTCGTCGCCAAAAAAAAACACAAACGAACTTCTCATTCTCCATGACAACGGAAGGCCTCACATGAGTCTGCCCACCAGAGGGGAGATCACAAAATTTCATGCAACTGTCCTTATCCATTCCACAGTCCGGATCTTTCACCATCCAACTTTTTGACCCAATGAAGGGTGCACTCCACGGGAAGCAGTGCTTGAATGATGGGGAGTTTACTGATGCAGCAAGGCGTTGGCTCTGATGTTGACTAGCAGAGTTGTACGATGTGCGCATATAGGCCCTCCGAGTAAGGGAGGCATTGAAAGGAGACTATGTTAAAAAATGGGGATTTGTAACTATTAGAATAGGGAGTAACATGGTGTATTGGAATCCTGAATAAAATCAACCTAGTGCATTGCTTATTAAACACCTCTACTACTTTACGTGTTGTAGAATGACCCGCCAATATGTCGACGAGAGTTATTTTGTCCGGTACAACGGTCACGATCTAATAATTGAGGCCCTGTGTGGGAATCATGAATGGTGCAGGCATGAGGGTTGTAATCACGTGACTTATGGACAGTTTCATCGGTACTGCAGATGGGCTCAGATAGCCGAAATGGTTAAATGGCTCTGAGCACTATGGGACTCTACAGCTGAGGTCATGAGTCCCCTAAACCTAACTAACCTAAGGACATCACACACATCCATACCCGAGGCAGGATTCGAACCTGCGACCGTAGCAGTCACGCGGTTCCGGACTGAAGTGCCTAGAACCGCACGGCCACCGCGGCGGGCCCGAAATGGTTAAGGCGGCCGCTGGCGATAAGCGCGAGATCTGGTTTCGAGTCCCGGTCCGGCACAAATTTTCGTGTATCGCGAACAGATGACGTCAATGCATAGGTGCGGAATGCAAAACTATTTCGTAATGTTCCTTCAGACGTGCATGCATGTCTGTGGGAGATACAGGCCCTATATGAAAAACGTTGCAACCGTCAATGATTTATCACAAAATGTTTTCCAGCTGGCTCCTTTCTTTCGTTCAGTAGATGCTTCGATGTCGCTTGTACACGAATCAGTTGCATGTAAATTTCGGATGCTGGCCGTCGCTTGTAAGCTTTCAACGCTTCCCGTTTTTCTTCAGTAGCAGTGTTACACTCGTTACCCTACCAAAATGGTGAAGGTGTGCTAGCCGGACAGAATGGAGTACACCGTGGGATCGCGGTGTCGGCTGCACGTTCCATCATTTGCAGTAAATTAATGTTCAATTTCATTGCCCGGTTCAGGACAGTTGTTCAGTTCATCCCCAATCTTCTCTTGATATACCTCCTAGGTGGCTTCTCTAGTATTCCATTTTAAATGGAAGAGTGTTTTCGTCGGCACGCGTGCGAAATGATAGCGTTATCAAAACTGGTACGTTGTCCGAGACCAGGGGGGTCCTACAGTATATCCCACGTGGCGGAAACCGATTTGATAGGATATGAGAAATAAATGTCCATTGCACAAAAAAAGTTGCCACTCGTCATGGTCAAACAAGCTCTTTAATTATTTTCTTATTAAACACTGACCTACAGACGTTTCCCTGACAAAGACAACTCAAACTTGACCTATTCATTTATTACCCACAATATACAAGCCGAACGCAATGTGACTGCTTTACATTGAGAATATGACTTCCAATAATTAACACAAAAGAATTGCCCTAAATCGTAAGAAATCCTAACAATAATACAAACCCAAAAAATATTAAATTAAAGAAATATGAAACTACCTCCAACTATGTTAACTGCCTAAACTCATTATAATTACGAATCCCGATAGTTGAAAACCGATTCTTTTTCATAAGTCACTTACCTCACAGAAAATCTTCATAACACGAACTACAGAAATTATAACAAGTAGCAACAACATCCAGGTAAATAAAAGGATTCTAACTACTATGGACTCTAACTACTAGGACGCATATGGTTAGCAAAAGAAAGATTTTGTTGAAGAGCAAACAATGTATTTAGAAAATTTTACGTTATTCATGTGACATCCAGCTCCAAAAATTATAAAATAGTCAATAATTCCACTACCCACACATTATCAACAACATCCATCGTCATACATTTTCTCGCGCATTTTCTTATAAACACATTATTTCATCTCACTTTACATTGCGTGTCCTACCAACACAGAGTCTCCACTAAGAAAGTCATGTCCATGCAGTTCCCTATCCACTCGCTAACTGCTAGTCCGTCCAACCACAGAACCTCTTGCCGAGGGGGCAGAACGCTGTCAGCGATATTAACACATTCTATAGCGTTGCCAACATACAAACAGGCTACTTACAAGGTAAATGTGAATAATTAAATATAATTAATATAATTAAAATTTATAATTATTTATATATAATTATTTATCATTCAAGCAAGCAAGCAGTATTATGTTGCGACCATTGCCAAAGTCTAGGTGAATTTACATGACAGCGTAGTGGAAGAAACGTTAAGGGTCATCCTTAATAGTGTTTGCATGCTGTACTACTGCGTCAATAAAATTAATTTCATATTGCGCTCGACCACAGATTAATTTTGAAGCTTGTTATACTTTAATATTGCAAGCATCGATAACACAAATGTCAGTATCGTAAAATAAAACAATTTGAACCTGATAAATTTGCATTTTTGAGATGTTTCACTTTAGTGCTTCGTTAACTCGCCCAGTAAGTAAACAGTGATAAGTCATTGCGACCCGTGTTAAGTTCACTCAGTTGGCAAGGAACGGCTGGCCGTTGTGGCCGAGCGGTTCTAGGCGCTTCAGTCTGGAACCGCGCGACCGCTATGGTTGCAGGTTAGAATCCTGTCTCGCGCATGGATGTGTGTGATGTCCTTAGGTTGGTTGGGTTTAAGTAGTTCTAAGTTCTAGGGAACTGATGACCTCAGAAGTTAAATCCCATAGTGCTCAGAGCCATTTGTACCATTTGAACTAATGAGGTTTCCTTAACTGAATTATGATGGAAGCGGTGATCAGCATTTATTTTCGGTGTGGTCTGGTAGAATTGCCGCAGTGGTAACACCGGCTCCGGTCAGATAAGGTCTGTCGGGCTGGACTAGCACTTGGATGGATGACCATCCAGTCTGCCTAGCGCTGTTGGCAAGCGGGGTGCACACGGCCCTTGTGAGGCAAACCGAGGAGCTACTTGATTGAGACGTAGCGGCCCTGGTCTCGGAAACTGACATACGGCCGGGAGAGCTGTGTGCTGACCACATGCCCCTCCATATCCCCATCCAGTGACATCTGTGGGCTGAGGATGACATGGCGGCCATTGAGCCTTCATGGGCTACCCAGACGAAGTTTAGTTTAGTTTAGAAATCTGTAACCCGTCACCGGATGTGTCACCTGATACCACCCTTATCTTATCAATCATCTTGATATAAGGTCTGGTAGGAAGTGGATATCAAGCAAAACATTTGAATTTGTAATGACCTTAACTGTACGAGAACGTAACAGCCCACACCTCATCTCTTGAGTACTAGGACTAGAAAACATGTTCAAAAAAAGAATTCACCTAAGAAGCTACACCGTACTATTCGCAATCATCAGGGAATCACATTATACCAGTGAAGGGGACAGACACGCACTCAAAGCGCGGCAGAAAATGTTGAGATACAAGAATGTGAGAAGGTTCTCAATTACACTACACTGACCAAATAATTGATTTCTTTTGGCGATACATGGCTGGAAGAGCATATCTGAACGGTACTGCTCAACACAAGCAGAGACTGCCACTGACCGAGTTCGAATTTAATGTTTTGCAGGCCATGGCATCAACCCTGAACTCTCACGTGATACAGTCCACATGAATTTTCAGAGAAAGGAAGCACCTCGAAACTAAAATAACTCCATAGCTGCTACTAGAATGCCAAATATTCTGTGGCATTCATAGAGGAGAAAGAGACTCTTGAAAAACATTTGTTCGATGTGGGTTGTTTCTGACTGCATCACAACTCTCACTTGGTTCATCACACAAAGAAATTATTCCAAAATTGAATATTTAGATGAACCATCTGTATCACAATAACAAGGAAAACAGTCTTCGTAGCAGTTAGAGAGAATAAAGGGTACAGTGCGGGAACAGCTACTCGACCTGTAGTACAACTGACTGACCGAAAACCCAGATGGGGTCGCCACACAAACTCAGTGTCCCGAAACTTAAGAACTGAATCAGCGGTATGTATCAGAAGAATGACCAACACACATTCCTCATCGTAGGAGAGAAAATGAAATCCTGTTGTGGCCAGAGACACCCGTAGAACGTGTTATCCGTTCCTGCCGGATTGTATACAGCACCACGCATACTGCGGCTGTGGGTGAACTTTCTCAGTTAGTGACACGCCCCCAGTTCCTCACTCTCCCTGTGCCGTTAGAGCGCTGACAGGCCTCACAGTTAATTATTACTGCCAGCGTTCACTGAATGATCACCGAAACTTCTCTGCCCAGCGAGTGTGTGTGCAAAGCACAGTACCGGAGACACACTCCTTTTTACTTAGAAACTACCAGCAGGTCTGTTGAGATAGTTAAGAACTATCCAACAAGCGACCGCTGCGTTGATAAAGGGAAACGAAAGGTTAAAAATCCATGAACCCGGCGTGAGTGAGGTCGCGTACGTCATACCCGAGGTGTTTTGAAGCGATGATTATTGAATGTCATTGTTACCACACAAATCTTGCTTTCACAGTAGCTGGAGGTAAGGGAGAGGGGACAAGATCAAGTGTTGAGTTTATTGTTGTGCCAGCATCAGAGGGGGATACACATCCGCAGAGGTGGCTAGGGTACGTTACACCCGACCTTGTAGTTACGTTTTTGAGTTGTCAGCAAGTTTATGAGATACATAGTTATTTATAGCATTCTTTGATTTATTTCTAGATTTTATGTTTCTCAAGATGTCTTGCGAAGAAAATGAAAGTCTGCTACTAGAACTACTAGAAGAAGTTTCAGAACACTGTTCAAGTGCTATTTCCTGTGACTCAGGGAGCGAAGAAGAGAATGACAAATTTTCTCAAAGAAGTGAAGAAAGTGATTCGGAGCAAGAGGATATTTTGTATGATTCGGAAGAGCCAAAATCTGCGTTAGCAGTTCCTAGTCAGTTACCTGAGGTACAAAATGGAGGAATGGTTGTCCTAGGCAAAGTGTTCATATTCGTTGGAGAATATTATTGCCAATTCTCAAGGCGTAAAAGGTGCTGCAAAACATGCCAAAACAGAGACTGAATGTTTGAGTCTTTTTATAACAAACAGTTTGTTGAATACTGTACTTACACATACAAATAATCAAATAAGGAATATCAGGGGTAAATATCCGGAAAATAAAGAGCAGTACCACATGAACGATGCAACTTTGGAGGATTTGAAGGCATTTATGGGACCTTTGTATATAGCGGTCCTAAACCGCTCAAATAGACAAAACCTGAACGACTTGCGGCGTACAGATGGCACTGGAGTTGCAATCTTTCGGACTACAATGTCACTGCAAAGGTTTTACTTTCCCCAAAAATTGTTTGAGATTCGATGACAAGAACACCCGGGACAAAAGGTAGAAAACTGACAATCTGGCTGCTATAATGAAAACAAATAGGAATTTGACGTCCTATAATTGGTTCACTAGTACCCTCTTAGGATCCATCGCTTGAAAGAACATTCATTGACTTATGTCGGCACAGTCCGTAAAAACAAGCCAAGTGTACCTGAGATTTTCAAAACAGGAACAGAAGTATATAGTTCACGATTTGGGTTCCAGAATGACGTTACATTGGTATCCTACGTACGTAAAAAAAAATAAAGTTGTGCTGGTTATGTCAACTTTAAACCGTGATAAAAACAGACTAATCGACAGGTGATAAGAGAAAACTGGAAATGATTACTTATTACAATGCAACTAAAGCCGGTGTCGATGTCGCAGATGAACTGAGTGCCACTTATGATGTTTCCCGCAACACCAACCGTTGGCCTATGACAATTTTTTGCGGTATACTCAATATGGCTGCCATAAATGGCATCACATTCTAGAGAGGAAATAACAAAGATGACAAAACACACGTGAAACGCCGAGATTTCATTCGTAATTTAGGTTTGAATCTGACGAATAACAGTCTTCGCATTAGAGAAGAAACGTACATCTTCCAAGGGAAATTCGAAAGAGGACTGCTGATCAACTGGGAGAAACGTCATCGCCAGTTAAAAAAAAATTCTGGTGTAAATGTCCGGTGTGGAGACTGTACTGAGTAAAAAAGACAGGAAAGCAAGACATTGTTGTTCGAAGTGTGAGAAGGCAGTTTATACTTAGCACGCGAGTTTTATGTATGGAGAATGTGCTGATTGGTATGTGTAATGTTGCTGCTGAGCTAGATGATACCATAAGACCTTTTTTTTCTTTTTCTGTTTTATAATTAGAAGATAATATTATTCTGTTAATTAATTAAAAAATTGTAATTTTGTTTGAATTTTGTACGAAGAAAATGTTAAACTTCTGAAACTTGTAATTTTTCTGGAAAAATATAGACAGTTCGTTATTTCACCCAAAAAAACGGTTTTGTATTTTGAACATAGGATTTTACCTACTCATCTACTTTAATAGGCACCATTATTAATATCCCAAGTAAAAAAAATATTTAATACACGATTATAATATCAAAAATTCATCAGCCTCTCGGGTACCTCATACCAACCTAATAGCAGGTGTAACAATTTCTAACCTCATTCACGCCGGGATAAGTCCACAAAATAGGAATTATTTCTCCGATTGTATTGATCTCTTTCATTCCTATTGCTTACGAGACTCTAATGTGTATTAAATTCTGAAACATGTCAGTACGTGAATAGTGGTACGATTCACTCTCTGTCTGCATTTGTTCGGTGCTGATGAACATGGGAAAAATGATTTTCTCTGCAAAATTATTGACCAGAGATACCGCCAAAATGTATCTCAAAGCAATGTTGTACTCCCTTGTTGGATGTATGTCAGCTAGGCAATATGAAAATATTCACAAGACGGAACATTAGTCAAAAGAGCCCCCTAATACCGAAATTAAGGTCATTTATGAAGTCACATCCGCTAGCGTAATTTCATATGCCTACAACACCAGCTATCCTTTCACCTACTTTTGCATTTCCATAGTGCCCGAATGAAATAAACTTGTTCTACGAAAAGAATCAAAAATTTAATTTCAAAGTTCTTCGCTGTTAGTACACAGTTAATTAACATGATGAGGAGAGCAACTTTAGAAACCGTAATTCTCATAAGCGTCTTACAGAATAAAATGGTTTGTGGTGAGGAAATCTTGTGAAATATCACCTTTCACGCTACCGAGCGGTGTAGCGCCGTAGTCAGCACATTCAGGAGGACGACGGTTCAAACCCGCGTCCCGACATCCTGATTTAGGTTATCCGTGATTTCCCTAAATCGCTCCACACAAATACCGGGGTGATTCCTACGAATGGGGGGGGGAGACCGCTTTCCTCCTCGATCCCTCCGTCTCTAATGACCTCGTTGTCGACGGAAGGTTAAAGGCTAATCTCCTCCTCCCCCTGCTTTTCCTCCTTTTACGCCTCCTAAAATCAGTCAAATGCAGACCTTCGATGCAAGGTTTCGTTCCGTCCTCCACCTACCCCCCCCCCCCCCAATCCTGCGCAAAAGATAAGTAAATATAACATAATAATTAAGTAAACTAATAAAATGCAAGTAAATAAAATAAAATATTATAGTATAAAACGCTGTTGTGAAATGACGGAAGTGTTGTGTTGTCTAAATAATCCTCCATAGTGTAGAATATGTATTGCTTAACATGTGCTTTTTAGTTGCCATTCGAAATATTTGTGTTTTGGAGATTCCATTCAATGGCTTACGTAATTTGTTCGAGAATTTCATTCCTTGGCAGAGAGTGGTGTTTCGAGTTTTGTGTGGTCTTGTTAGCATTACATGCACAGAACAATTTACGTATCGTGGAGTGGAGAACTAAAGGGTAACCGGCCGTTCTTGCATTCTCAGCGGCCGCCAAATTAGGTGCACAGCAGGGCAAGAGATGTGGTCATTCATAATTAGGACCGGATTATATGCTTGACAAAAATTTTAGAATGTGCATGCAGATATGCATGGAAAATGCTTTAAAATGCATGAAAAGTGTCGAAATATGCAAGATTAGCATCTGAAATAAACACAAACACCCTTTCATCTGCAGAAGATTCTGGAAATATTTTTCTAATACCCTGACTCACAAATCTGACGATTGTAGAATGATTTACTCTTTCAAGTTCTTTGCAGGCCGCTAAATAGGAAGAAGAAGGCACTTCTTTTAAAGCACCAAGAATTAAATTTGCAGTGCAACGGCTACAAGTGTGTTGCTTCGTCACCTGAAACCCAGATAATGCTGTGATGAGTTCATTGCGAATTTCTTCCAGAACATATACGTAAATTGTCGGTATGTAATTTTTCACACAATGGTGATTCATCTGGTATATTTTGATTTAAGCAATATTTGCTCAGTAAGCCTTTGAGGACATGGTTTGTATGTTCGTGAAGAGGAATATTGCTTCCAATGAATGCTTCTCATAGATCCCTGTTAAACCGACTTCATTGGTTACTTATGGACAAATCCCTGCTACTGCAACTTTCTGTTGTCAGAAGTTGTTGTTGCCCTCCTTTCTTCTGCATTAATACGATATGAAGACTTATCTTGCCGGCCGCTGTGATCAAGCGGTTCTAGGCGCTTCAGTGCGGAACGCGCTGCTACTGCGATCGCAGGTTCGAATCCTGCCTCGGGCATGGACGTGTGTGATGTCCTTATGGTAGTTAGGTTTAAGTAGTTCTAAGTCTAGGTGACTGTTGAGCTCAGATGTTAAGTCCCTTTTTTTTAACTTGTCTTGACATGCTGGTCTATTTGAAACTTTTTTTTGCACGAAACGTTTTTCTCGCAAATTCGACAATATAAAACAATTCCGTCATATGTATATGTTCCAGGGTGGTCAGCTATCCACGAAACGGCGTTTCTTTTTCCGGGCGGCATAGCTGTGTACAGGTAAATAGGAAGCTAAACTGAACCATGGACGTGCGACTAAAAGGTTGCGTAGTGTAATTTAATTGTTGCTGACGCGTACGGAATGACACGGAGGGGATTAACCGGGGGCGAGGGCGCAGGAGCATTGAATCCGTCTGCTTGTTCCTGTTCCTCTTCAGTAATTATTTCACTAGGCAGTGGCCTCTCGGTTGGCGACTACACGCAGTTCTAGGTCGCGGTCAATCAGTGAGACATCAAAACTAGATCGAGCTAGAGACCTCCCGTGTACATTTTTAAATTATTCTAAACATAGTGCGAAAATGTGCATTGTCACTATTTCATAGTTAAAATATGCAAAAACAGGTGAAAAGGAGCCAAAAACGCAAATGCATATGAAACGTGCAAATGCATACAATCCGGTCTCCATTCATAATAGATTATGAAACACTCAGACCGCTGGGAAAGGGGTCAAGAGAATCTTAGCGTTTGTTTTATAAGAAGCTGCTTCAGTGCCCCGTCTTTCGCGACAGGGTTATGAACACAGAGCTGCTACTTTTTTATTTCCTCCCCTTTTCTTATTTTTATTTTTATTTTTAAGAAATTGTAACACGGACATTTTGCGCCACCTTTCTGCTCGGAATCACTCGGTCGGCGCAGCGTGGAGCGCAATCTTTGAGGCTGGCAGAAGCAGACCGCCTCGCCTTTCGTTCCACTCGCGAGCACACGTGGCCGTGAAGGCTTCGCTATCTGTCGGCAACACTTGTCGACCTGCTGATGCGCTTTCTCGCCTGGATGTAAACTTGCCTTCAATTCCATTCGACGTGTAGGAGCAGGATGGGTACAGGCGGTATCGACAGCAATTCCACGGCATGCTTTGCTTGTGGGTTTGTGTTGAAAGGCACGAGCGTCCAGATTGCAAAAGGAGTGTGGTATTTGCAGTTTTCTTCTCTCTTTTTCGGTGTGCCATGTCCTTTTCTTGAGGGCGCAGTACATTCGGAAATTGCTGCCTTCACAGGAAGGTTTAGCAGATCCTCCTTGGGCAGGTGGTAGTGATAGAATGAAACAGGGCCATGAAGGGCTGATAGTACATCCCATTAATGCGTCATCGGTACGCTCCTAACAGACCGCGCACACTTTTTATTGCGGGCTCCAATATTTACAAAAATTCTCACAACGTTATACCTCATTCCCGAATAACTCCGAATGGTACATTTTGGCGGAGGCTGGAGTTCTGATAAAGTAATGCTGCTTGCGACATTCTTTTACGCTGGTGACGCTATTTCTCATGGTACTCGTTAGGGAGCATTTCTAGAGGCGACAACAGTCTCGTGGTCAGCACGCCGTCTGCTGAAACAGGACTGATAGCAGACGTGTCGTTCTCCTGGCCAGAATGACCTCAGATTCCAACGGAATATTATCGGAGATTGAGGAATGTATGCCAGAAGGAAAATAAATAGTTACAAAATGTAGCAATAGATGGAGCTGTAAGCATCATAATTTAATAGTGATCGGCTACAAATGACAAATAAATCATACAACAATTCCTAAGGTGCACCTTTGACGTTAAACAAACTGCTCCACTCAGTGTGCATAGGTGTGCAGGTGTGATACTGTTAGTTACGTAAGCCCATCCACCACGGCAACGTCATATCACATTGGATAGGAAAACTAGTTTTTAACTGTCCTGAGGCCAAAAACCGCATAAAAAGCATTACTCAAGATGAAGGCGGATTATTAATTTCCGTGTGACTGACGCAAAACGTGTTCAACATACTGCCCACCGTTTCCTGCAACAAGTGAAATCGAGAAACAGCATGTTTCACAACTGATCGAAGTGTTTCCGAGGTCACGTTCAGAGCGTATTGCGCAATGCGTGCCTTCAATGGAGCTAAGTTCGCAATCGGAATACTGAACACATCTTTCAGATAGCTCCAAAGCCTGAAGTCACACTATTAAGATCAGATGATCGGGACAGCGAGGCTGTAGGGAAATAGTAGCTGATAATTGTAGCATTTCCGAAACGGCGCTTCAGCAGCTGCTTAACCGGATTTACAATGTGCGCAGGTGCGCCATCTTGCGTAAAAATGATCCCATTCACACATCCACTCTGTTGGAGAGCTGGAATGACGTGGTTGTGCAAAAGACACTCATTGCCCTTACCAGTGACGGTACAGGTAACAGGACCGAAAGCACCTGTCTCTTAGAAAAAAAAATATGGCCCTGTGATAAATGCTGCCGTAAACCCGCACCACACAGTGACCTTTTCAGGATAAAGTGCTACTGGTTGATTTGCGTGTGGATTTTCCGTTGCCCATATTTGACAGTTCTGTGTATTGACATATCCTGTCAAATGGAAGTTGGCTTCGTCTGCCCACGAAATCTTCCACGGCCAATCATTGTCCATTTCAATGCGAGGAAGAAATTCTAAACCAAGGGTCTCTCTTGCTGGCAGGTCGACAGGAAGCAAATCGTGCACATAGGTAATTTTGAATGGATAGCAAAGATGGATGTTTCGTAGGGCTTTACCCACCGTGCTCACGGATATGTCCAATGTTCGGGCAATTCTCCGTGCACTACAGGGTTGCACACCACCACTCGTCTCTTCCTGCATTGCTGTGGCCACTGCTTCCACTGACGTCGAATCAATTCGTTTCCTCTCTCTACCAGGTTGCACACCAAAAGAACCCATCTTTTCGCATTTCCGCATCTTTTTCTCCAGACCCACGGCAGGCATCGGAACAACGCCTTTTTTCAAACCCTTCAGTGTCCGGAATTTCTGCAGAGCGACATGTGCACAGTCATCATTCTTGTAATACAGCTTTACAAACAGAGCGCAAATCTGCATTGAGACAGTCATGGCGAACGTCGCAGACGCGAAAGGAGGAAAAGTCGTGTACTCGGCTTGTGTATATCAACTTCAATGCATCTTGAGCATGACAGGTATTTTCATTTACGTATTCTGACACATACAGCGCCATCTATTGATCAATTTTCACACAATTTTTTTCTTCTGTCTTACGTTTTCCCCCTTCTCCAATAATATTCCGTTGCAATTTTACGACATTCTGACCGGTGGTGTTATTTCTACAGCGTTTTGAAAGTTTAATTATAATCACCTTATAAACAACAGTCCGCAAGCCACCTAGTGGTCTGTGGCGGATGGTACTTTCGTTACCACTATCTGATCCATCCAACCCTGTTCCACTCGCGAATAGTGCGTGGGTAGAATGATTGTCGGTAAGCCTCTGTATTGGCTCTAATTTCTCGAATTTTCTCCTCGTGCTCAATATGCGATACGTATGTGTGTGTGGAGGGGGGTAAGTAATATGTTGTCCGACTCCTCCAGAAAATTGCTGTCCCGATATTTCGATAGTATATCTCTCCGGGATACACAACGCCTCTCTTGTAACGTCTGCCAGTGTACTTTGTTTAGCATCTCCATAGTGATCTCTCGCCAGCTAAACGATCCCGTGACGAAACGCGTCACTCTTCGTTGGATCTTCTCTGTCTCCACTATCATTCCTACCTGATAGGGATCCCAGATAGATGAACAATACTCAAGAATCCGGCGAATAACTGCCTTATAAGCCACGTCTTACATGGATGAATTACATTTCCTTAAGATTCTTCCGATGAATCTGAGTCTGGTATCTGCTTTTCCCACCAGCTGTTTTCTGTGGTCATCCCACTTAAGATCGCTCTGGATAATTACGCCTATACATTTTACGGCAGACACTGTCTCCAGCTGTTTGACATCAATAGTGTAGCTGTACAGTAGTGGATTTATTTTCCTACGTATGCGCAATATGTTAGATTTATTTACGTTCAGAGTCAACTGCCAGAGCCTGAACCATTCATCAATTTTCTGTAGGTCGTTCTGCAAATTCTTACAACCTTCTGGCCAAAAATAGTCCAAATGGCTCTGAGCACTATGGGACTTAGCTTCTGAGGTCGTCAGTCCCCTAGAACTTAGAACTACTAAAACCTAACTAACCTAAGGACATCACACACACACCCATGCCCGAGGCAGGATTCGAACCTGCGACAGTAGCGGTTGTGCGGTGCCAGACTGTAGCGTCTAGAACCGCTCGGCCACTCTGGCCGGCACAACCTTCTAGCGTTGCTACCTCTGTACACACAACTGCATAGTCTGTGAATAGCCTTAAAGAGCATCCGACTCTTTCTGCAAGATCATTTGTATATATTGTAAACAGAAACGGTCCTATCATACATCCCTGTGGTACTCCGGATATTACCTTTACATCTGTCGATTTTCTGCCGTTAAGAGCGACGTGTTGAGTTCTGTGTGCAAGGAAGTCTTGAATCCAGTCGCAAGTCTGCTCCGATGCTCCTTAAGATCGATTTTTTTTCATTAAACGGCAATGCGGGACGGTGTCAAATGCCTTGCTCATATCAAGGAACACGGCATAAACCTGAGCGCCGTTCTCTACTGTGCTGTGGACCTCATGGAGGAACAGAGCGTGCTGAGTTTCGCATGATCTCTGCTTGCGAAATACATGTTGACTTTTATAGAGCAGATGTTCGTTTTTCAAAAACGTCATAATTCTTGAGCATAAAGCATTTTCTATAATTCTACAATAGTTTGATGTCAACGATATAGGCCTTTCTTAAAAACGGGAAAGACCTGCGCTTTTTCCAGTCGTAAGATACCTTTCGTTGTTCAAGCGACTATGATAAATTGCTGCTAGACTTGGAGTAAGTTCTTTCGCATAATCTTTATAGAATCTTATAGATATCTCATCTGGTCCCGACGCCTTTCCACTACCAAGTGATTGTAGCTGCTTTTCAACTCCGCGATCGGTTATCTTAGTATCTGCCGTTTCGACGTTCGTACGACGACTGAAAGGAGGGACAGCGTTACGATCTTCCGCCGTGAAACAACTTCGGAGGACCGAATTCAGTATTTCGGCCTTCTCTCTGTTATCTTCCTTTTCGGCGCCATTGTCGTCGCTGAGAGAATGAATAGATGATTATGACCCAATTAGTGATTTTACATACGATCAAAATCTCTTAGGGTTTTTACTCAGGTCGGTTGACATCGTCTTACGTACAACGTACAACAAAGGGAAACTAGCACTGTCCAGCGGAGAGGCATTTAGACTGCGCTATGGTGGTGTCAAGTCCACATCAAAGAAAGGAAAGTACGTCCGGAGGAAATAACAGCAACCATAGTTCAGTGAAATAACGTTCTACACTAGTCTTCTTATGCTGCTATCTGTATTATTAATATGGGTAAAGCAATGGAGAGCTACAGATGACCATGGCTTGTAAGCAACAGAGTATACGCCTAAAGTTATGTCGGTTGCTATTCGTAATGTAACCGTCATGTGAAGTCTGGAAGGTGGAGAATCACGCAATTGAAACTAGCGCCAGAGGAAGGGAATCACCTGAGACTGTTCGGAACGACCAGTCTGAATATTACTTCGAGCAAATATGCAAAGAACCAAGGTGTGAGGCAACGTCTTAGACCGCCTAGGAATTGACAGACCCCAAAATTTCCTTAACAGTTAACGTGGAGTAAGGAACTACACTCCTGGAAATTGAAATAAGAACACCGTGAATTCATTGTCCCAGGAAGGGGAAACTTTATTGACACATTCCTGGGGTCAGATACATCACATGATCACACTGACAGATCCACAGGCACATAGACACAGGCAACAGAGCATGCACAATGTCGGAACTAGTACAGTGTATATCCACCATTCGCAGCAATGCAGGCTGCTATTCTCCCATGGAGACGATCGTAGAGATGCTGGATGTAGTCCTGTGGAACGGCTTGCCATGCCATTTCCACCTGGCGCCTCAGTTGGACCAGCGTTCGTGCTGGACGTGCAGACCGCGTGAGACGACGCTTCATCCAGTCCCAAACATGCTCAATGGGGGACAGATCCGGAGATCTTGCTGGCCAGGGTAGTTGACTTACACCTTCTAGAGCACGTTGCGTGGCACGGGATACATGCGGACGTGCATTGTCCTGTTGGAACAGCAAGTTCCCTTGCCGGTCTAGGAATGATAGAACGATGGGTTCGATGACGGTTTGGATGTACCGTGCACTATTCAGTGTCCCCTCGACGATCACCAGTGGTGTACGGCCAGTGTAGGAGATCGCTCCCCACACCATGATGCCGGGTGTTGGCCCTGTGTGCCTCGGTCGTATGCAGTCCTGATTGTGGCGCTCACCTGCACGGCGCCAAACACGCATACGACCATCATAGGCACCAAGGCAGAAGCGACTCTCATCGCTGAAGACGACACGTCTCCATTCGTCCCTCCATTCACGCCTGTCGCGACACAACTGCAGGCGGGCTGCACGATGTTGGGGCGTGAGTGGAAGACGGCCTAACGGTGTGCGGGACCGTAGCCCAGCTTCATGGAGACGGTTGCGAATGGTGCTCGCCGATACCCCAGGAGCATCAGTGTCCCTAATTTGCTGGGAAGTGGCGGTGCGGTCCCCTACGGCACTGCGTAGGATCCTACGGTCTTGGCGTGCATCCGTGCGTCGCTGCGGTCCGGTCCCAGGTCGACGGGCACGTGCACCTTCCGCCGACCACTGGCGACAACATCGATGTACTGTGGAGACCTCACGCCCCACGTGTTGAGCAATTCGGCGGTACGTCCACCCGGCCTCCGGCATGCCCACTATACGCCCTCGCTCAAAGTCCGTCAACTGCACATACGGTTCACGTCCACGCTGTCGCGGCATGCTACCAGTGTTAAAGACTGCGATGGAGCTCCGTATGCCACGGCAAACTGGCTGACACTGACGGCGGCGGTGCACAAATGCTGCGCAGCTAGCGCCATTCGACGGCCAACACCGCGGTTCCTGGTGTGTCCGCTGTGCCGTGCGTGTGATCATTGCTTGTACAGACCTCTCGCAGTGTCCGGAGAAAGTATGGTGGGTCTGACACACCGGTGTCAATGTGTTCTTTTTTCCATTTCCAGGAGTGTATTACCTTTCCGCCGGCGCTTCAGTCTGGAGCCGCGTGACTGCTGCGGTCGCAGGTTCGAATTCTGCCTCGGGCATGGATGTGTGTGATGTCCTTAGGTTAGTTAGGTTTAAGTAGTTCTAAGTTCTAGAGGACTGATGACCTCAGAAGTTAAGTCGCATAGTGCTCAGAGCCATTTGAACCATTTTTGTACTATTACCTTCGGTTTACGGCGACAACGAGAGCGCCGCAGATACATTTCACCGACAGCTGGTGTAGTGTCGCTATATAGATGTTGACTTCGAACCCGCGTGCCGGCCTGTTTCAATTGCTTATCATTTCTGCAGAATGTACTAATGCACATGTCCTCTGAATATGAATGTCCTGTCTCCAGTCGTTCAAGGCATTCTGTTTTTTTCTGAACATGAGTGTATAAACAATTAAATTTCTTAATAGTGTATAACATTCGATTCTGGTCAACAATTAGAAATCAATATGTGGAATCAACGATCAGCAGTAAAAAAGTTTGAATATCATATAGCATTATGAGGTAGGGTACTTAATAATTGCAGTCATATTAAAAGGAGAGAAAATTTATATGAGTCAGACCAAATGGAATGTTTATTTCAAAATATACTTACTTACAAACATTTAATTAATATACTGTGATCTATATGAATGTTATGACGATAAAAACACTAAAGCATGTCGATACTTACAAGCCTCCACTAGAGAGTTAAGGTGAGAAGGAACTACAGACATGATGCCAATAATCGTACATGCAGAGCAGGGTAGCGCTTTTTGAGGCTTTCTAAAATTTTTGTAATTTTTCTTACGCTACCATCCAGTTTTGTTCCACTCAAAAAAACAATTAATTGTTTGAAATTTGGGCTCAATAGTAGAAGAGGGAACAGCGTCCCTAGTACTCCGAAACTGCTAATCCGTTAAAGTATTAATTCTGTATGACACGTCTATTTCTGAAGGTTTCTTGAAATTATTGCATCCAGTCGCCCTTTTGCTTCTTAATTTTATTATCCGATTATCGATTTCGAACCGCCTAGCGATTCATTATCAGATGGAGCATATTTATTGCCTGCCTGCAGCAGTGTGGGAGTCGTGAAGCTGTGGCAAGATTTATAAACGCAACATGTAAGTACTGAGTGTGGCGAGAATTATTCAGACTCATTTTGTTGCGTTACTTACAGTTAAAAGAATCCGTTGGTCAGTTGTTGGTGCACACAGTATTCTGGAAAACATAATGAATGTTTTCCAGTGACGTTAATTTTACTTCACTTCACACACAGGTAACACGTTCCACATGCTTTACAAAACGTGAATAAACCAAGGAGTACAGCTAAAGTAATGTCAAAGAGTTTGTGTTAGGGCAGAGAATCTCTTTGTTCAGCTCTTGTAATACACACTGGGTACATTAAGCATGTGTCAGTTTCTCATTGCAAAAATAACATGCAGTTATATGGTAAAGGTGACGTGTGCTATTTGTAAAATCTATTAACCAGTCAGTTTGGAAGATATTACATCTACATTTTTAGCACTGAAATTTCGCTTGACATCTCAGTTAGCTTTTCTTTAACTAACATTGATCAATGCTTTTGAAATAAATTAGAAACATTACAGCATTACTTTTTACTTTTTTTTTAATAGTGAAATGTTTAGCAGAGTGGTATGAGGGAGCAAGAGATTTTCTGTGTGTGTGTGTGTGTGTGTGTGTGTGTGTGTGTGTGTGTGTTTTGTGTGTGCACAAGAAGGAGAGAGAGAGACAGAGAGAGGGGGTGGAGGGAGGGGGAGAGGAGGGGAGAAATTTTTTGGTTATTTAGTTTTCTAAGTTTAATGCTTCTTTGAAATCGAGGTCATTCATTGTTATGGGCGAAACTCTGTATTTGTACAAGGAAGTCCATTTTTACACCTTTGTCTACAACGTGTAGGAGATGGAGACTTTTGTTGGTGTTTCTAACCGAATGTTTTGTGCTATGTGTGCTTCAAAACTAGATCTACTTTAATTTTTAAAACGTAGTGCATCTGTGTGTTCTTTGTATGGAATTTCAAAGTTTCGTCCTGTTTGCACTATGTAGTAGCAGAAGCAGCTGTCACAGGTTAATTTATATATATATGCTACATTTTTGGATAGGTAGCTTGGCTGTTTTAGTGTCATGAACTATTTTGTTCTTTGTGTTGTAACTCGGTTGTTATGACAGGTATGTTTAGATAATGAAAATTAATTCCTTGTTGTGTTTGATGTTGAACTGTAAATTGTATTTTGGGATGTATATTTTTAAGTTTCTGAGATAAGCTTTCTAATTCAGTGAATGTCCCATTGTATAGTATCAACGTTATGTTGATGGTACCATATAACTCCATCGTATTTTCGCAATAGAGAAATTGGCATATACTTACCGTCGACAGTGTGTATGACAAGAGTAGAACAAAGGGACCCTTTACCCTAACGCAAACTCTTCGATATAATTTGAGCTGTACTACCTGGTTTATTCGCGTTTTGTAAAGCATTTAGAACGTATTACCTGTGTGTGAAGTATTGTAAAATTAACGTCACTGAAAAATATTAATTATGTGCACCAACAACCATCCAACGTATTGTAATTGTGGTGTCACCGCCAGACACCACACTTGCTAGGTGGTAGCTTAAATCGGCCGCGGTCCATTAGTACATATCGGACCCGCGTGTCGCCACTGTCAGGATCGCAGACCGAGCGCCACCACAAGGCAGGTCTCGAGAGACGGACTAGCACTCGCCCCAGTTGTACGACGACATTGCTAGCGACTACACTGATCGAAGCCTTTCTCTCATTTGCCGAGAGACAGTTAGAATAGCCTTCAGCTAAGTTAATGGCTACGACCTAGCAAGGCGCCATTTGTACCATTGCATGTATCTCAAGATAGTCTCACTTGTATCATCAAGAATGTTGTATACCAAAGGACGATATAAAAGTTAAGTGTTCTAGTAGCTACGTTCTTTTCTTTATCACAGTCATTACGAATCCTGTTCCAGACTTCGCGCCAGTCGGTGTGTGTGTACGTGTGCCCTTTCGGCTACCCGTCACTGTGGACTGGCTGCCTTGTCAGTCCACTACACTAATAACTGTAAGTAACGCCACAAACTCAATCTGATAACATAATTAATTGTCATCGCACTCAGTGCTTACATGCACCGTTGATACATCTCGCCACAGCTACACGACTTCCACACTGCTGTAGACAGGCAATAAATATATACCATCTCATGAACAGTTGCTAGGCGATTCGAAACCGGTAATGGGATATTAAAATTGAAGAACAAAACAAAAAGAGACTGGTAATTTCGAGAATTATTAACCACATCACAGTAAAACTCGTCCTTAATGGAGAAAAGTTTTCGATCTATTCGTTACCCAATGCAGGTGGTTTGTTTACTTCAGTCTCCTTACTAAACTTGTTCGAAGATCTTATTGGTGAGGTGATGTGACAGTTCAGTGACCCCAAGGAAGGTAGTGTGATAGCGTGAGAGACAACCAGAGTCAAATACACTCCTGGAAATGGAAAAAAGAACACATTGACACCGGTGTGTCAGACCCACCATACTTGCTCCGGACACTGCGAGAGGGCTGTACAAGCAATGATCACACGCACGGCACAGCGGACACACCAGGAACCGCGGTGTTGGCCGTCGAATGGCGCTAGCTGCGCAGCATTTGTGCACCGCCGCCGTCAGTGTCAGCCAGTTTGCCGTGGCATACGGAGCTCCATCGCAGTCTTTAACACTGGTAGCATGCCGCGACAGCGTGGATGTGAACCGTATGTGCAGTTGACGGACTTTGAGCGAGGGCGTATAGTGGGCATGCGGGAGGCCGGGTGGACGTACCGCCGAATTGCTCAACACGTGGGGCGTGAGGTCTCCACAGTACATCGATGTTGTCGCCAGTGGTCGGCGGAAGGTGCACGTGCCCGTCGACCTGGGACCAGACCGCAGCGACGCACGGATGCACGCCAGGACCGTAGGATCCTACGCAGTGCCGTAGGGGACCGCACCGCCACTTCCCAGCAAATTAGGGACACTGTTGCTCCTGGGGTATCGGCGAGGACCATTCGCAACCGTCTCCATGAAGCTGGGCTACGGTCCCGCACACCGATAGGCCGTCTTCCGCTCACGCCCCAACATCGTGCAGCCCGCCTCCAGTGGTGTCGCGACAGGCGTGAATGGAGGGACGAATGGAGACGTGTCGTCTTCAGCGATGAGAGTCGCTTCTGCCTTGGTGCCAATGATGGTCGTATGCGTGTTTGGCGCCGTGCAGGTGAGCGCCACAATCAGGACTGCATACGACCGAGGTACACAGGGCCAACACCCGGCATCATGGTGTGGGGAGCGATCTCCTACACTGGCCGTACACCACTGGTGATCGTCGAGGGGACACTGAATAGTGCACGGTACATCCAAACCGTCATCGAACCCATCGTTCTACCATTCCTAGACCGGCAAGGGAACTTGCTGTTCCAACAGGACAATGCACGTCCGCATGCATCCCGTGCCACCCAACGTGCTCTAGAAGGTGTAAGTCAACTACCCTGACCAGCAAGATCTCCGGATCTGTCCCCCATTGAGCATGTTTGGGACTGGATGAAGCGTCGTCTCACGCGGTCTGCACGTCCAGCACGAACGCTGGTCCAACTGAGGCGCCAGGTGGAAATGGCATGGCAAGCCGTTCCACAGGACTACATCCAGCATCTCTACGATCGTCTCCATGGGAGAATAGCAGCCTGCATTGCTGCGAAAGGTGGATATACACTGTACTAGTGCCGACATTGTGCATGCTCTGTTGCCTATGTGCCTGTGGATCTGTCAGTGTGATCATGTGATGTATCTGACCCCAGGAATGTGTCAATAAAGTTTCCCCTTCCTGGGACAATGAATTCACGGTGTTCTTATTTCAATTTCCAGGAGTGTATGTCGGGGATGCAGGAGGACGGTGTAGATTATTTTCGATCAGAAAGATTCATTAAAATTTGTAATAAAATGATATTTATTAAATATGAAGAAATAGTCAACGTAAATGATGCTTCCTCTTGTGAAATGTCCAGCACAGTTATTGTCGTTGTGATCTTCACTCCAGGGACTGGTTTGATGCACCTCTCCACGCTACTATATCCTGTGCAAGCTTTTTCATCTCTGTGTAACTACTGCATTCTACGTCCTTTTTAATCTGTTTAGTGTATTCATGCCTTGGCCTGCCTCCACTGTTTCTACCCTCTGCGCTTTTCTAGAACACTAAATTGATGATCCCTTGATGCCTCAGAACGTGTCCTACCAACCGATCCCATCTCCTAGTCAAGTTGTGCCACAAAATCCTCTTCTCCCCTATTCTATTCAATACCTCCTCATCAGCTACGTGATATACCCATCTAATCTTCAGCATTCTTCTGCAGCACACATTTCGAAAGCTTCTACTCGGTTCTTGTCTAAACTACTTATCGCCCATGTTTCACTTCTGTACGTGGCTACACTCCGGACAAATACTTTCAGAGAATACTTCCTGACACTTAAATCTATACTCATGTTGACAAATTTCTCTTATTCAGAAACGCTTTCCTTGCATATGTAGTCTGCATTTCATATCCTCTCTTCTTCGACCATTATCATTTATTTTGCTCCGCAAATAGCAAAACTTGTCTACTTCTTTAAGTGTCTCATTTCCTAATGTAATTCCCTCAGTATCACCCGATTTAATTCGATCCTCGGTTTGCTTTTGCTGATGTTCATCCTATATCCTCCCATTCAAAGCACTGTCCATTCCGTTCAACTGCTCTTCCTGGTGCTTTGGTGTACCTGACAGAATTACAATGTCGTCAGCAAACTTCAAAGTTTTTTTATTCCTTCTCCATGGATTTTAATTCATACTCCAAATTTATCTTTTGTTTCCTTTACTGCTTGCTCAATATACAGACTGAATAACATCGGAGATAGGCTACAACACTGTCTCCCAACCACTGCTACCCTTTCATGCCTGTCGAATCTTATAACTGCCATCTGGTTTCTGTACAAATTGTAAATAGCTGTTTGCGCCCTGTATTTGATCCCACATTCGGAATTTGAAAGAGAGTATTCCAGTCAACATTACCAAAAGCTTTCTCTGCGTGTACAAATGCTAGAAATGTAGGTTTGCGTTTCCTTATTCTATCCTTTAATGTAAGTCGTAGGGTCGGAATTTCCTCACTTGTTCCAACGTTTCTACAGAATCCAAATTGGTACTCCGCGAGGTCGGCTACTGCCAGTTTATCTATTCGTCTGCAAAGAATTTGTGTTAGTACTTTTCAACCGTGACTTATTAAACTGATAGTTCGGTAATTTTTACACACGTCAACACCGGCTTTCTTTAGAATTGGAATTATATTCTTCTTGAAGTCTGAGGATATTTCGCCTTACATCTTGCTCACCAGAGGGTAGAGTTTTGTCAGGTCTGGCTCTCCCAAGGCTATCAGTAGTTCTAAAGGAATGTTGTCTACTCCCAAGATTTTGTTTCGACTTATGTCTTTCAGTGCTCTGTCAGACTATTCCCGTAGTATCACATCTCCCATTTCATCTTGATCTACGTCCTCTTCCATTTCCACAACACTTCCGTCAGGTACAGTGCCCTTGTATAGACTATATACTCCTTCCACCTTTCTGCCTTCCCTTCTCTGCTTACAACTGGTTTTCCATATGAGCTCTTGATATTCATGCAAGTGGTTCTCTTGTCTCCAAAGTTCTCTTTAATTTTCCTGTAGGCACTATACATCTTACCCGTAGTGATACATCCCTCAGCATTCTTACATTTGTCCTGTAGCCATCACTGCTTAGCCATTTTGCACCTCCTGTCGATCTCATTTCTGAGACGTTTGTATTCCTTTCTGCCTGCTTCATTTACTACATTTTTATATTTTCTTCTTTCATCAATTACATTCATTATCTCTTCCGTCACTCAAGGATTTCTACTAGCCTTCGTCTTTTTACCTGCTTGATGCTCAGATACCTTCAGCATTTCATCTCTCAAAGCTGCCCATTCTTCTTCTACTGTATTTCCTTCCCCGTTCTTGTAGATCGTTGCCTAATACTCTCTCCGAAACTCTCTATAGCTTCTGGTTCTATCAGTTTACCCAGGTCCCGTCTCCTTCAATTCCCACCTTTTTGCAGTTTCTTCAGTTTTAATCCACAGGTCATAACCAATAGATTGTGGTCAGAGTCCACATCTTCCCCTGGAAATGTTTTACAATTCAGAACCTGGTTCTTACATATCTGTCTTACCATTATACACTCCTGGAAATGGAAAAAAGAACACATTGACACCGGTGTGTCAGACCCACCATACTTGCTCCGGACACTGCGAGAGGGCTGTACAAGCAATGATCACACGCACGGCACAGCGGACACACCAGGAACCGCGGTGTTGGCCGTCGAATGGCGCTAGCTGCGCAGCATTTGTGCACCGCCGCCGTCAGTGTCAGCCAGTTTGCCGTGGCATACGGAGCTCCATCGCAGTCTTTAACACTGGTAGCATGCCGCGACAGCGTGGACGTGAACCGTATGTGCAGTTGACGGACTTTGAGCGAGGGTGTATAGTGGGCATGCCGGAGGCCGGGTGGACGTACCGCCCAATTGCTCAACACGTGGGGCGTGAGGTCTCCACAGTACATCGATGTTGTCGCCAGTGGTCGGCGGAAGGTGCACGTGCCCGTCGACCTGGGACCGGACCGCAGCGACGCACGGATGCACGCCAAGACTGTAGGATCCTACGCAGTGCCGTAGGGGACCGCACCGCCACTTCCCAGCAAATTAGGGACACTGTTGCTCCTGGGGTATCGGCGAGGACCATTCGCAACCGTCTCCATGAAGCTGGGCTACGGTCCCGCACACCGTTAGGCCGTCTTCCGCTCACGCCCCAACATCGTGCAGCCCGCCTCCAGTGGTGTCGCGACAGGCGTGAATGGAGGGACGAATGGAGACGTGTCGTCTTCAGCGATGAGAGTCGCTTCTGCCTTGGTGCCAATGATGGTCGTATGCGTGTTTGGCGCCGTGCAGGTGAGCGCCACAATCAGGCCTGCATACGACCGAGGCACACAGGGCCAACACCCAGCATCATGGTGTGGGGAGCGATCTCCTACACTGGCCGTACACCACTGGTGATCGTCGAGGGGACACTGAATAGTGCACGGTACATCCAAACCGTCATCGAACCCATCGTTCTACCATTCCTAGACCGGCAAGGGAACTTGCTGTTCCAACAGGACAATGCATGTCCGCATGTATCCCGTGCCACCCAACGTGCTCTAGAAGGTGTAAGTCAACTACCCTGACCAGCAAGATCTCCGGATCTGTCCCCCATTGAGCATGTTTGGGACTGGATGAAGCGTCGTCTCACGCGGTCTGCACGTCCAGCACGAACGCTGGTCCAACTGAGGCGCCAGGTGGAAATGGCATGGCAAGCCATTCCACAGGACTACATCCAGCATCTCTACGATCGTCTCCATGGGAGAATAGCAGCCTGCATTGCTGCGAAAGGTGGATATACACTGTACTAGTGCCGACATTGTGCATGCTCTGTTGCCTGTGTCTATGTGCCTGTGGATCTGTCAGTGTGATCATGTGATGTATCTGACCCCAGGAATGTGTCAATAAAGTTTCCCCTTCCTGGGACAATGAATTCACGGTGTTCTTATTTCAATTTCCAGGAGTGTATAATTTATCTGAAAGCTTCCAGTGTCTCCAGGCCTCTTCCACCTATACAGCCTTCTTTCGTGATTCTTAAACCAAGCATTGCTATGATTAAGTTATGCTCAGTGCAAAATTCTACAATGTGACTTCCTCTTTCATTCACCTGCTACTTTTCCTTCTCTTCCTTTTCCTACTATTGAATTGCAATCCCTCATGACTATTAAATTTTCGTCTCCCTTCACTATCTGAATAATTTCTTTTATCTCATCATACAGTTCTTCAATCTCTTCGTCATCTGCGGAGGTAGTTGGCAAATATACTTCTACTACTCTGGTAGGCGTGGGCTTCGTGTCTATCTTCGCTACAATAACGCGTTTACTATGCTACTAATAGTAGCTTACCTGTGTCGCTATTTTTTTATTCCTTCTTAAACCTACTCCTGCATTATCCCTATACGATTTTGTATTTGTAACCTTGTATTCCCCTGATCAGAAATCTTGACCCTCCTGCCACCGAAGTTCGCTAATTCCCTCTATATCTAACTTTAACCTACCCATCTCCCTTTTTAAATTTTGTAATCTACCTGCCCTCTTAACGGATCTGACATTCCACTCTTCGATCCGTAGAACGCCAGTTTTCTTTCTCCCGATAACGACGATATCCTGAGTAGTCCCCGCACAGAGATCGGAATGGGGGACTATTTTACTTCCGAGATATTTTACCCAAGAAGACGCCCTCATCACTTAACTATACAGTAAAGCTGCATGCCCTCGGGAAAAATTACGGCTGTTGTTTCCGCTTGGTTTCAGTAGTTCGCAGTACCAGCACAGCAAGGCTGTTATGGTTAATGTTACAAAGCCAGATCAGTCAATCATCTAGATTGTTGACCCTGCAACTACTTAAAATGCTGTTTCCCCTCTTCAGGAACCACACGTTTGTCTAGCCTCTCAACAGACACCCCTCCGTTGTGGTTGCACCCACGCTACAGTTATCTGTATCGCTGAGGCACGCTAGCCTCCCCACCAACAGCAAAGTAAATGGTTCATGGGAGGAACCGGCACAATTAGACGTTTGACATTATACAATTATATAGAGGCTACCATGGCAGCAGTGGAGACAGTCAGCTCCTGACGATGACGATGGAGGTAATCGTCGAAAGCTCGAGATTTTATCTAGAACTGTCGCGGAAAGAATACCGAGAATATTTTATACATTATACAAATCTTCTAAAATATAAATGTCTTGTCTGTGTTCCTCTGAATGATGGTTACGTAGAGTCCAGAGCTGGCCTACGATGTCTGCAGAACCTGTTTCGGGGACGTTGGATGAACTCTGCAGTTGGTAGACTCGGTGGTAACTGTGTACTATACACGACTCGGGGCACTGAAGAGAACTGTCCGCCTTAGCTCAGTGCTCCGGTATTTAACGAGGCACGGACCAGTCGCTACCCACACACGTGATGCCCATGGGTTGGCAGCTGTGGCTCCTGAGGGACCTCGCAATAGCTCATACTGCCAACCCGTACAGCTGCTGCTCTAAGTGTGTTTCGATCGGGGCTTATCGTTTGTGTGCGGTATTCTCTGGAGTCGTGACTCCCGACACCACAAAGTACCGAATCGAGGACAATAGCCAGCTGCAATTATTAAGTGGCCTTCAGAATTAAGCGGAAAGGGCCGATTATGTGAAGTCAAAAATCTATGTGTTAACGGCGTGAACACTGATCAGACTTAAGGGACCTTCTACAGTTCGACAAGCTAGAAGTGATGCCACCGGGTTAGAGGCCCGTGTTCCGGATATATCCATGTGACACAGAAACGTGGCTTGTTCTGCGAAGTCACACCTCAAGCAGTTGCATTTAAATCTTCTGGGCCAACCAGCCAGTCGCTGTCCAACAGTTGGGCAGTAGAACGACGTCGAGTGTGTGTGTGTGTGTGTGTGTGTGTGTGTGTGTGTGTGTGTCAGACAACGCCATAACGATTGACACTGCCACCCAGTCTGCAACGTAAGGTCTAGTCACCCCGCCACTGTCGAGGTTTCGTCGCATATATCCTTCGCCCTGTGTCAGTGGGTGCAGGACGCTCCCGGCTGTATTCCCAATCATAGCAACCATGCCAGGGCGATCGGCTACGGCCAGGTAACACGAGGCTCCATCGTTGCAGCAACAGCATTACCCACAGCGCTAGCACAATCGCCAATACAGCCTATAAAGCCAGGGTCTGGGTCGGCGTTGTGTTGGTACATTTTTCGTGCTCTCCATCAACACCAACAGTGTCGAACCTGATGGATGTAAATAAACAGCAATAACGGGCTTCTTGTATCCACAAGCTCCCTTTAATGCACCCATCTTCGATGGCTAATCACTGCCCACATATAGCCATTCCATACGCCCCTTTACGACAGAAGGGCAGAGCGATCTAAGCCATTCCTCATTTACGACGAAACCCCGGCGTGGTATCCACCTCTATTAAATCTCCGCACCGCCCATAGCGATTGGCCACTGCCCGCATCTCGTGGTCGTGCGGTAGCGTTCTCGCTTCCCACGCCCGGGTTCCCGGGTTCGATTCCCGGCGGGGTCAGGGATTTTCTCTGCCTCGTGATGGCTGGGTGTTGTGTGCTGTCCTTAGGTTAGTTAGGTTTAAGTAGTTCTAAGTTCTAGGGGACTGATGACCATAGATGTTAAGTCCCATAGTGCTCAGAGCCATTTGAACCATTTGATTGGCCACCCGCCAAAACACCCAGCAATTGGCCACCCATAATATACAGCGACCCCGGCCTTATTTAACGCCGCTACTGACGTCTACAAGCCAATTATCATCGTGTTATATTCCACTCAACTAGGAAGTGCTACTCTGCGGTGGACCTGTTGTTCGATGTTGACGTGGCTGCGCTCCAACTTGGAATTCAACGTTCACTTGGCTTTCTATGGCAACTGATTTCTGCATTTCACTTGTGCAATTTCCATGAAGTGTTCATTTACAACTTAGCCCGCCCGGTTAGCCACGCGGTTTAACGCACTGCTTTCCGGGCGGGAAGGTGTGACGGTCCCCGGCACGAATCCGACCAGCGGATTAGTGTCGAGGTACGGTGTGCCGGCAAAGTCTGTGGATAGTTTTTAAAGCGGTCTTCCATCTGCATCGGCGAATTCGGACTGTTTCCTCTTATTCCGCCTCAGTTACACTACTTCGGCGATTGCTGAGCAAACATTTTCTCCACGTACGCGTCCACCATGATTACTCTAACACGCCAACATTGGAGTTTCTCTCGTCTGGTGTGAGACATTCCCGTGGAGGGGGGTTTCACTTCAGGCCCTAACGCACAATAACCCTGGGTTCGGTGTGGGGCGGCGGTGGGGTTAGTGGACTGCTGTAGCCTGTTGTGGGATTGTGACCCACTGAGGACTACGGCGGGAACGAAGCCTCTCCATCGTTTCTAGGTCCCCAGTTCAATACAGTACAATACAATACATCTACAACTTGGCGATTGCTAACAGAATTATTTTATATGAGTTTAGCGTCAATAAACCGTAGAACGCTGACATATTTATTGTGCTATTCCTGGTCATAATACCAGGCCACTCCATTAGTCTTCCACGTTCGAGAGAAGGCAGTAATTGTAGCAATGACAATGTCTTCGTTTTCAGTTCTTTACCGGAAGGAAATGTATTTTCCGGGGTGTTACTCTCATGAAATAACTGGAAGCAAACAGCCAAACAGACGTTACTGATATTCTCTTACAGTACGTGGACGATTCAGCTTTGTGAGACACATATCGTCCCGCAACGGACTGGCGTTGAGATATGGAGCAGTATCGGCGCTGACTCTAAACTCAGCCATCCATCGCCAGTGCGTGTGTACTCTCCTCCTTGTTTCGAAAGCAGTAAATTCTGTATAACTGATACTGACACTGAGAACTATCGAAAAATGGTTAAGTGTAGGATGAATGGTTTTTCAGAATTAGAGAAACGACGAGCAGGACTATTAGGTGGTAACGAAAGGCATGCAGATAAAAATTATGCAATCCCTGTTGTTTATCAACGAACTTCTTGCGATTTCATCTTTAATAAGTTCAATATGTGATCCATACGTATAGCTTCACGCTGAGTCTAACTATTTTTACGACACTAAATACGTATGACTTATAACTACCATGTGTTGAGAGAAGTGGAGAGTGGGGGGGGGGGGATACGACAGCGTTCAGAATAAAATAACATTACGGTTTCCTCACACAAAACTAATCGAAGGATGACATTCACGTCTTCAGTCGCCATATTTCTGTCTGTCTTCAATGCATCATCTTGCCAGAATTGCAGAAACAAACAGAAAGTAAACAAACTCGAGGGGTTACTACAAGCGCGGAGTGGCTGCGGGGTTTAAGGTGGCATATCACGGACTGCGCGGTCCTTCCGCCGGAGGTTCGAGCATGGGTGCGTGAGTTGCTCTTAGCATAAGTTAGTTTAAGTAGTTTAAGTAGTTTGTAGGTCTAATTATCGATGACCTCAGCAGGTTGGTCACTTAGGAATACACACACACACACACACACACACACACACACACACACACACATTTGGATTACTACAAAATATTTAGCAGACAACTACAATGACATGACCCTCCGATATTAATGTTAAACGACAAAAATAGTAAGATGGCCAACAGCAATAGAGAAATACGGAATATTTAAAAAATTACTGAATAGCTATAATCCTGTAGAACTACTTCAAATAAACACACATACCCCTATTAAAACGCCAGCAGAAAATGTAATCACACCTGCAATCTACGAAGTGTTCGAATCTTCTAAAATGCTCAAAAACTGTTACAGAGCAAGGAGAAAGACAAACATTTGCGGAACTTTGGAAATATGCAACAGAGCCAGCGAAGATATGATTGCACCAATTCAAAGTGGAAAATTGGAACATAGATGAACTCTCAGAACACTGCATTACAGCTATAATCCAATGATTACACATAAAAGGAGAAAAATCAAACTGACATAACTATTGAGATATTCGCCCTCCTGATATCACTTGTAAATCCATGTCAACAATTCTGTACAGCCTTTGTCAAGATCAACTTGAAATGGGACTACAAGAACACCAAGGATTATTTACGTCCTGGAGAAACGAGTGCAGAACAGACAATCACACTCAAATTGGTAATGTAATACTGCAAAAGAAGACAAAAACAACAAGTCACAACCTCTGTAGACTTCACTGACGAAGATACTAAGTAATTTCGAAATATAATGTTCAGAGGAGCAGTACCTGAGTCATTTTCTATTAAAACGGGGAGATGGTTTATAGCCATTACTTTTCAACTGCGCTCTGGAGAATGCGATGACGAAGTGGTACAAGGAAAATCTTAAAAGACCACTGGAACCAAAGAAGATCAGATACACTAAAATTGGTTGTTAATTATGGATGACGTAGCGTTACTAACCAACTGCATAGCGAACAGAAATAAAATAACAAGAAAAATATATCACAAAAAATGGGGCTCGAAATATCATTCGAAAAGACTGACACATGGTAGCAGATTCACTAGTAATCATTCATAGAACAGAACAATATAGCACAAAAAGTAGGACTCCAGATATTAAAAAATTACTGAGGTAATGGTAACAGATCCACTAGTAAACAACCACATAATAGTAAATGTTGTGGCATAACAAGCTAGCTACGCCATACTGAGAAGTAGACGAAAGGGCACGCGTCAACTCACGCCGTCTTGTGTTAAGTCTGAAACAGGATACTTTATGAATGCTACAAAGAAAAGAACAGAGCTTCTCGTATACTTAACTTTAATTAATTATGGTACATTTCTCTTGATAATACAAGTGAGACTCTCTCCAGATATGGTTAATGGCGCCTTGCTAGGTCGTAGCCATGGACTTAGCTGAAGGCTATTCTAACTGTCTCTCGGCAATTGAGATAAAGGCTTCGTACGTGTAGTCGCTAGCAATGTCGTCTGTACAACTGGGGCAAGTGCTAGTAAGTCTCTCGAGACCTGCCGTGTGGTGGCGCTCGGTCTGTGATCACTGCCAGTGGCGACACGTGGGTCCGACATGTACTAATGGACCGCGGCTGATTTAAGCTACCACCTAGCAAGTGTGATGTCTGGCGGTGACACCACATTCCTCCCCCGCAAATCGGCGAACGGTCGTGTGATAAGGCTTCCGCTCGCCGTGGGGAGGACCCCATGTTGACGTATGCGATGGGGTGGGGAGCCTAACAACAGGCGAGGCTGTGCCACCCGCACTCTGCCATTTGGTCCGAGGGGAGCTAGGAAACGCCTGAAAACCTAGTCCAGGGTGCACGTCAACATGGGGCGTATGCGCCCATAATGAGACAGGAGGGGCCGAAGGGTCGACCTCCATTGCGTCGGGGGATCCGACGCGCGATGACGACATCTGGGCCGGAGCGGGCAAGAGTTCCATGGCGGAGGACAGCTGGTCATGGGGAGCGATCGGCGGCGCGCGACCCAGGGAGGCGATGGGCTGCTGCAGCGAAGCATCCACTGCGGGCGGCGCCGGCGGGAGAACAGGCGGCGGCGGCGGCGGCGGCGGCGGCGGCAGCGGCGGCGGCGCGTCGCCATGGGGCAAAATGGAAGGCAGCGTCGGTAACACCTGGGGATGAGGCGAGTCAGTAGATGGGTCCCCAGGGCGCTGACCGGACGGCACCGTCGCTGAAAGCAGACGGGGAGCGGCAGAACCCAGGCGACGACAGAGGCGCAGCTGATTGAGATGCCGACGCACCTCACCAGAGGCCCCCAAAACCAAATACATCGCGCGGCCGAGGCAGCGAAGACTGCACCCTGCGAGCCAACGCCGTGAACCTCGATAGTTGCGATAGAAGACAACGTCGCCAGGAGCAAAAGCAGGAGTCTGCCGCTGCACAGGAACCTGATGCGGCGGATGCAGCAAAGACATCAAGGTTCTATGAGGACGACCATGGAGCAACTCAGCCGGCGAGCGACCATCGCGGGGCTGAGAGCGATACGAGGACAAAAACAGCAATAACGCGTCCTCCCGGGAATGCGACTCTTTCAACTTCAACATCTGTGACTTGAAAGTCCGGACCAACCATTCAGCGGCACCGTTTGACTGAGGCGGAAACGGCGCGGATGTCAGATGTTGAATACCATTGGCCTTGCAGAATGACTGAAATTCTGCGGACATGAATTGTGGGCTATTGTCGGAAACAATCGTCTGCGGAAGACCTTCAATGCAAAAAATAGCGGATAACGCTTGGATGGTGGCAGAAGACGTCGTGGAAGACATCCGGACAACAAAAGGAAAATTACTGAAAGAATCGACCACAACTAACCATCGAGCATTCCAGAATGGACCAGCAAAATCGATGTGCAAGCGTTGCCAAGGGGAAGTGGCTTTCGGCCATGCAAAGAATTTCCACGGTGGTGCGGATTGTTGTTCGGCACACGCCATGCAAGAAGAGCACATATTCGTAATCGCAGCATCGATTCCGAACCAAGTACAGTGCTGACGAGCAAGTTGTTTCATGCGCACTATACCCCAATGTCCTTGGTGAAGAAGCCGTAAGACAGAGGACTGTATCGAACGTGGAACCACGACTCTGGACTGATCATTATCAGAACGCAACAACAAAACACCACGCCGTACAAAAAGTTTCTCCTTGTGAGCAAAAAATCGGCGAACCAACGGATCCCCGATCCGTGACTTGGACAAGGGCCATTGCGTAGCAACAAAACGCAAAACAGTAGCAAGGACAGGGTCAGCAGCTGTGGCTGTAGCTACACGACGAAAATCAATCGGAAACCATTCGACCACGTCATCGGTTTCCGAATCAATGAACATGCAAGCAAGTTCGGAAGAATCGAATGCCTTATCCTCAGCAACAGGCAAACGGGACAACGCATCAGCGTTGCTGTGCTTAGCAGTGGACCGATATAAGATATCACAGCGGTACTGCGAGAGAAAAATAGACCAGCGAATAAATTTCTGCGCTGTGCGTGGAGATACAGGCTTGTACGGATGAAAAAGCGATGTCAAAGGTTTGTGGTCTGTGATGATGGTAAAGTGACGACCATACAAGAAATCGTGAAACTTCGTAACACCAAACACGAGAGCCAAAGCTTCTTTCTCTATTTGTGAATAATTCCGTTGCGCTGACGAGAGCAATTTGGACGCAAAGGCAATAGGGCGATCATGCGAACCATCTTTGTGCGCAAGCACAGCACCGATCCCGAAATCCGACGCATCTACCATCAACAAAAGGGGTTTCTGGGGATCGAATGGCGTAAGGCAAGTATGTGAAAGCAACGCCGATTTCAACTGGTGAAAGGCGCGTTCGCATTCCGCCGTCCAGACGAACGAAACACCTTTACGGCGTAAGCGATGAAGCGGAGCTGAAATGGAAGAGGCATTGCGCAGAAAGCGATGATAATAATATATTTTACCCAGGACACTCTGCGCTTCTTCAAAGTCTGCGGCGAAGGCAATTCTTGGATGGCACGGAGGTGCTCTGGACTCGGATGTATGCCTTGGGCATTGATGACATGTCCCAAATACGGTAAGTCACGAGCAAAAAACACACATTTGTCCTTCCTCAAGCGAAGACCATTTTGCCGCAATACCTGAAATAATGTTCGTAGGTTGGCTAAGTGTTCGGCTTCTGTCTTGCCGGAGATCGCAATATCGTCCAGATAGTTTGTTGCAGTAGGGACCGACGCACAAACAGTTTGTAAATATTGCTGAAACAATGCAGGGGCGGATGCACACCCGAATGGCTGTCTTTTGAATCGGTACAATCCAAGATGCGTGTTAACCACCAATACGCGCTGGGATTCTTCGTCCACCGGTATTTGCAAGTACGCATCTGCTAGGTCCAACTTGGAAAAATATGTTCCCAGGCACAGTTTGTCAAAAAGATCTTCCGGGCGGGGCAAAGGAAAAGTAGCAGTCACAAGTTGTGAATTCACAGTTGCCTTGAAGTCCACGCAAAGTCTCAATTTCCCGGAAGGTTTTTTCAAAATTACTAAGGGTGAGGCCCAGAGAGAAGCCTGCACACGTTCAATGACACCTTGTGATTCTAAATCGTTTAATGTTCTGGCGACCTCATCACGCAATGCGTGGGGAACATTGCGCGCTCTGAAAAATTTCGGTTGCACGTTCACTTTCAGTTCCAAATGTGCTACATAGTTCTTAGCGCAACCAAGGCCCGGTGCAAAAATGTCTGCAAATTCTTCACATAGACTAGAAACACTGGCGGAAGGCACAGTCTGATTCACTGATAGGACCTGATTGACGATAGACAAGTTAAACAACTGAAATAAATCTAAACCAAACAAGTTCACTGCCGAAGAAGAACGAAGAACGTAAAAAGACACAAGTTTTGTTTGTTCCTTGTATGTAGCAAGAATAGTGCACTGTCCTAATACAGGGATATTCTGTCCTGAATAAATCGTGAGCTGAACATTTGTGGCACGCAACGGAGGCGCGCCCAGTTGTTTGTACGTGGCGTGATTGAGCAAGGAAACTGCAGCTCCGGTATCGAGCTGGAACGGTATCACTTGTCCGGCAAAGTCCAAATCTACAAAAAGTTTATTGTCCTGCTGACGACAAGAGCGACTGTTTTGTGCAACGTGAACAGACACTGGTACAGAATCACGTGCGACGTGACGGGATTTGCGTCGACGTCGCCGCACACTCTTTGTGGGACGAACACAGTCACTGTTAGCGAGAGGAACACTGGGCGGAGTGGCACTAACTACATGAATGTCCATGGGCGAAGGTTCCCGAGCCTGTGTGTCCTTGATTCGATTCCGGCGCGAAGCAAAGGGCCTGGAATGGTTGTGATTGTCTGATCTGAGCTTTTTCTGGCAAACACTTTGAACATGCCCTTTCTTATTACAGAAAAAGCAAATAGCTTGGCGTGACGGGCAATTCTCACGCGAATGTCTAGTTGCACACCGCGGGCATGATTTCACTGCATTTGCTGGCTTTCACGGGACACGTGGCGGTGCGGACGTGCGCGAAGGCTGTTTACAGGTCCACGCAGCGCGCCCGGCAGGCCGGTTAATGCGACACACTGCTGGCGAAGTTTCAAATGATTCCTGAGCAATGTCAAGTGTGTCTTGCCTATCCAATATGTCTATCACTTGCTGAAGGGAGGGATTAACTAGTTTCAAAATCTGTTCCAGTATGCGAACATCAGAAATGTTCTGTGCTATTGCATCACGTACCATTGTATCTGAATAAGGGAGTCCACATTCACATGCAAAAGCACAATCCCTTGTAAGGCCTTGTAAAGTGGCAACCCACTCCTGATTAGTCTGACCGGCCGTACGTTTTGTACGAAAGAACGTATACCTTTTTGCAACGACATTTACTGTTTCTTTGAAATAGGCATCTAAAGCAGACAAAATTTCTTCGTATGACAGAGTTGCTACATCGCGCCGGGGAAACAATTTCACTATCACATGGTAGGTGGACACACCTACACACGAAAACAAAAACGGCTGCCGCTCATTACCTTGAATTCTGTAGGCGGCGAGATGAAATTCAAATTGTCGGGGCCATTCCGTCCAGCTTTCGTCGTCCGCTTTATACGGACGAAACGGTGGTGCAACTGCATGTTGTGGCTGCGGTAGCGATGAAGCGGCGGCGGCCACATCGGTTTGCAGCGCACGTTGACCCTGGACGAGCTGTCCAAGTTTATCCAATAACGCCTGCGTCTGCTGATTCTGCAAGCGATAAAATTCGGACAGTACATCTGGAGATTGTGGCGAAGCCATGACACAAGCAAATTAGTGCAAATTAGAAAGAACACGTTTACACTCGTCGCCAAACTGTTGTGGCGTAACAAGCTAGCTACGCCACACTGAGAAGTAGACAAAAGGGCACGCGTCAACTCACGCCGTCTTGCGTTAAGTCTGAAACAGGATACTTTATGAATGCTACAAAGAAAAGAACGGAGCTTCTCGTATACTTAACTATTAATTATGGTACATTTCTCTTGATAATACAAGTGAGACTCTCTCCAGATATGGTTAATGGCGCCTTGCTAGGTCGTATCCATGGACTTAGCTGAAGGCTATTCTAACTGTCTCTCGGCAATTGAGAGAAAGGCTTCGTACGTGTAGTCGCTAGCAATGTCGTCCGTACAACTGGGGCGAGTGCTAGTAAGTCTCTCGAGACCTGCCGTGTGGTGGCGCTCGGTCTGCGATCACTGCCAATGGCGACACGCGGGTCCGACATGTACTAATGGACCACGGCCGATTTAAGCTACCACCTAGCAAGTGTGGTGTCTGGCGGTGACACCACAGTAAAAAACAGGAAAGTAAAAATAGTGAAATATTTAAATACTTAGGAGCTGGAGCTCAATGCAGTTACTATACGGAGAAAAGGATTCCTTTATTTGATCACATTATGGGGATACTTGAAACCAGCTTACCAAGAAAAATTGTAGACGAGCTGTGGAACATGAAGCGGCAAGTAGGATGGATAAAGAAAGTAAAGTAGGAAACGACAGAGCTAGATTAACATTGGTCGGTTTACTAAACAAAACAGAAAATTTAAAGAAATGGAAAACATGAAAATAACATTTCAGCCAAAAATAAATGAAATACAATGAAAAGGGTATTTACATACGAGGAACGACGGAAAAGATCAGGAAGATTGAAAAGGTACTAGTCAATTTGAGAAAAAGGCATATCGAAGAAGATGACCAGAAACTGATTTACTAAAGTGGTCCAATGAGGCTGTAACAGCAGGAGAAGAAGAAGAAGAAGAAGAAGAAGAAGAAGAAAGGCCATAATTTTTATTAATTTGAGAGTCTTTGCTTCCTCCCTACACATATACATCTACGAACGTTAAATAATAGTCATCGTCACAAACTGCTATTAACACCATTGAAAAATGTGTTTGTAGTTGTCATACAAAGAGCCACTGTGTTCAGGTTTAACAATTTTCCGTCCATTGCACCAAGACACATCGGAAAAACAGCGTGCATTTTAAACTTTTTTGCCATGTTAATCCAGCCTTCGTCCGATGCAGATGGCATGCGTATGTTTTTTAGGTCATCCGATATATCCTGACAAGTGTCTCGCGCGATTTCGAATGTAATGTAAATACCACTTTTGAAGGGGTAATGCAGCTTTGTAAAAGTACAGCCTGTGCCTAGGTACGTGAAATAAGAGACTTCTGTTGTACTGCACTCACACAGTTACAGAAGAAGTGGGAGAAAGTTCGTCGTGGTTACGCAAGAGAACTCAACACGAGTAAAGTCTCAAAAAGTGGTTCTCCTACAGAATAAAACAAAAAATATGTATATTCTGATATGTTAAATTAATTTCCCATCACCTGTTACAGCCAGCAAATCAGCGGAGCTGGAAGAAGCTGCTGCTGATATGTGGCAAATGATTCTGGTGTTCAGGTGGGAGTTGCCTCCAATTCCCGTAAGAGACACAGGATGACAGAGAAGTAAAAATTGTTTCAGGTAGATGCTGCAAACTTCAAGAAAAGGAATTCATCAAAGCCTGAATGTGATGACGCTGAAAAGCATTCTGTACTTTTTTATTAGGAGATTTGAAATCTGTGCAACAGCATTTGTAGATGGAAGCTAAATTTGAAATAATGCCAGTTTTGGGAAAGTGCAATTCACTTCAACACACATACCAGTACCTGTACATTGAAATGCTTCCATATGTGTTCTGGATCAGAAGCACATCAAATCGCGATTGTTAGATTTATCTGTTTTCGTCAAGTTGATTTAAAGTCTTTAATTGCTTATTCTTCTGTTGTTCATATAAGAATGGTTATTAATTCTGCATGTTCGTCTACATCATCCGTTTCATCTGTGGTCACTGACTTATTTTCCGGGAAATGTAAATATTAAGGAGTTGGTTCGCTGTAATTTAGTATCATACATCTGAACAAATTACTATTACAACTGCCTTAAAAATAAATGTATGTGTAAAACAAGTATTTTATTTAAATTACGCTTTACTGTCATGACATATTTCCACCCACTTGCATACTTTCCTTTGTTAGATCAGCCCTCATCACAGCACATACCTCATCGAAAGACGTCACAACCACTTCTAAGTAGTTAAAGAATTTGGGATAGGTTTCTCTCAGTTTCTTATAAATGGTAAAAATGTCCGTGTTCCTTTCGAGTAGTTAACGTAGGACGAACCAGTACTTTCGTTGACGTCGGTGGCGTCTGTATTTTCCTTTCTATAAGAAAGCGAAAAGCAGCACTTCCTTGTCAGAATTCATTTCGCAATTGCATCGCACTGGAACACAGGTAGCTGTGTCACAGAGTTTTTGCCGTGTGTTTCACTCCACGACGAAGTCGCCACTGTGAAAACAGCCTAATAGACTGGTGGGGCTTTGTGGTATACTGTGGTTTATCTGATTGTGACAGTACGTTTCAATAGAAACTTAACTTCCAACAAAATTTTATTCAAATTTTGTTTTTCATTTGAATAAGTCATGAACGTCTCTCGGGTTCCTAAAAATCATTCTAATACAACTTTCCTTAGCGGAATTGGCTGTGAAAGTAGGGCGAAAAAATGTTAGCGTATTGTAATGTGAAGAAATAACTAGACCAAACCACTGCAGAGCTTACACAGCGCGAATTGATCAGAAAAGTTTTTCACTCTGTTTTTGAATTCGATGTCACACAAAATAAAATTGACTACGAACTTAGTTAGGGTCCCGGAAGGCGGCAGATCACCAACTCTTAGCAGTAGCGCGACTCAGATGAAGCTACATTTGGACGTCCTCGCTGGGCACCTAATGTGAGTGCCGACGTACCGGGTAAGATTCGGGCGAGGCTCTCGCGTACCTAGCGGCTCAGAGCTCTACTTTATGACGGAGGGGATACCCGCTGCTCGGAGAGCGGCCCTGCGCCCTGCAATATGACGGAAGGCAGCGCGGAGACTCTGACGTCACGTTCCGATATCGGCAACAAGGCGCCGCGAGGCGAGATCGCCAGCTGAAACGTATCGCTGGGGGCTGTCGTTAACCGTCATCCCAGCCCCTCACATATTCCGTAGAAGCGCTTTGTGCGCGTTGTGCTGTGCATTGCTTTCTGTTACGCTAAGTGAGACTACCATCAATGTCAGCAGAATTCCTTGGCTGTGAGACATTCTACAGCAGTCTGTGCTGTCACCGAACGCCCTTTTCAACTCTTGTAGACGGGCATCCAACATTTCTCAGAGTACATTGTGAACGTACAAACTGCGATCCTTCAGGATTTAGTGGTTTACAATTTCTTTTAGTTGCAGCTGATTTGTCACTTTCTCTCCACACTGTGCTTCGAAAACTTCCCTAATTGTCTTAGTGAGTTAGCTGTCGAACGTCCGCCCCCGGTAGCTGAGTTGTCAGTGCGACAGAATGTCATTCCTCATGGCCCGGGTCCGATTCCCGGCAGGGATGGAGATTTTCTCCCCTCAGAGACTGGGTGTTGTGTTGTCCTAATCGTCATCATCATCATCATTTCATCCCCATCGACGCGCAAGTCGCCGAAGTGGCGTCACATCGAAAGACTTGCACGCGGCGAACGGTTTACCCGACGGGAGGCCCTAGTCACCCGACATATACATTTACATTTAGATGTCGGACGAATATTTCGTTGCTCGGTCTTTAGGCGCCAGCCAGTCAGTGAAACGGACACCTCACCTAAGATATTTGTTATCCGCGCCATTAAACAATAAAACACTCAAGATAAATCGAAATTCGACGGATAGACTACAAGAAAACGTGAAATTATTAAGTAAGGAGACGCCGTAAGACAAAACCACTCACTAAAAACGACCTCCGTATTCGCAGAGAATGTGTATTTAGATGTCTACAGGTGTCTTTTAAGCAAACTGAGATCAAAGTCGCACGTTTTACTCTGGCAAAATCCACTGTCCCTGTTCATAACGAAGTATACTACTCTCGATTATCGCCTTTATTGGACTGTCTCAGAAATTCGTTCCCTTCACCGTGCTGATGGTATCACAATATTAAATTGCATGTTTACAGATGAAGATTACACGTCTTTCTACTGATGTTTGTCATTTTGTTCAACGAACGACAGCACATATTCACAATGTATGTGGAATGCAACAAGCTTTCTGAGCCATAGCTTAAATATTACACAACGTACTCGATCTTCTAAACCCAATCTCCCAGGAAATGGCGCCAGCGTAATGAATGCATACCTTTTTGGTTGGTTTTAATAACTACATACTGTTTTATTGTTACTGTGCTGGGAAGTTCATCTGCGCTCAGAGTACAGCAATGCGAGCTCAAGATTCACGTTTCTCGGCGGTGGAAAAATTCGCCAACGACGTGAAGCCAAACCGCAGCAACACGCACGTCTGCTCTTTCGAGCCCAATGACAGAGAAATAATGCTGAACAAAGTGCGATGTGGTGAGGTGAACGACTCCAGCACTGCTAACAGCCGAAATATCGAGGAGTGAACGCAGGTCACACCCTGATATTCGAACAGCATTGCACCAACAGCAAAGCCGAGATCCGCGCTGGAAGTGGCACAATCAACACATTATCACAGGCAAGGAATGCGTTCCTAGCTAAAACACGTCTGCTGGTGTCAAACGTAGGCTTTAATTTCTGATAATGTGCGTCTCAGAAAAAGCATTGTTTTGCAGTGAAGCACTGTCTGCGGCAACACCGAAAAAGATGAGAATCGAAGCGTTTCAGACGTGGTGCTGCATGACGATATTGAAAGTTAGGAGCAGCGACAGGGCAAGAGGCGTGGAGTTTTCCTGCAGGACGAACGAGGAGAGATACAAGCGGACGATATTGACTTTGACGCACAGGCAGGGTGGTCGGGCTTGTGTTACGGCTACGGAGAGAGCTGCAGAGAGTAAAACTGTAGGAGAAGACAGACGTTGGAATATGTCGGACAGACAATATGGGACTGTTGAGTATAACATCGTACATGATGGTAAGGAAAGGTGGGCTACAGAATGGTGTGACGTCAATGTGGGAAAGCTGGACAGGAGGTGAAATGATTAGCGAACAAGTTAATACAGCAAATGGAGGATTTACTTGACTTGCATTTCTCCAAGTGTATTGAGACTCATTACAAAAAAGTTACATTCCATACAACAGCAGCCAGGATGAGGCTCACTGTACTCAATATTAACGAAGGTGTCGTAGCGCAGCGGCTTCAACTGCAAGTGCTGACTGGCTGCCACCGGACGTCCTTCAGTGCGGCGGCAAAGGGCGGTCGTAGTACAGAGCTGCTGTGAGGCGTGGCTCCGAGGCCGCGCTCCATTGGGTCTGCTGGTACCCGCACCACCGCTGTTAGACAGTGTAAACCTCTATCAAAAACTGTCAGGAATAGTATTTGTCGTCACGAATCGGCAATGTTTTGCTGCGAGTCAACCCCTGACAGTGCAGACTCATTCAGGCGGTATGACGTTTAGCTCACAGCTCCATCTGGACTTGATGGAGTCCAAACTCGAAGTATTCCAAGAACCGACCAAAAGACACTACATTCACTTAGAATGTCGAGACAAACACCTTCCAGCCGTTTAAATCTCCAGTTGTTATTTTATTGAGCAACTAGTTTCGGCGCTATCCGACACCATATTCAGTGCCCTGACAGACGTGTAGTAAGATTCCCACATCTGATCCAGTCAAAATAGGGGCCAGGATTCATGACTAGTATCAGTAGACTTTTGACACACCGATCTCTTACCTCGTCACTCGCTGACTGCTAGACCAGTCTAACAGTCCCCAAGTGATGATCGAAGGGATCGCTGTATCGAAAATACACGGATACTGATAAGTGTCATGTATAATTTTTTTACCTGAATCGATTGTGAGCGAGCAGCGATGTTGTAAGATATATCACAAAAGTTAAGCTATAATCACTGGTGTGCCCGAGGGCGCACTGGAAGCAGCTGATGTTTAGTTTTGGTAGAGAGGGCAGTCAAAGTTTAGCTGTGTTAGAGTAGAGCTGATAATGTTAAGCAAAAAAATGGTTCAAATGGTTCTGAGCGGTATGGGACTTAACATCTGAGGTCAACAGTCCCCTAGAACTTAGAACTACTTAAAGCTAACTAACCTAAGGACATCACACACATCCATGCCCGAGGCAGGATTCGAACCTGCGACCTTAGTGGTCACGCGGTACCACACTGAAGCGCCTAGAACCGCTCGGTCTCAGCGGCCCGCATAAAGTTAAGCAGTGAAGTCAAATGGAATAGCAGGTAAATGTTATTATTGCTGCGCCATCGAATTAACTTGGTTATTGCACTGAAAGTTGCTAGATTTGAGAGATAGGAAAGTGTATTGTTTGAATATTAAGAAGTTCATTAAATTTAAAATCCGCCTTGAGAACTTTTCCACAGTATACAAAAACTTTGTGTTCTCATTTATGCGCATATCTCATTTTACTTACCAACCTTTCTCTTACAATTCCATTTAAAGGATCATCCAATCAAGGATGTTCGATAAACAGATCGATTTTCAATTAAAAGAGAACTCATTACACCTCAGCCCGCATCTCGTGGTCGTGCGGTAGCGTTCTCGCTTCCCACGCCCGGGTTCCCGGGTTCGATTCCCGGCGGGGTCAGGGATTTTCTCTGCCTCGTGATGGCTGGGTGTTGTGTGCTGTCCTTAGGTTAGTTAGGTTTAAGTAGTTCTAAGTTCTAGGGGACTGATGACCATAGATGTTAAGTCCCATAGTGCTCAGAGCCATTTTTTCATTACACCTCTCGAATGTCTCTGTGTGGATACAGTAGTTTGCGGCTTTAGCACAGCGGCGCGCAAGGCAGAGCAGCACTGCAGCGCGTTATCCAGATTTGCGCAGAATAGAGGTAAGGAGAAAATATTGTAATTTTTTTATTTATTGAATCAGGGCCAACTTATGTTATTCGGAGACAGTTTTTGTGGTCAAATTTTGCAAAGCCAGTTACTATTGGTTTCATGTCCAAGTTAATTATTCAGGCAGTTTATACTGTTCAAAATTATTGCTGTCAGATTGCAAACTTTTACAGTATGAAATATTCCCCTTTTCATTGCGACAATTAATAGCTATTACAGTGCAGATTTTCTTTCACATTACGACAGTACTGCAACGCGTTATCCAGATTTGCGCAGAATAGAGGTAAGCAGAAAATATTGTAATTTTTATTTATTGAATCAGCGCCAACTTATGTTCATACATTATTACAGCTCAGAGCTTACAAACAGAAACAGTTCGTCAGTCATAATATTTTTATTTATTCAGATAACTTTCAATACCAGTCACCGAGTGCTGGTCCCTATTAGGACTGGGCCAGAGGTGGGAGTCTTCCCAGACCAGTCAACAATTGGCAAGTGATGATCGAAGGCAGCACTGTGTCAGAAATCTGTGGATCCAGTCATTGAACACTAGTCCCTGTTTTGACTGAACAAGGTCGGCAAGGTTTAATGTGATTCTGTCTGTTTTAATTATTCGGGAGTTGACCGTCTGGTTTTAAACTTTCTTTGCTTTTTGCCTTTAATATGATTGGGAAACCGTTGAGATTGACATGGATGGACATGAGACATGAAAGGTTGCAATAAATTTTTCATCTGTAATTATTACTTTACGTAAGAAATATTCTGTTGCAGATTAATAAAAATTAATTTTCTTTGAACATTCCAAAATAATTATTCAAGTTTTACTTTTATTCAAGTACTAAAGCTGTTTGTGCAAGGATGAAAATATTATTGTCCATCGAACTTAGCAAATATTTTCACGTTGGAGTGGATTTTTGTTCACTGGATAAACCCCGACTAGCTTTGAAGCATAAGACTATCTTTACTATATGAAAATGTTTTCTTTTTTATGTTGCTAAGCTCTCATGAAAATTATTCAGTTTTAAATACACTTTACGATCAGAATTTATCGCTTTTTTGAATGAAAATTTACAATTTACAAAAGCTGCAGCTTGCATCCACCTGTGAATGCACAAGATAAAATCTACTATCTCTTTTTAATCTGCGTCTGGAATGCTGTGAAAAGAAACACTTTATTATTTTCCTTCACCTCTACCTGTACCCTTTTTAGGGTGTGGTCGTTATTGCGATCGTATATTTAAATCTGCCGCTGCTACAGACTGCTCGCTCGCGGCACAGCTCCGCGCCACCAGCGATATCCAATAAAATGCTGAAATTTCTTAAATAAAATGGGTAATGTCCGGTACGAACTTTGCAGTAATTGTGACAAACAGATTTTGCTAGACAAATATATTTTAACAGAAACAATTAAAATCTTTACACACCTTTTGCAATCCCAGCTACAAATGGCGTCGATCATCGACTTATGACAAATGAAGACTACTTAAGAGCCTAATGCAACGTCACGGGTTCCTCTCCCATTCAGTCCGTGCAGAAGACAAGCGATTCTATTACTATATATTGCCTATTTATATCTTAACTAATTCTTATTCAGTCTTTGTCATTTCTCATTACATATCGTTTCTTCTGTGACGGTTTTCACATCCTCCGCCACAGATAGTATTTCAGACTCTTTGAATAATCATTTACAATAGAAAAATTTATAATTATATTTTTCCTCACAAAATTAAGTGTCCTTTTGAAATTCAGTTAACAGAAATACATATAAATTATTTGTTACAATGAGCATTATACATCGAAATGTTCTTTTAACTTTCACTTTGGATGCGTGCTGCCAGAGAGCGTTACATAGGGGACTGAAAATAGTGTATTATGTCTCCGAAACTGGTTCCTCAATAACATAACAACGGGAAATTTAGACGGATGAAGGCTGATTTGTTTCGACATTCTGCACTGAATAGACGAGCTCCTGCAACTATATTTTGCCTACCGTCGACCTGTGCGAGGAAGAAATGTGTTTATCATTGGATAAATGATTGCGGATCCCTTACAAAGCGCTGCGCTGAGATGAAGACGTTGGAGCAGGGGAGGAAGTGGTGGCAGGCTGCATCAAGCCTGTCCAAAGACTGACGACCAACTGCAAAGTTCTGCCGCGACACAGCCCGAGGACCTCGCCGCCTGCTGCGTGCCTGGACTGCGGCGTCACCAGCCTCCAGGTCCAGACTCCAGCAGCCTCCAGCGACGTGACTCGAGCATCCAGGCTGTAGCTGGCCTCGCAGGGCGCCGCGATGAATATTCAGCAGAGCGCAGCCTGTCTTATCGCCATCGGCGGCAGCTGCGCCTGCCGTACTGCAGGACAACGGTCGCGGCCTGCTACACTGACCGCCCTCGTATCAAACGACTAATAAACAAACTCAAACCCGGATTAAAATTACTACACACTTGTAATGTTCCGTAGTGGGTCGGAGGGCCGAAAGTCGTCGGTTTTCTACATCGACATCTGTTCCTTGTAAATCATCTTACGGTGTCTGGCAGAGGGTATTTCGTGTACCATTGCAACTTCGTCCCTTTCCTGTTTTAGTCGTGAATAGTGTGTTGCAAGAACAGCTGTTTCATAGTCTCCGTATATGCTCAATAAATCTCATTTTACCTCATACTCACAGGCTAAATATTAAATAAACGATCAGCGTTTAATTGAGGAAACGAAGTTCAGAACGTGATTCGTGACAGTAACGAAAATAGAAAATTTCATGTAAACGTATATCCGTAAATCGATGGTGAGCGCACATAGAACAGGTACATTACATTACAAAGCATTCAATATTAACTTAGTTTCTAATTAATACGTTTCTGGCCAAAACGTTGGTACTGACGAAGTAAATTATTTTATCTGTTTTTGGTTGTGTGGTTTCAAGTGCGTCAGCATACGGTAGTTCGATATTGATTCCAGCAGCACGCAGAGGTGGTTTTAGTTTACTGTCAAGCTTGTGGATATGGTCGAGTGGCTGCACAGACTTACAGAGCAATTTGCTCTGATACAGAGCGGCGCTGAACACAAAAATCATTTCCAACCATTTCTTGAAGTTTGTGTGAGGATAGCTGGTTCCAAGGAGATCTGGGTGGCCTTAGAATGTTGGTAACCCTGCTCCGGACAGAACAGATTGTATGTGGTATTAAAACCAGACCCAGTATAATTTGCTCGCCAACGTGGAGTAAGTCAAAAGACGGTGTTGTTATCCTCACCAAATAGAAACCGATATTACTAACCCTGTCACCTACAACACGTACAGCGATTATCGGCGGATTCTTGGATTTCTTCACCAACGATGCAACCATTCATAGAGCAGGCATTATAAAGCTACAAAATTGTCGTGCGAGCCACAGAAGATACTCAGGGAATGGTTGAACTGTCGCAACAGCAACATTGTTAGTGATTGGGTAAGAATGATTCGGACAAAATGTTATGCCACATTTCTGCAATGGACGCACGTATGGTCAGTTATTGCCTAACCCTATTCGTCTTTTGCTAGATAATGACCTATACCTATACAACAAGTAATGTCCCTAATTCAATAAGGACCACCAATCCACTTCATCTTATTGGTCGTCAAAATCTCAACCCAGCAGAGGTTTAGGACGAGAAGTCCCTAGTGTCTCACCACAGTAAAAGCCAGACATAAATTCTCCTTTGAGTTTTGCTAGTGGGGTCATATGGAAAGTGTTGCGTATGCTGTGCAAGAAGCTGCAGTGAAAACTTTTGAGAACTGTTCCATGCAGCCTCTTGTACTATTTGGCAACAGCCTGGAATTAGGATAGCTATGTTCATATGAGATAACGGCCTTATATCAAGGTCATTTATAAGATAAGGGTGGTATCAAGTTACGTATCCGGTGCCAGGTTACAGATTTATAAACTAAACTCTGCCTGAACAGGCCATGAAGGCCCAATGGTACCAACCGGCCACCGTGTTATTCTCAGCCAACAGGCGTCACTGGATGCGGATATGAAGGACCATGTAGTCAGCATACCGTTCCCTTGGCCGTATATCAGTTTCCAAGACCAGAGCCGCTACTTCTCAATCACAAGATCAGATGGTCACCCATCCAAGTGCTAAGGTTACACATTTTGGTGACTTATAATCAAGGCTACCCTCCCTCCCGCCCCCCCCCCTGCCCATTCCCCTCCACCAAGAGCACCAGCAGCTGTCGATGCAGGTAAACAATGGAAATCTAGCACCTCTTCTCACCTCAATTCCTCCCCCTCTCGTCTTACCCTCCCCGGACAAATGAGACTGAAGCGTGCGCTCCCCACCTACATCTTTTATACACTCCTGGAAATTGAAATAAGAACACCGTGAATTCATTGTCCCAGGAAGGGGAAACTTTATTGACACATTCCTGGGGTCAGATACATCACATGATCACACTGACAGAACCACAGGCACATAGACACAGGCAACAGAGCATGCACAATGTCGGCACTAGTACAGTGTATATCCACCTTTCGCAGCAATGCAAGCTGCTATTCTCCCATGGAGACGATCGTACAGATGCTGGATGTAGTCCTGTGGAACGGCTTGCCATGCCATTTCCACCTGGCGCCTCAGTTGGACCAGCGTTCGTGCTGGACGTGCAGACCGCGTGAGACGACGCTTCATCCAGTCCCAAACATGCTCAATGGGGGACAGATCCGGAGATCGTGCTGGCCAGAGTAGTTGACTTACACCTTCTAGAGCACGTTGGGTGGCACGGGATACATGCGGACGTGCATTGTCCTGTTGGAACAGCAAGTTCCCTTGCCGGTCTAGGAATGGTAGAACGATGGGTTCGATGACGGTTTGGATGTACCGTGCACTATTCAGTGTCCCCTCGACGATCACCAGTGGTGTACGGCCAGTGTAGGAGATCGCTCCCCACACCATGATGCCGGGTGTTGGCCCTGTGTGCCTCGGTCGTATGCAGTCCTGATTGTGGCGCTCACCTGCACGGCGCCAAACACGCATACGACCATCATTGGCACCAAGGCAGAAGCGACTCTCATCGCTGAAGACGACACGTCTCCATTCGTCCCTCCATTCACGCCTGTCGTGACACCACTGGAGGCGGGCTGCACGATGTTGGGGCGTGAGTGGAAGACGGCCTAACGGTGTGCGGGACTGGAGCCCAGCTTCATGGAGACGGTTGCGAATGGTTCTCGCCGATACCCCAGGAGCAACAGTGTCCTTAATTTGCTGGGAAGTGGCGGTGCGGTCCCCTACGGCACTGCGTAGGATCCTACGGTCTTGGCGTGCATCCGTGCGTCGCTGCGGTCCGGTCCCAGGTCGACAAGCACGTGCACCTTCCGCCGACCACTGGCGACAACATCGATGTACTGTGGAGACCTCACGCCCCATGTGTTGAGCAATTCGGCGGTACGTCCACCCGGCCTCCCGCATGCCCACTATACCCCCTCGCTCAAAGTCCGTCAACTGCACATACGGTTCACGTCCACGCTGTCGCGGCATGCTACCAGTGTTAAAGACTGCGATGGAGCTCCGTATGCCACGGCAAACTGGCTGACACTAACGGCGGCGGTGCACAAATGCTGCGCAGCTAGCGCCATTCGACGGCCAACACCGCGGTTCCTGGTGTGTCCGCTGTGCCGTGCGTGTGATCATTGCTTGTACAGCCCTCTCGCAGTGTCCGGAGCAAGTATGGTGGGTCTGACACACCGGTGTCAATGTGTTCTTTTTTCCATTTCCAGGAGTGTAACTGGGGCAATAGAGTGGGCACCATAGGGAGGGGTCGTAGGGTGTGTTTATTTTTTAATAACAAATAACGTCATTCGAAGTCTGTTCGTCAATAATAATTTACTATTACGTAATTCGAGATATCAGCAGAAGCCATACCAAGGTATAGACGTAAGTACTCTCATTATTCCAGGTTTTCGACAATTTTAGGTAATTTTCTTTCAGTTTCTCGTAGCATTGATACTTTTACATATTTTCCACACTTTTTCGTATTTTATTGAATTTTCTGAGTTTTGTCTTGATATCACGTCAATGTCATGTCATGTCGTGTCGACATCATGATGCTCTCAGCCAGTCACAATGCAGCACGTGCCCGAATTATTTATCATTGGTGAGGCACCACTACATCACTAGTATGTGTTAGAAATTAACAAGTTGGTTGAAATAATGACTTTATGTCATATTAAGGACATACGTTAAGTAGCACAGCAGTTGCCCATCAAAAGGTATTGTGTGAAGAAACTGGAGTGCAAAAGATACACCCAAAGCTGAACCACCACTACATTACTAGATTGTGTGATATCGTAGCGAAATTATGATGTTTCCAACCAAAGATACTCTGTGGATAGCACCTAGAGAGAGAGCTGACCAGTATCTGCAACCACCCACAGAGAAAAGTCATCCGCAGGGTATTCCAGACCTCGTGCATTTGCATGTGGGGCTATAGGGTGTTGCGGCAACTGTCATTGAAGGAAAGCTGGATAGGAGCAGAACTGATTAGCATACAAGTGAACACGGTATACAGAAGATTTACATTACTTATATTTCTCCAAATGTTGAAGACTAATTACAAATAATGCAGCAGGAAATAGAGTCCACCTCTCAATGCGAACAACGATGGGGCTCCCTAAAGTAAGCGCGAACGATGGTGTCATAGCGAAGAAACTATGGAAATAATCAGAAGTATATACGCCCTCAACCCACACAAATCAGACTAAAAATGGCGACAGTGGAGCAGATATAATCTATTCCTACAGACGAAGTCAACAATTCACATAGGTCACACACAACACGTCTCTCGCTACACGATTAAATACGACCTTAGAGAGCTGCAGAGTTTGCGCACCGTCCGTCAATAACCTGAGTCTCCAAAGACTAAGTTGCCATTACCCTGCCACCAACGGGATTCAAATTGCAAACAAGACACGCACAGTGACTACTGGAGCAAAAGGAATGTGCTCCTCATACCTGACAACAGTAGATTCCAGTGACCACGGCGAGGCTCCAGTGGGCTCATCGTTGCAAAAGCAGTCTCCACGTAAATGAAATTCCAAGACCTACGTAAGAACCGCAATAGCCTCAAAGTGCGGAGATTAGCTGACGCCAACAGCAAACGAAGCAGAAGCCAACCAGAACCGATGCACTAGCGACGCGGTGTCCAATCGCAGAAAGCTGTTCATTAAGACTACCACTGTGTCACCTGTCGAAAGCGCGAAGAAGCCAGTGGACGGCGTGGTAATAGAACGTCCTAAAAAAACTGTTCTTTTACATCCCTGTAACAAGGGAACCTCCCCATCGCACCTCCGTCAGATTTAGTTATAAGCTGGCACAGTGGATAGGCCTTGAAAAACTGAACACAGATCGATCGAGAAAACAGGAAGGAGTTGTGTGGAACTATGAAAAAATAACGAAAATATACAAACTGAGTAGTTGATGCGCAACACAATTAACATCAAGGAGCCCGTGAGCTCAGGAGCGCCGTGGTCCTGTGGTTAGCGTGAGCAACTGCAGAACGTGAGGTCATTGGTTCAAGTCTTTCCTCGACTGAAAAAATTTACTTTCTCTATTTTCGCAAAGTTATGATCTGTCCGTTCGATCATTGACGTCTCTGTTCACTGTAATAAGTTTAGTGTCTGTGTTTTGCGACCGCACCGCAAAACCGTGCGATTAGTAGACGAAAGGACGTGCCTCTCCAATGGGAATTGAAAACATTTGATCGCAAGGTCATAGGTCAACCGATTCCTCCACAGGAAAACACGTCTGATATATTCCATACGACACTGGTGACGGCATGTTGTCGACCCACCTATCTTGTACACTTGGTGAATGGGTAAAAACGTCTTCTACCTTGCCCGGTTTAGGTTTTCTTGTGGATGTGATAATCACTCCCAAGAAAGTGATGAAAACATAAGAGTTTGTCACATAAACTGAAAATAAAAAATTAAAATTTTCACTGGAGGGAACACTTGAACCAAGGACCTCTCGTTCCCCAATTGCTCACGCTAACAACGGGACCACGACGGTTCTGAGCTCACAGGGTCCTTGATGTTAATTATGTTGCGCATCAACTACTCAGTTTGTATATCTTCCTTATTTTTTCATAGTTCCACACAACTTCTTCCTGTTTTCTCGATTGATCTGTGTTCAGTTTTTCAAGGCCTATCCACTGTGCCACCTTATAACTAAATCTGAGGGTGGTGCGATGGGGAGGTTCCCCTATAAGTACCGAGTAAATACAATAATTATACACTATTAGTAGAGTTTAACACCATTCTGCCATTACCAAAGGAGCCTTTGAAGTCTTCCTCAACGTGTACATATCCAGCTGGAATTATAACACTTGAGTATTCTAATTTTAGAATTCAATGCCAGAAATGGAGTCATGGTCGCACCAGTTATAAAACATATAGGTGGGGAGGGCACACTTCAGTATCATTTGTCCAGGGGGTGGGGAGGGAAAGATGAGAGCCAGCACAGCACACCTCCCCTGTTTGAATTGTGGCCAATCTTCCCGAGAGGTCTGGAAGAGTGCAGATGATGCCTTTTCATTGAGCGTTCCAATGTTACACTGGTGATGGTGCCTTTCAGGGAGACAGCAGGAATATTTGGAAAGAAGGCGAGTGTCCAATACGCTTTCTCGCCAGTGAGTATGTTTCGAGATGTCGAGGAGGCCTACGGCTACTGAGCCTACTGGGTGCCCCCGGCTGTAAATCGTGGCTGTTGCAACCGGGTTTGACGCCTTACACCTGCATTCAGAGTCCACCGCTGGCTACTGCAGGTGCCTGACTGATCCGATGGAGGCAGCTAGCTTCATCTGCGGGCTGGTAACTTTGGTTTTATCGCGGGTTTTCCCGTCTGGTTTGAGTATATCGAAGAACAAGCAAATAATAATAATTAATGATTAGAAAGTGCAGGGAAGCTAAGACGAAATGGCTGCAGGAAAAATGTGAAGACATCGAAACAGATATGATTGTCGGAAGGACAGACTCAGCATACAGGAAAGTCAAAACAACCTTTGGTGACATAAAAAGCAACGGTGGTAACATTAAGAGTGCAACGGGAATTCCACTGTTAAATGCAGAGCAGAGAGCAGATAGGTGGAAAGAATACATTGAAAGCCTCTATGAGGGTGAAGATTTGTCTGATGTGATGGAAGAAGAAACAGGAGTCGATTTAGAAGAGATAGGGGATCCAGTATTAGAATCGGAATTTAAAAGAGTTTTGGAGGACTTACGGTCAAATAAGGCAGAAGGGATAGATAACATTCCATCAGAATTTCTAAAATCATTGGGGGAAGTGGCAACAAAACGACTATTCACGTTGGTGTGTAGAATATATGAGTCTGGCGACATACCACCTTACTTTCGGAAAAGCATCATTCACACAATTCCGAAGACGGCAAGAGCTGACAAGTGCGAGAATTATCGCACAATCAGCTTAACAGCTCATGTATTGAAGCTGCTTACAAGAATATTATACAGAAGAATGGAAAAGATAATTGAGAATGCGCTAGGTGACGATCAGTTTGGCTTTAGGAAAAGTAAAGGGACGAGAGAGGCAATTCTGACGTTACGGCTAATAATGGAAGCAAGGCTAAAGAAAAATCAAGACACTTTCATAGGATTTGTTGACCTGGAAAAAGCTTTCGACAGTATAAAATGGTGCAAGCTGTTCGAGATTTTGAAAAAAGTAGGGGTCAGCTACAGGGAGTGACGGGTCATATACAATATGTACAACAACCAAGGGGGAATAATAAGAGTGGACGATCAAGAACGAAGTGCTCGTATTAAGAACGGTGTAAGACAAGGCTGTAGCATTTCGCCCCTACTCTTTAATCTGTACATCGAGAGAGCAATGATGGAAATAAAAGAAAGGTTCAGGAATGGAATTAAAATACAAGGTGAAAGGATATCAATGATACGATTCGCTGATGACATTGCTATCCTGAGTGAAAGTGAAGAAGAATTAAATGATCTGCTGAACGGAGTGAACAGTCTAATGAGTACACAGTAAATCGGAGAAAGACGAAGGTAATGAGAAGTAGTAGAAATGAGAACAGCGAGAAACTTAACATCAGGATTGATGGTCACGAAGTCAATGAAGTTAAGGAATTGGTGCTACCTAGGCAGTAAAATGAACAATGACGGACGGAGCAAGGAGGACATCAAAAGCAGACTCGCTATGGCAAAAAAGGCATTTCTGGCCAAGAGAAGTCTACTAATATCAAATACCGGCCTTAATTTGAGGAAGAAATTTCTGAGGATGTACGTCTGGAGTACAGCATTGTATGGTAGTGAAACATGGACTGTGGGAAAACCGGAACAGAACAGAATCGAAGCATTTGAGATGTGGTGCTATAGACGAATGTTGAAAATTAGGTGGAATGATAAGGTAAGGAATGAGGAGGTTCTACGCAGAATCGGAGAGGAAAGGAATATGTGGAAAAAACTGACAAGGAGAAGTGACAGGATGATAGGACATCTGCTAAGACATGAGGGAATGACTTCCATGGTACTAGAGAGAGCTGTAGAGGGCAGAAACTGTAGAGGAAGACAGAGATTGGAATACGTCAAGCAAATAATTGGGGACGTAGGTTGCAAGTGCTACTCTGAGATGAAGAGGTTAGCACAGGAAAGGAATTCGTGGCGGGCCGCATCAAACCAGTTAGTAGACTGATGACCAAAAAAAAAAAAAAAAGTGATCAATTTATACAAACTTTGCGCGTTTGACAATGGTGTTTTGCGTAAGATCCGTTCATTGTAAACTGGACTGTGAGTGATTTTTCCTTATTGGACTTCGTTGTCTGAATAATTCCAAAGCTTTCGTTCGTGCTAGACCTTTGATATAATTTGAAACACGGAACCTTTAGCCTTGCCAAGACGCCGTTTAATTGGAACAATGGCTTGCAACATAAATGAAACACAAGATTAAATATTCACAAAATATTATACTAAATTGGAAAACATAAACACATTTATTCTTTTGCTGTATGCAACAATGGGTAAGCTTAGTGAGACTACGTTTCAATGTAAATAATAATTGCGGTGTGCCAAATAACGATGTGCAGCGATGGCAAATATGCGTCCGATCACGACGGCTTCCAGAATAAAAAAGGTGCCGTCTTCTCGGCAAGACATCTGAACTGCGTAATTATTCTAATGTTTCAACGGTTGCACGCCACAATCGATACAACCGCTTGTACTAATTACTATCTTACGAAATTCTGCATTTATATTCTGATCTTATATCTACGCCCATCCTGCAAACGTGTCTTAAAAAACAGTGATATTGTTTTCAGTATCAATCTCAGAACAGACTGTGTACCTCTGATTTGCATCAGAGTGGAAGGCTTAAATCAGAGGCTAAGGCGATTCAGCAACGATCTTGGATATGGATTTCTAGCCATTCGCTAAAAAGTGTAGAATTGTAGAACGTCTTAATATGTCAGGCATGCACTACACGCAGGAAATGGTTGCTACTGTATCAGAGTATTTTTTTTTTTTTTTTTTTTTTTTTACAGGGTAATCTCTTCACAGCCCTGATAAGAACAGTTCGGAGAAAGAAAATGTTGAGATAGTACTAGCTGACCGGTGGAAAGTTTATGGAAAGGTCTTGGAATTTAACCTCGCTCATAAACGGTAACAATGCCTGCATATTACTGGTGACAGAAAGCTGGCTCGCACCAGATGCCAACAGCAGTGAAACTGTACATTTCGATTGGAATGTATATCGTAAATGTCGGCTGAACGCTGATGGTGGAGGCGGACTTATAGCAATAAAAATACGGTGATACCTTTTGAGACTAGTACAGGTTCAGAAAGAGAGTAATTCATATCAAGACAGTTGTTATAGATGAATCAATCATGGTCATCGAATGTCCTTATAGGCACCGTGCCTCGGTAACAATAGTGGCGGAACATTTGAGGGGTTTCTTGGAGCACATTTCACGTAAATTTCGTCGTCATGTTGTAGTATTAGGAGGAGATTTGAACTTACTGGCCATAGAGACTCATGTGATTAGTTCGGGTAATACAGGCAGAGAATTGTATGAAATTGTCTTAAATGTCTTATCCGAAAATTACCTTGAGAAGTTGATAGCAGAACTGAATGGTGACGGTATCATCCTAAATCCACAACCGATAAACATGCCCGAAATTTTCGACTCATTTGGCATACAATAGAGAATCGATTAACGCAAGGCCGTTTAGCATCACTGAATAAGGCTGTAAATAGGAATACAAAGAAAAGCAGGAAGATCTTTATGCGTAGCGATAGCGACGATAAACAGATTTCAGATTACCCAAGCGGTCAACATGAAAATTTTATCTCTCGTACTAACAACGTTGAGAATCCATGGATAAAATAAAAGAGAATTTTACAGTACGCTTTCGATGGGTATCTGCAAAACAAAGTCGTTTATTGTGAGGGAAGAAACATCCAAATCTTCACAGAAATAAAAAAGAAAACCGGGCCAAAGAGAGTCATGCCTGAAGCGTTCAACAAACTCGACAATAACCGACTTGACAGAACGTCCTAGGATGTTTTGTTCGTGTATTAAAGCAGTAGACGGATCGAAGCCGTCTGCCCAGACATTGAAAAGAACAACACAGAAAAGGCCAAAATACTAAACGTCTTTTACCAAAACTCTTTCACAGAGGAGGATCTCACTGTACTATCTCCGTTAAATCATTGCACGAAAGACAAATGGGTGATATCGAAAAAAGTGACCACGGGACAGAAAAGAAACTGAAATCGCTTAACAGACGGGAGTAGTCCAGTAAAGGGGTACTTTTTGCTTGCAAAAAACGTGAAGATTTTCTTTTGTTATCTAGTTCATATAGATGAGAGTATGTTGAATCCAAGTTTTCGACCTGCAATACTCTCGGGACAACTTTTTGTGGGCAAAACACCAAAAATTTTGGCAATCTTTTCAGGTTTCCCCCTATTACTCGGAAATATGCCCCCTACTGAAAATGTTGCCCTCACAAAAATGAAAGAGCATTAAATTTTGCGTCGAAAGACCTACTTTAATGTCAAACAGGTGCAGTCGTTTGGCAGCAATCAGTAGTCGAATTCATTCATTTTTACCAACTTGGCTTAAAAGTTGGCTCCAAATCCTGTAACTCAATGACGGCTACTCGAAATGAAAAATGTTAAGTTATCAAAGCTGTAGAGCATGAAATTTCATGTTAAAAAAGCATCTAGGTTTTAAGTTTTAGATATTATTATTCGTTCATACACTTGAAAGCCAAAGTAATTCAATTTTCTTAAGTCAAAGATATCCAATGAAATGAAATTTGCAGTGTGCTGTAGGCTCTTAAATACGAGCACATATGTGTGTCCTATGTTCATGTATATTTTTAATCATTTTTATTCATGCCTTGATTAGTAAGAGGGAGTTGCTACTATAAAACCAACTACAGAGTAATGGTCAATATGTACTGACGTACGAGTAATATAAAAATCTGTACAAATGAACAAATTAAATGCATGACAATAGTAAAGAAACACAAATTAAATATCGGAGATTAACATTTAACCAAATTTCAATTTCATAGAGGTCTTTAGGGAATCTAAGGCAACTCCCAGTCCAGCGTCCAATCTTCGGGGTCCACTGCGGCACCTTCACCAAGTTTCTTGGCCTAGAATATATCTTCGACCTCTTCCTCATCGTCGTCGAACTCAATGTCTGGGGCCTTCTCACAAGATAAGCCGCAATAGTGTTCGCACGCCGAGTATTATTTCAGTCCAATTTGCGCCGGCCGAAGTGGCCGTGCGGTTAAAGGCGCTGCAGCCTGGAACCGCGAGACCGCTACGGTCGCAGGTTCGAATCCTGCCTCGGGCATGGATGTTTGTGATGTCATTAGGTTAGTTAGGTTTAACTAGTTCTAAGTTCTAGGGGACTAATGACCTCAGCAGTTGAGTCCCATAGTGCTCAGAACCATTTGAACCATTTTTTTCAGTCCAATTTGCGACATCCACATACTGTTGTGCATCCTGTTTTGCAAACGCAGAAATCCATCTCCAGTAGCATGTGTGGAGCCGCATCTTTCGTCATCGTCACGGGAAAGAAGTCTGAGAATTTTTCTTCCAGCTCCACTGGCATGGCTCAGTTTGCGTCCCCTGCCGAGACTGCACATGACGGTAGGATCACACTGAATCTCGCCTTCCTGCGTCCGATGTTGGCGGTAGCCTTTCAAGTTTGAAAGATTTTTCTCGAGGCAGATTTTACAAACGTATCCTACCTAATCTCCATAAGATTTAGTAATTTCTCTTTGTTCTGTGAAACCCTGACTGGAAAGGCCAAATGCAGGACAGAAACTGAAAGAATTAGAGGAGTTCCACGTTTCTGCTGATTTCCCTCTTCCCGGTTTACGAAAGTACAAACTACTGTACTTGTTTCTGTGGTGTCACCGCCAGACACCACACTTGCTAGGTGGTAGCTTAAATCGGCCGCGGTCCATTAGTACATGTCGGACCCGCGTGTCGCCACTGTCAGGATCGCAGACCGAGCGCCACCACAAGGCAGGTCTCGAGAGACGTACTAGCACTCGCCCCAGTTGTACGACGACATTGCTAGCGACTACACTGATCGAAGCCTTTCTCTCATTTGCCGAGAGACAGTTAGAATAGCCTTCAGCTAAGTCCATGGCTACGACCTAGCAAGGCGCCATTAACCATTCGTAACGTTGCAAGTACCTCCAGATAGAGTCTCACTTGTATCATCCAGAATGCTGTATACCAAAGGACATTATAAAAGTTAAGTGTTCTAGTAGCTACGTTCTTTTCTTTATCACATTCATTACGACTCCTGTTCCAGACTTAAGGCCAGACGGCGTGAGTTGACGCGTGCCCTTTCGGCTACTTCACTGTGGACTGGCTGCCTTAACAGTCCACTACAGTTCCCTCGCTCCGTTAGGAGAACAGGCACGTCAATGTCCTCGCTCGTGATTGCCACACCGTCAGACTCAGCAACTTGGAAAATAGCTGTTTCTGCAATTGAATCTTTAGCACAAAGATCCTCATCACAGATACGTTCCAGCACTTCGCGACCTTAGTCATCACCTCGCCTTTCCAGTAACCCAATAATAGTATCTCTTACTTGAAGTTTCATCACATCGAGTGCGTTGAGGACGAGGAAAACATCAAAGACATGTTTCAGGACGAGGAAGCTGGTGAATGTGCCGAAATGGATCCTGGAGATCGGATGCTGAACTGTGGACCTGCACAGTCTCCCAAACAACCTCAATAGAATAGAAATTCGGTAAAGAGCGGATCTCTGATTCTTAAAGGGTGTCTTTTAATGGTTTCACGCCCTTTTACTTGCTCGTTTCTACGGTTAATCGTGCCTAAAACTGAAAAACTAGATGCTTGTGGAAAATAAAATTTCATGCTTTGTAATTCTGACAACTTGACGTGTTTCATTTGGGTCAGCCGTTTTTGAGTGTCAGGATTCGGAGCCGAGCTTTTAGTCAAGTTGGTAAAAAGGAACGAAATTTGACAACTGATTGCAGTCAAACGGCTGCACCAATTTTCACATTTAAGCAGGTCATTCGACGTAAAATTTAATTCTCCTCAATTTTTGATAGAATAACAATAGGTGAAAATCTGAAGAAAGTGCAAAATTTCGTGTTTTTTTGTCACAAATAGTTGTCCCGAGGGTTGTGGAGGTCAAAAACTGCGATTAAACATACTCTCCTCTGTATATGCAAGATAAAAAAAGTAAAATCTTCTACCTTATTTTTTGCAGGAATAGCTCCCTTTTTGTGATGCCGTTACTGGAGTGAAGCCCGCTGGACCTGACGGAACGCCAATGCAATTCTACACACATTATTCGGAAGAAGTTGCCCTTCTTCTACAGGCAGTGTACCACAAGGCTCTGGAGAAGCGAAATATTCCTAATAACTTCAAAAAAAGCACCGTTCATTCCTGTTGTCAGGAACGGTCGTCGAAAGATGCAAGAAAACTATGCGCTTATGTCTCTGACGCCGACGAGTTGTAGAATTTTGGAAGATGTTGCTTGCTCGTATATTATGACATCTCTGGATACCGAAAATTTCGTCTTTAGGAATAAACATGAGTTCCGAAAACGACAATTGTGAAACCCATCTGGCTCCGTTCGTCCACGAGACCGAGAAGCCTGTGCATATTCGCACCCAGATAGATTACGCGTTCCTTGACTTGCAGAAAGCGTTCGATACGGTTCCACAATGGCACCTAATGAACTAAATACAAGCGTACGGAATAGCACACGAACTGTGTGCTTGTACTGGAGAGTTTCTAGTAGAAACAACACAGAATGTCATTGTCAGTGAGAGAAGTCTTTAGAAGTAAAACTGGCTTCGGGCGCGTTACAGGTAAATTACTTTTCAAAATATACATAAATGACTTAGTACACAACATCAGAATTCTCATAAGACTTATCGTGCATGATGCTTGTTGTGATGGACTGTGATACGTTGAGCAGCTGGCGCCAGTACTTCTGTCCCGCTAGTGTCATCTTTGCTTTCGATTTTCCTTTGGGCGGCCGCGATCGGTTGTAATAGCGGGTCGTGCTATTCAAGTATGCGGCATCGAAGCAGCGGCCTCCCTTGTCTGTCGGTCGCGAGGTACTCGGTGGTCGGGAAGTGGGCCCCTTACTTGGTGCGCATGCTCATTGCGCGTGTTAAAAGCGGGGTGCTGCGGCCGGAGACGGCTCTGAAATTGGGTTCTGGCATGACGCGACGTGCTTGGTTTTGTACTCACCACGCAGTAAACGTTGATACGAGAAGAACAGCTTGCCGGAGATTTACTTGGATTAACCGTCCGCTTGCTTATATGTGCGAGTTTGGTTCCGAGTGTTCCATGTCATGTTAAGTCACACATGCCATGACAACGGGCCTTAGGCAGTCCACCTTGGCACTTACTACTTGATGAAGGATCAACAGATATATGTAAGCAAGACTGGTGAACTGCCCATTATTTAGTGATTATATGTTGATGGTGGTGCTAACCGTGCTTTTAAGTACAAGTGTCTACACATTAGTGACGAATAACGAAAGACTATGCTGTCTCGTAAAATCGCATCATGTTTCATGAAAATATACTTCTTCTCGGCCTTGACTTTAAAATAAACTCCGCTTTTACTATCGCGTGGTGTTATGGTGTTTAAACGCATGCTTAATTTGCTGAGATAGAAACATTTTTAGGCGAGCTTTCCTGTTTTAAATGTTATGGTTTTACGTCTTGTGTAGTATGAATGTGTAAATGCAAGTGTGCTGTTGTAGTTGATCTATGTTTCAGTTACGTGGAGCGCAGTGCCTTTGGTCCTGTAGGGCGCGGCGTGGCATCAGGGCTTGACGACTTGGCCGTTGCCAGCGGAACTGTTTGTACAGTTTGACCGGCTCCACGTGGACGCCATCTTCCTCGGTCACGTCTTAGAGTATTCCTTCGCTTTTTGTCTCTGGCTCCGTCAGGTCGTTAAGCTTGGTAGCCCTTCCCTCCGCCACTCTGGCGAATGTACTTCGGGCTTGAAGTATGACTTCGATCTTTTAATGTTGAGTGGCCCTCTGTTATTAGTGCCCCATCAGATTCATTAAGGCTCTGCTTTGAGTGGCTCTCTGTTATTAGTGCCCGATCAGATTCATTAAGGCTCAGCTTAGTTAATTGTCCTTTCATATCATTCAGGATGTTGTTATCTGTACCGTGTGTGTGAATTGTTAGGGTTTAAATTTTTATAAGGCAATGTCTTATACCTTTATGTTACTAAGCAGTCTTTAAATGCCAGGGTCACTTTTATTAATTGCTTGTTACTTTAATTAGTGTTTATCTATATTGGCACCTACTCGATCACTCTTCAGTCAGAAGTTTGAGCACCGGCTGCCTTCAGTAGCGAGCGTTAAGGTTTTAGAACTTACGTTTTTATTCCTTGGGTTGTAATATTTATTTACCCTATTCCTTTGGTATGAAATGTTACTGCCAAGGAAGTTCAAATGGTTCAAATGGCTCTAAGCACTACGGGACTTAACATCTGAGGTAATCAGTCCCCTAGACTTAGAACAACTTAAACCTAAGTAACCTAAGGACATCACACACATCGATGCCCGAGGCAGGATTCGAACCCGCGACCGTAGCAGCAGCGCGGTTCCGGACTGAAGCGCCTAGAACAGCTCGGCCACAGCGGCCGGCCGCAAAGGGAAGTCATTGAATAGCGTAGTTTGCCGGTTTTGAGTTTGGCAAGTTGGTTTATTAAGTGTTTGTACCAAGAGAAACCTCGATTATGGCTTTATAGATTCGGTAAATAAATATTCACGGGGGTCAGAAAATATTATAATAGTGGTGAGTGAGCTGTGAATTTACTTCCAAAGCCTTTTCTTAAGAATTTGCTTTATTTACTAACGATTCATCAAGACCATTAACACATTTAATCACACTATATGAGCGTGGAAGTAGTAGCCAGTGGGTAACTGATGAAAACAAATCAAATTTCTTTCAACAAATGGAAATTTTATTCCTAAGGGCCTTTCTTTTAGAAACAGATTTAAAATTATAATCAGAAAACACCCTCTAAATATCAAGCTACAATTTATTCAGATACAGAAAAAACAAATTTTTGACTGTATGAGCTTTCGGGCTGAGAACATTGCCGCTCCATTTTCACACGTCCGTGGTCACGACCGCTCACAATAACCTCTGAAAGACTACACTGGTGCAAATCTGCAACACACCAGATTACTTTAAACTAAAAATTTTAACAACTCACACAAGCACATAAACTATGCACCCCGTAGAAGGAATGGAAATGGTAAAAAACACTAACATTAAAAGATTAACTTGCCACCGAAGGTACAACTTGATTTTAAAAAAAAAAAAAGTCTTACGGTGGAAGAGTGGCAACTTTATATACTAAAATGACCGTTTAAATAAAAACCCATGAAATGCAGTCTTACATAAAATATACAAGGTTGGCCAAACACGCTCTACATTACACATATACCGCCTCTCAAGATGATAGGTAAGATAAAAAATATTTCAGGAATTCGGCCTTTACACCTTAAGCAATAAATTCGTAACACCGAATCCGACAAACATGACAGTGGCAGCTATTAACGTACGGCAGAGCGACAGACAGACAAACCGACACTAACTGCCTAACAAATGCGGAAGGGAGACAGACGAGCAAGCTGGGGACGAGAGACTGACCAAGAAAACAAGTAGAATTTAACAAGTAAATGAAACAACGTATCTCCAATCACTTAACTTCTAATAAACTGCGATTTCTGGCGAAGACCTGGCGCAGCACCCCACCAAAACGCTCTTTCGAACCGTCTGCTGCTAGCCTCTTCAATGGACGCAGGAAGGAGCGCCGATCTCCCGTCTGTACGGTGTCGCAGCTAACTCCGGCCAGACCGATGTCGTGGGTTGACTCCTGTTGTTCTCGTGCCGGCCGCGATGCCTCTTCCCCTCGCTATACGGCACGGCCCACTGGAATGACGTGGCTACCTCACATGCACCGACGCTCAGAACGGACGAGTCATCTTGTGTCCCAGTGCTCGACCGACCAACCGATCGATCCAACCGCTAATGACCGTTGCCTGAGCAACTCGAGCAGACTGGCGGGAACTCAGCCCCGACCGGGCGACCACTAGCTGAGTTCTGTTACTGGCGGAGTGGCAACCAATGTCCGGAAACGCTACAGAGCGTCAAATTAATAAGTGCCGGCCCTTGTAAATGTACGTATATACAAGGTGATACCGCAAATTTTCTAGGACAAAATATTAATTTGGGGTAAGGGTCCCTGTGCCGCGCGTGATTAGCCGAGCGGTCTCAGGCGCTGCAGTCATGGACTGTGCGGCTGGTCCCGGCGGAGGTTCGAGTCCTCCCTCGGGCATGGGTGTGTGTGTTTGTCCTTAGGACAACTGAGGTTAACTGGTGTGTAAGCTTAGGGAATGATGACCATAGCAGTTAAGTCCCATAAGATTTGACACACATTTGAACATTTTTAAGGGCCCTTGTTCGGGTAATAAACGAGTCGAAAATTATAAGCGAAAACTGTTCGGATACCTCTGACAGCGGAATACATACTGGGTGATTCACGAAGATATGCAAATATTTTAATACGTTATTCTTCAAGTGAAACTAAAGAAAAAAGTTCATATAAACATAGGTCCGCAGATGTTTGTAATATCAAAACGGAATCACGGAATACATTCCCAGGCGCCGGCGCCTATAACTTCGGCGCTCTGTAGCGTCGCCGGATGACGTTTCCGGACATGGCTTCCTATTCAAAGAATAATGTACTCAAAGCCCTCCATAAATACTAGAAATTTGTAACGGGAGTTTCCGAGCAGGCTGTATATAGAAATGTCGCAACGCTAGAAAACTGTAGCGAAGTGCAGGAAAGCTTGCAAGGGTCCACACTTGATGCATGGACTGCAGATGGCCCAAAAAAATACGCAAGTGTGTGCTTACACGATTACCGAACAGATAAAAGAACTAGGAGTTTGTTTACGGAGCAATATAAAGTGGTTCGATCACATGAAACTAACTGCAGAGAAGCCAGATGCCAGACTGAGATTCACTAGAAGAATCGCCAAGAAATGTATTCCATCACCAAACGAAGTAGCCTACGAAACACTCGTTCGATAAGTACTCAGAGGCTGTTCGTCAGTGTGTGGTCTATGCTAGGTACGATAGAGGAAACGAAGAAGATCCAAAGAAGAGTGGGACGTTTCGCTACAGATTCTTTTAGTTCAAATGGCTCTGAGCACTATGAGACTTAACTTCTAAGGTCATCAGTCCCCTAGAACTTAGAACTAATTAAACCTAACTAACCTAAGGACATAACACACATCCATGCCCGAGGAAGGATTCGAACCTGTGACCGTAGCGGTCGCGCGGTTCCAGACTGTAGCGCCTAGAACCGCTCGGCCACCCTGGCCGGCAGATTCTTTTAGTATGCAAGAAAGTGTCACAGAGATGATCAGTCAACTCCAGTGGCAGACACTGCAAAGTAGGCGTCATTTCTTACCGCATGATTCACTGTTAAAGCTCCGAGGGCCTACGTTCCCAGAAGAGCCAACAAATATTCTGTTTCTTGCTACCTATATCTCGCGAAAAGCCCATGAGGATAAAATTAGAGATTCGAGCCCACATAGAGACTTAAGCGGCGATCATTCTTCCCGCGAACCAGTTTCTATTGGAACAGGACCGGGGGAAAGTGACACTGGTATATTACCTATTTATTTTATTTGCTATTTTCTTTTAGTCTGTTATCTACATAAAAGAACAGACCGAATATTGCACATGAACTGACATGAATATAGCACGTGATATTTTGACATAATTTCAAATGTGTTAGTAATAACAAGCCATTATACTATTTAAGAGGGAAAAATCTGCATAGAATATCTACATAAAGAAAAATAAAAACAAAAGGTGTCTGAGTACTACCATTCGGCCATCAGGACTTCAGAAGGCGTCGGCTACTGGTCCATTTACTATTATGGGCTACACACCACACAGCACTACACTACAGTACACAGCACTACACTGCTCTATTGTACGTAGTATCGCCGGCCGGTGTGGCCGAGCGGTTCTAGGCGCTTCAGTCTGGAACCGCGCAACCGCTACGGTCGCAGGTTCAAATCCTGCCTCGGGCATGGATGTGTGTGATGTCCTTAGGTTAGTTAGGTTTAAGTAGTTGTAAGTTCTAGGGGACTGATTACCTCAGATGTTAAGTCCCATAGTGCTCAGAGCCATTTGAACCATTTTGTACATGGTATCAGAAGCGAGATGGGTCTCTCATTTGTCTGGACTACAGCCCCGCGCTACGCTGAGACGCAACTCAGAATGCATAGGGGCTGCGCTGCTGTGCTGCCCTAGGTGTGGAGGAGGTCGGGAGTCCTTCCTGGTCAAGCACGAAGCTCATCTCCCCACTGCTTCCAGAAGGTCGTTGTAGGTGGGTGTTCTGCCTTGACGCGTCTCGTTATCATGATTTAAGGCTTTTTCTTGGGTGTCTCGCAGTCCTGTAGGCGTCCAGTTCATAGTGTGACATTTTAGCTATCACAGAATTCAGCTTATATCACAGTTCCTCGTTCCTTATTATATTACAGACTGTTCCATCTCCAAATGCGTTCTTCTCCTGGTCTGTAACATCCCATCTAATGGTACATTCCCAGATGATGTGATTTGGGGTGCCGATTGTTCCACGTTCTAAAGTGTCTGTGGTGCGCTTAATAAGTTGCTGGGATACGCATCATGTCGCGACAGGTAGTGTATAGCTGCCTTGGTCGGTAGGAAGTATGGCATTCTTGTTCTTTCTTTTATGTTAGGAAGGAACTGGTAGGTCCTCCTCCCGGTTTTTGCCCTGTCCCCCATTTCTTTCCATTCCCTATGAATCCAAGTCTTTTTCTTTTTTCCTTATTCGATACAGCTCTAGTGCCTAGTATCTCCTGCACATTACCGTATTCCCGCTTTTTGAGGTATAGAGGCAGCAAAAGTTATATCACCAGTAGCGCCACTGTCGGTGTTGTTATATACGCGCCTCTGAGGCGCATGTGTACACTCCGCTGTGTAGAGCCTGTACTGTCCCTACCTTTCTGCCCTATGAGACCAAACGCTCCACCCAAAGCCCACAACAGCAACTAAGATTGCGTTGTGGTACGTTCTTATTGCACTTTGTGGCAGGTGAAAACTTCTTTGCCCAATTCTCGTATTTTAATTAGGATTTTAAGGCACGCAGACTGGTATACGAAGTACCCTCAGCCACACACCGCAAGGTGGCTTACAGAGTGTAAATGTGGATGCAGACCGGCATATTTTGTTTGATGGCCGAATCGTGCTCACTGTTTTAATTTTTTGGCTTGGACTATACTTTTAAAAATATCGGGAATCCCATAAATCGTTATTTTAAAACATGTGTTATTGGCTCTCGGTATATCGCAAGAACATATGGAGAAGAAACATATGCCTATAAAAATATCAGCTGCACATTCTAAATATATTGCCGATTTAGAGATGTATATTCAAGTATTGATTTATTATTAGTCTGTACAACAAGCTAGCAGCCTGCCTACCCCCTTAGAGAAAAAAAATGCACGTTCACGCTTGGCGACAACAATGGAAACAATGGCAAATGCATGTAAGTGGCACGAAAAATGTGTCGGATGGGTCTGTTGTTCGGTTTCGTCACATATCAGATTTGTCCGGAACACTTCATGTCGATTTCCCTGTATTTTTTCTCCCCATTTCGGCCAACGTCAGCGACCTAGCAGTTGTGATGTCAAAATTGTGCGGTGAAGCTAAACGTTGCAGTTTCTGTTGCTACCGCCAAGCGACGATTACGTCAGCATTTCCTCTCACACGGCTCCGTCCACCGAAAAGACCAATCTTTTCAGATTTTTGTTCATAATTTTTAGTTTCTGTTCTGAAGAATTACTACGTGAAGTAACAGCACACCATTTGCTTTAAAAAACGAAGAAATAGCATACAAGTTTCGTTAAAAGTTGTTTCTTAACGCAGCTAGAGTCCTGTTTCTTCACATCGGAAATCTTGTTATTCCTTTGACACCGCCATGCCCAGTCCAATCGAACTTCTCCTTTTGTGCCACGTATACTTGGTTCATACAGTCAAAGAGAAAGATAGAAGGTGATGAAAGCTTTCACATAGTGAAAGTAAAATTATGTTCTACTACAATTTCCAAACAACAGCTCCAAATATTTACTGAAAATTGTGAAAAAGAAAATGTAAAATAAAAATATCGGCACTCGATATTGCTATTTTGATATCGACAGATCGACATAACGTACAGAACAGCGCTGTTACATATCGATATGAAAGTGACGTGAAAACTATATATACAGATATTTCATACACATCTCTAGTGTAAACCTGGCGAAGAAGAACCGTAACGATAGTTTATTGAATAACGACAAAAAGCCGCAGATTAAAGGGTGCTCTTTCCACACGACGGCACAATAATAAGAATCCAATCACACGAAAGATAACAATCCTGTCGACTCTGCGTTCATGAATCAGTTCCAGTGGATTTCTTCCTACACCATAACGCTTATATGTCAGTGATAGAAAGAGATTTTCAGCAAATACTACTTTAATTAGTTCTATAACGAAGTATTACTGTCTATTAAGGTCATGTGTATCGTCTCAAAATTAAAATATTTAACAAAGCTTAAAAAACCTGCCCTACTTTGTCAGTATGTTTTCTTATCAGGTAACTAGTTTACCAACTACCAGCTGCAAAATGTTGTTTGAATGGAATGCAGCAAATGGTAGCTGTAGAGGAGGCTGTGAATCGTTTCTGAATGGAACCTGTTGGATTGGCAAATGTGACACACGTTAGTGTGGGTGCCCTTTGTGCTGTGGACGCCTTCGTACACAGCGGTAATGAGAGGTGGCTCACAGAGTGGAGCGGCTAATGTCGTCGTAGGAAAGCGGGACAGGAGCAGAAATGAGTAGCGAACAAGCTACCGCATTACACAGAAGGTTCACTTGAGCTGTACGTCTCCAAGTGTACGAATAATCATTACAAACAATGCAGAAAGAGATGTAGCAGGTAAGACAAATAGCAACAAGGATGACCTCTCTGTACTAAAGCACAAACGACGGTGTAAGAGCCACAGCTAGGCGGCGTATGCGTAGCGTCACTTTGCGAAGTGGCTCCGCGTGCGAGTGAGCAGTGTGCTCTCCGCTGGCTGCCCTGTGTCGCGACGGCTGACGACGTTAGCGGCTGTGCTCCATTGAGCTTGTCGGATTGCGCACGACCGCTATCAGCATTGGACAGAGACTTGCAATTCCGTTGCCAGCTGTGATGCGCCAGTAGGTTGGTATCGATACACCATGCCACTCTTTGTACCACGGCAGCCAGCGTCGCGAGTGACAACGTAGAGTGAGGTTCGGAGCTGACTGTGCGTCTTTGTGCACATCGAAACATTGTGTTTCGGAAATGCTGTAAAATTTATTCCCGAAGTTATAACAATGTTCCTCGCTCGTGTGCTGTGACGCACAGGAGTACCCTGATATCAATTGTTGAGATGTACCTGTTCTATGCTACTGTGGCATACAAGTAACGGATGTTAGGGAAATGAACAGTACAAGAGAGAGCAAAACGAACAGTTAAAGAACTTCCAAAACGACAGGTGAACGATTAACGGACGATGTACGTTGTAATGGTACTTGAATTACGTAACCATTATGGTACCTCACCTGAACCTCTCGATACCAGTAATATTCTACTGTATTTCTGTTAACTACTTAACATATTTCGGAGACAACATTCAGATTTGATTTCACTTTTGATACATCGATATGTTTATATTGCAATGATATTATTCTTATGTGTATTCCTTCTTTTGTCACTATGATCTTTGACGTACTTGTAACTCTGATTTTTGGGCGCGTAAGCGATTATTAGTTAGTGAGTTGTTGACTTGTTAGAGATTCGTTCGTTGAGAAGGTCAAGTCTTTGACGTTATGTTGGAAAGATGCATATTGTAGTTGGCTTATAAAATGTAAACTTTAACAGTGACTGTGAGGAAGATGTTTTCAAGTATGTTTCCTATTGTGAGCTGATGTTTTGTGTTTACGTGATATTGCAATTAAAAGGAAGTGTAACTTAAATTCGGAGTGCTGATTGCTTTTTTTACATCACCATTGTCCTGCAAAAGTGTAATCTTCGAGAATGATCTGTGAAGCGCATCAACAAAAATTTTGAATATAGCAAAGTAAAACCTAGGCCTCTTTGCATCCGAGCTTGGAATCATAACCACCTAGATTTTCAATGATTGAGCCATGATAATACAACGAGACCAGCGTGGGAAACACAAAAAGATGAGTACCTACTTTTTTCATTATTACATGAAATGACTATTTTAACTGTGCTCTAATGACACCTGCCACATAATAACTTTGTTTTTGCCAGAAAATGCAGTATTTAGCAGCGTGAGCAACACCACAATCATTAAATTTTGACCTTTGTTGTGGTAGGGTTGTTAGAATGTCCATATTTCGAAGGCTCTAATTCGAATTAAGCTTGTTAGAGATTTCAATAGTAAAGAGAGACGCGACAATGGTGGGAAGTAAATTTCGAGCAGAGTAAATTAAATGTGTCTGTGGTGCTCAGGCCGCTTGAAACAGTAGTAGTTGTACCACCTCCTTACAAAAAAAAAATATATATATATATAAAGGTCGCCAGACTTACTTACGGACGGCATACCAGATTACAATGAGAAAACCAGGGCAGCTAAAAGATTCGGTTGCCTAAAAGCGTGATTTAGGCCAGTGCATCATATAGAACGGGCGAAGTTTATAAGGAACCGCGGCAGATATTTTATGGCGCTGACGCAAGCAGCGCCCTAGGACACACCCCCGTCCCCAGTTGTAGCCCAAACCGTGCACTGGGCGACTGCCAGCAGGGGAGGGGGAGGGGGCGTAAAACACTCTGAGGGCAGAGATTTATACCGGCGAGCGGCGGACGACCGGCAGCTGGCGCGGCGCGGCGCTGCCCCCCGTCTCCTCTGCATCTGCACTGCGCGGGCGGAGGCGGCGGATGCGGGGGTGGCAGTCTCAGCGTAGGCAGAACAGACCAGCGGCGACGCCGCGCAGCCGCAAAAAGCCGCCTCAGCGGGTGGAATCTGCTCGCACCTCGAGAAGGCTCGATGCAGAAACGGAAAACGATTAGAGTGGTGGGAGGGGAATATAACGTGACGGTGGTGGGAAGCCAGTCGGTGTGGTCCTAGGCTTGTTTCGTCTGGGGTGAAAAAATTTAAGTTACTGGCGACTCCGTCAGAGACGTGGCACAGAATGGAATCGAATACGAACAAGACAGGTAAGCATTTGTGGCCTTTCTTAAGGAACGTGATGACCCAGAAGTTCTTTCGCAGACTGAATAGCCAATGCTTCTCACACTTCCTGCCGGTCGTTGAATTCTTGCAGTAAGTGCAAAGCAGGAGTGTCCAACTTTTCATCTTATCTAGACCACTTTGGAAGAAGACGTATATTTTTGACCCGCATGTAATATATTTCTAACACCAAAAATTATTTACAATCGTGTCTCGTCATACTCCTGAACTGGATTAAAATATTCAGCTGTGTTTTAAACGCTGCTTGCTGCTTTGGCAGTGATACACTAAACACTAATAATATGTAATTTATGGTGTATGGGAAGCAGTCCGTTGGCTCTCGAATCTGTTACTGTCTAGAGTGCTGGATTATTAATGCCGAATGCTTATCGTTCTTCTGGTGCGTTCAGTGTATGATAGCGTACGCTGTACCAACGAGTTCAATGCCCATATCATTTATTTTCTTCATTGCAGCGTTTTCCCACATTCGATATTATTTCACGGGACTTACTGTCAACAACAGGTGTCACTGGATAGCGACTGACTTTCATTTCTGATCTCTTATTTTTAGTCACAGTTTAATCAAACACGCTGGTAATAAAGCAGCGCAATCTGCTGTCAGTTTGGATTTGTTGACAGCAATTGCAAAACCATGGTCTCCGATATATACCGACACGTTGCGTCCAGAGACAGTCACCACATTGCAGTGGCCAAACCTTACAGTACAACCACATTATAAAGAACGTTATGTAAACAGGAGTGACACCACCAGCAGTCGACCAATGGTGTAAACGCCCAGAAGAAGACCCCTATGTCGGGTTGAAACCGGTTGGCAGTATTATAACAATAATAAATGCGATTAAGGCTGTTCTTGAATTATTGATAAAATTAGAGACTGGAAGATCCCCTTGCACTGTCTTTGACCAACCCACCCTGCTGCACCATTACCTATCTAATATACAGCTGACGAGAAGCAGACCGCTACATTCCACATGTCGTGAATGTCTGGACCTTGCCGAGCCTCCGCCCATCCAAGTGTACAACATTTATCCAGATGCACATATGTCGAGGAGGTAAGCAATCCTTATCGGTGTATAGTAATAGACTTGAAAGTGTTCTCATGTAGTAGCAGAAGGTTAAGAAGAATAAGAATTAGGTGGTTTTTATGTATGACGGAGCTCCAGAAAGATGAAGTTCGTTGCATTTTACGTAAATCAACTACGCTATCAATCCTAAAGTATTGTTCTAATGTTTGGGATGAGTACCAGGAGGTATTGGTAAGAGAGAACATAAACACACACACTCCTAAGGCTACACGATTCTGCACTAATGACAGGCTATACTGTTAGAACGCTTCAGTGTGTGACCTATTAATTCTTTGGAATTAATATTCGAATGTAAGAAATATATTTCCAGCGCATACACACATCCTTCTTGCAGGTTTTCTATGGTAACAAATTGTAAAATGAAAGAACTGTTGTTGTTGTCGTGGTCTTCAATCCTGAGACTGGTTTGATGCAGCTCTCCATGCTACTCTATCCTGTGCAAGCTTCTTCATCTCCTAGTACTTACTGCAACCTACATCCTTCTGAATCTGCTAGGTTTATTCATCTCTTGGTCTCCCTCTACGATTTTTACCCTCCACGCTGCCCTCCAATACTAAATTTGTGATCCCTTGATGCCTCAGAACATGTCCTACCAACCGATCCATTCTTCTCGTCAAGTTGTGCCACAAACTCCTCTTCTCCCCAATCCTATTCAGTACCTCCTCATTAGTTATGTGATCTACCCATCTAATCTTCAGCATTTTTCTATAGCACCACATTTCGAAAGCTTGTATTCTCTTCTTGTCCAAACTATTTATTGTCCACATTCCACTTCCATACATGGCTACACTCCATAAAAACACTTTCAGAAACGACTTCCTGACACTTAAATCTATACTCCATGATAACAAATTTGTCTTCTTCAGAAACGCTTTCCTTTCGATTGCCAGACTACATTTTATATCCTCTCTACTTCGACCATCATCAGTTATTTTGCTCACCAAATAGCAAAACTCCTTTACTACATTAAGTGTCTCACTTCCTAATCTAATTCCCTGAGCATCACCCGACTTAATTCGACTACATTCCATTATGCTCATTTTGCCTTTATTGATGTTCATCTTATATCCTCCTTTCAAGGCACTGTCCATTCCGTTCAACTGCTCTTCCAAGTCCTTTGCTGTCTCTGACAGAAGCACAATGTCATCGGTGACCCTCAAAGTTTTTATTTCTTCTCCATGGATTTTGATACCTACTCCGAATTTTTCTTTTGTTTCCTTTACTGCTTGCTCAATATACAGATTGAATAACATCGGGGATAGGCTACAACCCTGTCTCACGCCCTTCCCAACCACTGCATCCCTTTCATGCCCCTCGACCCTTATAACTGCCATCTGGTTTCTGTACAAACTATAAATAGCCTTTCACTCCCTGTATTTTACCCCTGCCGCCTTTAGGATTTGAAAGAGAGTATTCCAGTCAACATTGTCAAAAGCTTTCTCTAGGTCTACAAATGCTAGAAACGTAGGTTTGCCTTTCCTTAATCTCTCTTCTACGATAAGTCGTAAGGTCAGTATTGCCTAACGTGTTCCAACATTTCTACGGAATCCAAACTGTTCTTCCCTGAGGTCTACTTCTACCAGTTTTTCCATTCGTCTGTAAACAATTCGAGTTAGTATTTTGCAGTTGTGACTTATTAAACTGATAGTTCGGTCACTTTCACATCTGTCAAAACCTGCTTTCTTTGCGATTGGAATTATTATATTCTTCTTGAAATCTGAGGGTATTTCGCCTGTCTCATACATCTTGCTCACCAGATGGTAGAGCTTTGTCAGGACTGCCTCTCCCAAGGCCGTCTGTAGTTCTAATGGAATGTTGTCTACTCCAGCGGCCTAGTTTCGACTCAGGTCTTTCAGTGCTCTGTCAAACTCTTCACGCAGTACCGTATCTCCCATTTCACCTTCATCTACATCCTCTTCCATTTCCATAATATTGTCCTCAAGTACATCGCCCTTGTATGGACTCTCTATATACTCCTTCCAACTTTCTGCTTTTCCTTCTTTGCTTAGCACTTCGTTTCCATCTGAGCTGTTGATATTCATACAAGTGGCTCTCTTTTCTCCAAAGGCCTCTTTCATTTTCCTGTAGGCAGTATCTCTCTTACCCCTCGTGAGATATGCCTCTACATCCTTACATTTGTCCTATAGCCATCCCTGCTTAGCCATTTTGCATTTCCTGTCGATCTCATTTTGAGAGGTTTGTATTCCTTTTTGCCTGCTTCATTTACTGCATTTTTATATTTTCTCCTTTCATCAATTAAATTCAATATTCCTTCTGTTACCCAAGGATTTCTACTAGCCCTCGTCTTTTTACCTACTTGATCCTCTGCTGCCTTCCCCACTTAATCCCTCAGAAGTACCCATTCTTCTTCTAGTGTATTTCTTCCTCCCATTCCTGTCAATTGTTCCCTTCTGCTCTCCCTGAAGCTCTGTACAATCTCTGCTTTAATCAGTTTATCCACGTCCCATCTCCTTAAATTCCCACCTTTTTTCAGTTTCTTAAGTTTTATTCTACAGTTCATAACCAATAGATTGTGGTCAAAGTCCACATGTGCCCCTGGAAATGTCTTACAATTTAAAACCTGTTTCCTAAATCTCTGTCTTACCATTATATAATCTATCTGATACCTTCTTGTATCTCCTGTATTCTTTCAAGTATACAACCTTCTTTTATGTTTCTTGAGCATAGTGTTAGCTATGATTAAGTTATGCTCTGTGCAAAATTCTACCTCTTTCATTTCTTAACCCCAATCCATATTCACCTACTATGTTTTCTTCTCTCCCTTTTCCTACTCTCACTACCTGAATAATTTCTTTTATCTCATCATACATTTCATCAATTTCTTTATCATCTGCAGACCTAGTTGGCATATAAATTTGTACTACTGTAGTAGACATGGGCTTCGTGTCTATCTTGGCCACAATAATGCGTTCATTATGCTGTTTGTAGTAGCTTACCTGCACTCCTATTTTTTTACTCATTATTAAACCTACTCCTGCATTACCCCTATTTGATTTTGTATTTATAACCCTGTATTCACCTGACCAAAAGTCTTGTTCCTCCTGCCACCGAACTTCACTAATTCCCACTATATCTAACATTAACCTATCCATTTCCCTTTTTAAATTTTCTAACCTACCTGCCCGATTAAGGGATTTGACATTCCACGTTCCGATCCATAGAACGCCAGATTTCTTTCTCCTGAAAGCGACGTTCACTTGAGTAGTCCCCGCCCGGAGATCCGAATGGGGGGCTATTTTACCTCCGGAATATGTTACCCAAGAGGACGCCATCATCATTTAAACATACAGTAAAGCTGCATGCCCTCGTGGAAAAATTATGGCTGTAGTTTCCCTTGCTTTCAGCCGGCAACATTACCAGCACAGCAAGGCCGTTATGTTTAGTGTTACAAGGCCAGATCAGTCAATCATCCAGACTGTTGCCCCTGCTACTATTGAAAAGGCTGCTGCCCCTCTTCAGGAACCACACGTTTCAGGCCTCTCAACAGATACCCCTACGTTGTGGTTGCACCTACGGTATGGCCATCTGTATCGCTGAGGCACGCTAGCCTCCCCACCAACGGCAAGTTCCATGGTTCATGGGGGAGGGGGGGGGGTTGAAAGAAGTACATCCTTAAAATATTGATTCTGTGTAATATGTGCATAATATAGCTTTCCAGATATGTATAGCGTCCACTGTTCACATCTGATAACGGTCCAGAAATTATAATGTACCTGCATCAGTCCTTATAAAATTATAGAACAGAAAATTCCTCTTACAAGGAAACAGTAAGTGCATAGCAGCGACATCCGAAATATGAAATTACATGTCATGCCGCCAATAACGATTTAAACAGCATATCTGTCAAGCATGTGTATACAGTGGGATTGCAGAGTCTCACACCCATTGCTAACTTAGTTATGAAACTGAAGTCCGATTTTATACCGAAGATGCAGCAGGTGAATGGAGTAAATTACATTAATCTTCGTTCGTTTAGAGGAATGAATCGAAACAGGATGGTCATATCACACATGAGATGGAAGTCCTCTGATGACCGACAGGTTTGCTGTTAACGACTGCAAGTAGACGATGCTCTAAGTCACAACTTACATGTGGTTGTATACGAGTCGAGTAGAGGCTATGTCAGGCGACAGAAGCATCCTGACAGAACAGCGGAAAAAATGGTCAAACGACCAGCAGCTCTATTTCAATCAATCACTCAGTGCACTGTTATCCTTTAACGCAGTTTCATGTAAGTTTAGAGGCAGATGGTTCTCTGTTTTCCTGAAGAGCATCAAATACAGTAGTCGACTTGTATGTATCATTGTTACCTCAATAGACATACAGTAGAATGCTGCCTCAACGAAAAAAGTGACTATTTCCCTTTAAACTGGTCTGTGCAGTGATTCAACACCTGTATATTTAATAGGACAATCACTTTTTTTTCGTGTTCTCACGTAAAGGTCTTTGCAGGCAGGAAAAGTTCCTAGTTACTCAGTGATTTACAGAGCGCTACACCTCACTAAAGTTTGAGGTTCCTAGAGCAATAATTTTCAGTCTATATCTTCATAATTATACTGTGCGAGCAATACTACTGCTATGGAAGCGATATTGCTGTGTGCTTGATATCCAGAAGTATCGCATCAATGGTTTGTTATTCTGGCAAACCACGTGTCTGGAGATGGGTGTAGAAAGCAATCAAGCACGCAGGTTGGGGCCAGAAACAGTAACACTTTTGTACCAAGGGGAAACGAGTCCGTCTTTGTGCAACAGTTCAGAGAGTGACTTCGGTCCACTGAGGGCACTATGGTCGCGTGTCGGGAACGGATGACTTGTGACTGACAGCAGTGGTGGATGACCGCCCAACCTCGGGCGGAAAATATCTACTGCTGCAAGGAGTATACCTGTGGTGCATGTGCTTATGCTGTCTTCGCAGTATAAATACGTGTGTCTGGCGGTCAATAGCTCTTTGAACGATGCAAAAGGGGCGGTTTTGTATGGTTCAGGATACGAATGGTATGTTTACTACATTTACACAGTATGCGGTGGTATATTGTCGGGCTGAACATCAGTTTCACACTCAAATATTCTAGCTTCCATCTTCAGTGGCAGAGCAGTGTAATTGAGTAAACGTCTTTCCATATTTGACGATCTGTTGGCCACTATCTTCAGGGTTTAATTGTCAGTCAATATGGCGATCTGTATAAAATAGTTTTACCATTGAAAGTCTCATCTGCAGAAAGAAGAAATAAATTTGGACTGTGCTTCAACATCAGGGGCATCATTAATTTTGTGGGTAAATTCATAAAGAGCTGATTATAATGCTCCATTCATTCACAAAACATCCTTTGTGCTGTGATGTAGGAGCCGCTACATAGTGGTGGATGCATTTGCGTTTCGGAGATGTATGTTGAAAGCAGGACTAAAGGATTTCCAGGAAGGGTAACATATGATGGAAGGGGTGCCACGTTATGACTAACAGGTTCAAATGGCTCTGAGCACTATGGGACTCAACTGCTGTGGTCATAAGTCCCCTAGAACTTAGAACTACTTAAACGTAACTAACCTAAGGACAGCACACAACACCCAGCCATCACGAGGCAGAGAAAATCCCTGACCCCGCCGGGAATCGAACCCGGGAACCCGGGCGTGGGAAGCGAGAACGCTACCGCACGACCACGAGATGCAGGCGACTAACAGGAGGAATGCATTCGGCGTTACTGTGGGCTATTTTCGTAAGATGTTCTGTTAGGACACGAATTTCCATGCGGAGAAGCTCAGGCGTCACCGAAGCTCCTACAAAAAAATGGTTCAAATGGCCCTGAGCACTATGGGACTCAACATCTGAGGCCATCAGTCCCCTAGAACTTAGAACTACTTAAACCTAACTAACTTAAGGACATCACACACATCCATGCCCAAGGCAGGATTCGAACCTGCGACCGTACCAGTCACGCAGTTCCGGACTGTAGCGCCTAGAACTGCTCGGCCACAAAGCTCCTACAAAGGCGACTGTTAACTATTTCTGTGACACTTTACAATTTCAGAGAGGTCGACTTGGCTTTTATTTACATAACCATGTGACATTTGTATAACATTTAGAACCTTTTAGCTGCCCTTGGGATGGTGAGTTGCTACGTGAACATTTCACGGCGTTGCATCAGCTGTGCTTGGAAGGTAAAGGCGTGCATGACTAGATGCAGCTCGCATGTCCCTTTAGGATCGCTAGGAGCAATGCACCCGAGCTGTTCTGGGAAGCATTAGAACAGATTTCTGACCTGTGATGTCACTATGACACTGAGAACATGTTAGCTGCGTCTGTGAGGGTGAGCCACTATGCAGATATCTCTCTCGGAGCTGGACTCACAGCTATACATCATCGTGCCAGCCACAGTGTTTAGGTGACCATGTGTGTGTCCAGGGACATTGACATGGGACGTCAGTATAACACTCGAAGAATTCTAACTGAATACCCAAAAATAGACACAACTTTAAAGTGCTTGCTGTAGGCAGCAGTGGCCCGATAGCGATGACTCGCTCTCTGGCACTCTCTTGCATCTGGGCCCTGCAAAGTGCCTGTGTGGTGTCGGCACATGTGGGCATTGGAACAGTTTTCTGATACTTCGCAGTCAACGATAGTTCAAAAGCGTTTTTTATGTGCACTGAGCGTTTCTGCAAAGCATTACTTTCGGCTGTTTTAGTATTGTGAGCGTGTCTGCAGAGCCTTTTACATGCACTATTTTTTGACAATTTACAAGTTGTTTGTGTGTGTGTTGCATTATTTTGATTGCAAGTTTGTAGGTTGTGTTATGTTTTATCTCGACAATTTACATTTAGTCAGCGTGTTTGAAGAGCCTTTTACATGCGTTATTTTGATAATTTACGAGCTGCTTTCGTGTCTACAGATCAGTATACTGCATTACTTCGGTGATTTACGAGTTTTTTGCGGGTCTGAATGCTGTGTGCTGCATTATTTCGGTACTTTACGAGCTTTTTTTCATGTCTGCGCATCAGTGTACTCCATTATTTCCGTGATTTACATGTAGTTTGCAGGTATTTATGCTGTGTACTGCATTATTTCGGTAATTTACAAGTTGTTTGCGTGTCTGTACATCAGTGTACTGCATTATTTTGAAAATTTATGAGTAGCTTGCAGGTCTGTAGGCTACGTAGCGTAACCCCAACCACGTTAGGATTAGTGGTTTGTATCAGCATAGTAAATGAATTACGTGAAATCCATCCCTAAATAAACTGTTCCAAAACAAATAAAGTACACTCCTTCTTCTCTTCAGCAGCCCAGCTAAGGCTGAGCCTTTTTCCCGCCATTTCCCCCTCCCCCCATACCGCCCTCTTGGATTATGTCACAGAAGGGCCAACAGCACCCTCTGGTAGCAGTACTGTGTACTAGGTCAGTTGGACTCCCGACCTCATGGTGAACACACTAGATGGTGCTACTGCCTCAAATTGTTTAGATAACACTGTGTGCAAAATAAAGACTTACATCCATCCCATCCAGCAGCCCAGCACAGGCTGAGTCCTTTTCCCGCCAATTCCTAGGAAATGTTGGCAGTTGGGTGATTTAGATTAGTGGAGGTAGCCCAAATGACCTGTTTTCCTTCAAAATTTGAACTTCCTGCCATGACGTCATTGCAATGTTGCCATATGTATCGCCGCCATCTTGCATCCACTATCTTGAATAAATTTGGCAGCAATGTGACGAGGCGTGGTACAAAGGTTGTACCACTACTCGTTTATATACACAGGTGAATCAAGACATTTTGACCATCACCACCGCAACACTGAAACCCATGTGGTGGCATTCTGGGCATGTATCGCAATAAGGAAAGCACATAAGCAGAGAGTGGGCAACAGGAGAATCATTCTACTGGCGATATGAAACACAAATGAGGCAATCCACTAACATAATCGACTTTCACATGGGGCATATTGTTATGGCGTCCAGCCTGGGAACGAGCACAGTGGCGAAGCTGGTCGGCTGCTAGTGTCCTGAGAATGTATGGAAAGTAAGTGATGGAAGGTGAAACCAGGATTAGCCATCAAGGTGATAGACTCCACGCCTCCTTACCTAACGTGAAATGTTCGTCAAGTCTGTAAACCATAACAGGGTGATCTGTGGCAGGTTTGGCGACAGAGAGCAGTGCTGCTCCAGGAACAAGTGCTCCAGAGCACACCATTGAGCACACAGTGTTGAACATGGGTCTCCACAGCAGACGACCACCCTTTGTACTCACGTTCACCCAAAAACATTGTCAATTAGGATTGGAGATGACACGGGATCGTCGAGACTGGATAGTGGGTCAATAGAAATGTATCCCCTGAGTCTTGTTACTTGTAACATTAGGTCGATATTCGGATGTGAACAAGGCATCCTTTAGGCCAAAGACAGCTCGATAAATGTAATATTCTCCTTGTATCAAGTAAACGCTGACTCTCCTGCTGTTCATTTACTGGGTCAACGGACCTGGAGCATGAATGGGCCGACTTGTTCATTTATTACTCATCAGGTCTTCATGTTTCCTCCCCTGTGATCGTTTAATGTATGTGTATGAGGGCCGGAAGTTTGAATGGTTCTTTGGAGTAGCCACAGATGTATGAATAGGTCAGAACCATTGCCAACTTAATTTCATTAACAGATTTAGCAGACAGCAGAAACTAGGCGATGAGTCACAGATATACGGTAAGCTGGAATTTTGGCGTGTTGTAGCTGGCCAGAGCCACCAGATGGGCCTGTGACACCAGGAAGGCACGTGTACAGTGTCTGACTGAAAATTGGCGCCTGGGGTTTTGTGCAGAAAGGGTATGTCTACAGATCCAGTGCACCAACTCTGGTTTGTAGTTACACCCAATACCACCCCACACCATAGCAGTGGCGGGGTTAGGGATTTTCACCGGCCTCGAAATGACTGGGTGTTTGTGTTGTCCTCATCATATAATCATCATTCATGAAAGTGGCGCGATTGGACTGAGCAAAGGTTGGGAATTTGTATGGGCGCTGATAACCGCGCAGTTGAGCGCCCCACAAACCAGACATCATCATCATCAGCGACAGTGATGCCATTCGTCCTGCTCGCGGTGAACCAAAATACGTCAATAGTTTTCAAACAAACAGAATCTGGATTCGTCCGAAAACACTATATGATGCCATTCCTGTCCTCAGCGATGTTGTTCCACACACAACTGCTGTCTAGTATTTTTCTACAAGTTTGTCAAATATCGGTGGAGGACGCGCATTTAACCCATGCCGTAGTAAACGGCAACAGACACTCACCCTTGGTAGTGTAGGATGTGTTACACTGTCCCATTGTTGCGCCAGAGCAGAGGAGGACGCAGATCTGTCCTGCAATGGCGTTCGGATGAGGTGTCGATCTTCTGTGGGTTGTGCTACATAACGTATCTCGTCATGTTCTACGACCTCCTGTGAACTATTTGGCACACACCCGCTGCACTGCCGAAACACTTGGTTCCACACGAGCAGTAATTTCGCGAATGGATGCATAACATTCTGTCATTCAAACTCACTGATTTGACGGTTCGGTTCGCGCACACGTCTGGGAGGCAACCTGCACGTCTGCTCAAGTCACACTGATCCATTCCCTTCGATGTACAGGGACCATGCAGGGGCACTTTACCGGTAGGTGGGGTTACTCCACAATTTCGGTGTTTACTTCGAAACCACGGGCCGACATAGTTCAAATGGTGATCATTTCTGCACAACATACTGATGGACGTGTCCTGTAAGCTATCTGTAGTCATTCAAGATGTTCTGTTTTTCCTGAACCAAAGTATATACTCATTATCAATTTATTGACCTTGTAAAATCATTATCAGTTCATTGCGTATGTATATTCAACATTAGTCACAAGTGCTTAAATAATCAGTATTTGTTAGTAGTACATCTGTAGTCAGTACCAGTCAAATCTGTCTCTACAGACAACAATAGTCAGATGAACTTAAATATTAAGTTAATCAGTTACTTATAAAAATAAGAATAAATCAGCTATAATCGTTTCACGAACTTCAGTTTGAACAGCAGAAACCTTTCACTCTCATTAGGATTTTAACTTAAAACCTACGAGGGGCGTCCAATATGTAATGCAACACTTCTTTTTTCTGAAAGCAGGTTGGTTTTATTCGGGATTCTGATGCATAATATTGTTGCTCCATCATTTGGCTACCAAATTCTATTTTCCTTCGGAGTTGAGGTGGTGTGGCGCCCCTCCATGAATTGCCGTGTTGTTGCTGATTCGGACTGACGAAGCCACGTTTCATCTTCTATTACGGTACTACATAAAAAATTGTGACGAATAGTCTCGTAACGTGGAAGCAATTTCGTACAGATGCTTTTACGGTCTTCCATTAGGCGGCGAGGAACCTAGTGGGCACACACCTTTGAGTTCCCCAATCGGTGGACGACTGTGTCAGCGCTACAAACAGAGCCGTCCAGTTGTGCAGCGAGGTGTCTGTGATCCATCCACCATCTAAAATGTCACACCTGTATGCTGCCAGCTGGCACGCGGGAGATCGGACTAGTTTGCGGGATCCTGCTGTGCTTTTGTTAACTGCCAGGTCTCCATAGACATTCAGCAAGTACCTTCGAATATCTGTGATGCTCCGGTTTTCCGCCAAAAGAGAATAAAATTGTTCTCTCCATTACAGACGCCATTTTGATGGCTACATACGTTGCCGCCACCTATCAGAACGTTATGAAACTACGAGTACTACAGTAAATTGAAATCAATGTCAGATACATGGCAAAGGATATACTGTTAATTTATAAAATTCATTTCTCAGGAACTAGGTCACTTTTTTATTTGGGAGGAAAAGCTTATTATACTGTGCTGCTTTGGAAGATGCGGGTGTTGTAAAATAAATCAAAAAATAAATAATTAAATATATAAATAGGTCGCTCGGCCTCTGTTGTGATAGGCACGCTTGATCTAGCGCCTACTATCGATATTCGTGATACATCTTTGCCGAGTGGTGTGTTGGCGACTGCTTACACCAGCACTGAATGAACCAGAAGTGTTCACCTTGATGTATGGGGCTTGAATGAGCTACTTCATAGAACTGCCACAGACGTATTTTTTTCCTACCCCATCACTTCCTTTGGGAACCAGTAGGAACACGGCCTTCACGTGACAATTGACGGAAACTAATAGGAATATGGGGACACAACATCCAGTCACCTGATCATGACTCTGGAAGATATAAGACAGATACATCCTCAGTCACAGGCAATCAGTAGAAGAACCAGAAACTACCAACACCAGCCAAAATCCTCATCTGCTTCAGTATTGCAGAAGAAGCCTTATTGTAAGTACTAATTACTTGTCTTTACTACTATTACTAGATTTAATGGTTCCTCCTCTTCTTGATCAAGTCCCCTTTCTTTGTTCAACTCCATGTCATCGTTTGTGGGTGCTTACTATTTCTTTGTTCAGCCGCCTCTGTTGTGTCTGGACCATCAGTGACCTACAGCGTGTCTGGACCAGCAGCAACTACCATCAGCTTGTCAGAAGCTGCAACGAACTCTGTGCTGTCACGACCAGCAGCGGTAGAACCACCAAGGGATCCTGAATGCACCTCACCAGTGTGTTGGAGCGTGACATCATACTGCTATTAGCCATCCCACTCATTGGTTTATGTAATGAAGACACCCAACAAATCCTCGATTCTCAGGAGAGCAGCGCTCGGGCCCAAACAACATATGGTGCAGGTCAGCACTAGTCTCTGACATACGAACCATCCCAGAACATTCTGGTGTTGCTGCAAGGACAGAGTGTTGATGTGTTGGATGAGAAGTTACCGATCCCCGCAGCGCTCTGCTGCTTTTCACTTCAACTTATATTTTAACAGTTAGCTGTTCAAAATGCTTAAATATTGGCACAGAAGCGTTAGTGGACAGTGACCAGCGTGTTGTGTTAGAGATTCAAAATGCATTGAGAAGTGTTTATAGAGTTGAAATCGACTGAACTGTGTCGTTCAAATACCTACATCGATCAACAGATGACCTCCAAGTATTCTCCATCTCCGGACATTGCTGTACTTGCCTTATGCTATCTATGAGTTTGTTTAAAAATAAGTCTCTGCTACCAGTCATGTAACATTACTGTATGATGGCGTGATACTCATGCTCAGATCTGGAGGTCGATCCATTTATCTGCAACACTCCATTGTTACAAACTTGTTCGGTCTATGGATGGTGCTATCCCTTGTGTAGGAAAGGCTGAACTGTGGGCTGTCATGTGTTCAAACTGCGTATAAAGATATTGTGTACTATCTCTGTAAATATAGTATGCATGCAGACGATCTGGAACAGTGTGTCAGCATGGTACTAAAAGATGAAGCTAACGGAACCCCATCATTTTGGGAGGAATACATGTGGAATTTATTGCATACAAGATACCAAGAAACAGTTATTTGGGAAATACTGGAAAAAACGAATAAGTGTTTTGCCTTGTTGATGTCATGCAGCCTACATATCATTTCTGAAATCTCTCTCTCTCTCTCTCTCTCTCTCTCTATATATATATATATATATATATATATATATATATATATATATATATATAGAGAGAGAGAGAGAGAGAGAGAGAGAGAGAGAGAGAGAGAGAAAGGGAAAGACGAAAGGATGTGGGTTTTAAGGGAGAGGGTAAGGAGTCATTCCAATCCCGGGAGCGGAAAGACTTACCTTAGGGGGAAAAAGGACAGGTATACACTCGCACACACACACATATCTCCATCCGCACATACACAGAGTGTATACACTCTCTCCTTCCCTCTTTCCTGATGAGGCAACAGTTTGTTGCGAAAGCTTGAATTTCGTGTGTATGTTTGTGTTTCTATCGACCTGCCAGCACTTTCGTTCGGTAAGTAACATCATCATCATATATATATATATATATATATATATATATATATATATATATGATGTTACTTACCGAACGAAAGTGCTGGCAGGTCGATAGAAACACAAACATACACACGAAATTCAAGCTTTCGCAACAAACTGTTGCCTCATCAGGAAAGAGGGAAGGAGAGGGAAAGACGAAAGGATGTGGGTTTTAAGGGAGAGGGTAAGGAGTCATTCCAATCCCGGGAGCGGAAAGACTTACCTTAGGGGGAAAAAAGGACAGGTATATACTCGCACACACACATATATCCATCCGCACATACACAGAGTGTATACACTCTCTCCTTCCCTCTTTCCTGATGAGGCAACAGTTTGTTGCGAAAGCTTGAATTTCGTGTGTATGTTTGTGTTTGTTTGTGTTTCTATCGACCTGCCAGCTCTTTCGTTCGGTAAGTAACATCATCTTTGTTTTTAGATATATTTTTCCCACGTGGATTGTTTCCCTCGCAAATCTTGTTTTTTATTACTAATTCATAGCTTTCTGATTATAAGGTAGCCATGGTAGCTCAGACAGTAAAATGACTGTGTAGCAGTACCTATGCATATTATTACAAGGGTTCATTTCACTATAAAAGCCCATTGCACAAAAAATCTGATGTAGATCTTTCCAGGGTGGGTGAAGCATCGGGACTTTATTGTAAATGACTGGTCCTATGATGGTGCGGAGAAATACTAAAAGAAGAAGAAGAAGAAGAAGAATGGTGCACGCTTACCCAATAATAAATGAGCGATAATTGGAGGTCCACCCAACTGCAGCAAGACTATTGTTTTAATGACATTACTAACACACTTGGATGGAGTCCACTTTGAGCACGTGTGTGTATTTTCAAATAGGCTGTTCCAATCATGGTACCAGGTACTGCAAAAAATACTACAGGCTGTCGGTGATGTAACATAAACGACATTCAATCAAAGCAGTCAAATCCAACCACCAGAAAAAGTAAAGCCAAACACAGTGTTCGTTCTTGACGATGTTGCTGTGGAAAACCAGGATCAAATTCTACGATAGTTCTGTTTTGGACGTCAAATAGTTAAAAAACGAAGGTTGCAATACTTTCGACTACCTAGTTCTAGAAATCCCAACAACCCACATTCTGTGGGTGCTCAGCACTATATCTACGCAAAAGATGGATATGGATTATCGTAATCAGGAGACTCCTTACACAAGAGTGGGTAGTTGGAGGACCTGGAAAAGTAGTAGAAACTAGGTAGTCGACAGAATAGTAACCCTCATTTCTTACTTATGTGATCCAAAAGAGCTGGAATTTAGGAATTTTCTACGGTATATTGTTTCTCTGTGACGAAAGTTCCAGCCGGCCGCAGTGGCCGTGCGGTTCTAGGCGCTACAGTCTGGAACCGAGCGACCGCTACGGTCGCAGGTTCGAATCCTGCCTCGGGCATGGATGTGTGTTATGTCCTTAGGTTAGTTAGGTTTAACTAGTTCTAAGTTCTGGGCGACTGATGACCTCAGAAGTTAATTCGCATAGTGCTCAGAGCCATTTGAACCATTTTGAACGGAAGTTCCTAAACATCAAGCATTTTATGGGTCACATAGGTAAGAAACGAGGGTTACTACGCTTTAGACTACCTAGTTTCTACTACTTTCCCAGATCCTCCAACTACCCACTGCTTTGCAGGAACCCTTTGCGCTGCCAAAAATCAATAAATAGTCTCGTATTTACCATAATCCTTATGCATCTCTTGCATGGTAATAATGCAAAGCAGCAGAAAGTGGGTTGCTGGGAGACCTGGAAAAGTAGTACAAACCAGGTAGTCGAATGTACAGTAACCCTCGTTTCTTACCTATTTGATCCAAAAGTGCCGAAATTCTGAAATTTTCTACAGTACATTGCCTCTTTGTGGAGCTGCTAAACTTTAATTACTTGTTGAGTGGTGTAGGTAAGGAACAAGAGTTTCTACAGTTTCGGCTACCTAGTTTCAAGACTACATTGGACAACCTTTTTTTGAAGGCGACATGTGAGTTACCGCCCTGACAGCAATAACTGGAACCAGTAAACCTTCCTCTACCACTTTTATCGCAGTCTGAACGAACTTGAATGCTGAAATAGTATTAATGAAATGGTGGCATTGTCATTATTTTAGTCACTTGTTGGTGTGTGATAAATACATCAACACGAGATTAATCTCTTATAACAGATATGCCACAATTTTATTGAATAAAAATTGGCCAAAATATATGTTAAGCGTGATGACAAATATAATACATGATATGATGGCGCGCAAATATGCAACAAACAATTAATACTCCCCTGGGTGGCAACTGGTTTTCAAACACTAAGGTTTGTCTGATTGAGCTATTTGCTCCATCTCAAAACATGGAAACGCAGTTTGAGTGCATCTAACAGTGAATAGACTTTGCTGAATACATTCTACACAAAATTTATGCTACGAATGTTGGTGCAGCTGAGAACAAGTGGTGAGATTGGCATTCTATTTGCCCCAACAAGCAGGACCAGCAATATAATATCCCTTTCTCGATGTCTGGTGCTGTCTCAAGTGACGGTTATGGTTGAAGCGTCAGTAGGGCAGCGATGTGTGGCGCCTGTAATTCGGTTTTGGAGACACGGAAGACGCAAAGTTGCGACTGGCGATCTGTTAGATGGATCGCCATCATTCTGTAATGGAGCCCTGAAATCTCAGCAGATTTCAGCATGTGACACTCCCATTCGCCGGTCATACTGTGGATAAAACTGACTCATATGGCAGTGCGCACAAGGAGATCAAACGTCAGAGCAGCATACCTATCACGAATATGATTGCCCTCAGCATAGTGAGTTGTCCGAGATGACTGAGGTCCAAACTGTCGGTACAGAAAAGTCCTCACCACAGGCTCTTCTGTCAAGACCAGTGCTAGTGTCCCAAGTGCAACTCACTCATAAAAGAAGTCGAGACCAGACTCCTCCCCACATCGGGGTCTGAATCAGAAGACCAAGTTTCTCCTCTCCACACTTTCCATTGAACCTCAGTAAACTGCACAAAAGCACTCTCACAACCGCCCAAACAGGGGCTTCCAACCAATCACAAGACTCCACCTGCTCCATGTGTCCCCTCTACATAGTCTGCTCTACTTATGGTCCAGTCCTAATCAAAATTAACTACATTCTTCTATTTTCAGGAGAAGCACCCAATCCCTGACTCACTAATTCCCACTCTGATTGGAGGAGACATTGTGCTCCCGACTTTTTTCTCCCATGGCCACTTAGGCATTGTGTTTTCAGTTTCTCTATAGCTCTAAACTGAATAAGAAATGTATCAGGGGGATAATTATCTGGAGGACCCGACCGTTGCTGTGTGTCTGACCAGGGGACCTGTTTACACTAAGAGAAATGCTTTTGTGTACAATATAAATCATTTCAAAACCACAATAAATGTTGGGTTCCTCCTGAAATTGTTTTGAAGACCGAGGCATCCCAAAAAACTCTGCAGACAGATGGACACAACCTAGTGGCTCCCTTGATAGTGTCCAGTACACGGTGAATATGGAAACTCGCGAACTTTTATGGCCGCAATCCCTGTTCACAAAGGACGCTTATGACACTGTCGTAACGTGTTGGCCGGGCAACCTAGATTTCTCTTCTGTCTCTGTCTCTGCTGTGGGAGGCGGCGCCTAACAGGTAGGTCCAGGTATGCCGTTTCGCCTCTTAGACCAAATGCATTGTCTGGACACAGGTGTGAGAAATACTTGGCCCCAACATTCTGTCCCCAGTAAGTGCTTCAAGATGTCCCTTTTTGCAGTGGCAACTTCTCCCACCGAATATATCAGGATGACCAGATGTATTGGCAAGAGGTACAAGGCACCGTATTAAGACACGTCTGTGCTTTTCCAGTGATATATTGTTTCCAACTACAGTGCCGTGTTCCCGTCGGTCTGCGTCACCGGGTCTCGCAATGCTGAGGATACCACTTCGCTGTCTGTGAAACAGCTTGGCGTGGAATGGCTGCCTCAGCAACCCGTGCATGCACTGTGTGTTGGCCTTGTATGCCTGTGGAGTTGCGGCATCGTCTGGATGCTGGCAGTTGGCATAGTGGTGTGTGTTCCTGCCAACTCAGTGCTGCTCGGTGTGAGCCGCAGGCAGCCAGCTGTGTCTTTCTCGCTGGCATGGCTGAGATTGCGGCGACAAGCGCCCATGATCCGGCATCCGAATCTGCGGCCCTCGCCTTGGTATGACTCCAGCATGTGTTGGAAGCCAGGACGCCTGCCCACGGTAGTGAGCCGTGGAGTGGCCTGATGCTGGCTGGCTATGGACCCCTCATCACGAATCAGTGAAGCGTCGTGGACTGAAACACTGGAACCCCATCTGCTGCTGTGAGTATCTGGCGGTGTGAAGCGCCCTGCCATCCAGGAGAACTGCCACACTTGAATGAATCTCGTTAGAAACCTACACCTATTTATACGCAGCTGCGTGCCTCTATTTTGCCATATGTACCGCTTCGTGTCACGTACTCATAACATGCTAGGTTGGCCAGTCCTGCAATTTGCGACATGCAAAACTGCTACGTATACTCTTTCAGAATTTGAGGGCCCTGTAGCCTCTATTCTACTTCGCAACTGCTGGTATGCGTAACTAATTGCAATATGGCCAGCATCTGGCTGTAACTTGTGCTCAGAATATTGTACAAAACTAACTTTCCCTATCCTTAACGGTGGTACCGCTGCATTATTCCCCTCTTCAGAAAGATCCGGTCCTCAAGTCGACCTTTAGCTAGTTCTTAACTTGTTTGGGTCGGCTCCTATGGCATATTTCCTTACTATTAGAAAACTTAAATGTGGTCTAATGCCCCTTAAAACCATGACATGAAACAAAACGTAAAAATTCCTTACTGGATGACCACTGCTCGATCAACTGCTTACCTACACGTCTCACGCCCTCGGTATCCAATCCACTGGGACTTCGACTACCCTTGGTTCCCTCTTGGAATTAGCTCTCCGTCTGATCAGAAGGAAAACAACACATAACAAACTTAGGCTGCGATGACACTTGGCACAGAGGTGCTCAAAATGATTGTTATTTGCCGTTGCCTTTCCCTATACTGAGCGACATGTTGCACGAGCTGTTCGACTGATATGCGCCCCTCTTGCTCTAAAATGAACTGGCTTATGGATCTCAACAGACCCGGCTCCAGAGTTTGATTTAACAAGGTCAGATTCCGTCTTGGTAAAATCTCTAAAGTGGCTTCTGGCCAGTACAGCTGTGCCTGCGTAACATTCTATTGCATGTCTCCTGAAATTGACTATGGCAGGTGGAAGGTCAGTCCTATTATGTTACACTTAGTTCCATTGATTAAAATTCCGCTCCCCTCAAGCTCTATATATTTCGCTTCTGCAAATACTCCCCGCGCAAAACAACTTGTTACTACTACGAAATTCTTGTAGGTGGAGAAGATAAAATGCATTCCAACCTGATGCAAGCTCAATTTTGGTTCCACGATGTCCCTTGGACAGTCTATTCCTTTCCCCCTGATTAAAAGTAACGGCACCGTGCATGCGTCTGGATTGGTACTTACCACCCTGGCTGCACATACCATTACGTTCCCTCTATGGAAACGACTGCTGTCCCTAGCAAGCTCACAATACTTGAAAACACATACAACATTTGAAAATACAATGCCTAATTAATCTTCGCAAACCCAAAGATACATCACACGAAAACAAAGAGAAACTACAAATACTCTACCACTTTCTGGACCGCAAAGCATACGGTACTTAATGCTGTACTCTTCCTAATTTTCTCTGTGTTTAGGACCTCTCTTCACTCTCTCTTTCTTTCTCTTTCCTTCCTGTGACACGTCTGGAATCACATCCAGGCAACCCTTAAATGACTGTAACCGCCCAATGTGTACTATCGTTGTTCTAGTTGACAGCTGAAGCTTAACATTAACGGGGGATGTGGTTTCAACAATTTGGTATGGCCCTTGATACCTCGTGAGGAACTTCTTCGTTTTCCCTTTTTGCGTGTAGGGGCAGGACAGCATTACCCATTACTCCACTCTGTACTGCGGTAAACTTCCTTTCCGCTTTACTGCGTCTTACTGTCTTTCCAAAGCTTTTGTATTCGCCTTTTGTACCCGTTTCCAAACATCCCGAATTGTCCTTGCGAATTGATGTATAGATTCACCGGTCCTTCCTTTCTGTAGCCTCAGTAAATCAAGTTGACGGCAATTTTCGCCCGTACACTACCTCATATGGAGACAAACCGGTATTTGTATGGACTTTTGCATTGTATGTGCGTACAATATGCTTCAAATACGCGTCCCACTGTTGGTGATGAGAATCCACATAAAAACTCAACATCTTCCCAATTGTCCTGTGTACCCGTTCTGTCCTCCCGTTGGCCTGTGGATGCAAACCGCTCGTCCTCAACACCTTTACGTTCAAGAGTTTACACAGTTCTTTCATTAAATCCAACATGAAGTTGGTCCCTTGGCCAGTAATCATTGTCTCCGGTACACCAATCTTCAGAATCCAATTGTTTACTAATGTTTGTGCGACCATTGCTGCCTGTTGATTTGGCATAGCCACCATCTCCGCAAACCTTGAAAAATGGTCTATTATTGTGAGAACGAATCTGTTCTCCGATTGTGTTCACCTAAAAGGTCATAAGACATCAATCCCCAACATATAAAATGGACATGTCACTTCCAGCTATCGTTGTAGCTGTATCTGTTGCCCGCTCAAATCTGCTCTCTGTGCACATGGCATACAATTCTTGACATACTGATCCACTTTCCTACCTCTCCACCAATACCTCTCCGCCACTCTCCTATTCCTAAGTCAACTGTCACCGACCCCAAGGGTGTGACCTTATCCCCCACTCCACGCAGCCCATAACGTGGTGGGTCTAGCTTTCTTTGTCCCACTATATTCCTAGTAGCCACTGACACTTGCGCTTCTGTGTCCAACAAAATCTTAAACTTTTTAGTTCCTATGGATCCTACCACTGAACATTCCACCTCTGCATACGTATTCGTAGCATTGAAATTTAATGGGAGCTCCCTTAGATGGGTCTTGAGCCCCCTCTGCCGTTTAATACTTGTCCATCTCTCCTACCTCCACTGCTCCATCCTCCCCACTGCCGATTTCCACCCATTCCTTTATTCCTCGGTGACTAGGTACATTGCCTCTGCACATGTCCCATACGACCACACTTAAAACATTTCACACCTGTTGTAAACACTGTATGCCTCTCACATACCCCTGTTGGCACGTGAACTTCCTCACATTGAATTGCCAGCTGAGTGGCCGAATACAAATCATTCGGAGTCCCTTCATGCACTGTCTGTGACATATGCGCCGGTAACCCTCTCAAAAATACATCAAGTGCCCTTTGCCGGCCTCCTGCAACAGAATACTATTTGCTTCATCACTCTGACCCAACTCGTAAGTATAATTTCCCTTATCCTGTCCGCAAATTTCTCCATTGTCTCCCCTGTCTCTTCGACATTGTATTTAACCTCTCTCTAGTACTTTTGTAAAAGCCCTTCCTTTAACTGCTTAAACTGTCCTGCCTTCCTTAAGGCCTTAGAACACATTACCTATGTTTTCGCTTCCCCCGTTAATCTAATCTTGGCTATATGTAACAACTGCTTATCACACCAACCATTCATCACTGCTGAAGTCCCCAAGTCCTCCACAAACTAACGCACATTCTCAGATGCCTTGCCAGAAAATGGAGTAATCAGACTTGCACCAGCTGGATCAATATCCTGCTGTGGCATCCTAGGCAACAATGACTGATCAGATGCGGTTTCCCTCTTACTTCTAGATGTTAATTCATTTCTCAACTGCGTATTGTCTGCTGTCAGTTGTGCTACTTTTTCCAACAAAATGCGCACTGCTTCTGGTTCCGACACACCTCGCGTCCCTGACTCTGCCATTATGTTGCTTTCGATCCCAGTTAGTCCTGGAACAATACATTTAAGTACAAGAATAACCTGACTCTCTACACCTCAGTAACATCATACTTCAGTAACATCATAACTCAGTAACATCATACCTCAGTAACATCATACTCAAACCAATACAAAAGTAATTAAATGCAACGAAAAAAAAAATCTTACTGCCCCAAATACACTAACATTTATTCTGACAAAAAAAAATAATGCCTACGCGAAAGATCTAAAATGGCCTTCCTTGAGCCATACTCAAAAACACTAAAAGGCAAGAAAACGTCCAATAGTCAAAAAGAACAATTTTCTCAGCAATCAACACGTCTTGTCTGTAATGCCAGGAGTGGACTTGAACGGCATACTGGACAGACAATGTAAATTATTCTGACAGCAAATGTAGTGGCAACTTCTGCCACTGAATGTATCAGGATGACCAAATGTGGTGGTAAGAGGTAGAAGGTACCATATTTTCCAAGTGAATTATTGTTTCCAACTACAGTGCCGCGTTCCCCTCAGTCTGCGTCACTGGGTCTCGCAATGCTGAGGACACCACTTCACTATCTGTGAAATGGTTTGGTGCAGAATGGCAGCCTCAGCGACCCATGCATGCACTGTGTGTTGGCCTTGTATGCCTGTGTAGTTGCAGCATCATCAGTGTACTGGCAGTTGGCTCAGCAGTCTGTTTCCCTGCTGACTGAGCCCGCTTGGTGTGAGTCGCAGGTGGCCAGCTGCATGCTTCTTCCTGGTGTGTCTGAGATCGTGGCGACAAGAAGTGCCCACGAACCAGCATCCAAATCTGCGGCCCACGCCTCTGGATGCCTCCAGCATGAGATGGAAGCCAGGACGCCTGCTCGTGGTAGTGATCTGTGGAGTGGCCTGCTGCTGGCTGGCTAAGGACCCGGCATCGGCCTCGAAGGGTAGAACCAGTGACCCGCTGTGGACTCGAACACTGGTGCCCCATCTGCTGCTGCGTGTATCTGGTGGTGTGACACGCCCCGCCGTTCAGGAGGACTGCCGCAAGTGAATGAATCTCGTTTAGAAACCTGCACCTATTGATATGCAGGTGTGCTTTTCTGTTTTGCCATATGCAGCACTTCGTATCACGTAACACGCTAGGTTGGCCAGTGGGCCCTTCTGCCCGTGGTTTGCGACATGCAAAACCGCTACGCATACTCTTTCAACAATTTCTTTCTATTCTACTTCACAACTGTTGGTATGCGTAACTCAGTGCATTCCGGCCCACACCTGGCTGTAACTTGTGCTCAGAATATTGCACAGAACTAACTTTCCCTATCCTAAACGGTGGTGCCGCTACAGTTTCCTAATAGCTGCATGTGGCTTTGAAGCCCAAAAGCGCTAAATGTCCAATGACCGGTTTATTGTTAAATGACCAAACTGCCTGCTAGTTCTCAACTCCAGAAAAATACTTCGTGTCGTCTCACAAAAACGATGTCTTGGGTGTCAAATCAACATTAAATTGTACCCTTGAATATGGAGAACAGAAAGAGAGTCACTCGTCGTCTCTCACTGCCCCCCACCACAGCTGACTTCTGCATGTATAGTCTCTCACTTCAAGATGTCATAGTGTCACATGGAACAGAGGAAAACATCAAATAGTATTGAGATCTCACAAAGATGAAATGAGTGTTGGGGCGACTTTTCCAACGTACTAACTTGACCTTATTCACCTCAGGGGTCACTCACCAAAGCTGTTTGCCTGCAAGATGCAGGCTGAATGTAGTATGATTCAAGGGGACGCAAAGGTCGTTACGACACCGCAGCCTTCAGATAAATTACTAAGCGGTTAAAAGTCATGGCAGCAGTATTTTCTTTTTAATCACTTATATCATTTCAGAGATCACAAACGACTGTTGACCCAAATCATATTACAATTCTGTGTATTTTACACTTTTCTCTGGGCTCAGTAATTTACCCCTGCTCAGTAATACACCAGCTTACAGTCATCTTTGATTATAGCTTACAAAACATATTCATTCTCAAAATCTAAACAGGCAAGTGACATGTGTCGTCTGGTGTGCTTCTTTCTTCTACTTCAAAGACCTTTGAAAATCACCCTCATTAAGTTAACTTACGAATGTCTGAAACATGAATCACCCTATCGCTCCCCCCCCTCCCCCCCCTGGTCCCCTGTCTGGTTCGTGGCAGCATCAATGAGGCAATCAGGTTGTGGGCATCATCTCGACCTGGGAGCATCTGGCAGTATGGCATACTGTTGGGCGCGAGGGACATGCCATATGGTGGGAGGTATGAGACACTGGAGTGGTTGCACAGCGCCCAACATCTCCAACTCAGTGATTTCCCAGCTCCTGTCTTGTCTCTTGATCCAGCAGCTGAAAACGTGCAGTTTCCCCTTGCATTAGGTGGTGAGACAGCGTTGCATTTGGTGTGCAAATCGTCTCCTAGTGAGGATATCCTGTCTCCAAATGTGAGTAACTGGTGATGTCTCCAGTGTCACCTGTCTGCCTCCTCATACACAACTGCAGGAGCAACTCGTCTGGATCGTGGCCACCTAATGTATCTGGCTGGAGATCCCTCTGGGCCATGTTGTGGCGCCAGCTCTGTGGATCCTTCAAAGGCGTGTTTTGACGTCAGTGATGAGCCTCCAGTCCAACAGTTCCATTCACAGCTGCTCAATGGATAGTTTCTGTCAGCTGTCATTTATTCAGCACCCGACCCATGTGCCAGCCTGTCAAGGAAGTGACCTGTCATCAATGGCGGGCCACCCTTGTCTGGAGGGCCGCCTCCATTCACATCCACCCCAGGCAGACTGGTTTACAGCAGCAGCAGCACCTCATAGCTCCCTTCCGTCTTCACTTTTGCTGTGTTGACAAGGTAGCGTACAGATCCCCAGCTGTCCTGGCAGTCACCCAGTGCTGATATCTGGCCCTCCATTTGGCAGATTTTTGAGCTGTGCCAGCGCAGGCATTCTCCTGCAGGCTACCACATGGTTGCTGTCACTGGCTGCAGTGTGTTGCCTGGTGACATCCCACAGAATGCATAAACAGTGGGTTTGACAGCTCCCAAAATCTGCACAGTCCTTGTAATATGTTTCAGTGCCAATGTTTTACAAAGTTCTACATACATAGTTTCTTATGAACAAAATAAAAACCCCAAAAATAAGTTCTTTGAATAAATACACTGAGAGTGCATCTATAATTACTTAAGTGATCGGAATAACAAAAATGAAAATAATAAGTGGGTGTTCTCATATAGACTAAACATGACATCCTTGACATTTATGCTTGTCTTAAATATATGGTGTGGAGTGTCTCTGGTCTGCGTTTGAGAGTCGTTTTAATACCATTTTCCATCAGGCTATGATAGGCCGGCACTGCATCCACTCTTCACCCAACATACTCCTTCAACACAACACTTAGTATTAAATTATTTTCTTTAACCAACATTTTGCCTCTGAGCCCTTTCTACTCTTAGATTATGACTACACTACATACACTCCTCGTCACTGGTAATCCCAGCACCATTGGTACCCAATGCCAGGGTGGGCTTAAATGATACACCCATTCATTTGTCTAGGTGCTATGCCTTGTGACACCTGTTCCTGCAGTCGCACATCTGAAACTTACAAATGTCACTAGTTCCTGCTTATTTGCACTACATGCTACAAAAACGCCTCCAGTTTCCTATTGTTGAATCACCACTGTGATAAATTTCAAAAAGTTAATAAGTTCTCCAATGTACGTTGGTCCTCATTTTAACTAGTGGTCCCCTCTTACTACTGCCCTCCTTTAGCTGAACCTGAGGAACGCCACACCACCGTGACTCGCACTGTATAAGCTCATTCCTCATAGTGTGCTTTACCTATGGTGCTCTCTAAGCGCCAGAAAACACAAAGATCTCGAGAAAGGTTTTATTGCGTGATGGGCGATGACCCAGAATCACAGCAGACTTAGCATCTCGACGCACCTAATGTGTGGGCAGCTAATACCATTCGTAACACACCAGAAAATCGAGAGAAACACGTGCAGTGCCAAGGCTGAAATCTTGTCATCGCTAAACAGTGGAAAGGTACATGCACTCGCCTCCTGGACGGCGCATAAGACACTGTGGAAAAGAGACAGAGGCCTTCTCATAGTCTATAGAGATATTATGGAAGACACTACTACGAGAACGTCACAGCTGAATTTGACGTTCATAATGCAGTCGTTCCTTGACAAACATTCTTATGCTCAATGGAGCATGAGAATGGAAAACAACAGTGCAGTCCAGAGACGTAACGGCCGTTTGTCACAAAGGTAAATGCCTGATCAACCGTGAGCCAGTTCATTCAACGTGCAGAGGCTTTCATGCCACAGAGAGGTGTGAGTTAATACAGAGAGCTGTCACTTATGATGAACTTCTATTCAATTCTGACTCTCATTTTCATGCAGGCACTAAACGCATTGATACCATGATGTAACAAGCTTGCTACTCATTTGACCACAGTCCTCAGCAAGTCGTACCATAAGCTAATAAATGACGATCACCTGCATCACTTCCAGAAATTAAATAAACGAATAATGTGCACCAAACTGAACAATATGACCTAGAATATGTTAATCTATAGAAGATATATAGAAAATGATTGCAACATAACTGATCTACTATAAACGCCTATTCTACAAATGGTTCCACATGACAGATTTGGTGAATACCAAGAGATTTCCTTGACTTCAATCTTTCAAGCTCCAGTGTGTTTATGTGAGCGATCCTGAGAATTCAGACTGTTGACACACAGCTGTTTCTGCATGTTTGATAGAAGGATGAGAGGTGGCATGAGCCCCCTCTCATATTTCTATCTTACTCTGAGTAATTCGAGTTTCTTCTCTAATTGCATGCAGTTTTGGCTAAATCTGACTGTACCGGAGTTACTGTGTGACTTCTCTTGTTAAAATCACTCACTGTACCGTCAGTAAACGTGTAGCGAGCCTTCTTCGTCTCCCTCAGAGGCGCATTTCTATTGATAGGAAGTCTTTCGTCTGGAACAACCAGACCTGGATAATTTGTTTCGGGCTATACTCGCGACATTATCATCACCACGACGGGACGTCGAAGCAACCAGCCATCGCTTCCGGTACGCCAGGTCGTGTCTTTACAGTTAAGAAGACAGCTTGGTAACGTATGTCCGCAGCACCGGCAGATTAGGGAATTTTGCTATGTGATCATCAGAGCTCAGCAGAGCGCGCCTGTTCTTGTCTTTTCTTACGTGGTTCTGTCTTGGATATTCATTGCCTGAGTTCTCACTACTGTAGCAGCAATTAATGTTGGGTTGGCTGGGTGTTTCTCTTAAGATTTGAGTTGCAAGGAATGAGCTCCACATACCAATTGGTCATAAATGTCACAAGCTAGTTTATGGACAACTTCACCTTCACAGCATTTATTTGAGTATCCAATTTGACGTATTGTAAATGCTTCATGTGTTTTGTTTATTATTTTGAGTTTAGTCATAATAAATCAAATTGTTATTTTGGACAGAACTTTCATTCTGTGGATCGGTAAATCCACCCTTTCGTTTCTCACTACGTTAATGAAACTTTCCTTTATCTAGTTAAATGAACTTTCCTTTATCTAGTTAAATGATTGCAGGTGCCAAACTCTGCTACTCCACTTGCAGGGTCGATTACAGTCAGTTCGCGTTTCTCATTAATCCATGTGCAACTGCGAAAGTCGGAGTTAGAAAAGGTGTGTGTGTGTGGGGGGGGGGGGGGGGGCTTAGAGAATCATTTCCATATGAAGATTCCAGAAGAATTTAGTGTTGAATACACTGCTAGCCCCGGCACCTCGCAAGGATAGTGTTGACCTACACATTTGACCAATGCAGAATTCTCCGACGTGTGCTTTCGCATCCCAGATCTCCTTCCGTTTCACTCCAGCCCCACGCAGCCTCCTGAGTGCCAGGTCAGCACTAGGGTCTGGTGATGGGGGGAGGGGGAGGGGTTCAACGGACTTAAATCTACGACTTAACGGATTAGATCTCTGGGTCACCTGTTCTTGAGAAGAGTCACTTTGTGACTCCATGTGGCAATTCATACATCACGACCTGGATAATAATTACAAGCGGCGTGTTGTTTTGCGCAGTATATGCTGCAAAGGGATCCCAGACTTTTCATTATCCTTTCTGCTGGAAACGATTTGGGATGCGGTATGGATGCATATAACAGTTTAATCCTGTGTTTCTTTAATATGGCTTTCCGTTTCTTTGACCGAAACTTGCGTCCATTGCCGGAGATAACTCTATCTACATGACTTACCCGAGTAAGAAAATCTTTGCAGGAGGGTCTGCACAGTGTCTGTGCTGTTACCTTTCTTAGGGGGGTTAAGGTTACATACTTGGATATCAGCTCCACCATTACTAGGATGTAACTATATCCTCTACCTGTACGCACAACAGGGCTGATTAAATCTTTTTAATTTAGTTCGAAATATGGGTTGCAGACGTGAGTGCATTGTCACTTCATCATGCTTTGATATCTGACCGGCTTTACACACCGCCAAAACATTCCCAGTTCGCCTGTCCATGTCTTTAAAGTGGCACAGTATGAATAGTTTCAGGTAGCATTTCCTGGATCCAAAAAGTGAATAGCTAAGGTGAGTGTGGCAGATGATCTTGTTCACGAGGTGACCTGAAATTCAAACACACCACTGCGTTCGTTCTCCTTCACTGCGAAAGAACAAGATTCTCTTACGCAATAGGTAGAGCTGACAGGAACAACCTTCACTTCTGCCCTCTACTTTAACCTTTTCTTCAGAGCAAACAGGGCTGGGTTCTTGTCTTGCTCCCTGCTGATGTCCTGGGCTCTGGTTTTGTAATTCTCAGACGTCATCTTTTTAATAGAGGCTGTAGTGTTCTTCCTCTAGCGGATTTGCGCTGCTTCTTTCTAATCACACAAGTGAATGTGACACCATATCCGTGATGTTCTTTCCCTCCCCTGGTACCTGGATAACTGTAAAATCGTACTCATGTAGCATGACCACCAAAGCTTCCAACTCAGTTACTATGTGTTTCTCTCGCATATACTGGGACACAGCTTCCAAAAGCAATGGTCTGATGCTCTATGTTCCCTCCTTGCAGATATCTCAGGAAGATTACTACGCCCAGTCAAAAGTATGAGCTGTCCGTTGCCATGCAAAATGTCTCCGCAAGGCTGGCGTGCGACAAAATAAGTGCATTAGCCAGCGCGGTTTTGAGGGTCTGGAATCATCTTCCACCACATCATTCCAGTCCCAAAGCGCCTTATTCCAGGTAAGCGACGCCAAGAAAACCACGTAGTTGTTTCTTAGTTTTTGGCTTTGAAAGTTTTGCTATCAAGTCGATCTTGTCCGCCTCTGGCGAGATTTCTCCCGTGGTGATCATATGGCCAAGGAATTTTACTCGTGAGATCCCAATACACGACTCCGTAAAGCTGACAGTAACGCATTCCTTGAAGGTTCGTAGTATTTCCCTTACGATCACACTGTGTCCTTTCCAAGTCGTTTCCGCAATTAAGAGATCGTATACGTAAGTGGTGATTCTTTGTTTCACGGAATCGCTCAAGACACCATGAAGTCCCTAATGAAGGCAGCTGATGACACCTTTAACACAGATGGTAGCAGTCTGAATAGGTAACATGAACCGAAGGCAAGGAATGCAGTGTACTTCCTGCAGTCTGCGTGGAATGTAATTTGCCAGAAACTGGACCGTAAATTGAAGGACGAGAATACTGTTACGGCACTGCAGTTTTGTAGAAGTGTCTCCAGCTTCTCAGGACTATCTGTTTCTAGTTCTATGATGGTATTAATTTAGTTTGAATACAGCACCAAACGGATTGAGCCGTCGGACTTATCTGCTACCGTGAGGAGGTTGTTGTGTGTGGAGGTTGCTAGTTCAATAATGTCATCGTCTAGCATCCTGTCGATATTTAAGAAAACTTTGTGACGGTAGGGCAAGGGGTATTTTGCGTGTTCACGCACTCGGAAAGCATATTTAAAATTACGGATAGCTCACGTTTTCGACAGAAATACATCCACGTTTTCAAATAAGATTTCTTCCACGTCTTCCTTCTCTTTCATAGGAATGTTTTCTAGGTTCCCTAACATACTATCAATCGCACTGCGCACCTTCCGCCGAGTTTGTTCATCTTGCATGGGACGAGAATGCTCGTCACACTACGAGTGATTTCTGTCTTCCTCCCATTTTTGGTGTAATTTAGACTGAGCCACTCAGCAGGAACTGGGACACGTATTGCGTCATCGGTAAATGTAATTTTCCTGACAATATTTTTTTGAAATGAGAGCTCTCCTCGTTCCACGTCCAATACGGCCTGATGTTGGTTCAGGAAATCCACGCCAAATATTATTTCAATTGCCAGAGAAGGAACGACCAGAAAGTTCTCTTCCAAGGAGTGTTTCTGGCAGCTGAACATCAGCGGGGTATATATCGGAACCTCCATGGGCCTTCCTCCTAGTAAGTCAATGATTTTCATTTTCTTCAGCGTGAGTGCTGGTCATTGGTGATTTGCTACACATCTCTTGTACACAGATTCCGAGATTGCCGTAACATGGCTTCCACTGTCCACAGTTCCGTTCAGATTGGTGTTGCCTGCAGTGATGTTAATAATATTATGTTAATCCGGTCGTGTCAGGACCTCCTTGTCCTCATGCAAAAGCTCTCGTGTGTCTTCATATTCTAGCATGTTGATGTTACTCGTTCCGATTATTCCTGCAGCCTTGTTTTGAGCTTTATCCTTAGCACGCGAGCGTCAGTTTCTACTTAAACTTCTGCTTCGTTTTAACTATGACAGGTTGGGTGGTCTAACCTGATCTTGTTGGTTTTCTTCCTGTCATGGACTGTTGTTCTCCGAATTGCTTCTTTGCTCTTGTGATTCTGCACTAGCCCGCTGACAGGGGTTTGGATTTCGTTGCTATATTCAGTTTCGTTTTTGCCGTTCATTTTTATTATCGTTGTAATTACGTCGCCTACCTCTGTTCCCCCACGGTGGCTGGTTATTCGCTCTATAGTTCAGGCTGCTGTTTCCCGTGATCGATAATTTCCCCCATTTCGTCTGTTGCCTTTCTGACGAACATTGCCATCTGCGGTCATTGTTTCTGTTCTTGTATCTTGCATTTTGTATGTCGTTGACATAGTCTAATTCGCGTAACGAGGAACAGGCAAGCAAATAAGATTGGAGGGTGTGCACACTAGGTACTGTAATTCAGTTTGAAAAAGGACACATCAGTCCTGCATCTGACAAAAGTCGAAAAAGAGTACGCAAATTGTCTGTGCTCCTCTGGCGTACGACCTGACATGACAGTATGGTCAAATCGTCAACGTAGTTTGAATGGAACGGCACTTGAGCAATCAGCTGTTCCATGTAACCCTGAAAAATGGCGGTTGCGAAGGTACTGCCGCAGGGCAAACTCAAATAATTTAACAGGTCTTCGTGTGCATTAACAACTAACACTTTCTGTGATTCTTCACCTAGAGGTACTTGCAAACAAGCATCATGCAAATCTATCTTAGAAAAGTAACGGCCTGCGCCAAGCCTGTCCATAAGTTCGTCAGGGCGAGGGAATGATTAAGCGTCAATTACTGTTTGTGGATTGACTGTCGTTTTGAAAACCAACACAAATGCGAATGCGACCAGAACCCTTGGGCATCAAAACCAATCGACTTGCCTACTAACTAATCGCACCATTGTCTTGCAATTGTTTTAAGTCACTGGCTACTTTGTGTCGTAAAGTAATGGGAGAGGGCCGAGTCCGGTAAAACTTAGGCTATGCCTTATCTTTCAGGGTAATATGCGCTACAGTATTATTAGCTTTCCAAAGTCCATCAGAAAAGAGTTCAGTAAAGTAGCTACACTGTCTTTTGGATTAGAAGCAGTCACTGAAAGTACATTTCCTTCGATGCGAAGGCCAAACAACTCAAACGAATCAAAGCCAAAAATATTTTCACTGTCTCTTGATTGGAACACAGTAAATTTCACTATCCTATTCTGAGATTTGTAAGTGGCAGGCAAACCACATGTCCAAGTACTGGGATTTCTTGTCTGTTTTATGCAATGAGGTGCGTGCTAGATTTTGACAGGCGTGGTGAGGCTAACTGTTCGTACATGGCGTTTTTAAGCAAAGTTACAGAAGCACCGGTGTCCAACTGAATGTCAACACGACTCCCAGCAATTTGTAGTGTTACAAATAGTTCGCTGAAATGGCGCCGTACTGCACTGGGGCGAGAAGAGGGCGCAACCTTACTTGAACTACTGGTAGAATCTGTAGTCGGTTTTGAAAACACTGCATTCACAGAAGGTGCACGAGACCTGTTGTTAGGACAGCGGGCAGAATTGGTGTATTTTTGCCCTTGCAAGCAAACTGCCTGGACTCGGCCTTTCTTTCGATATGAGTAACATGTCGCGTGGCGTTACGGGCAATCTTACCGCTTATTGGCGAACAAAACAGCGAGGGCAATGCTTCTCTAGATTTACAGGCCTGGCTACTTTACAGGACTGGCTGCTTGTTTAGTAGGCTGTCTACGCGTCTGTGTGCGCGCTCGTTGTGGCGGCTGGGTGGGGTGGTCTCGGGCAAGAGGCGACTCGACCCAAGAAATCGGGGCCAGATCAAATTTATCGGTGGCTATGGCACTGGAATCGAATTGTTCTAATATTTGCAACAATTGACGAAGCGAAGCATCTGAGTACTTGAGAATCCTCTAATTCTGCTATCAGGGAAATTAGATGTCATGGCATCAGGGATCATCATTTCACTAGAACAGTTGCCACACTTAAGTTGAATTTACACTTCCTAGCGAGACGCAGTAAGTCTGTATACTACTGACTGTACGTCTGTTCCGGTTTTTTCTGAAGGTGAAAGAAATGAAAACCAGCTGCCGCGACCAGAATCTGCTGTTTGTAATACGGACTTAATGCACCTGCTACTTGAGCGTAGGAGAGTGCGTCAGGAGACGACGTAGGGAAGAGTTTTTGAATTAAGCGAAACACGGGGTTTCCCGCGACGGACAGGAAATAATGAGACTTCACAGTACCTTGAGTTCGATGGACTTGACACTGGGCCTGGTACTGGGTGAGATATTCGAGCCATTCTTCTTCTTTTTCATCGAAGTGCCGAAACGGTGGAATGCTGTTTGGTGGCACTGGTTCGTCGGTTGGGCAGTCGACGCAGTGTGTGCAGCATGCAATTGCTGCACAGCGATTTGCTGGTTCTCAAACTGAAAAATCTGATTTAGTTCCAGAGCAGGAGCAATCCGCGGCTGAGGCGCAGGGGCAAGGGGTGGAGGGGGTGGGGTAGCCATTCTAACGCTAATAAACTATAGCAAAATATGAAAAGACAAATAGAAAAGCAATGTGCAGAGCCTCTGAAAAGGGAAACAGATTAGTTCTGCAGCTCCCCTCCTGTAATACAGGTTTGTTGTTGTTGTTGTTGTTGTTGTTGTGGTCTTCAGTCCTGAGACTGGTTTGATGCAGCTCTCCATGCTACTCTATCCTGTGCAAGCTTCTTCATCTCCCAGTACCCACTGCAACCTACATCCTTCTGAATCTGCTTGGTGTATTCATCTCTTGGTCTCCCTCTACGATTTTTACCCTCCACGCTGTCCTCCAATACTAAATTGGTGATCCCTTGATGCCTCAGAACATGTCCTACCAACTGATCCCTTCTTCTGGTCAAGTTGTGCAACAAACTTCTCTTCTCCCCAATCCTATTCAATACCTCCTCATTAGTTATGTGATCTACCCATCTAATCTTCAGCATTCTTCTGTAGCACCACATTTCGAAAGCTTCTATTCTCTTCTTGTCCAAACTATTTATCGTCCATGTTTCACTTCCATACATGGCTACACTCCATACAAATACTTTCAGAAACGACTTCCTGACACTTAAATCTATACTCGATGTTAACAAATTTCTCTTCTTCAGAAACTATTTCCTTCCCGTTGCCAGTCTACACTTTATATCCTCCCTACTTCGACCATCGTCAGTTATTTTGCTCCCCAAATAGCAAAACTCCTTTACTACTTTGAGTGTCTCATTTCCTAATCTAATACCGTCAGCATCACCCGACTTAATTCGACTATATTCCATTATCCTCATTTTGCTTTTGTTGATGTTCATCTTATATCCTCCTTTCAAGACACTATCCATTCCGTTCAACTGCTCTTCTAAGTCCTTTGCTGTCTCTGACAGAATTACAATGTTATCGGCGAACCTCAAAGTACTACATACAACAACAAATGAACAAGTAGAATCATTGTAACGACAGCTTCCCTGCAGCAACCTGGAACACATGAAAAGCAAACAAAACTTGTTGATCAGACTCGTCGCCACTTGTTGTGGCTGTGCCCTCCTGTAATGTTTTGTGGTTCCTCGCTGGATGAAGAGAGGGGGTTATGATACGCAGGTGACCTGTTTCCCCTCACTACAACACAAAATGCACACGTGGTTAAAATATACTTTATTATAGGAACCAATTAAGACATAACTTCAATGATGTCCAGTCTGATGTTCTGTGGTTAACAGCAATCAGTTACCATGTACTAATTTTTGAATCTTGTCCGTGCCCATATCTCAACTATATACAATGGCTAACGTTCTCTCACAGCCAGCTAAGGTGCGAGGTGACGACTTTCACTGTGGTATTTTCTGGTAAGATCCTATGGGACCAAACTGCTGGCCAAGCGGTTAAAGGCGCTACAGTCTGGAACCGCGCAACCGCTACGGTCGCAGGTTCGAATCCTGCCTCGGGCATGGATGTGTGTGATGTCCTTAGGTTAGTTAGGTTTAAGTAGTTCTAGGTTCTAGGGGACCGATGACCTTAGAAGTTAAGTCCCATAGTGCTCAGAGCCATTTGAACCATTTGACCAAACTGCCGAGGTCATCGGCCCCTAAGCTTACACACTACTTCATCTAACTAATTTACGCTAAGGCAACACACACACCCATGCCCGAGGGAGGACTCGAATCTCCGACAGGGGGAGCCGCGCGAACCATGACAAGGCGCCCAAGACCACGCGGCTATCCCTCGCGGCTATCACTGTGGAAGACTAGAGCACAGTGCGAAGTATTCATGTGCAATGCGAACTGAGTCGCGATGCGACGTACTGAGGTATTGAGACAGAGGAATTGATTGATTGAGACTGATCGGTCGGCGGCGGCGGCCTATAAAAGGTGAAAAGTATTTAAACCGACAAACTCTGGGAGGTTGTAGGGGACATCAAAACAAAAACTTTTCCTTAATGCCATTTTTTCCAATGAGGATTATTTAAACCGGTGGGGGCCGTATTACGCTCTTCAGTTGTTAGAGGGCGTGTGACGCTCTTCAGTTGTAGGCAACTGCTGTCCACCAGTGTAGTAGTGCACTGTCTCTGTTTACTAATGGTGCGATACAACTGGAGTGAGTACACTGATATGGTTGGTGCGTTCTACGTAGCGTACCACAACGGACGAGCTGCATCCCGCATCATACGACCTTTGCTGCTGTGTACCGACGTCTGCGTGAGACCGGCTCATTTAGCAGATTACCTGGACAGGGACGCCGTCACACGGTAAGAACGCTGCAATTTGAGGAAGCTGTCTTGCAGCATGTGGAGCGGGATCCTTCAATCAGCACTCGTGCAATTGCACGTAACACGGGGACGAGTCAGACGAATGTAAGAACAGGCCTCCGAGAGGAACTGTTACGTCCATTCCACTTACAGCGTGTCTACATTGGAACCAGTTGATTATCCACCCAGAGTACAGTTTTCACAGTAGTACCTGGAACAGTGTGAAATGCGTCCTACATTTCTATCCTTTGTGTTGTTTACCGATGAAGGAACGTTCGGGCTGATGGAGTGTTCAACATGCACAATTCGCATGTTTGGAGTGAGGATAACCCACATGCCACAGTTACTAGCGCTCATCAAGTGCGGTTCTTCGTTAATGTGTGGGTCGGTGTTGTTGGGGACTGTTTAATTGGGCCGTATCTGCTACCTAGGCCATTAAATGGCAGGCACTATTACAATTTTCTCACCAGAGCATTGCCAGAATTGTTAGAAGACGTCGCGCTCCCTACAAGACAACGCATGTGGTTCCAACATGACGGGGCGCCGGCACATTTCAGTCGTCGTGTGCGTCGATTCCTGAACCGACGGTTCCCAGAAACGTGGACTGGAAGAGGTGGCCCTGTACCAATGTCTGCTCGAGCCCCAGATATGTCCCCTCTGGACTTCTTTGCGTGCGGAGAGATGCGCAACCTTGTTTACGCAACTCCTGTTGCATCAGAAGAGGATCTGGTTGCCCCGATAGTAGCAGCAGCAGGAACAATTCAGGATACTCCTGGGGTTTTTGCCCGTGTCAGACAGAACATGATCCGACGGTGTAACCTTTGCTTACGTGTCAATGGAGGCATATTTGAAAATCTACTGTAATTGGAATTGACTTGTGTTAATGTGTTGTCTCTTGGTCATAAATGAACGGAAAAGTGTTTGTTCAAAAATGGCTCTGAGCACTATGGGACAGAACATATATGGTCATCAGTCCCCTATAACTTAGAACTACTTAAACCTAATTAACCTAAGGACAGCACACAACACCCAGTCATCACGAGGCAGAGAAAATCCCTGACACCGCCGGGAATCGAACCCGGGAACCCGGGCACGGGAAGCGAGAACGCTACCGTACGACCACGAGCTGCGGACTAAAAGTGTTTGTTGGTTTAATTAATTTGCCGCCAGACAAATCTTCCTCTACCGGTTTGAATACTCCTCTTAGGAAAAAATGACATTAGGGAAAAATATTTGTTTTGATGTCCCCTACAACATCCCAGAGTTTGTCGGTTCAAATACTTTTCACCCTGTATGCATGCTGCCCAGGGGGCGTTATCGGCGCGTAACCTGCGGGCATGTCTTCTCTTGTCATAGACGCACCTAGTTCAGCTTCTGCTATACAATGTTTCCTAGTTCCGACCGGTGTGCTGACGAAGGCGTACCCCTGCACACGCTTGAAGGGATCAGTGGAATCGTTGGACCTTCCGACGAGGAGTCGTTGATAGTTCAGAGGTAATTTGACGTAACAGTGCCTCGTAATTTCCTTGGGACAGTACGTGTGGTCCAAAAACCTATTATCCTTAGTTAGGGACTCAAAGAACATCACTGGACTACGGAATCCTGACGCTTCTAGGCCTCTGACCGCCGTAATCTCCTGCTAGTTTCTTTCCTGCATGTCTTGCGATCAACATGTGTAAAGGAACGCGCCACTGAACCCTTTATATGAGCGAAAACTCTCAGCAAACCTGTCCATATGCTACACAATCGATCCCTCTAAACATCCGCAGGTAACTTGCAGCTCGTATTTCAGTGGCCACGATCCCTGTAGTACTTTATCGTATTGGGCTATCCAACTTTTTTCATCTAATGTATCTTTATTCTCTTGGTACGCTTGGAAATTTGGAATGGATAAGAAATGTGTGTGAACAAACGGTTAGACATTTACTGCGAACGAAATTTCCCTCGTTTCTGGAGCACATTTTGCCATAAATCGATGTCTAAACCGATCCTTGTGCACCGTTAAGGTCTTCCCGTGTGCGTCGTATTCGCAGAGTAATGTTTTCGTTCGCCCAAGCCGCACTCATCTGCGTTCAGGTTTGGTTTCTGCCATACCGTGTGTCTCTAATAGCGCGCGCTCTGTTGTGCACCCTTTGGCGGCTGGTGTGTCCTCCTGCGGTATCCGCCTTTGTGCTGGTGATGTAGCCTCACACTGCGCATTGAAATGTCACAGCCCATGCTGTTCTCTCCTACTCTGATCATGGGGGAGTGCTGCCACACCGGACCATGACTATAACTGGGCAACCCGCTGATGTTCCTGCTGGTCGCCTTTTGCTAGCTAGTTATGTTGTGTGGTGATCCGAGTCTGCTCTTCCTTAACCGCTGATGTTTCTTCCTTTTTTATTCTCCATCTGTTCGATGCGCTTCACGTTCTAGCTGATTTTTTCTTGCATTTCCTGGACTACCCTGCTTCTGTGTTTTTGGAGCGTCGAAAGAACCTTTCGGTTTTAGCATGTTTCACTTGTTGTTTAGCTAACAAAGCGTCCTTGCGTGCAACTTGGGCTACTAATCCTGCCGCCCTAGCACCGTATTTCGCCTCCTTCGTAAACTTTCGCATCCCTGTCGATGTTTCCTTGACGCTCTCTACCTCGTCATTAACACCCGTGACTTCCTTCTTAACTTGCTCAATTTCAACAAATTCTTCACATACCATCCGTATCTCCTTCGTCTCCTTAGTGACATAATTCTTTCATCTGCTTTCAGGTTATCTTCTCTCTCTCCTACATATTCTCCTCCGCTTCAGCTCCACTGCCCGCATCAATCACATGAGGGTGTCAGACAGATCCTACGCTAATATCTCCAGAACTAGACGAACGCGAATCCATCGCCCTGTGACGTTTTGTTCGCGAGTCTGCTCCGCTACTCTCAATAACGGTACGTTTTGCCATTCATGCAGATCCTACATGGCGCTCTGCTGCGGTTTCACATTCGCGCTCGTTGTCTGACTGAATTTCTTCGTCGTAATCAGAAAGCTTCACTTTCAACATATCCGCAAACTCAGCTACTACAGTCGACAGAGAATTCTCTGAAACTTCCTCCTAATAATGTATCTGTGACGGGATTAGAATATTCTCACTACTTTGGAGCAAATGTGCCTTGCTTCTAGTGAGCATGCATTCCGGTTTCTGCGCGCTGCTGAACTAAGAGAAGTGCTTTGTGTCCCAACACATTTGAGAGCCACCATAAATGTAACGTTCCTTCTGAAATTGTTTTTATGGCCTGAGGCTTCTCAAATAATGCCACTGGCAGAGGGCGATACCACTTGACTGTTCCCGCGAGAGCGTCCGGTCCACGGTGAACATGGAAACTTGCAAATTTTTATGGCCGCCATCGCTAATCACAAAGGACGCTTATGACGCTTTCGTAACTTGTAGGCCGGGAGACTTACATTTCTCTGGCGCCCCTGTCTCTTCTGTAGCAGGAGGCGCCTAACAGGTAGGTCAGGTAGGCCGTTTTCTCACCTCTTCGATCGAACACACTGTCTGCACACCGGTGCGAGAAATTCTTGGACCCGGCATTCTGCCCTCGGTAAGTGCTTCAAGATGTTCCTTTGCCTAATAGCTCCACGTGGTACTGAAGCCCCGAACGTTACTTGTCCTCTCTCAAGTTTCTACTACGTTTTCAGGTTGCCCATCTACTCACTGCTTTGCAACAACGTCTTGCCCTGCAAATCCAAAAACATTCTCCTTTTTACAGTAATCTATATGTTGTGACTTGGCAAGACAGCCAAGCCACTAGGAGATAGCCGAAAGGCACGCGTTTAAGCTCATGCAGGCTGGCGTGAGGTCTGGAACAGGTAAAGTAATTATACTAGCAAAAAAGGTACGTAGCTTCTGGAATACTAAACTTTAATCCATAATTGGTAAACATCGGTCTGACGGTACATGCATCACAAGATAAATAGCAAATGATAATCACGCCTTGCTAGGTCGTAGCAAATGACGTAGCTGAAGGCTATGCTAACTGTCGCCTCGGCAAATGAGAGCGTAATTTGTCAGTGAACCATCGCTAGCAAAGTCGGCTGTACAACTGGGGCGAGTGCTAGGAAGTCTTTCTAGACCTGCCGTGTGGCGGCGCTTAGTCTGCAATCACTGACAGTTGCGACACGCGGGTCCGACGTATACTAACGGACAGCGGCCGATTTAAAGGCTACCACCTAGCAAGTGTGGTGTCTGGCGGTGACACCACATTCCTCCCCCGCAAATCGGCGGACGGTTGTGGTATAAGGCTTCCGCGCGCCGTGGAGAGGACCCCATGTTGACGTATGCGACGAGGTGGGGAGCCTAACAACAGGCGAGGCTGTGTCACCCGAACCCTGCCATTCTGTCCGAGGGGAGCTAGGAAACGCCTGGAAACCTAGTCCAGGGTGCACGCCAACATGCGGTGTATGCGCCCTTAGAGAGACAGGAGGGGCCGAAGGGTCGACCTCCATCGAGCCAGGGCACCCAACGGGCGAAGACGACTTATGGTCCGGAGCGGGTAAGAGTTCCATGGCGGAGGACAACTGGTCACGGGAAGCGATCGGCGGTGCGTGACCCATGGAGGCGCCCGGCGGTGTCAGCGACGCGTCCCCTGCGGGCGTCGCCGGCGGGATAACAGGCGGCGGCGGCGCGTAGCCATGGGGCAAAATGGAAGGCAGCGTCGGTAACACCTGGGGCTGAGGCGAGCCAGTAGATGGGTTCCCAGGGCGATGACCGGACGGCACCGTCGCTGAAACCACACGGGGAGTGGCAGATCCCGTGCGACGACAGAGGCGCAGCTGATTGAGATGCCGACGCACCTCACCAGAGGCCCTCAAAACCAGATACATAGCGCGGACGAGGCAGCAAAGAATGCGCCCTGCGAGCCAACACCTTGAACATCGATAGTTGCGGTAGTAGACCACGTCGCCTGGGGCAAAAGCAGGTGCCTGCCGCTGCACAGGAATCTGATGTGGCGGATGTAGCAAAGACATCAAGGTGCGATGAGGGCGACCGTGCAACAACTCAGCCGGTGAGCGAACATCTCGAGGCTGAGAGCGATACGAGGACAAAAAGAGCAATAACGCGTCCTCCCGAGAATGCGACTCTTTCAACTTCAACATCTGTGACTTGAAAGTCCTGACCAATTGTTCAGCGGCACCGTTTGACTGTGGCGAAAACGGTGCGGACGTCAGATGTTGAATACCATTGGCCTTGCAGAATGACTGAAATTCTGCGGATATGAATTGCGGGTCATTGTCGGAAACAATAGCCTGTGGAAGACGTTCAATGCAAAAGATAGAGGATAACGCTTGGATGGTGGCAGATGACGTCGTGGAAGACATCCGGACAACAAAACGGAAAACACTGAATGAATCTACCACAACCAACCATCGAGCATTCCAGAATGGACCAGCAAAATCGATGTGTAAGCGTTGCCAAGGGGAAGTGGCTTTTGGCCATGCAAAGAATTTCCGCAGTGGTGCGGATTGTTGTTCGGCACACGCCATGCAAGAAGAGCACATATGCGTAATCGCAGCAGCAATTCCGAACCAAGTACAGTGTTGACGAGCAAGTTGTTTTGTTCTCACTATACCCCAATGTCCTTGGTGGAGAAGCCGTAAGACAGAGGACCGTAACGATCGTGGGACCTCGACCCTGGACCGATCATTATCAGAACGCAACAGCAAAACACCACGTCGAACAAAAAGTCTCTCCTTGTGAGCAAAAAATCGGCGAACCAACGGATCCTCGATCCGTGACTCTGACAAGGGCCATTGCGTAGCAACAAAACGCAGAACAGTAGCAAGGACAGGGTCGGCAGCTGTGGCCGTAGCTACAGGACGAAAATCAATCGGAAACGATTCGACCACGTCAGCGGTTGCCGATTTAATGAACATGCAAGCAAGTTCGGAGGAATCGAATGCTCCTCAGCAACAGGAAAACGGGACAATGCATCGGCGTTACCGTGCTTAGCAGTGGACCGATACAAGATATCGTAGCGGTACTGCGAGAGGAAAATAGACCAGCGAATGAATTTCTGCGCTGTACGCTGAGGTACAGGCTTGTTCGGATGAAAAAGCGATGTCAAAGGTTTGTGGTCTGTGATGATGGTAAAGTGACGACCATACAAGAAATCATGAAACTTTGTAACACCAAAGACGAGAGACAAAGCTTCTTTCTCGATCTGTGAATAATTTCTTTGTGCAGACGAGAGCAATTTGGACGCAAAGGCAATAGGGCGATCGTGCGAACCATCTTGGTGCGCAAGCACAGCACCGATCCCGAAATCCGACGCATCCACCGTCAACAAAAGGGCTTTCTGGGGATCGAATGGCGTAAGGCAAGTATTGGAAAGCAACGCCGATTTCAACTGGCGAAAGGCGCGTTCGCATTCCGTCGTCCACACGAACGGAACACCTTTACGGCGTAAGCGATGAAGCGGAGCTGAAATGGAAGAGGCGTGGCGCACATATTTATGGTAGTAATTGATTTTTCCCAGCACACTCTGTAGCTGCTTCAGATTCTGCGGCGAAGGCAAGTCTTGTGTGGCACGGAGGTGCTCTGGACTCGGATGTATGCCTTGGGCATTGAGTACATGGCCCAGGTAGGGTAAGTCACGAGCAAAAAACACACATTTGTCCTTCCGCAAGCGAAGACCATTTTGTCGCAAGACCTGAAATAACGTTCTGAGATTGGCTAAATGTACTTCTTCCGTCTTTCCGGAGATCACAATATCGTCCAGATAGTTTGCAGCAGTAGGGACCGACGCACAAACAGTTTGTAGATATTGCTGAAACAATTCAGGGGCGGATGCACTCCCGAATGGCAGTCTTTTGAATCGGTACAAACCAAGATGCGTGTTAACCACCAAAACGCGCTGAGTTACTTCGTCCACCGGTATTTGCAAGTACGCATCCGCTAGGTCCAACTTCGAAAAACATTTACCCGGGCACAGTTTGTCAAAAAGATCTTCCGGGCGGGGTAAAGGAAAAGTTGCAGTCACTAGTTGGGGATTCACTGTTGCCTTGAAGTCCACGCAAAGTCTCAATTATCCGGAAGGCTTTTGCAAAATTACTAAGGGTGATGCCCAGAGGGAAGCCTGCACACGTTCAATTACACCTTGTGATTCCAAATCGTTTAATCTTCTTGCGACCTCATCACGCAATACGTGGGGAACATTGCGCGCTCTGAAAAATTTCGGTTGCGTGTTTACTTTCAGTTCCAAATGTGCTTCATAGTTCTTAGCGCAACCAAGGCCCGGTGCAAAAATGTCTGCAAACTCTTCACATAGACGAGAAACACTGTCTGAAGGCACAGTCTGGTTCACTGATAGGATCTGATTGACTATAGACAAGTTAAACAAGTGAAATAAATCTAAACCAAACAAGTTCACTGCAGAAAAAGAACGAAGGACGTACAATGACACAAGTTTTTTTTGTCCTTTGTATGTTGCAAGAAGGCTGCACTGTCCTAACACAGGGAGCCCGTGACCTGAATATGTAGTTAGCTCAACATTTGCGGCACGCAACGGAGGTGTGCCCAGCTGTTTGTACGTGTCGTGATTGATCAGTGAAACTACAGCTCCGGTATCGAGCTGGAATGCTATCACTTTGCCGTTTATGTCCAAATCTACAAAAAGTTTACTGTCCTGCTGACGACAAGAGCGACTGTCTCGTGCAACGTGAACTGACACTGGGACATAATCACTTGCGACTTGACGTGGTTTCCGGGGACGTCGATGCACACTATTTGTGGGACGAACACAGTCACTGTCAGAGAGAGTGGCACTGGGCGGAGTGGCATGAACTACCTGAATTTCCATGGGTGACGGTTCACGAGCCGGAGTATCCTAGGTTCGATTCCGATTCCGGCGCGAAGCAAAGGGCCTGGAATGGTTTTGAGCGTCCGATCGGAGCTTTTTCTGGCACACACTCTGAACATGTCCTTTTTTATTACAGAAAAAGCAAATAACCTAGCGTGACGGGCAATTCTCACGTGAATGTCTAGTAGCACACCGCGGGCATGTTTTCACTGCATTTGCTTGCTGGCGCGGTACACGTGGCGGAGAGCCAGGCGGCTTTGGTGCGGCCGGGCCCGAGGACTGTTTACTGTTCCGTGCAGCTCGCCCGGCGTGCCGGTTAACCTGACACACGGGTGGCGAAGTTTCTAATGATTCCTGAGCAAAGTCAAGTGTGTCATGCCGATCCAATATGTCCATCACTTGTTGAAGGGAGGGATTGACTAGTTTCAAAATCTGTTCCCGTATACGAACATCAGAAACGTTCTGTGCAATAGCATCACCTACCATAGTATCTGAATAAGGGAGTCCACATTCACACTCAAAAGCAAAATCCCTAGTAAGGCCTTGCAAAGTTGCAACCCACTCCCGATTAGTTTGACCGGCCGTACGTTTTGTACGGAAGAACGTATACCGTTTTGCAACTACATTGACTGATTCTTTGAAATATGCATCTAATGCAGACAAAATTTCGTCGTAGGACAGAGGTGCTACGTCACGTCGGGGAAATAATTTCACTATCACACGGTACGTCTGGACGCCTACGGATGCCAACAAAAAAGGCTGCCGCTCGTTACCTTGAATTCTGTAGGCGGCGAGATGGAATCCAAATTGGCGTGACCACTCCGTCCAGCTTTCCAGTGCTGCATCAAAAGGACGAAAAGGTGGTGCAACTGCGTGTTGCGGCTGCGGGAGCGGTGGAGCGGCTGCTGCCGCATCGTTGTGCATTACACGTTGACCCTGGACGAGCTGTCCAAGGGCATCCAGTAAGGCCTGCGTCTGCTGATTCTGTAAGCGATAAAATTCGGGCAGTACATCTGGAGATGGTGGCGAAGCCATTACACAAGGAAATCAGGGCAGAATTGGTACAAACGCGATTTAGCTCGTCGCCAAACTGTTGAGACTGGCAAGACAGCCAAGCCACTAAGAGATAGCCGAAAGGCACGAGTTTAAGCTCACGCAGGCTGGCGTGAGGTCTGGAACAGGTAAAGTAATTATACTAGCAAGAAAGGTACGTGGCTTCTGGAATACTTAACTTTAATCCATAATTGGTAAACATCGGTCTGACGGTACATGCATCACAAGATAAATAGCAAACGATAATGGCGCCTTGCTAGGTCGTAGCAAATGACCTAGCTGAAGGCTATGCTAACTATCGTCTCGGCAAATGAGAGCGTAATTTGTCAGTGAACCATCGCTAGCAAAGTCGGCTGTATAACTGGGGCGAGTGATAGGAAGTCTCTCTAGACCTGCCGTGTGGCGGCGCTCGGTCTGCAATCACTGACAGTGGCGACACGTGGGTCCGACGTATACTAACGGACAGCGGCCGATTTAAAGGCTACCACCTAGCAAGTGTGGTGTCTGGCGCTGACACCACACTATATGCATCTTTTGCGTAGGTATACAGCAGAGCAACCAAAAGTGGGTAGTTGGGGAACCTGAAAAAGTAGTAGAAACTAGGTAGTAGAAGGTACAGTAACCCTCGTTTCTTACCTATTTGATCGAAAAGTGCTAAAATTTTGCAATTTTCCACGGTATATTGCTTCTTTGTGGTGAAAATTCCTAAACTTTAAGCACTTGTTGGGTCATAAAGGTAAGAACCGAGGGTTACTGTATTTTCGAGTACCTTGTGTCTACTACTCTTTCAGATCCCCCAGTTACCCACTGGTTTGCTAGAACACCTCACCCTGCGAAAAATCCATAAACAGCCTCCTATTTACAATAATCCATATGCATCTTTGGTGTGGTTATAATGCAAAGCAGCAGAAAGTGGATGGTTGGCGGACCTTGAAAAGTAGCAGAAATCAGGCCTTTGAAAGAATAGTAACCCTCGTTTCTTACCTATTTGATCCATAAATGCTGAAATTTAGCAGTTTTCTATGGTATATTGCTTTTTTGTTTGTCACATAGGTAACAAACGAGGGTTACTATACTTTCGACTACCTAGTTTATACTATTTTTCCAGATTCTCCAGCTACGCACTGCGTTGCAAAAACACTTCACCCTGCCAAAAATCCGTAAATAGTCTCCTATTTACGAGAATCCACACGTATCTTTTGCTTCGTTATAGTGCAGAGAAGCAGAAAGTTGGTAGTTGGGGGACGTGGAAAAGTAATAGAGACTAGGTTAGTGAAAGTGTGGTAACCCTTGTTTCTTACCTATTTGAGGCAAAGCAATATGTAAGTAAAAAAATTTAGTTGTATCTTACGTAGCTGTTGTGACTACGGAACAGACATTATCATTTATAACTGATCCATTCAGCTATACATCCAACACAATACATCTTAACTGTTGGTGGTCTATCATCAGTCTGGCATCGAGCATTTCAGTCAAAGTGCTTGAAATACGGCTCGTACTTTGAATTGAGTTCATTAGTTCTAAATATTTCACGTAGCAAATTGAACTGATGTGATATATCACATAGAAATGATATAAGTTGTGTAGAGGACATGTAGTAATCAAGAGGGTTCAAGTGGTGACAACTCGTAATCAGTTTCATATAAATATCCTGGTCCACATTACATACATTTCATGATGTCAACCGCACAGACATGCTGCATGCGGTAACATTTTCTTGCTCAGCGAATCTGTAGTCGTCATTACTAAAAGTTGTAACTTATTGAGGAAGCAAGAACTATATAATATTTTTTTCTGATGTGTGGGCGCAGCTGTGTTCTTGAAGAAAGCAGAATCGTGCAGCCACTATTCTGCTTTAATAGCTTTGAAATAGCGATAGCTAAAGCATGATCCTCAGCATCTGTGACCATACTTTGCTCAATACACTCAATTCCACCGTCGATATTCAGTATTAGAATTACGACAGTGCTACTGTTCCTCATGCTAGCCCTCAACAGCACCACCTTATTCACAGACATACCGCACAATGAATTTGAACAATTGAATGGCAATGGAGTCATAGTGGTTATTCAGTAATATACAGCTGGTGCACTGAATGGACAAACGGAAGTCTACTAGACCCTTGGAATAAAGCAAGCTTTGCATTCACGCCTATAGTAGGTTTCTACATAATACGTTATTCTATTTGAAAATTCAGCTTCCACATATATTACAGAATCTAAACAGGCAATTGTTTAATATGCATAATTAAGTCAATGTCTATAGTCACCGTTTGTGGTGCGCACAACAACCAAATTTTTGTATGATGCTCTAACCGGCTCTTTTTTTCCGTAACAAACTCATTTTTGCCAGCTGCAACAGATCTGTCTCGGGGTGTTCCTCATCCAAAATGTTAAAGAGGTATGATGCTTAGCAAGAGGAATTTTAAATGCGCTTGGACTCGACACAGAACAGTTTTTTGATAACATTATGGTACGCAAACGTTTCTCTACCCACTACGGGGAGAGGGGGGGGGGGATGGGGAGTGTTTGCTACTGGGAAGCTATTGTGTGGAGTACAAAACGACACACATCTGCTGTGAATGTGGACAAATTATAATTTTTTCGGACGATATACAAATATAAATAAAAATTATGCTGCTTGAATGTAAAGTCACTGTGGTCTATGTCCTGGCATGTGCAAAGAAAATAAGTATGTCCGATTGTGAAGGAGGTGTGATTTGACGTGGAACATGGCGAATTTCTGCACATCGATAGCCATAAGAGGCATCAGAGATATTACGTGGAAGATTACGTCCAGTGATAAGAAAGGTATAGATATTGCTTTTTAACATGACATTGATCGCGAGGAGGTATTTCCAATACTTCACTCACTGTCGAATGTCACCAGATAGGCGTTACGATCGTAATATTTAATTGTAATTGTACTGATAAATATGTGGCTGGGTTTCTAGGACGACTCTGGGAATACGGCAGAGGTAGCTGGTGACTGAACGAATGGACATTTCTGGCCTAAGGCGCGAGCCGCCGCTACCGAACTGGACAAGTGGGGTATGAGCATGCAGTTGACCTATTCGTGCTGCGCTTTGGGTGTATAAATACCTAATTGATACGCAATATGTCTTGGGCAGCCATCACGATAACATTTGTTGTGAATATTCTCCGATTTTTATGTGGAAATTTGAGAATATTCAATGTGGAGAGTGTCTGTGCTGGACAGTTATCTCCCCCATCTCAACTGATCTATTGTTGTCAGGGCGGTCACAGAGGCAATCTCTCCAAACTCTGAATGTTGGGGGCAGGTGAGCTTGCAGCTACTGAAATGGTCAAGGTGTGACGATGGCCTACGGAAGTTTTTGCAATCTCTGACATCTAACTGTGGCAGCCACTATGGAATGGATCATCGTTTAAGTGTATGTTTTTAGTGCTTCTCAATACAGCCCATGGACTCTGTTTTGCGTGATATCGCGCAGTAGATCCTTTTTCCTCGTCCTTCATCTTCTCTAATGAACTTAGAAAATCCAATGGAGCTTTAAAAAAATACACTTAGCAGACCTGTAGGTGGTCGCGAATTACATATTGCACAAGAGCGATGGCGTAAATTCCCACCCAAATTTCAAATTCCTACTATCATTTTATACTGCACCACTTCCAATGGAGACGATAAAATCACAATTTATCAATTTATACTTCCTAATAGTGGTGTTGTGAGCACACATTTGTTCAACTCCTCCCGCAAATTGCTTAAGGACATGGCGACATTAAGCCGAAATTTTAAATTTTCAGTGACTTTAATGTAATGGGCTTCTTCCCAAACGACCTAACTGTGTCAGTATCCGCCAACAGGACGTAGGGAAAAAATCTCGAAGGGTCAGGGTAGGGTTTAAAATTGTGTTGTTGCAAGATGAAATCGTGGAATTTCACCCCACATACAGGGTGTTACAAAAAGGTACGGCCAAACTTTCAGGAAACATTCCTCACACACAAATAAAGAAAAGATGTTATGTGGACATGTGTCCGGAAACGCTTAGTTTCCATGTTAGAGCTCATTTGAGTTTCGTCAGTATGTACTGTACTTCCTCGATTCACCGCCAGTTGGCCCAATTGAAGGAAGGTAATGTTGACTTCGGTGCTTGTGTTGACATGCGACTCATTGCTCTACAGTACTAGCATCAAGCACATCAGTACGTAGCATCAACAGGTTAGTGTTCATCACGAACGTATTTTGCAGTCAGTGCAATGTTTACAAATGCGGAGTTGGCAGATGCCCATTTGATGCATGGATTAGCACGGGGCAATAGCCGTGGCGCGGTATGTTTGTATCGAGACAGATTTCCAGAACGAAGGTGTCCCGACAGGAAGACGTTCGAAGCAATTGATCGGCGTCTTAGGGAGCACGGAACATTCCAGCCTATGACTCGCGACTGGGGAAGACCTAGAACGACGAGGACACCTGCAATGGGCGAGGCAATTCTTCGTGCAGTTGACGATAACCCTAATGTCAGCGTCAGAGAAGTTGCTGCTGTACAAGGTAACGTTGACCACGTCACTGTATGGAGAGTGCTACGGGAGAGCCAGTTGTTTCCGTACCATGTACAGCGTGTGCAGGCACTATCAGCAGCTGATTGGCCTCCACGGGTACACTTCTGCGAATGGTTCATCCAACAATGTGTCAATCCTCATTTCAGTGCAAATGTTCTCTTTAGGGATGAGGCTTCATTCCAACGTGATCAAATTGTAAATGTTCACAATCAACATGTGCTGGCTGACGAGAATCCGCACGCAATTGTGCAATCACGTCATCAACACAGATTTTCTTTGAACGTTTGGGCAGGCATTGTTGGTGATGTCTTGACTGGGCCCGATGTCCTTCCACCTACGGTCAATGGAGCACGTTATCATGATTTCATACGGGATACTCTACCCGTGCTGCTAGAAAATGTGCCTTTACGACACAACATGTGGTTCATGCACGATGGAGCTCCTGCACATTTCAGTCGAAGTGTTCGTACGCCTCTCAACAACAGATTGTGTGACCGGTGGATCGGTAGAGGCGGACCAATTCCATGGCCTCCACGCTCTCCTGACCTCAACCCTCTTGACTTTCATTTATGGAGGTATTTGAAAGCTCTTGTCTACGCAACCCCGGTACCAAACGTACTCTTCGTGGTCGTATTGTGGACGGCTGTGATACAATACGCCATTCTCCAGGGCTGCATCAGCGTATCAGAGATTCCATGCGACGGAGGGTCGATGCATGTATCCTCGCTAACGGAGGACATTTTGAACATTTCCTGTAACAAAGTGTTTGAAGTCACGCTGGTATGTTCTGTTGCTGTGTGTTTCCATTCCATGATTAATGTGATTTGAAGAGAAGTAATAAAATGAGCTCTAACATGGAAAGTAAGTGTTTCCGGACACATGTCCACATAACATATTTTCTTTCTTTGTGTGTGAGGAATGTTTCCTGAAAGTTTGGCCGTACCTTTTTGTAACACCCTGTATAGTAGTCCTTTTATCCACTAATAAAATGCACGGGAAAACTGTCCCTCACAGAGGGTATCGATTTAATCAATTAGTCAATCAGCTTGATAGAGTGGAGGCCCCATTTCCAAGATATCCACAACACAGCATTTTTGGAGGCCTGGAAGCTTTCCAGATATCCACTTCTATGCTCAGGACAAAAGAGGGGTTAGTGTGACACATGACACACGGTACATGCATCAGACCCACATGAGAGAGACAGTGAGAGAGAAAGAGAGAGAGAGAGTTGGAATTCTCCAATAGTGGCACGTGAGCCGGCCGCGGTGGTCTCGCGGTTCTAGGCGAGCAGTCCGCAGCCGTGCGACTGCTACGGTCGCAGGTTCGAATCCTGCCTCGGGCATGGATGTGTGTGATGTCCTTACGTTAGTTAGTTTTAAGTAGTTCTAAGTTCTAGGGGACTAATGAACCATTTAGAGGCACGTGATAAGAGGTGAGTCTGGTATGAATGGGTTGCCACCTCCTGAAGCTTTTGTTCTGGGATTAGTGCGGCTTCCGGTGTGCGCCGGCCCAGTGCATGGCTCCGGCAGTGAGTCTGTGGCAGCAGTTTCGACCCGTGACAGGGCTCCCGACTGCGGTTTCGACGTGCACGCACACCTCACGGTAGCGCTGGAGAGGTGGCTACTGCAAGGGACGCACGGCGCTCACTTTCTTAAGGCGCAACTGCAGCGTAAGTTTTTCATTTTCCTTTCTTTACACTGAAGAAAGTGACTGCAATGTAATTATGTGTGATGAGTGTTTATGTTGACAGTATTCCTTGCGCCTTGTGAAAAGAAAAGAAAGACCAGAAATGGTTTAAATATTCCACACACTGCAATCAATTTGATAAGATACTTCTATCAATCAAAAGCGTCGCAGTGTTTCTCGAAAACCGTGGGGCTCTGGGATCGAATCCCAATGGACGCAGAAAGGATTTTGACCTAACTGTTAGAGAATTACCCATGACATCATAGAAGTGTATGAGCTATGTCCTACCAATTTCTGATTAAATTAATTAATTGACTGTTAATTTGATATCAAAAGTGGTGCAGGGTTTGTGGGAGGGAGGAAGGCTTGGAATTTCCCAGAGTGGAGGTAGTGGCATGGAAAACCACTGAACAGAACAACAGGGTAGGGATGATTATAAATTTAGCAACCATGCAGAGTGGGATGAGAACTGAACAATACGTTAAGGGCAGGTGGAGGGAGTGACCTATAGGTTTATGGGGGATTATGAAGTAGGGTTGTGCTCCTATTCCACCTTGAATAAATTCGGCAACAACGCAGAGTGGGTTTTTACGAACGTTACCCTACTGCTACTGAGGGAACTGAAATGGGATCATTCCACCATCTCCCACGAAAGAATTACACATATTATCGAACGAAATTGGCTGAGAAAAGACAATGCATTCCACTATTTATTGATGCATAATATTAGGTCCTTCCTATGCCATACTGGTTAGTGTATTGGGGAGCTACGTCACGATAGCGTTTAAATGTGCTTTTTGTTTACATGAATAACAGAGCACGGGACTTTAAGAATAGTTATTGAAAAACTGATTGAATAGGAGATAAAGCATTTTCTGTAATACTATTGTAATAATTGTTTTACTACTTCATCTGGTGAGGACATATAAAAGAAAATCAGGCAGAATGGAATGGGACGAGGGGTAGATGAAGGAGGCAGATTGAAGCAGCTATGAAAGAGACATCAATTGTAGAAGGCAGTAAAATTTTTGGAGTGCTGTTCACGGGTTTGTACTGGCGTATGAAAAGGAAACACATAACATCATGGTAATTAGTACTCCTTTAGCAGAAAGAAATGTAGGTGGTTACCTTGTTGCACATCCAAATATATTCTGTATGGATTTGGAAAGATCTTTTTCCAATAGAATAATATATTGGGCAAAAAGAGGGTTAGGACTCACGCAGAAAGATGTACGTATTGTAGCCTTCAAAGTAGCAGTTCAGAACAACATCAAAAACCCCCAAAAAGACATAGCTGGAAAATACGGGTGTGTTTCATTCTCCAGGAGTTAACAAGAAAGAAAGAAAAAAGCTGCTGAACCTACTGGTGACGAAGAAATGAGTGCAAGTACCAGAAAGGGAGCCAGTGAATGCCTGTTCAATATGACGGTTACCAAAATTAAAAGAAAAGATTTTGTCACCGATTCATATTGCAGCTTTGACGATGTTGTGCCATAAATAATTTTGAAGAAGAGGCGATGGAAAGGAACTGTTGATTCTGCTAGGTAAAATTTAAAGTGGTGCACGTGCACGGGAAGAGAAAAGTGTGTGGCTACAATGTCAAAAGTGTACGCCTGGTTTCGGCGGGATACGTTGCAAGCAATTACTCTACGGACGGGCCAGTTGATCCATACAGAAACAGGAACATTTCACGAAGGCTAATTTATATTAATGTGACATTATTATTGTATTATTAGGCACAATCAGTATGAAATAGGAGTTAACATTGTTTTCAGCTAAACATCCACGTAATTTAATTATATAGCTGCCCATAATGAACCTTATCCAAATAGCCAAGGCCGCTATCTGAATAGCGCCACTCAAATGCTTTTTTGCTCAGTCGAGAGGGTAAACTGAATAACAGCATACCGTAAATGTTTGACAAAATTGTACAACCACTTCTCACAGAGAGAATATGTGTACCTGTAAAGTATTACTACATGCCTAAAAGGAAAATGTAGTTAACAATTTCCCGGAAAAAAATTATGTAAGTTGAAATTATTCTTACAGCCCCGCTGTTCTCTAGTCTCATCTGCTCACACAGGCAACAGAACAACACTTCTTCCTGCAGTTGTAGTGTCACAACTTTAGGGTCGCTGAAGGTGGCAGGAATTTTAAAGTGAGAACAGTCCACACGAAGTGTTCCGTAATGTGCCGACTTTTCACGATCAGTTCTTGGGGACCGGGTGTCAACGTATCGCGCTTTTGGAATAGCTAGTCTACTGGGGCCTCATAAGGCAGTTTACGTAGGTTACCTGTCAGTAACGAGTTCGGTAAATATGCGGCCCGAGGTGCTGCCCCACATTGTCAGTATTGGCTCTTGAACAAGAAAGGATGAAGACCACTGGCGTAAATGCATACAGTTGAAATAACGATAATAGAAAAAAATGCAGTTAACATGGGCTCTAAAATGCATAATTTATGAGCTATGAATAATTATTTCAGTAGAAGAAATATGTTTCATAGGAGCGAAGGTGAGCAAGTGCCCGTAGCTCATGCCTTCTGGACACTTTTGCTTCTAGTATCGTGTACTTTCTCCTGTACGCATTTCCGCCATTAATTATGACACATTCTATACGGTTTCCTTAACGTATCACGCACTGGCAATACCACCAGGAAGCATTCAGTTTGTCGGTGGGATTTGGTCATAATGCTTTGGTCCATCAGTGAGTGTTAGTGTGTATAATTTCGTTATAGTCAGTTGTTTCGTGTTGAACGCTACGGTAGATGTTGCCGAAAGCCCTCATTTCCATAAATGGTAACTGCGATATCGTCCGCCACGGACAACTTTCAGTCTTATGTCTACACTGTACTCGAGATTTGACTGCAGCTGACTGAAGTTAAGTAAACGGTTTTTACCGAACTGTTGTTTGTTGTCTCTCTCATTCTGTGCTGTCCGCTTTCAGAATCCACGCGTCATTACGGGATACAACAATAGCAACGACAATTTCACCGAGAATACTTAATACAGAAACTCCTTCATGAAAGACTTAATAACTGTGTCTTTTTTCCAGCAACTTAATTGATAAAAAAATATCGCGTGAAAGTATTAAGATATGTTCATCGCTTTATTTGCGTTTGGTTTGCAGTCAATAAATTAGACGGCCATTCTGCAGACAGCGTTCATATAGAGAACTGCCGAGGAAAATGACATTTGTCTTTTCTTCCAGTATGCGTGACGATCTTTACTATAGGCTTATAACGGCCATCCGTTCTAGCATACTTCATCTAATTGTCTCCTGTAGATGCAGTTTTGGAATGTTCTTACGTCTGTTACCTTCAAGAGATGAATTCAAACAACATTTTCGAAGACTGTTTCGGTGGTAAAAAACAGCCAAGAACAAATATTTTATTATGATTAAATATCCTAGTTTATCTATTTGAAAGAATTGCATGAAATATAATGGCACTAAAAAACCACAAGAATAAAATAGAAATTATTATTGGGCATACTTTACAATGCATCACGTGCAAACATTTTATATATGCCAGAAAACTTCAAAAAGTCTTGATTATGGCAGGTCAAATAATTTTTATTGTAAGCTTAAGTACTTCAAAGTGACACAGATAGACAAGACTAATTTTATACGTTGTCACCGCTGTGTGGACGTCTTTATCGTCGGAAAATCCGAGACTGCTCCTAATCAGTTCCTCGATTCTCTGGATGTTGTCTGTCATTTATATCGAATCCCTTCCTTACCGATTACCGTCACCCCTATGCTGTTTTGTTCAAATTGTAACTCCATTTCACTAAGTTTGCACGTGACATTGCATTCCGTCCACGTAGCACTAGAATTTCACAGTGAATCAGTCTGAAATTTAGACATTTTTGTCCACAAGACTCGCACTGACCAGATATCTGGACTTTGGAGTGCATTTCCAGTTGCCGCTCCATTACCGTTGTTCACTGTGATGCGCCTGTGATATCTACCGCAACAAAAGTGTGTTTTTAGGATACAGAGAACATGTAATATCTTCTGACACAACGCCACTCTTTTTGACTACTGGTGTTAAGTACACACTTGTATACAAAATCTGGCGACTGTCTATAGACATTGTAGAGGGACTGTCTATAGACATATAGCTAGACAGTGTGTATAGACAATCTAGACACTTTGTTTCGTGTACACACGTGACTGCCTTGTTCCTCGATATTTGCTAAATATGGCTGATCTTGTTGCGAACTCGGTTTGTGCAGTGACATTAACGGATAGTGAAAGAAATCGAAAGAGCAGACGTTGGTGGGAACGTGTGCTGTTTGTACAGTGGTCTCCTATCGGCTGTAATTTATTTTCGACTCCGAAAGTAGAAGAAGGGTGCTTTTTTTTAACTTAACTCACTGATATTTAATATTTTTTGACTAGCTCTTCGATGGTCAAATTCTTCTTGTTGCGATTTTTATCTTCGGAATTAATAACTTTCCACGAATATGATGGAACGTTGAAACTTTCAGTCAGCTTCAAAACTTTCTCCGTTAGACCCAAATGGTTCAAATGGCTCTGAGCACTATGGGACTTAACATCTGTGGTCATCAGTCCTCTAGAACTTAGAACTACTTAAACCTAACTAACCTAAGGACATCACACACATCCATGCCCGAGGCAGGATTCGAACCTGCGACCGTAGCGGTGACGCGGTTACAGACTGAAGCGCCTAGAACCGCACGGCCACACCGGCCGGCTCCGTTAGACCCATATGTAAGTGATGTTTAAAAGCAAGAAAAACGAAAATAACAGAAAACTGACGAAGCGTTATCCACGGTACAAAGAGAATAACTGGAGGCTACATCTACCAACACTTGCACACTACGATTTGTTGCCCAGCATTGTTTTGGAATTGTCTCGTGTCTCCCACTTGAAATGGGAGTCAAAGACTGCGATTTTGTTGCAAAAGCGTGTCTATAGAAAAGAAATGTCTCTCACTTTATACACAAATCCGCTCGATTGTTACAGATACTTTCTGGATAAAAAAAATCTTTGTACACTAGAGCGGACAAGACCTTCGAGCATAACGACATATTTAAGTTACTTTCCGAAGTCCCGACGTATATGAACAACACGTCTGCGCCAAGTATGAACGTTTTTGTAGAAATCTGACGCCCTCGGAACTACGGAACTACGCATGGCTGGTCCTTCCTCGACACGACCTCGGAAAGCTTTTGTAGGTTCATGGGCAGGGCAACGGCAGCCGCTGGCACGACGACACACGACAGCAGAGCCCCCCCCCCCCCCCCACCCCATCTCCCGACACACACACAAACACACACGCAATCGTGGGTAATGAGGTGATAAACGCACGATGCTCCGCACCTGCCACGGGTTGAGAGGGTAGTTGTGTTTGTTTGACTTTAATCTCGTCACTGTTGACGTTCATTAACGGCAGATCAAACAGATGTACTGCTTTAATCAAGCACAGAAACACAGACAGACAGACAGTCGCATTGAAAATGTCAGATTGCATCGTTAGCCCTAACAGCAGTAACTCCGAAATGAAACGTGACATACGGTGCTAGTTAAACGCGTCTTCCACTGGAACAGAGCACGGGTCACAGTCCAACATACTCACGCACATACATACGCCAACATACGCAAGATTTAATTGTGGATCAATGACATCATAATTCCCATCCCGCATCGTGACCAAGGTTTTCGGGACAATTTCCTCGGCTACTAGATAGTTGCCAGAAATCCCTTGAAACACATTCCCATTTCGGATCTCATCTGTCTGCTACGATATTTCGCTGACAAGTACCAAGAAGTTCTACGACATCCCGTCATGCATTCACAGACGGAGAAGATAATAATAATAATAATAATAATAATAATAATAATAATAATAATAAAAGAACGGTTCACAGCTGAAAATGGGTAAAAGAGCGGATGCACGAAATTCCACAACGTAACCTCTGTCTGCTGCCGAATCCTAGACAGCATTACAAGCTCCAGTGTGACGTTGTTCCTGGAAAAAGAAAAGCTACGCTCGCAGAATCATTACGGATTCATGAACAATATTTTCATGTAAGAATAGACCCCTTTACACACCATACTACCTTGCATACAATCCTGGGTACTCTATCTTCCTTGATTTTCGAAAAGCGGTTGGTGTTGTCCACATCGTCTACTAATAAGAAAGAAGCAAGTAGGTACGCGAAATATCTTGTCAGAAATGCGACTACTTCTAGAAAGAAACAGTAAAATCCTTCGTCAGTTTTATCTCTCTTTTGATGAGGCCAGTCGCAACTGTCTCTGCTCCACCAACTCCTTCAATCGCAGTAGCACTCGCACTAAAAGACATCTGTCTTTCTCTGCTTTCAACGGCTTCCTCTATCACAGTCGTCCCAACGTGAAGGTAATTACCCCGTGAGGCGGTATATGTGTATTTTTGACAGCTTAAAACAAAAGGGAGCAATTGTGTTTCGGTCACGACACTAAGTAATTTTTAAACTATCATTCCTAAAAAAAAAAAAAAAGGTTCAAATGGCTCTGAGGACTATGGGACTTAACATCTGAGGTCATCAGTCCACTAGAACTTAGAACTACTGAAACCTAACTAACCTAAGGACATCACACACATCCATGCCCGAGATTGGATTCGAACCTGCAACCGTAACGGTCGCGCGGTTCCAGACTGAAGCGCCTAGAACCGCTCGGCCACATCGGCCGGCAAAATACCATTATAGAACTGTCACTATTTCGTAAGACTGTAACACGTAAATTATCAGTAACCACCGTTTTTTCATATATTAGCATTAACACATGACTCAGTGTGATTAGAGGTTACAGCTTGTAGCGTCACTAGGGAGAGGAGTGGTGAAGAAGAAGCATACTTTGTAGCCTAACAAGTGTGAACCATTAAAGTTTATACTTAGCTTTTCTGTGAGAAGCAGTTGTACATATCGCTCGCGATCTACTGAGAACTGATTCATCAAAAATTAAAGTGTTAGAAGAAAATACTTTCTAATTCTGAAAAGGTGTAAATTACTTGCCCATATCTGATGCCTACTTGGGGTATTGCTATCAGAAAGGGTGGCAACCATTGATCTAGCACTATGGAAAAACTGCCTGATGTCAACACATCTACATCTACAGCTGCATACACACTCCGCAAGCCACTGTACGGGGCATTCGACGACGTGAGCCAGTGAGGTGCGCACATCGCTGCTAAGTGCGCTGCGAAAGAATCTGTCGACAACTCGAGGTGTTCTGGCGGTGGAAGAAGTGTGGTGTGCGTACTGTAAGACCTTCGGTACACACACCATCAGATTATTTGACTTATCGCTCTAACGAAATAGGCGAGTGTCAGCAATATATCTCGTGGTCTTATTGTGGCGTGTTTATCTTCTGCTGTTGGGTCAGACGATAGAAAAACCACTTGCACACTTAGAGTAGCAGATTGACAGTGACGAACTTTAAACAGAACTTGATTAATTTTCACACACATTTATTAAAATAATAAAAAGCATAGACATTTCGTAACTTGATTCTGGATGCTGTTTACAATGGACAATCTGAAGTTCCTTTGGTCTTGTTACGTTAATCTTATTCTCACATATCTCTGATACTTGACAAAGTGTCTATACATTTCTCTTCATGGCTATGTACAGGAATATGATAATCTTATTAGGCACAGACTGAAACTTGACTATAGACTGGTACAGACCAATGCAGACTGGTACAGACTGGTGCAGACTGGCCGATCGGAGGTCTGTACACTCGTTATAATACATCGCGCGTTCAGGTATCATTGTGCGAGTGTGATCCGCGAGGAGAAAAGGTTCTACGTTAGCAGCAATCTCATTGGCTTCGTGACATATTAATACGCGGATCGGCGGAAGCAGAATTTGGTCCGTCTCTAAGACAGCGCCATCTCGTAGTGCGGGGACGAACGAGCGCTGCGCCTACGCTATTGTGCTTAGCGGGGCGCGCTCTAGTGGGAGGAACACACACCGGCGGAAAGCTAAACAATCGCTTCACAAGCAGGAAGAGACGAGTATCGGTTTAGCTTCCGATGCTGAAGAAAATCTGGAGGAAGAAACGGAGGCAGACAAGTCGGAACGACCGCAGAATTTCCTGCCGACGTAGACCGGCTGCTGTCTCTAGAAATATAACCCGAAGAAGTCAGTGCTGAAGAACGGAGGCAAGGGCGAGCAGATGCCCCCCCCCCCCCCCCCCCTTTGAGGCGACATTCCGTGGACGGAAATGCGGGCCTACCTGGCGTAGAGCACTTGCCCGCGAAAGGCAAAGGTCCCGAGTTCGAGTCTCGGTCGGTGCACACAGTTTTAATCTGCCAGGAAGTTTCATATCAGCGTACACTCCGCTGCAGAGTGAAAATCTCATTCTGGAAACATCCCCCAGGCTGTGGCTAAGCCATGTCTCCGCAATATCCTTTCTTTCAGGAGTGCTAGTTCTGCATGGTTTGCAGGAGAGCTTCTGTAAAGTTTGGAAGGTAGGAGACGAGGTACTGGCAGAAGTAAAGCTGTGAGGACCGGGCGTGAGTCGTGCTTCGGTAGCTCAGTTGGTAGAGCACTTGCCCGCGAAAGGCAAAGGTCCCGAGTTCGAGTCTCGGTCGGTGCACACAGTTTTAATCTGCCAGAAAGTTTCATATCAGCGTACACTCCACTGCAGAGCGAAAATCTCATTCTGGAAACATCCCCCAGGCTGTGGCTAAGCCATGTCTCCGCAATATCCTTTCTTTCAGGAGTGCTAGTTCTGCATGGTTTGCAGGAGAGCTTCTGTAAAGTTTGGAAGGTAGGAGACGAGGTACTGGCAGAAGTAAAGCTGTGAGGACCGGGCGTGAGTCGTGCTTCGGTAGCTCAGTGGTAGAGCACTTGCCGGCGAAAGGCAAAGGTCCCGAGTTCGAGTCTCGGTCGGTGCACACAGTTTTAATCTGCCAGAAAGTTTCATATCAGCGTACACTCCGCTGCAGAGTGAAAATCTCATTCTGGAAACATCCCCAAGGCTGTGGCTAAGCCATGTCTCCGCAATATCCTTTCTTTCAGGAGTGCTAGTTCTGCACGGTTTGCAGGAGAGCTTCTGTAAAGTTTGGAAGGTAGGAGACGAGGTACTGGCAGAAGTAAAGCTGTGAGGACCGGGCGTGAGTCGTGCTTCGGTAGCTCAGTGGTAGAGCACTTGCCCGCGAAAGGCAACGGTCCCGAGTTCGAGTCTCGGTCGGTGCACACAGTTTTAATCTGCCAGGAAGTTTCATATCAGCGTACACTCCGCTGCAGAGTGAAAATCTCATTCTGGAAACATCCCCCAGGCTGTTGCTAAGCCATGTCTCCGCAATATCCTTTCTTTCAGGAGTGCTAGTTCTGCATGGGTTGCAGGAGAGCTTCTGTAAAGTTTGGAAGGTAGGAGACGAGGTACTGGCAGAAGTAAAGCTGTGAGGACCGGGCGTGAGTCGTGCTTCGGTAGCTCAGTTGGTAGAGCACTTGCCCGCGAAAGGCAAAGGTTTCGAGTAACAAGGTTGTTTACTGTCGTATCATAGTAGTGTAGATTGCCCACAAAGTACATTAAACTGAAACGTTAAAGATAAAGAGACACAGAGCTGTGGCAGCTTAAGGAGAAAATGGTAGTTTAAGGAGAATGTATCCCAGGTTTAAATAAAAGCTGTTAGTCTCGGAACTTCAACTTAGGCAGATCACTGGTGTATGAGAGTAATGCTTAAAGGATCTGAAAACATACACTAGAACTGTTGTCATTGAGTTGAGTGTACTTGCATGGCTAAATGAGCCTTACTTTTATTTCTTTCAAGGTGGAACACATTGTTGCTGAGTATGTTCAGCTCAGTACTATAGAAAACATATTTACCAGTGAAAAGAAGTTTTGCTGATTACGACTGGCTTTCAAATTTTACTAAATATCCTGTTCTAGTCACCCAGAAACTTGAGATATTTTAAATATACCCATTTTTGCAGCGCAGAGTTACCTCGCAGTTTGAGGCGCCATGTCACAGACTGCACAGCCCCTCTCACCGGAGGTTCGAGTCCTCCCTTGAGCATGGGTGTGTGTGTTGTTCTTAGCATAAGTTAGTTTAAGTAAAGTGTAAGTCTAGTGACGGATGACTTTATCAGGGTGGTCCCTTAGGAATTCACACACATTTGAACGTTCGAATCCATTTGTCTTTCTCCTAAATTCATTCCGTGTTAGATTCTGAATTGGAACCATCACACTACATTGTCCAAACAAATTTCTTAAGGCCAAAACTGTGATCAAAAATACTGTCTGTAATATTAATGAACACAGTTAATGTTTTCTGTATATGAAGTCTACCATTCTTCTAAAAATTAGTATCAAATTTGTTGGGTCATGGAAATGTCTAACTGACTATTATGCGAATTCTTTTTATCCTGCTCCATCATTTTATTGCCCTGTCGTCTCCAAAGCTTTCTTTAATCCTGATAATAGGTTTTTTTACCCCACAAGTATGTTTTCCTTTTTTTCAGTGAAATGTCTGTGTGAATATGAAACTCTCTTAATCATATTCTGGAGAGTAGAAAACAGTTTTTCACCCGAAAAAGTTAAAAAGTTTAAATATTGTTTTGTTTTACTCTTTCCTACCCAAGATAAAAATGTGTACTGTCAGACGTACTTGTTCTTGGTAATTATGAAATTGTAGTGTGGTCTACCATGTATCTACATACCTGCTGTCCTTCTCATATCAAGTGCATATCACTGCAGGGAAGAGAATACTGAAATAATTAAATACTGCCAAGTAAAGAAATGAGAGTAATACATGTTCTTTCCTCTCAGCAGGAAATTCTCCCACAGTTTAAAACACATGTGTTGGAGCTGCACAGAACCGACGGTAATGTGCAAGAAGTTAAATATTTAAACTTTCTTGTAGATATTAAAACAAGGGAGGAGTTTGGACGGTGGTTGGCACTGTTTCAGCACATCACAGAAACAACATACACAATAAGGTGTACTGAACCTGCATCACGTAAGCATGTTGTTTTCAAACAAAGGCTGGTCTCTCATCACAATACTCGTAGTGTAAAAGTTCATGGTTCAGTGCGAATTGCGACAAAAACACTAACTGTCCATCAACAATGACAGTGACAATTCATGCTGTGCATGATAGATATATAGGTAAGACTCTAGACAAAGCAATGCTCTATACAGAAATGCCATGTAAGGTTAATTTGGTGCTGGGTTATAATCACAGTGTTGGGAGTGCTGCTGCTTTAAGATTTAGGCAACCATCAGGTGACGTCAAAGAAAAATTAATCTCCCTGTTTGAAAGAGATCATTCGCTAGCAAGTGCACTTGAGTCGATTAAGGTGGAAATTCAGCTGAATTGTTCTGATTACCCTTTAGTCCTTGCAGACAGAAGCAAGTGTCCTGATTACAACTTTTGTCACTATTTGTTCAATAAAGGTTTTAAAAAAGTGAATGGGCCAACAGACTTCAACAAAGAAGGAAAGCAGCTATTGCAACAGAGGTTGCAGGAGTACAATAGCGAAGTTGAAGCTGTGTGTGCCAAGATAAATCTGAGAGATTATGACTATGTAATATGGTAAGAACAAATTTACGAATTTATGCATATACATTTACCTACTCTTAATATCTGTATAATTCTTTTTCAGCATTTGCTCACCACTGATACAAAGAGTCCATGCTCATGTAAAAGCTGGTTCCAATCTTGTATTAGTGGATTCTACTGGTTCTCTGGACCAGGATATCAGGAGAGTGTGTGTTTTACTTACAGTGTGGAGGTTCACCTTTTTGATTATGTCTTCAGAAAGCTGTGAAGTTATAGAAATAAGATTACAGTTCCTGAAAGAGCTAGTGCGGGAAATATTTTTGAGCAAAGCATCAATGGACCAAGTGTGTTTCTGACGGACGACAGCCAGTCAGAGCAAAATGCTTCCCAAACACAACAACTTCGTTGTGTGTATTTCATGTCCTGCAGGCAGTGTGGCACTGGCTTCTCAAAGCAAAAAAATGGTGTACTACACTAAAACCAGTGCGAGTTTTCCAGCATTTCAAAAAACTAATGTTTACGCTAATGAAAAATGAAGCCAAGGTAAACTACAACGTAGCAAGAACAAACATTGGTGAAAAACAACAAAATTTATTGAAATACTTGGAAAGGTATTGGAATAGGAGAGAAATGTGGACCGTTTCACATTGTCAATGTATGCTTACAGAAGGTCACAACAGCAGTAATATAAGTGAAGCCTTCATGAGAATTTTAAAGGACAGAATTTTTGAGAGCGTGCACACCTTCAGTGTTGTGCAGATTGTAGTCTTCTTTCTCACAAAGTTGAATTAGTAATTTCAGAGGAGACTTCTCGGTGCTGCTAATGAACCAAGTCCTTAGCTTTTCTACAGGCCCATACAGGCTCCTTCACAGGAAGTTCTAGCAAAAATCAGACAAGTCACTGAGGATTTTCTTCTGGTTACCAGTGAAGAAAGAGAAGACTATTATTTGACTCTAAACATGCCTGTTCTTGTTTACAATTTTTGCCAAGGCAATACAGTGAAGCTCTGCAAACATGTGCTGTTTTACCATCAGAAAATTATAGGGAGGCAATAGACAACGCCACAATATGTAGACTGTATTTTTTTGCTGCAAATGAGGAGCCTCCTGAAGGACGTTTGGAGACTCTCAGAACGCAATGGCTTCAAATTGTTCTAAACATTTGGTGCAAATGGACACAGGACTGCTCTGTGAAAGACAAGAAGAGATGCCAGAGACATTTCACATGGAGACAATTCTGGACAAAAGAAATAATGATGTAAAAGAAGACATACAAGCTCATCTCACATATTTTTCAAATAAATGCATTGAGGAAATGAGGAAGGGGCTTGAAGCCATGTGCAAAAACTTGAGGAAGTTTAAAACTTCATTTGCACATGCATTTTATTTGACAAATTTTGGAGGAGGTAAGTAAAACATAAATTTAAATAAAAGCTATGGAGAAAATACAGTTTAATATTTTAGGAAATTCTCATATCTTTACCCAAAGGGTATGTATAAGGAATCAAATAATTTTCATTTATTTAACACTTTTAAGTTTGAGGGACCATTTCTGGCACTGCTTCCAATGTTTCTTCTGGTGTTGACCTTCGAACATACAATGCTATTGGCTAATTTGCATAAACTTCATACTGTATTCTGATGGTGGTGTAACCGCTGAAACTAATCCACCACTGAAATAAGAAACTGCAACTGAAAAATGCCTCCAGACTGACCCACATCCAGTGTGGATAAAGGCTACTGGCAGGCAGGTTTCATGGATCATTTTTAAAATAATTCTTCCTGTGCCTTAAGGCAGTTCTATTGGCGTAATTAAAGATAAAGGAAGTATTTAATTATGATCCAATGTGACTGTCAAATGGAATAAATTGTAGACATTGCTAATAAAAAAATTGAAGTCACTCAGAATCACACCTTGAACTTGGTGTGAATAATTTTCATAAGATAATATTTGATACTGTATCAAACTTCATATTATAGCTGAGTCTAGTTTGTATAGCAACTGCGCAATATCTGTATTACTAAATCTGTAATATGTATATCGCTAAAAAAATAAAACTAGCCAACAGCCTTGCCGCAGTATAAACACCAGTTCTCGTCAGATCACCGAAGTTAAGTGCTGTCAGGATGGGCTAGGTCTTGGATAGGTGACCATCTTGTCTGCCAAACGGTGTTCACAAGTGGGGTGCACCAGCCCTTATGAGGGAAACTGTGATGTATGGGCTACAGTCTCATAAACTGACATACAGACGGGAGAGCGGTATGCTGAACACATGCCTCTCCATATCCGTATCCAGTGATGCCTGTTGGCCGAGGACGACACAGCAATTGGTTGGTACCGTTGGGCCTTCATGGCCTGTTCAGGTGGAATATAGTTAAAAAAAAAGAAACTATAGACACACAGTATTATTTGATGTGTATGTAAAGGGGGTTCACGTCTGTGCAAGAAGCATTATAATTTTCCATATGTCTTGGCTTGTGACTTTCTCATGCGAAAATGGTTGCTCACACATGGTTCACAACACATGTCTTGTTCCAAAGCACTGTTCTGGTACATTATGGAGTACTTGCTCATGGGTATTAGCCCTGGCTTTTTGTGTTAACATAACTTTCTGATTGGCAGTTTTCTCACAATCCCCACTAGCTCAAAATCCCCATCCTGACAACGTCTTGACTAGGACACTACACTAGCTCATTGTCTGAAGGGAGTGTCGTCAACTACAACACTTTGTAAGAAGTTGTGTCCTAAGTAGAAAACTGTGGGTGGGGGAGGGGATTTAAAATTTTCTGGGGTTATCCCAAATTTAGTGCCATAACTACATCATTTAGGCACAAAATACGTGTCCACTATTGATTGTCAACTATACTAATGTACTCGTGACTATACTAATGTAGTCGTGACTTTTTGGTAATCCTGTTAGCTTATTAACATAATAGCATTTTATTTGTTTGGACCATTATGTCTTGCACATACAGAAAATTCTCATTAGATAACACCTAATTTGTAACATTCAAACTAAGACTATATTTTTTCTTTTATTGGTTATGTAAGTTAAAAAAAAATGGTTCCGATGGCTCTGAGCACTATGGGACTTAACATCTGAGGTCATCAGTCCCCTAGAACTTACAACTACTTAAACATAACTAACCTAAGGACATCACACACATCCATGCCCGAGGCAGGATTCGAATGTGCGACCGTAGCGGTCGCGCCGTTTCAGACTGAGGTGTCTAGAACCGCTTGGCCTCACTGGCTGGCGTAAGTTTTTAAAAGGTGTGTCATATAAATACTATGGCTTTCAGTACCTAATTACAATATAAATACACACAAATGTAGAGCCACTTTGAGTTTCATTCCATTATTAATTTACTGATCATTTGGGATTTATTATTGATTGTTAAATACAGGTGCAATGTTCTTTTATGGCAAAAGTTGGATTTAGAACATATGAAAAACTTTTCTGCCAGGTGTTATAATAAACATTTTTAATCAATACAATACAACAAAATTCAAATAAAAAAGGGACAATATTTCCATACAGAAATGGGTGGGAAAAGCCAACTTGGGTAAACTTTTTCTCCCAACGTATACCTGGTATTAGTATAGTAAACTTAGTAATACATGATTTAGAAATAAATGTTTTCAGTAATGTTAATGCAGATTTAAATATCTTTTCAGGCTTCTGTTCTATCACTAGCTACAGAATCATCCTAATCAACTGTGGAGTGCCCCAGAGAGCATCCCAGAGTGCCTCAGAGAGCATCCCAGAGTGCCCCAGTGAGCTAAAACACCAAGAAGAATCACTTCTCGGCTTTTGGCAAGATCAATGTGTAGTAGTATATATAAGACAACAAACTAAAAAGAAATATCCCACCCACCTCCCCAGGAGTCGGAACTCATGGATAAATAGAGAAACATATGATTATAATCATTAGTAATCAATAAGAACGCTGCATGGCTGTGTAAAACATGCAGTTGCCTCGTGTTAAATTAAATGCTGCAGCTTCGTAATATAAAGCAACTACAACACGTCTAAACATGACGTAGCTGCCTGCACGTACTGATGAGAGCTGCGCCATACGTCACACTTCCTGCAGATAGTGAGAAGCTTGCTGGGCGTGGCAGGAAGTAGCGCACTGATAAACCGCAATGGCGGCACCGGAAGCAGACTTTTTCCAGCGGATCGCGCTTAGTTAAAACTCTAGCGCGATCCACCAGGCGCCTCGTGCAGCGGCTAAGTCTCGTTCAAGGTCACCCGCCTTACATAGCTGCAGCGGCTAACTGAACACAGCCATGTATTATTGGCTATGTAAGTTTTAAAAAAATGGTTCCGATGGCTCTGAGCACTATGGGAGTTAACATTTGAGGTCATCAGTCCCCTAGAACTTACAACTACTTAAACCTAACTAACCTAAGGACATCACACACATCCATGCCCGAGGCAGGATTCGAATGTGCGAGCGTAGCGATCGCGCGGTTCCAGACTGAGGCGCCTAGAACCGCTCGGTCACACTGGTTGGCGTAAGTTTTTAAAAGGTGTGTCATATAAATATTATGACTTTCAGTACCTAATTACAATATAAATACACACAAATGTAGAGCCACTTTGAGTTTCATTCCATTATTAATTTACTGGTCATTTAGAATTTATTATTGATTGTTAAATACATGTGCAATGATCTTTTATGGCAAAAGTAGGATTTAGAACATATGAAAAACTTTTCTGCCAAGTGTTATTATAAACATTTTTAATCAATACAATACAACAAAATTCAAATAAAGAAAGGGACAATATTTCCATACAGAAATGGGTGGGAAAAGCCAACTTGGGTAAACTTTTTCTCCCAATGTATACCTGGTATTAGTATAGTAAACTTAATAATACATGATTTAGAAATAAATGTTTTCAGTAATGTAAATGCAGATTTAAATTTCTTTTCAGGCTTCTGTTCCATCACTAGCTACAGAATCATCCTAATCAACTGTGGAGTTTTGAAGATGTACATGATTGCTAACTGCAGCGTAGTATGTAGTATTTTCCTTAATTTGGGATACAACCCAATGAAATTATTAATGGAGTGTTTCTAATAACTAGGATTTTTTTAAAACTCATACCCAACCCAATTATTGAAATATATGTTTTCTTAAAGCTTATAAATAACCCAATTATTGAAGTACATAAGGTTTTACTCAAAGCTCGGTACTGATCTGATTATTGAAATAATTAAGTATTTTTTCTTGATGCTCGTCCATAATCCAATTATTGAAGTACATAACTTCTTGTAGTAAAGCTCAGGCCTAACCTGATTATTGAAATGTGTAAGTATGTTTATTTAAAGCTCAAGCCTAACCCTATTTTTCAAATATATGTTTCTTTCTTAAAGCTCAGACCTAAACCAATAATTGAAATACAGAAGTTTTTCCTTAAATTGGGATATCCCAACAATGTGGATCCTCATTGTGCATGTTCCACAATTTTCTGGGAGATATGAGTTATCTTTTCTTAAAATATAAACAACATTTTGCATTCCATAATTTGACTATTTTGATTACCATCTGCAGGTTACATTACCTTACTTAATTAGTTCATACTATATCTTCTTTCTGAAGTAGGCGTGTCAGCTGGTAATGAAAACTGTTTCCTGCATGTTAATATTTATTGGAATTAGTCAACTCTAATACTAGCAGGAAAAAACTGTTATTATCCCACAAATTAGTATTAATATTTAGTCTTCTAAAATAAAATTAAGATACTTTGCAATATTAATACAAACATCACATATAAATAGGAATTATGAACAAATTACCCCCTTTCACACCAAGGCTGGAGTAAAAGGGTTGCTCATGCTGATATCTTCCTATAATATGTAAATTCTAAACACAAAGTTTCCATCTCAAATTAACTAGAAACGAAATTTTTTTCTTATTTTCAGTGGGAGAACACACACTTCCTTCCATGCAACCTGCCTAAACTTAATTTTTTGTGACTGACTGCCAAGCCAAATAGTCAGATTGGATGTCTTCATTTTATTTTATTTTATTCTGTTTTAAACTTCTAGTACCCTTTGACCAAATTAAGGAGAAAATCTCCAAGGTCATGGAACGTTCAGTAAATGAAATTACAATGTAAAAGTAACAACAGATATAATATTTATGTACCCACAAAAGCACAAGCCATAAGTTTAAGTAAATGCAATCAACAACATAAAATCAGCTTATTTTTACAAGGAACTGCTAGACACAATAGAAGGACAGACCCATGAAGAAAATCTTCAGTTCCGATTTCAAACGCATGGATTACTGCTAAGATTTTTGAATTCTTGTGGTAGCAGTGTAATGCACACAAGAGTCAAAGAAGTGCGATTAAAATGCAGATTGGATTTCTGCCTAGTATTAACTGAGCGAAAGCTGCTAATTCTTGAGAATAATCCAATGGTGTCAACAAGAAACGACAGTAAAGGATATATATTTATTGAGAGGCCAATGTCAAAATATCCAGACCGGCAAACAGGGATTGACAAGATGTTCACGAACTTTACCAAACTGTCCATTTCTGAGACTAAAATATCCTTTGAGGACAGGAAGGGTTACCCCAAAATATAATACCATGAAAATAAGCGAAGTATTTTACATTTGTGTCGAACTATCACTCACATCAGATACTGTTCGAATTGTAAACATGTCATCATTAAGTCTTTGAACAAGATCCTGAATGTGGTCTCCCATGACACTTTACTATCTATCTAAACATCTAGAAATTTGAACTGTTCAGTTCCACTGAACATATGCCCATTCTGTGAAATTAGAAAGTCGGGTTTTGTTTGGTTGTGTGTTAGAAACTGTAAAAATTGTGTCTTACTGTGATTTAGCGCTAGTTTATTTTCTACAAGCCATGAACTTATGTCATGACCTGCACTGTTTCAAACAGAACCAATGTTGCACACAACATCCTTTACTGCCAAGCTAATGTCATCAGCAAACAGAAATATTTTAGAATTACCCATAATACTAGTGGGCATATCATTTATATACTAAGGAAGAGGAGTGGTCCCAGTACTGATCCACGGGGTACCCACCATTTGACTGAGCCACACTCAGACCCCACATCAAGACATTCTATACACTGTGAATAATGACCTTTTGCCGTCTGTTGTTAAACTAAGAGGTGAACCAGTTGTGAGCTACTGCCTGTATTTCATAATGGTCCAACTTCTGGAGCAACATTCGTAATCAAGACAATCAGGCACCTTAGTTAAATCAAAAAATTTGCCTAGCATTCGAAACTTTTTGTTTAGGCAATCCAGTACCTCACAGAGAAAAAAGAATATAGCATTTTCAGTTGTTAAACCACTTCTAAAGCCGGACTGTACATTTGATAGCAAATTATGTGATACAAAATGATAAGTTATCCTGACATACACAACCTTTTCAATTAATCTGGCGAACACTGATGGCATAGCAATAGGAAATTACAGTTTGTGATTTTAATATTCTGAAATTAAAGGGACAGTGAATCTCTCTAAACTTTTACGTGAATAGCAGAGAGAATGCTGAAGCAAGTGTACTCACAAAGAATTTCTATGTCCAACTTTTGGTGACACACAACATTTTGCTTCTGGTAAGTGAAGACAAAGGGGAAAAGGAAAGGAGTGTGGAAATCTTATGAAATATGTGAGAAGGAAATAAGACACCATCAGGGTCCATAGACGTCTATGCTTGTATGGTAAACATCTTGCAGACAAGGGTTGGCATGGAGTAGGTAGATGATAGCCAGATTCACATAATGTAATTGGGTGTTTCTGGTCACTGTCGATGCATGCTTTACAGAGAACTACTCTACTGGATGGGACAGCGTATTAATTTGTTTCATTGCATATATGTATTGATCCCTAACACCATACATTAAAGACAAAATATAAGAATATATATATAGCATTTACTAAATTCAAGAAACCAATGTAAGAAAGGTGCTGACTATACTGATTAAAATTTTTACATTATTGGCACTAAATAAGATGACGGTAAAGCAAATAACATAATATTAAAGCAATTTGTTTTAAATGAGACTATAATGTGATACTGACAGTTGTGGTATTTAAACTAACTCGAATCTCATATAATCTTCTGTAGTGTTTCCACAGTAAAATTTGACTTTTTCTTAATTCATATCGAGCTCACTTGGACCTAGACGCCTGGTGCCCTTACATCCCCAATCATCACTGTCTTCAGATTTCCAGCAAACTTATTATACGTACATCTCTAATGTCCATTTGACTAATGCGAATGTTGTTCAACTTTAAAAGTATTCTTGGGTGTATTAGACCTGTAGGTAGTACAATCAACAAAAATGTTAAATTAGAAATGTTCAGAATGTAACCTTATGTCCAAATTAATTTGCGATATTATTGCATATTGACTCATTCCACATCATTATGATATATCATGCAAAATGATCTGTTCTGGCGTAACGACAAGCTCCAGCACGACGATAAAGAACGGAAGAGCAAAGAGGGCTGTGAGAAGACGTCAGCCAATAGTGTATGCTCTCTAAGGCAACACCAAGACAGTAGCGGCCTCTACACGAAGAGAATATAAACACCGCGCCACCTATCTGCGGGGCAGTGGACAACGAGCCGTCATACAAAAGCTACAGCAGTGACTTATGTACTGTATTGTTTTGCTTACAACGAAATTATAAATATTGAAGGACAGTGATTATTTGCATGTCGTCAATTGCTTGCAACACTCATTTGTGAATATACAAAGTTAAGCATGTCAATTTAACTTACTGTAATAAACTCCATTAACACAATTTGCTTTAATTGTTGCGATCCGAGAAAACAGCTACCCAGGCAATCTGTATCAGAAGAGTGGGCAGGATACAAAAAATGATCTGTGGAACACATTACTAACTAACTAATAGGCTATTTAGATCACAAAATTGGCCTTAAGGACACTCGCAGGGCGAGGGGGATATTGCCCCACTCTGCATTGTTACCAAATTTATTCAAGGTGGTGGAGCAAAGATGGTGACCAAACATGTGGCAATGACGCAGTTGCGTCATAGCGGAAAGTCTGAATTCTCGCGAGAAGATACTTCAACTGGAATAACTCCACTAACGTAACCTCTCCAATCCGCTGCTGCTCCCCTCCCCACACCATCCCCACCTCTCCCTGTCACCATCTGGAAATTGGCAGCAATGGAACTCAGTCTGTCCTGGGCTCTTGGAAAGGACATTTACTTTCTATGCATTGTTTATTTAAACAATTTGAGTCGTCAAGGCAGTAGCTCCATCCAGTGTGATCACCATGATGTCCAGAGTCCATCTGACCTAGTTCACAATACCGCCACCACAGGGCCGTATCGTCTCTCCCCCTGCCCTCTCCCATTGCATAATCCAAGATGGCGGTATGAGGGAAAAGGTTGGGAAAACGACTCATTCTGCATCTAACAGCTTTACTGGGACGCCAGACGTATTTGTTTAATGTGTTCAATGGATGATGTCTGTGCTGGAGAAGGAGGACTATTTTAGCATCTGAGGACTGTGTCGATAGCATTGATATTTGGTGAAGAAGAATACGCTTAATGAAATAATGAAGATGGGGCTTAGTTACACTTTGCAAACTCATGCTGACAAATGCGTGTGTTGTAAATATAGATCATTCGACGAAAGTGCAGTCAGCCAGTCTTACGAAGCGCAAAAGACATTAACCCACTGTGGCATGTGGCCCCTTCCAACGGGCCCGGAGACCTGTGCAGGCAACGCGCCAGCTTACTGAACGGCTAGGGAGGGCGCTGGCTGACGGCACGGTCACCAGATAGACACTGAGTACTTCCTGTCCCAAAGGAAATACCCACGGCCTTCCTCCCTCCCATCCCTGGCGCACAATTTCCTTTGTCGTTGAACACGAACTGCTTCAGGAGTTACTATATCTGGTGTTGCGGAATATTGTCACATAAATAAACTGAATATATCACAGGAACTAAATGTAACACTGCACAAAGAGAAAGAGAGGAACTGCTCCAGAACTTCCGATTGGGCCAAGAAGACCTCATGATGAGCGTTGACGTGGTATCCCTCTTTACTAGGGTACCTCTAAGAGACCCCCTTAGCCTCATAGGAGAAAAATTCGGACCAACAGTAAGGAAAGTTTTCAAATTCGTACTTAACGCCAACATACTTTCTGTTCGATGGGAACTAGTACGAACAAACAGATGGAGTAGCGATGGGCTGTCCCCTATCACCAGCAGTGGCCAATATGTTTATGGAAGCTTTTGAAGAAGTAGGTCTCGAGTCTTCAGCCTACAAGCCCTCTTGCTTTTTACGATATATAGACGATACATTCGTAATCTGGCCGCACGGACGACAACGTCTCCAAGACTTTCTGCAGCATCTGAACTCGCTGCACCAGAATATCAAGTTCACGATGGAGGTAGAACAAAACAACCATCGCCGGCCGAAGTGGCCGTGCGGTTAAAGGCGCTACAGTCTGGAACCGCAAGACCGCTACGGTCGCAGGTTCGAATCCTGCCTCGGGCATGGATGTTTGTGATGTCCTTAGGTTAGTTAGGTTTAACTAGTTCTAAGTTCTAGGGGACTAATGACCTCAGCAGTTGAGTCCCATAGTGCTCAGAGCCATTTGAACCAAAACAACAAACTTCCATTTCTGGATGTGCTCGTCAAGCGAAGATCAGATGGCACACTAGAACACAGCGTCTACCGTAAGCCAACACATACAGATTTGTACCTGCATGTCTCCAGCTGTCAGGCTCCTTCACAGCGAGAGGGTGTTCTAAGCACATTGGTGCACAGAGCACGCGAAATCTAAGACTGTGACAGTCTAGCGGCTGAATTGCAGCGTTTGCGGGCCGTGTTCTGCACGAACGATTACAACCGGCAAATGAAACGCGCCTTAAGACCGAAGAGGCCGAGACCACAGCCTTCCGAGGATGGAGACAAACCGGTTGCGAAAGCGATCATACCATATGTCGGGAACACATCGGCAAAGATCGGCAGAATACTCAGAAAATATGATGTCAAGTGCGTGTTTCGCCCTCCATCCAAACAGAAAACATTATTAGGATCAGTCAAGGACGACTTACGACTCCGGAAACCAGGAGTTTACAGCATCCCTTGCCAGTGCGGGAAAATGTATATAGGCCTGACCATCCGGACGGTACAGGAGAGATGTAGTGAACATAAACGCCACACAGACAACGCACAGCTGACCAAGTCCGCCGTGGCAGAGCACTGCATCTCAAATGGACATGACATGAACTACGATGGCACAAAGGTGTTACAGCAATCGAACACCTTCTGGGATTGTCTCCTCAAAGAGGCTGTGGAGATACGGCTGCATGACGAACCAATAAATAAAGACAGCGGTTTCCAGTTAAGCAAAGCCTCGGATCCAGCTTTCAGTAGGATTAAAACACGACAGTCCATACGGAAATCCGCTCCTGTCACGACACCTGAAGAAGAAGAAGCATTGTCACCACGACGGCAGAGTTCCGCAAGCGGCCGTAGCCGCGGAAGGACTGCGGTGCATGATCTGTCGCGAGGCGCCGCGCTTCCCCCACCACCCAGCGTAGCCCCTTCCCCACCACCGGATGCGGACCGCTCGGAAGTGCCCAGAACGCCTGAAGATGGCAGGAAGTCGGGTTGTCGAAATATCGCGCCTTTTGGACGACGCTACCGGGCTGAATATCCGTGAATATTTTCAAAAATTACACGTTTTATTCCGAAGTATACCGCCATTGTCACAACTGAATAGGGACTCTAAAAGAAAAAGATCGCGACACACTTGTGAAACTGTCCCGGAGACACTTCGCAAAGTTTTGTGGGAAGAACCTTGTCTTTGAGCACGAACTGCTTCTGGAGTAACGAAATGAAATTGGATATGTCTCTAAACACACTTTCGAAGTTTTTCTTCAATTTTCGATGTATACCATCACGCTTGAACTCAGACTCTAAAAAGTTCGTGGCACACTTGTGAAACCTGCCCAAGACACTTCACACGCTTTGGTGGGAAACAAATCTCGAAACCGATATAAGCTGCAATATCTGATTTTACACGCCAAAAGGACGATATAGAGAAGTCAAAAAAATATCTCTGTAACTCTATAAACAGGACGCCACCGCTTTCAGAGTTATAGGTGCTTGTTTTAAGGCACTGTCAGAGGGAGAGAGAAAAATTTCTGAGGCCTACAGCTGCTGCAGTGTTCATCACTTTTCTGAAATGATGAGTGGGCTCAGTTTATATTTGCTGCTGCTGGAGTCAGGGGCGTTACATTTTCCTCACTTCTCGAAGCACACACAGGTGTCTGAGCACAGATGGGAAAATCAGAACAATTACAAAAAGAGAATTCGAAGCACTGTCCTACAGACGAGAAAAATAGCTGGAATTTTCAGTGAATTTTCGGTGTCCTCCAGTTGCTGATCTGGAGTTGTTCTAAAGCCACCATGGCGGATGAAAGCATCCCTTCAGAGATGGATGGTCTGCTTGGACGTGTTCCTGAACACTAGAACAAAGAAGACATCACGTTACTTTCAGATGTCACAGAAATTTCCGTAGATGCCTTTCCACGATCTTGTTCGAACCAGTCTCCAGAGGTTCCTATACTCCACACAAAGGATGTCTTGTAAGCGAATGGAGCATTCTGATTCGCTCTTACTGAATTCACCACCGAACTGCAGCTGCTGTTGGTGTCGGAACACTATCCGCCATTCTCTCTATTTACAGGCAATTTACGAGACTATCAGTGGCAAAACTATTTTGTACAAATCGAAAAGAAAAACATACAGCAGCCATTTTGCACTAACAGTTAAATCCTGCAAAAGTGATCTACAGATCATAAAATATGGAGAGATACTTCCTCAATTACACTGTTCCGCTTCTGTCGAGGAAAGTTTGAATTTTTCACTGTGAAACCGATCTCAAACCGGTTTATATCACCACATATCATATCGATGTAGTACTAAACATAATTTGTATCCTACACCATACAAAATCATCACTTCTGCATCCTGCATATAGCTATAAACCACCAGAACGTGAAGATAGAGAGCACAAGCGCATGCACATGCACAATATATAGTCCTTGCAGCATTAGATATTTCCCGTGAGATTTCTCGTTCATCCAACGCGGCCAACGGTCACGAGTCAACTGCCCCCCCCCCTCCCCCTCCCACACACACACTGGCCAGACGCGCGACCAGAGCGCCCTTAGCGGACCACAGTCACTCTTCGAACTGTTCCCCTTCGCACAAAGGCATTACCGTTTCCGGCCCTGGTGTGCTTGCTAGCTTGGTTTCTACACCCATCTCCATACTCTGGGATCACAAGAACATGTCTATTTACACATGCTTTACCAGATATCGTGCCATTTACGCGATAATTCTCGGTATTAAACACATAGTAGTATGCATAGTATAATTCCAAAGACAAAGAGTAGAAATTCTCTAAAAACCGGAATTTATGCGATGCGCTGCGAGGTGGAACATGCTGCAAACCAACGAGTAACTAGAAACTTGCATCGTCTGCGATGATCTTTGCAAGAAAACAATAAAAAAATTATGAAATTGATAGTTCCACTCGCGAATACCGATGTCAGTGATATAATAGATTCCAAATCACCCTTCTAATTTACAAAATTGGCTAAGGTGTTTCCATAACTAGAGAACCATCAGGTGTGTCTTCCTTCCACTTCTTTTTCAGCACCTAGATGCACTCAACACAAGCAACACATGAAAAATGACGGAAAATATGCAGAAGCCGTCAACTGGACAATTTACATGGGAGAGAATAACTGTCCAGTACAATCACATGCCCAAACTGAATCGTCTCAAATTTCTACAGAGAACACACACGATCACAAAGTCTGCCCGGCACATACTGAGTACTAATTTGCTACTCACCTGCCTAGAGGGCGACATGGTTAGATCAGCTATATTCTTTTACATCAGCCAAGCCCTGCAGTCTGGATGGCTCCCACCATGAGCCGGAAACGTATGTCATTACAGAAAGAGGAGTACTGGGACAAAGCAGCCACAGCCCCACTCTACATTGTTGCCAAATTTATTCAAGATGGCGGATCCACGATGGCAGTGATATAAGTGGCAATGTCACAATGATGTCATGGTGGGAAAATAGGTCAATTGGGCTACCTCCACTAACCTACGTCATCTGACAGCCACCTGTTCCCTGGAAATGATGGAGCCTGTGCTGGGCTGCTGGATAGAATGGATGCAAGCCTTTATTTTGCAAGATGTGTTTATTTAAACAATTTGAGTTGCAATAGGCAGTAGCTCCATCCAGTGTGTTTACCATGTGATCTGAAGTCCAAGTGACATAGTACACTGTACTACCATCAGAGGGTGCTGTCATCCCATGGTGGACTGAGGAAAATTGGCGGGAAAAGGACCGAGTCTGTGTCAAACTACTGGATGGGGGAAGGAGTGCACTTTATTTATTCTGGAACATTTTATTTTGGGACGGATATCATGTAGTTCATTTATTACACTGATACAAAACACTAATCCTGACGTGCTTGAGGTCACAGTAAATAGCCTACAAATGTGCAAGATACTCCTAAATTACCAAAATAATGCAGTACACTGATATACAGACATGCAAACAATTCGTAAATTGTCAAAATAATGCATGTAAAACGCTCTTCAGAAATGCTCACTAATTAGAAACTGTTTAAATAATGCATTGGACAGCCCACAAACCTGTTCATAAAATAATGCAACAGACACATTCACTACACTTAAAATTGGCAAAGTAATGCATATAAAAGGCTGTGCAAACACGCTCACAACGCTTAAATAGCCGAAAATAATGCACTCTACAATCACTAACTGCATGTAAAAACACTTTTGAACTATCTTGAACCCCAACGTATCAGCAGACTGTTCCCTACAGAGGCCCCAAGATGCGCACGCAGGGTGGCATGAGAACATCGGTACAGCCTGCGAGATGCCTCCGGCCATGACCGCTGTTGCTGGCACAATGATGCATAGCTTTTGTACCTCTGTTCCAGAGAATACCTAATTGTCAAGCGAGTCACCATCGCAAGTGCAGCTAAAAAGTTCTCAGTGTTATACTGACGATACATGTCTATGTAAATAAGAGCCAAATATTACTCTCGGAAGTAGTACAGTGCCACAGAAATAGTTAACGGACGTTTTTGTAGGATCTTTCGTGATGTCTCAGCTCGTTTGCAGAGAAATTCTTGTCTTAACAGGACCTGTTTACTAAAATAGCCCAGACAAACGCCGAATTCATTTCTACTAATGGTCGAAAAATGGCACCCCACCCATCACGTGTTACCCTTCCTGGAAAAAGTTATGTCCTGCTGTCAACAAACATCTCCGAAACGGCAAATGTTTACAGCACTATGTACAGACTCCTATGTTCCAGCAAGATGGATGTCTTCTGAAAGAATCGAGCATTCTGATTGTCTCTTATTGAATTTACCCACCAAACTGCTGCTGCTGCCAGTGTGGGAGCTCTGTCCCACATTTTCTTCTGCAGACAAGACTTGCAGCAGCAAAACTGTTTTGTACAGATCCCCATATTGCAAGGCCAGCCCACCAAATCGGCACTGGCAGAACACTGCTTGGAAACTGGACACAGCGTGAAATACGAAGAGACCAAGATCCTGGCCCCTACCAGTTTCTGCTGGGAAAGCATCTTCAAGGAGCCCATTGAAATTCACGTAACGGACAATCCCATAAACCGAGACACAGGTTTTCAACTAAGCAAGGCATGGCAACCATTACTTAACTCCATCGAGGAGTCACGCCCCAAGCGGACACAAGACACTTTTACGAGGCCGCAGAGGACACTCCACGGAATTCTGCATCTTCCACAACCCGGCGCGACGCCGGGGCGAGTGCGGGCCTGGGACGGCGCCCGCAAAAGGATTGTCGGCGGCCGCAATCGAAGTGTCGGCGCCCGCAAACGGAATGCCGGGGCCGCAACCGGAAGTTTGGGGGCCGCAATCACGCGGCACGCGGCGGAACGGTTGGAGATGTCGTTGCGAGAGGAGTTCAAAAAATGGTTCAAATGGTTCTGAGCACTATGGGACTTAACATCTGTGGTCATCAGTCCCCTAGAACTTAGAACTACTTAAACCTAACTAACCTAAGGACATCACACACATCCATGCCCGAGGCAGGATTCGAACCTGCGACCGTAGCAGTCCCGCGGTTCCGGACTGAGCGCCTAGAACCGCTAGACCACCGCGGCCGGTGCGAGAGGAGTGTTTTCATGCGAAGGGTGTGGCGGGTCGCCGTCCGGCGGGGCCAGCTCAGGCGGCTGAGCTGGTACCGTCGGCGATCCCATCCGACCCCCCACTTATGATGAACCAGCTTCCTACCACTGACTACGACCTGGTATACTCTTCCACTGACGAGTCGCGCTCTTTTAACTGAGCTTTCATTATTATGAACAAGCTCGCTCACGGGGGCTCTTACTCCGTCGAGATGACGACAGGCGACCATACTGACCTGCAATATCCGGAAGGCTGCTGCACTACCACGCTAGAGACTGCAAGAGTCGGGTGCGCCACCGAGAGCCTCGCCGGTCGCCCTGCAAGATTCTGCGGTCCCGGTGACGGCGGCCTCGAAGGGAGTTGCGCCGCTGGACTCGACCACCCAAGAGGTCGATGTTCCCCCGGTTGCCCCATTGGCCCAGATGCCACGTGAAGAACCAGTTGCTTCGCTACTGGACGCGCCGTCCTGCGTTGGGGGCATCCCTGCAGTCTGGACGGGCGCAAAGACAGCTCAAGAGGCCACCGAGATGGAGACCATTCACCTCCCGGACGCGACCCTCGCCGAGGCAGAGCGTCGTGACACTGACGAAGCCCGAGCGCCCAGGAAGCGCCGGGCTATGACTCATGACGATTCGGACACTCACTCCTCGACCTCCGCGAGGCCGCGGAAGAGGGCACCCAGAGCCTCGCGCGCTGCCGCTGCAGCAGCTGGGACTGTAGCGAGTTCTTCCCAGAGTGCCGCGAAGGCGCGACCTTCGAAGAGGCCGCAGCGGCTCATTGGGTCGAATGCTGTCTCCCGGCAGCCTGATGAGGACGGCTTTGTTGCCCCACATCGGCGGCACACCGCCAGGGCTGCCGAACTGCGGCCACCGCAGCCGCTGCCGACTACTAGCACGTTTGCAGGGGCAAACTTCGCGAGAAGGAGGACGGCGAGGCGCCTCTGGTGCCGCCCCAGAAGAAGCCGCCACCCCGGCCGCCTATCGTCGTCCAATGGGACGGCGTGTATAAGGACTTCCAACAGAAGCTCGAAAGGGTGGCCACGTCTACTACTATCAAGACTGCCGGCCGTGACCTTTACAAGATGAATGTCGCGACGAGGAGTACCGGGCAGTGATGGACGCCATCTGCAAGGACGGCCTCCATTGCTACGTCCAACCGTCCGAGCCGCTCAAACTTCTGAAGGTGGTATTCCGCCCCCTCAAGTTTGGCGCGGAATACCTCCGTGAGGAACGGGAGAATATGGGCTTCGGAGTCAGATCCACGGGCTTGATGAAGTCTCCCCTTACCCACCGCGACATGCCGCTGTACCAGGTTGTCCTCGTAGACGCGGGTCGGCCGCGTCAAGGTAGAGGTTGAACACCTCCGGGCCAAAGGCAAAAGTCTCAGTGTTTCTCCTGCCAGCGGCTCTGCCACGTCTCCAGATACTGCTCCATGCCTCCCCGCTGCGTCAAGTGCGCGGTGCAGCACGAGAGCAAATCTTGCGGCCTTGCCCGCGAGGACAAGCTGACTTTCTGTAGCTGCGGCGGACCGCTTGTTGCTTGTTATAGAGGCTGTTCGGCTTTCAAGAGGGGTCGGAACCAGTAGCGAGGCAAGGGTGCTACTTCTCGTGAGGTGCACTCTTCCACCAGCTGCCGCCACCAAGACCGGGTTACCTGCCCCCTCCCAGCGCTCTGACCAACCCGTCGGTGAGAGACAGCAGCCGACTCCGCCGCCCGAGAGAGCGGCTACTCCCGCGGCCGCGCCTGACGCGCGGGTTGCCCGAGCGCGCAGGCGTCGCCGGCGCGCGGGGCGTGCCGCCCTAGCAGACTGCCACCGCCATTCCGCCGCGGCAGCGGCAAGCAGCTCGCGCTGCGTCGCAGTTGCGGCTGGAAACTGTCGCTCCACGACAGTCGACACTTCCAGAGCGGCCCCAGTCAGCCACCCCTGTGGCGGAGGCCGCCCCAGCGACCACCGCCACCTCCACTGCATCAGACGCAGCTGAGCTCCAATCACTACTGCGGTCGTTGAGCCAGCTGCTCGAGCAATCCCGGTGCTCGTCACCGCGGTCATGGCGGCCTTTCAGGTCGGCGTTGTTCCTCAACCCCCGCCATGGATAATCACCATATCCATGACCTCACCGTCTGCGGTTTTAACGCCAATAGCTTGTTCCAACAGCGAGGGGAATTCAGGGAGTCTTTGCCTCGTGTGCGAGACCTTCCTGAAGCCTGAGACTCATGTCAAGGTGGCCAACTATCGGTGCTACCGCAACGACAGGTTAAACCATGGCGGAGGGACGGCCATTTACGTCAAGGCTTCCCTGAAACACCACGAAGTGCAGCTTACGCCCCTCGCCGCTGTGGAAGCCCCTGGGGTGACTGTTACCACTACGGCAGGGGTCATCACCTTCGTTGCAGCCTACACGCCGCCGAGGGGACCCTTCCAGTAGGCTGACTTCGGTGCTGCACTGGCGTTGTGCGGGAAGATTTTCATTGCGGGCGACCCTAACGCCAAACACACGCAATGGAACTCCCGCATCACCAACGCCAGTAGCCGCCGCCTCCTTCGCGCCACGCTACGGCATGGCGTGATTGTGCTGGGGCCTTACGACCACACCGTCTTTCCCCACCGAGGCCAGCCCGACGTGCTCGACATCGCTGTATTGAAAGGTGTCGAACACTTCACATCTGCCAACGTCCGATCCGCCCTGTCGTCTGACCACCTCCCGGTCGTCTTCGACACGGACGTCATCGGCGCGTCCTTACCGGCTGCCCGCCGCGACTTCCGCGGCATCGATGAGTCCCGCAGTGGGCAGAGGTCTTACACCGCCTCGAGGGAGCGCCTGATCCGGACGTGGAAGGAGCCGACGGGGCGTTGGCCATTTTCACGCGCCACACGCTCGCAGCCGCAGAGGTTGCCACTCCCAGACGGCCAGGACGGCCGCGAGAGATGTCGCGCCAACTCCCGCGGCATATGCTGGAGGCGATTACCCTCAAGAATCTCCTCTTTCGGGAGTGGAAGCTCACGCGGCTGCTGGAGACGAAGCGCCGCTTCAACAGGGCGCGGCGCGAGATTCGGACCGCCATCGAGCACAGAAACCGGGACTGGGCGGGCCTTGTGGCCACCCTCACGACGACGGACGGCAGCGCATGCTGTCTGCGAGCCCAACGCGAAGGCCAGCGTCCTCGCCGACACGTTTGCCGACAATTTTCATTCTTCCGAGGGCGTGGTTTATGTCGAGCACGTCCGCCTAGCGGAGGACCGCCTGCCGGTTTTCCTCGCTGCGCGGGTCGACGACGACGAGATCGTAGAGATATCGGCGGAGGAAGTCGATTTGCGGCTCCGTCGCCTCAACCCCAAGAAGGCGGGTGGCTCAGGCGGCGTCACCAACTGCCTGTTGAGGATGCTGCCGCTGGAGGTACACCAGACTCTGGCGGACATCTTCAATAGCGTACTCCGCTCTGGGACCTTCCCTTCCGCGTGTTTCCACGCGGAAGTGGTCGTCATTCCAAAGAGCGGAAATGACCCCCGCCAGGCAGCGAATTACCGGCCTATCAGCTTGCTCCCGTCCCTCTCAAAAATTTTTGAGAGGCTGTACGTGGGGCAGCTGCTACGCCACGTCACGGACCAGCAGCTCATCCCTGAGGAGCAGTTCGGGTTCCGGAGCGGCCATTCGACCAGCCAGCAGCTGTTGCGCATAGTGGAGCAGGCGATGCGAGCACTGGAGACGCGGGAGTACCTAGGGGCGGTGCTTCTCGACGTCTCCAAGGCAGTCGACTGCGTGTGGCATGACGGCCTCGTGTATAAACTTTTTGTACACGGGGTACCCACGTCACACGTGGTCCTGCTGCGCTCCTATCCGAACATTCCACGTCCGAGCAGATGGAGGCATCTCCACCGATCGTCAGATATGTGCGGGAGTTCCGCAGGGGTCGGTTCTCGGCCCCCTGCTGTACTCCCTCTACACAGCCAACGCTCCGCGGGTGGCACGCTTGGAGTTACCACTTAATGCTGACGACACGGCGTTGTTCACCCCGTAGCATGAACGCGGCTGAGATGCGCCGTCGCCTCCAGCTCGGATGTGACGTCCTGGGTGCCTGGTCCACTAAATGGCGTTTAACGCTGCGAAGAGCCAGGGCATCGTCTTCAGCAGAAAGAGGCTGCCTCCGGACCTACAGGCGGTCACGATCACGGGAGGCCCCATCCCACGGTTGCGGACTGGCAAATACCTCGGGGTGACGCTCGATCGGCACCTGACGTGGCTGCCTCTCGTCCGTGACGTCAGGGGGCGAGCAGTGGGGCGTCTTCGTGCGCTGTACCCACTGCTCAACCCTCCCTCCACACCCCTCCACGCCACTGCCTCACCCTGTACCTGGCCCTGGTTCGGCCGGTACTAGAGTACGCTGCCGTGGTGTGGGGAAACGCTGCCGACACGCACTTCGTGACCCTCCAGCGTGTCCAAAACAGGGCGCTGCGCTTTGCCCTATACAAGCCGCCTCGCTACCCGACGAGCCTGCTTCACGAGGCAGCAGGCGTCCCGCTACTGCGGGATAGCTTCCAGTACGTCGCCAGAGTGTTGTACAACACTGCAGAATACTCTGGCAGTCACCTGATTCGTGGATTGTGCCGCCAGGTCCACCACAGGCCGACAACGCGTTGGCCCGACCTGCTGCGGGAGTAGCCACAGTCCCGCGGTGTTGATGACTCCACTTAAATCGTCTCCATTCAGAGACGCTCCCTGAGGGTAGCTCAAACAGAGAGGCAACTCAGTTCAACCCTGAGGTCAAAGCAGGAACAGCAGCTACGCTGCTTACACTGCCCCCGCACCTGGCAGATGTTGCCAGTGTTTTACAGCAGCAGCAGCAGCGCAGGCGGCCGCAAACGGACCGTCGGCGCAGGGAATCGAAGTCCGACTGACGGACATAAATAACACTGACAATGAGCAGACAGACCATTCCATCAGAACCACCTGATGATGGCGGAAAGGTTATTCGCCGAAATATCGTTGGACTTCAACGAACGCATCCGGTTGGACACCGGAGAGCCCTGGAAACGACACATAGCTGGGAAAGCCTCTGATCACATAATATACGTATCTTCACATGGTTTACCAGAATATCATAAAATTTTCACGATAACTTTCGATATAGAGCACATATCAATATGCTACCGATTGCCTGTACAGTATAATTTCGAAGATGTAGACCTGGAACTTTAGCGAGGTACAGCGTGCTGTAAACCACTGAGTAACTAGAAACTTATTCCGTCTGCGAAGATCTTTACATAAAAACCGAAAAAATAGAGGAAACTGAAATTTCCACTTACGAATACCAACGACTGTGATATAAAAAATTCCAAATCGCCCTTATAAGTGACAAAGTCAACTAAGGTGTATCTCATGTCTAGAGAACCAGCAAAGATTTCTTCCACCTAGAATGAGATTTTCACTCTGCAGCGGAGTGTGCGCTATATGAAACTTCCTGGCAGATTAAAACTGTGTGCCCGACCGAGACTCGAACTCGGGACCTTTGTCTTTCACGGGCAAGTGCTCTACCATCTTTTTTTTTTACCGAATATAAAAATTAAAATGTACATTTCAGGTGAGTTTTGAACTCACGACCCTCCATGCAACAGTTTAGCTCCATTTTTTTTCTCTATCCATCTTTTTTTTGTTTTTTATTTTAAAGTTTTTTTCTTCTTTTTAGTGCGCGACGCTTCCCGTTACGCAACTTTTCTTTTCTTCATAGGAAGGAAAGTAAACATTTGCTCCAATTTGTCATGAGAATAGAATGAACAAAGTATATATCATTTCTAGGCTGCCGTTGCGCAATATAAGAATTGAAATGTCTTCTTGAGTTTACTTTTTTTTTTTGGAGGGGGGGGGGGAAGTAATAAACAGAAATTTTTATGGTGCACAAAAGACTATCACTTCATACTTGAAGGAATGTTGCTCCGCTCCTCTGCGAGAGAAGGGAAATGTGAAAACGAAATGGCAAAGAAAAAATGCCTTCTGCATTGGTGACCATCTGAATAGTATCGTAAAATTCCAACAAGAACTGAAGTCCCAGGAAGCAAATAGGATTCATACATACAGGTCACTGACAACCTCTGCTATCCGAAATATTGTATTTGAAGCATTTAACCGTTAATTATGATTTTCAGCATATTTCCAAATATCCTTCTGTAGTCACAGTGTTGGCTCATTTTAAATTGTTCAATTTCTATGTAAGAATAATAGTCGAGGAAAGTAGCATGCCTATTCTGCATAATAAACGATGCTGTGTGGCCCATGATCCACGTTGCAGCGTTGTTTTTTGCTCGTGGATATCTCAGTTTTTGTGGCTGAATGATCTCTAAAAGGTCTACACCACAGGGCGTCGTACGGTCTATCACCGACAATCGTTGACGAAGAAATGTAGTAATTTCTTCTGCATGTCCGCACGTGAACCTGTGAAGAAGCGTATCGACTCTTCCGCATGCGTCACAGTTGGGCGTTGGATGAAGGCCTATTTTATGTAGCTTTTCATTCGTTTCTACTTTATCGTTGACTGTTAGATATCAGTCGGCTATGACGCGTGGCGGTAACACGTCGCTGTGCACATTCCGCCATACGATACTCCAATGTGTATGTGGATATCTTTCTTCGAGACGATTCCTGTGGTTTGTTGTCATGAGAAGGCCATAAAGCTTCCTGTTCGTCAGGCTTCCGTTATCGACGATGTTGTGTCGAATGTAGCTCATTTCCATGTAGTACAGTCGGACATGTCGGTAAGACAGTGGAATGCCGGCGATATTAACGGGTGGGTCAAGGCTATGAGGCTTCCACCGTTGAATGAGGTTTGTGATGATACTGGTCCTCCGGGTACGAAACTCCTTCCTGATGCGATTTAGGAGCAGAGTGAAACATTTCTTGTGTACTTTAATGAGGTTAAGGCAACCTTTGAACGAAGGTAAGTTTAATTTATCGAATTGAACTTTGAAAATGTGCCCCCTAAAAAGAAACCAACGCTTGTTGTATACTCTTGGCTAGATGGTCGGAGATTGGAAGAATTTGCGCCAAATAATTCATCTTGCTCGTAATGGCGATCTCGATGGTCTTAACTTTCTGTAGTCCGTTCAAGTCACGGTCGGAGTGAAGTATCAAAGCAGCACGTAATTTATTAAGCATGTGTGACCAGTTCTTCGTCAGGAATTTGTCTGGTTTTGCCTCAAAGGTAACACCGAGGGTTGTGTGATAATCCTTGACCTTGCACCAGGTAACATGGGATATGTCTCCGATACCGCCACCGATCTGCAAAGCTGTGGTTTTAGTTCTATTTAGTATTGCTCTTGAAAGAAATGTGAATGTTTGTAAAAGAGTTTCCGCTGACAGAAGTTGTTGCGATGATGACACAGTTACGCACATATCGTCAGCATACGCAATGCATGGGATAGTGACAGACTCGACGCTAATCCCGATCCCGCTATGCGGTAAGTTGTTCAGTAGCGGCTCTACTGCAATGGCGTACAAAATAATTGACAGAGAACATCCTTGGCGGATCGACTGCTCGATGGAAACTTCTTTTGTAAAATGGCCATTAATGAGAATCCGTGAAGAGGCGTTTGTAGTAAGTTTGCGAATTAATTCTATGAGATGAGGTCCAAATCCTAGTTTCTTCATGCTTTTAAAGAGGAAGTCATGACGTACACGGTCATAAGCCTTCTCAAAATCTAGAAAGATCAGAGCGCCCTGTCATTTGGTTTCAGCATATGAACAGATGATGTCCCTCAAATCGCAGGCAGCTGAGATTGCACTTCGGCCTTGCACTGCAGTTTACTGGTAACTGCCTAAAACCTTGTACATAACGGTTTGCATCCTTAGCTTAATTCGGCCATCCTGATTTAGGTTTTCCGTGAGTTCCCTAAATCGTTTCAGGCAAATGCCGGGATGGTTCCTTTGAAAGGGCACGGCCGATTTCCTTCCACATCCTTCCGTAACCCGAGCTTGCGCTCCGTCTCTAATGACCTCGTTGTCGACGGGACGTTAAACACTAATCACCACCACCACCTTAGCTTAATCGATCTGGTGATGATTTTGAAATCGGCACTCAGGAGTGTGATGGGTCGCATGTTTTCGACCTTCCTGCTGTTCCCTTTTTTCGGTAAGGGCAGGATGATATCTTCCGTAAATGCCTTGGGTATGACTTCCAGGTGCCAGAGTTCATTCGCTATCTCGAGGATCGGACCGAGGACGTTCCAGTAACGCAGGTAAAACTCAGCGCTGAGACCGTCGGGTCCCGGTGACTTCCCTTTCTTTGCACTGTGGACCGCCAGTCGGATTTCGTCCTCTGTGAAAAGAGATTCCAGATTTGCATTATCCTGTTGTGACAAGCGACATCTCAAGGTCCTTGTAAAGTTGACTATAATAGTCGTAGACGTGCGAGATGATGTCACGTTGCTTCGTGATGGCATTCTCAGCGTCATCAACGACGGCTTCAATCAACATGGCTTTACACCGTTTCGTCGTTCTCAGGATGTGGTACAGAGAGGCCCGTTCTTCGGCGGCAACGTCCTTGGGGTGGGCTCGCACGATGATGCCTTGCATTCTTTGGCGTTGTATCGCCGTGATTTTCGCTTTATATCGTTTGATCTTTACGTCGATATCGCGAGAAGGATTGTTAGTGCGACTCTACAGTTCTCTCAAACAGCGATAATAAAACTCAATAGTCTGTTTCTGCCAAAAGCTTTTTTGTCGGGCGTAGCTCATGAGGATGAGGCGTAATTTAGGCTTAGCACACTGAATCCACCACTGGAGAACGCTATCGTAACAACGTCGTTGCCGCTGGAGCTGTTGCCATGTTATGTTCACCTCCTCTTCAAATTGGGGATCCTGCAGAAGACTGACATTCAATTTCCAGTAGCCTTTCTCGCGGTATATTTGCTGGCGTTGTAGGTTAAGGTAACACTGATACGCACAATGGTCGGAGATGTTGACAGGAGCTACGTCACAGTTCACAGTGTGTCGGTGGAGGGCATCGGACACATAGATCCTATCCAGACGACAGGCAGAATGACTGATTACGAAGGTGTACGCTATCCGTTTACCGTGCAGTTGTTGCCATGTATCGTGAAGACGCATGCCATGAATTAAATGTTCAAGTTCGATACATCTGTTCGTGTTAGGAGTTTGGTCTCTGTCGTTAAGCACACAATTGGAGTCACCACCGAGGATGAGATGTGCACGATAAGCGCAAAGAAGAATGGGAACATCTTTTTTATAAAATTTTGAACGATCTCTCTTATGAGTGCTACCTGAGGGGGCGTACACGTTAACAACCTGCACATCGTTCACTCGAAGACAAATGCCACGACCACTAGGCAGCCGCTGCACATCCGTAAATGGTATACCGTCGCGCAGAAGGATGGCAGTGCCTACAGCATCCTGGAGATTGATGTTATCAATGAGAACGTAACCGGGCACTTCTAAGACTCTGACTACCTCCTGTAGGAGGGCAATGTCAACGCTGGTACCATACAAGAAGTCGGTTAGCGAACGGAGTTTCGCCGCACTTTGAATTCAATTGACGTTAAGTGTGGTAATGTTGTAGGTTTGGCTATCGCACATGATGGTTCAGAGGACAATGAGCTCTGAGTTTTGGTTCGTCCTTCTCGCCGGCTTTGAACCAAACTCGTTGGTAACGTTTGGAGTACGAACCGAAATGTCAAAACCAATAACGGGTCAGGGAGTGGAAATGTCGCAGCGCGATGGTCACGCGCGAGAGCAGCTACTGCTGCACCTCCTCGTTCTGCTGCCACCACGGCTCATTGTTGTCGGGGTGCTGCGCGGTGCGCGCGCCGCCCTGCCCGCCACCGCCGGCTGAGTCTGTCAACGTGGTCGCGTCCGCCTGGCCACCACGCGGGGCTGCGACTGACGTCACCGAGTTCCTGCGGGAGCGCTGCTGCAGCTGCTCGCTGCTCTGTTCGCTCTTCCTCTTAGCCGTTACGGTGCTCTGTTCCCTCTCAGCGCTCAGTAGTGCCTACAGGTGTTTGGTTTGTTCACGGATGCGGTCTTGCCTCGCGGTGTCCTCGCAGCGCACGGAGCACGAAGATTGAGGTTCAGCCTCGCTGCCACTTTCTGACATGTGTACGGGTCTCAAATCATCCGACTTTTCCTCTTTGCTACTATTCCCTTGGCTTCTCCTTCGGCGGCCTTTCTTCGTTTCTGCTGCAGTCTCTACCGATAGGGGTGGTTCAGGCAAACTGATCTGCACCCGCTCCTGTATCTCACACGGCTTAGTTGCAGAGGTGGCTGGCGCATCGTTGCTATCCAGCGGTAACTGCCCCGGTGAGGATGACGGTGCCGAATCGACGTCCGTCCTACCGTGAATTTGTTTGGCACTGCATTCCACCTGAACTGGCATCTCCGCCTCGCTAACACGTTCCGGCTGCCGGGGTGGTGGTACAGTCCCCACGACTACCTCACTCAATAGCGGAACAAGATTTTCACTACCGTCTGCAGGACGTTCCCGTGGAAGTTGAAATGGACGTCGACGTGTACAGTTCATCCGCAGATGTTCTGTTGAATGGCAGATCGAAGAGGTAGGGGGTTGTCCAATGTAAGTTACCTGTGCACGACAGCCGCCAATGGTAACATACGAAGGTATATGCTTTTTTACGTCTACTCGTACACTTCGCATCTCGCTTATAACTTGGTAGCGATATGCACTCGATCATTTTTCGTTTGTAACTGACAAAACAGCGCCGTACAGAGACAGAGAACGTGCAATCAGGTCATTAGGCCACTCAGGTGGCACATTAAATACCCTGACGGTTCTCACTCCGTATCCCGGAGACACGATTTGCACATTACTAATACTGCCATCATTATGACGAAATGGTCTCACACCAGCATGCTCCTCAACGAATTTCTCATAAGTTTCACTCGAAATAAATTTGACAAATAACGAGTACTGCACAAAGTCCAACTGGAACGTGTCGACTATATCTTCAGGCAATTTCAGATCCTCAAAGATCCACTCATGAATTTCAAAAGCCGTCGGTCGCAAGGCAGCGCGATCGAAAACACACTGAACGCTGTTCGCTCTGTTAATCGTCGACACCTTACTTACAACAGTTATACAGAAAGAAACGTTAACAGCGCTCGCACTCGCTGCTCAGCTCTCCACCTCAGCACTGTTCGCGACATAAGCACTGGCCCCGCGCTACCGCCCGTCACCGCGCGATGTGCACTGGCCGAGTGCTGGAACACGACTTACCATCTGAGCTAAAGAAGCACGACTCACGCCCGGTTCTCACAGCTTTACTTCTGCCAGTATCTCGTCTCCTACCTTCCAAACTTTACAGAAGCTCTCCTGCGAACCTTGCAGAACTAGCACTCCTGAAAGAAAGGATACTGCGGAGACATGGCTTAGCCACAGCCTGGGGGATGTTTACAGAATGAGATTTTCACTCTGCAGCGGGGTGTGCGCTGATATGAAACTTCCTGGTAGATTAAAAGTGTGTGCCCGACCGAGACTCGAACTCGGGACCTTTGCCTTTCGCGGGCAAGTGCTCTACCATCTGGGCTATCGAAGCACGACTCACGCCCGATACTCACAGCTTTACTTCTGCCAGTATCTCGTCTCCTGCAAGGTTTGCAGGAGAGCTTCTGTAAAGTTTGGAAGGTAGGAGACGAGGTACTGGCAGAAGTAAAGCTGTGAGTACCGGGCGTGAGTCGTGCTTCGGTAGCTCAGATGGTAGATCACTTTCCCGCGAAAGGCAAAGGTCCCGAGTTCGAGTCTCAGTCGGGCACACAGTTTTAATCTGCCAGGAAGTTTCTTCCATCTGTGTTTCACCTGCTAGATGCACAAACCACAATCGATGTTCTCTCAACCAAATAGAATCGGGAAATGTGCAGAAGCACGCAACTGGATAACTTACATGGAAGAAAATAATGCTCCAGCGCAAACTCACATCCATATCGAATCTTCTCAGATTTCCACGCGATCACGAAGGCTGTCCAACACATACTGAGTATTAGTACGCTATTCAGCCGTCTAGAGGACGACACGGTTTGGTCAGGTACATTCCTGCACCCCGACAGGCTTTTTCACTGGGACAGCTCTCGCCATTAGTGGCAAACGTGAATCATTCCCGCCACAAGCCACCGCTGCCATGCGCGATGCAGCCCCAGACAGAATCGTCCTAGGAAACGGGCCACATAAATATTTTTATATCCACAGATTAACACCCATGTGCGAACCAAAATTTTTATTAGATGGAGCAAGGCCACTGCTTAATTTTACAAAAAGATAAACTTTGTTCGAAAACAAAAGGCTTCTTCTCCTACCAAAATTTTATAACAAGACAAAGAATATGCCACCTTATTGAACTGAAATATTAGCAACTGAACTGAATTGACGTTCCTTTGTCGGGTTTTCTCTAGACGCTTTCCGGCGGATGCCGAGGAAGTAGACGAGCGCAGAGGCCGGGGACGATGACCAGCGTAGCGAAAGCGTGGCACCTGGACGCTCCGGATGCGTCGAAGTATCTTCTGGGCGGCAGTCCGCGCGGTTCGAAAGACGACTCCTTCCCTTTCTTCCGGCTATTTAACACGGCGGCTCCAGTCTTCCGCCGCTGATTTCGGAGTGATGATTGGCGGCCGTTGGCGATCTCTGACTGGTGGATGGTGATATCATAATGTGACCATCCGCGCCGGAAAAAGGCTCGTGCGCGTGCGTAGTTCGCGGCTGATTGAATGTTTGGCGGGAACGCCTCTAGCGCCGCCTGGCGGAGCGCGCCGGCACTAAGTTGCAGGCGCCGCTTAACTCTGCCGCAGTAGCCGACAGTTGCGTTTGTGTGGCTGTGCGCGGGCACATATTTCATCGCTTTACATACAATTAAACATCGCGGTCTCAACTGGATGAAATTCGACAATCGGCAAAGTATCGTTAATACATCCTACTGAAGGCTTTGGTTCTGGAAATAGAAATATCTGTGACATTTTATGACATGACATACTTTTCCAAGTAAAAAAATCTTCCATTCCATATGCTATCGCAGTATCCCACCTCAAATCCATACCTTCCTTACGATTGAGCTTAGTCATTTTCTTTGCACGTGTCAGAATACACACACACATACTTCTTAAGCCTGATGCTGTAGGCGAACCTATCATCCATCTCCTACTACTAAGTATAATACACTCCTGGAAATTGAAATAAGAACACCGTGAATTCATTGTCCCAGGAAAGGGGAAACTTTATTGACACATTCCTGGGGTCAGATACATCACATGATCACACTGACAGAACCACAGGCACATAGACACAGGCAACAGAGCATGCACAATGTCGGCACTAGTACAGTGTATATCCACCTTTCGCAGCAATTCAGGCTGCTATTCTCCCATGGAGACGATCGTAGAGATGCTGGATGTAGTCCTGTGGAACGGCTTGCCATGCCATTTCCACCTGGCGCCTCAGTTGGACCAGCGTTCGTGCTGGACGTGCAGACCGCGTGAGACGACGCTTCATCCAGTCCCAAACATGCTCAATGGGGGACAGATCCGGAGATCTTGCTGGCCAGGGTAGTTGACTTACACCTTCTAGAGCACGTTGGGTGGCACGGGATACATGCGGACGTGCATTGTCCTGTTGGAACAGCAAGTTCCCTTGCCGGTCTAGGAATGGTAGAACGATGGGTTCGATGACGGTTTGGATGTACCGTGCACTATTCAGTGTCCCCTCGACGATCACCAGTGGTGTACGGCCAGTGTAGGAGATCGCTCCCCACACCATGATGCCGGGTGTTGGCCCTGTGTGCCTCGGTCGTATGCAGTCCTGATTGTGGCGCTCACCTGCACGGCGCCAAACACGCATACGACCATCATTGGCACCAAGGCAGAAGCGACTCTCATCGCTGAAGACGACACGTCTCCATTCGTCCCTCCATTCACGCCTGTCGCGACACCACTGGAGGCGGGCTGCACGATGTTGGGGCGTGAGCGGAAGACGGCCTAACGGTGTGCGGGACCGTAGCCCAGCTTCATGGAGACGGTTGCGAATGGTCATCGCCGATACCCCAGGAGCAACAGTGTCCCTAATTTGCTGGGAAGTGGCGGTGCGGTCCCCTACGGCACTGCGTATTATCCTACGGTCTTGGCGTGCATCCGTGCGTCGCTGCGGTCCGGTCCCAGGTCGACGGGCACGTGCACCTTCCGCCGACCACTGGCGACAACATCGATGTACTGTGGAGACCTCACGCGCCACGTGTCGAGCAATTCGGCGGTACGTCCACCCGGCCTCCCGCATGCCCACTATACGCCCTCGCTCAAAGTCCGTCAACTGCACATACGGTTCACGTCCACGCTGTCGCGGCATGCTACCAGTGTTAAAGACTGCGATGGAGCTCCGTATGCCACGGCAAACTGGCTGACACTGACGGCGGCGGTGCACAAATGCTGCGCAGCTAGCGCCATTCGACGGCCAACACCGCGGTTCCTGGTGTGTCCGCTGTGCCGTGCGTGTGATCATTGCTTGTACAGCCCTCTCGCAGTGTCCGGAGCAAGTATGGTGGGTCTGACACACCGGTGTCAATGTGTTCTTTTTTCCATTTCCAGTAGTGTACTTCGCCAATAACTGATTGCTGGCGATACGAAACAACACTGGACATGTCTCATAAGTTTATCTTGCGAGTGATACCACAGCGTCTTAGAAAGAGACATGTAACCATTTTGCAAGCTGCCAGATGTTAAAAACACGATCGTAGTGACTATGTTACGGTCACAAGCGGTTTTGGTACTACATTTGCTCACAAGTATCGCTAACGAAATCCGTGTCAAAAACCACACAAACCTCATAAATCCAGGTATGGCGTTACCTCCTAATGAAGTACTTTTACAGACAAATAGTGCGATACTGAATATTGACGTGTAGACAGTGATCGCCAGAGTGTATATTATCAGACCAACAGTGCATTTACACATTGCCAATGGGTTTAAGCTTGGAATAAAATAACCGAATTTAGAAAGTGATTCAGCTAAGGAACTTGGTACGAAGCTCGTATTTGAAACTCCCTCACGCTGCCACTAGATATTTCTCAAGTATTTGTAATTCATTCGGTCTCAGTGCCATGTCAGAGGTTCTGCGATATATCTACTGGGTTATAGACGATGGTTGATTGAGAATGATCACAAACAGTAGATGCTGTGCTGATTGAGGTACACTACCTTTTCAGATCACTAGTGTTATGCCCTCTGGTAGAAATGCTGTCTAAAATTTGGAATCAAGTCTTTCCATTCAAACACATACCTTCATTGGACTCTATAGAGTAGTCTTTTAATGATTACACCCAGTAGTGAAATATACTTCTGGCACTGTCATATCTCGAAACAAGTCACCTTTTTCGAACCTAACTGCTACAGTCAAAGTTTAGCTAGCCGCTATCCATCTTGAAACCGCCCCCTCAGAATGTGCGCTGCCACCCTGCAGTTTTGTTCATATGATCGTTCCAATTGAAGTTGGAACTGAGCAGAACTCGGAGAGAGCTATATCTACCACCTTCTGCAGCCCGTGTAGAAACACAGTGACGTGAGTTAGTTCGACACCACCGTGTTTTGACCATTTGATGGAGATGGAAGATGTAGCACCGCCACAGTATATGATGTGTAAGGTCAGCGCCAAACGAAGCCCTCTCCTGCAACATGAGGTAGTACAAAAGACAGTACAGGGACTGGGAGAAGGGTGAGGTTTGTTTGCTACTGCATTGTGGTGTGTCTCCAAACTACATACTACATACAGGTACTGCAGTCCAAAGGAGATCAGCCTATCACCCCAACATTCTGTCATTGTTATTCTGTACCATCTAACAGAGAAAGATTAGGAACTATAAAAGCTCTGCTAACTTCAACCAATAGGGAGCTCGAAAAGATTTTTTTTTTAATACAGAATCTCTCTCTTCTCCTGTATCGAGAACAAATACCATCTGACTGTCGGCACTGAGTGCATGTCGCGATCCTATTAAATATGCAGGTATTGATCCATAGAAGCAGGAGGCCATTGATCGAAGTCGCTTGCACAGACCAGTTTAAAGCGTCAACGTCCATACCATAGGAGAACGACCGTATTCCACAGGCTATACTGTCAATGTGTCGTTGTTTGAAACATTTTTTTTCTGCTGTAACACGCTTTGTACACTGTCATACGTTTTATTTTTACTGCCACGAGTTCGAGGTTTGTGTCAGGTTCTAAACACAGTCACAACGTAGGGAATATCAAATAGAGTTTCCGATGTTGTGGAGCCTTTTCAAACTGATGATCGAAGGTGATGACAACCTCTACATTTACACTCATCTGTCACAGTGATGGGATAGCTGGTGATTCTGTGTTCCATTTCGATTGATTCATCATATTGCAGTCATGTACGTGATCACTGTTTTGGTGCCAGCCACTCCCAGAAGGTATTGTCCCTGAACCAAGACTCTTTCTCCATCTCAAACTAGCGATGTCAGTCAACCATTATGTGGCAGTTAACAGAATACCAGGGGACAGATGGGATGGAGCAGACAATACTGTAATAATAAGCATCACACCCGGTAGTGAAAACAATTTCAGCAATTTTACAGTAATTTCAACACCGACCAATGATGTGACAGCATGCTTCCCAGTTTTAGTATCATCGCTAAACCGCCCCCTCCTCTGCTTTGCGAGGACCATTGTGAATGTAGATAGTTGGCTGTGCAGTACGTCCATTCATTGTTAATTCTCGAACATATGCGTCATCAAAGTATACCGGGCAGTGGTCTACATATTTCTAGCACGACGAGCGTTGTGGTTAATTTACGATCTACTTCTAAACGGATGGGAGTCACAGGGCATTTTCACATTCTTAGGATAAAGTTAAAGTCTGAAAGATGCCCTCGAACTATCTTTGACCAATCCGCCCTGCAGCGCTGTTATCGATTTAATCTGCAGCTCACTGATAGTAGACCGCTATATTCCACGTCTCGTGGATGAGTGGAGCTTACCGAGTCTGCACCCATCCAAGTGCACAAGATTTCTCCAGGTGCGCGCATATAGAGAAGGTTAGCACCCATTACAGGTATAAATATAACAGCAAATTTAAAAGTATTGTGATGTAATAGCGGATGGTTAAAAAGGAAAGAAACAGGTGGCTTTTATACATGATGGAACTCCAGATGGATGGAGTTCGAAGCATTTTACGTAAGTGAACTAAGATATCAAGTCAAAAGTATTGTTCTATTGTCTGGGATCAGTTTCAGGAGGGTATCAGTAAGCGAGAACATGAACACACAAACTCATAAGGCTACATGGTTCTCCTCTGAAAACAGGCTATAATGCTAGATAGCTTCAGTTTCCGACCTACATTAGTCATGTGGAATGCAGCACTGTTAATAGTGCAATGTAACGGATATATTTACAATGCATGACAGACATCCTTCTTGCAGGTGTTCTCTGCGATATACTATAGAAAAAAAAACTATAAAATGAAGAAACTACTTCCTTATAATGTCTATTCTGAGTGATATGTGCACAATATAGCTTTATAGAGACGTATTGCGTCCACTGTTCACATCCGATCACGGTTCAGAAATTATACTATGCCCGCATTAGTCCTATATAAAACGATCGTTAGTAACGGAGAATTCCTCTTACAAGGAAACAGATAAACACGTAGCAGCAGCGTCTGACATGTGAAATTACACGTCATGCCGCCACTAACTCTGTAAACAGCATACCTGTCAAGCAGGTGTACACATGGGGATTGCAGTGTCTCACACCCATTGCTATCTTAGAATCATCTTAGTTATGAAATTGAAGTCTCGATTTTATACCAAAAATGCGACAGGTAAAATGGAGTACATCGCATAAATCTTCGTTCGTTTAGAGGAATATGTCGAAACAGGATGGTCACGTTTCATCACATATCAGACAGAAGTCCTCTGATGACCGAGAGCTTTGTTGTTACCGATAACAAGTAGACAGTGCTCTAAGTCGCACATAGAACACGTGATTGTATACGAGTCGAACGCAGGCTACGTCACACGATTGATGCATCCTGACAGAACTGCGGAAAAAATGGTCAAATGATCTGCAGCAGCACCTCCCTCTCTGTCTAGAAGACATCATCAGTCTGCCATTAAATCGTACCTCGTTACAGCTCCATCCCAACCAATCACACCATACACTCTCTGTTATCTGTTAACGCAGATGGTTCTCCGTTTTCCTAGAAAGCGTCAAATACAGTAGTCAACTCACGGGGTATCACTGTTACCTCAATAGACTTACAGTAGGCCGCTGCCTCGATGGAAAAAAATGACGGTTTCTCTGGTTCCCAGGGCTTCCCTGTCAACGTTTTCTCGGGTTTATCTTGCAGTCACATACTTGTTGGGATCTAAAAGAATTTCTTTGCGCCAACCAGAAGACACGCAAGTACTTCCACAATTACCCCACATTTCGATGTATTTTCCAATAATTTATACGTATTTTTCCTCATTTTTCGTAATTCTATCGATTTTATGTCATTTCTACCCATGCGATTAAGACACATCTCGTTCCGTGTTTTGAAATTGCTTGTAAATGTAGTACAGCTGCTAACGCCTTGCGCAAAGGCACTATTTTTCTGTGCGGGCAGCATAGTATAGCACTGTACTCGAGTGCATCCAGTCACCTCCACCAACATACTCTACGTTTGCAGAGCATTTACTCTGTTTTCTGTATGTCTGTGTATGTGCATGTGTTGCTGACGGCTCTGCTCGGTGGTAAGGGTATTCGAATATAGCCAAATTATTATTGCTTGTATGGTGGATGCTTCCGTAAGCAAGGGAGCCGAAGATTTTTGGCGATGCAAGAGACACCTTATCGAAAATTAAATCGCATGTAGGGGAGTGAGAAAACGTCATCCACTAAGTGATAACGCGGAGAAAAGTGTTTGTTGGGTGATCATGACGGGTGCTCATTCGAGAGGACTGTGACGAAAAATAAGACTATGACAACTGCCAAAGTCACCACACAACTGCCTGTCGCACAAGTAAACCCTATCAGCTCAAAAACAACACGAAAGGAGTTCCATATGCTGTGAATTGCAGGAGATGTTGGAAACCCAAATCAGTGATGCAAATGACCCTAATAAGAAAACATGGTGCTGGAATAGTAGAACCTAGGCTATGCAATAGTGGAAGAATGTCATTTGGTTGAATTAGTCTTGTTTCACACTGTTTCCAACCAGTGGCTATTTGTACATTCCAAAAGTGAAACATGGTGTGGGTCCGGTGACTATTTGCGGAGTCATATTGTCATGTTGCAAGATCCCTATGGGTACTCTGCAAAGTGGCAGTACTATTACGGATTTTGTGACCAAATGGGCTGATTAGGTCCATCCTATTGTTCAATGTTTGTTCTTCATTGGAGATGTGTTGTGCAGCAGCTGTCATCTTAGGAAAGCTGGACAGGGACAGAAAAGGTTAGTGAACAAGTAATACAGCAAATAGAAGTTTTACTCAACTTGTATTTCAACAAGCGAATGAAGACTGATGAAAAATACTGCGGCCAGAAACAGGCTCAATCCATCATAACAGCAACGGCGATGAGGTCGAAGCACCCCATAATGAAGTGGCTCCAAATGCGTGTGAGGGTGAGATGCTGCTGCCAGACATGCTATATTCTGGTGATAGAGAGCGTTCATGGTACGGAGCCTTTGGAGTGTGTGAGCACCATTTGGTCTGCCATATCCTGCGCTACTACTATCAGTGTCTAACAGAAACATGCTATTGCGTTTCCAAGTGCGGAACGCCAGTGGGGTGGTATCGATATGTTATACCACAGACGACAAGACGACATGGCCCCTGTCGACAAAGATCGCATTGCCTGGACTGCTTTTGTGTGCAATATGATGAATTGCCGCATGTCTCTTACCCGCCACAGTCGCTAGCTACCCCTATTATTCGGACTTTGTGGTCTAGTTTGGAGAAACAGTGCATGATCATTACCCATCTGCATCATTGGTACCTGAACGTTTCAGAAATAATGGTATAAGGTTCGCTTGAAAACCATATAGGACCTGCCCTCATACGTTTAGTGACGACTGGATGGTATCCCGAGTTAGTTACTTTCATGTTAATGGGTCATTTTGGAAGATAAATCGTCTTGAAGTGGAACAAGTCATTTTACATTCATATTGCAAATGAATTTGTACATCTATTTGTACTCTGAATTCAACATCATTATTATTATTCCCCGAAATGAAAACAAGATGTACAGACTGAGTTAGCAATTCCTACCCACCAATCTTTACACATTACAAACATACAAATTATTATACAGGATAGAAGGAGTTGTCAAGGAGTAACTTTTTCAATTTATTTTCAAATTTTACCTTGCTGTCTGTTAGGCATTTTATGTCACTGGTTAAATAGTGAAAATTTTTTGCAGCGTTGTGCACCCCTTTCTATGATAAAGACAACCATAATGTTGAGTAATGAATGTCATTTACTGTAATTATGTACATCATTGTTCCTTTTGAATTTTAATGGATTATTGACAACTAACTTCATGAGGGGATAAATTTACTGTGAAGCAGTAGTCAGAGTGCCCAACTCCTTAAACAAATGTCAGCAAGATGATCATGGGTGAGCACCACATATTTTATTCTTACAGCACGTTTATGGGCAATGAAGACCTTATTTCTTAAAGAGGAGCTACCCAAAACATTATTGCTTATGACAATATTAACTGAAAATAAGCCAAATATGTCAACTTACTGATGTCTCTCTCCCCAAAATTTGCTACGATTCTAAGTGCAGATGTGGTTGAATTAAGTTGTTTTAGGAGTTCCAAAACGTGTTTTTTACTATTTAAATTCTCATAAATATGGACACCTAAGAATTTTGAAGATTCCACACTATGTATTGTTTCATCAACATGTGTTACACTTATCACTAGTGCAGTACCCCTAGAGGTGCAGAATTAAATATGATGTGTCATTGTGAAATTCAGGGTGAGACCATTCACAGAAAACATTTGAGAACTTTGTCCACCATTTCCTCCATTATTGTATGTAGACTTGGAGTGATTACAATACTGGTTTCATCTGTAAGAAGAACTAATTCTGCTTGTTCTACATAAGATGGTAGATCATATACATAATTATGTGAGAAACAGTAGTGGACCAAAGATTGAGCCTTGGGGAACCCCATATGTGATTTCTCCCCAGTCAGAATTATGCCCCTGGATTCTGCTGGTTGAATTACTGCTAAGTACAACTTTCTGCATTCTTTTGGTTAGGTATGACATGATTCATTGGTTGGCTATACCATCAATCCCATTAAACTTCAATCTATCTAGGAGTATACAATCAAATGCCTTGGATGGGTCACCGAAAATTCCTACCCATGCTATTTTGTTATTAAATGCTTGAAATATTCGGTGTGAGAACATTAAATGGCATTCTCAGTAGATAAAAAACCAAACTGTGATTTTCTGAGGATATTATGGTTGCCAGGGTGAGATATTATTCTAGAAAACGTAACCTTCTCAAAACGTTTGTAAAACTTGTAGCTTTGTAAACAGCAGAGAAATAGGTCGGTAGTTACTGACGTCTCTGTTATCATCTTTCGTAAAGAGGGATTTAACAACAGCATATTTTAGTCTCACTGGAAAAATGCCTTGAGCTTGAGTTAGAGATGCATTACATGTTTCGGACAGTACTGAACTTACTATAAGGGAACAAATCCTTAGTACCCTACTGGAAACACCATCAAAACCAGAACAGCTTTTATTCTTGAGACAATGTATGGCCCTATTCATTTCAGAAGTCGAAGTTGGTGGTACATTTATCTGAAGTAATGTTATGATACTTCTTAAACATATTGCTGTGATCTTTCTCTTGAACTGTTAGTCCCTATACTTTCTGCTATGTTTAAGAAATGATTATTAAATATTTTTTCTACCTGTGACTTGTCATTTATAACCCTTCCATTCAATTCAATAGTATTATTGTCCTCTTCTGTGGTTGGTTATCCTGTCTCTTGCTTCACTATATTCCATATTGCCTTAAATTTTTTGTCAGACGTACTGATTTCTGACATTATGTGCATGTTTCTTGATTTTTTAACAACCTTCCATAGTAATTTTGAGTAGTTTTTGTAGTGAACAACTACAGCAAGTCTCTACTTGTTCTTGCCAGATACGATTCTCTTTTCCTTTCACAAGATATTTTAATCTCCTTAGTGATCCATGGCGTGTTGCATGGGTGTTTAATATCCCCTCTGTTTAGCTTGTGCGGAACTCCAACGGTTTCCCTACAACGTAACAGACGTGATCATGTGTCATGTTTTTGGTGTTTCCATATTTTTGTCCAACTGTTGTGGGTATCTCCTTACTACCATAGATATTATGTATGTGTGTTTGTATAAGGGATGACAACATATCTGCAATGTTTTGTTTATATATGATGCCACACCGACGCACTGCAGACACCTGGAAGACATTTCACCACTTAACGAGGGCTAATGTGCATACTAGGATTTTAACGAGTCTTAAATCAGTTCCCTGTGAATACGTACTCTTCCTTGTCACCTGATAGACAGCAATCACAAGTTTCCTCAGCAAAGCACTGCCTCAGAAAAGTACCGCATGGATCCCGCATCTTCACACAGAAAGACGAGCTCTCACACCGTACTACCTCTTGTTTTGTGTTCAGGTGGAGGTCCGGTACTCGCCTGAGTCTCTGCTCGACCTTTCCTTTTTGCAGTTTGTGCAGCTGCTGTAGCTCTAAACGAGACGCTGGAGACGTTCTGGCTCGGAGAGATGCTCGAAGCAAATTCCCCAAGGAGGAGGGAGGCTGCGATATTTCTCTCGGAGATCCCAGGAGAGACGTCGGCAGTGCGGCAGCAAATTTCTGGAATATTCCCACAGAAAAAGAAAAAAACAAGCAAAAAAAAAGAGTTGCTGGGCGTTACATATTCTGGAGAGAACTACTCTACCGAAAACAGCTGTGAAATTTTCACCAATTCAACTGCGGCTTAGTCACGCATAAAAGGTATGGCAGTGCTGTAACGACGATCAATGGCTACATTATAATCATCTTCTACACTCTGGATCCTAGAATAGAGCAGTTCAGTCGGGCTTTCTAGTAGTTCTCTCACCCAGTCCAGTATTTCCTCATCCTTCTCCAGAGGGGCGGGATAACACTGCCTTTCAGTTTCCTCAGCAGCAGCCATCTCATGCACCCAGTCAGGTATTTCACCCTTGTCTTGAAGCCGTCTATCTTCCTCAGTGACGCTGCCTACATCAATATGAATAACATACTGAGCTTAATTATTTCTTGGAAATGTTAGAGACGTACTCACAGAAAATTGTACTGAAAAGCGTGTTCTTTAGCTCACTGAAATACAATCAGAAAATTGTATTCCTTAGCTCACTGAAATTTAATGAAATATGGAAGATGCAAACACAGACACACACACACACACACACACACTGAATTTGAAAATCGTATTCGGCTAGTTACAAGATTGAACTGGTGGTTCCTGGCTCTTTGCCTCGACACGCAGTCCTACGTCTCCTCGTCTACAGAAACGCGCAGCAAAGCAAACAATATGTCTCAGACAGCCCTCATCATTAGAACCACAGTACATTATGTGAAAAGAAATATTTTCTCTAACATCTAAAGGTTATGAAAGAAACTAAATAAATAGACATTTTCTTGCTTATCTAGATTGGAATGTTATTGCTGGAGGCATCTGCTGCAGCGCTTTCTGTGTCTACAGTTAGTGGTCCGGCTGAGCCAGCACGCAAAGATGCCGCAACGACAAGAAACAAAGAAAAAGAACTGTAATAACCGTTACGGAATAAAAATTCGTCACACGCTAAAATTACAGCAGCAAACAGCTCAAAAGCTCGGTAGTATGGAGGTATACATCTACGACTAAGACCTAAACAGTTGCCCGCATCTCGTGGTCGTGCGGTAGCGTTCACGCTTCCCACGCCCCGGTTCCCGGGTTCGATTCCCGGCGGGGTCAGGGATTTTCTCTGCCTCGTGTTGGCTGGGTGTTGTGTGATGTCCTTAGGTTAGTTGGGCTTAAGTAGTTCTAAGTTCTAGGGGACTGATGACCATAGATGTTAAGTCCCATGGTGCTCAGAGCCAGCCTAAACAGTTGACATGAGGGATTTTAAAATTACGATGCACCCAGGTACATTGAATAAATAGAACAAGTAACTTACATGGTAGGCTGTCCTGGCGAAGGCGTTTGCTGCTGCTACCACCACTGGTGGTGTCATTGAAAACTGTGCACTTCATTTTGTTTCTTGAAAAAAAATAAAGAAAGAAAGAAACTGGCACAAGAACACACAAGCAACTACCCAGGCGAACTGACGATGGAAGAAAGAGAGCAACTGCACCACGACAAGGAGTTATATAACCTCTACCCCCTCCATCCATTTCATGAAGGCAGCCAGCAGGAGTGCAGCATTCCTCCCCGTTGTTGTTGTTGTTGTGGTCTTCAGCCCTGAGACTGGTTTGATGCAGCTCTCCATGCTACTCTATCCTGTGCAAGCTTCTTCATCTCCCAGTACCTACTGCAACCTACATCCTTCTGAATCTGCTTAGTGTATTCATCTCTTGGTCTCCCTCTACGATTTTTACCCTCCACGCTGCCCTCCAATGCTAAATTTGTGATCCCTTGATGCCTCAAAACATGTCCTACCAACCGATCCCTTCTTCTAGTCAAGTTGTGCCACAAACTTCTCTTCTCCCCAATCCTATTCAATACCTCCTCATTAGTTACGTGATCTACCCACCTTATCTTCAGCATTCTTCTGTAGCACCACATTTCGAAAGCTTCTATTCTCTTCTTGTCCAAATTAGTTATCGTCCATGTTTCACTTCCATACATGGCTACACTCCATACAAATACTTTCAGAAACGACTTCCTGACACTTAAATCTATACTCGATGTTAACAAATTTCTCTTCTTCAGAAACGATTTCCTTGCCATTGCCAGTCTACATTTTATATTCTCTCTACTTCGACCATAGTCAGTTATTTTACTCCCTAAATAGCAAAACTCCTTTACTACTTTAAGTGTCTCATTTCCTAATCTAATCCCCTCAGCATCACCTGATTTAATTTGACTACATTCCATTATCCTCGTTTTGCTTTTGTTGATGTTCATCTTATATCCTCCTTTCAAGACACTGTCCATTCCGTTCAACTGCTCTTCCAAGTCCTTAGCTGTCTCTCACAGAATTACAATGTCATCGGCGAACCTCAAAGTTTTTATTTCTTCTCCATGGTTTTAATACCTATTAGGAATTTTTCTTTTGTTTCCTTTACTGCTTGCTCAATATACAGATTGAATAACATCGGGGAGAGGCTACAACCCTGTCTTGCTCCCTTCCCAAGCACTGCTTCCCTTTCATGTCCCTCGACTCTTATAACTGCCATCTGCTTTCTGTAAAAATTGTAAATAGCCTTTCGCTCCCTGTATTTTACCCCTCCCACCTTTAGAATTTGAAAGAGAGTATTCCAGTCAACATTGTCAAAAGCTTTCTCTAAATATACAAATGCTAGAAACGTAGGTATACCTTTCCTTAATCTTTCTTCTAAGATAAGTCGTAAGGTCAGTATTGCCTCACGTGTTCCAATATTTCTACGGAATCCAAACTGATCTTCCCCGAGGTCGGCTTCTACTAGTTTTTCCATTCGTCTGTAAAGAATTCGTGTTAGTATTTTGCAGCTGTGGCTTAGTAAACTCATTGTTCGGTAATTCTCACATCTGTCAACACCTGATTTCTTTGGGATTGGAATTATTATATTCTTCTTGATGTCTGAGGGTATTTCGCCTCTCTCATACATCTTGCTCACCAGATGGTAGAGTTTTGTCAGGACTGGCTCTCCCAAGGCCGTCAGTAGTTCCAATGGAATGTTGTCTACTCCCGGGGCCTTGTTTCGACTCAGGTCTTTCAGTGCTCTGTCAAACTCTTCACGCAGTATCTTATCTCCCATTTCATCTTCATCTACATCCTCTTCCATTTCCATAATATTGTCCTCAAGTACATCGCCCCTGTATAAACCCTCTATATACTCCTTCCACCTTTCTGCCTTCCCTTCTTTGCTTAGAACTGGGTTGCCATCTGAGCTCTTGATATTCATACAAGTGGTTCTCTTCTCTCCAAAGGTCTCTTTAATTTTCCTGTAGGCAGTATCTATCTTACCCCTAGTGAGACAAGCCTCTACATCCTTACATTTGTCCTCTAGCCATCCCTGCTTAGCCATTTTGCACTTTCTGTCGATCTCATTTTTGAGACGTTTGTATTCCTTTTTGCCTGCTTCATTTAATGCATTTTTATATTTTCTCCTTTCATCAATTAAATTCAATATTTCTTCTGTTACCCAAGGATTTCTATTAGCCCTCGTCTTTTTACCTACTTGATCCTCTGCTGCCTTCACTACTTCATCCCTCAGAGCTACCCATTCTTCTTCTACTGTATTTCTTTCCCCCATTCCTGTCAACTGTTCCCTTATGCTCTCCCTGAAACTCTCTACAACCTCTGGTTCTTTCAGTTTATCCAGGTCCCATCTCCTTAAATTCCCACCTTTTTGCAGTTTCTTCAGTTTCAATCTGCAGTTCATAACCAATAGATTGTGGTCAGAATCCACATCAGCCCCTGGAAAAGTCTTACAATTTAAAACCTGGTTCCTAAATCTCTGTCTTACCATTATATAATCTATTTGATACCTTCTAGTATCTCCAGTATTCTTTCATGTATACAACCTTCTCTTATGTTTCTTGAGCATAGTGTTAGCTATGATTAAGTTATGCTCTGTGCAAAATTATACATCTTTCATTTCTTAACCCCAATCCACATTCATCTACTATGTTTTCTTCTCTCCCTTTTCCTACTCTCGAATTCCAGTCACCCATGACTATTAAATTTTCGTCTCCCTTCACTACCTGAATAATTTCTTTTATCTCGTCATACATTTCATCTATTTCTTCATCATCTGCAGAGCTAGTTGGCATATAAACTTGTACTACTGTAGTAGGCATGGGCTTTGTGTCTATCTTGGCCACAATAATGCGTTCACTATGCTGTTTGTAGTAGCTAACCCGCACTCCTATTTTATTATTCATTATTAAACCTACTCCTGAATTACCCCTATTTGATTTTGTATTTATAACCCTGTAATCACCTGACCAAAAGTCTTGTTCCTCCTGCCACCGAACTTCACTAATTCCCACTATATCTAACTTTAACCTATCCATTTCCCTTTTTAAATTTTCTAACCTTCCTGCCCGATTAAGGGATCTGACATTCCACGCTCCGATCCGTAGAATGCCAGTTTTCTTTCTCCTGATAACGACGTCCTCTTGAGTAGTCCCCGCCCGGAGATCCGAATGGGGGACTATTTTACCTCCGGAATATTTTACCCAAGAGGACGCCATCATCATTTAATCATACAGTAAAGCTGCATGTCCTCGGGAAAAATTACGGCTGTAGTTTCCCCTTGCTTTCAGCCGTTCGCAGTACCAGCACAGCAAGGCCGTTTTGGTTAATGTTACAAGGCCAGATCAGTCAATCATCCAGACTGTTGCCCCTGCAACTACTGAAAAGGCTGCTGCCCCTCTTCAGGAACCACATGTTTGTCTGGCCTCTCAACAGATACTCCTCCGTTGTGGTTGCACCTACGGTACGGCCATCTGTATCGCTGAAGCACGCAAGCCTCCCCACCAACGGCAAGGTCCATGGTTCATGAGGGAAGCATTCCTCCCCATCTGCTCATAAATGTTGGTCTGAGCACAGAGGTCAAGTTAGGGTTGGTCTACCGGCCACGGATTTCACGCACTTTTATGTGCATCTTCTGGACTCGCTTTGGAAATATCTACTTGTTCCACTGATCCGTTTCTTGTGCTGGATGCTATAGTCCATGTGGCTGGATAGCTCACTTCCAGTCGCCAGTTCACTCTGTGACAAGCTGCGTCCACTGACGGACATGTCACTTCGCAGGTCCCCGGCTATGACAGTGTCTTGTGTAGCAAACTACTGAGCTATTGTTTTTAGCCGATACCTGTACATGATGTACGATGATCTTGAGAGTTTAAACGTGGTTTACTTGCTGTCATTTATTTTTGTTTCAATTTACTGTATAAACAATATTCCCTCGCGATGTATTTTCGAGTGTATTTGCGTTCATTTATTTTTACGCGATGCATTTCTGTTCCACGTGCACTTGGGAGGACTGCTATGCTCGCGAGTGGCGGCAGTAAGTGCGTGCCAGAGCTCAATACATGAGAGGCCACCACACATTCCAATACGTCTTGCCGTGGCTCGGTGCACCACAACTTCCAGCAAAGATTGAAACGGAACTTGTTGTCCCGCTCCAGAATTTTTTCAAATAAATTCCGGTACAGGAGAACTATAGCCAGAGTGTTTTGACTCTGCGGAACTGATTCCGTGTATAAGAGACAGAAGAGAATGGACCAAGTGGTGTTTATTTGTTTAATGTACGCCACGTTTCCTGGTATCCTCTGCCGTATGCGACCTCTGATTGTATAAAGGAGATAGTATGAGATGTAGCAGAAAGCTCTGGTCAGAGGTCTTGGCATTGCATGTGTAGAGTCGTTGTGTGGTAGGATAGTACCAACCCCCTAAACGTGAACATGTTTAGCAAAGGTGGTGGGTAAGTCAGATCAGAGAGATCGCAAAGGCCCGAGGATTGGCTCTGTTATGTTGGCGAACCATCCCCTCCATCACCTTTTGAACGAAGAACGGTTAGGTGAGGTGTCCGGTTGACTACTTGTTCCTGGGTCGCGGCGCTGGACAGACATGGAGACGCAGCTCTCGATTTGGTAATGTTAACAAAGGTATTAGACTGTCTAAAATTTGTATGGTAATGAACTCCAGATGTTGAAGTCACGTGCGAAATTACCACTAAACCCCAGAAGGGAATTTCTTTTCATAATTTATTCGAATTTCAGTAGAACTCTGCGTTTGTGCCTTGGTCAGGCCACGCACCATGGGCCTTAAACTCATGATCATATTATTGCTCTGTGCTTAACGGAAATTCACTCATTCAATGTATTTTAATCTATTCTTTCATTTACAGAAATGTTATCGGTGATTTTTATTTATTTTCCAAATGTTTTCTTTGTGATCGCTGAATATATTTCTTTGTGAACTCCCTTTCGCGCCACGTGGTCGGTTGGAGCAACCACTACATTGATAAATTGTAGTTTCGGTCTGAAAATGTATTGTAGACGATGAATAATCATACGATACTGGGAAAGTGTAAAATAGGGAAGGAATAATCTTGTGTGTTCGTATTTTTTTTTTTTTTTTTTTTTTTTTGGCATGTTGAATAGCATTGAAGTAATGATGTTTCTTGTGCACCCCCATAATTACTTGATTTGTTGACGATGTTTTGCGTTAAGTAAAATACATGGTTTAAACTCGTGCCACTATGAGAAGTATCAGATTTTAATGCCCATTGATTTGATAAAGACTTCCACCCTGACCTGGTTTGTTAGTAGTGTCTTTTCTGAGCTTTTTCTGAGTCACCTATAGCGATTGAATATAATAAGCATGGGTTTAGATATAATTGTGTGTATGAAATTACATTGAAGCCAGGTCTGCACTCCCCTGTCCCATTCCATAATTACGTGGCGAAACTGAATCATGTTAACTGGAGAGACAAGTTGTGATCATGTATATTACAGTAGAATCACGAGTTGTTGCTGAAATACCACTGGTACTGAATAAATATCAATTAATCTTTACCCTCGACTGATTATGTGCTCCCTTCATCATAAAAAAAATAGGCGAAAGTCAGTCGAATTCTGGATCATGAAAGCAAATAATAGCTATATACTGCCTATTAAGCACTGTATAGGTGCCTTCTGTAGTGGTTCAAAAAAATATTGTGTTATCTGTTGTGTTCAAATTTTTACTGGTTGAGTGAAACCTTCCGCTAGACATTATTGATACCCAGCAATAACTTGCAGGGGTCAGTAATTTCGTGGACTACACAAATTTAAGGAACCATTTACTATAGACAGTCGCTTGCAGGAGTGGTACAACATGACAAAGTAACAGTAATCTTCCTACTTTGGTAAAGTTTTACTACCACCAGTACTGGAAGGTTACGTTGCACGTGGCGACCCCACCAGGATTTTGAGTCACAGGTCCTTCTGATCAGTATATAGGATGTACTAATTATATCAAAATTTTTGTGTACTAATGATTATGTGGTGTCACTGCCAGACACCACACTTGCTAGGTGGTAGCTTAAATCGGCCGCGGTCCATTAGTACATGTCGGACCCGCGTGTCGCCACTGTGTGATTGCAGACCGAGCGCCACCACACGGCAGGTCTCGAGAGACGTATGAGAACTCGCCCCAGTTGTACGACGACGTTGCTAGCGACTATACTGACGAAGCCTTTGCTCTCATTTGCCGAGAGACAGTTAGAATATCCTTCAGCTAAGTTAATGGCTACGACTTAGCAAGGTGCCAATTGTCACAGTGCATGTATCTTACGAGTCTCATTTGTATAGTCAAGAGAGATGTATCACAAGGATTGATTAAAAGATAAGTATATTCCAAAGATACGTATTTTCTTTATAGTATTCAATACGTATCCTGTTCCAGACTTGACGCCAGTCGGCGTGTGTGTACGCGTGCCTTTCGGCTTCCTCCTCAGTGTGGCGTGACTAGCTTGTTACGCCACAACAGATTGGCGACGAGGAAGGGATGGTTGTGGTGGATTCCTTCAGTAATTTTCCTTTTGTTGTCCGGATGTCTTCCACGACGTCATCTGCCACCATCCAAGCGTTGTCCGCTATTTTTTGCATTGAAGGTCTTCCCCAGACTATTGTTTCCGACAATGGCTCACAATTCTTGTCTGCAGAATTTCAGTCATTCTGCAAGGCCAATGGTATTCAACATCTGACATCCGCGCCGTTTTCGCCTCAGTCAAACGGTGCCGCTGAACGATTGGTCCGGACTTTCAAGTCACAGATGTTGAAGTTGAAAGAGTCGCATTCTAGGGAGGACGCATTGTTGCTCTTTTTGTCTTCGTATCGCTCTCAGCCCCGCGATGGTCGCTCGCCGGCTGAGTTGCTCCATGGTCGTCCTCATCGAACCCTGATGTCTTTGCTGCATCCGCCGCATCAGGTTCCAGTGCAGCGGCAGACTCCTGCTTTTGCTCCTGGCGACGTTGTCTTCCATCGCAACTATCGCGGTTCACGGCGTTGGCTCGCAGGGCGCATTCTTCGCTGCCTCGGCCGCGCGATGTATTTGGTTTTGGGGGCCTCTGGTGAGGTGCGTCGGCATCTCAATCAGCTGCGCCTCTGTCGTCGCCTGGGTTCTGCCGCTCCCCGTCTGCTTTCAGCGACGGTGCCGTCCGGTCAGCGCCCTGGGGACCCATCTACTGGCTCGCCTCATCCCCAGGTGTTACCGACGCTGCCTTCCATTTTGCCTCATGGCGACGCGCCGCCGCCGCCACCGCCGCCTGTTCTCCCGCCGGCGACGACCGCAGTGGACGCGTCGCTGCAGCCGCCAAGCGCCTCCCTGGGTCACGCGCCGCCGATCGCTTCCCGTGACCAGATCTCCTCACCATGGAACTCTTGCCCGCTCCGGACCAGATGTCGTCTTCGCCCGTCGGGTGCCCCGACCACATGGAGGTCGCCCCTTCGGCCCCTCCTGTCTCTCTACGGGCGCATACACCGCATGTTGACGTGCACCCTGGACTAGGTTTTCAGGCGTTTCCTAGCTCCCCTCGGACCGAATGGCCGGGTGCGGGTGGCACAGCCTCGCCTGTTGTTAGGCTCCCCACCTCATCGCATACGTCAACATGGGGTCCTCCCCACGGCGGGCGGCAGCCTTATAACACGACCGTTCGCCGATTTGCGGGGGAGGAATGTGGTGTCACTGCCAGACACCACACTTGCTAGGTGGTAGCTTAAATCGGCCGCGGTTTATTAGTACATGTCGGACCAGCGTGTCGCCACTGTGTGATCGCAGACCGAGCGCCACCACACGGCAGGTCTCGAGAGACGTACGAGAACTCGCCGCAGTTGTACGACGACGTTGCTAGCGACTATACTGACGAAGCCTTTGCTCTCATTTGCCGAGAGACAGTTAGAATAGCCTTCAGCTAAGTTAATGGCTACGACTTAGCAAGGCGCCAATTGTCACAGTGCATGTATCTTACGAGTCTCATTTGTATAGTCAAGAGAGATGTATCACAAGGATTGATTAAAAGATAAGTATATTCCAAAGATACGTATTTTCTTTATAGTATTCAATACGTATCCTGTTCCAGACTTGACGCCAGTCGGCGTGTGTGTACGCGTGCCTTTCGGCTTCCTCCTCAGTGTGGCGTGACTAGCTTGTTACGCCACAACAGATTATTTTTCCTTGTTCAGCTTAGCACATTTCTGCTTGTGTAGAATACAGTGCTTTCGTCATTTGTGTTCCATTCTGTCGTTTCGTTTGTTGTGATCAATTGCGAAATTCATGGGATTTTTTTTTTGATCTTGAACTTCGGTAATTACTATTTTTCACTTGTGTTTTGTGCTTGCATACTGCGTAAGGGCAAAGAAACAGTGTCTATAACGGTACAGATAAGTAATGAGGCCAATGATTACCAGGGCGCACACTAAAAGTATAGTAGATATGGACGCACTGAGTGTTGGAAACGGTAGTCTGGAGAGCGGGTCAGCATTGCTGGGTGCAACTGAGTCCAAAAGCGTGGCAGTGAACCCACAATGTCATCTGACCATGGGTGGCGAACAAATAGGTAGACCCGGCGCGACCCTAACGGAACATGAGGTAAGACGCGTAGAGACGACCTTGGAGACCGCCAGCAATGACGAGGGGGCAAGAAACGAAGCTGCGGAAGAACCGCTTCCAACAGTCTTGGCGAGCGCGGGAAGCATACACATGGAGAACCCGCTTCTAGCAGCATTCTTCAGTTCATGAAGCAGCAAGCCAAGAAGCAGAAAAGGGAAAATAAAGTATTAAACGATAACAGGCCTCTAAAATGCCCATTCTCATCTGTGAGGCATTTAAATTAACACTACAAGGTCTTTTGATTTCTGAATAACGATTGAAGAAGAAAATACGTCTCTATAAGTCTTTACAATATTGGAGACGTCCTACAATAACTAACCTATTTCTTATTTTAAAAGGTATTCGATTGCCCATAAATGAGCAAATTATGGAAGAAAGTAGGACAATAATCTTGGGTTACGAGAATCGGTATGCAACTCACTACATCACCACCACTATCTACATCTCCATGTCCTACTATTCTGCATCCTCACATCTCGGATTCTCTGGGTCTAAGTTACATACTTATCATTATCCAAAACTTTAACAAATCATAATACGGTCTTACTATCACCCTTTACTCTAATCTACTTCATAAAGAGGTTGAATGTCTCAGTACTGTTCATATATTACACACAACAATAAAAACAGGTGACGTATCTGCTCATCCATTAGGGTATGACCAGAATAACGCACCATCGAAAGACAAGTAGACAATTACACAGTACAAATATATATATAGTCAAAACTAATTGAGACGACATCACCTGGAGTTGTTACCACTGGGATCACCCTCTTACATTATCCAAATCGGACATTTTGCTCTTCGTTCCCTTCAAATTGTTCAAATGGCTCTGAGCACTATGGGACTTAACTGCTGTGGTCATCAGTCCCCTAGAACTTAGAACTACTTAAACCTAACTAACCGAAGGACATCACACACATCCATGCCTGAGGCAGGATTCGAACCTGCGACCATAGCGGTCGCGTGGTTCCAGACTGAAGCGCCTAGAACGACTCGGCCACTGCGGCTGGCTCTTCGTTCTCTCTAGTTTCGTTCGTTAAGGAAACCACTATGACATTGCTCACTTAAAAGCACATAAAAACATGATCCTTCCACTTTAGTTATTACTCCAATTTTTGTTATTCGCGATTCATCTCAGTCTATGGTCATCAGTATCTCGTCCTCTTGAGTGCCTTTTATTCCCTGCGAACAAAACAAATCAAGCACAGATACCGCTCATCACATACATCAAGTTTAAAACTAAGGGCGCGCTATACATCTACTTATACTACAAGTATCATCTTTCATTAAATAAATGTCATTCGTGACTATAACCAGTACTCCCTTCTGTTACCTCCATGGGCTTCCTCTCTAGTTAGTCCTGTCTTCATTCCTCTGGATGGTTTACCTCCAGGTTCCTTAACTTGCCTCCGTCTGATTTTCCTCGCTATGGTCTGTCATACACTCTTTACAGAGTTCAGCTCTCCATCAGGATCTCTCAAAGTCATTACTGCCTAAGTCAGTAACACTTCATAGCTCTGTGTCTCTGCACACTACTATAACACAAATACAACTCGCAAAATTCGGTGCCCTCAGCAACCGACAACAGGTCCCGTCTCTCCTTCGGCGCGGGCCATTACTCCACATAAGCGCATCTACGGGGTGTTTCCCCATCATTGTACATTCCGAAAGGTTTACCTCTCCTAGCGTAATTTCTTCCTGTTTCCCTTGCTAGTTATCATCGCTCCTCCAGCGCAAATCACGACCATAACGTACGAATATCTTCGTTCGACACTCATTATTACTGTTCATACCTAATAGATGACCAGGCAAATCCCTTTACACATTATGTTGTAGAGTACTATTCTTATACAAAGCTAATAATTTCCCCTGTTTACAAAAAATGACACTTCTTCCCCTAATTCTTACTCCACCCATTTCTTGATATCAGTTATGTGGTGTGCCGGCCGCGGTGGTCTAGCGGTTCTAGGCGCTCACTCCGGAACCGCGCGACTGCTACGGTCGCAGGTTCGAATCCTGCCTCGGGCATGGATGTGTGTGATGTCCTTAGGTTAGTTAGGTTTAAGTAGTTCTAAGTTCTAGAGGACTGATGACCACAGATGTTAAGTCCCATAGTGCTCAGAACCATTTGAACCATTTTTAGTTATGTGGTGTGAGCCCCTGAGCCTACGAGACCTGACCGTTTATATTGCAAACATGTTCTGATAAGCGGCAAGCGTCACCCGAAAGGGTCCATCTCCTATTTCAAAGGTTAATTGTCTTTTACTTCTCCTACTTTGAGCTTTCCATTATAAATTACATCAGGGCCCAGCCGAATCTAAAAAAAACGGTTTGGCACCTTCCGTGAATCCCACGTAGTTGTTCCCCTATCTCTGTCGGTCCTAAATGGCTCGTTTCCTCGCATATTACCTTCTCTACTGTTTTATCGCTATCCCGATCTCCTTCCTCTGTAGGCATACTTCGGCGTCATCATACTCGCCGACCACGTGTATACTAAGGGACGCACATCCCACGCCTTCTTCTATGTATCCCTCATCGGAAACTGGGACTCCAAGGCAGAAGAGAAAAGTACTCGCATTACTCGGTCTGAAGACAGGAGAAAGAAACAGTGAAATAATGAAGTAATACCACGCGAAAAGGAAAGAACAACGAAGTATTGTTGTTGTTGTGGTCTTCAGCCCTGAGATTGGTTTGATGCAGCTCTCCATGCTACTCTATCCTGTGCAAGCTTCTTCATCTCCCAGTACCTACTGCAACCTACATCATTCTGAATCTGCTTAGTGTATTCATCTCTTGGTCTCCCCCTACGATCTTTACCCTCCACGCTGCCCTCCAATATTAAATTGGTGATCCCTTGATGCCTCAGAACATGTCCTACCAACCGATCCCTTCTTCTAGTCAAGTTGTGCCACAAACTCCTCTTCTCCCCAATCCTGTTCAGTACCTCCTCATTAGTTATGTGATCTACCCATCTAATCTTCAGCATTCTTCTGTAGCACCACATTTCGAAAGCTTCTATTCTCTTCTTGTCCAAACTATTTACCGTCCATGTTTCACTTCCATACATGGCTACACTCCATACAAATACTTTCAGAAATGACTTCCTGACACTTAAATCTACATTCGATGTTAACAAATTTCTCTTCTTCAGAAACGCTTTCCTTGCCATTGCCAGTCTACATTTTATATCCTCTCTACTTCTACCATCATCAGTTACTTTGCTCCCCAAATAGCAAAACTCCATTACTACTTTAAGTGTCTCATTTCCTAATCTAATACCCTCAACATCACCCGAATTAATTCGACTACATTCCATTATCCTCGTTTTGGTTTTGTTGATGTTCATCTTATATCGTCTCTTCAAGACACCATCCATTCCGTTAAATTGCTCTTCCAAGTCCTTTGCTGCCTCTCACAGAATTACAATGTCATCGGCGAACCTCAAAGTTTTTATTTCTTCTCCATGGTTTTAATACCTATTAGGAATTTTTCTTTTGTTTCCTTTACTGCTTGCTCAATATACAGATTGAATAACATCGGGGAGAGGCTACAACCCTGTCTTACTCCCTTCCCAAGCACTGCTTCCTTTCATGTCCCTCGACTCTTATAACTGCCATCTGCTTTCTGTAAAAATTGTAAATAGCCTTTCGCTCCCTGTATTTTACCCCTGCCACCTTTAGAATTTGAAAGAGAGTATTCCAGTCAACATTGTCAAAAGCTTTCTCTAAATCTACAAATGCTAGAAACGTAGGTTTGCCTTTCCTTAATCTTTCTTCTAAGATAAGTCGTAAGGTCAGTATTGCCTCACGTGTTCCAGTATTTCTACCGAATCCAAACTGATCTCCCCCGAGGTCGGCTTCTACTAGTTTTTCCATTCGTCTGTATAGAATTCGTGTTAGTATGTTGCAGCTGTGGCTTATTAAACTGATTGTTCGGTAATTCTCACATCTGTCAACACCTGCTTTCTTTGGGATTGGAATTATTATATTCTTCTTGAAGTCTGAGGGTATTTCGCCTCTCTCATACATCTTGCTCACCAGATGGTAGAGTTTTGTCAGGACTGGCTCTCCCAAGGCCGTCAGTAGTTCCAATGTAATGTTGTCTACTCCGGGGGCCTTGTTTCGACTCAGGTCTTTCAGTGCTCTGTCAACCTTTTCAAGCAGTATCGTATCTCCCATTTCATCTTCATCTACATCCTCTTCCATTTCCATAATATTGTCCTCAAGTACATCGCCCTTGTATAGACCCTCTGTATACTCCTTCCACCTTTCTGCTTTCCCTTCTTTGCTTAGAACTGGGTTTCCATCTGAGCTCTTGATGTTCATACAAGTGGTTCTCTTATCTCCAAAGGTCTCTTTAATTTTCCTGTAGGCAGTATCTATCTTACCCCTAGTGAGATAAGCCTCTACATCCTTACATTTGTCCTCTAGCCATCCCTGCTTAGCCATTTTGCACTTCCTGTCGATCTCATTTTTGAGAGGTTTGTATTCCTTTTTGCCTGCTTCATTTACTGCATTTTTATATTTTCTCCTATCATCAATTAAATTCAATATTTCTTCTGTTACCCAAGGATTTCTACTAGCCCTCGTCTTTTCACCTACTTGATCCTCTGCTGCCTTCACTACTTCATCCCTCAAAGCTACCCATTCTTCTTCTACTGTATTTCTTTCCCCCATTCCTGTCAATTGCTCTCCCTGAAACTCTGTAAAACCTCTGGTTCTTTCAGTTTATCCAGGTCCCATCTCATTAAATTCCCACCTTTTCGCAGTTTCTTCAGCTTTAATCTACAGGTCATAACCAATAGATTGTGGTCAGAGTTCACATCTGCCCCTGGAAATGTCTTACAATTTAAAACCTGGTTCCTAAATCCCTGACTTACCATTATATAATCTATCTGATACCTTTTAGTATCTCCACGGTTCTTCCATGTATACAACCTTCTATCATGATTCTTAAACCAAGTGTTAGCTATTATTAAGTTGTGCTCTGTGCAAAATTCTACCAGGCGGCATCCTCTTTCATTTCTTAGCCCCAATCCATATTCACCTACTACGTTTCCTTCTCTCCCTTTTCCTACACTCGAATTCCAGTCACCCATGACTATTAAATTTTCAGCTTCCTTCACTATCTGAATAATTTCTTTTATTTCATCAGAGCTAGTTGGCATATAAACTTGTACTACTGTAGTAGGTGTGGGCTTCGTATCTATCTTGGCCACAATAATGCGTTCACTAAGCTGTTTGTAGTAGCTTACCCGCGTTCCTATTTTATTATTCATTATTAAACCTACTCCTGCATTATCCCTATTTGACTTTGTGTTTATAACCCTGTAGTCACCTGACCAGAAGTTTTGTTCCTCCTGCCACCGAACTTCACTAATTCCCTCTATATGTAACTTTAACCTATCCATTTCCCTTTTCAAATTTTCTAACCTACCTGCCCGATTAAGGGACCTGACATTCCACGCTCCGATCCGTAGAACGCCAGTTTTCTTTCTCCTGATAACGACATCCTCTTGAGTAGTCCCCGCCCCGAGATCCGAATGGGGGACTATTTTACCTCCGGAATATTTTACCCAAGAGGACGCCATCATCATTTAATCATACAGTCAAACTGCATGCCCTCGGGAAAAATTACGGCCGTAGTTTCCCCTTGCTTTCAGCCGTTCGCAGTACCAGCACAGCAAGGCCGTTTTGGTTATTGTTACAGGGCCAGTTCAGTCAATCATCCAGACTGTTGCCCTTGAAACTACTGAAAAGGCTGCTGCCCCTCTACAGGAACCACACGTTTGTCTGGCCTGTCAACAGATACCCCTCCGTTGTGGTTGTACCTACGGTACGGCTATCTGTATCGCTGAGGCACGCAAGCCTCCCCACTAACGGCAAGGTCCATGGTTCATGGGGGGGGGGGGGGGGGGGGAACGAAGTATTACGAATTGAAATTAAAATTTGCTCCCTGGAAGGACTTAATGAAAGAGGAATAATAAGAAGTGTGTTGTATGTCTTTTTTTTCTCACAATATTGTAAGTAGAGAAATTGTTTATCCTTACGGTCTCTAACGCCTTACTTACGACAACTTTCCCGAAAGAATATTCTTTCTTTGATGAAAGATGATGGATACACAAAGTATGGGAAACAGCATGATCGTGGACTAGCGTCGCCTCTTACACTATCAAGAGTTTCGACGTTTGCAAGATCTGGCGTCGTTGATGGTCTGTGCAAAGGACTGCAGTCTCCTCGTTGTCAAAGTGAGACGTGGCACAGTCCATCAGCAAGCAAACACCTTGCAGCACAGCCTGTTGCTCGTACATTCTGTTCTCGTAAGGACCACTTACTCTGGAACACAACTCCTTAGAATAAATAGAGTATTGTAACCTATTGGACGCTTTCTATAAATACCTCACATTCGCACAACGAAAAAAAAAAGTGCCTGAACTGAGTAGAGTCGCGTAAGAGTGTCGGAGAGACATTTTCGTTCTGAGTTCATATTACGAAGACTTTGCTAGTTATTAACTGTACATAGTTCTTTAAATTTGACAATTATAACTGTGTACGGATGACCGAACTGAGTGGGAGTTCAGGGCTGTCGTTAAATGATACAGCATAAAATTAGGTCAAATAAAGAGAATATATACTGCAGTGTACGTGGTACGTGGGGCGTGCCTGGGATAGGAAGTTACCAGATGTAGGCCAGGCTAGGACGTCGGACAAACTAAAGAAAGTGGTCAACGAGAAGTGGCCGATCACGGAGCGCAGAGCCACAGGGCTGAAGGCATCACTTGCTGGACAGAACTGCCTCGGTTGTGAAATGTATGCGGCTTGTGTCATGTAGGTACAGCCAGAGGTACTCTCGGAGAAGTAAAGACTTGACTGGGGCCTTTGAAATAATTTTTTACAACCAATTCCCTCAATATTCCTTGACTGGCTTCCGCCTTGTACGTTTCTTCCCCTTTCCAGAGAAGTGTGGATCACATTGCTTACAACAGGGTGTCATCCACTCCCCAGAAAGACGGTTTGCTCTAGTGGCGCCCTTAATGCTATGTACAGGGCGGCACCCAGTCAAGGAATATTTAGGGAATCTTATATTGAATAATTTATATATCTAGGTGAATGCATCACTGAAAATTATAAGGAAAAGAGGGTCATTGACTGCAAATTTTAGAAAACTGATAATTATAGTTAACAAAAATATTTATAAAAAAATCTTTCCTGAAACTGTATAACCGAATTTATTTAACAGAGATATTATCAGAAGCGCTCCAGACTTAGATACACGCGACTGAAAAAGGTATTAGAAGTAAAAGAACCTAAGGTTATTAGAAAAAACTTAGTGCCTTGGTGCCAAAACCAAAAGTGAATAATCAACTTAAACTCAGTGCAAAAACCTACAGGCAGATAAAATCACTATTGCAATACGTACATTGGTTAGCCAGAACATTATGACCACAATAGCTAACATCCTGTATGTCGACCCTTGGCACGGATAACAGGCGACGAGTCCTGGCATGGAAGCAGTGATGCTTTGGTAGGTCGCTGGAGGGAGTTGGCCCTCCGTCTGCGCACACGACTCACAATTCCCATAAATTACGAGGAGGGGAGCGATGAGCTCTGACGCCACGTTAAATCACATACCAGATGTACTCGATCGGGCTCAGGTCTGGCTAGCTGGAGGGCCAGAAGATCGATGGGAACTCGACACTGTGTTCCTCGCAACACTCTGTCACACTCCTAGCCCTGTGACATGTGCATTTTCGTGCTGAAAAGTACCACTGCCGTCGGGAAACATGATCGTGATGAAGAGCTGTACCTGGTCCGCAGCCAGTCTACGATACTTCTTGGCCGTCACGGTGCCTTGCACGAGCTCCACTGGACCCGTGGATGTCTACGTGAATGTTCCCCAGCGCATAATGGAGCCGCCGCCAGCTGTGTACCGCAGTACAGGTGTCAAGGAGCTGCTCCCCTAGAAGTCGATGGTTCCCCCGCTCCCAAAGCCACGAGGAAGAAGGTTCCGGGGTTCAACAGACGATGCAACGCTCTGCCACCGCGCTAAACTCCAGTGCCGATGGTCACGTGACATTTTTATTCGCAGTTGCCGATGTCGTGATGTTAAAATTGGCACATGCATAGTTCGTCTCCTACGGAGGCCCATCGTTAGGAGTGTGTCGGTGCACAGTGTATTCGGACGTCCGACATCTGTAATGGAAGGTGGCCGCACTATCCCGCGACGTCTGAATGCGGTTTCACCTTGGTGTAACCATATACTGTAGACATTCACCACAGCACTCCTCGAACGCCCGACAACTTGTCCAGTGTCAGAATGCTTGTGCCGAGACTCCAGGCCATCACAATGTGCCTTCGGTGAAACTCACATAGATCGTGTGCCCTTCTCGCTCTACATACGGACAGCACATTCAGTGAAACTACATGGTCCATGCGTGTGTCTGACTAACAGTCATTTCCCACCAGGTGACGCTGGACGGTTTTATATGGATAATAGGTTGCTGGTCTTTAAAATTCTGGCTAGTCAGTGTATTCATAGAATGCGGCTGAACGGACATATTCGTACAGTGGATCCAAACAGGCTAACGCACCACATTTTTGACATATAATGTTAATGGTTGCTGCTGCACATACAAATAAGAAGATCGTAAGCAATAAAGTTTACCAAATATACAGCACTGGAATGCAATCGGAAGAGTCGAACAAGGGAAGGGTACTCGCCAAGATATACTAATTTCCTTCCGCGTGCTTGAACTCCTTCATTCTCTTCGCCACAGGAGTGCGTTTCGATCGAAAGGATACGGTGTTTTGGCCTCGTGTCACCCACTGATCGTAGTTTGACTAAATTAAGAGTGCCAGGATAAGTTTCTTTCAGTGAAAAATGCTTTATTGACCAAGAGTTTCTCTAGAAAGACCGCCTTCAATTCGACTACAAAACAGAAAGCATAACACAAGGAAAGACGGTACTATTATATTAATACAATTAGCAGTCATAATAGTAATGGCCAGAAAACTGTGAACATACCAACACAAAAATACAGTAAAATAAAAACGTCTTGGTAGGAGATGTTAACACCTACCACACACAATTTAACAATAGTATCCGTCAAGAAAATTTACATCGAAATCTGAGAAAATACCGTTAAGAAGTCGACATGCGCATGCACTGCATCGCATAGGTATAGAAAGTAAACCCACATTAAATTGCTCGCCTAGTACCGTACTATACATAATGTTAGTAAGATGTACATCAAACTTTCATCCAACCTGATCTGTACACAGGTCACACGACACAATTATATAAATTATAAATGTACCTCCTGTACAGCTGTCACATGTTCGTAACATCAGACACAGGTCTGTCACAATGTATATCAACAGCAAACACAGTGCAAATGAATTATCTCAATTTGTAAATGGGGCTTTTTCAGTCAAACATGACAACTAGTAATTTCTGAGACCGTTTCTCTTGGAGAACAGCGGTTTTTGTATTACTTAAAACTGAACATGGACATTCAGAACGGTAAGAAACTTCTTTTTATGTGAGCTTACTAGTTTCGGTCTGTTTTAGACCATCTTCAGACCTCACACCATGATGGTAGGCGGCGGCTGTGAACAGAGCAGTTGCTACGACTCCACGGTGTGAAGTCTGAAGAGGATCCAAAACAGATCGAAACTGGTAATCTCATAAAAGGAAGTTTCTTGAGGTTCTGACTGTTCATGTTCATTTTTAAATGTGACAACGGCGGTGTTACAGACATGTGCATATCAAACTGGATATTATCTATCAATTCCAATATGACCTCTGTCACAGATCCCAACATCATGTTTTACAATGATTTGCATATTTTGAGTGAATTAATATGTGCTACAACTCATTTGAAACGTACCACCTGATAATGACTACTTAAGTATGTCTATAGCTATATTTTAACCAAACAAAACTTCTATGGTGTGCGATGATTTTTGTAAAGTGGGATACCACTCCTTATTTCAATATGACAGAAGACAGTCACCCTCGAGCAATACTGCCGTAAAACTACACACAATGGAGTTCTGACTTGAACTAATTAATATCTTGGACCTAATGGTGAAATGGATGTACCGTAATAGATTCTTCACTACTTCAAATACCTCCCACACATAACTTCAAAAAGTGTTGTACACTCTGATTTCTATTGACATTAAAGATGCTGTGTCTTATTTCAAAGATATTATGGCATAAAGACACAGGAATGAAATATGATGAGACCAATAGTTGGGGGTCACAAAGACCGCAGCTCGTGGTCGTGCGGTAGCGTTGTCGCTTCCTGCGCCCAGGTTCGATTCCCGGCGGGGTCAGGGATTTCCTCTACCTCGTGATGACTGGGTGTTGTGTGATGTCCTTAGGTTAGTTAGGTTTAAGTAGTTCTAAGTTCTAGGGGACTGATGACCATAGATGTTAAGTCCCATAGTGCTCAGAGCCATTTGAACCATTTGGGGTCACAAAGTGGGTCATTAGCAAAAATTGTTATTGCAGATGGCCTACTTTCAGGGAGAAGTATACTTTCAGGAACAAACCTAATGTTCTTTTTTGATAGACACGTCCGTAACCTATTGTTCTGCCAAGAGAATTATGACTCCCTGGGGATAATCCATCCTTGAGCTATTGTTCGGTTAACACTCTCTGTACCAGGCCTATTTTATGCACCCGTCCCTAGAAACCGGGCAATTTTACCAATATTAAAAAAATTACTGCATCAAATCTACTGTTTGGATTGTGGCAAATTTGGTACCATCTTGAAGCTGCACATTTCTACTTTAATTCTGAGTGAAAGAAACTACTTTACAATGCACAGCTTTAAGGTACAGTTATAGAAATCACTTAGATGTTTTAAGAATTTAGAAAAAGTCATACGAATAAGGGAATACAATTGTGATTTATTTTTAACCAAAATTGTGGCACTACATTACATGTTTCTGATAGTATACAGTATTACATATAAATTTCACACAGAATCATATTGTTTTTTAGTGTGGAAAATTTTAAAGCAAGGTTCCAGGCAGAGTGCAACGCCACACTGTTCACATTCGTATCGTGTCTCTTTGCGAGAAGCCTTGCCACTCTGTTTCTTGCTCCTGGAACTGCACACGTGACACACACGAGCAGCATACTTCTTAGTAGTTGCAGGTATGTGCTGCAAAAAATGTCTCTTTGTTAGCCGACCTACAGTTCCTTCATTTCTTGGAATGAATTCAAGTGTGTCGTCTTCAACAAGCTGAACTGCAAGCACTGTTATAAAGTCTGTTATTGTAATTTTCTTCCTGTGCACTGCATTGTACAGCCAAAATGCATTTGATACTCCCATAAGCAGCAAATGGAAATATAATTTTCGCCACCATTTCACAGTTCTGTGCTGGAACGGATTGTACTGCAGGCGTTGGTCTCCAATATCCACTCCAATTTTATTGAGGTTGTAATCAAGTACCTGAAGTGGTTTCAATACTACAGACCCATTTCTCTTAGTATGCGTACCAAATGTTGCTTGATGCCTTGTAGACAATGTATACACATCTCTCTTATCTTTCCACTTCATTGCCAATACATTATCTTTACGCCGAAAAGACATTTCGCCCTTTTTCAGCTTAGCAGATACTAAATCTTTAGGCAATCCTTTCCTGGATTTGTTCACAGTACCAACAGCTCCAGTGCCTTTCTCTGCCAGTTGCTGAAATAGCTCTGGACTGGAATAAAATCGATCTAAATACACAGTGTGGCCTTTGTTCAGCAAGCTGCTGTCAGACAACAATCGCAAAATAACCGCAGACGAAGAATTGTCAACAATATGCTTACCAGCATAAACTTCAAAATTTACAACATAGCCACTACTGGCTTCAGCAACAGCATATACTTTCAGTCCATACTTATGAGGCTTATTTTGCATGTAAACACGGAAACTCACACGACCTCGAAATGGGCAAATTCCTTCATCAATTGTCACTTTTTCTGAGGGACGATATGCCTGGATACATCGCTCCTTCAAATTATTATAATATGGCAAAACTTTGTAAAGTGGATGAAATCCATCTTCGCCTGGTTTTTTCTGATTTGAATTGTCAACAAGATGCAAGCATGACAGTATCTGAGTGAAACGCAAACGGCTCATGACATGGGGACAAAAGTTACAACTAAGAACAGGATTAGTGCTCCAATGGTCCGCAATTTTTGGCTTTTTCGAAACACACATGTGGAAAATAATACCCAAGAAACGCCTCATCTCACTTATAGTCACTGGCTTCCACGAACTCAAAACTGAATGGGGCTTCAGATTATTTCCTCTTCTTTTCTTCTGTATTGTCTGTGATGCATACAAATTTGTCTGTCTCTTGAGTTCATTTACGTCACTGTCAGTAAGGAACACTTTACTGCAATCCAGTACAGAACTCGACTCATCAATATCCACTAGTATCTGCCTGGGTGTCGTGTTGACAGGCAGAGGTCGGTAGGTGTCAACTGCAGTCCACTCACTGTCTTTCGGATACGGCACAGCTGCTGGATTTGAAGCAACACCTTCAACATCATTCTCGTCTTCATCTGAAGACAAACTGTCATCAATCTCGTCTTCTAAAAAGAATATCACATTATGTGTAACTACATACATCGTTTACACATGTTCAACAGATATGTGCGTACTGCACAATTACGTGGAAAATTCGGAAATACGTACCTTCAAACACACCATTGCATTCAGAATCGTCTGAATCACTCTCTACATTATCCAGAGTGTCGCTATGATTGATCAAATCCGCAATTTCTGCGTCTGATAAACCGCGCCGAAACATGATGACAAACAACTGAATGATATACAGACTGAGAACGCAAAGATAAGTTTTAACATGAATTACAGCGCTGCCGTGACATCTATGGACGCATTTTGTTAATAAACATCTGAAAAACGTATAGCGCTGGCCAAACCCGTAGAAATAACGTTGCAGTGTTTTGAATGAAATTAAATGTAGCGGCCCGTAAATTTTACGGGCTTGGTGATTTTCGCGCGATCCCAGGCCCGTAAATTTTACGGGCTTGGCGCTTAGAGTGTTAAGGGGTTTTCCATGTCACCCCACCCCATCTCAACCCTGTTGGACACAAAACACCACTTCTGATGTAAAAGTAATTGTCTAATTTATTGAATTAATTGAAAAAAATGGCAGGAAATACCTCTATTGTACCACTGTCGGTGTCCATGAGCTGCTTCAGTTATTCAAACACCACCCCCTACCACAGTATCAAACTAATGGACTAATTAATCAATTAATTAAATCGATATCCTTCAGTTTTCCTACCACCCTCTACCTTCTGGAAATACTGATTGATCGATCACAGTGTATGGAATATTGCTTAAACAGTTCCGACTATCTGTGGAATATTGTTTATTTCAAGAATTTGCAGGATACAAGGTGGTGTATAGAACATAGTTTATTTAAAGATTTAGTCAGGAAATCTATTTCAGTATGTGAAACATTTAAACAATTGTGGCGCTCTTTTCATTCTCATCGTGTAGGGAAACACATAATTACACCGTCAAAATATCTGAAAAACTTTGTCGCGTCCCGCCAGCCGCGCAGGCTGCCCCTGATCCGCATTCCAGTGCCCGCGCCAGTTGCCGGTTGCCCCACCATTCAGGCCTGTGTAGCAGTGCACTCTGGCTTATGAGCTGGGGGATTTGGAAGCGCCACTACAAGCAGCAGTGAGCTAAGCCACTCCTGAACAAAAGTGCACTCCCTGTCGGCGTCCACCGCCATCTAAAGTGGTCTGCATGCATCACCCAACCTGTCGGATACTGGTACAGGAGAGAGGCCTTCTTTCCAAAGCAACTACCTGACAGGGAACCGATCCAGTAATACAGCTGAAACCAGTAGATAATTAATTTCCGGTTATTTCAGGGGTTATAATGTGGACGCAGTAGCTACATCACACACACAAATTGATGATGTCACAAAACTAGTAGCATGCTGACTCGAAATACACTTAAAAAAAAAGAAAAAAAAGATCGTTGCATACAAATGGGGAGAGAGAGATAGAGAAAGAAAGCTGCAGTTTGCTTTGCAGGTGACATAGGAAGTAGTATTAGGTCTTTCATTCCGCCATGGTCTCTAAACTGCACCAACCTTCGTAGTTCACTTTTCTTTCATTACGGGTTATTAAATCGGGTACGGAATATCACATCTTGTAGATGTCACAAATGTTGCTTCAGAAGACGAGCCACAGCAAATATTAATTAAATCGTTAATACAGGCGTTTAAGTGATTTTCTTCAAACTAACATAGTTTAAAACTACCTAAAATGAAAGAGAAGACCGACACTGCACAGTAGTCTGTTTGCATGAGTAGTAGTTGTATATTTTCTGATTAGAAATGTCATTAAATAATCTAAACCTATTATTATTTGACGTCACAATTGGAAACGGTTATGTATGAAATGATAGTTGGAATTTCACACTTCAGTCTGAATTTACACCATCACAGTTGTGAAGTTCCCGAGCACTACATGTCTGCTGAGAGTATTTTCTAAGTACTATAGAATTCCTAAGTTGACTGGTTCTCTCAGCTACACTAGGATGAAGAAGGAGGGGAACAAAGAGTCTTCCGCGTGACAGGATATTGACAACAACAAATACCGCTGCGATTTATTGAGAAACATGATCCATTGTCGGCTAGATGCCTGAGATCACTGTGAACACTCTTACGTCCCACATACACGCAGCGCACGGTGGAGCAGTACAGCGCCAACGCTTGCAGACTGGACAAAACTACCTCCATAAACGCGGCCTATGGCTGCAGCTGCGGAAGAGCGTGTCAGCCAGAGAGAGGCCTGCCACCAGTGGAGGATCGTCGCCAGCAGACCAGAGTGGTGGGAATTCGAACGATTTAATACTTCCAAGGCCAACACTCGTCATATTGATTCTTCTTAAATTTGCACGCAGTATACTTGCAACACACATCGTCCCAAATAAGGCTCAACGCCACAGTAACTTTCCACCGCAACATATACACGTTTCAGACAAGCAGTGCACTTATCGTTTATATGTGCGCAGCATCCGTCAAAATTGCGGTATGCTCACGCTCACGTTGGCTAAGTGTGTAATCGTATCTCCTCAATTCTAGGAGATCATCTGACGTTTAAGTCTTCCAGTCGTTGCTTCCGGAAGGTGCCGCATCCTGTTTAGACTTTCTCGAACAAGTGTTGTAAAGCGCAGGCGTCCCGCACTATCTGATAATCAACAGTTCTCCCACGGACGAAGGGGCTGGAAGGACATCATCGATACGGTCAGGGTGACGTTCTATGTATCCATTTTGTTATAGCCGTATTGCCCGTCTGTTTGTACACTATAGCAGATCCATTTTAACCATCACCTCGATATATTGTGAGTTTGTTTAACCAAATAATATATCACCCCCTACTTTCGGATATACTTATCAATACGGGGAATCGCGGTTCACCGCGTCATATCTACCCTCCCCCTTACAACAAGACATACATAACCTTTCTACACGAATAGTAGTCTGATTATTTCCCACAAACGTCTCCCGATATGTTGGAAGATACGCCACAGTATCTTTACGTCCAAGCAGCAGCACAACATTTCTATTATTTATCGATATATAACAAAAAAATATTATACGTCCAACTGAGAGTCGTTTTCACACTACCCTTAGCAAAAAAGCCCCCGGCCGTCACATATTTGTCAACGAATCAAGGATGTAATTAGAATTTAAAAAGACCTAGCTTCTTTTTTTTATTTTATACATTTCTCCACTTCCACGAAACCTTTTCGTATTTTTGATACTTGTCAATCTAGCCAACACTGTGGGGTGTTATGCATATTCAAGTCGGGGTTCGTGTCAGGGCGTTCCATGCATATCTACCGTAGACCTACGTACCACCCAGATCATACAAATTTCCCATGACTGTTGTTGTTGTTGTTGTAGTCTTCAGTCCTGAGACTGGTTTGATGCAGCTCTCCATGCTACTCTATCCTGTGCAAGCTTCTTCATCTCCGAGTACCTACTGCAACCTACATCCTTCTGAATCTGCTTAGTGTATTCATCTCTTGGTCTCCCTCTACGATTTTTACCCTCCACGCTGCCCTCCAATGCCAAATTTGTGATCCCTTGATGCCTCAAAACATGTCCTACCAACCGATCCCTTCTTCTAGTCAAGTTGTGCCACAAACTTCTCTTCTCCCTAATCCTATTCAATACCTCCTCATTAGATACGTGATCTACCCACCTTATCTTCAGCATTCTTCTGTATCACCACATTTCGAAAGCTTCTATTCTCTTCTTGTCCATACTAGTTATCGTCCATGTTTCACTTCCATACATGGCTACACTCCATACAAATACTTTCAGAAACATACATGACTAAGAAATCAATATGAGTCCAATGTATACAAGAGGACGTCCATTCGGAGTTAATTTTCAAGGGCGAAGCAGATGGGTGACGAAACCGAAAACTGTTCTGTATCGAGTCTAAGCACATTTTAAGTTCCTGTTTCTAAGATCCGTAACTGTTCAACGCTTTGGAGCAGAAAGAGGATCACAGCGAGACGCATCTGTCATTTAGCTCTCAAAACAGAGTTTATTACGAAAAAAGCTCTGTAAGAGCGTCATAGAAAGATTTTGTGTTTTAGATTTTCTGAAACGGTGACTTAACGGTACGTACCTGTTTAGATGCTATAACGTGTGTATGCCAGAGTTGAATTGTCGAAAAGGAATACCATCTTATGTAGAAACCTTCTGTACGCTTGAATGCAAATAATACTTTGTTCCAAGCACACAATGGACTTCTGTTTGTCCCTTTCAGCGCACCAGCTGTGTGTGGTTGAAAAATCTCTATGAATCCATCGTCATTCCGTTATTCAACTTCAAGTGTGTGGAAGATTTGTGTGAACAATACATGCCGTAATTCTAATAGAGAATTTGAGGAGTGGTAGTGAGAGTATTGAGGAAAGTTTGGTCATGTTATGATGACGACGAACGAGTCGTCGCCAATGTTGACTGGTGGCCAATGCTAAATAGAAACATATGAATCACAGCAGGTTTTTCAGTAACGTCGATAAGGTGCGGCTGCATAGTCTCGATCTGCAACGACTAAAATAATCAGAAGTCGTTGATAGAAGATAATATATATAGTACTTAACTGGTTGTACAGGATTCTTCTTGGCTGTATACATATAATTATAAACAGACGTCTATTGATGCCTCACTTAGGCCATACGATACTAAGCGCCTTGTTAGAGGTTGCTTCATATCAGCTGAAGGCTATGCTACTTTACTACTTGACGTCCCGAGCAAGAGAGGACGAGAGCTCGCTATAAACTTGTCCCAAGTCGCGGAGCGGCGCTAGCGGCGCTGGTCGCGACTCACGGGTCCAACGACACTAATACGGACCGCGGTCGATAACTGCAACCGTGGTATCCAAAATTGATACCACAGGTCATGCTTTAGTTATCGCTATTATAAGAAGTAGTGACTACACAACTGTGCTTATTCAAGAACATAGCTGTATCCGCACATTGGAAAAAATGTTTTAGAGCTCTTACTTCCTCTGTATGTTACAACAAATAGCCTCGAGGACTACGGATTCACTCCGAAAAGAGAATGTTACCGCTTACAACGCGATTGAGCGGGTGAAATCAACAAATGTGTGTAATGTGTTCTCGGATATTTGTAGGAAACTGATTAAGACTCGTCGCCACGTGAACGCTTTTGGTTACTACATGTTCCCTATACAACTTATACCATTACTATGTGATATATGTCGCACAGATTTTATTTGTTACCTGGCGTGTTTAAAGGGGGTGAATTCATTTCGAAGTATGAGCCCCGCTTTAAGCACTATCACTCGAAAGCGCGGTGCCACATTGATGTCATTAACGTCGCTTATCTCACTTTAGTTTAAGCTTTGCAGCAACATGATTCTGTGTTTCTCCGAGCAGTATCTCGGTTAACTTCATATTAAGGTGTTTGATTGTTTCAACTGAACTCAAAATGTTGAAGAGGAAGTGTTCATTCCAAGAAAAATATTCAAATTAATGGTTCTTCATAATACGAGGGAGGCGTGACTATGAAATAGAATGTGTAATTTGTAAGTGTTATGATATTATTGCGAATGGGAGAACATCAGATATTAAGGATCATTTAGCTGACGTAATCCGCGAATTAAGCTCCAAACTTTTTAATGTTTTTATGCTTAAGAGAAGTAGCATTCTTTGTCTCGATTTCTCTTTCCCATGGTACATTAATTTTTAGTAAATTTGACAGAAATGTCCCAGTTTTTCAGACAGAAATTATGGGAACGGTAGATACGCAGAAAGCTGAAAGTAGAATCATCGTAAAATGGGTGGGGGGGGGGGGGAGGGCGAGCAGGATCTACATTTAATCTTGCGTTCGGTTTTGTCGAATTGCAAAAGCTCCACAACCTGTAGGACACAGACGGTGCTCGCAGACCGGCACAGGCTTGTCCAGCGTGCTCAGACCGGCACCGACCTGTCCAGCGCGGTCAGACTAGCATTCATCTGCAGGTGGGGTAGAACTCTGCGTTCCTATTGGCTTCGTTGGGGAAGTTGTATGTGGAGGGGACAGAGGGTATATAAAGGCCACACCACCCCCAGTCGCCATCATTCTGTCATCAGCCACCGTAGTGTGAGGTCGATTGTCTTGCTCTCGCTTGTGTACGTTAACCTGCAGTTCGCTCCATTATTGAGTCCGTGTTATCAGTTTAGGGGACAAATGAAGCATGCAGCTGCATCAAGCACGATCGGTAGTGCCTGTGGCGGAAAACGGCAGAGAGGATGGGGAATTACCTGGTAAGTACAGATTCAAATTGGTAGCTGTAACTTTTCTCTTCTACTGAGCATTTTGTAGTATTCAGTACATTTCTTCGTATTGTTTCAGCACATATCTACCAACATCAAATCGTGAATGAAATGGATGCAGTGATGCAACAGCAGGGGCAGTGGCAGTAGCTATTGCAGCAGCGGCAGCAGCAGCGGCAGCATTTTAAGTATATATTCCATTTTTGCTGTACTGGTGTGACCCGTGAGTCGGTAGATGATTTTGTTGGATCAAAATCGATAACTGTACCTTTATTCGCAACGAATTTCGTATTGAATACATACGAGTATACTATTGTCTCAGCATATATCCAAGGTGTAACTGAAGAGACCGAGAGGCAACACCTGCAGCAAGAACAACAGCTGTGGCAGCAACAGTGGAAGCAGATGCACCAGGAACAACAGCAAAAGCACTGGCTGCAGCTGAATCAGCAGCAGCAGTATTATCATAAGCTGTGTACATATTTTTCACCGTATATTGTGACCAACGAGTCTGAGGTTTTGTAGATGGTTACGAGGGACCAAAATCGATAAATCTTACTTTTCAGTAAGAAATTCCTATTGTTGCAATATATGTCGTGTATATGTAGTTCCGTTCAAAAAAATTTCATCGTTTACGTAATATGTTGTTGTTGCTGTTGTAGATGATTTTGAGGATCAAAAACGATGAACGTTACTTCTTTCCTTTTCACTTAGAATTTCGTGCTGTTTCAGTTTTTATATCCATTAACTTTTTAATCTCCACAGCACTGTGTATACATAGTTCAATTTGATCGTGTATGCAATATGGTGCATATTCTTTGTTGTTGTAGATGATTTCCCGGGAGATGAATTAGGGGGACAGGGAGGCGTATGTGCTGTAGATGAGCAGGAACCATCGGAGATCTCGTATGAGCGACGTTCTAAAAACATACGTTTGTTTTTCATAGGTCTTTATTATGAGATGTTGCAGGTAATATCAGTGAGATGAATCGATGGGTCCTCTCCAGTTCAGGAGGGAGCGAAATTCCACAGCGCAGGAGGATATGACGAGAGACCGTCGTCAGCATGAGAGAGGGAGATGCAAAGGAGCCAGAGCGAAATAGGTAATACATACTCTATTTACAAATAATCAGTGTTATTTCTTTCCTTGCAACAGCAACAGCACTCAATGTCTAGAACGTTGAACTTATTTTTTCTGTTTTCTTTATTCGATAGCGGCTGTGTCTGCGGGACAATTCACGCAATATGGCGTGGTTCAAGTGCCAGGCCGGTGATGCCCCTACAATCGAGGCGAGGACCTGTGCGGCACGCTTCGCCAGCAAGGGATCCGCTAGTGGACACACGAGAAGCTGCAGCCACCTCCGCTTCCGCCGTCGCCTCGCCGCCGCCCTCGCCGTCGCCCCCGCACCATCACCGGTCTGGCGTCCATGAGAGACACTCCCTCAGGCTGGCAGGTCAGGGCTGCAGCAGCAGGAATGCTCACACTGACCTTTTCCTTATCTATATAAACGTTTTGGGAGACAAGCTGTGCAGCCTTTTAAGGTTGTTTTGCAGGTGACGCTGTCCTTTATCGACGAGTAGAGTCATCAGAGGATCAAAACACATTGCAAAACGATTTAGAAAAGATATCTGTTTTTGTTGTTGCTGTGTTCAGTCCAGAGACTGGTTTGATGCAGCTGTCCATGCTACCCTATCCTGTGCTAGCTTCTTTATCTCCGAATAACTACCGCAACATACATCCTTCTCAATTTGCTTAGCGTATTCGTCTCTTGGTCTCCCTCTACGATTTTTACCCTCCAGTACTAAATTGGTGATCCCTTGATGCCTCAGAACGTGTTCTACGAACCGATCCCTTCTTCTAGCCAATTTGTGTGAAAAATTCCTCTTCTAACCAATTCTATTCAGTACCTCCTCATTAGTTACGTTATCTACCCATCTATTTTTCAGCGTTCTTATGTAGCACCATATTTCGAAAGCTTCTATTCTCTTATTGTCTAAACTGTTTGTCGTCCATGTTTCACTTCCATACACGGCTACACTCCATACAAATACTTTCAAAAAAGACTTCTTGACACTCAAATCTATACTCGATGTTAACAAATTTCTCTTCTTCAGAAACGCTTTTCTTGCCGTAGCCAGTCTAAATTTTATATCCTCTCTACGTCGACCATCATCATTTATTTTGCTCCCCAAATAGCAAAACTCATTTACTACTTTAAGTGTCTTGTTACTAATCTAATACCGTCAGTATCCCCTGATTTAATTCGACTGCATTTCACTATCTACGTTTTGATTTTGTTGATGTTCATCTTATCTCCTCCTTTCAAGACACTGTCCATTCTGTTCAGCTGCTCTTCCAGGTCCTTATCTGTCTCTGACAGAATTACAATGTCGTCGGCAAACCTCGAAGTTTTTATTTCTTCTCCATGGATTTTAATTCCCACCCCAAATTTTTCTTTTGTTTCTTTGACTGGTTGCTCAATATGCAGATTGAATAACACTGGGGGTAGGCTACAAACCTGTCTTACTCCCTTTTCAACCACTACTTCCGTTTTATGCCCCTCGTCTCCTATAACTGCCATCTGGTTTCTGTACAAATTGGAAACAGCCTTTCGCTCCTTGTATTTTACCCCTGCCACCTCCAGAAGATATCTGTATAGTGCGGAAATTGGCAGTTGATCCTAGATAATGAAAAATGTGAGGTCATCCATATAAGTGCTAAAAGGAATTCGTTAAACTTCAGTTACACGAGAAATTACTCAAATCTAAAGACTGTAAATTCAAGTAATACCTAGGAATTGCAATTACGAACGACTTAAATTGGAAAGAACACATTGAAAATATCGTGAGGAAGGCTAACCAAGCCTGCATTTTATTCGCGGGACACTTACAAAATGCGACAGACCTCCTAAAGAGACTACTTACACCATGCTTGTCTGTCCTCTTTTAGAACACTGCTGTGCGGTTTGGGATCCTTAACAGATAGGATTGACGGAGTACATCGAAAAAGTTCAAAGGAGGGCAGCATGTTTTGTATTATCCGAAATGGGGGAGCGAGTGTCACTGAAATGATACAGGATTTGGGGCGCACAGCATTAAAGCAAAGGCATTTTTCGTTACGGTGGAGTCTTCTCACGAATTTTCAATCACCAACTTTCTCATCCGAATGAGAAAATATTTTCGTGATGCCAACCTACATAGAGAGAAACAGTCACCATAATAAAATAAGGGAAATCAGAGCTCTTACGGAAAGATATAGGTGTTCGTTTTTTTTTTTTTTCTGTGTTCCATACGAGACTGGAATAATAGAGAATTGTGAAGGTGGTTCGATGAACACTCAGCCAGGCACTTAAGTCTGATCTGCAGAGTACCCATGTAGATGTAGATGTAGCACCACAGCGCCTCTTCCTCCTCCTCCACCACCACGTCCTCGCCGATCCCACGATGAATAGCACATACCTTTCAACACATCATCGCAAGCAGCTTCATCACCGAGTTATAGAATTTGTAATAGAGAGGATCCTATGGCCAGCGACAGTTCGCTCTCCCGTCCTTCTCGTGTAGGACATCAGGTCAGCGACACCGCACTGTAGTTAGAATACACGGTGATTGCAGATGTCTTTGAGGAGGGAATCTCGTTAAAAAGGATCGAGAATCTGGCAGGATGGTACCGCGATCCTGTCGGGTTTCTAAGGGCCTTCCTGTCTTGGTAAAGGAGTTCCTCAAGGAAGTCAATGGTTAAATGCAGTGCGGTGCTCTGTGTCCAACTGTCGTATCACCCCTCCCCCCACCCCCTCCCAAAGTTTCCTCTGGCATTGAAGAGATAAATCTTCATTGTCTTTGAGGGGGAAAATGGCGTGATAACGCGCAGGGCGTCAATCATCTAGTACTTTCGTTAATCCACCTTGAGTGCTATAATGAACCAGTTTTCGGAGATAGTTCAGCTAAAGCACTCAGCCAAATACTACACCTGGACATCTATACACGTGCTTGTGATCTGGTAAATGTACGGTCAAGCTATATCAAGCTCCCTAAGGGCATAGCTCACAAGAGGGCCTGCATTAATGTAGGATATAGGACGCATCAAGCCTGTATGGCAAGGTCAATTTTTGCTTGCGAGATACATTACACAAAAGATTCGCAGTGCACATCTCAATATGGTTGTCACCTTCGCATTCATCATGTTATAACTTTTTAGTATCGAGTACCTCATCAAGATCCAGCTCATACCTAAATATGAGGTGAAGAAAACTGAACTATAGGTTAATATTTATGATCTAGACAATAAAAACGAAGCGGATGAGCAGCACAAGCATACAGTCGTCTGTCCCTCCATTTCTCAACATTTGTCGGTGAAGGTGAAATGCATGTAAACGTCACTCTTTTCTGAAGGTGATAATTATCGTTATGTTTGAATGAAATATATGTCCCGCCTTCCTGCCTCACAGATGAGTATACATAAGGGTAAATAGCATATTTACTTAAGATACCACAGTGTCTTTACCTCAGACAAGTTATTTTCAAAGATGTAGTAGACTGCACTTCCAAGGCCCGGTACTTGTTATTATGCCTACCGTGGAAGATAAATTCATAATGTTTGAAAAAACTCACCACCAGCAGCGATGCCTGTTTGAAGTAGAAGCCGACTTTGAATGCCTCCTCGCTCCTGTGACCTGCTGTGAAGGTAGCCCCACGCCCTCACATACCACTTTTACAGAAAAACACGTGCCATATGCGGCAGTATAAGAAATTGTATCGTCCTATGGTTCAAGTCTGAAACACTACACATCTTATGTCGGGGATAATCCTGCGGCTCGGCTACCCACTGGGCTCGAAAAACTTTCATTGGAGGTTGATCAGATCTACAGCGACAACGTTCCCATGACCAAATCAAAGGAGAATGAATATCTGTACAATAATCCGGTTGACTGTCATATTTGTGGGCAAAAAAGAGGACATTCTTGATAGGGACCATCGTCATCTTATTGGGAAGTTCCATGTTGCAGCTTGTAATACATGCAATTTGAAGTACCAGCTACTTAGGCACATACCAGTTTTCTTCCTTCATTTAAATGGGTGTGACGCTCATTTTCCTGCTGAGCACTTGGCTCATATCAGAATGCTGAAAGAAGAGGTCAGTGTCCTACTCCAGAATGTCGAGAAGTACATTTCATTCTTCAAACGAATGACGCCGAGCTTCCTTGCCACGCTATGTTTTATGCAGGCGCCACTCCAGAAACACGTTAAACTCTATCACGGGGTGATGTGCATATCACTAGAGCCGTATTTCCCGATGAGGAAAAGTTTCAACTTGTGACTAGGAAGAGGGTTTTCCCATATGAGTATATGTGTAGTATGGCAAAACGTAACAAAACCATGCTACCTGACATAACTGCATTCTCCAGCAACCTTGCAGACGATGGCACAACGGATGCAGAGTATGAGAATGCCATGAATGTCTGGCGGGAATTCAGCATCTCACATTTAGGAGAGTACGCACGGCTTTACGTGGACGCAGACGCGCGCTTGCTTCCAACGTTTTCGAGAAATTACGGAGTCTATGCATTACCACACATTCTCTGGATCCCGCCTTTCATTACAAGATACACGAGTTGTTTTGGCAAGCAATGCTCGAGGAAAGGAAGTGCAGTATCGAGTTTTTGACCGATGCTGACATTCTGCTTTCCTTTGAGCGAGGGATCAGTGGGGGACTTTCCCAGTGTGTCCACAGGCATACCAAGGCAAATAACCCATGGATCGGTGATAGGTTCAATTTATCCCTTGATTCGGGTTATATAGTGTACTTGGATGTAAACATCATATATGGGCGCACAATCCAACAGTCATTGCCAATTGGTGAGTTACGATGGGTGCCCAAACATCAATGCAAGTGATTACGTGGAAAAACCATGGGCAGTACGGCGGCTTATTCTGATGTGGGGTATGTGGTGGAGGCAGAGCTCACATACCCTATAATTTTGCACGATGCGCACGCCAATTTGCCGCTGTGCCGTAGATTGCAACTACGAAACTAGTTTTGATAGGGACACTCCACCCTAAAACTGATGACAACGCTGGGGAATAAGTGGAGATACGTTATTCATTATCATAATATCCAGCAATGCCTCAAACTGGGGATGCAGCTGGTTAGAATCACCTGGGCTATCTCTGTGAAGCAGTGCCCCTGGTTGAAGGAGTGTACTGATTTCAATACGAATTTGAGAACTTCCATGATGTGTGACTTTAAAAAAAGATTTTTATGAATTAATGAATAATTCAGTTTTCGGCGAAACAATAGAGAATTTGAGGGAACGACGAGGAACTTTTATTACAATCGAATGGGATGGGCGTTATGGCTCAAGAAAATGCATTGCCAAACCAAATTTTATGTAGGTCACCATATTCAATAAGAACTTTGTAACTGTGGAGATGACGAAGACTGCAGCAAAGTTTATGAAAACTATTTGTGTGTGAATGTGCATACTAGACCTATCCAAGCTCCATAGGTACCACTTTCATTATAAGTTTTCGAAAACTCAATTCACAGATCCTAAAGTACTTTATATGGATACAAATAGAATCAGTTCTTGAGAACAGTGATCCATGTGAGATACCGCACTAATGAATTCGACATGTCCTCATACACGGCGATAATCCTTATGGTGTTGTTCCAAAGAACAAGAAGGTTATCGGCGTTATGAAAGACGAGGAGAATGGATTGTCGATTGTGCAATTTGTAGGTGTGCCATCAAAATGTATCTGTATCGCACAATGGAAGGTGCCACCAGAGATGGGCTAAGGGTGTGCATCGCATGGCATCGAGAGTTCTCTCTGTCAAAGGCTAATTGCGGTGCCTGTACAGTAGTGATCGTGGTGCTGCATATAGTACAGAAAACTAATATTCGATCTAGAGAACGTGAGATATACACTGTGCTGCAGTCTAAAATAGACCTGTCGCCACATGACGATTAAAGGGTCATTTGTGATGATGCGATTGAAACTCTGCCATAAAAGAAGGGAAGGGAAATGGGATTCTGATTGAGTGAGAGGGAGAGAATGAGAGAGAGAGAGAGAGAGAGCGACAGCAGCGTAGTAATATGATTCTTTTATCATAGTGCAATTTTGTGTGTGTGTGTGTGTTTTGTTCAAAACACCATGTGTGGAAGAAAGATAAAAGATGTGGTGTCACCGCCAGACACCACACTTGCTAGGTGGTAGCTTTAAATCGGCCGCGGTCCTTTAGTACACGTCGGACCCGCGTGTCGCCACTGACAGTGATCGCAGACCGAGCGCCACCACACGGCAGGTCTCGAGAGACTTACTAGCACTCGCCCCAGTTGTACGGACGACTTAGCTGGCGATGCACTCTGACGAAGCCTCGCTCATTTGCAGAGCAGATAGTTAGAATAGCCTTCAGCTAAGACAATGGCTACGACCTAGCAAGGCGCCATTAGCATTACATAGCTTGTATCTAAAAAGTCTCACTTGTATCGTCAAGAGCGATGTACCACAAGGATGGATTAAAGTTAAGTATTCCAGGAGCTACGTACTTTTCTTTATAGCATTCATTACGTATCCTGTTTCAGACCTATCTACTAGCCTGCGTGAGTTAACGCGTGCCTTTCGGCTACTTCCCAGTGGCGTGGCTGTCTTGTTACGCCACAACAAAAGAAGTATACATATGGATACTGTGTGCGTGAAAAAAGTAAAAAAATTAAAAAGACAATAAAAGGAAAAAATATTTATATATTTATTTAGTCATACGCAATGTATGCGAGTTTTTAAGTTTTTCACCTGCCACTGATCATCCAGGTCTGATTAGTTTTTAAGTTTATTTATCTATAAAGCTCACAGTGCATCAGATTTATTGTAAAAATCTTTGCTACTGGAGCTGTGCAAATTAGTTTACACAGTCTATCAAAATTATTGTAAAGTTATGATACCGTGACTGGGATTTAGTTGTAGTAAAAGTGTCGTGTCTAGAAATCCTGCATACTCGGTTCACTAGACAAATAATCAAACAAATCGTATTAATGAGTTTTATTACAACAAGCCAAGTACAAATACTTTGAGCTGGAAATTCTTACAGTCCTTTCTACATGATCATCGACTAGTGCAATTACAGAGATGTGACGCAAGCAAATGGCACCATACACAATAAAAGGTTTTCCTCATAACAGACAGACACAAGTAACACTTCTGGTCCTAGAGACCGGTACTAACAGCAGCCTGTCAACTGAACTGCAGTGACTGCTGATCTGTAAGTGAGCTACGAAGAGATTGCTAATGAAAAGGCTATGATGCATCAGCTAACGATCTGGCTAACGTTGAAGCTGCTATCGAAGTGGGCTGCCACCAGTCGGGAGCGGCGCTTATGTCCTCTTCACCTAGGTGCCGCTGCTGTCGTGTTGTCGTCCTGGTGGGAGGTCGGTCAGCGTGTGATTGGTTGACCTCTTCTCACAGTCATTTCTTCTTGCAAGTATACTGCGTGGAAATTTGAGGAGATTCAGTATAATGAGTGTTGCCGTTGAGAGTATTAATAGTATTCGAATTCCTACCTCTCAGGTGCTCCTGAGGGGGCCCTTCACCGCTGGCAGCCCTCTCTCTAGGTGACACGCGCTTCAGCGGCTTCACTTGGACGGCGGTAGTTTTGTCCGGTCCGTGAGCGTCGATGCTGTACTGCGGCACCTACGTGCTACGTGTGGATGTCTGGAAGGTGAGGATATGGAATGTGTCTTCAGCGACCTCAGGCATCTAGCTGTGAACGGATCGCGCTTCTCAAAGCGTGGAAGTTGTATTTGTTGTTGTAACTATAACTATCCTGTCACGCGATAGATCCTTTCCTCCCTCCTTCGTCCTGCTTTGTGTAGCTGAGACAAGAAGTCAACATAGAAATTTTGTAGTACTTTTAAAAAGGAAAATACACTTAGCAGACCTGTGCTGATCGGGAACTCCATAACAGTGATGTTATAAATTCGAGACAAAATTTAAATTCCGACTATGATTTCATACATCACAGCTACCAATCGTGATGTAAAATAATAACTGGTTTGGATTATTTAATGAAATTTCTTGTCGAGAAAAATAACACTATTGTTAATGCATTCAAGCTACTGTGCAGTGTCGGTCTCTTATTATTTCGAATAATTTAAAACTGTGCGTGTTTGAAGCATTAATGAGTCAATTGAGGAGAGCTTCTGTGAAGTTTGAAGGGTAGAAGACGAGGTACTGTCTTACGTAAAGCTGTGAAGATAGGTCGTGAGTCGTGCTTCGGTAGCTCAGCCGTAGAGCACATGCACACGAAATTCAAAGGTACCGAGTTTGAGCCTCGGTCTGGCACACAGTTTTAATCTACCACGAAGTTTCGATTTAATTAATTTTTCCTGTGGTACAAGATATGCCATTCTGCACCTGATTTAATAACTCCTGAAGTGTATTGTTAAAAAAGTGCGCCAGGAAGGCAGGGGTAGTTTATTGTCTGTGGCGGATTGAAATATCCCATGGCAGTTCCTATGTCACCTGCAAAGCAAACTACAGTTCTCTGTCTCACTATTTGTTTGCGACAACTTTTTTTAAATGTGTATTTCGAGTCAGTCTGCTATTCGTTTTGTGACATCGTCAATTTGTGTATGTGAAATACCTGCCTCATATACCTTATATCCCCTACCTCATGATCATATGACCGGAAATTGATTATTTATGCGATTTGTTTGCATGTTTGTAGTCATGAAATCCAATATCTGGTCTGGGAACTTTCAGATCGACCGCTTGGCGAAGAGATTATAACCCAGATCTCTGTTTCGTGTCTCGGGACTGCAGAGGGCATCCAGTCATTATATCCAGTGAAGTCATACCTAATTTCCCACACAACCAGCACAGACCAGTAATCCTCGATATGGGGCTCTGTGTTCAAATAGCAAGATCTGTACCGCGACCCAGATGGAACTTCCGCAGGGCTGATTGGTGGAGTTTTGTTGACCACCTGTTTTGTTCCACTAGAAACTAAAAGCTACCCTCGATTCGCCGGAGCTGTTCCTACTGCTGCTAAGAAGTTTATCCCTCGTGGGTACAGAAAGGAATACATACCAGGCTGGAATGAACATTGTGAACAACTGTATGAACAATATATCAAAACTGGTGACAGTGACAGTTCAGGTTGCAGGTTTCCTAACTAGCTATTATGACCATCAAGTGAATGTCGTGGTAGTTAGGTAACAATTCTTTTGTTGCAAGAGACGGTCAGAAAAAACTTACCATGAGTGGGTAACAGATTTGTGAGGTATGACGTGGAGATGCAAATTAAAATGTGGTTGCGGTGCTTTATATTCAGATGTTACGTTGCGTGATACGATCGTGTACAATGTAACTGATGTCAATCTTAGGGAACAGATTTAGAAACAGATCCATCATTTCATCAGAAGTGCAAATTCTAGATCAATATGATTTAGGTTCCACCGTGGCTGATAAATTTAAGCAGCCACCAATTTGTCGGGTTGAGTCGTGCCTTGCTCACGATCGGCAGAGTAGGCAGTTATAGCTCCTGCGCTCAAAGCCACGTAAACATTTCTCTAAAGAGGCGGCTACATCAGTGAATAGAATTATGTCATCCCCTTGATGCTATTCACGGCACAAACGCCAAGATTGACCGTCCCGACAAGCACAGTGTAATGCTGGTGGCAAGAAATCTCACGTACAATCCATTTGTTTGCAGCGGAACAAACATGAGAATTTCTCCCATTCACAAAAATCTAGTCAGGAGGACCATGGAGTCAATGCAGTGTATTCAAAGCCTGCTGTAGGCATTAGCAAAACCAGCAAGCAAACGTCTTCTTTAGCGCTACGCCAGTCCAACAAAATTTTTGTTCACTTGCATCTTAGTGGAATCATGGAAACAAAGTGTCAGGTGAATAAAATACCACCAGAAATTGGAAAACACGCTGTTGCGGATTGTATAAAAGCTATAGTGGACTCCGTAAAGAAATTTCTGTAGTACAGCGTGCAAGAAACACCCATGTTATAATAGCAAGAAGCAACTACCTACTATAGTCAAATATGTTTAATGTATAATCTTGTCTCAGTGACCTGTCTGTATTATCGATCCAATTCCGTTTTTCATGAATTTCTTGTTTCTGCTACTTCGGTCGGTCATTAAGTGGGACTGTACTACGAGTTCTTGTATTAAATATACATAATCAGAAAAAAAAACATAACACTTGGAACGACTAGCTACAGGAGTTTCGTACTCACAGCACACCGGAAACGTAGATCAGTATGTTCTGCAGAAATGATTAGCACTTGAACCATGTCGGCCCACGAGTTCGAGGCCAATATTGCGGCGAAACACCACATACCGGTAAAATGTGCCTGCGACTGTTGTTGTCACTATAAACCGATGGTAATGGATCGGTGTGACATGAGCAGATGTTCGGAATGCTTCGCAGATGTATGCGCAATCCGTACTATCAAATCAGTGAGTTTGAAAGAAGTCACATTATCGGCTTCAGAGAATGTGATGCATCCATCCAGGAAATTGCTGATCGTGTAGTTCCAAGTGTTTCGGCAGTGCAATGGGTCTGTGCAGAATACTTCACGGAAGGCTGTAGAACATGATGAGATGATTCAGGTCACACCACCGAGACTAGCTCAACCTCGACACCTCATTCGAATGGCATTGCAGGACAGATCTGCGTCCTCCTCGGCTCTAGCGTAATAGTGTAACACATCGTACACTATCAGTAGTGACAGTCTGTCGCCATTTATTACGGCATTGATTATGAGTCCGTCGTTCACTTTTCCCACATGTGTAGAATCATGTTAGATGGCAGTGGGGACAGGAATGGCATCATATAGTGTTTTCTGGTGACTCTCTCTCTCTCTCTCTCTCTCTCTCTATTCGTTTAGTCGGTTCCGACTCTTCGTGACCCCATGAACCAAATCACGCCACTTTTTCCTGTCTTGCACTTTCTCCCGTAGACCTTCCAGGTTGGAACACATTGCTTCTGTGATGCCATCGATCCATCTCATCCTCTGACGTCCTCTTCTTCTAGTTCCTTCAGTCTTCCCCAGCATTAATGTTTTTTCCAGCGAGGCATGCCTTCGCATTGTGTGTCCAAAGTAGGTCAGCTTTTGTTTTAAGATTAGACCTTCCAGGGAGAAATCTGGTTTAATTTGCTCCAATATTGATCTGTTGGTTCTCTTTGCAGTCCATGGAACTCGAAGAAGTTTCCTCCAACACCACAATTCGAAGGAGTCAATTCTTCGCCGTTCAGCCTTTCTAATGGTCCAGGTCTCACATCCATACATCACAACTGGAAAGACCATAGGCCTCACAATACGGATCTTTGTTGCTAGTGTTATATCTCTGGACCTTATAACCTTGTCAAGGTTTGACATCGCCTGTCTACCGAGCAACAGGCGTCTCCGGATTTCATGGCTGCAGTCACCGTCAGCAGAGATCTGGTAACCGGGATAACTGAATGTGGTCACTACCTCCATGGTTTCTCCTGCTATATCCCACGAATTGGTAGGTGTAGTTGCCATAATTTTCGTTTTCTTCACATTCAGCATAAGACCAGCCTTTTCACTTTCGTCTTTCACCTTCAGTAAGAGTGTTCTCAATTCTTCTTCACTTTCAGCCAACAGGATCGTATCATCCGCGTACCCGAGGTTGTTTACATTTATTCCAGCTATTTTAATTCCTGTTTCATCTAGCCTCGCATTCCTCATGACATGTTCTGCATACAGACTGAATAAGTACGGTGACAGTATGCAGCCTTGCCGGACCCCTTTCTGAATCTTTATCCATTTCGTTGTTCCATACATAGTTCTCACCGTGGCTTCTTGGTCAAAGTATAAACTCCGTATCAGATGAATGTTGTGATCTGGTATACCCATGTTTTCAAGTACGTTCCATAATTTGTTGTGATCGACGTAGTCAAAGGCTTTGGCTTTCTGGTGATTACAAGCTCTGTTTTTCTGTGTATGATGGCCGCATTTTTTGTTCGTAGCACACAATATGTACAGCGCCAACTAAAGGCCTTATTGGTGTAGGGTGCTATTGGGTACAACTATAAATCACAGTTGGTGTGTGTCTAGGGCAACCTGTGCCGTGTGACCTACATCATGACACCCTGCGAACTGTAGCCATTTTTCAGCAACACAATGGACGGCCACATGTTGCTGCACGTACACGTGTCGTCTTGGTGTCACAGGATGTCAAACTTTCGCCCCGGCCCACCAGATCACCAGATTTGATGCCGATCGAAAAAGTGTGGGGTAGGATCAAACGATGGGTGAAGAGCTATAGCCCAGTGCCAACCAGCACAGATGAACCTTGGAACCAGGTGAATACAACATGGATAGCTAAACCACAGGACGCCATTCGCTTCTTATGGGTGTCGATGCCGCCACGCATTGAACAAGTTATCAGGGCTCATGGCAGACACTGTGCCCACTAGGCAACGGGACACATGCTGAATTGAAGTGACTAAAATGTTAATCATTTCTGCAGAACATACTAATGCACATATCCTATGAATAGGAAAGTCTGTCTCTAGTAGTGCTAGGTGTTTTTATTTCTGAACATGAGTGCACTATCGACATTTCTCCACCATGTGAAGTACTTTTATGTTAATGTTACGGACATTCATGATGCATATGTTTACAATATGTATGTTTCAATGAGCACGGGATACAGATTCGAGAGCGCTTCCTGAATCGGAGAGTATTAAGCAGGTGTTGAAAAGCAGACTTCGTTAATATTTAATGGAGTCCTAGGTACCCGAAATGAAAAGTTTCCGCTGTTGAAAACGGAACTCTCGTTTACGGAATGCAACCACTTCGTCATTCAGAGATACAGACTGTCAGTGGCAACAAGAATGAAACTTTATTTCTCGCTTCACAGAAAAAGCACTACGCAGGGACGCAACACACACTACCAACAGTGCAATAGATCACAAATTTTAACTACCGTAGAAAGGCAACTTTTATTAGAATGAGATTCAACTACGACATTTTCCCAAACCCTCTGCGCAGAAATAATTTATTAGATTCACCCAAGTGCGACTGCGACAGTACTTCACTGGACGATACTGACCACATTATTTTCACTTTCTGGATGTAGCACACAGGGAAGCTTTTCTGGGTACGCTGATGAAGATTTACGCTCCCAAAGCAATTTACATCTAGTCTCACGTGTGTATTAATGGTCCACTAATATACAGTGCCTTTGCGTGACAAATATAATCGAACACTGAATTGTAACGTCATATTACTATGTATAACTAGAAGTATTTTATATTGTAATAGATGGTGCTGCACATCTGAATATTATTTGTGAAATGGAAAAGACACACATGTAATTCTACATCCGCAACGAAATTTTATTTTATTTTATTCTCTTTCTGTAGTTAACAATCAACATTATGTGGAAGGCGTCTTCCACATGGCTGCAGTTAGTGTAAGCGTTGACGGATCTATGCAGCAGTATGCGAGGCGGCCAGCATGTGATATTGTGGCTCGCGCTGTTGACAAGTGAGAAAATTAAGCGCAGATGTGACACAACAGAGACCTGAAGATATTAAAAGTGCTTACAGTGCATGTGGAGCAGTATTTTTCCTTCAATATGCTGGTAAATTTCGCAGCTGTTCCACACTGTTCATCAAAGTTCTTGTTATATAGGAAATAAATAACGCCAAAGAAATTTAAAACTAAAGATGTTACGTAAGAGATTGTGAAAAGGAATTTGATTGAGACATGTATGTACATTTCCTGCGTTGCTGTGGCTCGGTGATGAAAAGGATATTTTATCTGTATTTTATAACAGTAGGAACTGATTAATTTATTTCTGAATGGTCACCTTCCAATTGTTGTACATTTCTGTATATAGGCATCATCAAAATGAAATATGGTTACTTAGACTATTTTACGCGATCGGACCCAGAGGACAACCCGCAGCTACGGAACTCATCTTCCGCTGGATTCTGTTTGCTGCTTTTTGACACCAACAACAATTTACGCCGATCTACAGCAGGTACTAGTGTATTTCATCTGCCTACCTTTTCCTTGGTAACTGGTGATATTCTTCCGTGTGGAGTCAAATCCATGGATTTGAAAGGCCATCGCTTCCCATCCTTCCGAGCAATTTGACCGGCCCATACGAGCCGTTTCGTTATCATCAAGCCTACAATATTTGTGTTGTTGTGGATCACACCCCGCTCACAATTACATCGAATCCTCCATTTCCAGAGGATCTGATTTTGTACCACACCATAGAGCTTTCTTAAGACTTTCCATTCGAAAACATGAAGACCATTTCGGCCTTTTTTTCTGGACAATTCCAGTTTCGCAACGATACAGTGCTACAGGTTGGATCAATCTCTTGCTCAGTTGGAGTTTGAAATTCCTTGAGAGACTCTGCAATTTAAAAAGCTGACTGGTGCTAAGGTACGATTGTTTTGTGTCGTGGATCCACGTTTTGATTACTACCTCATGCGATACGTCCTGTGTAAAGATAACCCTCAGATATTTAAAATCATAAAGCCTTTTGTAGGACTGGGTACTGACTACCAGTGGCTGGAATGGGTCTGTTAAACAGGTATGAGCTCCGCTCATCAGCAGATATTCGGTTTTCCATTCACTCACCAGGAGACTGATCCGACTCGCTGCCGCCTCGACGCATCCGCATTCTTTCTGCCTTGGTTCTTACATCCTTGATCCTTTCAAATTTTTTAGAAACTAGGAGATGATCATCGACAGCTGTAGGGAAAGCAATTCATCAAAATCAAAAACCCGAGTGGTCCAGGTTGGGGGCTGGTGGTTTCCACTCCATCAAAGAAAACTCGATAATGGTGAACAGATTACAAAGAAACCTCACAATCTCATAATATAGGGTGTTCGGAAATTACCGTTACAAACTTCTACAACTTGTGAAGGGGAGCGAGTAGATAAAACTACCAACGATAACAGTCTCGCAAGTAATTAATTAGGTGTGGCTCACAACATCAGTTGTTTTACTGTTCCACTCAGTAATAGCCAAAGAAATGACTCGTGTTGACGTGATGTAGTACGCCCTCTTCCAGTTCGGATGTACTGCGTCTCCCTGAAGCATCCCGGTCACTCCTGCTCACGGTGAAGGTACCGTTTATCGAGCCGTTGCGTAATTTTGGCGAGAAGGGTATGCAATGGAGTTGAACATCGTGGAGAACGATCTCGATAAAGGCGACGAGCAGTTCTTCCGTTTATCGTGAGCTTAGCGATTCATAAGGATCACGTTGGTGCATTCTGCAAACGTGTACTCATCCTTGTTGCTCTTACACTTAAAGACACATGAATGAGACTCGAACCAAGACAGAGAGGTAGTATAGGCGTTAAACGACATCGGCCGATCTGGCGCAACCGCCAGCCACCATGACTACCCTGTTACACCTGCAGTCTGCCCGAATTTGGGACTGACAGCGAGGAAGGATGTGGAAAGGGGAAGGGGGGGGGGGGAGCCCACGCCGCAGGCCACTTCCCGCCAATACCACGCTAACCGCAGCTGCAGCGAATCCCCGAAGTTGCTGCCAAACCCTCATCCCACACCACAACACTTCTTGCTTGCAGTGGGATTCAGCTGCATCCAACTTGCTTCCCTGATCGTTGCGCCCTGCGACTTTCTGTGCGTTCGCTATTCTTTTATTTGTTGTTACTGTTGTGCATTGTTACCCTTATTAGTTGTCACCGTTATTCGATGTCACCGTTATTACTTGTCACCGTTATTCTTTGGTACTGTTATTTGTTGCTCCCGTTATTTGTTGCTACTGTTATTAGTTGTGCCCATTATTCGTCGTGTGGTACTCAAAGGTGTCAGCGGGAAACGTTCGACATCGTTCCCTTGGCCAGGAGATTGCTATAAGAGGACATTGAAGAGAAATGATCTGCACGTTACGTACCTACTGTAAGAATGAAAAATTTTTTGGTGGTCCGCTGCTCTCCATTAGCAAAATGATCTACAGAAATGCTGCTGCTCTGAATATTTACAATAACAATGTTGTGGCGATTGGGAAGGAAGTGTTCGGCAAAGACATGGAAGCTGCAGATCCACCGAAACTTAACACCTCTGGGAAAAACTTCGCAAGGATAAACAAATTACGAATATCGATACGTTTTTAGAGGTTGGATTCGTCGTCCTGCTTATGTTTATTATCGCAGGAAGGAACATCCGAGGCTCAGGAAGATAGAAGTCGCAAAGTATCAGAATATTGCCTTGTCGACAGTCTCAGACAACAGTGGTTTTCACTATGGACATTTCTGTGGCCGTAAACTGTAGACGGAGAGGGAGGATATAGGTGCATGGCGATGCCGATTTTTATGGGAGATCCGTAGCATAAATATCGAAGAAGTGGTGTGGCTTGACGGAACGTGGGTCAGGTATGGTTACGTTGTCGAACAGGGCTGGACAGACGACACAGCTGCCGGAACAATGATTATGCCTTCGGGCAAGGGGAGCAGACTTATTCTTCTTCATGCAGGCACCTCGCGAAGTTTTTCCCAAACAGTCTCTTGCTTCTTAAATCAAAGCGAACAGGTGGTCATCACGAAGAAATGAAGATTCACTAATACCAAATCTTGGTACACCGTCAACGGATATTCTGGATAATGATCCTTATCATTCTGCTGTTGTTGACCACGGCAAATCGGAAGGAGGAAATGATTTTTGGCTTCTGTGTCATAACGCCGATTTAAGTAATGACCTAAAAAAGAGCAGAGTATGGAAGAAATATATCTCTATAAGCTACAGTTCCCCCTATACGAGATCGGCGAACTGGCAAAAACAACATCGGCATACAGTCGTTATGCAGCCACCTTACAACTGCCGTTTCAAACCAATAGAATTAATACGAGCCCAAATTAAAGGTTACGTTACCAGTAATATTAATAAATTTGTCCTCTCTACAGTCGAAGCCCTCTCAAGACATGCTGTCAGGAACGTTACCGCTGAAGATTGGAAGAAAGCCGTCCAACATATGCAGAGCATCGAGGAAAGAGATTGGCAGAATGAAACTGTTTTGGAAAATTAAGTGGATGAGACGATAGAGTCGTTAAATGAGAACAGTGGTTGTGACAGTGAGAGTGACACTTCAAGAACCCGTCGTAACAACGGGAACGTCATCAGTAGAGTTTCTCCTTTGTCCCCGTAGAAATGGAGTATAGGCGGATCCAGCTACATGTGTGGTATCCGTAGTTTACACGGATACGAAAACGATATCGTCATAAGTTTTGATATTTTAATAAGAAGGTTTTAATAACAACTAATTACAAAGGAAGTTCGTATCAGGAATTTAGTTTGTATAACACAAAATAAATATTACGTTTACAAAATAGCTGCTGTAAAACAGAGTCACTGTTATTTGTATCGCTTTTGCTCTTTCTAAATAATAGAGACTGACCTATTTAAGATAAGTATTGCTACCGTGACAAACACGCTTAATTCTATTATTTGTTGTGTTAGAATTAAGCAGGTGGATCAGAAAAATAAATAACAATTTCATTACAAATCTACAGCGATCTGTTTGTCGTGCCCGCGTTCCCGATTCGTAGTTGACGAGGGAGTGGACCAGCGTGAGTAATATTCAACGCACATTTTCTCGCATTAGAGACGTCCGACAGAGTTCTGGTTTCTAACCTGAGAAAGTATGATGGATTCTCAAGATTTCATTCCCATAATGTATTCGATTAACTTCAATGACAAAAAAGTTTCTCACATGCCGAAAATTCGGTAACGTGAGAAAATGCACTTTCATAAAGTGTCCTTACATCGGACCAATAATCTGTTGCCGCGGATGAAACTAAAATGAGAACGTAGTGTAACTCTTCCAGAACAAATTGATCCAACTTCCATACATATAAAGTGAATAATTTGCCGGTCTGCATGAGTTGAATGAAATGTAAGATTAGGCGTGTGTTCCGTGCGGGACGTGGCAACTGTGTTCCGCTTCTCCGTGTGCTTCTGCCGAAGAGTCAATCCTAAATTAATTTTGTACAGACTACAGTAAATATGTTCCCAAACAGATGTAGCACGGAAACGGTCCGTTCACGGGAATGGGTTCCTATTCAAAATGTTATGTGCTCACTCCCCTTCAGAATTTTGTAACGGGAATCTACGAACTCACTGTATAAAGTGAACGTCAATTTCGGGAAAAGACAATATGATTTCAAACGTGGTATACACGTAGTTCATATAAAACAGGTGCCTCACACAATGTAATCAAAGAGATGAAAATATTTAGGATAAACTTGGTTGCTTCACAGTAAGTTCACTTGTATCCTTGTTATAAACTTGCGTCCAAAATTAAAGCAACAAACCGAAATCTTGCAAAGTTGCGTTTATTTTGTCGCAAAGTAGTCTAAGCAGGTGATGGTAAAATAGAAACAATGTAAACAATTCAGAAGGTTAGACAAGAAAGTTCTTCATTTTTTCCTACGTTATTGATTTACACACACATTCTGAGAACTGATTAATGTGTAAAGTATGGGGTTTCTCGCATGAACCATGGACCATGCCGTTGGTGCGGGGGGGTGGGGGGGGTTGGGGGGGGTGGGGGGGGGGGCTTGTGTGCCTCAGAGATACAGAGAGCCGCACCATAGGTGCAACCACAACGGAGAGGTATCTGTTGAGAGGCCAGACAAACGTGTGGTTCCTAAAGAGCGGCAGCAGCCTTTTCAGCAGTTGCGGGGGCAACAGTTTGGATCATTGACTGATCTGGCCCTGTAACATCAACAAAAACGGCCTTGCTGTGCTGGTAATGCGAACGGCTGAAAGAAAGGAGAAACTACAGCCGTAATTCCTCCCGAGGGCATGTAGTTTACTGTTTGGGTAAATGATGATAGCGTCCTCTTGGGTAAATTATTCAGGAGGTAAATTAGTAACCCATTCGGATCTCCGGGCTGGGACTACTAATGAGATCCTCTTTATCAGGAGAAAGAAAACTGGCTTTCTACGGATCTGAGCGTGGAATGTCAGGCAGGTAGGTTAGAAAATTTAAGAAGGAAAATGGGTAGGTTAAAGCTACATATAGTGGTAATAAGCGAACTTCAATGGCAGGAGGAACAAGACCTCTGGTCACGGGAATAGACGGTTATAAATACAAAATCAAATACGGATAACGCAGGAATAGGTTCAATAATAAATAACCGAACGGTGTGGCCGAGCGGTTCTAGGCCCTTCAGTCCGGAACTGCGCGACCGCTACGGTCGCAGGTTCGAATCCTGCCTCGGGCATGGATGTGTGTGATGTCCTTAGGTTAGTTAGGTTTAAGTAGTTCTAAGTTCTAGGGGACTGACGACCTCAGACGTTAAGCCCCATAGTGCTCAGAGCCATTTGAACTAATAATAAACAAAAAGCAGCAGCGCGGTTAAGTTACTACGAACAGCATAGTGAAAGCATTATTGTATCGTAGATAGACACGAAGCCCACGTCTACCACAGTAGTACAAGTTTATATGCCAACAAGCTCCACAGATGACGAAGAGATTGGAGAAATGTATGATGAGATAAAGGAAATTATTCAGATAGTGAAGGGAGACGAAATTTAATAGTCATTGTAGAGTGAAATTCGATAATAGGAAAAGGAAGAGAAAGAAAATTAGTAGGTGAATATGAATTGGGGGTAAGAAATGAAAGCCGCCTGGGGGAATTTTGCACACGGCATAACTTGATCATAGCTAACACTTGGCTTAATAATCATGAATGAATGCTATACACGTGAAAGAGGCCTGGAGACATTGGAAGGTTTCAGATAGATTATGTAAGGGTAAGACAGAGATTTAGGAGCCAGGTTTTTGCTGTAAGACATTTCCAGGGGCAGATACGGACTCTGACCACAATCTATTGGTTATGAACTGTAGATTAAAACTGATGAAAGATAGTAGAAATTTAAGGAGATGGGACCCGGCTAAACTGAAAGAACAAGAGGCTGTAGAGGGTTTCAGAGAGAGCGTTAGGAAACGATTGACAAGAACGGGGGAAAGAAGTACAGTAGAAGAAGAATGGGTGGATTTGAGAAATGAAATAGTGAAGGCAGCAGAGGTTCAAATAGGTAAAATAACGTGGGCTGGTAGAAATCCTTATGTAACAGAAGATACATTGAATTTAATTACTGAAAGGAAAAAATATAAAAACGCGGCAAATGAAGCAAAGCAAAAAGGAATATGAACGTCTCAAAAATTAGATCGACAGGAAGTGCAAAATAGCTAAGCAGGGATGGATCGAGAACAAATGTAAGGATGTAGAGGCATATCTCACTAGGAGTAAGATAGACACTGCCTACAGGAAAATTAAAGAGACCTTTGGAGAAAAGAGAAACACTTGTATGAATATCAAGATCTTAGATGGAAAAGCAGTTCTAAGCAAAGAAGGGAAGGCAGAAAGTGGAAGGAGAATATAGAGGGCCTATACAAGGGCAATGTACTTGAGGGCAATATTATGTAAATTGAAGAGGACATAAATGCAGATGAAATTGGAGATATGATACTGCATGAAGAGTTTGACAAGGCACTGAAAGACCTAAGTCGAAATAAGTACCCGGGAGTAGACAACATTCCATTAGAACTACTGACAGCCTTGGGAGAGCCAGCCCTAACAAAACTCTACCATATAGTGAGCAAGATATATGAGACAGGCCAAATACCCTCAGACTTCTAGAAGAATATAATATTTTCTATCCCAAAGAAAGCAAGAGTTTACAGACGTGAAAATTACCGAACTATTAGTTTAATAAGACACGGCTGCAAAATACTAACACGGATTCTTTACAAACGAATAAAAAGACTGGTAGAAGCCGACCTCGGGGAAGATCAATTTGCATTCCGTAGAAATTTTGGAACACGTGAGTAAATACTGACCCTGTGACTTATCATAGAAGATAGATTAAGGATTGTCAAACCTACGTTTCTAGCATTTGTAGACTTAAGGAAAGCTTTTAACAAAGTTGACTGAAATACTCTCTTTCATATTCTTAAGGTGGCAGGTGTCAAATACAGGGAACGAAAGGATATTTACAATTTGTACAGAAACTAGATGGCAGTTATAAGAGTCGAGGGGCAGAAAGGGAAGCAGTGGTTGAGAACAGTTTGACAGGCTTGTAGCCTATCTCCGATGTTATCCCATCTGTATGTTGGACAAGTAGTAAAGGAAACAAAAGAAAAATTAGAAGTAGGAATTAAAATCGATGGAGAAGAAATAAAAACTTTGAGGTTTGCAGACGACATTGTAATTCTGTCAGAGACTGCAAAGGATCTGTAAGAGCAGCTGAAGGGAATGAACAGTGTCTTGAAAGGAGGATATAAGATAAACATCAACAAAAGTGAAACGAGGATAACGGAATGTAGTCGAATTAAATCGGGTGATCCTCAGGGAATTAGATTATGAAATGAGACAGTTAAAGTAGTAGATGAGTTTTGCAGTTTGAGGACCAAATAACTGATGACGGTCGAAGTAGAGAGGATGGAAAATGTATACTGTCAATGGCAAGGAAAGCGTTTCTAGAGAAGAGTGTAACCTCCCCACGGAAAATTTAGAAAAGACAATACTTAATGGAAATGGAGCCAAGTGTAACCTTCCCGCAAAAATATTAATGACAATGACAATTAAACAAAAATTAGCAATCTGACGCAAGTATAAGTTCGCATAAAATAATGAAACATGATCCCATGACAATGGAACTACAGTGACAATCAAAACTCAGCTTAACCGAAATGTCGGTCTTTGGCCCTGTGCAAAAATCAGAATTAATTTCTTACCTTAATATAACTGCATGTCAAAATTCTGCTCTTATTCTGCGGCACAGCTTGCAGCAGATGTATCCCAATAACTAAATTTTTTGAAGTTAATTGAATTTTTTTGTTTAAAGGAAATGGAAGGAAATCGAATGATTCTTTGTTAAAAAATTGCTTTTAAATCAAAATTATTATTGGGGCGATTCTTCAAAGTTCATTACATTTAATTTACATTACTAGCTGAGCGCGATGCTGCTTAATAATATACCTTGTCCTGAATCTCGACCATTGCGGTGCCGACGCCCGCCGACTGCTCTGCGCTACCACTACTGACAGACTCCCGCTCGCTACCTCACTCGGCTACTACTTCCAACAGACTACTGTACTGCACTGCGCTTCGAGCGCAACTGCTCTGGTCAGAGATTCTACAATGCCTCATCATCGCTGCCAACGAGTACATACGCCTTTCATAACCCTCCACTGGGGGGCAAAAAATTTGGCAGCGATGGTGAGTCATTTGGCTTGCCATCGTAACAAATTTTTCTTTTAATTAATTAACATTTACAAAATATTTGGATGTAATACATGAATTAAATGTTGTGCGCATGCAACGATTACAAAACATTACAGACAAGACAAAATATAAGTACAATGAGTAGAGAGCGTATCAGCAAATCAGAAAAATGTATATACAAATTATTTGACAAATAACAAAGTGCACACGCACTGTAAGATTCTATAGCATTTTTTTTTTTTTGAACAAAATCATGTTGACAAGGGACATGAGTGCACATGCACTGCAGTGGAGAACATATCAGCAAAAGACGAAATGTATATACAATGAGTAACAAATGACATAAATCATAAAAAGTATACAGAATGAACACAAATCATATCGAAAATTGAGAAGAGTGCACAGGCACTGGAGTTCAGTTGAAAACATATTCACATAAGTGCACATGCACTGAAAACTTTTGAACATTTTTATAACAAATAAACGCAAGGGTAGAAAAATCATCAAATCACAAAAAGTATATACAATATATATGACAAGAGTGCACACATACTGCACTTCAGAACAAATCGAAAAATGTCTTTAGTATTTTCACTATAAATATACATAATGGCAAAAAATCATGTCGACAAGTGACACAAGTGTACTCGCACTGGAGTTCAACAAATCGAAAAGAAATGTATAGGTCATGAACATAAATGATGTTAGCTAAAATGATTTTCACTATTAGGATAGGAAAGGAAAGGATTGCATCATGGTTGTAGCACTTTAGTTTGCACACAGCTGCACTGAAAGTCCATATCTTTCCACAGAATCACAACACTAAGTGATACAATCTGCAGTTCCGTTCCCAGAAGTATTTATCAGCGTATTAAAACACTGAAACGTCGTAGTAATATTCCATGCTATCATTTGGCATTATACCAGGTACACCAAACAGTGGGACCATAATAACGTCTTCATCGCTTACGGTGGTGGACAGCATGTCGTGTCAACACCACACTCTTAAGAGGCACACCAACGTAGAATTAGTGCAAAAACCAAATATAGTGCTCCATGATAATGAGGATGGACAAGACAAATGGATGTTACAATATTTTCAGGTAGTTAGGTCAGAAGGTGAAGGACATTAACTAACACACAAGTCTTGAGTAGTGATTACATAAGTAGTTTGCGGCATCCATACTCTAGTTATTGAACATTTCTGTACCATGTATTTTAATATTACAGAATAATGTTCATAAAATTAAATTTGCCATAATGGGTAGTCGTATTACAATAAACAGCGGCAATCTTTGTTCAGTTACACAATTACAATCATAGCATTAATAATCATGGGCATAATAAGTAGGCTCATTACAATAGACAGTGGCAATTTTTAGCCAGTTACACAATTACAATCATAGCATTAATAATCATGGGCATAATAAATAGTCTCATTACAATAGACAGTGGCAATTACTAGCCAGTTATAAAATTACAATCATAGCATTAATAATCATGGGCATAATAAGTAGTCTCATTATAATAGACAGTGGTAATTCTTAGCCAGTTACACAATTACAATCATAGCATTAATAATCATGGGCATAATAAGTAGTCTCATTACAATAGACAGTGGCAATTACTAGCCAGTTATAAAATTACAATCATAGCATTAATAATCATGGGCATAATAAGTAGTCTCATTACAATAGACAGTGGCAGTTATTAACCGGTTACAAAGTATTATTATTCAGATAATTAAGAAGTCATTATTAAAGTGACATACTATTCAGAGCTGATCAGTATTATTCAGAATTGTCATAAACTAGTGACATTATATGAGACTGGTAATACATTTTGTTTTTGTGCTAGCAATGCATTGTTTTGGGTAATTATAAGGGAAAGCAAGAAGAAATAAGAGAAAAAATTGCTTCTGGGTTGTTCCTATAAATGAAAAATGTGTAACGTCATTCGTCATGAGTCAGCTGTAGCAAGGTTATCACTTTATAAATGATAGACACAAATGGGTAAAAAAAAAGTAAGTACTAGAACAGGTATAATAGGTAACAAGTTTAGTAAGTATCATAAAAAGCTTCTCCTGAAAAAAAATACAAAATGAATTATTGAGCTGAAAGAAGAAACGCAGACTATGCTGAAAAGTAGTGAACTTCGAATTAACAGGTAGTGAAATGTGTATAAAAAATGTGTTCCATAGCTGTCCTTTCCAAAACTTTCAGTCATCCTACTATGCAATATAACACCTGCTGTCAAAGCAAACTGCAACAAATACTTAAATAACTACATAGCATAAATTCATAACTTCAACATTATCCTCATCTGTAAAGAAAAAAACTTCATTATCCATATTATCATAACTTCATTATTATCATCACCTGTAAAGAAAAAACTTCATTATTCATAGTAGCATATTCTTCATCATTATTCTTCATCAGCATTCATTATCATCTGCAAAAATCACTTCATTATTCATCACACAACTATTCCTTATCTCTAGCATATTTCATCACTAAAACTAAGATGTGTAGTTCTGTCTGACAGCTTGCATCAATCGCCTTGTATTCTGAAAGAAAAAATTAGTTAAGACTGCTATTCTGCGATGTGTATAGTATATTCTTGTTAATGCTTGTTAATTCTGATCCATTTACTCGTCCTCATAAGGTTTTGTATCTTCTGTCATCTATTCCGTAGGTGAAATTCCCATTTCTGTTTAATTTATTTCCTTTACGCATCATTTCTTTCTGAAATTGATGAACAAAGATTAATGTCTTGCATTTAAACCATATACCCATTAGATAATGGCTGGTTAATGGTGACACAATTAAGCATACAGCATAACATGACAGAAAAACGTAATATGTCAAAAGCATAGACAGTGTTCAAAGGCAAAAAGTGTACAGAGAATATCATAATGCAGCAGCAAAAAAAGAAAAATGTAAAACAGTCACGATGTTGAGATATCATAGGGCAAAATGTCAAAGTCAACTGGTGTGTGTTATACCTTAACTCGTTCACAGTGCATACAAACAAAACTTGAAAACAATCGTACACACAAAAAAATGAAAAATGTCCACAGTCTGATGTGTAACGACAAGAAAAGCGACCTGTTAACCTTACCTTGCCGGGCACTTGCCAAGAAAAAATACGATAATCATCATCAGTAATTAGTCATATAATTATAATTGCATAAGTGGTCATAAAAAAGTGTAAGTTCATCTGGAAAATATGCACGGTCTGATGTGTAACGACAAGAAGAGCGACCTGCTAACCTTACCTTGCCGGGCACTTGCCAAGAAAAAATACGATAATCATCAATAATTGTTCACATAAATATCTGGAAAATGTATTACAGTGTGATAAATCATAAAGTATGTTCATTCAATAAACGGTTTAACATTGGAGATATGGTGATTGCCTTTCGATTTTCTGGTTCTCAAAGTTTCGACGTGTACAACATTGGGGTGAGGAATACTGCGAATCCGATATGGACCTGCGTACAGAAGTTCAAATTTACTGCACTTACCTTTTAATTTGCTGGATAAATAGTGTGTACGTACTAATATCTTCTGTCCAATGTGAAAGTCTCGGCGTCTACAAACCTGTTTTTGCTGTCTTCTCCGGCGCTCTGCGGCACGTTTGATGTTGTTCAGCGCAATGTCAATTATTTCTTGGTGTCGTAGTCGACGAGATGTAGGAAAGGTTACTAATTCTTTAATTTTGTTTGGTGGTTCAACGTTTTTCAGTATTACAGACGGAGATAGCATAGTGGATTCATTTGGAATGGAATTAATTACATCTTGGAATGAGTGTATGTGTGTGTCCCAATTAACATGTCTTTTGTGGCAGTATATTCTACACAGTTTACCAATTTCCTTCATTATTCGTTCACAAGGGTTCGAAGAAGCGTGGTACTTGGATATATAAATCGGAGAAATGTTTCTAGCTCGTAACATGCGTGTCCATATAGCAGAACGAAATTGTGATCCATTGTCAGAAATTACTTTCATCACATGCCCTACATGAAATAGAAAATGTTTTACAAATGCTTTCGAAACAGTTTGGGCAGTAGCTTTACGTAACGGAGTGAAAGTAACAAATTTTGAAGTGAGTTCAACAGCGACAAAGATGTAGCAAAAACCTCTATTAGTTCTCGGAATTGGACCAAAAATGTCTACTGCAGCCATATGTCTTAATTTAACAGGTATAATCGGATATAATGGAGGAATGTGTGAAGTGGTGTCTGATTTAGCTTTCTGGCAAATTTTACATGACGCTAAAACTCGTCGTATACGTTTTTCCATATTTGTAAAATAACAGTTCTGTCTCAGTATAAGAAAACATTTTCTCGCTCCGTAATGTGCATAACTTAAATGAGTGTACCAGATTAATTTGTTAACAAGTTCGTCAGGAATGCATAATAACCAATTGTTGCTGTCTGGATGAGAGCGGCGAAACAGAATGTCATTGCGTACAGTGTAGTGGTTCCTAACCGTAACATTATTCTTATCGTGCCAAAGGTGTTTAATTTCTTTCCACACATTGTCTTTACTTTGCTCTTTTGCTATGTCCTGTAATGACGACGAAATAAAATTTTCAAATGCTACTTGCTGAATGTACATAACGCTGAAATTTGCTTTGCAGAAGTTGGTTGCTACGTCTTTCTGATTGTTGCTGAGAGAACGGGATAATGCGTCTGCTATAACATTTTGTGTGCCGGGAATGTGAACAATCGTAAAATTAAATTCCTGCAAATAAAGTTTCCATCTACTTAACCTGTCGTGAGTGAATTTAACCGAAAGTAAGAATTGAATAGCTCTGTGATCTGTGTAAACGGTCGTGTGTCTGCCATAAAGAAAATGCCGAAATCTCGTAAAAGCCCATACAACACATAATGTTTCTAGTTCAGTAACGGAATAATTTCGTTCAGCAGGTGACAAAATGCGGCTTGCAAATGCGATGTTTTTAATTACTGTTGAGCCATCTTCTTCAATTTCCTGGAAAATATGTACGCCTAAAGCTGTGTTAGAACTGTCGGTGGCAATAGAAAAATTTCGAGTAAGATCTGGGTGCGATAAAAGTGGAGCATTCAACAAAGCATGTTTCAGGTTCACGAATTCAGAATGTGCTTGCTTATCCCAAGACCAAATAGTATTTTTACCTGTTAATTGGCATAATCTAGGCGTGTCTAAAGCAGAGTGATGAATAAATTTGCGAAAAAAGTTAATTAAGCCCAAAAAACTGCGTAATTGTTTCTTCGTTGTAGGAACAGTAATGTCACGTAAAGCTTGAAGTTTTTCTGGATCAGGCGCGATGCCTTCTGCTGAAATTACGTGTCCAAGAAATTTTATAGAAGTTTTGCCAAAATGCGATTTACTGAGATTAATTGTAAGTCCTTGTGCATGAAAGGTTTGCAACAGTTGTTCTAAAATCAGATTGTGTTCAGTCCAGTTAGCTTCTGCGATAAGAATGTCATCTATGTACGTCGTGATTCTGTCTTTAAGTTCTGTCGGAAGTATTGTGTTCAAACCGCGAATAAAAGCTGCAGAAGAAATAGTTAAGCCGAATGGTAATTTGCAAAATTGATAACAGTCACCAAAACAGAGAAAAGCTGTATATTTTCTGCAATTTGGATGAAGTTGAATTTGCCAAAATCCCGATTTCAGATCTAATGTGGAATAAATAGCAGTACCGTGAAATTTCTGTAGTAGTTCTTCTAATGTCTGTGGTCGATCTGTTTCATTAATAATAATGTCATTAATGTGACGTGAATCAAGTACAAGGCGAAGTGAGCCATCTTTTTTTCTTAACAATATGTAGCGGGTTTATGTACGGACTAACTGCTGGTTCAATAATTCCTTGATCGAGCATATCCTGCAATTCTTTTTTAACTTGTTCTCTATGAATATACGGAATAGGATAATGCTTTGCTTTAAATGTGTCGTGCTGTTTGACTTGAAATTCATACATAAAACCGGACATAGTACCAGGAATGTTGTCGAAAACTGGAGCTTGCTGTAAAAGAATTTTATGTAATTGCGTTCGTTCGTCGTCTGTATTTGCACTGCTTTGTTTAACCTTATCGGAAATCATCTGCATTACGTCGTAGTCAGCTTCGTCTGGAGTATTATAGTTATGTACGTACGTGTCTGTGAACAATGCGCGCTTACAGTCTATGTTACGTGTTGCGGAAATGACCTCTGTGCGGTTAATTGTTTGTTCTTTTGCTGATAGTGAATGCTGAAATTCTAAAGCCAATTGCACATTTTCGTCCTTCAACATTAAATAGGAATTTTGAAAATCAACCACTGCGTCGTGTTGTACCAGAAAGTTCATGCCTAAAATAACGTCTGTTGTCAACAAGGGAACAATCCAAAAATTTGAATGAAAAGTATGACCTCCAATACAAAATGACAAATGTGTCTGTAATTTAACGTCTACACCTTTACTTGACACTGCTCCTTTCACTTTGGTTTTGCCTAAAGGTAATGTGGGATAGGTATTCTCTTTGTTGCACTCATTAAAAGTTTCCTCATTTATTACTGACATAGGTGATCCGGAATCGATTACTGCTGAAAATTTCGATGAACCAATTTTAATTTCGATGACAGGATGTGAAATGGTTTTCTGAACAACTGGTCTTTCCTGTAAAAGAGTGTCTCGAATGTCGTCGAAAGTAATAACATTTTCGTGAACAACATTTTGCGTATCAGAAGTAGTGCTTGTGTTATTGGAAGATGCGTCCTGTACAGTATCTAGTCAGATTCTATCTGACGTGTTATTATTATCAGGAGGATGTTGTGGCATTTGTACAATTTGAACAGTTCTATTACTTCTTCCAGACGCATTACGCTCTGGATGATACCTACTGTCGGGTTCATTCATGAGAATAGGTTCTTGTGGACAATTTTGCTGTTGGTATGACCGACTGTTATTAAACGTACGCTGATAATTGTGCTCATCATTTTTACGTCTGTCGTGATACTCATTCCTATACGGTGCATTGCGATAGGAATTGAAATACTGTCTTCTCTGTACGTAGCTATTTCCTTCCTGCCGTGCGTTACTATTTGTTGTATCAGGGACTACACGTGCACGCGGCGAAACATTAAAGCCTGGTTGACCTTGTGCATTCCATTGTTGGTTAGGTATGCTAACCAGCTGACTTTCATGTTGTTGTGGCGGAAAACGTCTATTGTTACCAAAATGTGGTTCCTGTTGCTCATAATTTTGACTATATTGATAATGAGAATTTTGCCTGTTATTAAAGTTTCGGTGGTTGTCATTCCTAAAGCGTCTGTTACTTTTCCTATTGAAATTACATGTCTGATCATAATTACTGTAAGCCTGCTGACCCTGGTTGTTATATGAAAAATTTTTGTTTACAAAGGAATAATCAGATTGCTGCACTTCTAAAAGCTGCAATAGATCCCTGAATGCCGAAATGTTTTCCTTTTGTTGACCTGTTAGAAGTGACACTCTTAATGATCGTGGCAATTTAGAGATACATAATTGAATAAGTGCAGATTCACTATAGGGTTCACTTAGGTACTGGTTCTGTTGCACCATGTGCTCAAAAAATTGCGTCACACTCGGAAAATTTGAGTTCTCATAATTCGGTAAACTAATTAACTGATCTTTAATTCCGCGCTGTGTCGTCTTTGACCAATACGCAGATAGAAACGCATTCTGAAACTCTTCCACTGAATAACATTGCCTCGCGATCGGCCTCATACGAGTTGCCGGTTCGCCTTCCAAAAAGCTGCAAATAAATTCAAGTTTATGCGTTACAGGCCAAGTCGGTGGAAAAGCAAAGCTAAATTGTTGTATCCAATCTAGCGGGTGAATCTGTGTTCTGTCGTTTTTAAACACTTTAAACTTTCTCACTGACAGAAAATGTTTGTAATCGAAATTATCGTCTCTATGTGATGGAACAGGTTCAGGATTGTAAGAGAATCTATTGAACTGTGGTTGTTCGGAATCTAAGTCCCGTACTCTCTGTAGATTACCCAAATTACACGCGCTGCGTGAGTCTGGCAAATGTTCGAAAAGTGGCGTCTGCTGTGATGTGTTATTAACTGAAATGTTTTTCATCTGTGTTACCTCCTGCTGTAAACTTGACAATTTTCTACGCAAGGTGTTATTAGACGAATCGATCTCATTAATTGTCTGCTGTAAATTTTGAAATTCAGGTGTTTGATTAAATGAAACCGGTGAAGTATCGTCTGATTTATTGTCATTAGTACTTTCGATCACATCAATACGACTGGCCAATTCATCACATTTTTCAGTCAGTATTTTTACCTGATCATCGGTTTTAGTGTCAGTGGCATTAATCTGGTTTTGCAATTTACGTGTAGTTTCGTTCAGTTTTCTAACGTCAGCTTTGACGACATCGGAATCCTGTGTTAGTTCTAATTGTTCGAGTCTATCGGTCACTGTTTGAAAATCGGTTGTGTATGTGTCTGTTTTTGATTTAAGATCAGAAATTTCGTCACGTAATTCTGTGTTTGACTGTTCAATAGTATTAATTTTGTCCGAAACTGTGGCAATATTATTGTCTACGTATGTTTTTGCCTTCGCAAACATTTTACGTTTGTCTTCCTGTCTCTGAACAGTGATTGTTTCCATTACTTGACGTTTTACTTTATTTTGATCATCAATAAATTTGCGGAAACGCGTATCACTGTTTTGTATATGGAGACTAAGACGTTCGTTAATTTGTGTGTTCTGTTGGTCGAATTTCGCGTCAATCTTTTCATCCATTGTGCGCGAAAGTTCTGCTGTCACTGCTTTAAATTCGTCGCGTAATTGTGTAGCTTTTTCAGAGCATTGTTTAGCGACTGTACTGATTTCCGCTCTAAGTGTTTCTGTTGCAGCTGTTTGCAATTCCCTTAATTCCTGAGCAACAGACTTAATTTCTTCGCTACTTTTTTTTGAACAAGCCTCGATTTCCTCGCGTAACTGTTCCTTAGTGTCATGACACTGCGCGGCAACGGCTCTAATTTGTTCACTAAGCTGTCTGGAATTTTCGTCTAATTTTTCATTAAGAGTGTCTTGTTTTTCACTCTGTTGTCTGACCTGTTCACTAAGTTTGTCTTGTTTTTCACTCTGTTGTCTGACCTGTTCACTAAGTTTGACTTGTTTTTCATTAAACTGTTTGTTCTGTTCACTAAGTTGTCTGAAATTTTGTTGCAAAAATGCCATAATTGGATCCGATAAAAAATTAGCATTTCTGCTCTCTGTGTTAATCAATGCTGGATCTGGAATTGTCTCATTTTGTGTAACCATTTGGTTATTCTGAGATTCACAAAAAGGTTTGTCAGTCGGATGTGTACTGTCAGACATTATTTCGGAATTAAATAAATCCGGCGTACTTTGTGTACACTGCCCATTTTCATTAGACAAATTTGTCTGTTCGTTACTTGAATTTTCCAAACCGGGTGTGTTAACCTGGGCAGCGCTCATTACAACAGAGCGTCCCTCGTCATCGATTGTCGTCAAATTAACAGAGGAGACAATTGAGTTCTCTTGTTCATCATTAGGGTAAAAGTCGTCATTCGCGATTGGAACGCACTGACTGTTAGTGAACACAGCATTGTCATCATTACACTGCGTGTCACTAGTACTATTGGTCACGTTGTTTAACTCGGTAATTTCGTTCATAATGCCTCGCGATACACTATTCACTGTCTTTCGCGGCATTTTCACAATAGACACAAATATTCACAAAAGAAATAAGCACAATACAAAAGCAACACACAAATACAACAGAGCAACGAATCGCCGATGATCTGAGGAAAGAAAGTCACAAATTAGTAAAAGCGTTGCGCCAAATTAAAATTATATTTAAGCAAATAAGAGCAGATATCTGACTGTTTTTCAAAAGATTCTCACGAAATACGATCCTGGACTGGGTGTCGCCAAGTGTAACCTCCCCACGGAAAATTTAGAAAAGACAATACTTAATGGAAATGGAGCCAAGTGTAACCTTCCCGCAAAAATATTAATGACAATGACAATTAAACAAAAATTAGCAATCTGACGCAAGTATAAGTTCGCATAAAATAATGAAACATGATCCCATGACAATGGAACTACAGTGACAATCAAAACTCAGCTTAACCGAAATGTCGGTCTTTGGCCCTGTGCAAAAATCAGAATTAATTTCTTACCTTAATATAACTGCATGTCAAAATTCTGCTCTTATTCTGCGGCACAGCTTGCAGCAGATGTATCCCAATAACTAAATTTTTTGAAGTTAATTGAATTTTTTTGTTTAAAGGAAATGGAAGGAAATCGAATGATTCTTTGTTAAAAAATTGCTTTTAAATCAAAATTATTATTGGGGCGATTCTTCAAAGTTCATTACATTTAATTTACATTACTAGCTGAGCGCGATGCTGCTTAATAATATACCTTGTCCTGAATCTCGACCATTGCGGTGCCGACGCCCGCCGACTGCTCTGCGCTACCACTACTGACAGACTCCCGCTCGCTACCTCACTCGGCTACTACTTCCAACAGACTACTGTACTGCACTGCGCTTCGAGCGCAACTGCTCTGGTCAGAGATTGTACAGTGCCTCATCATCGCTGCCAACGAGTACATACGCCTTTCAAGAGGAATTTGTTAACATCGAGTATAGATTTAAATGTTAGGAAGTCTTTTCTGGAAGGATTTGTATGGAGTGTAGCCATGTATGGAAGTGAAACATGGACGGTAAATAGGTTAGGCAAGAAGAGAATAGAAGCCTTCGATATGTGGTGCTGCAGAAGAATGCTGAAGATTATATAGGTATATCTTGTAACTAATTAGAAGGTACTGAATAGAACTGGGGAGAAGAGGAACCTGTGGCACGGTTAGAAGGGATCGTTTGGTAGCACACGTTCTGAAGCACCAAGGGATCATCAATTTAGTGTTGGAGGGAAGCGTGTACGGTAAAAATCTTAAAGGGAGACCAAGGCAATACATAAAACAGATACAGAAGGATGTAGGTTGCAGTAGTTACTCGGAGGTGACGAAGCTTGCACAGGATAGAGTAGCATGGGGAGCTGCTTCAGACCAGTCCCTGGACTGAAGACCACAACAACAAAAAATGGTTCAAATGGCTCTGAGCACTATGGGACTTAACATATGTGGTCATCAGTCCCCTAGAACTTAGAACTACTTAAACCTAACTAACCTAAGGACATCACACATGTCCATGCCCGAGACAGGATTCGAACCTGCGACCGTAGCGGTCACGCAGTTCCAGACTGTAGCGCCTAGAACCGCACTGCCACACCGGCCGGCACAACAACAACAATATGGAGTGTGATCACCTCTGGCAGCAATACAGGATGACAACTTGTGAAAATTCTGTAACAGTATGATGCAGGCTATATTTCCTCTATGTTTTCTCTCATCAGGTAAAAAGAAATCTCTTCTAATCAGCTTAGTATCTGTTGCGTTCTGTATCACAGGACTAGAATATTAAACTCATTTTTGGCTCATTATGGAGTGCTACGCTCTCATTTCTGTCACAGTATGTTTCCTCACATTCGAACTTCCTTGAAGCATCCGAATGTTTCATCACATACAAAGTCCCTTAAGGTAACAGAACATGTGTAGGTTGAAGATTGAAATCTCGTTAAAAGATTACTGCTCCAACTCCCGAATCATATCCCTTGTACTGTAGCCTTTGCTCCCTCCTGCCCAGCGGCACATCATTGATATCAAGTTGATAGGCTAATTAATTAAATTGATCATGAGAGTCACTTTCCATGGCTAGTATTTTTTTTTTCAGCAGACAGGTTACATTTGCCAGGTAGCTCAGAATCCCTGGAGGAAGGACAATGTTCTTTTCAAGAGACACTATTGAGAATAGGCATTTGAAGGTGACGGCAGAAGGACTCTACACCGCCAGTATACATTTCGCACAAGGGTAACAAAATTAGCTCTCATAAATAGGCAGGCAGTCTTTTTCCCTCACTCTACTTGCTAGCAGGAAAGAGAATGATTACTTGTGGTACAGTGTACCCACTCCCAAACACCATGTGATGGCTTGCGAAGTAAGCATATAGATGTAAATTTAAGTTTAGTCTACCTATTATGATGTCACTGCATCCACTTATAGGCACACAAAACTGATGGAAGAATGTTGTCTTATATTTATTGAGAGATTTATCTATGATGGAACATCTTCTGCTGATTTTCTCTGTAAAATTCTTCGTATTAGCTCCTGCATTTGTAATTGCAGTCACTTCGTGAGATGGATGTGAGAGCTTATAATATGTTTGCCCACAACACTTAGAAGAAGTTGTATAGAGCTCATCTCTCAACTTCCCTTAAGCCACAGTACCACTTACCTGCTGTATTCTCACGAATCTTCCAGTATTCGATGTACATTTTTTGAGTCCACATTATTTCCACGTGTAAGGAAGGTCCCCCGCCAAGTCTCAGACCCATGCTAATTCTCTCGAAGTCCCACATCGTTTTGACAGCACTGTTTCACTGTTTAGAAGGCTGTCTAGTCCTCCATCAGTCACAGATTTGGTAGAAGGCTGTCACAAAGAGAAAAATAGAACACTAAGGTACAGAAGAAAATACACAACCATGCAGAGTATATGCAAAGTGCACAAAGAACTTAAGGGGCTCCGGAAAGGCTCAAAATCATGAAAAGTTCAATTTTTACTTTTTTGCGTTTTCTGAATCTGCAGACTATTACCTTTCAATAGATATATAATTTATTCAATTCCGAAGACTACAACTATTTTTAAATTTTTTTTTGAAATTTGTTCTACATGGGCGACCCACTGTGGCGCTGTTAAACTGCTGTCAAATGGTGTTATTATTAACGTCCGTGTTCATCAGGTACATTTTAGTGATATGAGATAAAGTATGTGTTGTGGCTAACCTGTGATGGTGCAATATATATCGCTGGTGTGATTGTCGATTGTTTCATGTTTATTTACTCTGTCGTTATCTCGAAAATATTCGTAATTAATTCTGTTTCTTGAGTCTCTGTTTTGTTGAAGTATAATAATGAGTAAAAGTAAAGTTATTAGAAATCCTCTGAAGGTTTTTAAGAAAAGGAGAAATGTTGGAAAGCCAAAGGTATGTGTTATTACTGTAAACAATAAAGACGATGAAAATCCCCAACATAGCTTGTGTCCCAAAGAAGAAGACAGTTGGTGTAAATATAACAAAGGATTGCTAACTGGTGAAGTGTACACTCATAAGCATAGTCTGCCTCATGCAATAATGGAGGTGATAAAACCTATTTTCAGAGACTTAGCAGCACCTGAACTGTTGAAAAAGTGTATTCACGGAAAAACTCAAAACCCCAATGAAAGTGTAAATAATGTTATATGGTCGAGAATCCCCAAGAATGTATTTGTTGGAATAGAAACACTTCACTTTGGTGTGTATGATGCTGTTGCGACTTTCAATGATGGCAACATTGTAAGGTGCAAGGTATTTAGAAATATGGGAATGAGGATAGGTTCTAACACGGTACGAGCGATGCTTGCTTTAGACAAGGAACGCCTTCGGGCTGCAGACAGGGCTGTAAAGAGTCTAGAAATACAAGCAAGAGTAAACAGGAGGAGGAACAAGAGGAAGCTGGAGGAGGAGTTTGCAGAGGATTAATATAATCCATCCTATGGGCCTGGAATGCACTAAAAAGTTAATCCAATCTTTGTCGCTCGATTCCCAAAACTTTTATTTTCTCATACTAATTACATGTTTTCTAAGGATCTTCCAAACATATTTGTTTCAAACTTTCAGTAAATGTTACACAGTACCTTCTGCATAATTTAACACAGCCTTTTTCCAAAAAACTGTATATTTTTGAATATATAAATAAAAAATTGCAAAAAAATGTTGTGAATTTTCATTACAATTAAAAAAAATCATCTTTAATAACTGAACTAAAATTTTGTAAAATCCCTGTGTTAAGTTGTAGCCCATATTCCAATAAATAATCTGTGAAAAGTTCAACTTCCTACCTCAAATACTTTGTGAGGAAAGATGTAATTTATAAGCGTTATTTTAACATTGCAAGTATAGGGCGTTCCGGAGCCCCTTAAGAAGTGTAACACATATAATACATCGATATCAAATGATGGTCTATAAATGTCACTCTCTACGTGTTCTGAGCTCCTTTATCGTATTCCTATGGTTACTGTGTTAGAAATATGACAGTGTAATGGTGTCAGAGACTACGCTGAGAACACAGTCTCTCTCTCTCTTTCTTTCTCTCATAGTTATTTTTATAACATCCTATGGAGTAAAACTACGAACTACGAAAACATCACTAACATCACTTGGTAGAGAACTCAATCAGATATTATCGCATCCCTCTCTTCTGGTATATCAAAAATAGCAGAGTTTTGTTGCCCATACAGTAGAGAGACTATATTTCACAGAATATCAATCACAATAGATAGCTCCTTCGTTGTTCTTTCATGAGTAGTCTGATACATGGTTTTTCTGCTGTAGCATATGTAAGCAGTGTATTACTATAGGTTTGTACACCACCATACATTTTGTCTTTCCTCCATGGGTTTGAAGTCTGTGTCGAGTGGTAAGCAGGCATTAAAACATTTCAATCCATCAGGTCTGACAGAAAACTAGACATCCAATGGTATAAGTTAAGCTGATCCCACATCTCACAGAATGATTGAAATAATTGTATGATGTCACAACATAATGGAAACTGGAAGAGTATGCAGCATTGTGGAGTGTCTCCAAACACCTCTCTGATGGCGTAGCCCTCTACATTTAAACTCATATTCCACAGTGGTGAGGTAACAGATGTCTCGGTGTTCCATTTTTGAAGACACCAATAGCACTGATTCCTCATATTGGCAGGGAATATCACACCCAGGTAAATGATCACTGTTTTAGTGTCCTAGGTGGCGGTCATGATGACCGCCAAATCTTTGGACACTGTATCTTTCATTTGTTTGGGTTACAATCCATGACCGCATGTGGAACAAGGTGTTATTCTGCAGGACTTAAGCTATTAAGCACATCTAGTATGGGCAATCAGTTGTACTGTTCACACAAGCAAATGGGTGTCTAGTTCCGTCAATCATCAACATTTTGTCCTATTTACCTCAGTTTTACGTATTTTTCATCAGTTTTCGTAATTTAGCACGTTTCCCATAATTTAAACACATATTACTCAATTACTCGAGTCCCAAACTACCACTCCCGACGACTTGTCACTTTGTCTCTCCCAAGAGGCTGTTCCCTCTTTGTGTATGTGAACTAAGCACAAAGACGGAGGGTTTCATGCCTTCTCAGAATACTATGCGTTATTTGCTAATGCTGGGAACAAAGAGAGAGCTGACGTAATTTCCATATTAACATTAGTCAATTTGCAACTCTCCTACCAAATTCATTATTTAACAGTTTTACAGGAGTCAGTTACATCGCTTAAAACATTCAGCCCACATTACAGTGATTTTTCTTCGTAATAAAACATAGTTTGAACGTTTGAGTACCACATGCTGACTATTTCCTCATATGATGTCGTTGTTTTGTCCGTTTTCCGTTGCTGGCGATCATTTTATAGGACTGTTGGGATCTTAATGAGATGTGGACAGTTGGTGCTATATACCTCTGGAAAATCCATATTCTTCTTTTTCCTTAGCTGTAGAACATAGTATATCATCTTAAAGTTTCTCACCAAGGCGAGTGGGGACACAAACTTGCAGGATGAATGTATGTCATGTGTTGGAAATTTATTTCCTGAATTGAACTATTAAGCGCATTTCATTCCACACTACTAATATATCAGAAACCACAATGCTTTAACATAATATGATGTTTAAGTGCACAACTGTGTAGCCTTAAGAGTGTGTGTTTATGTTCTACAATCATTTCTCTCTTCACAGTACCTTGCTGGTGTGGAATCCTAACACTACAAGAATTCTACAGATTTGATAGCACAAGTGATTTACATAAATGTTTCAAACTCCTTCCATCTGCAGCTTCATTATGCATACATGCATGCATGCATTATGTCTGTTACATCACGACAATACCTCCAGATGCATCAGGCTTGTATCTACTATAAACCAATGAGGAGTGCTAACTCCTCTGCATGCAAACACCTAAAGATATTGTGTGTATTTGGATGGATGATGTGAGTAAGATTGGTATGCAATAGTCTTTGCTGAATGTAGTTACGGTACTGGAATATGAATACCAGTCTAATCACTAGCATCAGTTAGTACAGGTTTGTAAAGCATGTTATACTCTTTGTAAAAACAAAATATCGAAGTGCATTGATTACATAGAAATCAGCTCGTTTTGTTCCTTCACAAGATGCTGAATGCATCGGGTATAACAGCTTCCTACTTTTGGTCAGTTCCAAATTAAATGGGAGATGGTAATGCAGGGATGGTCGGTTAAAGACAGACGAAGTGTTATGAGATGCTTAGAGAGAGGCTATCTAGAGATTTGCTCAAGGTCTTTAGCCAGACAAAATGTCGCCATTTGACGCTTTTTTTTTTTTTGCTGCAATATCAAAGGAAGCCCAAATCCAGTTTTTGGTCGGTATTTAGTATCATGATTGGTAATTAGGGCATTGGGCACTTTAGGCAGTCACACGCACCAGATACCCCAAACGGCGGCTACTACACTTCATTCCATTCCCTGCTGCTTACAGTTATTACATCATGGAATGCAGAACTGTGGGGGGTGGGGGGTGGGGGGGTGGGGTGGGGTGCAGACGTGAAGTGTACCACATTCTGGGAACTCTATCTCTCGAAAACTGGTTAAATAAAGAATATACGCCAATATATTATTGACATTATGATTGGTAATTAGGGAATTGGGCACTTTAGGCAGTCACACGCACCAGATACCCCAAACGGCGGCTACTACACTTCATTCCATTCCCTGCTGCTTACGGTTATTACATCATGGAATGCAGAACTGGGGGTTGGGGGGGGGGGAGGGGGGTGCAGACGTGAAGTGTACCAAATTCTGGGAACTCTATCTCTCGAAAACTGGTTAAATAAAGAATATACGGCAATATATTATTGACATTGACTTGAATTTCGTTTCCTGAGATCCTTCCTCTACAACAGAGTTTGAGCTTTTTTCCAGTCAGTTTTTCTGGGAAGTGTGGGGAGGGAGGGTGCGAGGGGTGGGAGGGGTGGGACGTCCTCTGGTACTCTGGTGTTGGTATTGTCCACTAGCTCAGTCAGTCCCTACACATCAAGGTCCGCACACACACAAAAAAAAAAAACTTTCAGTAAGAAAACACAACCAATCTGCAGCGGTGTAGTTAAGTAATTACGACATTTAGTTTCTGGAGAAAATAATACTTGCGCCTTCCAGTCCAACAGCGCAGCACAGACCGAGCGTTTCCCGAATTAATTACTAATTTGCAATGTATTTCACAAGACCTGCATCTTCCATAACAGCAGAAAATGATCGAGCTTTTCCCACCAAGAAAAAGAGAGAACCAAACTCTGAAAATTGATTTTTGTAAATATATTATTATACCCTCTGCAATATTACTAATTTGCAATGCATTTCACAAGACCTGCATCTTCCATAACAGCAGAAAATGATCGAGCTTTTCCCACCAAGAAAAAGAGAGAACCAAACTCTGAAAATTGATTTTTGTAAATAAACAATATATTATTATACCCTCTGCAATATTGTTCAATTTCCTGTTGTAGGATCCTTCCAGCCCACCAGCTCAGCGATTTTTCTCACCCGTTTTTTGGGAGGGGTGGGGAGAGAGGAGCTGTGGGTGGTGGCATTGTGCACTAGCTCAGTTGATCCCTGCATGTCAAAGTGAGCACTGACGTGTAAATTTTGCCACAAGACAACACCTCGAATCTGCAACGGGATAATTACACAGTTAGGGCGTGTAGTTGCTGAACGGTGTAGTACTTGCACCTTCCACAGCAATAGCTCTGCACCAATTTTTTTTCCTGGGTGGGGAGGGAAGTGGTTTAGGGGAGGAGAGGGCTATGGGATTTTCTAGGAGGGGAGGTGGTAATTAATTCATCAATTTAATTAATTAGCGATTTAACTTGGAATTAAAAGTGTGCTTGTATTGGTGACAGGGAGGGGAGGTGGTGGTGGTTTCTCAGGAGTTTGGATTATCCACACGGGTCGTAAATCAACCCCGAGGGACTCACAAATCAATTAGCATAACAATAGGTTAAGGTGAGGGGGTCATATATCAATCAAGTTTGGCCCTGAATGTATGAGTGCAGCTGAATGTATGCAATCTGCAGAAACGAAATGTGTTCGTGCTCTCCGCCCCATTAGTTACAATACCATGCTGAATGAATTCAGTATATGTAGTTACCAATGAAAGAGCAAAAACTTACAACGATCAGCAGATTGGAGTCTTTGTTCTGTACATAAAAGCACTATGTACTAAATTCTTAGGCATAGAATATGCGAAGAAACTGGTGGTGAGAATTGTTGTGTTGGCAGACGAGCCAACACCGTGTTACTAGTGGAGGCCGAAATGCATGCGTTTTAGCTCACGCAGGCTGGCGTGAGGAGGGAAGAACTATACTGACGTGAGGTCTGGAACATGACAAGGAATTAGAATTCAGAAAGCGGGCGTAATTAGTTTGATACTTAACTTTAATCCATTAATGAGGAACGTCGCTCTTGACGGTACATGATTCGCAATATTATCAGTTCAGAATACATTCTTGAAGAATATGGCGCCTTGCTAGGTCGTAGCAAATGCCGTAGCTGAAGGCTATGCTGAACTGTCGTCTCTGCAAATGAGAGTGTATGTAGTCAGTGAACCATCGCTAGCAATGTCGGCTGTACAACTGGGGCGAGTGCTAGGGAGTCTATCTAGACTAGACCTGCCGTGTGGCGGCGCTCGGTCTGCGATCACTGCTAGTGGCGACACGCGTGTCCGACGTATACTAACGGACCGCGGCCGATTTAAAGGCTATTACCTAGCAATTGTGGTTTCTGGCGGTGACACCACAAGAATAGTAAAAGTTCTAAAGTCGTCACATGATTCTAGTTGCAACAGTTTTCAATGGAACTGCGCCAATAGTATGGAGACTTTATACATTACTGCAAAATATCTTGTTTAAGTAAAGGACCATGCCTGGAACGATTTTTCGATTTAAAACCTGCTGTTGTTGAATTTATGAAACGATAAATCAATGCGGGAACGAAAATTAGAACTTCCGGAATGGATTGCAGACTTCACATTTTAAGTGGACTTGACTGCACGCCGAGCACAGTAAGAGAGTGCGAGGTATCTGTGTTGCTTTCGTCAGGTAGCTTCCACGTCTCCATAATGAAACTGCAAAAGTGATCGACCGTCATTTGTGTGTGAAAGTTATTTTTTTTTCGATTACGAAATTAAAATAAGTGACAATTACTTGGCAATCTGAGTGTGAAGTCTGTGAAATTGTTTACGTCTATCCGTATGCCGACTGTTTGTACCCAATAAAAATTATCTGTCTTCAGTGTGCCAAAAGTAACTCAAAAATTCGGAAAATTTGTTTTGTTTTTAATCGATGCTGTTTAGAAACGTGAAATATAAAACACAGTCGTCTGCAAAGCGGCTGCATTGCCATTTAAATGCGGCACGTTCGCTGTTTCCCGCTCCTGATACTGAGACAGTGTGTTGTGGCGGTGCGGGAAGTGTGTCGGTCAGGGTGAGTTCTGTGGTACCCGTGACAGGGCACGGCCCCGAGTCCGACCCTTTGCTACCCCTGCTCTACATCTACCGTCTACATTATAATGTTTAGGTTTACAACTGCTTCTGAATGTTGCATAATTTCGCTATTATAAATTTCTATGTAAGTATAACGAAAATGAAATACAGCTGAGTAAATTGCGAAACTCTTTACAGGTACACGAATGAGTCTCTGTATATATCCTCTCCATTATAATGTGATTGACTATCTTACTTGTAAAAATGTGATTCTGTTGCTTTCCTGCAAACGCTACGTTCCAGCACCAAATAAATAACATTTAAACAAAAGCTCGCTTCGTCACAAATCCTTCACTCGGCGAGACGCAGGGAAGTTTGATGGGCGTGTGACGTGTGGCGTGTGGGACGACTGGCTGCAGCTCTTTCAGGATTAGCTTCAGCTTCAGTTTTAGCGGCTGGCGCAGACGTTGATGGATGGCGCGCACCGCAGTTTGCTACCGGACTAGCTGGCAGCAGGCGACCACGCGTGTAGCACGATCGTTTCCACCCGCGCAGTACCACTAGACCACCAGTCTTTTGCTACTGCTGTAGCACTCACACGGGCGACTGTCGTCTTGCTAGTTGTCTTGTTACACGAAAACATCTGTTCCTATAGCCATGTTGCACTTCACACTCGATTATCAGATATCCAGAATGATAAGAAAAGACATCTTCGTTATCAACATAATTATCAGACAGGAAGTGATGACTCATCTGTAAAAGTCTGCAGATTCTGTTTATGTTCTCATAAGTCACAACGTCAATTGACAACCGAAAACCAGCTAAATTTTCTTTTTTAAAAAGGAATGAACCACCTGCATATGTGTGGACTTGTGTGGGCTTAGATTCCTGGAGAGCAGGAAACAACATGAAATGCCTCATAAAAACAATTTACTGTGAAATAAAATCAAAACAGTAATTAAAGTAAAGGTCCCCTGCTGGAACGTGCACCTCTGTGAGATGCAAACCTGCTGCTGGTCAACAGGCCTACTCGAAGCGCCGTCCACGATGTTCTCACACCTGCCTGCTCTTCTGCGGAGCCCGGCCTGAGGTCACCAGTAGTGCGAGGAGCCTTCGTGTAAAGTTTCAGCAGGCCCAAAGCAGGATCAATCGGGCTCACAATATTACATACCGCAGGCCATGACATTTGACTGATTTCTGCCTCCTGGAAGAAGGTATTCACGAAGTGCGAGGGGTGTGTCCGTCCATTACCGTCTTTGAAAAAGACCCCATAGCCCAAATACTTACTGGGATGGAGAATATGTTGGAAGATATTGCCCGTCGAGAGACGTCTGACATCTGGCTTGATGATGGTCCACAACATGACAAACCGTGTTCCTTGCAGGACCCGTGGGACTGTGCGTCTGCCACCTAGCCGCCTCCAAATTCTTCTACAGTGATCATCGTACTCACAGAAATCATGCAGTCGTCAGTGAAGGAATCCTGACGTCACTCGTCGTAATTCATCTCCTGGTGTTCTCTTGCCCACCTTGGTCGCACACCGCAGTGAGGAGGTTTTGTGACGTGGTTCGTAATGCACTCTTAGGGTTACATTGATCGTACTGGAAACCTCCTACTACTTTCTAATTGAATCTAAATACGTAACTGTTATCACTTAAGTATCAGTGTAGTAGTGTCCTGAACGCATTGCCATTGTATAGATGATTTTGACGCATAAATTATTATTATCGCGATCTGGTTTCTCTTTGTATTCGGAGGTTTCGAAAACATACTTCGCAACGCTAAAGATATGAGTTTCTGACTGTATATTATAGACTATGTAAAATTACGTCCAATGTATTGACAGCTTAGTAGCCAGACAGGAATCTGTATTATATCCTCCCTTGAAGGGAACACGAGATATACACTAAACGTTGCATAAATAACCATGTATTAGCAAAAAGCATTATCCACAATAGCCGTTCTCAACTTCACCATCAGCTCTTGTCTGCAAATTCTCTGTAGCTCTGACCTACCTTCATTGCTGCATTATGCATGCAATGAAATAACAGTGTAATCTACCTTTCAAAAAATGGCTCTGAGCACTATGGGACTTAACTTCTGAGGTCATCAGTCCCCTAGAACTTAGAACTACTTAAACCTAACTAACCTAAGGACATCACACATATCCATGCCCGAGGCAGGGTTCGAACCTGCGACCGTAGAGATCGCGTGGTTCCAGACTGTAGCACCTAGAACCGCTCTGCCACTCCGGCCGGCAATCTACAGTTGACAGACTGAATAAATAATGATTCCACTGAAGGCAGAACACATTCAGTTAAGTGTGCTTGCATCAACTATAATTTAAGAGAAAGATCTAAAACAGGCATGTGAGCTGACCAAGAAAACGCTGTGAATTACGAATGGTTTCGGCGTGAGAAACAATTGAAGAGAAATTGGGATAACGCTCAGTAACCATTCCAGAAAAACCGTACGATAGCTGATCAAAGAAATTACAATGACCTCTATCAGGACACTTGGAATACAATGATCATGTAACATCAAAATCGGAACAAAGCAAATCGCATATAATTTATAATCCAGGTAGTAATAAGTGGGATAATAACATGATTTATGACCTAAATTCACGCATAAGTTACGACAGACCGATATTGATCCTTCAACATGACTTTAACTTTGGTGCCCGCATCTCGTGGTCGTGCGGTAGCGTTCTCGCTTCCCACGCCCGGGTTCCCGGGTTCGATTCCCGGCGGGGTCAGGGTTTTTCTCTGCCTCGTGATGGCTGGGTGTTGTGTGATGTCCTTAGGTTAGTTAGGTTTAAGTAGTTCTAAGTTCTATGGGACTGATGACCATTGATGTTAAGTCCCATAGTGCTCAGAGCCATTTGAACCATTTAATTTTGGTCACAAACAAACCAGAAAAATAAGTACGAGGGCTGTTTTTTTTTTTTTTTTTTTTTTTTTTTTTTTTTTTTTTCAACCTCGGATCGTCCATCTAAGCAAGTAAGAGGTAGAGAGGGGCCGTATCTGCGCGTCATGCGATTGCGCAGCTCCCCCACCACAACCTCTGCCATTTTCAGGTGCAGTTTCTCAGTTGTAGCCGAGCTACGTCCTTGTAAACATGGCCACTACGCTCGATGCTCCCGCCAAATGTGAGTTACGAAGTGTAATCCGTTTTCTGCAAGCAGAAGGATGTAGTGCTCCGGAAATCCATCGCAGAATGAGCAACGTGTATGGTAACAACGTTATGAGTGATGGTAGTGTTCGGGAATGGTGTCGAAAATTTAAAGAAGGACGAACAGACGTCCATGATGAAGGTGGACAAGGTCGCAAGTCTGTCGCCACTGTAGGCCTCGTTGAGCGTGTTGTTCAAGCGGTGAGATGCAAACGAAGGTTTACAATTAGCGAACTGTCTGACGAATTTCCAAACATTTCAAGATCTGCTTTGTACACAGTTGTGACTCAAGACCTAGGCTATCGGAAATTGTGTGCACGTTGGATTCCAAAAATGCTGAGTACCGACCACAAAACGCAAAGGATGGGGTCAGCATTATCGTTTCTCACACGTTATGCCAATGAGGGAAACGTTTTTTTGAAGTCGATTCTTACTGGCGATGAAACGTGGGTCCTCTATGACAATCCTGAAACAAAGGAACAATCAAAGCAGTGGATGCACACAGATTCCCCAAGCAAGATAAAAAAGTTTAAACATTCACTGACGAAAAGAAAAACAATGGCCACTGTATTTTGGGACCATAAAGGAGTGCTGCTGGTGGACTTTATGGAGCAAGCTACGACGATAACCAAGGAAGTTTATTGTGAAACTTTACATCGTCTCCGCAGAGACATTCAAAACAAACGCAGAGGAATGCTTTCGTCTGGTGTTGTTTTGATCCATGACAATTCCTGACCACAGAGTACCAACATGACAAAAGACCTCCTCAAAATATTTAAATGGGTAGTTTTTGAACATCCACCATACAGCCCGGACCTAGCACCAAGTGATTATCACCTGTTCTGAGAACTGAAGTCATGGTTAGGTGGCCAGCGCTTCGCTACTAACAAAGAACTTCAGAACGCCATCGAGACTTACCTGTCCTCACTCGCGGCAACATTCTTCGAGGATGGCATCGGAAAGCTTGTGTCACGGTATGACAAGTGCCTCAATCGTTTTGAAGATTATGTAGAAAAATAAGTTAAGACTTTACTGTACTTTTGGTAATAAAATTATTATTTTCTGCATTTTTTTCTTTTATTTACAGCCAATCGGAGGTTGAAAAAAAAAAAAAAACAGCCCTCGTACAATATTACGCCACAGAAGGCTAGCACGCAATGTTCTCCCCACCAATTCGTGTAGGCTGCAGCGCAGAAATTCCTACTGAGATGAACCATGGACCTTGCCGTTGGTGGGGAGGCTTGCGTCCCTCAGCAATACAGATGGCCGTACCGTAGGTGCAACCACAACGGAGGGGTATCTGTTGAGAGGCCAGACAAACGTGTGGTTCCTGAAGAGTGGCAGCAGACTTTTCAGTAGTTGCAGGGGCAACAGTCTGGCTGATTGACTGGTCTGGCCTTGTAACACTAACCAAAACAGCCTTGCTGTTGGGGTACTGCGAACAACTGAAAGCAAGGGGAAACTACAGCCATAATTTTTCCCGAGGGCATGCAGCTTTACTGTATGATTAAATGATGATGGCGTCCTCTTGGGTAAAATATACCGGAGGTAAAATAGTCCCCCATTCGGATCTCTGGGCGGGGACTACTCAAGAGGTAACACGAATTCTTTACAGACGAATGGAAAAAACTGGTAGAAGCCGACCTCAGGTAAGATCAGTTTGGATTCCGTAGAAATATTGGAACACGTGAGGCAATACTGACCTTACGACTTATCTTAGAAGAAAAATTAAGGAAAGGCAAACCTACGTTTCTAGCATTTGTAGACTTAGAGAAAGCTTTTGATAATGTTGACTGGAATACTCTCTTTCAAATTATAAAGGTGGCAGGGGTAAAATACAAGGAGCGAAAGGCTATTTGCAATTTGTACAGAAACCGGATGGCAGTTATAGGAGTCCAGGGGCATAAAAGGGTAGCAGTGATTGGGAAAAGAGTGAGACAGGTTTGTAGCCTCTCCCCGATGTTATTCAATCTGTATATTGAGCAAGCAGTAAAGGAAACAAAAGAAAAATTCGGAGTAGGTATTAAAATCCATGGAGAAGAAATAAAAACTTTGAGGTTCGCCGATGTCATTGTAATTCTATCAGAGACAGCAAACGACTTGGAAGAGCAGTTGAACGGAATGGAGAGTCTCTTGAAAGGAGGATATAAGATGAACATCAACAAAAGCAAAACGAGGATCGTGGAATGTAGTCTAATAAAGTCGGGTGATGCTGAGGGAATTAGATTAGGAAATGAGACACTTAAAGTAGTAAAGGAATTTTGCTATTTGGGGAGCAAAATAACTGATGATGGTCGAAGTAGAGAAGATATAAAATGTAGACTGGCAATGGCAAGGAAAGCGTTTCTGACGAAGAGTAATTTGTTAACATCGAGTATAGATTTAAGTGTCAGGCAGTTGTTTCTGAAAGTATTTGTATGGAGTGTAGCCATGTATGGAAGTGAAACATGGACGATAAATAGTTTGGACAAGAAGAGAATAGAAGCTTTCGAAATGTGGTGCTACAGACGAATGCTGAAGATTAGATGGGTAGATCACATAACTAATGATGAAGTATTGAATAGAATTGGGGAGAAGAGGAGTTTGTGGCACGACTTGACAAAAAGAAGGGACCAGTTACTAGGACATGTTCTGAGGCATCAAGGGATCACAAATTTAGCATAGGAGGGCAGCGTGGAGGGTAAAAATCGTAGAGGGAGACCAAGAGATGAATACACTAAGCAGATTCAGAAGGATATAGGTTGCAGTAAGTACTGGAAGATGAAGAAGCTTGCACAGGATAGGGTGGCATGGAGAGCTGCATCAAACCAGTCTCAGGACTGAAAACCACAACAACAACAACATGAAAAATAGACAAAATTTTAGAGTTGGAACCAAGAAAGTGCCCGCAACGCCCACGCTATGCATTTAGCTTCATATGTCCCAGGAGCACAAGTGCTTTCGAAACAAAATCCACATGTGCAAGCTAGTTTAGACCTCAGCACTTCAAGTACGACTGATTTTTCAGATAACCACCTCCCAAGATACCTGCAGAATGCAGCCAAAGGCCTTGGCACTTCTAGCATACGAGAACCGTGCATAATGGGTGTTTCCACCTCAACAGCGACTTGTTACTCACCTAAGGATGAACAATATGGAAGACTTTCCTAGAAGAAGAAAAACGTCTTATCCAAGATCGCAATAAAACACTGTACGGTGGATGATCGGTTTCGATAAAGTACAATATGTGATCAAAAGTATCCGGACACCTCGCTGAAAATGACTTACAAGTTCGTGGTGCTCTCCATCGGTAATGCTGGAATTCAGTATGGTGTTGGTCCACTCCTAGCCTTGATGACAGCTTCCACTCTAGTAGAATACGTTCAATCAGGTGCTGGAAGGTTACTTGGAAAATGGCAACCCTTTCTTCACGGAGTGGTGCACTGAGGAGAGGTATCGATGTCGCTCTGTGAGGCCTGGCACGAAGTCGGCGTTCCAAAACATCCCAGAGGTGTTATACAGGATTAAGGTCAGGACTTTGTGCAGGCCAGTCCATTACAGGGATGTTATTCTCGTGCAACCACTCCGCCACAGGCCGTGCGTTATGAACAGGTGATCGATCGTGTTGAAAGATGTAGTCGCCATTCCCGAATTGCTCTTCAACCGTTGGAAGCAAGAAGGTGGTTAAGGCATCCAGTGATATTGTCACGCAAAACAAACAAGGGGTGCAAGCCTCTCCATGGAAAACACGACCACACCATAACACCACCGCTTCTGAATTTTACTGTTGTCACTACACACGCTGGCAGATGACGTCCACCGGGCATTCGCCATACCCACACCCTGCCATAGGATCGCCACTTTGTGTACCGTTCAAATGGTTCAAATGGCTCTGAGCACTATGGGACTTAACATCTGAGGTCATCAGTCCCCTAGAACTTAGAACTACTTAAACTTAACTAACCTAAGGACATCACACACATCCATGCCGGAGGCAGGATTCGAACCTGCGACCGTAGCAGTCGCGTGGTTCCGGACTGGAGCGCCTAGGACCACACGGTCACCGCGGCCGGCTTGTGTACCGTGCTTCGATACTCCCCACAACGTTTTTCCACTGTTCAATCGCCCAATGTACGCTCCTTACACCAAGCGAGGTGTCGTGTGACATTTACCGGAGTGGTGTGTGGCTTATGAGCAGCCGCTCGACCATGAAATCCAAGTTTTCTCACCTCCCGCCTGTCATATTATCTACAGTGAATCCTGATGCAGTTTGGAATTCCTGTGTGATGGTATGGGTATATGTCTGCCTATACACATTAAGACCCTCTTCAACTGTCAGCGGTCTGTCTCAGTCGACAGACTAGGTCTGCCTGTACGCTTTTGTGCAGTACGTGTCCCTTCACGTTTCCATTTCACTATCGCATCGGAAACAGAGGACCTAGGGATGTTTAGGAGTGTGGAAATCTCACTTACACACGTATGCCACAAGTGACACACAGTCACCCGACCACGTTCGAGGTCCGTGAGTTCCGCGGAGCTCTCTCTTCCGCTCTCTTACGATGTCTAATGACTAGTGAGGTCGCTGATATGGAGTACCTGGCAGTAGGTGGCTGCACGATGCACCTAATATGAAAACATATGTTTTTGGGGGTGTCCGGATACTTTTGATCACATAGTGCATGTTACGATTGTCAAATCTTTGTACAGATTGTTATAAACGTCTTATTCCAGACGTACACAAAATCTTTCCATTAAATCTCCAGATGGACAACATATTACATGTATGACATGTCGGCACGTCAAAAGTAAAAATTAAAATTACTATGTACACAAATCGCAACAACATTGGATCCATAAGATCACACGTCCTGCCTACTAGGGCGCCGCAAGACTGACTGTCAGCCAGAATGAGTAAACCAACGGATATGGAAGACATTTTCTAAAGAAAGGCTTCCCATATGGAGATCGTTGCTTGTTGTGTAGCTGGAACGAGCTGTTCCAATTGTCTACAAAAGGGCAGCGCACACTTTTCTCTTGCCTCCTCCTAGCGGTTGCTACGAGCTATAGACCAATAGTTTCTACGTGGCGGTAAATCAGTTGATGATGTGGACCGCATGCGGCCGTCATGAACCACACTGTAACCGTTCTACTCATTGGGGAGCTATACACAAGAAAGAGAGAGAAATAATCCTGGAACCTTTTGCCATTTATAACTTCACTTATGAGTTCTGAATTACCTGATTTGGGTGAAATACCTTCAATTTCTAATGTTGGTAACGTTGAAGTCAGCAGCTAAATTGTGGCACTATACTACCCACTGTGTAGAGGGAAGCTACTGATATGAATTTTCACTATTTATCCGTTCTAGATGTTGAACAACTGAACTGTAGATCACACTGGATTGACATATGAATGAGGAGCGATACAGTTACCAACCTAGAATCCTTATGGAATTACTGACAGAAGACATCATCATACTTAACTGTGGGTGCCAGAAGGTGAAACAAGTAAGGGAAACGAATTTAAAGTCACCACTTTCGGCAAGTGGAGTGATAAATCTTGTACATTTTGGCACTTCCAAACCCCAACTGCATCAATTACCATCGTATTAAGATTACAAAAGGAGGGTAAATCATGCATGCAAAAACGAAACCAATACCACCCAGTCGGCTCTCCACGAGGAGTTCTTTCGGAATAAGCATATGGGTGCCATTAACTAATCTATGGTCCATTACCTAACTCAGGCTAATTAATTTAATGAATTATCTGAAACTAAACTGAATAAAACCCAAACATCAAGACTAATATCTCAGAGTGAATATTATTTTACTGAGGCTGTAATTTCGCTTCGGCAAGCCCCTCTTTCTCTATGAAGAACCGATGCCACACCTCAAGTCTACGTCTCCCTTTCGCGAATAGAGTACGGGCACACATCTCGCTGGTTTCCCTCTGCGACCGACACCAACACAGCTGTGATTACCTCCACCTCCCCTCCGAACTCAGCTCAGATCTGCAGAAGAGAAACGCTACAATAGTTTTCTAGCGAATCATGTACCCAGAACAACGGTTTCGCCAGACAAAAGAAGGCTGACCGTTCATTTTCAGAAAAGAGGGAATGGGATTCACAGAAGCTGAAAATGTGACATCCTCTCCTTCCAAACTCAAGTAGAAAATTACAACGTAAGGCTAGAGCGAGATAAAGATACAATGCAAGTTAGACAGAACAACCCTCTAACCCTCTAACGCCTAGTTGGCGAGGAATTTTACTCTTTTAGAAAATATTCCATTGGTAGGCTAGCATCGGAAACCGACAACGAACTCTTCTCCTTCCACAAGGTAGCTCGAGCTGTGTCCGAATATGTAATGAGGAGATATATTTGTGCGACTCCGCTTGGTCGCCCTGCCCGTTACGAACCCACCATTAGATCAACAACGGAGGCCTCTCTGGCACTGGGACCTTTCCACGGGGACCTAAAGCGGGTACGGCCACCTACACGCAATACTTAGCTTTACCCCTATTGTCCGCGGGACTTCCCGTAGAGTGGCCCCAGGGCTGCCTGCGTCTCTGCCTCACTAAACGGTTGTTAGGGGGCGGTGGGAATGGTGCGGGTGGCGGGGATGGGGGCAGGGGGCAGTCGTACTTATAAACTTTCCCTTCACTGGGACCCGACGCAGCCGTGGCTGAAAGTACAGAAAGGCTAAAATCACCTGCAACATTATAGTTCTATTACATTGAGTGATCAGAACCGAACATGGTTTGCCAATCTCATACGATGCATCTAAATAGGAAGCTCAGGTGGGTGAGGTGCTATTTGTAGTCGGTCTTGGATTGATGAATTATCTCAAATTTTATATCAAATGACATTATGGAATAAAATAAGCCGAGTTACCTTTTTATTTTCGCGTCACCTACGTCTGATAACACTCGTAAGGCAAATAAAGACTTTTATTTAAAATAAATTGTACATCCCTTATTTTTCTGCTTTAGCTGTACCTTTTTTTTAACAATCTGACGAGTTTGTATCGCATTTAATCATCTTCAGATATACGTAATTGAGTAAGGAACCGGTCATGCCGTGCAGAAACTACACATCTCAGTACAGCACCCTGATATGTAGTTCCTGTATGGCTCAGCTGCTTGGTTTCGCAATTGCGCAGGTCACATGCGATGGAAACTGGTCAGGTGGAAAAATAAGTGCAACTCAGACGGAAAAACATCAACACAGCTGCCGCGTTCTCTCACGATCGATGTGTCATCCACAGCAAAAGACTTTTTCGCGATTTTGACAATATTTTTGGACGCACGGCACAGGCAAAAACTAGTAATATTTCTGTTGTATGACAGCAGAAATTGCACCAAATTCATCCACGGATCAGTACTGAACAACACGAGCCCTCTGTCAGCCGCATTGTACAGACACTGCTTCACTTCTACCAATATAAGGCCTCCCCCTGATGAGTGAACACTTCAGAATGATATAAGGGCCGAAACCGATCTTGGATCATTTCTGATGTGACTAATTCTGTGGTTCAATAAGAGAAAGTTTCTCATGAGTAGTTGAAACAATTGTGTTGAATTTCAAGTTGTAATCCAATGAACCAAATACTGTCAGCTAGTCTACCTACAGGTCATTGTATTTTGAGCAGTCGCTGGATGGAAACCTGTTGTTGCTTTTCAGTTGCTCATAGTTTAAAAATAAGAAAGACGTTGGAGAAATTCAGATGCGTACTGCTATATTTGTCACCAGTAGGTTCGATCCACACACAAGTGTTACGGAAATGCTTCATGAACTCAAACGGCATCTCTGGAGGAAAGACGCATTCTTTTGTTTTCCTTTTTTTTAAAAAAAAAAAACTACAGAGAAAGCTTAGAGAATCGCATTTGCAACAGGCTGCATAATGATCCTACTGTCCCCTACATACTACTGTTGCAAGGATCGCAAACACAAGAGAAGGCACATTAGGGCTCGTACGGAATCGCAAGACAGTAGCTTCCCCCTCGCTCCATTTGCGAGTGGAACAGAAATGAGAATGATAAGCAGAGCAACAAGGTGCACTCCACCAAGCTTTGTATGGTGACTAGCGGGGTGTGTAAGTACCTGTAAGTGTCGATGTAGGCAATGTGTGGACGGAAAACATTTACGTCTATTTTTCAGACTGGTTTGGTTCTCTGTTCACCACAATATTCATATTACCTACAAACATAAGAAAGTGTGGGAATGTTTCTCATGCGGTATCGTTAAGGTGTAGGGTAAAAATTAATATCTCGAAGGTGTTGTATTGTGGGACACAACAGGTTATGAGCTCACAAATAGACTGATTCAGAACTCTCTCCTACTCATACACTTTATTTCCTATTATATACGACGTGTACCGTTTCATTTATTTCCTGTGGAAATCATAAGATTCTAATGAACGTTTGCGATCTATGCCATTAATAGATCACGGGCTAGATTTCCTTTTTGTCCTTGTCGGCCGAGGAAGTTGCGGCAATGGCGTGCACGAGTACCGTACATTCGCCTCAGATTCATCCTCTAGGAAAGATGAGCTTATAAACAGAGTATAGAGACAGATTGCTATCAAGAGGTGCTTTAAACTAAGCCTAGCATTCCAAGCCTCTTAAAAGGACAACAACATGTTGTTTGTTGTTGTGGTCTTCAGTCCTGAGACTGGTTTGATGCAGCTCTCCATGCTACTCTATCCTGTGCAAGCTTCTTCATCTCCCAGTACCTACTGCAACCTACATCCTTCTGAATCTGCTTAGTGTATTGATCTCTTGGTCTCCCTCTACGATTTTTACCCTCCACGCTGCCCTCCAATGCTAAATTTGTGATCCCTTGATGCCTCAAAACATGTCCTACCAACCGATCCCTTCTTCTAGTCAAGTTGTGCCACAAACTTCTCTACTCCCGAATCCTATTCAACACCTCCTCGTTAGTTACGTGATCTACCCACCTTATCTTCAGCATTCTTCTGTAGCACCACATTTCGAAAGCTTCTATTCTCTTCTTGTCCAAACTGGTTATCGTCCATGTTTCACTTCCATACATGGCTACACTCCATACAAATACTTCCAGAAACGACTTCCTGACACCTAAATCTATCCTCGATGTTAACAAATTACTCTTCTTCAGAAACGATTTCCTTGCCATTGCCAGTCTACATTTTATATCCTCTCTACTTCAACCATCATCAGTTATTTTACAGCCTAAATAGCAAAACTCCTTTACTACTTTAAGTGTCTCATTTCCTAATCTAATCCCCTCAGCATCACCCGATTTAATTTGACTACATTCCATTATCCTCGTTTTGCTTTTGTTGATGTTCATCTTATATCCTCCTATCAAGACACTGTCCATTCCGTTCAACTGCTCTTCCAAGTCCTTTGCTGTCTCTGACAATTACAATGTCATCGGCAAACCTCAAAGTTTTTACTTCTTCTCCATGAATTTTAATACCTACTCCGAATTTTTCTTTTGTTTCCTTTACTGCTTGCTCAATATACAGATTGAATAACATCGGGGAGAGGCTACAACCTTGTCTCACTTCTTTCCCAACCACTGCTTCCCTTTCGTGCCCCTCGACTCTTATAACTGCCATCTGGTTTCTGTACAAATTGTAAATAGCCTTTCGCTCCCTGTATTTTACCCCTGCAACCTTTATAATTTGAAAGAGAGTATTCCAGTCAACATTGTCAAAAGCTTTCTCTAAGTCTACAAATGCTAGAAACGTACGTTTGCCTTTTCTTAATTTTTCTTCTAACATAAGTCGTAAGGTTAGTATTGCCTCACGTGTTCCAACATTTCTACGGAATCCAAACTGATCTTCCCCGAGGTCCGCTTCTATCAGTTTTTCCATTCGTCTGTAAAGAATTCGCGTTAGTATTTTGCAGCTGTGACTTATTAAACTGATAGTTCAGTAATTTTCACATCTGACAACACCTGCTTTCTTTGGTATTGGAATTATTATATTCTTCTTGAAGTCTGAGGGTATTTCGCCTGTCTCATACATCTTGCTCACCAGATGGTAGAGTTTTGTCAGGACTGCTACTCCCAAGGCCGCAGTAGTTCTAATGGAATGTTGTCTACTCCTGGGGCCTTGTTTCGATTTAGGTCTTTCAGTGCTCTGTCAAACTCTTCACGCAATATTGTATCTCCCATTTCATCTTCATCTACATCCTCTTCCATTTCCATAAAATTGTCCACAAGTACATCGCCCTTGTATAGACCCTCTATATACTCCTTCCACCGACCTGGTTTCCCTTCTTTGCTTAGAACTGGGTTTCCATCTGAGCTCTTTATATTCATACAAGTGGTTCTTTTTTCTTCAAATGTCTCTTTAATTTTCCTGTAGGCAGTATCTATCTTACCCGTAGTGAGATAAGCCTCTACATCCTTACATTTGTCCTCTAGCCATCCCTGCGTAGCCATTTTGCACTTCCTGTCGATCTCATTTTTGAGACGTTTGTATTCCTTTTTGCCTGCTTCACTTACTGCATTTTTATATTTTCTCCTTTCATCAATTAAATTCTATATTTCTTCTGTTACCCAAGGATTTCTATTAGCCCTCGTCTTTTTACCTACTTGATCCTCTGCTGCCTTCACTACTTCATCCCTCAGAGCTACCCATTCTTCTTCTACTGTATTTATTTCCCCCATTCCTGTCAATTGTTCCCTTATGCTCTCCCTGAAACTCTCTACAACCTCTGGTTCTTTCAGTTTATCCAGGTCCCATCTCCTTAAATTCCCACCTTTTTGCGGTTTCTTCAGTTTCAATCTGCAGTTCATAACCAATAGATTGTGGTCAGAATCCACATCTGCCCCTGGAAATGTCTTACAATTTAAAACCTGGTTCCTAAATCTCTGTCTTACCATTATATAATCTATCTGATACCTATTAGTATCTCCAGGATTCTTCCAGGTATACAACCTTCTTTTATGATTCTTGAACAACATAGTAAGCGAAATGTGACACGGTAACGGTTTTGGCAGAAGGGATTACACCATCCACTGATACTGAGAGCTCCTTCGCGATGCCACTGCACGGCATGAAAATGGAGCGTTTTGCCTCATCTGTACGAGCAGTCTACGCATCACGAGAACACTCATAGTCTCACCAGCATTATTTCTCTCGTCATCCAGTTGTGCCGTAGTTGAAAGGATGTTTTCTGTATGTCACTTACTATTTTTGTTCGTAGAGCGGCGTCTAACCTGATAACATCTTATATTGCAAGAGAATGAATGGCTTCGCAGCGTCAGGTGATCTAAAATCCACGAGCTTCCACCCGAGTACTCCTCGGGCTCTGTCAAGTGGAGACTGTCTTCTGGTTGCTGCTACCGTCCACACATAACTGCGCTGCCTTCTGTGACGCCACTGGTACTCGCCCCCTGGCCCACTTCAGCCTTCCGATGCCCGGGTTCCGAGCCCTGCTTAGCTGCAGGCCGCCGTCTTTATTGAGGGTGTTGTCACAGATTTATATGCTGATCGATTCTTTAATTATGCTCTCACAGAAGCCCCTAGACCGTGTAATTACTGACATTTCTCCGAATGAAATGAAATGTCGTGTGGCCGGGGCATTCCGTCGCGTAGACCGGTCACCTGATGAAAGTCTTTTTAGTTGACGCCACTTCGGCGACTTGTGTTTCGATAGGGATGAGATGATGATGAAGACAACACAATAACCATTCCCTGAGTGGAGAAAATCTCCGACCCAGCCGGGAATCGAACCCGAGCCCCTTTGTATAGCATTCCGTCTCGCCGACCACATAGCTATCGAGGCGAACATTTCTTCAAATGCAACATGATGTCCATTTTCTAGAGCATGCCCGCTACCGCTGATTTCTCAGGGTCTTGTGGCAAGAGCATCTCTCGTTTTCAACTCAGCACTACTCAGTAGTTTGCATAGTCTGTCCGACATAAAACTACTTACATCCACAAGTTATTTTATATACCAGCGACTTAAGGCGCTGCGGTCATGGACTGTGCGGCTGATCCCGGCGGAGGTTCCTCCCTCGGAAATGGGTGTGTGTTTGTCCTTAGGATAATTTAGGTTAAGTAGTGTGTAAGCTTAGGGACTGATGAACTTAGCAGTTAAGTCCCAGTAGATTTACACACATTTTTTTTTATTTTATATAATTCTGCCGTTCTGAGATTTAAATTACCTTTCCCGGACCTCATGAGTCGTCCCGTTTTTATTGGAGCCCTCAAGACCGAATCGTTTTTATTCCTGAATGAGATTTTCACTCTGCAGCGGAGTGTGCGCTGATATGAAACTTCCTGGCAGATTAAAACTGTGTGCCCGACCGAGACTCGAACTCCGGACCTTTGCCTTTCGCGGGCAAGTGCTCTACCATCTGAGCTCCTGTTTAGGAGCCGGTTGATCATTCCTGATACTGAGCCAAAGAACGGCATAAACGTGAGGTTCTTCGAGTGCTCCTCGGGGTTCTTCGAAAAGATATGAGAATTCTGGAGGCTTTGAAGCCGTTTTCCTTCAATACTTAGCGTAATGGCTCATTTCTTTCCGCAGCATCTGAGAAGACTTTCACTCGGTGCACCAAGGTCCTAGGAACAGAATGTTTCTGCGATAGATGTTGATAGCTGTTGGCATGCAGACAATGATCCCCGTGGATGGATTTCCGGTAAAAACTGTGGCTGAGACACTCATTTGCTTTACAGCGGATGAGGACTTCAAGGAATAGGAAGACACCGTCAGTGCTTACCTCCATCGTGAAACTGCTGTTGTCGTGGATATTACTGATGTGGTCCAAGAATTCTTCCAGTTTTTCAAGTCGATGGGACCAGACAACGAACGGGTCGTCGACATAATGATAAAAGCAACTGGGCTCTACAGGATCCGTGTTCAGGGCGATGTCGTCGTAGTGTTCCTAAACAGGTTGATTATAAGTGGAGCTAAAGGACTCCGTTTGATTGAAACATTCTCCATCACACAAGAAACACGACGACGCCATAATTTGCTTAAATAAATCCAAAACAGTGTCATCAAATAACTAGCAGACCAATTCAATCGAATCCTCGATGGGAACGCCCGTGAACAATGACGCCACATCAAAGCTGGCCATAATGTATCCTTCTCTAGGGCACAGACATTTAATTCGACTGATGAAGTCGGTTCTATTCTCGATGTGGTGCACACAGCGACCAACTTGCGAAGAAGGAGGGAGGCCAGATGTTTCACGAGTCTGTAAGTCGGCGATCCCATGGTGCTCCCTATAGGTTGTAGAGGTGTGATGTTCTTGTGAAACTTTGGAAGGTGGTCGAGGAGCCGCGCGAATTTACTGAGTCCCCTAGGGATACCCTGTGGCTATCCCAGGGTTCTCCAGAGACCTGCAACCCCAAGAAGAGTCCCATATCGGCTTTTAGTAGGATTAGTTAGAGTTTTAAATCCTGCGTTCAACGCCTTACCAGAATCTTAATAAGTTCTGCCAAAATCTCTATAAGCTACCTCACCAAAATGATACGTGCGATAAGCAATCACAATCACATTAGGAGTCTCAAAACTCTCCATCCATGTAGAGGTAGCAACCGTACTACCAGTTCTTACAACGCCGGCATCATTACGGAACGAGCCGACTAGTAACCGAAAATTAGGTTGATGCTGGAGTAGGAAACATATCAAAAATTATCAAGGGACACAACATCCAGAATAATGACGACGATGTCGGAGCTTCTCAAGAGATCTTCACTGGAAGAAACTGTCATTAAAAATGTTCTCCCTGAGGCACCTCAACCCTCTACAATGTATAGCCAACCAAAGTTTCACAAGAAGATCAAATCTCTACAACCCATAGTGAACACCATTGGATCGCCGACTTACAGACTCGTGAAACATCTGGCATGTCTCCTCCTCCACGCTTTGGTCACTGTGTACACCACATCGAGAACACAACCGACTTCATCAGTCGAATTAAATGCCCGCGTCTTGTAGAAGGAGATATTATGGTCAGCTTTGATGTGGTGTCATTATTCACTCGCATTCCCATTCAGCATCCGGCAGGTCTGGTGAGCTGGGGTAAAAATTCCTGTTTTGAAGAGCGCGCCGCAGCGCGTAGTGTGAAGCAGTCACCCTCCATTTCTAGCGGTGGCACCGCTGTGGCAATCGCAGATTTGGTGTCTCTCTGTAATGGGGAAAGGTTGCCTGTTCGCCTGTATTTAAGGGGCGCTATGAACTCTCCAGTCGGTCAGTCTGGGTCACTCTCTCGTCCACAGCTTGCTAGTCTGTCTCTCGTCCGCATTTGTTAGGCAGTTAGTGTCTGTCTATCGTTCGGAGAGCTAGTATGTCTGTCGTTCAGATCAACCTTTAAAGCCGGCAAAATGAGAGAACTCAGCGAGTGGTCGCCCTGTCGGGGCTTAGTTGCTGCACCTGAGTCTGCGCGTTAGGCCGCCAGTCTGCTCGTGTTTGCTCAGGCAACGGTCATTGGCGGTTGGATCGATCGGTTAGTCGGTCGCGCACTGAGACACGAGATGACTTGTACGTCTTGAGCGTCGGCGCATGTGAGGTCGCCACGTGACTCCAGTGGGCCGCGGCGTATAGCGAGGGGTAGTGACTTCGCGGTCGAGACGAGAGCAACAGGAGTCAACCCACGACATCAGTCTGGCCGGTGCGAGCTGCGAGGCCGTGAGACGCGAGATCGGCGCGCCTTCCTGCGTCCGTTGAAGCGGCTGGCAGCGGACGGTTCGGGAGAGCGATTTGGGGGTGCTGCGCCAGGTCTCCTCGAAAAATCGCAGTTTATTAGAAGTTAAGTGATTGGTTATATGTTGTTTGATTTACTCTTGTAAATTCTACTTGTTTTCTTGGTGAGGTCACCAGACGTTTTGCTTTGGGGTCGTTCCACCATTCTTCTCCGGTTGCCCACTTGCAGGGAGGTGATTGTTTATAAAGTGTGGAGTAGGGACGGGTTAGAGCAACCTGCGGTTCGGATTGTTCGGTAATCTCCCTATCAATCTACCGTACGTTATTAGCTGCCTCTGTCATGTTCCTCGGATTTGGTGTGTTAACGAATTTATTGCTTGTGGTGTAACGGCCTAATACCTGAAATATGTTTTGGTCTTTGGAAACTTTGATATTATTGCCTATGATCTTGAGAGGCGGTATCTGTGTACTGTAGAGCATCTTAACTATTGCTTGGCCAACCTTGTAGAAGTTTATACAAGATTGCATTTCATGGGCTTTTATTTAAATGATCATTTTAGTATATACAGTTGCCACCCTTTCACAGTAAGACTTTCCTTAGAAGTCAAAATCAAGTTGCACCTTCGGTGGCTAGATTAAAATGTTAATTGTTAGTGTTTTGTACGATTTCCATCCCTCCTGCGGGGGGTGCATAGTTTGTGTGCTTGTGTGAATTGTTAAAACTCTAAAGTTATCTGGTGTGTTGCAGATTTGCACCAGTGTAGTCTTTCAGAGGCTGTTGTGAGCGGTCGTAGCTACCGCCGTGTCAAAAGGGAGCGGCTAGGTTCTCTGCCCGAAAGCTCATACAGTCAAAACTTTCTGCCCCTGAATAAATTGTAACTTTGATATTTAGAGGGTGCTTTCTGATTATAATTATAAATCTGGTTTCTTAATGCTTTTAGACACTATTAAAGTAAATAAAATTCCCATTTGTTAAAAAGGAATTTGGTTATGATTTCATCAGTTACTCCCTGGCAACTACTTCCATGCTTACATAGTGTGATTAAATGTGTTAATGTTCTTGATGAATCGCTAGTAGTAAAATAAATTCTTAAGAATATTCTTTGAAAATAAATCAAGGTTCATCTGGTATGTCAGTTATTTGGCGACACTGTTTTGGATTTATTTAATCACACTCTGATGTCATCGTACTTTTGTGATGGAGAATTTTTTAATTAAATGGATGGAGTCACGATGGGAAGTCCTTTAGCTCCAGTTATCGTCAGCCTGTTTATGGAGCACTTTGACGACATCGCCCTGGAGACGGCTCCCGCAAATCCCAGGAGCTTTTATCGTTACGTCGACGACACGTTTGTGGTCTGGTCTCATGCACATGATACGTTGTGAGAATTCTTGGACCACATCAGCAATATCCATGAGAACAGCAGTTTCACGATGGAGGTAGAGACGGTGCCTTGCCGTTCCTTCACGTCATCATCCTCCGCAAAGCAAATGAGTGTCTCTGCAACGTTGTTTACCGGAAACCCACCCACATGGAGCCGTATCGTAGAATTTTTTTTTTTCTGTGGATATGGGTGTATTGAGCGAAAGCCGTCTCAGACCCTGAAAAGCTGCCGAAGTAACTGAGCAAGTTACGGAAAGTATTCAAGGAAAACGGCTACAACAAGCGACAGATTTCGCAAGCCATCTTTTCGAAAACACAGGAACAGAAAGACCCCGAGGAACACTCGAAGAAGCTCGCGTTTTTGATGTTCTGTGGCTCGGTAAAACGAAAAATTAGGTGGGTCCTGAAAAGGGATAAAATCGCTCGAACTCATAAGGCCGGTGAAAGATGATGTATGCCCCTCAAAACGCTAGAAGTATATAAAATACAATATGGATGTGGACAGTTTTACATCGGACAGAATTTGCGTACTATTGAACAGCACTAGAGGAAGCACGGAAGATACTTTCATCTTCTGTATCCTGAGAATTCCTGCATTGGGAGGGACATCAGTTGTAACATGCACTGGTGGTTTCTGGGATAACGTAATTAAAGAGGAGATCGAGATAAAATATGTGACAGCACCCTCAATAAAGACGGTGGCGTTTAGTTAAGTACGGCTTGGCACCCGGCCATCGGAAGGATGAAGCCATGGTAAGTGCGGGGAGGGGGGGGGGAGGGGGTGACTGGAAACGTTACCTTATATGGCGCTGGAGCGATCACCAGTGACATCACAGAAGGCAGCGCGTTTATATATGGACGGTAGCAGCAACCAAAATAGTTAAGTTTTGATAACGGCTGAGGAATACACGGCCGAAAGCTCGTGGATTTAAAACCACTTGATGCGCCTGGAATCTCGAGAGGATTTTATCATTATTCTACTTTGCGGACACGTTTCCTGATAGTAGAGTTGCGTGGTGCTCGCTTTCTCTTCAGAATAATAGAAGTTTCAGTCAAAATGTCGTAGGTACTTTCAGAGTATGAACTATTAAATTACGATGTAGTCGAATGTGTGGCTGCTGTGTGCAAATGTGAATTGATGTAGTGGCCAGGAAACAAAACGAACGCGGGAATGAAAGCTGCTGGTATCTAAAACGTTGCGAAAAAAAACAGTGATGGTAAGACCTGAGAGCTACGTACAAACAGATAGATTATTATGGGGACGACGACACTGAGGCAAACTGAACATCAATGCGCTCAAACGGTTGGGATACGTATAGATGATGTACCAATTAACTACGAAGTAACATTCAATCCTTCATGACCAGCAGTTACAGTCACTAATGAAGTTACCCCAAATGTATCGGGGAAGCACTTGATACTCTCCTCTCTGAGCAGTGACAGTAACATACAGAGGTTTTCGACTTAGCTGCTCAACTCAGATATTTCCTGAACCTTTTAACATATGGTAATTCTAATTGAGTGTAAATGAACTCTGAAACCTTTCTCACTAAATTATGTATAGTCCCTTTTAATAGCTACATTAGTTGCAGATATACAGGGTGTCACAGGAAAAATGATCAAAATTCAGGGATGTAACAGGTTCAAAGGAAAAAGATCTCGTAAACAAGGCTCTAAGATGCATACCTTTAAAGCTAGAGCACTTCACCGTCTTCGATACTGTGAAACAAATCTCTTGTACTAGAAGCTCTTTGCTTTTCATATTTTGATAAGTGATAGTATCGACGAAAACAAGAAAAAATGTTCCATAAACATGGACTCTAAAGTGCATACGTTAAGAGCTGTGAGCATTTCTTGATTTTCGCTACTGTGAAAGACGTCTCTTCCATTGAAGCAAGTTAGCGCTGTGGCCGAGCAGTTCTAGGGGCTTCAGTCTGGAATCACGCAACCGCTACGGTAGTAGGTTCGAATCCTGTTTCTGGCATGGATGTGTGTGATGTCCTTAGGTTAGTTCTAGGGGACTGACGACCTCAAATGTTAAGTCCCATATTGCTCAGAACCATTTACGCAAGTTGGCCTATTTTTACTGGGCATTTTTCCTTGTTTTAGTCATACTAGCACCTCTCAAGAAATGAAAATCAAAGAGCTTGCAGTACAAGAGATTTGTTCCACATTCTCGAAGATGAAGAAGTGCTCATAGCTCTTAAGGTACGACTCTTAAAAATTCCTCCGGGGACACCCTGTGTGGTTAGTAACTTCGACTTTTTTTTGGCAAATTAATCCATAAGACGCTGCACGTTCGCTGAAGTGTCGATACCGTTTTACAGCGTCTGCTGGAACACCACCGTGCGCGCTGCCCTGCCGCTCTCTTTGTCCAACTTCTGCATTCTCCCAGGGAAGAAGCATGTCTTTTTCCTCTTTTTTATACTGATGAGTACTAGAGACATGAAAGACACAGAGAGAATAAACGTCAATTGGTAGAACGCCTGCCCACAAAAGGACAAGTTCCAGAGTTCGAGTCTCGATACGGCACACAGCTTTAATCTACCATGCAGTTTGATGTCAATGCACTCTTCATCAGACAGTGAAGAATTTGTTATGCTCTTTTATTTAATTCATTAAATGTTACTTCGGTCTGTAATAATACTCCTCATTTTTGAATGGTGATATCTACGAAACAAACATGCTAAATTTAAACAGACACAAAATCACCAAGATTGGCAATCTTTTACAGAAGCTCGAAATTTAGCGCGGATTTCAATGTGAGATGCTTATAACAGTTTGTCTCGAAACCTGGCAGAAAATCCAAAGAGATTCTGGTCGTATGTGAAGTATGTTAGCGGCAAAAAAACAATCTATGCCTTCTCTGCGCGATAACAATGGAAGTACTATCGAAGACAGTGCTGCCAAAGCAGAGTTACTAAACACAGCCTTCCGAAATGCCTTCACAAAATAAGACAAAGTAAATATGCCAGAAATCGAATCGACAACAGCTGCCAACATGAGTAACGTAGAAAAAAATATCCTCGGATGAGTGAAGCAACTTAAATCACTTAATAAAAGCAAGTCTTCTGGGCCAGACTGTATGCCAATTACGTTCCTTTGGGAGTTTGCTGATGCATTAGCATATACAACCGTTCGCTCGACAAAAGATCCTTAGCCAAAGACTGGAAAGTTGCACAGGTCACACCAATATTCAAGAAAGGTAGTAGGAGTAATCCACTAAATTACAGGCCCATATCGTTAACGTCCATATGGAGCAGGATTTTGGAACATATATTGTGTTCGAACATTATGAATTACCTCGAAGAAAACGTTCTATTGACACACAGTCAACATGGGTTTAGAAAGCATCGTTCCTGTGAAACACAACTAGCTCTTTATTCACATGAAGTGTTGAGTGCTACTGACAAGGAATTTCAGATCGATTCCGTATTTCTTGATTTCCGGAAGGCTTTTGACACTGTACAACACAAGCGGCTCGTAGTGAAATTGCATGCTGATGGAATATCGTCACAGTTATGTGACTGGATTTGTGATTTCCTGACAGAAAGGTCACAGTTCGTAGTAATTGACGGAAATTCATCGAGTAAAACAAAAGTGATATCTGGCGTTCCCCAAGGTCGTCTTATAGGCCCTATGCTGTTCCTTATCTATATAAACGATTTGGGAGACAATCAGGGCAGCCGTCTTATGTTGTTTGCAGATGACGTTGTCGTTTATCGACTAATAAAGTCATCAGAAGTTCAAAACAAATTGGAACAGGACTTAGAAAAGATATCTGAATGGTGCGAAAAGTGGCAGTTGACCCTAAATAACGAAAAGTGTGAGGTCATCCGCATGAATGCTAAAAGGAACTCGTTAAACGTCGGTTATACGCTAAATCAGTCTTATCTAAAAGCCGTAAATTCAACTAAACACCTACGTATTATAATTACGAGCAACTTTAATTGGAAGAAAATGTTGTGGAGATGGCTAACCAAAGACTGCGTTTTATTGGCAGGACACTTAGAAAATATAACAGACCTACTAAGGAGACTGCCTACGCAACGCTAGTCCGTCCTCTTTTAGAATACTGCTGCACGTTGTGGGATCCTTACCAGATAGGACTGACAGAGTACATCGAAAAAGTTCAAAGAAAGGTAGCACGTTTCGTATTATCGCGAAATATGGGAGAGAGTGTCACAGAAATAATACAGGAAGTGAGCTGGACATCATTAAAAGAAAGGCGTTTTTCGTTACGACGGAATCTTCTCATGAAATTCCAAACACCAACTTTCTCCTCCAAATGCGAAAATATTTTGTTGACACCGACCTACATAGGGAGGAACGATCACCACGATAAAATAAGGGAAATCAGAGCTTGTACGGAAAGATATAGGTGTTCATTCTTTCCGCGCGCTATACGAGATTGGAATAATAGAGAATTGTGAAGGTGGTTCGATGACCCCTCTGCCAGGCACTTACATGGGATATGTAGAGTATCCATGTAGATGCCGATGTAGATGTAGATCTACACAGAATCAAAAATCACCGTTAAACAGAGTCCAAAGAGTCGCAGGCGATGTTTATTGTTTATCATTTATTAACATCAATTTGTCTCTTATACTAAGCACGTGTTCATAAAGTTTATGTTTTATTTAATTATGTGTCAATTTTAAGATACAAGATTGTGTGGACAGATGACCAAGCAGTTTGGTCCCTTTCCCTCCCTTTTAAGCCAACCAACAAGATTGTGTAAATGGTCTCGGTGGAACAGGCAGATAAAGACATTTCTTTTAACATATATGTTGTATTTGTGAGTTATGTATAATTTAAATCGTGGTTCATTTCATGTATTTTCTCTTCGTTGTGAGGGCTGGCGGAGTAAGCGGGGGTTGATAAGCGCACACGAACTACCACTTCTAATCATTCTGCGCCGGACGGTCATTGAGGTAACTTGTGCTGGTGAGCTGTTAGTGTGTCAGATTTTGTGCACAAAGTGATCGTGCGAAAAGTTTAACATTCGTATATGATTACACTTTAGAGGAACTCTCAGCCAAATGGAACTTAGAATCTGTGAGCTGATTCGTACTCTATGTTTACGCGATGGTCGGTTTACAACTTTGTTTACTTCCGCTGCAGTTCTGTGTTATTAGCGCCTAGACTGCTGGAATCTACTCAATGTTACACGAGTTTTGATGTTCTAATCGCTAGTTTTAACATTCCTTACTTGTGTGACGGCGATTGTTTTATAAATAAAGTGTCGGTACTGGACAATGGTTTTCGTAAACTAGTGATTTTTAATTAGCAATCGCGGAAGAAGCTGCAACAAAACTACGAGAACACATAATCTTTATTGAAATTGATTATTATTGTGGTTATATTATATTATGTTTAAAGACATATGTTGCCTCTAACAAATTTATTATTTCGATTTCTATTTTATTCATGTTACTTGAAGATGATTAGATAATTTAAACTGAAGATCACCAGTTGATGCAATTTTTCAGCGAGTTACCTGCTGGGCATAAAATCAGGCTATTCCCGTTTCGACCCTACGACGATATCAAGCGGTTCTTCCCGAACACAGTCGTGTATTTGCCCAACTGTGTGTGTCGCAAATCAACGCAGACAACGAACTGTAGAGGACTGGAAATAAAATGTTGAATAAATGAATGATTACTGGTGCAAACGTAAAAATGTAAAAGTGTTCTATAAATGAAAAGGAGGGAATGAAGTGAGGATCTCAAGTGACTGCAAACGTTTTTTCTAAAGAAAATTGACATCTGGTCACGGGAAGTCAGCGACCACTCAGTTCTACAGCGAGTTCCCCCACTTTCGTAATATTTCTGTCTATTTCAGCAACGCATGAAAACTATGGAAGACAGATGTCATGGTTCCCTTGCCTTGAGAACAGAGTACAGCAACTGAAACAGCACGTAGTTTTGAGACACAGTAATTACTGTCAGTAACATGCGGGGAATATTATTCTCCAGTGCCTCTCGGAAGCAATCGTTCTTTTTGCAGAGAGAGACTCAGTTACATGGAGACAGTACGTGCTACCAACTCATTTTTCACGGAACAGTCGGGACGGGACTCGGGCTGCATATGTATTACAAGGCGCGGCGCAGCTGGACAGACAAATTGCCACTTTAAGATGCAAATTAATTTCTAGCGTGCCGAGCAGGCGCTGTTTGTATTTCTGAAATAACACGAACAGCGGGGCAATCCGCCAGATGAAAATTTCACGGTGCAGAACAAATGTACGGCTGCGGATAGGTGCAGCCAGACGCATTAAGGTCGTCGGAGACGTCTGCGCAACACTTTTACGCAAATGCCGTCAGCACGTGATAGACGGCGAACGCTCACAGACCAAGTGCTGGCATTTTTTGTATCGCTGAAAACGGATCGCAGCATCACCGCGTGCCTAGCGGGCAATTACAGAGACTCAGTTTTGTCACTGCTACTGAAAAACGAGGCATATGACAAGATACGGTGCAGTGATGGCGGATAATTATAAGTTTTCATTAAGAATGGAGATATTTCTGTATTTTGAAATAATATGACGGTATGAAGAGACAGTGTAATTGCATTAAGATATTAGCAATATACAACATCGGTTACTGGCAAAAGATCATTCTTAAAATAAATTTGACAATTTTTTATCTTATCATCACCATCTTCAGCAGTTTCCAGACCCAGACTGCGCCTAGTCATCTAGTCCTATTTTCCTATCATCTTTCAGTGTTCACTCTGGTCAAGGCGTCGCTTCTGTTTTCCACACACCCCTCCAATCCTTTCAGCTATCTATCTCTTCGTCTTGATCGTTTCCTCCGCTTCTCCATTTCGTATTTTTCTTATTAATCGTCTTTGTCTTCCATTTTTTTAAGTGACACTAGCATCTTAGCCTTGATGGTTTTAACTTGCTCTGTTTGAACTAGCTCTGCAAGGGCTTGTCTTTCACTATTTCCTTTGCCATTTCATTCCTCGTACTGTCTTTCCTTGTTACTCCTATCTTACTTTTGAGGAACTCCATTTCACATGCCTGTAATCGCCCCACATATATTTTCTTTATCACACGTGTTTCGGATACTCGGTTCAGTACTGAGATGTAGTAACTTCTATGTATTACTTCTTTGCTTTTTTGTGGAACGTCGTTGTTCCAAATTATACTTCTAACATTTCGCAGGAATGCCTCTGCCTGTCTGCCACGTTCACTGATCTCCTTGTCATTTCTTCCAGTTCGTTCTATCGCACTTCCCACGTACTTAACACTTTCTACCTTTTGCACTTGTTCACCTCCAATCCTTATTCCGCTTGTTGGTCTATGTTTCTTTGTGGTTGCGACCAGTATCTCGCCGGCCGCTGGTGGCCGAGCGGTTCTGGCGCTACAGTCTGGAACCGCGCGACCGCTACGGTCGCAGGTTCGAATCCTGCCTCGGGCATGGATGTGTGTGTTGTCCTTAGGTTAGTTAGGTTTAAGTAGTTCTAAGTTCTAGGGGACTTATGACCTCAGCAGTTGAGCCCCATAGTGCTCAGAGCCATTTGAACCATTTTTTGCGACCAGTATCTCACACTTGTTTATATTAAATTTCATGCTATACTCTCTCACAGTTTCTTCCCAAGCATCCTGCTGTTCCTGAATCTCATCCTCTCTGTTTGGCCATATCATCAAGTCATCCGCTAACGCCACTGCTTTCATCTTGCCTTCTCCGGTTTTTTCTGCCACCTTCGTCGCTGTGTCATCCAAGACCACAATGGAGAGGAAAGCTGACAATGCAGTGCCCTATTTCACACCATTTGTTTGCTTCAACCAATCAAACCTCTCATTCAACACTTTCACGTAACTCAGAATTCCACTGTACGTCTCCCCCACTCTGCTTGTTGTCTGTTTCAACTCCCTAATTTTCTAGTGCTTCCCAAACCTTTTTCCTACAGACACTATCAAAGACCTCATCTATACAGGGGAAGGCCATGACAAGGTCTTCCCCAAATTCATAGTGGCGGTCCTGGTGATGCCTCTTTGTAAATATGAGTTCAACACTTGACTTCAGAGGTCTAAAGCCATGCTGATCCTCCAAAGCTCTTTCAAATTCTGATTCTGATACTGGATCTCCCATCTCTTCTAACTGACTCCTGTTTCTTCTTCTGTCACGTCATTAGTTCGGTCGTCGCCCTCATAGAGGCCTTCCATGTACTTCTTCCACCTATTCGCTCTCTCCTCTGCAATTAACAGTGGAATCCCCATTGCACTTTTAATGTTACCGCCCTTGCTATAAGTTCATTTCTTTTTCGATTTTTTCATATTTTTCATGCAGCCATTTCGCCTTTGCTTCACTGCACTTCCTGTTTATTTCATTCCCAAGTGTACCTTTTCATTCCTTAGGACTTTTGTATTCCACTTCGTTGCGCATTGATTCTTCCGTATTTGCCTACTCTTCATCACTACTATATTGTGATCTGAATCTACTTGTAGATCTGCTCCTGGGTACGGCTTACCATCCAGTATCTGATTTCGGAATCTTTGCGTGACCATAATGTAATCTAACTGAAACCTCTCTGTATCCCCTGCCTTTTCGAAGTATACCTCCAAGTAAACGCTGTTAATAGCTCAAATTTATTGCAATACTAAATTAATCTTTCTTCTATCAAATTCCTAGTATTGAGCCCGTATTATCCAGCAACCCTTTCTTGAACTCCTTTCCCTGCAACCACATTCCATTCCCCCACGACTATTAGGTTTTTATGTCCGATTAGGTAGTGAATTACCCGTTCAATATCCTCATGTACTTTCTTTCTCTCTTCATCTTCGGCTTGTCACGTCGAGGTGTTTACCTGAACTATCGTTGCTGGTTCAAATGGTTCAAATGGCTCTGAGCACTATGGGACTTAACTTCTGAGGTCATCAGTCCCCTAGAACTTAGAACTACTTAAACCTAACTAACCTAAGGACATCACACACATCCATGCCCGAGGCAGGATTCGAACCTGCGACCGTAGCGGTCACGCGGTTCCAAACTGAAGCGCTTAGAACCGCACGGCCACACCGGCCGGCTCGTTGCTGGTGTTGGTTTGCTGGCGATTCTGATTACAACCATCCTGTCACTGAACTGTTCACAGTAACCAACAATTTGCCCTACCTTGCTATTCGTGAAGAATCCTGCTCTCGTTGTACCATTTTTTGTTGTTGTTAATATTACAGTCTACTCATATGATCAGAAATCCTTGTCGTCTTCACTGACACCAACTATGTCTAGAGAGAGCCTTTTCTAACTTCCCTGCCACTTTCAAAATTCTATCCATTGATCACGGGTTAAGATTAGCCGTCCGAGTTGAATCCTTGGGGCTATGCTAGTTCAACAAGTTATTTAGTAACTCTTGGTCGTTCCATACTCTTCTCTATACGTCATGGATGCAAACAAAATGTTTGATTTGCTGTGTCGTTTGATTTATTATTTACAATTGTAAGTCGATTGTTATAAACGCTACAAAGCCTTAGAACCTTGATATTCATTTTGAATAATCCTGTGTTTCAGCTATATGACATTTTCTGTTACATATGGCACTTTCTTTACTCCTTCCTTTTTACCCCTTGAGTATAATTCCTCCCAGTATTTTAGAGTAAATTTATTGCTGTCTAAGTTCATGGCGACTTCAGAAGTCCTACGACGCAGAGACAGGGTAAGTTTAGCCCGTTGGTAGTTTCATAAAATTTCTTGCAACTTGATAAACACTCCGAAAGTCAGTGTGAGGAAGATATTTTGGACCGGTATCGATAATTTCCTTTCCTCCTCCTTTCGTGTACTGGACGAGGGAGGTATTAGTACTTGTACACCTGGCAAGCGTACTATTCTCTCGTACCTTATTCTCATGATACCTACGCGACCTATATAGGCTTATGGCAGCATAGTGGTACCATAGCGGCCGGCCGCGGTGGTCTAGCGGTTCTAGGCGCGCAGTCTGGAACCGCGCGACTGCTACGGTCGCAGGTTCGAATCCTGCCTCGGGCATGGATGTGTGTGATGTCCTTAGGTTAGTTAGGTTTAAGTAGTTATAAGTTCTAGGGGACTGATGACCACAGATGTTAAGTCCCATAGTGCTCAGAACCATTTGAACCATTTGGTACCATAGCCATCTTAGAATACTGGTTCTCTAAATTCACCCAACAAGGTTTTGTGAAAATCATGTCGTCTTTCATCCAAGGATTCGCATCTAAGTTCCACGAGTGTCTCTGTTGCGCTATCGCACACTGCTGCAACCCTATTAGTGAGTGTGAATTCTTTCGTTTGTTGTCACGCCTACACCTTTGATACTGCTTTTACGTGGGCGTCTAAATCCATATCGCTTCCGAGTACTGCTCCTAAATACAGCGGTAGAACAAAAATACGGAAACACAGCGAGAAATTCAGCGAGAAATTCATGCTTCAACATAAATGCAGATCCCAGCCAAGCCTGTAAGGGTGCTATTATACACACATCAAAACAAGTTTTGCATCACACTGGTTCCCAGAACTCCTGAAGACAGACATTGACTGTGGATATTGTAACACAGACACAATTCTTTTAACTGTTGGGAGATGTCACTAAACCCGCCGGAAGATGTAAACAACCACGCATAAGCAGCACCTATTAGGGGGTCCCCCCGACGATCAGTTCCAGTCATTCCACCTGGAAGGAGGTACACGGTTCGTCTTGTCTGCAGTTCAACCATGCCTAGATTGTCAGTACCGCGGTCCGATCGCGTCCGCATTGTTACTTTGTGCCAGGAAGGGCTTTCAACAAGGGAAATATCCAGACGTCTCGGAGTGAACCAAAGCGATGTTGTTCACACATGGGAAGATACACAGAGACAGAAACTGTTGATGACATGCCTCTCTGAAACCGCCCAAGAGCTATTACTGCAGTGGATGACCGCTACCTACGGCTTGGAGGACCCTGACAGCAGCTCCACCATGTTGAATAATGCTTTTCATGTAGCCACAGGACGTCGTGTTACGACTCGAACTGTACACAGTAGGCGGCATGATGCGCAACTTCACTCCCGACGTCCATGGCGAGGTCCACCTTTGCAACCACGACACGACGCAGTGCGGTACAGATGGATCCAACAACATGCCGTATGGACCCCTCAGGATTGGCATCACGATGAGTGCCGAATGTGCCTTCAACCAGACAATCGTCACAGAAGTGTTCGGAGGCAACCCGGTCAGGATGAACGCCTTAGACACACTGTCCAGCGAGTGCAGCAAGGTGGAGGTTCCCTGCTGTTTTGGGGTGGCATTATGCGGGGCCGACGTACGCCGCTGGTGGCCATGGTACGTGAATGCCATCTTCCGACCGATAGTGCAACCATATCGGCGGCATATTGGTGAGGCATTCGTCTTCATGGACGACAATCCGAGCCCTTATCGTGTACTTATTGTGAATGACATCGCTCGTGGCCAGCTTGTACTCCAGACATGCCTGGGATTGATTGAAAATTATGGACGACGTGACCCACCAACCACTCTGAGGAATCTACGCTGAATCGCCGTTGAGGAGTGGGACAATCTCAGTCAACACTGCCTTCATGAACTAGTGGATAGTATGCCACGACGAATATAGGCATGCATCAATGCAAAAGGATGTGCTACTGGGTATTAGAGGTACCGGTGTGTACAGCAATCTGACCATCATCTCTGAAGGTCTCGCTGTATGGTGGTACAACATGTAATGTGTGGTTTTCATGAGCAATAGAAATGGCGGAAGTGATGTTTATGTTGATCTCTATTCCAATTTTCTGTATTGATCCGGAACTTTCGGAACTGAGGTGATGCTAAACTTTTTTGATGTGTGTAATTGACCAGGAACAGCCACCTGCGCAATGTCCTCTACACATTACAACTCTCTGTCGTTGTCAAAAATGTGTTCTGGGTAGCTTTGAGTGCATTAAGTCTGAGGTAAGGAATTCGAACGGGGGCAAATAGCCCGTGTTCGTATGGTAGATGCTTCCCATGACCAAAGACAGCGGAAATGTTTGGTGTTTCAAGAGGCACCGTATCGAAGATTTACGCCGCGTAAACGGAAAGCGGAGAAACGTCATCCACTATGTCACAACGCGGATGATATTCTCTGTTAAGCGTTCGTGACAGACGGACATTGAAGAGGACTGTGGCGAAAATAGGAGGACAACAGAAGCAAGAGTCACTGCAGACCCGAATGTCGCACTCGCGGTGCCTGCCAGCGCAAAAACAACACGAAGGGAGCTCCATAAGCAGAGAATTTCGGGGTGAGAAGTTCCAAAACCAGTCAATCATGCAAATTGGGAAACGTGACGCTGATACAACAGAAACTGGACCGTGAATCAATGGAAGAATGTCATTTTGTCGGACGTGTCTTGTTGCACGTCGCATGTCGCCGAGTTTACGTCCAAAGAGGTTCGGTGAATATTTGTTCACTCATATCGTGGTGTTCCATGGGCTCCACGGTTACCCTGCGAGACTTCATTACTGGTAGGGATTACGTGACCGTTAGTCTCCCCATGGTAGAATGATTGTTCGCCAATGGTGATGTTCTGTTAAAAGGCGACATTGCCCCTGTACACACAGCTCACATCCACCAGGACTGTCTTTCTGACGACGAGTATGAATTATTGCATCTGTCCTTGGCATCTCAGTCTCAATTATATTGAGACTCAGAGACATACTTTCGAGAGAAGGGTGCGTGGTCGCTGTCACCTCCACAACCGTTACCTGAACATGCCGCTATTTTTCAAGAATAATAGTATACATTTCCTCTGAGAACCGTACAGGAGTTATATTTATTCATTACAAAACGACTGTAAGGTGCTTTGAGTGCCACGGTTTTCCTACGCCGCATTAGGCACGGTGACGTATTGTATCTGTCGTATTTCTACATATTAATCAACCCCCTATACTTACACCAAATGACATACCCAGGGCATTCGCCACTTGTAGCCAGATACAGTTCTGCCCCCACCCCATCATCAGTGAACTACCTCACATTACTATTGGAAATACTATTTGATAAATCATTTATGTAGGAATGTGGAAGCATTAGCGGTCCTAGTGCGTTTCGTTGCAACACAGCCGATGTCCTTCCCCCATGAACCATGGACCTTGCCGTTGGTGGGGAGGCTTGCGTGCCTCAGCGATACAGATGGCCGTACCGCAGGTGCAACCACAACGGAGGGGTATCTGTTGAGAGGCCAGACAAACATGTGGTTCCTGAAGAGGGGCAGCAGCCTTTTCAGTAGTTGCAGGGGCAACAGTCTGGATGATTGACTGATCTGGCCTTGTAACATTAACCAAAACGGCCTTGCTGTGCTGGTACTGCGAACGGCTGAAAGCAAGGGGAAACTACAGCCGTAATTTTTCCCGAGGACATGCAGCTTTACTGTATGATTAAATGATGATGGCGTCCTCTTGGGTAAAATATTCCGGAGGTAAAATAGTCCCCCATTCGGATCTCCGGGCGGGGACTACTCAAGAGGACGTCGTTATCAGGAGAAAGAAAACTGGCATTCTACGGATCGGAGCGTGGAATGTCAGATCCCTTAATCGGGCAGGTAGGTTAGAAAATTTAAAAAGGGAAATGGAGAGGTTAAAGTTAGATATAGTGGGAATTAGTGAAGTTCGGTGGCAGGAGGAACATGACTTTTGGTCAGGTGATTACAGGGTTATAAATACAAAATCAAATAGGGGTAATGCAGGAGTAGGTTTAATAATGAATAAAAAAATAGGAGTGCGGGTTAGCTACTACAAACAGCATAGTGAACGCATTATTGTGGCCAAGATAGACACAAAGCCCATGCCTACTACAGTAGTACAAGTTTATATGCCAACTAGCTCTGCAGATGATGAAGAAATTGATGAAATGTATGACAAAAGAAATTATTCAGGTAGTGAAGGGAGACGAAAATTTAATAGTCATGGGTGACTGGAATTCGTCAGTAGGAAAAGGGAGAGAAGGAAACATAGTAGGTGAATATGGATTGGGGGGAAGAAATGAAAGAGGAAGCCGCCTTGTAGAATTTTGCACAGAGCATAACTTAATCATAGCTAACACTTGGTTCAAGAATCATAAAAGAAGGTTGTATACCTGGAAGAATCCTGGAGATACTAATACACTCCTGGAAATGGAAAAAAGAACACATTGACACCGGTGTGTCAGACCCACCATACTTGCTCCGGACACTGCGAGAGGGCTGTACAAGCAATGATCACACGCACGGCACAGCGGACACACCAGGAACCGCGGTGTTGGCCGTCGAATGGCGCTAGCTGCGCAGCATTTGTGCACCGCCGCCGTCAGTGTCAGCCAGTTTGCCGTGGCATACGGAGCTCCATCGCAGTCTTTGACACTGGTAGCATGCCGCGACAGCGTGGACGTGAACCGTATGTGCAGTTGACGGACTTTGAGCGAGGGCGTATAGTGGGCATGCGGGAGGCCGGGTGGACGTACCGCCGAATTGCTCAACACGTGGGGCGTGAGGTCTCCACAGTACATTGATGTTGTCGCCAGTGGTCGGCGGAAGGTGCACGTGCCCGTCGACCTGGGACCGGACCGCAGCGACGCACGGATGCACGCCAAGACCGTAGGATCCTACGCAGTGCCGTAGGGGACCGCACCGCCACTTCCCAGCAAATTAGGGACACTGTTGCTCCTGGGGTATCGCGCGAGGACCATTCGCAACCGTCTCCATGAAGCTGGGCTACGGTCCCGCACACCGTTAGGCCGTCTTCCGCTCACGCCCCAACATCGTGCAGCCCGCCTCCAGTGGTGTCGCGACAGGCGTGAATGGAGGGACGAATGGAGACGTGTCGTCTTCAGCGATGAGAGTCGCTTCTGCCTTGGTGCCAATGATGGTCGTATGCGTGTTTGGCGCCGTGCAGGTGAGCGCCACAATCAGGACTGCATACGACCGAGGCACACATGGCCAACACCCGGCATCATGGTGTGGGGAGCGATCTCCTACACTGGCCGTACACCACTGGTGATCGTCGAGGGGACACTGAATAGTGCACGGTACATCCAAACCGTCATCGAACCCATCGTTCTACCATTCCTAGACCGGTTAAGGGAACTTGCTGTTCCAACAGGACAATGCACGTCCGCATGTATCCCGTGCCACCCAACGTGCTCTAGAAGGTGTAAGTCAACTACCCTGGCCAGCAAGATCTCCGGATCTGTCCCCCATTGAGCATGTTTGGGACTGGATGAAGCGTCGTCTCACGCGGTCTGCACGTCCAGCACGAACGCTGGTCCAACTGAGGCGCCAGGTGGAAATGGCATGGCAAGCCGTTCCACAGGACTACATCCAGCATCTCTACGATCGTCTCCATGGGAGAATAGCAGCCTGCATTGCTGCGAAAGGTGGATATACACTGTACTAGTGCCGACATTGTGCATGCTCTGTTGCCTGTGTCTATGTGCCTGTGGTTCTGTCAGTGTGATCATGTGATGTATCTGACCCCAGGAATGTGTCAATAAAGTTTCCCCTTCCTGGGACAATGAATTCACGGTGTTCTTATTTCAATTTCCAGGAGTGTAGGTATCAGATAGATTATATAATGGTAAGACAGAGATTTAGGAACCAGGTTTTAAATTGTAAGACATTTCCAGGGGCAGATGTGGATTCTGACCACAATGTATTGGTTATGAACTGCAGATTGAAACTGAAGAAACCGCAAAAAGGTGGGAATTTAAGGAGATGGGACCTGGATAAACTGAAAGAACCAGAGGTTGTAGAGAGTTTCAGGGAGAGCATAAGGGAACAATTGACAGGAATGGGGGAAAGAAATACAGTAGAAGAAGAATGGGTAGCTCTGAGGGATGAAGTAGTGAAGGCAGCAGAGGATCAAGTAGGTAAAAAGACGAGGGCTAATAGAAATCCTTGGGTAACAGAAGAAATATTGAATTTAATTGATGAAAGGAGAAAATATAAAAATGCAGTAAATGAAGCAGGCCAAAGGGAATACAAACGTCTCAAAAATGAGATCGACAGGAAGTGAAAAATGGCGAAGCAGGTATGGCAAAGGACAAATGTAAAGATATAGAGGCATATCTCACTAGGGGTAAGATAGATACTGCCTACAGGAAAATTAAAGAGACCTTTGGAGAGAAGAGAACCACTTGTATGAATATCAAGAGCTCAGATGGAAACCCAGTTCTAAGCAAAGAAGGGAAAGCAGAAAGGTGGAAGGAGTATATAGAGGGTCTATACAAGGGCGATGTACTTGAGGACAATATTATGGAAATGGAAGAGGATGTAGATGAAGATGAAATGGGAGATAAGATACTGCGTGAAGAGTTTGACAGAGCACTGAAAGGCCTGAGTCGAAACAAGGCCCCGGGAGTAGACAACATTCCATTAGAACTACTGATGGCCTTGGGAGAGCCAGTCATGACAAAACTCTACCATCTGGTGAGCAAGATGTATGAGACTGGCGAAATACCCACAGACTTCAAGAAGAATATAATAATTCCAATACCAAAGAAAGCAGGTGTTGACAGATGTGAAAATTACCGAACTATCAGTTTAATAAGTCACAGCTGCAAAATACTAACGCGAATTCTTTACAGACGAATGGAAAAACTGGTAGAAGCGGACCTCGGAGAAGATCAGTTTGGATTCCGTAGAAATGTTGGAACACGTGAGGCAATACTAACCTTACGACTTATCTTAGAAGAAAGGTTAAGAAAAGGCAAACCTACGTTTCTAGCATTTGTAGACTTAGAGAAAGCTTTTGACAACGTTAACTGGAATACTCTCTTTCAAATTCTGAAGGTAGCAGGGGTAAAATACAGGGAGCGAAAGGCTATTTACAATTTGTACAGAAACCAGAAGGCAGTTATAAGAGTCGAGGGGCATGAAAGGGAAGCAGTGGTTGGGAAAGGAGTGAGACAGGGTTGTAGCCTCTCCCCGATGTTATTCAATCTGTATATTGAGCAAGCAGTAAAGGAAACAAAAGAAAAATTCGGAGTAGGTATTAAAATTCATGGAGAAGAAGTAAAAACTTTGAGGTTCGCCGATGACATCGTAATTCTGTCAGAGACAGCAAAGGACTTGGAAGAGCAGTTGAACGGAATGGACAGTGTCTTGAAAGGAGGATATAAGATGAACATCAACAAAAGCAAAACAAGGATAATGGAATGTAGCCAAATTAAATCGGGTGATGCTGAGGGGATTAGATTAGGAAATGAGACACTTAAAGTAGTAAAGGAGTTTTGCTATTTAGGGAGTAAAATAACTGATGATGGTCGAAGTAGAGAGGATATAAAATGTAGACTGGCAATGGCAAGGAAAGCGTTTCTGAAGAAGAGAAATTTGTTAACATCGAGTATAGATTTAAGTGTCAGGAAGTCGTTTCTGAAAGTATTTGTATGGAGTGTAGCCATGTATGGAAGTGAAACATGGACGATAACCAGTTTGGACAAGAAGAGAATAGAAGCTTTCGAAATGTGGTGTTACAGAAGAATGCTCAAGATAAGGTGGGTAGATCACGTAACTAATGAGGAGGTATTGAATAGGATTGGGGTGAAGAGAAGTTTGTGGCATAACTTGACTAGAAGAAGGGATCGGTTGGTAGGACATGTTTTGAGGCATCAAGGGATCACAAATTTAGCATTGGAGGGCAGCGTGGAGGGTAAAAATCGTAGAGGGAGACCAAGAGATCAATACACTAAGCAGATTCAGAAGGATGTAGGTTGCAGTAGGTACTGGGAGATGAAGAAGCTTGCACAGGATAGAGTAGCATGGAGAGCTGCATCAAACCAGTCTCAGGACTGAAGACCACAACAACAACAACACACAGCCGATGTTACGAAAACTTTGGTAGCGCCTTTGTAAACTGATCAGACTATTGTTCCATGGGATGGAAGTGCTATATATCGACGCGCAAGTCGCCGAAGTGGCGTCAAATCGAAAGACTTGCACCCGCGCGAACGTTGTTCTACCCGACGGGAGGTCCGAGTCACACATATATATATACGAGGTGCGGCTAGAAAAAAAAACCGGACTGATGCTGGAAAAAACATTTATTTACAATTATTTACAATTTCACGTTATCTCCTTCAATGTACTCTCCTCCTCGGCCTCTACACCGCTCCATACGAATTTTCCACTGTTCATAGCAATGCTGCAGATCATTTTCGGTAAGTCCATACATTACTTCCGTCGCTTTTTCTTTTACTGCTTCAACAGTCTCAAATCTAGTTCCTTTCAAAGCTGACTTGACTTTAGGGAAAAGAAAAAAGTCACAGGGGGCCAAATCAGGTGAGTAGGGTGGACGATCTAAGATGGGAATGTTGTGTTTTGCCAAAAACGTCTTCACTGGCAACGCACTGTGAGCTGGGACATCGTCTTGGTGAAGGATCCATGACTTTTTTCTCCACAAATCGTTCCGTTTTCTCCGTACTCTCTCACGTAGGGTAGCCAGGACGCTAATGTAGTAATGCTGATTCACTGTTTGTCCCTCTGGTACCCAATCAATGTGCACAATCCCTTTGATGTCAAAAAAAACAACCATCATTGCCTTGAATTTCGATTTTGACATTCGTGCTTTTTTTTGTCGTGCAGAACCAGGTGTTTTCCAATGCATCGATTGGCGTTTAGTTTCGGGATCGTAAGTAAAAAACCACGATTCATCGCAAGTAATAACATTTTGTAAGAAGGTGGGATCTCTTTCAATGTTTTCCAGGATGTCAGAACAAATCATTCTTCGGCGTTCCTTCTGTTCAATTGTGAGACACTTTGGAACCATTTTTGAACACACTTTGTTCATGTTGAAACTTTCATGAAGAATCTGCCTAACACTTTCCTTGTCAACCCCTGTTAACTCAGACACTGCTCTGATTGTTGAACGGCGATCTTGTCGAACAAGTTTACCGATTTTTTCAATGTTTGCATCAGTTTTTGCTGACAATGGTCTGCCAGTGCGAGTGTCATCACTGGTGTCTTCGCGGCCATCTTTAAATCGTGTAAACCACTCAAACACTTGTGTTCGCGATAAACATCATCGCCGTACACTTGTTGTAACATTACAAACGTTTCACTTGCAGATTTTCCTAGTTTGAAACAAAATTTGATGTTAACACGCTGTTCTTTCTGTACACTAAACATTTTCCGACGCACAGACAAAACGTCAACTACTTAAAACAGACGCCACGGGCAGACTAAGTGCAGGAGGCAGATGAAACTCGAGCAGTAGGCGGAGCGAGAGTCACGTGACTGGCCACGCGACTTTCAGCCTTATGCATTCGTTTTATTGTTTCACCAGTACTAGTCCGGTTTTTTTCTAGCCACACCTCGTATATATATATATATAGAGAGAGATCACTTTCATTATATAAATATATATATCGTGTCACTAAGAAGGAGTTGTGTGATTTAAACGAATGTTGATACACGTGTTTACACATCTGAACGGTGGTGTCTATTCAGATTTCGCGCTGGTCACACGAGAGTGGCGGTAGTAGCGCCACTATGAAGATGCGAGGCAGGTTTGTTTTAAATACACGCTGTGACTGTCGTGAGGTTTAGTTTCCTTTGAGACTGGACGTGATGAGTTGGTGTTCTATTTTGGCGGCGGTCGCAAGTAGACTGGGCTCCGGAGACCACGTGGCTCTACTGAGAGCGAAGACCAACGTACTCGACGTACGGCTCTGCTGCATCACACTGCATCTACAGCACGAATTTAAGCAGCTGTTGGCACCACAGTGAAACAACGTACTGTTACAAATGGATTACTTCAATGACAACTCCGTACCCAATGACCTGCAGCGTGCATTCCGCTCATCCTAAATCACTGCCATTTGCGACTGGTGTCAAGCGAGAGCATATTCGAGGGCCGGGTGATGGTCTGTTGTGTTTCGGATGAAAGCTGGTTGTGCCACAGTGCCAATGATGGCCGTACATTGGATACAATAAGGCCAGTTGAGGGCCTTCAACCAACCATTTCCAAATCATAAGGGACGATGAAACAAGGCCGTACATCGATGAATCGGTATGCAAATCAGGCAAAATCGCCGTGACCATTGAGGCAATCCCACCGACGCACCTGGTAGAAGATGTCTATTTGGTAAAACACCGTCCAGTTGCGTGAAGAAGTCCGTAACTGCCTGCTGCACATCGTCGTCCGATAGAAATCGTCGCTTCTGGGTCTTTTTAAAGGATCCGAAAGCGTGACAATATCTTTGGAAAGATCAGAACTATAGGGTGAATTCTCTAACGTCTCCCACTTCAGTTAACATAACTTCGGTGTTACGACATATTCGATATGGCGACGTGCGTTATCTTTAAGCAGAAGAACCCCCATCACAGTTTCCCCGACGATGGTTCTCGACAGGAATGCTACTCATACACATTCTTCACACTCTGACGGATAACTACCTATGTTTGTCCTTCAGCAATCAAGAAAACAGTAAGACCACGTTGATCCTGTTTGTTTGGACGCATTTGGTAATAACGTCGCCATAGTTCATGTATCAAGCCGGCCGAAGTGGCCGTGCGGTTAAAGGCGCTGCAGTCTGGAACCGCAGGACCGCTACGGTCGCAGGTTCGAATCCTGCCTCGGGCATGGATGTTTGTGATGTCCTTAGGTTAGTTAGGTTTAACTAGTTCTAAGTTCTAGGGGACTAATGACCTCAGCAGTTGAGTCCCATAGTGCTCAGAGCCATTTGAACCATTTTTGAGTTCATGTATCCTCACTTACCGAATGCACCTCGGAAAGGCATAAATACCACACCTAGACATTGCCTTAAACAACGGTGCTTATGCGAGGGTCGTTCAATAAGTAATGCCCCATTGTATTTTTTTCTCAGAACATATTTATTGTTAAGAGTCAGAATTTGGTGACAATATACACCAACATGTTTTGTCCATGTCATATTTCTCTAAATAGTCTCCATCACGTTCTAGGGCCGTACGCCAACGTTGTGGAAGAGCATGTATTCCCTGCTGCTGAAAGCTCTTTGTCTGCAGGCGTAGTCATGTTTCCACTGCATGACTGACATTCTCGTCTTCAAAGTGTATCCCCCGCAGAGAATATTTAAGCGGCCCAAAGAGAGAGAAGTCCGGGGGTGCGAGGTCTGGACTGTAGGGTGGATGAGGAAATGATGTCCAACCCTATTTGGCGATGTGTTCCTGGGTGCTCAGACTTGTATGAGGAAGTGCATTATCTACATCTACATCTACATATATACTCCGCTAGCCACCAAGCGGTGTGTGGCGGAGGGCACAATTCACGCCAAAGTCATATTTCCCGCCCTCTGTTCCACTCGCGGATCGCGCGAGGGAAAAACGACTGTCTGAACGCCTCGGTACGAGCTCTTCTTTCTCTTATCTTTGAATGGTAATAATTGCGCGATTTTGAAGCTGGTGGTAATAATATATGCTCTACATCCTCGTTGAAGATCGGATTTCGGAATTTAGTGAGCAGCCCCTTCTGTTTAGCGCGCCGTCTATCTGCAAACTTTCTATGAGATTTGTAACGCTCTCACGGTGGCTAAATGTACCAGTCACGAATCTTGCCACTCTTCTTTGGACCTCCTCAATCTCTTGAATCAGAACCAACTGGGAAGGGTCCCACATAGACGAACAATATTCCAAGACTGGTCGAACCAATGTATTTGTAAGTAGGCTGTTTATGTTTCCTTATTGGCATCGTTACGTAGCGCACTATATGAAAATTACTGGCTGTGCTGTGTGCAGTCTGTGGCTAGTTTTCATTGTTGTCTGCCATTGTAGTGTTGGACAGTTGGCTGTTAACAGCGCGTAGCGTTGCGCAGTTGGAGGTGAGCCGCCAGCAGTGGTGGATGTGGTGAGTGTGATGCAGGAGTTTTGGACAGAGACAGTAAATTTGTAAGACTGGATGCCATGAACTGATATATATATTATGACTTTTGAACACTATTAAGATCTATTACATAATAATTTTGTGATCCACATTCATCAAAAAAGGAGCACTTGGAAAGGAAAGAACAATAAGAAGGGACTAGTAACAGTAACTGCATACATAATTTTCTTTTCAAGTACGTAATATTTTTTACAATAAGTTGTTGTGGTGCACCACTTTAATTACATAGACATTAAGATGTTAATATACATTTCCCTTATCTGCGTTGTTGTCTTTAGTGTACTATTTTTTTCTGCTGTGCTGTGTGCAGTCTGTGGCTAGTTTGCATTGTTGTCTGCCATTGTTGTGTTGGGCAGTTGGCTGTTAACAGCGCGTAGCGTTGCGCAGTTGGAGGTGAGCCGCCAGCAGTGGCGGATGTGGTGAGTGAGATGCCGGAGTTTTGGACAGAGACAGTAAATTTGTAAGACTGGATGCCATGAACTGATATATATATATTGACTTTTGAACACTATTGAGGTAAATACATTGTTTGTTCTTTATCAAAATCTTTCATTTGCTAACTATACCTATCAGTAGTTAGTGCCTTCAGTAGTTTGAATCTTTTATTTAGCTGGCAGTAGTGGCGCTCGCTGTATTGCAGTAGTTCGAGTAACGAAGATTTTTGTGAGGTAAGTGATTTGTGAAAGGCATAGGTTAATGTTAGTCAGGGCCATTCTTTTGTAGGGATTATTGAAAGTCAGACTGCGTTGCGCTAAAAAATATTGTGTGTCAGTTTAAGCACAGTCCTGTATAATTTTTCTAAGGGGACGTTTCATATTGTACGCTATTTCCATTATCGTGTTGGAGCATGATTTCTTCTGGATTCTTGTCCGATAGAACATGTCGGAAACGATTCTCGAGTTTATTCAGCGTCTTCACGTTTGCCTCTGAATTGACGGTTGACCCTTTTGGCATCACATCCACGAGAATGACGCCATCACAATCCCAGAAGACTGTCACCGTGACTTTTCCGGCACAGGGGGTTGTCTTGAATTTCTTCTTTTGTGGTGAATGAGGATGATGCCACTCCACGGACTGCCTTTTTAATTCGGGTGCAAAGTAGTGCACCCAGCTTTCGTCCCCCGTAACGATCCGTGACAAAAGCCTCTCCATCGGTCTTAAAACGCTCCAAAAATTCAGAAGAAATGGCTTTTCTTTGAATCTTGTGGCCGCTGTGGGCATTCGTGGAACCCATCGTGAGCACCTTTTTAAATATGCGACAGTCTCCATTACTCCAGGCGCACTTCCAATACTGACCGACAACTGTACCTAGTCAATAAGTCTGGAGCAGTGGCTATGACAGAACGTCCCCACCATGGCTGATCATGGAGCTCTGTGTCTGCATTTCCTGAGGCTGTAACTTTCTTCACCAATCCCGCAGCTATAGTGCTATCGACTGCAGCATCGACATACACTACACACAAACGTTTATATGGATGTTTACCACGGTTTCTTTTTCTGCACACAAGAATTCAATAATAGCACGCTGCTTGTAACTTGTATGTAGACGCCATTTTGACGCTGTGTTAAGGCCCTGGAATCTGCCAGAACGGTTCGAAACTTCACCGGCGCACAGAACAAACATCAAATGTGAAGAACCAACAAGGACCTTTGTCTATGTGTATTAATTATTATTATTCACGTTTGGGCCCTACTGGACCACGCGAAGTACAATCACGGGGCATTCAGTTATTTTCTTTTAGACTTTCTCTCTGCCCAAATTGTTTTCATTCTCTCGGAATGAGCTCTTTTCCTTTCATCAGACCATGTGGTTCCAGTTTTCTTTGGTTTTTCAGCTTGACCAACTACCCAGTCATGAATTTTTTGCCTAAATAATTTTTTGTCTTGAATTTCATCTTGTTTTATATCTGCCTCTTTCATGTCCTCTTTTATAGCAGCAATCCATTTTATTGTCTCAAATTTAGCTTTACTTCGATTTTCGTAGAAATCCACTACTTGTTTAGTTAGTCTGGTAGCATCCATTCTTTTAATATGCCCATAAAATTTTAATCTGCGTTTTTTCATATCTGAATATATGCTGGTGTATTGTTGAATTTCACTATTTGCTCTTAGCCTGTATGTTCCTTCTTCAGTATATTTTGGACCTAGAATTTTTCTGATTACTTTTCTTTCTCTTTTTTGGATTTCTTGAATGTCCTTTTTTCTGTTTAAAATTAGCGTTTCAGCCCCATAAAGGCACTCTGGTTTTATGACCGTGTTGTAATGTCTCAATTTAGAGTACCTCGAGAGACATTTTTTGTTGTAGATGTCTTTTGTAAGTCTAAAAGCTGTCTCCATCTTTTGACAACGAATTTCATTTCCAATTTTTTCTAGACCAGTCTCTGAGATTGTTTCACCTAAATATTTGAATTGCGAAACTCTTTTGATTTTTCCATACTTAATGTATTTTTGAAAAAAAATGTGGGGCATTACTTACTGAACGACCTTTGTATTACCGCTTTGGAAGCGCGCTACGTTGCATATACGCTGTAGCAACGTCCTCTAACGGAAATATTTTGATCACTCCTTATAGTATATGCCACATGCTTATCTTCAGCAGCATCTACCTTAGAGAAGACAAAGATCTGGGGCAAAGCCAAGATCGTAGCACATCTGAAGCCTGGAAAAGATCCAACGCATCCTCAACACTTCCCACCAGTTTTTCTTTTTTGGAAACTATATAAAGTCTTGGAAAGGCTGATCTGTAATCGGATCTCATAACACAGTGATGTAACCCTAGTTTGTCCAAGGAAGTCGTACTATGGTCAAATCCTTATTTGACACAGTACATAGAAGATGGATACCATAAGGAGCGGCATTCATACATCCATCAGCAGCATATGACATCAACCACAAGAAGTTCATTAGGACGGCATACTCAGTCACTTTATCTGGTGTTTCCTGCAAAACAGGAGGCTTTTTGTCACTCTGCATAATAATAAGTGTTGATGGAGGCCTTTGAAGAATCGTCTACCTCTGAGTAGTGTATTGGCACCTCTGCTTCACAACATCTGCCGTAATGATCTAATAATCAACCCTGGAGCAGGAACACTTACTTATGCAGATGAAACACCAACTGTAGATGAAGGCAAAAACCTTTGAGGAAGATGAAATGAAGCTGACAGCAGCCCTCGAAGATCTCGGAAGTATTATGATGATAAGCTCCTGTAGTCCAACCATGGAGAAAAGCAAGTGAGAAACCGGTAAGCCGAGAGAAAGTTAAATATTATGTGGGGAGGGCAACAGCTGCCGCACTACACGATACTCCAAAATACCCAGGAGTAAACTTGGATCATAGTCTTATGTACGAAGATCATTGCCAAGAAACAAAGCTAACAGCATCTGTATGGTACCACCTGAAGCTCACAGCCAAATGTGCTCCGTGCATCTTCCACAGCATTTTCTTTCTCTGTGGCAGGATACGCAGCACCATTTTGGCATAATTCTACAGATGCCAAACAAGTATTTGCTATCGGAAATGGCCATTCAGCGTGTGTGACAGGATTTGTTAATTGTGGTACCGGTAATTACGTGTATTGGCCGATAGTAGACAACCTACGTTTGTCTATCTATTGTATTTTGTATCCTGCCTGGGAGGCGGCGTGTGGGTAGGAACATTAAAAAGGAAGAGGTACTAATATCTCGGTACTGCAGACACAGTTAAAGCGCCTTTACTAGCGGATAACATATGCAAATATATTACATAACTTGCAAGGTGATGTGAAGTTGAAGCGAAGTGTCCTGGCTGTCTGCACCTGATGAAATGGGGTGAAGCAGTCGCGTAGCTCGTAGACCTCGACAGCACCGGCTAGAGGGCGCTGTCGTTGGTGTCTCTTGTAATGTCAACCTAGCAGAGCGGACCTACGTTGTGGCATCATAGCTCTCGATACCACATCCCTGCCCCCTGAAATGATGCACCGTCGTTGAGTATGGCTTCCGAAGGCGGGTGGAGGGACCCAGGGGCGGCGCAGCTGAGGGGGCGGACAGCGCAACTGCCGGGGCGCGCTGCCCACCCGCGACACCGAATTGCTCGGGAGGGGGTGAGGAAAAACGCCCCGTGGGAAACCTGCCCAAGCCGCGCACCGCTACTGGGTATGCTCGGATGAGGAGGCAGAGCGACTACCTCCATGGGCGACAGCGGCGGCGGCGTGACGGCAGCCTCAGCGTCCATCGGTTCTGGCACCGCGGAGGAACGCGGCGGCGGCGGCGGGGGGCGTCCGTCCGGTGCAGGTGACCGGACCGGCAGCGGCGACGACTGGGGGCGCGCCCGCGGCGGAGGCGCTGTCGGTGGAAGCGTGGGCCGCGGCGGCGGAAGCCGCGAAGACTGCAATTCTGCCGGAAAACAACCAGCGGCAGAAAACCGAGGACAGCACAAACGGATCTGGCTCCGGTGTCTCTTGACAGTGCCGGAGGGACCAGAAATGACAAATAAGACGCGGCTAAGCTGGTGAAGAATGTGCCCCTGCTCCCAGCGCTGCCTGCCAGAGAAAACGCGATGTAACACCAAATCGTACAGCGCCAAGCCAGAACGAGGCGAGGCAGCGGGAGCACGCGGCGGCTGGTGCAATAGCTGTAGGAGCGTCCGATGGGCGCGGCCGTGTAGCAATTCCGCTGGGGAACGGGCGACGCGCGGCTGAGAGCGATACGGAGCGAGGAAAGTCCAGAGCGCGCGCTCGCGACATTGCGTGGCGCGCAACTTGCTCATCTGCAACTTAAATGTACGCACACAGAGCGTTCATCCTCACCGTTCGACTGGGGGTGGAATGGGGCTGAGGTCAGATGATGAATGCCATTAGCAGCACAGAACGCTGAAAACTCTGTGGACACAAATTGGGGGCCATTGTCGGAGACAATCACTACAGGAAGGCCCTCAATCCAAAAATAGATGTCAAAGCCCGGATGGCACTCGCAGATGTAGTGGAAGCCGTAGGTAGAACAAAAGGAAAGTTGCTGTACGCATCCATTACTATCAACCAGCGGGTATCCCAGAATGGACCCACAAAATCAATATGATCGCCCTGCCAGGGCGCAGTAGAAGTCGGCCACGCAAAGGAGCGCTGGCGCGAAGCAGATTGATGCTCCGCGCTAGAGCGACAGTTAGGAAGCGAATTCTCAATATCTTTATCAATGCCGACTCAAGTGCAGTGACGACGCGCTAATTGCGTCGTCCGCACTATACCCCAATGACCAGCGTGCAGCGAACGGAGAATTTCCGACTGCAACGAACGAGGTACAACCACACGAGACTGATCATTGTCAGTTCGTAACAAGATAACACCGTGGTGTACAGACATGTGACGTTTCGCAAAGTAACGTCGAACAAGTGGATCACGAATTTGCGTACCGGATGGAGTCCATTGAGTACGAATATATTGCAAAAGAATCTGCAAAGAAGCATCGGCGACGGTCGCGGCAGCAATGCGACGAAAATCCACCGGACAACCATCAGCCAAGTCCTAATCTTGCGAATTAGTAAACATGCAGGACAGTTCGGAAGAATCAAAAGAATCAAGCACTTCGTCTGGACCGATAGGTAGACGAGACAAAGCATCAGCATGGCCATACTGGGCCATAGGCCGAAACAAAATTTCATAATTGTAGTTGGACAAAAACAAAGACCAACGTTGCAACTTTTGTGCAGTACGTGCCGGAACCGGCTTTGACGGGTGGAACAACGACGTCAAAGGCTTATGGACGGTGACTAAATACAGCTTTGGGCCGTACAAAGAATCATGAAACGTAGTCACTCCATATACAATAGCTAAAGCTTCCTTCTCGATTTGAGAATAGTTTTGCTGGGCAGAATTGAGCAATTTAGACGCAAAAGCGAACGGGCGATCGACAGAATTAATGCGGTGCGCGAGAACCGCTCCGATGCCGTGAGAAGATGCATCGACAGCCAAAACAACTGGTTTCGAGGGACCGAAAGGAACCAAACAGCGATCACTCGACAAAGCAGATTTGAGCTTGTGGAAAGCTGCGTCACATTCCGAAGACCACACAAAAGGAACGTTCTTACGCAGAAGGAAGTTCACTGAGGCTTTTTGCAGATGATGCTGTGGTGTATCGAGAGGTTGTAACAATGGAAAATTGTACTGAAATTTAGGAGGATCTGCAGCGAATTGACGCATGGTGCAGGGAATGGCAATTGAATCTCAATGTAGACAAGTGTAATGTGCTGCGAATACATAGAAAGATAGATCCCTTATCATTTAGCTACAAAATAGCAGGTCAGCAACTGGAAGCAGTTAATTCCATAAATTATCTGGGAGTACGCATTAGGAGTGATTTAAAATGGAATGATCATATAAAGTTGATCGTCGGTAAAGCAGATGCCAGACTGAGATTCATTGGAAGAATCCTAAGGAAATGCAATCCGAAAACAAAGGAAGTAGGTTACAGTACGCTTGTTCGCCCACTGCTTGAATACTGCTCAGCAGTGTGGGATCCGTACCAGATAGGGTTGATAGAAGAGAGAAGATCCAACGGAGAGCAGCGCGCTTCGTTACAGGATCACTTAGTAATCGCGAAAGCGTTACGGAGATGATAGATAAACTCCAGTGGAAGACTCTGCAGGAGAGACGCTCAGTAGCTCGGTACGGGCTTTTGTTAAAGTTTCGAGAACATACCTTCACCGAAGACTCAAGCAGTATATTGCTCCCTCCTACGTATATCTCGCGAAGAGACCATGAGGATAAAATCAGAGAGATTAGAGCCCACACAGAGGCATACCGACAATCCTTCTTTCCACGAACAATACCAGACTGGAATAGAAGGGAGAACCGATAGAGGTACTCAAGGTACCCTCCGCCACACACCGTCAGGTGGCTTGCGGAGTATGGATGTAGATGTAGATGTAGAAGGCGATGAAAAGGCGCTGCAACCTGCGCTGCATTTGGTATAAACCGAATATAGTAAGTGATTTTGCCCAACACACACTGAAGTTCGTTCAAGTTCCTGGGGGCTGGCAAGTCTCTAATCGCACTGAGATGTGACGGCGAGGGGTGGATACCCTGTCCATTAATCATATGTCCTAAATACTGAATCTCAGTTTGAAAAAATTTGCACTTGTCCTGCCTGCAAAAGTACAGTAAATAAGGCACGCAAAATCTGCAAATGTTCGTCAGGGGTGCGACCTGATACAATTACATCGTCCAGATAATTGGCACAACCAGGGACAGTGGCACACAACTGCTGCAAGTAAGACTGAAAAATAGCAGGAGCCGAAGCACCACCGAACGGAAGGCGGCGAAACTTGAACAAGCCAAGGTGGGTGTTGATCACAAAATAGCGCTGCGACTGTTCGTCGAGCGGTATCTGAAAGTATGCGTCCCGCAAGTCAATCGTAGAAAAGAATTTTCCCGCACCAAGCTTATCAGAAATGTCTTCAGGACACGGTAAGGGAAACGTAGCTACCACTGTCTGGCGATTTACTGTAGACTGAAAGTCAGCACAAATACGGAGACGACCGTTTGGCTTCTTCACACACACGATAGGCGAAGTCCATTGCGAAGCAGAAACAGGTTGAATGACAACACTGTCTTGCAAATGCGTAAGTTCAGCGGCTACGGTGTCGAGCAGTGCGTGCGGTACCGGGCGTGCGCGCCGGAAAATAGGCGTGGCACTGTCTTTAACTACAACATGCGCTGCAAAGTCTGTGGCACAACCAACTCCATCAGAAAAGAGCTCAGCAAGATCGTGGCATAGTGCAGCAACACTGTCTGCATGGTCATTTGCGTTGATGCAAAGTACATTGTCCTGAATTTCGAGGCAAAAAATTTCAAATTCGTCCATGCCAAAAATGTTCGTAGCATCACTAGAGCGGAACACATGGAAAGACACTGTACGCGTCGTTGCACCACACGTGGCTTGCAAACTGCACAAGCCGAGCACTGATATCTCCTGTCCAGTAAATGCAGTCAGCGTGGAATGCGAACGACAAAGCGGGGGCGAACCAAGCAAGTCATACGTAGAGTTGTTCAGTAAAGAAACTGACGCACCAGTGTCCAGCTGCATGCGAACAGATCGCCCACAAACGTTCAAAGTCACAAAAAGTTTCCTCGCATCGCGCTGAATGTGAGTGGAAGTGTCCGACAGAACTTGATTCACACGACGAGCTGTTCACGCACGTGAAGCAGAAGGTTTTGAATAAATGGCATTAAGGTCCATAGGCGGATGTGAAACCTGATTATGGCGGATCCGCCACATTCTGCGCAATAGCGTCTCTAATCATTATATCCGCATATGAGCGTCCACATGAGCAATTAAAATCACAATCAGAAGTTAGTCCCTGAAGGTCCGCTAACCAAGATTTATTCGGCTGAGTAGGGCCACGCCGGAGGCGAAAGAATTTGTAATGTGCAGCTACCACATTTACACTGTCACGGAAGTGTGAGTTCAAAGCTTCAATCACTTCGTCGTAAGTTTTAATTTCTGGGCGGATGGTGGGAAACAGTTTCATGAGCACACGGTATAACACAACACCGGCGTTGGCAATGAAAAAAAGAAGCCGCTCTGTACCTGGTACGTTGTAAGCTATGAAGTGTGTCTCGAGCTGGGCGATGTATTCTGGCCAGCGTTCAACGTCAGGATTGAAGGCACGAAAAGGCGGCACCATCGGCGACGGCGTCGGTACAGGCGGTGCGTAGTAGCTACAGTTTGTAGTGTGACCAGTCCATTTATGGCAGCAAGCAGCTGCGTCATTTACTGAGCCTGAAAACGTACAGGATCGGACAGCGAAGCCTGTTCCTGTGGCGAAGCCATAGTTTACACAATTGAAAGTCTAGATAGTGAAAGGTGGGAGTACGCAGATGCAGTCACTAAATACACGGGGATATCACAAAAAAAGCTAAAGCAGTACCCAGCAAAAAAAAAGGAAATGATAGGATATGAAATGCGGCATCCTCGTCGTCACAATTTTATATACCGCCTGGGAGGCGGCGCGTGGGTAAGGAACAGGAAAAGGAAAAGGTACTAAGATCTCGGTACTGCAGACACAGTTAAAGCACCTTTACTAGCGGATAACATATGCAAACATATTACATAAATTGCAAGCTGGTGCGAAGTTGAAGCGAAGTGTCCGGGCTGTCTGCACCTGATGAAATGGGATGAAGCAGTCGCGGAGCTCGTAGACCTCGACAGCACCGGCTAGAGGGCGCTGCCGTCGGTGTCTCTCGTAGTGCTAACCTAGAAGACCGGAACTACGTTGTGGCATCGTAGCTATAGATACCACATTGTAAATATGCTAAAAATTCTGTGCACATGGGCTACTACATGAATGTTGAATTGGACTGCCTACATGTCTGGAATGTGGTCGATACTGAATTGTAAAGAGAAAGAGCAAAGTCGTCGTCACGAGATCGATGGGAGGCTCCAATTCAATAACATCAACTACTCATTCCATTAATCACGCAGTCGATTCTATCAATGCACATTGTGGAGCCCCTCCGATTATAAATTAGTCTTTGTTTACAGGTTTCACTGACGCAGCTGGAGATTCTGTGGAGCATTATAGACTGGATTAGAAATTAAATCTAATATTCATAGTAACAGGTGACACACTAAGAGATAATTCAGTCTGGCGACCGTGACAGGATATGTGTGAAATAGGAACATCATAGAGCCAATATACTCCCCCCATGAACCATGGACTCTGCCGTTGGTGGGGAGGCTTGCGTGCCTCAGCGATACAGATAGCCGTTCCGTAGGTACACCCACAACGGAGCGATATCTGTTGAGAGTCACACACACGTGTGATTCCTGAAGAGGGACATCAGCCTCTTCAGTAGTTTCAGGGGCAACGGTCTGGATGATTGACTGATCTGGCCTTGTAACACTAGCCAAAACGGCCTTGCTATGCTGGTACTGCGAACGGCTGAAAGCAAGGAGAAACTACAGCCGTAATTTTTCCCGAGGGCACGCGGTTTTACTGTGTGGTTAAATGAAGATGGCGTCCCCTTGGGTAAATTATTCCGGAGGTAAAATAGTGCCCCATTCGTATCTCTGGCCGGGCATTAATCAGGAGAAAACTTTCATGGAATGTCAGATCACTTAATCAGGCAGGCAGGTTAGAAAATGGGAAATGGATAGGTTAAAGTTAGATATAGTGACCATTAGTGAAGTTCGGTGGCAGGAGAAACACGACTTCTGGTCAGGTGAATACAGGGTTATAAATACAAAATAGGGGTACTGCAGGAGTAGGTTTAATAATGAATAAATAAATAGGAGCGCGGGTAAGTTACTACAAACAGCATAGTGAACCCATTATTGTAGCAAAGATAGACACAAAGCCCACAGCTACCACAGTAGTACAAGTTTATATGCCAACTGGCTCCGAAGATGACGAAGAGATGGAAGAAATGCATCATGATATCAAAGACATTATTCAGATAGTGAAGGGAGACGAAAATTAAGAGTCATGAGTGACTGGAACTCGATAGTAGGAAAACGAATAGAGGGAAAAGTAGCAGGTGAATACGGAACTAGGGTAAGGAATGAAAGAGGAAGTCGCCTGGTTTTTGCACAGAGCATAACTTAACCATAGCTAACACTTGCTTCAAGAATCATGAAAGAATGTTGTATACATGAAAGAGGCCTGGGGACACTGGAAGGTTACTGATTATATAATGGTAAGACAGAGATTTAGGAACCAGGTTTTAAATTGTAAGACATTTCCAGGGGGAGATGTGGACTCTGACCACAATCTATTGCTTATGAACTGTAGATTAAAACTGAAGAAACTGAAAAAAGTTGGGAATTTAAGGAGATGGGACGTGGATAAACTGATTAAAGCAGAGATTGTACAGAGTTTCAGGGAGAGCAGAAGGGAACAATTGACAGGAATGGGAGGAAGAAATACAGTAGAAGAATAATGGGTACCTCTGAGGGATTAAGTAGTGAAGGCAGCAGAGGATCAAGTAGGTAAAAAGACGAGGGCTAGTAGAAATCCTTGGGTAACAGAAGAAATATTGAATTTAATGGATGAAAGGAGAAAATATAAAAATGCAGTAAATGAAGCAGGCAAAAAGGAATACAAACGTCTCAAAAATGAGATCGACAGGAAGTGAAAAATGGCGAAGCAGGTATGGCAAAGGACAAATGTAAAGATATAGAGGCATATCTCACTAGGGGTAAGATAGATACTGCCTACAGGAAAATTAAAGAGACCTTTGGAGGAAGGGAACCACTTGTATGAATATAAAGAGCTCAGATGGAAACCCAGTTCTAAGCAAAGAAGGGAAAGCAGAAAGATGGAAGGAGTATATAGAGGGTCTATACAAGTGCGATGCACTTGAGGACAATGTTATCGAATTGGAAGAGGACTTAGATGAAGGTGAAATGGAAGATATGTTATTATGTGAAGAGTTTGACAGAGCACTGAAAGACCTAAGTGTAAACAAGGCCCCAGGAGTAGACTACATTCCATTAGAACTCCTGATAGCCTCGGGAGAGCCAGCCCTGTCAAAACTCTGCCATATGGTGAGCAGGATGTATGAGACAGGCGAAATACCCTCAGATTTCAAGAAGAATATAATAATTCCAATCACAAAGAAATCGGGTGTTGACAGATGTGAAAATTACCGAACTATCAGTTTATTAAGTCACGGCTGCAAAATACTAACACGAATTCCTTACAGACGTATGGAAAAACTGGTAGAAGCAGACCTCGGCGAAGATCAGTTTGGATTGCATAGAAACTTTGGAACACGTGAGGCAATACTGACTTTACGACTTATCTTAGAAGACAGATTAAGGAAAGGCAAATCTACGTTTCTAGCTTCTGTAGACTTAGAGAAAGCTTTTGACAATGTCGACTGGAATACTCTCTTTCAAATTCTGAAGGTGGCAGGGGTCAAATACAGGGAGCGAAAGGCTATTTACAATTTGTACGAAACCAGATGGGGTCGACGGGCATGAAAGGGAAGCAGTGGTTGGGAAGGGAGTGAGACAGGGTTTCTGGCATGATAAAAGAAAGAAATTAATGTATTTCAATTTCTTCAGTTTTAGCCTGAGAATTATATATATATTGTGTTTCATATTAGTATGTCGTGTTCCCAGGTTGGCACAGCTTTGCCACAGGAAACACGAAAGCGGTAGAAGACGTCCGTCTTCTGGTCGGCTCCTAATCGTTGTCAGAAGGAGGCTTGGTTTTGATTACGCAAAGGCTTCTATTATTTGGAAAAGGAAAACCCGGATTTTTTTACGTAATCAGTATGAATTTTTTAATTACCTAAGGGTCCTTTAACAATGAACAATAAAAAAAATTGCATTTGCTAATGAAATCATTAATAAATGGGGCAGCTATGAGTTGTATAGAAGACAAGAAGCGACCTTTTGCCTACGACCAGGATGCCGCAGTATTGTATGCTGTAGTAAAGGCTGTTAGACATTTATAAAAGTAATATGATATGGAGGTAAAAAAAATAAAAGAAAAGAATAGAATAAGAAATCTGGTAAACACTAAATATATACAAATAATTCTCACAAGCAATTAGGGCTTATTTATAAACAGTGTACCTTACATAAGTAATTTTTTGACTGTATGGTGCAATCAGATTTCAGCCTGCCCTGTGGTAACTTCTTGGTTCACGTTTTTGTCACAAATTACAGTCATTACTTTCCTCCTTCCTTCGAGACAATTCTTGCACCCTTCAACACCTTAATAACAATAACTTGGCGATTTCCAGTATCGAACATAAATTACTTGAATTTTATTAATCAATAACTGTTGTCTGACGCTGGCAAGACCGCTAACTTTTATGGCTTAAAGACGACCTTCTTTACGCTTTCACATTACAAAATCTGAAGAACTACAAAGGTTTCTTTATCGTCATATTTTTTATGTAGATTGAAGCGGAACGCTCAGTTCAGCTTCTGTTAAAATGTTTCTTTGACTGCGCAATCGATGTATTAGCGTTCGCGCTAGATGCGCATCTTTACAGTTACGTAAATTATGTAAGACAAATGTCTTTCAAAGAATAGGTCTGATCTTATAATTTGATCATTTAATACACAGCTAGGTGAATGCCTTTCCAAGGGTACTCACAGCTTTCATACGACGGAAAGCCCAATAATAATACAGGTTGTAGCCTACCCACGTTGTTATTCAATCTGTATATTGAGCAAGCAGTAAAGGAAACAAAAGAAAAATTCGGAGTAGGAATTAAAATCCACGGAGAAGAAATAAAATCTTTTAGGTTCACCGATGACGTCGTAATTGTGTCAGAGACAGCAAAGGACCTGGAAGAGCAGCTGAACGGAATGGACAGTTTCTTAAAAGGAGGATATAAGATAAACATCAACAAAAGCAAGACGAGGATAATGGAATGTAGTCGAAATAAATAGAGTGATGCTGAGGGAATTAGATTAGGAAATAAGACAATTAAAGTAGTAGATGAGTTTTGCTATTTGTGGAGCAAAATAACTGATGGTTGACGAAGTAGAGAGGATATAAAATGTAGACTGGCAATGGCAAGGAAACCGTTTCTAAGGAAGAGAAATTTGTTAACGTCGAGTACAGTGTTAAGTGTCAGGAAGTCGTTTCTGAAAATATTTGTATGGAGGGTAGCCATGTATGGAAGTGAAACTTGAACGATAAATAGTTTGGACAAGAAGAGAATAGAAGCTTTCGAAATGTGGTGCTACAGAAGAATGCTGAAGATGACATGGGTAGATCACATAACTAATGAGGAGGAGAGAAGAGAAATTTGTGGCACAACGTACTAGAAGGAGTGATCGGTTGGTAGGACATGTTCTGAGGCATCAAGGGATCACCAATTTAGTACTGGAGGACAGCGTGGAGGGTAAAAATTGTAGAGGGAGACCAAGAGATGAATACACTAAGATGATTCAGAAGGATGTAGATGCTTCTATTTGCTTATTTTGTGATTTAGTTCGCTAAAGGTAGTGTTTTATTGTTTCATGTACTGTAGAGCTGAAACAAGATCATTGATTTGAACCTTAACTGAATGAAATTTGGATCTGAGAGGAGTTGTATCTGAAGGCACTTTGGGCTGATGATACTAAGGGCTGCATAGCAATACGACGGCGAGTAAGTGTACGCACCCAATACCTTTCACGCATCACTAGTATCAGATCCTTTAAGGGGAAGAGACAGCCTATAGATCGGCCATTTCGATAAATGTGTAGCGCGTGTTTTGTCATTGGTGATGTCAAAATGGTTAAAATGGCTCTGAGCACTATGGGCCTCATCTTCTGAGGTCATCAGTCCCCTAGAACTTAGAACTACTCAAACCTAACTAACCCAAGGACAACACACATATCCACGCCCGACGCAGGATTCGAACCTGCGACCGTAGCGGTCTCGCGGTTCCTACTGTAGCACCTAGAACCGCACGGCCACTCCGGCCGGCCATTGGTGATGTCAGTTTGCTTCTGTCTTTCTGGGCTTTTTTGTTAGAATTAAGATATATCTGTTCACTTCAGAATTGGTTCGTTGTTGTGGAATTACTGTAAGTTGGAAGAGATAGTTGTTCAAGGGTTTGTGTACATTCAAATGGACGGGATTCAGATATGCTTACGTACTGAGATCGAAGGATTATGAACTACACTCCAAAAAGAGATATCGGATTCTCATACTGTCTTGCAGGATGGAGTAGAGGAAATTTCGCATCTCATTCTGCTCAACTTAATGAGACTGCTGAATTTTGTGAGACATTTAGGAAACTGTCGGAAATGGCTAGTAATTTAGATGGTAAAGACTCAGAATTAAAGAAAGATCACAAGCCCTCATTTGTTAGTGCTGAGTTTGCAGTTGTTCCGTGAGCAAGACCAGGCTCTTAAGGAAATGCCTACCGCACAAAAAGAGAAATTAGATGATGGCATCCATACCTGGCTAAGACATATGAATAATCAGTTAATTGGCAAAGTTCAGGAGTAAGTCAGCTCAGCTGTAGAGACATATTACAGAAAGATGATTACAATAAGGAAATAACTGAAGGATTAAAGGAAGTGAAAACTAAGATAGGAGGTGATTTTGGCCAATGGTGGAACGAAATAAATTATTGTCTAGAAGCAATGAATCATGAATTAGTCGTGCTAAAATGATAATCAGTCTGTTGTCAGTGAACCGAAAGAGGAAATGGACAAAATTTCATTGCATTTGCTACATAATATCAAGGCACACTTAGCGATCTGAATTTGTAAACCCAGTCCATACAGTGCGGGGCACAGAAAGAATTATCTGTTTCTATGATGGAAGAGAAACTCATAAAACACCGGCAGTTTCAAGTGTTCAGCACAAAAGACAATTCATCCTGTCATATTTGTTGATGCACATAAAGGTGTATTGCCACAAGTGCGGACTGAAGCACAGAAGATTGGTTACATGGGTGGATTTTTACTTGGTGATAGTACACTTTGGGAAGTGGACGCAGCTGTGTCATACCATACCTATGAAGAACTCGAGAAAGAGTTTATTGCGAAATATTGGTCACATGCGAGACACGAGCGTTTGCGTAAAGAAGCATTTGATGGTGAACCTTCTAATGTTTATTAAAATAGTTTAGGCAAGTGATCTGAAAAAACCGAATACCCGACAGCCCCAATAGCAAGTGAAATATTTGTTACGGATTCTCAACGCAGAGCTGCTAATAGAGGTGAATGACTTAAATCTGGGAGAGTTCTTGTATGTACTACACTCTTGATATGTTGTACGAGGACTCGAAAGCGAATGGAGCACAACCTCACCAACATGGAGATCTAGTAAGCAGAACAACTATTACAGTCTCAGTTCACCATTCGACAACAGATAGTACCGAAGTAGGATTAGGACAAGTTCACAAAATTACACTGTAGGTAACATTACAACAATGTCAGTGGTGAACGAAATGGTAACTCGAACTATTATAACCGCTTCCTAGGATGGAGATTTAGTTCTGGTTATCAGACAAATGAAGCACGTAAGCAGTGGCATCAAAATCAAGCTGCACCTTCTGATAACGACTGGCGAGATAATCCACCAATCATCACAGAAGTGGTGGAGTACAATCAATCGTCCTTCTGCACCACAACCGAGATTAAACTAAGTGCGACCACATCTCGCCCAGTAAGTTGGTCAAGAATTGTTACGGGGGACCTAGTAGTAGTAGTAGTAGTAGTAGTAGTAGTAGTAGTAGTTCATTGTTGTAACACTATAATGATGGGTATGACGTATGTGAATAACTTGTGCAAGATCCATATCCATGTAAATTCAACTCAACTGAAGTATCTCAATCTTCCTTGCGTATTGAAATAGAACGCTTAACTGAAAAAACTGTACTGCATACAGGAGCATGTATTAATGCAATATCGATGGATTTATACCAAAGCACTCAGGCAAGAGCTCGCATTCCCACTCTTCCTACTATGAACTTGCGGCGGGGCAGGTCGCTACCTCACTATACCTTAAACAACTGTCCACCTACCTGGATAGGCTTCAAGTTATCTGTCTCTTCACTCTGCGATGATAGATACTGGTTATCCGACAAAAGCAGCGTTGACGAAAAGTCACGACTCCAGTCCATGGGCAACATTTGAAAGTTACTTAAACCATCGGGCGTTCGGGATTCTTGCGAGACTCGTTTTAAAAATGTCTACAATTTCCTGTAACAGCATTTATTGTCTTTAAAACATCAAAAATAGCTATCAAGTACTTACTTCATATCCAGACAATAATTGTGCAATGCTACTGACTGTCTCTGTAACCAGTTCACACGTAAAAGCAGCCAGAAAATATTTAGTCCGACCCGGTATTTTAAACGTCCTAAACAGTCACTGAACCACGACTGTTTGCGAGCTAACACATTCAGTCGTTCAGCAGTCTTCTTGTACAGAAGTATTCGCCATAGTGTCTCGTTATTTGTATGAAATACGGCACGCGGAGTTCACCTACTACTTAGAAGGTTCACACGCGAAATAAATCAAAGCTCAAACTTTCTCAAAATACTCAACACTATAGTCGCTTTTCATCAACTACACGAGAACCGATGAAACTCACAGATTTCTTCATTTTAGTACATATTTGATCAGTGCAATTTAACATAGCTGTTTACCAGAATACGGCTCCCGAGCGACTATATCGACTCATAGATCTGATTCATAAAGCCCTACTCAAACGTGCGGAAAATGTTGAATTCCTATCGGCTAGTATGTTAAGCAGCGAATCTGATTATCTTGAGCATTCTATACTTGCAGTATTTCTAATTTCAGACGTAATTTGGACTAGAAATCCAGGAATTCCGAAACTAAATACAATTTAATGAACAGAGAATACGATACCTTCCCACAAAATAAATTATTAATAATTATTAATAAAATCAAGTTCGCTGGGACATATGTCACAAGTTCTTCTATTACACAAGAGCTTTCTCACGCTTACAAATACATACTTTTTAACAAAATATCACGTTCTCACTCTACATATGTCCTTCATTCACTCTCTGTCTCTCTAAAACATTCACACGATCAAAACATAACAAAATAATAATTTTAAAATGTACTGTCAATTATGTCAGGAATTTGTGGCAATGAAACAATAGAAAATTCCAGAAAATTAGATTGTAGGAATCTGTCTTCGTGTTGCAGTTTCGATTTATACCATAGGTGAATACATTAAATAGTACCCAACACGGTTTCATATTGCCAGCACGGTTAATATGTGTTTCAGGTAAAAATTTATGTCTCCGAAAGTAGCGCAGTTACTGATTTGAAATTTTAACGGTATGGTTGTGTTATCCATAGATGTTGTTGTATAAAATGTGAAAAAGATCTTCAGATTAATAGAGACTATGTGTAACGTAGAGCACGCAGCATTAATTAGTAAAGTACACCGCTCGCCCATCACAGTACCAGCGTCAGCTGTGCGAGCGTGAGACACAACGTCCCCTCTCCCCCTGGCTGCACGGCAAGCTACGTTTTAAATGCAAGGTGACAACTCGTATTAATTTGCTACGTTACACACTTCCTATGAAACGAAAGGTACTGTCAAGTACATTTGAAGTTCATAGGACAGTAAAATTATTACTGGACGTAATTTCAACCAAACAAACACAAACTAAATTCCCACGGATTCTTTACACAACTTTTGAATGCCAGAAAGGTTACTGAAAAATGAAAATTTATGAAACATTTAATTCTACTACAATAATCACATTTTTATGGCTTCGACTCGATAGTATTACAAAAATATGTTTTCTACAAAATTCTAGTTTTTTATTCTTTTGAAAACAATAAATTTCCATTCGACATAAATTGCGATTGTTTTTTTCTCCCTTCACATAAAGACTTTACTTTCCCACATGCATTGTAAAAATAAATTTCCATAATTACTTCACTGTACCCATAAGAAAGCTTTTACAACATTATGCAATCCACACTACGTAGAGCGGCTATGGTGGGTGTCTCTTAACAAGCACAATTTTTCACAAACTTCTCACAAAAAGCGCTATGGCATCCTTGTCCTGTCTGACAATATTATGAGAGGGGAAACCTGTTCCTGTCCTTTTTTTTCTGTGATGAGTGTATAAAAGTGATATGTTTTCAGCAGCTAGTTTTCGATGAAACGCCGTGGGAAGTTCGTTTCACATTTATTCTTACACCAATTCCACACCTGAGTATTTTATAAACATCAAGGTCCACTCATCTATCAGGTGTAAGTGAGTCTTGTATCCAGTTTCCATAATGGGCGTACCTGCAAAACATATGATGTCTAACGCAAACAATCATTAGTTTACTTCCTGCAAAGAGGAATGTTTCGCATGTTTCTTCCCATTATGTACACAATCTGTTTCTTGTATTTTACAAAGACTGTTTTCTGGATTTCCTTGACTTTACATATCCAGTAATAACAATACTCCACCAAAGTATTATTCAGTATAAATTCTTCTTCAGTATTTTATTTCCAGTATACATGAACTAATCTCTACTAATCAAAAGTAAATTGTAATCTAACTGTCCCTATCCTAATCCAACTCAAATTCCAAAACAGCAATATTTAATTAAGAGGCATTGCAGGGTCAAATTCACTCAAGCAAGTTACTGCTGAAAAACATTCTCTCTTTACTATGCAAATCTTGGCTTCTGATCATAAATTTTTCCAACTTTACTCTCAAATACTAATAAACACATTTCATAAATTTTAGGAAATCTTTACATATAAAGGCTAACGCCTGCTGTTCCATAAGGTATACATAATATATACAAATACAAAATGAATGAAAAATTACTGAACATTTACAATAAGTGCCTCGAAGACAGAAAACAGATAAAAATGATTATAAGTGCCTCATTTGGCAATTGTCACAAAATACATATGTTCACCTTCATTTCTGTACAAAATCTCTTGGCTTTGCACTTTGATAATCATAACCAGTACTGCGTCTGTTTTGAAACTTTTACATAAACAGGTAGAACCACATTTCATCATAGTTACATTTTACATGTTCTCCTCACTCATTCCTCACCCACTATTTAGTATGTTAGTACAGTTTTTAGTACCGAAATTTGTTCAAAATTCGTTTGTCATTAACTCTTATCTTCTACAAAACACTATGTTCACTATATACGCAAGATAGTGAAGAAAGAACAGACGATAGCAAAAGTTAGGAACGAAGAAGAGTTTGGTTGACAATACGAAAACGAAAAGCAAATAACATTGCCAACAACTCGGGATACCTGGTGTTCATCAATCACTTGACGTCACAAAGAATGCGCGTCTCCTGTGGCCATTTAGTTACTACTGTCCCCATCATCTTTCTGGATATTTTCTCCATATTCATTGTACCCCACGATATCCTCTTTTTTCCATGTGGCAACGTACAGGTATGTCACATTGCTCACCTGCCGGATATCGCTTTCTTCCTGCAAATGGCATTGTCAGGTGCTTCCCAACTACAGTAATGATGGTTTCGTTATTGCCAAAATTGACCTTTCCCATGTATTTTTGCAAAACACTGCCCCAACCAACGTCTTCAAACATAACCCGAAAATTATTAGGAAATTCTGGTACAGTTGCTCAACGTGAATCCTTACAGGTCACATGACCTCATGAGTTACTACTTTCTTACTTTTACCTATGGTTACTATAATGTTTGTTTTGGAGACGGGCATAATAATTATTTCTTTCAAATTGGGAATAGCATTCACGAAATTTTTTGATACTGCACACACATCTGGACCACGGAACTTTTTCACCAAGAACCACAATCTCTGTTATCGGTTGTCCTGATGATTCTTCAACAGTTTCAGGATCTGCTTCTTCCAATAAATCCCACACTGTCTCATGCCTGTCGAAATCAATATCCTCTGTGGAAATAACATACACTGCTGCTTTTTAAAGTTTATTAAACACTGAACTTTACTTATCCCGTCCCATGCACCATATGCGGCAGGGTGGGTCGCTCTCTCACTGTCCTTTAAACTATCTGTCCACCTACCTGGATAGGCTTCAGAGTGTCTGCCCCTTCACTCTACGATGGTAGATAGTGGTTTAAACGATAAAAGCAGCGTTGAAGAAAAATCAGCTGAATACCTACCACCCAAAGGCCTAGATAACTCCAGTCCACGGGCAGCATCTGAAAGTTAATTAAACTATTGAGTGTTCGGGATTCTTGCATGACGCCTTTTAAAAATGACTAAAACTTTCTGTAAGCGGGTTTATTATCGTGAAAACACATAAAATGGCTATCAAGTCCTTATTTAATATCCCTGCACTAATTATGCGATGCTACTGACTGTCTCTGTAACAAGTTCACACGACAAACGCAACCACAAGATATTTAGTCCTACCCGATATTTTAAACATCCTAAACAGTCGCTGAACCACGAATGTTTGCGAGTTATCACATTCAGTCGTTCAGCAGTCTTCTTGTACAGAAGTGCTCGCCGTAATGTCTCGTTATTTGCATGAAACATGGCACGCGAAGTTTATGTACGACTTGAAAGGTTCACAGACGAATCTCCTAAAATAAATCACTCACAAAGCTCACACTTTCTCCCAATACTCACACTGTATTCGCTTTTCATAAACTACATGAGAACTCATCAAAGGCACGGGTTTCTTCGTTTTAGTACAAATTTCATCAGCGCAATTTAAAATAGGTGTTTGCCTGAGGACAGTTCCCGAGCGACTATATGGACTCATAAATTCAAATGGCTCTGAGCACTATGGGACTTAACATCTGAGGTCTTCAGGCCCCTAGACTTAGAACTACTTAAACCTAACCAACCTAAGGACATTACACACATCCATGTTCGATGCAGGATTCGAACCTGCGACCGTAGCAGCCTCGTGGTTCCGGACTGAAGCGCCTGAAACCGATCAGCCACAGCGTCCGGCATGGACTCATAGATCTCGTGCACAAAGTCCTACTCAAACGCGCAGGAAACGCTTCTGACTAGTATGTTAAGCAGCCAATCAGGTTATCTTGAGCACTTCTATACCAGCAGTATTTCTAATGTCAATCAATCAGATTATCATAAAAAATTTAGGCTAGTAAACTAGTAATTCCGAAACTAGATAAAATTTAATGAAAACAAAATACAATTCCTTTCCACAAAATAAATCACTAATAAATGTAATACTCAGCGCCCCTTCTGGCCGCCCTTCGCAAAAGCAGTCTCTCTCGCACATACATCACAAATTCACCTATTACACAACTTTCTCGCGCCTGCATTTACATAGTTCTAATAAAATATCACATTCTCACTGTACATATGTCCTCAATTCACTCTCTGTCTCTCCCCAAACACAAAACGAAACCATAACTAAATAATAATTTTTCAATTTGCCAATCTATGGCAATGAAACAAAATAAAATTCCAGAAAATTACGATATCTTGTATCGTCTCAGTGTGTGATTGGATTCGTGATTTCCTCTCAGAGAGGTCGCAGTTCGTAGTGATAGACGGTAAATCATCGATTAGAACAAAAGTGATATCTGGCGTTTCTCAAGGTAGTGTCACAGGTCTCTGCTGTTCCTGATTCACACAAATGATCTAGGTGATAATCTGAGCAGCCCCCTTAGATTGTTTGCAGATGACGCTGTAATTTACTGTCTAGTAAAATCATCAGACGATCAATTCCAATTACAAAATGATCTAGAGAGAATTTCTGTATGGTGCGAAAAGCAGTAATTGGCAGTAAACAAAGAAAAGTGCGAGGTTGTCCACATGGGTACTAAAAGAAATCCGATAAATTTTGGGTATACGATCAATCGCACAAATCTAAGGGCTGCCAATTCGACTAAATACCTAGGAATTACAATTACGAGCAACTTAAATTGGAAAGATCACATAGACAATGTTGTGGGGAAGGCGAAACAAAGACTGCGCTTTGTTGGCAGAACACTTAGAAGATGCGAGAAACCCACTAAAGAGACAGCCTACATTACACTTGTCCGTCCTCTGTTGGAATATTGCTGGCGGTGTGGGATCCTTATCAGGTCTGATTGTTGGAGGACATCGAAAAAGTGCAAAGAAGGGTAGCTTATTTCATGTTATGGCGCAGTAGGGGTGAGAGTGTCACTGATATGATACGGGAGTTGGGATGGTAGTCACTGAATCAAAGGCGTTTTTCTTTGCGGCGAGATCTATTTACGAAATTCTAATGACAAGCTTTCTCTTCCGAATACGTAAATATTTTGATGACACCCACCTACGTAGCGAAAAATGATCATCATAGTAAAATAAGAGAAATCAGAGCTCGAACGGAAATATTTAGGTGTTCCCTTTTCCCAAGATCAATTCGAGAGTGGAATGGTAGAGAAGTGGTATGAAAATGGTTCGATGAACCCTCTGATAAGCACTTAAGTGTCAATTGCAGAGTAACCATGTAGATGTAGAAAGGAACAGGTGGGGGCAAAGTGGTCAGGGGTCGCAACCCGAGGCCTGGCCACCATGTCCCGTTCCCACCGTCCAGGATACAAGGAAAGGGTAGGGAACGTAGAGGAGAGGTACAACAATGAACAGGTCCCGAGTTCGAGTCTAGGTCAAGCACACAATTTTAATCTGCTAGGACGTTTCATATCAGCGCACAGTCCACTGCAGAGTGAAAATCTCACTCTGCAAACAATAAACATAGTTTATTTATTTATTCCCGCATTTTTTTCCACCATTAATACCAGCGAGAACAGCAGGAACCCATCTTCGCGAGGACGAGGGCACTGCGAGACGTCAGAGGAATAGAGGAATAGTTTTTCGGCGACCATTCAGATGACCAGAGAATATATCGGTTCTAAGTGTGCAAGAAGCAGGATCAACTCTTTATGACAGGAATACCCCAGCTCTAGGGGGTGGGGGGAGAAGAGGAGGGTTACGGAAGACACTGCGAACGAAACTGGAGTAAAGCTATCTGTATTTTGCCCTGCGGACAACTGCACAATGGCGTTCACCAAGGAATTACCATCAAGGACACTTTTCTCGCCATAAGCAAACAAGTAGTGAGTTGCGTGTCTACAGATCCACTTCAGAGAGTTAGTCTTCGATAACGGCAAGTATCCCTCGTCCGGAAAGAGGAGCTGTTCAGTAGGTACCTCGTGAGGAGTCGTACGGGTGAGTAGGGAGAACATCTCCCATTCGCACACAGTGGTCATCGCAGCTGCACAGACTACCCCAGCACGCCTGCCCTCAGAGCCAAATTATCCGCACACAAGGCATACGAGAAAGAAATGCCGCGGCACGTACGTCACGAAGATAGGTCTGCGCTTGCTCTTTCGCTCAACTCTACAGACAAACCACGTTTCTACACCTGTTAAGTAAAAACCTACAAATGAGAAATGAGTATTTTACTCGAATCCGCTATTATGGATTCTTACTTTTATTATCCCTACAATGATCGGAAGTTCATAGGCCTAGTTATAATTACTGACGCCTGTACTGAAGTACAATAAAATTAAATGAGGACAAAATGGTTATCAGTTGTGTAAGGCACCACTTATAGTATGAAATGAGGACTGTTATGCGAAAAAGACTAAACGCTCTAAACAAGCCGTTATACGATTTGCGTCGGCTACTGATCTTAAATTAATTTTTGTTGGGGTTCGGTTAATCAGAAAGACTTCGTAATAGCAGATTCCAGTAGAAGATCCAATTCTCGTTAGTACGTACACGCCCAGCTGCGAGTTAATATGTTTAGAGACACATATTATCTGCCGAGATGAGCGAGTTCAGGCCCACCTTCGTGACGTACGCGCCGCGGCCTGCCTTTCTCGTGGGCGTCGACCCGCACAGAACTGACGTAGTGCCCCTACCCGATATCGTCATTACTGTCGGCGGTTCGCCGATCGTCGTATGAGTTCGAGCGTGGTGTGCATCTGCACCGAGGGGATTCCGGTCCAGTCTCGCCTTGATTACGTATGTGGTGTCTGCTCTTTCGGACATGTGCGAGAGAATGTCTATCGCAGGCTTTTAATTCGTCTTATCACCGTTTAAAGAGTCTTCACTCTTAATTTCAGCATGCCGTAATGCGTGCGCGTGTATATACAGGGTGAGTCACCTAACGTTACCGCTGGATATATTTCGTAAACCACATCAAATACTGACGAACCGATTCCACAGACCGAATGTGAGGAGAGGGGCCAGTGTAATTGTTTAATACAAACCATACAAAAATGCACGGAAGTATGTTTTTTAACACAAACCTACGTTTTTTTAAATGGAACCCCGTTAGTTTTGTTAGGACATCTGAACATATAAACAAATACGTAATCAGTGCCGTTTGTTGCATTGTAAAATGTTGATTACATCCGGAGATATTGTAACCTAAAGTTGACGCTTGAGTACCACTCCTCCGCTGTTCGATCGTGTGTATCGGAGAGCACTGCAACATACATCGCGTTTCTACAGAATGATCTGCCAACGTTGCTCGAAAATGTCTCACTGGAAACGCGTCGACGTATGTGGTATCAGCATGATGGTGCAGCTGCAGATTCCGTAATTAACACTAGGCTGACCCTTGACAGGATGTTCGACGGGCGTTTCATAGGACGTGGAGGACGCATAAATTGGTCAGCCCGTTCTCCTGATCTTACACCTCAGGGCTTCTTTCTGTGGGGTACGTTAAGGGAATGTGTATCGTGATGTGCCTACAACCCCAGAGGATATGAAACAACGTATTGTGGCAGCCTGCGGCGACATTACACCAGATGTACTGCGCGTGTACGACATTCATTACGTCAATGATTGCAATTATTTGCAGCAAATGATGGCCACCACATTGAACATCTATTGGCCTCACATGTCGAGACACACTCTATTCCACTCCGTAACTGAAAACGGAAACCTCGTGTGTACGTGTACCTCACCCATCATTGTAATGTACATGTGCGTCAGTGAAAAAGACCAATAAAAAGGTGTTAGCATGTGGACGTAATGTGCTGTTCCTGTCTCTTCTGTACCTAAGGTCCATAACCGTTCCCTTTGGATCCCTACGTAATTCGGTGCTCTCCGATACACACGATCGAACAGCGGAGGAGTGGTACTCAAGCGTCAACTTTAGGTTACAATATCTCCGGATGTAATTAACATTTTACAATGCAACAAACGGCACTGATTACATATTTGTTTATATGTTCAGATGTGCTAACAAAACTAACGGGGTTCTGTGGTGTCACCGCCAGACACCACACTTGCTAGGTGGTAGCCTTTAAATCGGCCGCGGTCCGTTAGTATACGTCGGACCAGCGTGTCGCCTCTGTCAATGATAGCAGACCGAGCGCCACCACACGGCAGGTCTAGAGAGACGTACTAGCACTCCCCCCAGTAGTACAGCCGACTTTGCCAGAAGGGGATCACTGACAATTACGCTCTCATTTGCCGAGACGATAGTTAGCATAGCCTTCAGCTACGTCATTTGCTACGACCTAGCAAGGCGCCATAGCATTTGATATTGAAATGGAGATTATATCTGTACAAGAGCGATGTACACCGATTGTGGATTAAAGTTAAGTATTATATCAACTACGTACTTTATTTGCTACTATAATTTCCGTTAACTGTTCCAGACCTCACGCCAGTCTGCGTGTATTTAAACGCGTGCATTTCGGCCTCCTCTAGCAACACTGTGTTGGCTCTTCTGCCAACACAGCAGGTTCCATTTAAAAAAAACGTAGGTTTGTGTTAAAAAACATACTTCCGTGCATTTTTGTATGGTTTGTATTAAACAATTACACTAGCCCCTCTCCTCACGTTCGGTCTGTGGAATCGGTTCGTCAGTATTTGATGTGGTTTACGAAATATAGCCAGCGGTAATGTTAGGTGACTCACCCTGTATGTGTGTGTGTGTGTGTGTGTGTGTGTGTGTGTGTGTGTGTGTGTGTCTGTCTGAGTTAGTTAATCATAATACCAGTTTTAGGTAACTGGAGTATCTTTACTCTTGCAGAAATTGAATGTTGATCTCAGTATGGAACATTGACGTTACTAAGAAATGTCGCTATTCTCCCGTGGACTATTCCCACAGTAAATTATCCAACAAGGATTAAGGAGGATAGTACCACAACAAATGAAAATTGGTTTTCACGTCCAGTCTGTCTGACCCTAACCGCCACATTTAAATAGTTAACAATTTGCAACAGTTTGGTTTGGCTATAAACACATGGTTTACACCAAAACCTTAAGCAATAACCCAATAACAGTGTTTGCGAGATCAACACACGTACAAAGTTTTCGGAGCTAGAGGTATACATGATTAATGTATAAAATATATTTCTTCAGAACTGTGAGTTCAATTTCTCCGCAACAACAAAGTTCAGTAAAAACAGACAACCACTAGTTTCAAAAATAAAACTTGTAAAGGGGTTTTAAAAAATCTCATGGGATAATTATCCTAATTGTCAAGGTACTAGCAATACATTTGAAAAATCGCCTTTCTACGGAACACAGTTATTTTTTGATGGGCTTTGTTGGGTATTTATTAATTATCACTCATTTGGGCCTCAGCGAATGTGAAGTTTTTGTACATATCATTGTGTTCACTTGAAGGTAAGAACGATGCATTACTTTAAATACATTTACTTCTAATTGTTTTACCATGTTTCCGTCTGAGGACAAGCATCTGACTTAAATCAAATATTTATTCAAAGAAAGTGAGTAACAGGAATATTGTGTAGACCAACCTACAACAAAAATCAGTTCCAGATGTACTGTAATGTAGGAAACGACTATTTTCCGTGTGTGGGTTTTACTTCATTGTCCTCGGCTGAAAAGGGAAGGTTTCACCATTATGACTCAAGACACCGGCCCCAGGAGGTTTTCCTTCATGGTACAATATACGAGACACGAGCAGCGAATGCTTTAATCGCAATCGTTTCATAAAGAGAATGTAGTAGCTTGCCTCGACAGTAGTAACTCAAGCAGAGCGTGATTTGTGAAATTTTGGGACAGATATACAGAGACAGGATACACTCTGTGAATACTCTCGGTATAGATACCACTACAACAGTGAGAAGTCGCCCGTTTGATCACACCAATAACAAACGAAATTTTCCGCACAAAAAATGTGTGTAAATGAAATTGCTGTCGTGTAGATATTGCAACGACTTCCAGACTCCAGCCATTAACAAAACACCCGTACACGGATTATTGGTAAAAATACTTTGCGCAAACAGCGTAACTGGAGGAATATTTTCCCACCTCCTTCCGCGCTGCTCTGAAGTTCAACGTGCAGAAGATGTCCGTGTTTTGGTAACGCGCCGCGAGGCAGCCGCCCCCACCCCGCGTTGCTCCGCTGGCTGCGCACACCCGAGTATGCAAATCGCACGCGACTGCGAGCAGACTGGAATTTTCGCTTCGCCAGCCGTGAAATGAATTTGTTCTGATGAAGTATTCATACTACGCAGGCACGCCGGCAGTACCGCGCATTTGCATTCTGCTTTCCGATGTTACTGCGGAGAGAAAATGCCAAGGGTTCGGTGAGATCAGCTGAATAAAGTGTGTATGTGCCGTTGCGTTGTTCTGGTCTGACTACGTTGTTATCTAACATGACGCTCGAAAGCACGGCTGTTACAACGTTACACATTGTGTCTTTCTTTTAATTATGTGTATGTTAAAAAACCGACAACCAAAATGGAGCAAAAAGGTCTTACGAACATGAGACCGCGAATGCAGCGTTGCCATGGTAAATGTCGCTGACGAATGACAGTTCCCCCTGGCCACGCAGCGTGTGTTCCACGTCTGTGCCAGTCGGCCTGATCGACACAGCGTACTGCACCAAGCAGAATGAAGTAATAACTGCTATCGGCAGTGGATGTCAAATTGTTCCATATTTTTAGCTGTGCAGAAGGCTTTCGACACCGTTCCTCACAAGTGTGTTGTAGCCAAACTGCGTGCCTATGGGATATCGCCTTAGTTGTGTGTCTGGATTCGTGATTTACTGTCAGAAAGTTCACAGTTCGTAGTAATAGACGGAAAATCATCGAGCAAAACAGAATAACATCCGGCGTTCCCCAAGGAAGTGTTATGGGCTCTCTACTGTTCCTGATCTATATTAACGACACAGGAGACAATCTGAGTAGCCGTCTTAGATTGTTTGCGGGTGATACCGTCATTTACCGTTTTGTAAAGTCGGCAGATGATCAAAACGAATTGCTAAATGATTTAGATATGATATCTGTATGGTGCGAATGGGGCAATTGACCCTGAATAAAGAAAAGTGTGAAATTATTCACATGAATGCTAAAACAAATCCACTAAATTTCGATCACGCAGTAAGCCACACAAATCTGAAGACTGTCAATTCAACTAAATCCTTAGGGATTACAATTACAAGTAACTTAAATTGGAACGATCATATATATAATGTTGTGGGTAGAGCAAACAAAAGACTGTGATTCATCGGCAGAACATTTAGAAGGTGCAACAGGTCTAGTAAAGAGACTGCTTACACCACTCTTGTCTTCCCTATTCTGGAGTACTGCTGTGCGGTGTGGGATCCGCATCAGTTGGGACTCACGAAAGTCCAAAGAAGGGCAGCTTGTTTTGTATTATCCCGAAATAGGGGAGATAGTGCCACAGACATGATATGTGAATTGGAGTGGCAATCATTAAAACAAAGGCGTTTTCCGTTGCGACTGGATCATGTCATGAAATTTCAATTGTCAGTTTTCTCCCCCGATTGCGAAAATATTCTGTTGGCACCGATCTACATAGGGAGAGATGATCATCACGATAAAATAAGAGGAATCAGGGCTCGCACAAAAAAAATTTTGTGCTATTTTTTCCCGATCGCCTTTCGAGGGTGGAAAGGTAGACAGCATGAAGGTGGTTCATCGAACCCTCTGCCAGGCACTTTATTTTGAAAAGCAAAATAATCACTTAAATGTAGATGTAGATGAATGGTCCGGCATCGATGTCGCGAAAAAGTCGAGATGGTGTTTGTGTACGACGAAACAGATGGAAACGCTCTAGAGCAGCACCGTCATACCAAAACAGACACCAGCCACATTTCAAACCACTTTTGGGCATTTGTGTGATCATGGGTCCTTTCACACAGACGCACAGGGAGGCGGCGGCTTCTGCGTACACCAGATTTGGATAACCGGTTTCTGCAGGATATTGAGACGAACCCTAGTAAAAGCTTAAGCCAAGTGACCCCAGAAGAAAGTGTAAACCAAATTACGATTGTGTGTATCGTAGATTGCAACGGTTAATATCCCTACCACCTGCAATGGGTGCAAGGATTATCAGCAATGGATTTCTCTCTACGGGAAGGATTTTGTCGATACCTTCCCGTAGAGGGAAATCCTTGTAAAACACCAGACATCACAATTATGGGATACCTGTCATCAGTCCTCTTTACCGACGAAGGAACCTGTATCAGAACTGGCATCATCAATCTGCATAATCGTCATTTGTGGGCTACAGATAATCCTCGGCGAATGGTTGAGGTGTCTCATAAGCATCGCTGCAGCATCAGTGTGTGGGCAAGGATTCTTGGCGACGACACACTTGGACGGGTTATTATACCACAATATCCCGATGGAGGAACGTAACAGGACTTCCTGCGGAATACTCTGCCTGGGCTGCTCGCGAATGTGGCTTTGGCAATGCGACAGGCTAGGTAGTTTCTGCATAAAGGAGCACCGTCACACTTCCGCATTAAAGTTCACGGTCACCTCAACGACATCTCACCCGGTTGTTGCATAGGACGCGGAGGCTGTGCAGCATGCCCTGCCGGATCACCGGACGTAAATCTCCTGGATTTTTACCTCTGGGGGAATGTTGCGTTGTGTATGCTGAACATTCTCCTGATGTGCACAACCTTCAACAACGTGTTCATGGGCGCCTGTGACGCTATTCAGAGAGAAGCCGGAACGAGCGAAAAGTGCGGCAGTCCATGGTGTGACGTGTGAACGTGTGCATTGCGTTCCATGGAGGCCATTTTGAACATCTGTTGTGACGTGGATGCGATGCAAATCTCTACTGTTTTCCAGAACGATTTATTGTCGGCGAACGCACACCATCCATTTCCGGACAGATGTACATCATTTTTTCCTCCATTGCCAGTCAGGAATCCGTCCCGGCAGTTTATCGGTTTTATTCATGTTCACCCTGTTTGTATTATTGGCAAAATCTCTACTTTTCTTCGGATAGTGATTTGTTCACTTGTGGTAAGGGACGTGAATATTGTAATTTTGAAGCTCTTTAGCTAATATATATAGAAACTTTAGAATGAATAAATTAATAAGTAGTTCGTATAATCTTGCAAATTTTGAGTGACACCTTTTGAATTCTGCACATATTTCATTAATCTAATACTGACTGAAAGCTCTGGCTCTAAGTCTAATCGATTACTTAAGACGGAAACCTCTTTTTCATCATAACCTAAATTCTCATGTAAAAGAAGGTGCTTCTGATTTAACATAACAGGCACTTACGGTCATAGCATGAAATCGCTTTAAATTCTTCGTTCCATTCATGCCAGCCATTTTAATTACGTGTATTCAACAAGCGCTCGTCGTGTGATTTACGATTCCGATTTCGGTTTTTGTTTTCTAAATTATGCCTGACTACATTACCTTTTATTGAACGTCAGAATCACCTCTTATTTTCAGTAACACGATGCATTTTCTCGGGGATAGCTTTCATGAGCTATATGCGCTACCTGACTTACTTTTCGACACTTTTGTAGAAAAATCATTGTCAAACAATTGCTGCATTTTAGTAAAAGCAGCAGAGTAAAAACAGTTCGATTTAGGTAACTAGTGTTCCCTATTTGACAATGTTCTGATTAATGTTAATCAATTCATACGATAAAAATACGTTGCCATGATTTAAAATTTGTTCTTTCCTACCCAAATGAAATCATTTGTAATTCATAACGAGCACAGTATGTTTAATTTTTATTTTGGCTCTGTTGTAGTAAATTTTGTTTTCACATATCTTCAGTCTCTGTGTGTTCATGCCAAAGTATTGTAAACATGATTCCCGTGCCAGCAGTATCTCGGGCACTTTGTTTTACTGTGCTGCACTGAATCTTGTAGACTGGATTAAAAGACGTACTCTAATTATAACGTACGATTTGGATAACACCAAGCGAAAGATGCACGAAGCCACTGCTACAAAAGTTGCCTCAGCTGCAGTTGGCCGGAATAGCGGACTGAGCAATAGGGAAGGCTGACACGCGCCCTGGGACGAAACTATACTTTCCTTTTAGTAAGTTTTGGTGGCAACATTGATGGCAACCATGTTGGTGAGTTTCAGGCGCTTGGAGGTTACAAACTGCAGAGATACCCTGACGTGAAGCCAGCGACTTCTGCACTCAGACGAATACACTCTCATTGAAGTGTATGACTTAAAGCTCTATTCATTTATGTAAGACTGGTTTGCTCCTGTTGTCTACAGATGTACGAACAGAATTAAAAAGCCGACTTAAGCTAAACTCGTGGTTCCTGTTTATACGAGGGCAGTTCAATAAGTAATGCAACACATTTTTTTCTGAAACAGGGGTTGTTTTATTCAGCATTGAAATACACCAGGTTATTCCCCAATCTTTTAGCTACACAACACTATTTTTCAACGTAATCTCCATTCAATGCTACGGCCTTACGCCACCTTGAAATGAGGGCCTGTATGCCTGCGCGGTATCATTCCACTGGTCGATGTCGGAGCCAACGTCGTACTGCATCAATAACTTCTTCATCATCCGCGTAGTGCGTCCCACGGATTGCGTCCTTCATTGGGCCAAACATATGGAAATCCGACGGTGCGAGATCGGGGCTGTAGGGTGCATGAAAAAGAACAGTCCACTGAAGTTTTGTGAGCTCCTCTCGGGTGCGAAGACTTGTGTGAGGTCTTGCGTTGTCATGAAGAAGGAGAAGTTCGTTCTGTTTTTGTGCCTACGAACACGCTGAAGTCGTTTCTTCAATTTCTGAAGAGTAGCACAATACACTTCAGAGTTGATCGTTTGACCATGGGGAAGGACATCGAACAGAATAACCACTTCAGCGTCCCAGAAGACTGTAACCATGACTTTACCAGCTGAGGGTATGGCTTTAAACTTTTTCTTGGTAGGGGAGTGGGTGTGGCGCCACTCCATTGATTGCCGTTTTGTTTCAGGTTCGAAGTGATGAACCAATGTTTCATCGCCTGTAACAATCTTTGACAAGAAATTGTCACCCTCAGCCACATGACGAGCAAGCAATTCCGCACAGATGGTTCTCCTTTGCCCTTTATGGTGTTCGGTTAGACAACGAGGGACCCAGCGGGAACAAACCTTTGAATATCCCAACTGGTGAACAATTGTGACAGCACTACCAACAGAGATGTCAAGTTGAGCACTGAGTTGTTTGATGGTGATCCGTCGATCATCTCGAACGAGTGTGTTAGCACGCTCCGCCATTGCAGGAGTCACAGCTGTGCACGGCCGGCCCGCACGCGGGAGATCAGACAGTCTTGCTTGACCTTGCAGCGATGATGACACACGCTTTGCCCAACGACTCACCGTGCTTTTGTCCACTGCCAGATCACCGTAGACATTCTGCAAGCGCCTATGAATATCTGAGATGCCCTGGTTTTCCGCCAAAAGAAACTCGATCACTGCCCGTTGTTTGCAACGCACATCCGTTACAGACGCCATTTTAACAGCTCCGTACAGGGCTGCCACCTGTCGGAAGTCAACGAACCTATACGAGACGAAGCGGGAATGTTTGAAAATATTCCACAAGAAATTTCCGATTTTTCAACCAAAATTGGCCGAGAAAAAAAAATGTGTTGCATTACTTATTAAACTGCCCTCGTATATGGCCTGTTGGTTTCGATATTTTCACCCATTAACATCAAACTCCCGAACAGCAGCGCAAGGAAAAGCTTCTAGATCAAGGCAATGTGACGAAAACACTGAGAATCAATGAACTATAGCACAACATGATCGGCGCGTTTTTGACATGCATCGGTCTTCGATATAATGCAATCACATCGGGAACATCACTATGCCTTGCAGTTTTTCATCGTTTCCGTCATACATGCAAGACGGAAGTTGCACTAGAAGCGTCATAAATGATTCTAATTCCTCAGTGTATGATCCATATTTATTTGACACAACATTATGCTAGACATTTTGCCTATGCTTTTGACAGCTGGCGTGTTGCAGCTGTCCATGCATTCTGTATTTTTATGTCAGTCTTCACATTCGAGATAACACATTCAGGGAATGCTGTGACCAGGCAACAAATAATACGTTTAAAATTTTCAATATGTGAACCCATTTTTTGCGCATATATGAGTACTGTGCTCTCTGTTACCACCTTAGTAAACTGCATAAAGAGGAGTACCAATATCATTAGCTGTGGGAAAACCGCACCTGTGGTAGAAGTCAGTGTATACACTCCTGGAAATGGAAAAAAGAACACATTGACACCGGTGTGTCAGACCCACCATACTTGATCCGGACACTGCGAGAGGGCTGTACAAGCAATGATCACACGCGCGGCACAGCGGACACACCAGGAACCGCGGTGTTGGCCGTCGAATGGCGCTAGCTGCGCAGCATTTGTGCACCGCCGCCGTCAGTGTCAGTCAGTTTGCCGTGGCATACGGAGCTCCATCGCAGTCTTTAACACTGGTAGCATGCCGCGACAGCGTGGACGTGAACCGTATGTGCAGTTGACGGACTTTGAGCGAGGGCGTATAGTGGGCATGTGGGAGGCCGGGTGGACGTACCGCCGAATTGCTCAACACGTGGGGCGTGAGGACTCCACAGTACATCGATGTTGTCGCCAGTGGTCGGCGGAAGGTGCACGTGCCCGTCGACCTGGGACCGGACCGCAGCGACGCACGGATGCACGCCAAGACCGTAGGATCCTACGCAGTGCCGTAGGGGACCGCACCGCCACTTCCCAGCAAATTAGGGACACTGTTGCTCCTGGGGTATCGGCGAGGACCATTCGCAACCGTCTCCATGAAGCTGGGCTACGGTCCCGTACACCGTTAGGCCGTCTTCCGCTCACGCCCCAATATCGTGCAGCCCGCCTCCAGTGGTGTCGCGACAGGCGTGAATGGAGGGACGAATGGAGACGTGTCGTCTTCAGCGATGAGAGTCGCTTCTGCCTTGGTGCCAATGATGGTCGTATGCGTGTTTGGCGCCGTGCAGGTGAGCGCCACAATCAGGACTGCATACGACCGAGGCACACAGGGCCAACACCCGGCATCATGGTGTGGGGAGCGATCTCCTACACTGGCCGTACACCACTGGTGATCGTCGAGGGGACACTGAATAGTGCACGGTACATCCAAACCGTCATCGAACCCATCGTTCTACCATTCCTAGACCGGCAAGGGAACTTGCTGTTCCAACAGGACAATGCACGTCCGCATGTATCCCGTGCCACCCAACGTGCTCTAGAAGGTGTAGGTCAACTACCCTGGCCAGCAAGATCTCCGGATCTGTCCCCCATTGAGCATGTTTGGGACTGGATGAAGCGTCGTCTCACGCGGTCTGCACGTCCAGCACGAACGCTGGTCCAACTGAGGCGCCAGGTGGAAATGGCATGGCAAGCCGTTCCACAGGACTACATCCAGCATCTCTACGATCGTCTCCATAGGAGAATAGCAGCCTGCATTGCTGCGAAAGGTGGATATACACTGTACTAGTGCCGACATTGTGCATGCTCTGTTGCCTGTGTCTATGTGCCTGTGGTTCTGTCAGTGTGATCATGTGATGTATCTGACCCCAGGAATATGTCAATAAAGTTTCCCCTTCCTGGGACAATGAATTCACGGTGTTCTTATTTCAATTTCCAGGAGTGTATAATTACTGAATGCATACAAACTTCCTATAAATTACAGTGTACCCAGTAGCGTAGCTAAAGATCTTCCAATTACTTCTGATTTGGTATTAGCGCCATTTGACATGCTGTTGTTCTTGTTGCGGTGTTCAGGCCGGAAACTGGTCTGATGCAGCTCTCCATGCTATTCCATCCCGTGCGAGCCTATCTCTGAAAAACTTTTGCAACTTACATACTTCTGAATCTGTTTGCTTTATTCATCTCCTGGTCTCCCTCTACGATTTTTATCTCTCACAGTTCCCTGTAACCCTAAACTGGTAATTTCTTGATGTCTCGGAATGTGTCCTACAAATCTATCGCTTCTTTTGGTCAGGTTGTGTCACAAATTTCTTGTCTCCCCAATTCTGTTCAGTACTTCCTCGTTAGTCACAGGATCTACCCATCTATTGTTCAATATTCTTCCGTAGCACGACATTCGCAAGTTTCTATTTTTTCTTGTCTAAACTGTTTATCATCCACATTTCACTTCCATATACGGCTAAACTCCAGGCAAATACCTTCAGAAAATACTTCCTCACACTTGAATCTATATTCGATATTAACCAATTTCTCTTCTTCACAAGTGCTTTCCTTGATACTAAAAGTCTACATTTTATATCCTATACTTGAAGGATCAAATCTATTATTGCTCTGTTTTTCTGCAGCGCAGCAGCACCGCCGACGGGTATGCCCCATCGTCCAACAAGGGAGGGAGTGTCACCTGGAGATCTTTCGACGATAAGTCTAGCCTGAGAAAGCGTGCAGGGCATGTCCCTGGAACCCGCGCATCGCACATCACGTGTGCAAGTGAAGTGTTATGAGGAAAGAGTTAAAACGCTAGCAGAAGGTGTATGTGTGTGAGCGGTGTGACACTTTGAAGCTCAGATCTGGATATCGTATTGAGTCAATTGTTACGTAATGAAAAGGCGATTGAACAGTAATGAAGTGGCAATGGTACAGTAATACAGGCTCCTGATAAATGGCTGAGTGTATTTGCAGTGAGTGCTGTCAGAGCCAGTAAGGACGTGTTATATGAATTGAAAATGGAATAAAATACCTGTGTCGTACAAAACTGTTCGCATATTACTAGAAGTTCAATATTAATAAAAATATTTTCGAAGTGTAGAATCATGGAACAGGGCAGGGGTTCAGATAGGACTTGCGTCTTGGGTTCAAAGTCTGATCGTTAATTACTGGCTCATGTACCTTGGGAGTATCTTCGCCCTTTATATCTGGCTTCTTATTAATGTCCGATGCCCAAATTTTAAAACCAGCCAGACTATATCATTTATTTATCACCTATATCCATTCATAAAAGCAACGAAATGGTAGGGGTGGCTTACATATAGCAATACATGACAACACCGAACTATTTAAACCATCGGATGCCGGCGTCGAGAGAACAATAAGACGCCAAAATACATTAGTCGATCGATGTCAGTACCGATCTGTTCGATCACAGGAAGAGTAGAACGAGGGCCAGGACAGTTTTCAAACATTTGGAAAGAACGGAACAACTGCTGCAAGAAAGAAGAAAGAGCCGGACCACAGACAAAGGATCCAGCAGGTGCAGCGTCACAGCGAACAGCAGGCATCAACAGCAGGAAATATAGGACACAAGTGTCGCAAGTTGCTGTAGGTCATTAACGAAAGTTACTGATGGAGAAATTGTGTAACTATGCAGTACAGACTAGAAAGTATTAGTTTTAAATGATAATGGCTCTCCGTAACTCCTCCAGGCCTGATCCTAACTTCCCTATTCCACGTGGTCATAAAGTTTATGCTCTACACTAAGTTATTCCCCCATAGAGAAAGACAAATAATACATCATCATTTTAGCGTGTTAAGGCACGGATACGTTATTGATGATTTCAATGTATGTGTTGATGCAGCGCCTGAGTCTACACGATAGAATATCCTTCTGAATGAATGCATGTGAAGATGATGACCACAGAAGTTGTGAAATAATCATAGCCTCGACGGGAGGCCGATATAAAATCAAACAGTGAAACGTGTGGGAGGTAACAGCCGAAAGCGTGGGTTTCGGGGCAGGACCATAAGGATTTTTGAACTTCTGTTCGAAGTGCTTCCAGCGCAAATCAATTCAGTTCCATGCACGTACGGCACAATACTGGGTAACAAGGTGTAAAAACGGACAAGTTTACAAAGACTCCAACGACATCTCCCTTCTATATGTCAGCGGATGTAGAGCGATCTCAATGTATGAAGAGCAGTCCAGCTGGGGCAAGTGGGAGAAGCAGGAAATGTTGAAATTGCCAGTGTCTGACACTACAGCAGTTAGGAGGATGTGAATAGAACTGCAACAGCCTAGACAATTCCGGGCCGATGAAGTATAGGTGGAATGTAGACAGCTTGCAGTCCATCAGCCGAAGTCGCTCATAGTATGAAGTCTGACTGCAAACCAGCTTCCCGCATCGGTGAAGTTCGCCAAGTACCCAGCTGCCACGCCACTGGTCTGGCGCAACAAGACGAGTTAATCAGGAGGCAGCCAGCCAGCGGATGTTGATCACCGAGGGTTAGTCGTGGTTTTTCTGGACCTAAAAGCCCGTCATTCTCTCTGGTTCGAGACGCAGACAGAATGGCAGCACAACTGAATGCCTTGAGCCTCTAAGCTCTATTACTTATATCCATATAGCAACACTTCTGACGCAGTCATTCTGCTGACACATATAAAATTAGGAGGGTGCCGGATTTGAGTACGACTTCGAGACAGTGTCCGAAGCGAACCAACTTTCCATACACCAAGTGATAAAGGAGTGAACAGGTAGCTGCAAGAAGTTCGTCACTGAACTACAAGCAGTAGACGGACGACTGCTACTACAACAACGTGTTATTAAAGCTGAGCTAAAGAGATGTTAGAGATTATATTAGATTCATTTTTCATTCCATAGACCCAAAATATGAGATGATTTTCGTGGGTGAGGAACATGTCAGAAAATATAACATAAAAACATAAAACATCTGAATATAATACTTACTACCCCGATCCTTTGTCAGGAGATTGTCTACATAGATAAATACAATGCGGTAAACTGGAACAGCTGATATTTACTGAATTAACACGCTGTCAGAATGAAACACTGTTATGCACTATTAATAAATTTATCATACACAGAATACCTAATTTTGACTGTTGTGACAAAGTGCTGTCAAAACAGAAATTTAACAGATATTTTTGCTTAAGCTGGATTAACAGTTTCTATTAACAGATTCATCTATGGAGTAGAAGGAGTTTCCTGTCCAAAAAAACGTCTTTCAAACTCTGTTTAAACCATGCTTTATCGGAAACGAAGTTTTTAATGGTTGCTGGCAAATTATTGAAAATGTGTGTTCCTGAATATTGGACCCCTTTTTGGGGCCAAGGTAAGTGATTTTAGGTCTTTATCTAGATTGTTCTTATTCTTAGTATTGATACCATGTATTAAGCTATTGGCTGGAAACAGAGATGCATTACTCGCAACAAATCTCATTAAGGAATAAATATACTGAGAAGCAGCGGTTAGAATACAGATTTACTTGAACGGGTTTCTACATCATTCCTTGAATTTACACCACAAACGATTCTTATCACACGCTTTTGCAGCCTAAAAACGTTTGCTCGGTTTGATGAGTTTCCCCAGAGTATGACCCCATATGACATAATAGAATTAAAGTAAGCAAACTATGCAAGGTTTTTTATATTTATATGTCCTACATCTAACATCATTCTCAGGGCAAATACAGACTTGTTTATGCACTTCAGCAATTCTGTGGTATGCTCATCCCAACTGAATTTACTATCGAGTTGTAATCCCAGAAATTTAACACTGTCAACCTCTTCGAGCTGCATGTCTTCATATGTTATACAAACGCTGGAAGGAAATCTCTTACAGTTTCAGAACTGCATATAGTGGGTCTTCTCAGAGTTTAATGACAGTGAATTAGCTTTAAATCCGATTTCAGATTCCTATTTATCTAATCATCATTGATGACTACAATGTCTGTCTTAATACAGTGCCTGTATCTTCAGAATACAGTGTCAGGCTTGCATGCATGTCTGAAGGAACAGACACTGTGGTTACAGCTGTGAAACATTACAATAAAAGTTCGTCTACTCAGGCTGTCTTGTCTTCACCATTGTATATTTCAGTCGTACTGACGTCCTCAAAAATGGCTCTGAGCACTATGGGACTTAACGTCTGAGGTCATCCGTCCCCTAGAACTTAGAACTACTTAAACCTAATTAACATAAGGACATCACACACATCCATTCCCGAGGCTGGATTCGAACCTGCGACCGTAGCGGTCGCGCGGTTCCATACTGTAGCGCCTAGAACCGCTCGGCCACTCCGGCCGGCACTGACGTCCTCCTTCCTATTTTTTCTTCAGTCGTCTTCCGTAACTTTACGTTCTCCAGTTCTCTGGGAGATCCATAATTGCTTTAATGAGAAAGTGTGCGTATGTTGTCCTTGAATGAGCAGTTCGTTGAAGTCGAAGGTGCTGTTTCTTCAAGTGTGTCCAGAAGTCCCTCGTACTACGTTCCGTATTGGAGAGAATGTAATTTTCTGCGTCTCCTTTAAGCCAACTGACGGCGTTTTTCTTCACATAAGGCTAAAGGACATCTTCTGGGAATAACAGACTACAAAGTGCGATACTGTGCGGTGGCGTGTGATGGAGGGATGTCAAGAGCTTCCTAACCACTTTTCATATTCCATGCGTCGTTCCGCATACAATCTGCAGTTCTTCAGTGTCTCAGTGTCTAGGACACGTCAGAGCGCACAAGGGGGTGGGGGGGGGGGGGGCGGGGGGCGAGTGCGCCAAATGTACCGCATCCGAACGGGAACTCGTGGGGAGTTCCATATTGACCACAAAGTGCCACAAGCCACTCACACTCATTCACAAGTGTGGATGATGAACACTTTTTCCATTTTTTAATGATGCTGCCCCTGAAAATTTGATTATCAGCTATATCTAAAAATGTACTTGTCTTGCTACGTATTGCAATGTTTGTATCATCTGCAAACAAAATAAATTTTTCAAAATTCTTAGCAACTTTACGAATTTTTTACAAATTTTCCTATTTTATTACGCTCTGAGGATGGGGAGAGATCGCATCTATATATTAATAACAATACTATGTGACACCATCGTAGATCACTCCCAGTTACATCTACACTGAAGCGCCAACGAAACTGGTATAGGCACTCGTATTCAAACAGACAGATATGTAAACAGGCAGAATACAGCGCTGCCGTCGGCAACGCCTATATACGACATCAAGTGTCAGGTGCAGTTATTAGATCGGTTACTGCTGCTACTATGTCAGTTTATCAAGATCTGAATGAGTTTGAACGTGGTGTTAATATTCGGCGCACGAGCTATGGGACACAGCATGTCTGAGGTAGCGACGAAGTGGGGATTTTCCCGTACGACCATTTCACGACTGCAGCGCGAATATCAAGAATCCGGTAAAACATCAAATCTCCGACATCGCTGCGGGTGGGAAAACATCCTGCAAGAAAGGGACCAACGTGACTAAAGAGAATCGTTCAAAGTGTCAAAAGTGCAATCCTTCCGCAAATTACTGTAGATTTCAATATTGGGCCATCAGAAAGTGTCAGCGTGCGAACCATTCAACGAAACATCATCGATATGGGCTTTCGGAGCCGAAGGCCCACTCGTGTAACCTTGATGACTACACGGCACAAAGCTTTACGCCTTGCCTTTACCCGTCAACAGCAACATTGGACTGTTGATGACTGGAACCATGTTGCCTGGTCGGACGAGTCTCGTTTCAAATTGTATAGAGCGGATGGATGTGTACGGGTGTGGAGACAACCTCATGAATCAATCGCCGCTTCATGTCAGCAGGGGCTGTTCAAGATGGTGGAGGCTCTGTAATGATGATGATCATGTACATTTGGAGCGATAGGGGACCCTTGATGCGTCTAGAAACGACTCTTGCAGGTGACACGGACGTAAGCATCCTGTCTGATCACTTGCATCCGTCCAGGTCTATTGTGGATTCCGACGCACTTGGGCAATTTCAGCAGGACAACACGACACCCCACACATCCAGAATTGGTACCGACTGTTTCCAGGAACACACTTATGAGGTAAAACACTTGCGCTGGCCACCAAATTTCCCAGACATGAACATTATTCAGCATATCTGGGATGCCTTGCAACGTGCTGTTCAGAACAGATCTCCACCCTCTCGTACTCTTACGGACTTGTGGACAGCCCTGCAGGATTCGTGATTTAATTCCCTCCAGCACTACTTCAGACATTAGTCGAGTCCAAGCCACGTCGTATTGAGGTACTTCTGCATGCTCGCGGTGGCCCTACATTATGTTAGCAGGTATACCAGTTTCTTTGGTTCTTCAGTGTAGAAGTGCTCTCATTTTTACATTTGTTCCCATATTTATCATAGTTTCCCCAATTTTACGTATTTTTCATCCAATTTACTATTTTATAACTAAAGGCACAGTGGAGCTGTGAAGCGCACGGAGAGATTGTGTCTATTTGTTTATAACAAATTTCATCACGCTATGCCTATTTGTTAACAACAGTATTATGTTCCACCAGCAGGGACGACACCTAGGCAGACATGTAAGTACTCTAAGTTTTACGTATTTTTCTCAGTTTTACCAATATTTACCGAGTTTTTCAGAATTTTACGGACTTTCTCCAATAAAGTAAGACTGTTCTCGACGATTCCCGCCGACGTCAGTATGTTCTCTCAGACAGTCATAATGGAGAGTGAGATATCACTGATACTGAGGCACACCTCCCAACCTCCATCTTTTATGACGCGGACGCACTGGAGCTGGGTAGCATAGGAATAGGCCGAGTCTATTTGTTACTAACAAGTCTCGTCACTTGAGGTCTGTTTCATTAATATTTCGAGGCACCAGGAGACGCCGCACCCAGACAGATAACAGGTAATTACTCTCAGTTTTACATATCTTCCTCAAATTCTGGCATTGTACGGAAATACACGAGTCATGTGTCAATATCGAGTCGTGTCTAGTCATGATGCTCTTAGCATAATCCCGATTTATGTATCATTGCTAAGCCATAGTCCATTACTAGAGTTTGACGGTATAGTGATAGAAACGTACACGTTGGTAGAGATAGTGGAGTCATAGACAATTCTACAAGCCAAATATGTTGCGTAAGAAATACCGCAATACATTACTACCTTCCACCAATGATACTGTGTTTGCAGTGCACCTCTAGAAAGAGTCGTCCAGTATCTGCGACAACACCAGCGAAAATTATGTCGTAGGCTAGAGGGTAGATCACCCCCCACCCCTCAGACTCCGATGTAAGGGTGTGTAAACACGGACTCTGATCATTGCGGGCATAGTGCTGTTTTTTATTCTTCGTAAGAAACAGCTTGTGAGCCTGTTTTGTGATGCATCGATCGTAATGTAACACTATGTGCGTTGTCTGAATGTATTTTTTTTTTATGATTCCCATCATGATGGCAGACGTGGCACAAGTTATTGCATTTTTGTCTCAGAACATTCTTTTCTAGTACAATCGACGTATAGTGTCGCTCTTCTGCTGCTGTGCATCATAGAAGTACTACGCGCCGCCATTACCTCATCAATGGGTCGTCATCGGCGATTTTGTGTTGTCGGAGCCCTAACGATATATGAGAGGTATATTCGTGGCTGAATCTTAACGTACAACATTTGCTGATATTATCGTAGCCAGCACAAGTATGGAAACCTTTTGCTAATAACAAGGGGAGGCCGCCAATTGTGAAATTCTGATTCGATTCGTACTGCGCATAATAAAAGCTCATGGCCAGAGGTGTAATGTGGCAAAGCACCAAGATGCACTTCTCAGCCGTTGTCGATAAAATCGACAGTTAAAAGAAACCGTTGCGGTGAAATCCTCTCTATGATTAATGATTTTCTACAGCGTCGTGGCGCAGCGGTAAGCGCTCGGGTTCGTAATCCGAAGGTCGCCGGATCGAACCTCGCGCCATGCAAACTTTTTTCTTTTAGTATTTGTTTTTTGTAATTCAAATGTGTGTATACACATACACATTATATATATATATATATATATATATATATATATATATATATTTTTTTTCCCGGCGATCAGTTGCAACAGTTATGCATATAATAAGTTGTTGAAAGTCGTTTGTCGTGGAAAAACTGGCGACTTCGAACATCATTATGTTTTCCGCAAACAAAGTTGTATTTCACAAATGTTATTAATTGTCTTCATGATGTTAATCACGTATAGTTAACGGAAGACGTAGAAACGATATTCCGAAACGAATACGTATAGCGTAAGTCAAACGTTCGAATTAGAATAGAGACCCCACGAACACAAATTTGCTGTGGCAGGTATGAAATATAAACTCCGTTACTCGCTCGTTACACTTGAAGGACAGATGTTGAATGGGCCGAAACGAGCCGCCGCATAACAGCGTAGTTGCCTGCTAACTTCGAAGGAAGGTAGATGCGGTCCCTAGCGCAACTTATAACATCGTCGAAAATCAGTGCGGACGTGAGAGCTTTGGTACACCCTGTTAAACAAACGAAAAAATGGAGGCGGTACAATTGGAGAGCGATCCGCCTTCACCAACATGCATAAGCAATTCATTAATAGTTTATATATATATATATATATATATATATATATATATATATATATATATATATATATATATATATATATATATGAATTACAAAAAACTAATAATAAAAAAAACTTGCATGGCGCGAAATTCGATCCGGCGACCTTCGGATTACGAACCCGAGCGCTTACCGCTGCGCCACGACGCTGTAGAAAATCGTTAATCGTAGAGAGTATTTCACCGCAACGGTTTCTTTTAACTGTCAATTTTCTCGACAACGGCTGAGAAGTGCATCTTGGTGCTTTGCCACATTACACCTCTGGTCATGAGCTTTTATTATGCGCAGTATGAATTGAATCTGAATTTCACAATTGGCGGCCTCCCCTTGTAAGTAACGCCTTTTTTGCTAAGAAGACTATACAGCAGCTCACAGACATATTTTCTCGTCACAAATCCGACGCTGATTGCACTGCTGTCAGGTACGTGCGACACGGTTTTTTCGTTGTGCGTATGTTGTTCGTATTTTTTAATCACGTTAGTAATTAGTCTTTGGAGAATTGGTTTGCCGCGCGGAGAGGACGCGCTGTTTGAGGCGTCAAGTCACGTACACACGGCCCCTCCCGCCGGAGGTTCGAGTCCTCGCTCGGGCATGGGTGTGTGTGTTGCTCTTAGCATAAGTTAGTTTAAGTTAGTTTAAGTAGTGTGTAAGTCTAGGGACCGATGACCTAAGCGGTTTTGTCCCTTAGGTATTCACTCTCGTTAGTACATTTGGTTTGTCAGTATACGGTGCTCAGTCTCTAACGTCGCATTTTCTAGTATCGTGACATCTGCGAGTCTCTGACTTTCTATGTAGCAATAGTTCATTGTTTCTGTGGTGTCACCGCTAGACACCACACTTGCTAGGTGGTAACTTAAATCGGCCGCGGTCCTGTAGTACATGTCGGACCCGCGTGTCGCCACTGTGGGATCGCAAACCTAGCGCCACCACAAGGCAGGTCTCGAGAGACTGAGGAGACCTCGTCCCCAGTTGTACGGACAACATAGCTAGCGATTGGACGTGCTAAGCCTTGCTCTCATTTGCCGAGAGATAGACAGTAGAATAAGTTAAATGGCGACCACCGGGCCTTGGTTGCGCTAAGAACTATGAAGCGCATTTGGAACTGCAAGAAAACGCGCAACCGAAATTTTCCAGAGCGCGCAATGTTCCCCACGCATTGCGTGATGAGGTCGCCAGAACATTAGCCGATTTAGAATCTCAAGGTGTAATTGAACGTGTGCAGGCTTCTCTCTGGGCCTCACCCTTAGTAATTTTGCCAAAACCTTCCGGTAAACTGGGACTTTGTGTGGACTTCAAGGCAACAGTGAATCCACAACTTGTGACTGCCACTTTTCCTTTGCCCCGCCCGGAAGATCTTTTTGACAAACTGTGCCCGGGAAAATATTTTTCCAAATTGGACCTGGCAGATGCGTACTTGCAAATACCTGTGGACGAAGAATCCCAGCGCGTCTTAGTGGTTAACACGCATCTTGGCTTGTATCGCTTCAAACGACTACCGTTCGGGTGTGCATCCGCCCCTGCTTTGTTTCAGCAATATTTACAAACTGTGTGTGCGTCGGTCCCTACTGCTGCGAACTATCTGGACGATAGACAGAAGCCGAACATTTGCAAAATCTCCGAACATTATTTCAGGTCTTGCGTCAGAATGGTATTCGCTTGCGGAAGGACAAATGTGTGTTTTTTGCTCGTGACTTACCCTACCTGGGGCATGTCATAAATGCCCAAGGTATACATCCGAGTCCAGAGCACCTCCGTGCCATACAGGATTTACCTGCACCGCGGAACTTGAAACAGCTACAGAGTGTGCTGGGTAAAATTAATTATTATGCAAAGTTTGTGCCGCGCGCTTCTTCCATTTCAGCTCCGCTTCATCGCTTACGCCGTAAAGGTGTTCCGTTCGTCTGGACGACGGAATGCGACCGCGCCTTTCGCCAGTTGAAATCGGCGTTACTTTCAAATACGTGCCTTACGCCATTCGATCCCCGAAAACCTCTTTTGTTGATGGTAGATGCCTCGGATTTCGGGATCGGTGCTGTGCTTGCGCACAAAGATGGTTCGCATGATCGCCCTATTGCCTTTGCGTCCAAATTGCTCTCTTCTGCGCAAAGAAATTATTCCCAGATAGAGAAAGAAGCTTTAGCTCTCGTGTTTGGTGTTACAAAGTTTCATGATTTCTTGTATGGTCGTCACTTTACAATCATCACGGACCACAAACCTTTGACATCGCTTTTTCATCCGAACAAGCCTGTACCTCCACGTACAGCGCAGAAATTCATTCGCTGGTCTCTTTTTCTCTCGCAGTACCGCTACGATATCTTGTATCGGTCCACTGCTAAGCACGGAAACGCTGATGCGTTGTCCCGTTTGCCTGTTGCTGAGGATAAAGCATTCGATTCTTCCGAACTTGCTTGCATGTTCATTGATTCGGAAACCGATGACGTGGTCGAATCGTTTCCGATTGATTTTCGTCGTGTAGCTACAGCCACAGCTGCTGACCCTGTCCTTGCTACTGTTTTGCGTTTTGTTGCTACGCAATGGCCCTTGTCAAAGTCACGGATCGAGGATCCTTTGGTTCGCCATTTTTTTGCCCACAAGGAGAGACTTTTTGTACGACGTGGTGTTTTGTTGTTGCGTTCCGATAATGATCAGTCCAGAGTCGTGGTCCCACGTTCGTTACAGTCCTCTGTCTTAAAGCTTCTTCACCAAGGACATTGGGGTATAGTGCGTACGAAACAACTTGCTCATCAGCACTGTACTTGGTTCGGAATCGATGCTGCGATTACGAATATGTGCTCCTCTTGCGTGGCGTGTGCCGAACAGCAATCCGCACCGCCGCGGCAATTCTTTGCATGGCCGAAAGCCACTCCCCCTTGGCAACGCTTGCACATCGATTTTGCTGGTCCATTCTGGAATGCTCGATGGTTGGTTGTGGTCGATTCTTTCAGTAATTTTCCTTTTGTTGTCCGGATGTCTTCCACGACGTCTTCTGCCACAATCCAAGCCTTGTCTGCTATCTTTTGCATTGAAGGTCTTCCGCAGACTATTGTTTCCGACAATGGCCCACAATTCATGTCCGCAGAATTTCAGTCCTTCTGCGAGGCCAATGGTATTCAACATCTGACATCCGCGCCGTTTTCGCCTCAGTCAAACGGTGCCGCTGAACGATTGGTCCGGACTTTCAAGTCACAGATGTTGAAATTGAAAGAGTCACATTCTAGGGAGGCCGCTTTGTTGCTCTTTTTGTCTTCGTATCGCTCTCAGCCCTGCGATGGTCGCTCGCCGGCTGAATTGCTCCATGGTCGTTCTCATCGCACCTTGATGTCTTTGCTGCATCCGCCACATCAGGTTCCTGTGCAGCGGCAGACTACTGCTTTTGCTCCTGGCGACGTTGTCTATTATCGCACCTATCGCGGTTCACGGCGTTGGCTCGCAGGGCGCATTCTTCGCTGCCTCGGCCGCGCGATGTATTTGGTTTTGGGGGCCTCTGGTGAGGTGCGTCGGCATCTCAATCAGCTGCGCCTCTGTCGTCGCCTGGGTTCTGCCGCTCCCCGTCTGCTTTCAGCGACGGAGCCGTCCGGTCAGCGCCTTGGGGACCCATCTACTGGCTCGTCTCATCCCCAGGTGTTACCGACGCTGCCTTCCCTTTTGCCTCATGGCGTCGCGCCGCCGCCGCAGCCGCCGCCGGCGCCGCCCGCAGTGGACGCTTCGCTGCAACCGCCCGGCGCCTCCCAGGGTCACGCGCCGCCGCTCGCTTCCCGTGACCAGCCGTCCTCCGCCATGGACCTCTTGCCCGCTCCGGACCAGATGTCGTCATCGCGCGTCGGATTCCCCGACGCAATGGAGGTCGACCCTTCGGCCCCTCCTGTCTCATTACGTGCGCATACACCGCATGTTGACGTGCACCCTGGACTAGGTTTTCAGGCGTTTCCTAGCTCCCCTCGGACCGAATGGCCGGGTGCGGGTGGCACAGCCTCGCCTGTTGTTAGGCTCCCCAGCTCATCGCATACGTCAACATGCGGTCCTCCCCACGGTGGGCGGAAGCCTTATCTCACGACCGTTCGCCGATTTGCGGGGGAGGCATGTGGTGTCACCGCTAGACACCACACTTGCTAGGTGGTAACTTAAATCGGCCGCGGTCCTGTAGTACATGTCGGACCCGCGTGTCGCCACTGTGGGATCGCAAACCTAGCGCCACCACAAGGCAGGTCTCGAGAGACTGAGGAGACCTCGTCCCCAGTTGTACGGACAACATAGCTAGCGATTGGACGTGCTAAGCCTTGCTCTCATTTGCCGAGAGATAGACAGTAGAATAGCCCTCTGCTAAGTTAAATGGCGACCACCTAGCAAGGCGCCATTTGTATCAGTGCCAATAGCTTACGAGTATGCAGGAGAGATGTATTCCAACAAGAGAATAAAGTTAAGTATTAAAAAAGCTACGTAATTTTCTTTAGTGCATTTATAAGTCTCATGTTCCAGACTTCACGCCCGTCTGCGTTAGCCTTGCGTGCCCTATCGGCTACAGCATTGTGTCTGGGCTGTATGGTCTAGACACAACAGTTTCTGCTGCACTCTGGCCAATTCGCTGTCTCGTTTGTCCATGGCGACGTCGTATATGATTATTTCCGCATCTATTTGCGAGGCTCACAGTGACGTAATACTGCTAGAGTTACATGTCTGACAGATCTAACCAATCGTCGACGTGGTGCTAGAATTGTGTTTGGTCGCCAGATTTTTTCTCCGATGTACCACGTTTAGACCACGTGTAGCGGGAGTCGTGTTGCACCAGTCCTGCTCACGTTTTAGGAATACTCATTGTTAATGCACATCTAACTTTTCGTAGAAGATACAGCAATGTGATGACTTTCTAGCGCGTGTCTTTGGAATGCATGGAGCAGTCGAAATTGCAACCATACTCGGACTTTCTTGTGGTTAATACCCAAGACTTATAGTATTATCGCATATACTTGCAGGCTTTATTTTGGTACGCGTCTTCATTCCGCCTGGGAGAGCGCCTAGCTGAAAAATGGAGCCACCCACGCCAGTTTGAAAAGCATGAGTTGGAGGAAGGAGGATGGGGGTATGTTTGCGGTTGGCCCACAAAGAAAGGGTGGTGGCGAGAGATGTCGCTGGTGCTTGAACTGTTAGCAGCGGTTATCCGCAAAGGAGTCCAAATATTTCCTCTGGTGAGCCTGTAGGAGTCTACGAGTAAAGACTGGTCTCTCCAGGTGTTCCATGCAGAAATTATGGAGGAGTCGGTAGGGGGAGCACTTGGCGCTTAAACTGTTAGCAATGTTTATCTGCAAAGGCGTCGAAAAATTACAACAGATTTTTGCTGTGCTGAGACATCCTCTTCGTGGAAGATTGGGCCTCAGCTACTTTGTCGGAGATAATTAAATATACATTTTACAATTTTCTCTACCATTTCTGGGGGAGATGTTTTGCCGTAGTGTTGGACAAAAATGTGGATATGCCCGTTGGCGACCAGGTGGCCACTATCGTACGAAGCGTTCTATATGATATCGGCATCATAGAGTGAATACAAGGAAGGTGATCATGTCGTCGACGGGACGTCGAGAACAGTCCTACTTTATTGGACAATGTACTTTAAATTGTGAAAAACCCGGTAAAAGTACGTAAAATTGAAGAAAATATGTGGAAATAAGTAAAACTGGGAGTATTTGGGTATCTGCCCGAGTGAGGTTTCTGCTGGTGACACATAATATTGTTATTAAGAATTTGTAACAAACAAATAGAGGCAACCTCTCTTTGTGCTCTTCAGCTCCAGAATTCCTCCAGTTATAAAATAGGTAAATGTGTGAAAAATACGTAAAATTCTGTGACTCAAGAAAAATACGTAAAAATGAGAATATTTTCATATCTGTCTGTTGTGGTCCATGTTGGTGTCATATAGTATCGTTATTAAAAAATAGAACTAGACTGAAACAATGTTTTATAAACATACAGGCATAACCTCTCCCTACGCTCCAGAGTGCCTTCAGTAATGAACAGGAAAATGTAAAATTGGAAAAAAATGGAAAAATGCGTAAAAGTGAGGGTACTTACATATCTGTATGATTTTAGTCTCTGTTGGTGTCGCATTATACTGGTATTAACAAATGGAGCTGAAGTGGTGTGATTTAATATAATACTTTTAGAAACATACAGACACAATGTCTCCCTATGCTCCATAGTGCCCCCAGGTATGAAACTGTGGAAAATATGTAAAAATGGGGAAACTACAAAAAATGTGGAAAAATATGTAAAACAGAGGGTACATTATATCTGTCGGTATATGGCTCCTGCTGGTATCACGTAATATTGGCATTAACAAATAGAAATCAAATGACATGAATTAATGTGATTCGTTATTAACAAATAGACACGTGTTCTCCCTATACTGTCCAGCTCCTGAGTCACCCTTCCACACAAGTGTTCCTGTTATAAAAGACCAAGACGTGGATGGCGTGCACGGCCCTCGTGGGACCATGCGGCAGGGGAGGGGGCTCACACCATTCTCATGTCACATGATTTTTGATGTAAGTAGTGCAAATGCCTGGATGGTTCCCCTGGGTGACCTTGATCAATACTCAGTGGTTCCCTGGGGCAGAGGGCAAGGGGGAAGCAAGGAGTCCATGTGTGTAAACGTACACGAGATGTGTAATACGACACCGAATGTGATATGATCGTTATCTCGCCAAGCTTCTATTAATAGTTAGAACATATTTTTTTCATTTTCACCGAGTTGAGTTGCGGACTAGCAGACTGGAAATTATGGGCAACATATTCACCATCGCTTTCTGGCTGTTTACACCAGGACCTTTGACCTGGTGTTCAAAAACTGCACCAACAAACCAAACTTTAAAAGCTTTCCGATTGAACAGCAAATGTTTGCTTTTTATCCATCGTCCCACATAGGCCGTGAGGTGGCTCCCTACTATTTGGTGAGCGCTTTTAGTTTGTAAACTGTATTTAAATAGCAGCGTTTTGTGTGTACATTAAAGGAAGGTTTGAAAATGTGAAATTAACTTCAATGTTTAATGACATCTCCTGTATTTTTAGAAAGGGCCGCAATAGAAGCGTCGCAACGTTCTGAACAAATTCCCAGAGATTGCTGAGCGCGGTGAAGAAAGGGGAGGGGGGAGGGGGGGGAGCAGAGGAAGCAAGCTCCGACAACCACCTCCCAGCACAAGGGCCCCCCGGTGTGGAGGTGGAATAATTACTGTCTGCCATCTGTTCCACAGTGCCGTTTTGTGCGCATACAGGCAATAATCCCATTCTGACTCAGGTGAAACATCCATCAATAAGGACCTAATGCCCAACGGATGCTTGTTAAAAGTATTTTTACCTTCATCAAGACTGGTGAATACGCTAAGCATTGTGCTAAAGTATAACATGTAATGGGACACCCTCCTCTAGCACTACCTTTTTTATAGGTATAATCCATACCATGTAAGCTATCGATTCGTGTATAGGTGAACAATATTGTTATTGTGACTCTTGAAATTTTCCCGGCGTATCGAATATTCCACAAGATTTCGGGATTGCAGCCGAATCTCATCGACTTCTTTCCACGATATTTCGGCTGACAACCTTACAGCCATCTTCAGGCGAGTGTTTGACACTGGATATTGTTAGCTTTTTTTTTTCTTTATTGAGATTTTAAAACCTGTGGAACAGGTAGGCTGGCAGCAGCACAATACGCCGCTCTGCAGCCGAAGAGAGTACAATGAGATAAACAGAGAGGATACATCACTGGGAAAAAACGGCGGGAAAAACAGTAGACACATGAACATAAAAACACAAGAAGCCGTTCACACTCGATGACAATCCACACTACGAACTGTTGACACGACGCACAGACACTGAAGAAGACAATGGCACTGGTTAACGATGGAATGTGACGGTGAACACGGAACACTAAACATGACGGCACACGATACACTGATGGCGGTGATCTCCTGCGCGCGAATGTCCACTTAGCGTGTGCGAGTCCGGCGACCTGCCAAGAGGGAACAGGGGTGAGGTGGGGGAGAGGGGAGAGAAAGGATGCCAACGGCTGAGGTGATGGGGGCAGGAGGAGAGGGACAGGGGAGGGGAGGCCCGGGGGAGGAGGGGGGAGAAAAGGAGGAGGGAGGGAATGTGGTGTCACCGCCAGACACCACACTTGCTAGGTGGTAGCTTAAATCGGCCGCGGTCCATTAGTACATGTCGGACCCGCGTGTCGCCACTGTCAGGATCGCAGACCGAGCGCCACCACAAGGCAGGTCTCGAGAGACGTACTAGCACTCGCCCAGTTGTACGACGACATTGCTAGCGACTACACTGACGAAGCCTTCAACTAAGTTAATGGCTACGACCTAGCAAGACGCCATTTGTACCATTACATCTCAAGATAGTCTCACTTGTATCATCAAGAATGCTGTATACCAAAGGACGATATAAAAGTTAAGTGTTCTAGTAGCTACGTTCTTTTCTTCATCACATTCATTACGAATCCTGTTCCAGACTTAACGCCAGATGGCGTGAGTTGACGCGTGCCCTTTCGGCTACTTCACTGTGGACTGGCTGCCTTAACAGTCCACTACAGGGAAAAGGGAGAGAAGGGAGGGAGGGTGCCCAGAGGAGTAAGCACAGGAGGAGGGCGGGAGGATCAAAGTTGGAGGAGGGGTAGATGGAGGGGAGGAGGGCAGCATCAGGGAGAGGGAGTTGGCGGAAGCCGCCTTGGGAGAGGGTAAGGAGAGTGGAGAGATGGAGACCGGGTGGGACGTGCGAATACAGGCGCGGCAGCGGGCAGGGGTGGGAGAGGATCGGGGAGACAAGCAGGTGAGGAGGATCGAGTTTGCGGGAGGTGTACAGGATCCGTATCCTTTCAAGGAAAAGGAGGAGGTGGGGGAAGGGGATGAGATCGTACAGGATCCGCGTGGGGGAGGGGAGACAGATGTGATAGGCGAGGCGGAGAGCATGACGTTCAAGGATTTGGAGGGATTTATAAAAGGTAGGGGGGGCGGAGATCCAAGCCAGATGGGCATAGCAAAGGATAGGGCGGATGAGGGACTTATAGGTGTGGAGGATGGTGGAGGGGTCCAGACCCCACGTACGGCCAGAGAGGAGCTTGAGGAGACCGAGTCGGGAGCATGCCTTGGCTTGGATTGTCCGGAGGTGGGGAGTCCAGGAGAGGCGACGGTCGAGGGTGACGCCAAGGTACTTAAGGGTGGGAGTGAGGGCGATAGGGCGGCCATAGATGGTGAGATAGAAATCAAGGAGGCGGAAGGAAGGGGTGGTTTTGCCTACAATGATCGCCTGGGTTTTGGGAGATTGCTAGTGCAAGTCGCTCTATTTATACGTAAAAGTGCCGCAGGCGCGCATGCGCAAGTTACCGTAGCATGCGCGCCACCTGTCGATTCCAAGGCCCTCTACAATATTACTGCATCTATGGAGCGCCAACGAATGCGTGAAAAAAGTAAAACATGCACGCAGACGTGTCCAAAACAATAAAATGCAAAATTTCATTATCAAAATTAAAATTACTTGTCGCTCGACATGTCAGAAGCCATAAAAAGCTTTCTTTTGGTTGAAATTAAAGAAATCAACGGGTCCCAGGCCTTATTCAATAAAAAGCCGCCATCACGATTAATGAGATTTTCCGCTAAACGTATTTCCACGGATTCCTTCACAACTGAATCCCAGAAGGATCTCGATGAGGCCAAGATTTTCGTGGCCGAATAATCCATAGTATGTCCTGTGGAAATACAATGTTCGGCTATGGCCGACTTACTGGGCTGTAAAAGGCGAGTGTGGCGCTCATGTTCAACGCAGCGGTCGTGTACTGTGCGTGTGGTTTGACCAATGTAGGCTTTCCCACACTCGCAAGGTATTTTATAAATTCCAGCCTTCCCTAATCCCAGATCATCCTTGGCTGAACCCAGAAGAGCACGAGTCTTTGTAGGTGGCCGGAAGATTGCTTTCACACGATGTTTCTTTAAAATTCTGCCTACTTTCGATGAAATGTTCCCGACATATGGGAGAAATGCTCTGGACTTAAACACCTCCTTCTCCTCTTGATCTTGTGGGTGGTCACGTTTTTTCCTCCTTAAAGCAGTTCTGACCTGATGTGCAGAATATCCATTATGTTGAAATACCGGTTTCAAGTGCTCTAATTCGTCGGCAAGGCTGTCTATCAGACACGACATGTGCCCTATCCACCAACGTTCGAAGAACACCCATAGTTTGTGACGGGTGATGACAGCTTGACGCCTGCAGGTATAGATCCGTATGCGTGGGTTTTCGATAGACAGAATGTCCCAATGACCCCTGCGGCACTTTTACGTATAAATAGAGCGACTTGCACTAGCAATCTCCAGTGTCAAACACTCGCCTGAAGATGGCTGTAAGGTTGTCAGCCGAAATATCGTCGAAAGAAGTCGATGAGATCCGGCTGCAATCCCGAAATCTTGTGGAATATTGTTATTGTTGTTGTTGTGGTCTTCAGTCCTAAGACTGGTTTGATGCAGCTCTCCATGCTAATCTATCCTGTGCAAGCTTCTTCATCTCCCAGTACCTACTGCAACCTACATCCTTCTGAATCTGCTTAGTGTATTCATCTCTTGGTCTCCCTCTACGATTTTTACCCTCCACGCTGCCCGCCAATGCTAAATTTGTGATCCCTTGATGCCTCAGGGCATGTCCTACCAACCGATCCCTTCTTCTAGTCAAGTTGTGCCACAAACTTCTCTTCTCCCCAATCCTATTCAATACCTCCTCCTTAGTTGTCTGAGCTACCCACCTAATATTCAACATTTTTCTGTAGCACCACATATCGAAAGCTTCTATTCTCTTTTTGTCCAAACTATTTATTGTCCATGTTTCACTTCCATACATGGCTACACTCCATACAAATACTTTCAGAAACGACTTCCTGACACTTAAATCTATACTCGACGTTAACAAATTTCTCTTCTTCAGAAACGCATTCCTTGCCATTGCCAGTCTACATTTTACATCCTCTCTACTTCGACCATCGTCAGTTATTTTGCTCCCCAAATAGCTAAACTCCTTTACTACTTCAAGTGTCTCATTTCCTAATCTAATTCTCTCAGCATCACCCGACTTAATTCGACTACATTCCATTATCCTTGTTTTGCTTTTGTTGCTGTATATCTTATATTCTCCTTTCAAGATATTGTCCCAACTGCTCTTCCAGGTCCTTTGCTGTCTCTGACAGAATTACAATGTCATCGGCGAACCTCAAGGTTTTATTTCTTCTCCATGGATTTTAATACCTACTCCGAATTTTTCTTTTGTTTCCTTCACTGCTTGCTCAATATACAGATTGAATAACATCGGGGAGAGGCTACAACCCTTTCTCACTCCCTTCCCAACCACTGCTTCCCTTTCATGCCACTCGACTCTTATAACTGCCATCTGGTTTCTGTACAAATTGTAAATAGCCTGTCGCTCCCTGTATTTTACCCCTGCCACCTTTAGAATTTGAAAGAGAGTATTCCAGTCAACATTGTCAAAAGCTTTCTCTAAGTCTACAAATGCTAGAAACGTAGGTTTGCCTTTCCTTAATCTTTCTTCTAAGATAAGTCGTGAGGTCAGTATTGCCTCACGTGTTCCAACATTTCTACAGAATCCAAACTGATCTTCCCCGAGGTCGGCTTCTACCAGGTTTTCCATTCGTCTGTAAATAATTCGTGTTAGTATTTTGCAGCTGTGACTTATTAAACTGATAGTTCGGTAATTTTCACATCTGTCAACACCTGCTTTCTTTGATATTGTAATTATTATATTCTTCTTGAAGTCTGAGGGTATTTCGCCTGTCTCATACATCTTGCTCACCAGATGGTAGAATTTTCTCAGGATTGGCTCTCCCAAGGCCGTCAGTATTTCTAATGGAAATGTTGTCTACTCCCGGGGCCTTGTTTCGGCTCTGTGCTCTGTCAAACTCTTCACGCAGTATCGTTTCTCCCATTTTATCTTCATCTACATCCTCTTCCATTTCCATAATATTGTCTTCAAGTACATCGCCTTTGTATAGACTCTCTATATACTCCCTCCACCTTTCTGCTTTCCCTTCTTTGCTTAGAACTGGGTTTCCGTCTGAGCTCTTGATATTCGTACAAGTGGTTCTCTTTTCTGCAAAGGTCTCTTTAATTTTCCTGTAGGCTGTATCTATCTTACCCCTAGTGAGATAAGCCTCCACATCCTAACATTTGTCCTCTAGCCATGCCTGCTTAACCGTTTTGCACTTCCTGTCGATCTCATTTTTGAGACTTTTGTATTCCTTTTTGCCTGCTTCATTTACTGCATTTTTATATTTTCTCCTTTCATCAATTAAATTCAATATCTCTTCTGTTACCGAAGGATTTCTACTAGCCCTCGTCTTTTTACCTATTTGATCCTCTGCTGCCTTCACTACTTCAGCCCTCAGAGCTACCCATTCGTCTTCTACTGTATTTCTTTCCCCCATTCCTGTCAATTGTACCCTTATGATCTCCCTGAAACTCTGTACAACCTCTGGTTTAGTCAGTTTATCCAGGTCCCATCTCCTTAAATTCCCACCTTTTTGAAATTTCTTCTGTTTTAATCTACAGTTCATAACCAATAGATTGTAGTCGGAGTCCACATCTGCCCCTGGAAATGTCCTACTATTTTAAACCTGGTTCCTAAATATCTGTCTTACCATTATATAATATATCTGATACCTTTTAGTATCTCCAGTATTCTTCCACGTACACAAACTTCTTTCATGATTCTTGAACCAAGTGTTAGCTATGATTAAGTTATGCTCTGTGCATAATTCTAGCAGACTGCTTCTTCTTTCATTTCTTACCCCCAATCCATATTCACCTACTATGTTTCCTTCTCTCCCTTTTGCTACTGTTGAATTCCAGTCACCCTACCTGAATAATTTCTTTTATCTCATCATACATTTCATCAATCTCTTCGTCATCTTTGGAGCTAGTTGGCATATAAATTTGTACTACTGCGGTAGGCGTGGGCTTCGTGTCTATCTTGGCCACAATAATGCGTTCACTATGTTGTTTGTAGTAGCCTACACGCATTCCTATGTTCCTATTCATTATTAATCCTACTCCTGCATTACTTGATTTTGTATTTGTAACCCTGTATTCACCTGACCAGAAGTCTTGTTCCTCTTGCCACCGAACTTCACTAATTCCCACTATATCTAACTTTAACCTATCCATTTCCCTTTTTAAATTTTCTAACCTACCTGCCCGACTAAGGAATCTGACATTCCACGCTCCGATCCGTAGAATGCCAGTTTTCTTTCTCTTGAGTAGTCCCCTCCCGGAGATGCGAATGGGGGACTATTTTACCTCCGGAATATTTCACCCAAGAGAACGCCATCATTATTTAACCATACAGTAAAGCTGCATGCCCTCGGGAAAAATTACGGCTGTAGTTTCCCCTTGCTTTCAGCCGTTCGCAGTACCACAACAGCAAGGCCGTTTTGGTTAATGATACAAGGCCAGATCAGTCAATCATCCAGACTGTTGCCCCTGCAACTACTGAAAAGGCTGCTGCCCCTCTTCAGGAACCACACGTTTGTCTGGCCTCTCAACAGATACCCCTCCGTTGTGGTTGAACCTACGGTACGGCTATCTGTATCGTTGAGGCACGCAAGCCTCCCCACCAACGGCAAGGTCCATGGTTCAGGGGGGGAGGGTGAACAATATATCAGTTGTTTAACTGATTGAACTTCATATGATTTTGTATACGATGTGTTTTTTTTTCGGCTAAAATATGTAAAAAGAAACCATTTTGTTAGTACTCTGGGCATGCCTCTGATGGAGACAGACGTGGTTTTTTCATGATCGACACCAATAATGTAATTTGGAATATTAAGTGGAAATTGTAAAGACGGTGTGATATTGAAAAGTGTGACAAAGAATAGAATTCACGTAATATACAGGCAAATCTTCATCAGTCATTAAGTCATCAGAAATTTCGGCCGCAAGAATGTTTCCCTAGACCCAAGAACTGTAACCAACAACAAGAGAAAATGAAGATAAGTAAAATGATTTTCTTTTGTACATCTTATGCCTCACGAAGCTTTCAAAACTTGTGGAGAGACAGGGAATTTTAATAGTGATGTATGGAAGGCTAAGATTGCGAACACTAGATCCTTTTGTTTCATTTTTGATTATAATCACCCAGTCGCAACGAAGAAATACGGACTTCGAAAACTTGGTTTCACGCAATATAGTGCGATATTTATATGAGGGTAAGCCGATCTGTGTGAATACGATAATCGCGTATGTGACGCTGAAACGCGTCTTGTGTGGAAACATCCATTATTGTTTAGTTAGCGTTATGTATGAAAGGTACGTATTTGATCGGCATCGTTTTGTCTGTTGTTCGTCCTGTGGTTATCTTGTACGATGAACTACGAAATAAAAGCGGGAGACTCATACTTCGGGATCAAAACACATCAAGAAAGAATGCCAGACAAGGAACTGGAAGAGAACTGACCAATTGTTGCGACAATTTGGTAACGGCAAACGGCTCTGGCCCGACGCTGAGCGCTCTTACTGGAGGAAACAAGTTCCAATGCGTGAAGTGTTAACTGTCAAGTAATTTTAATTTCCCTCATGAATTTTAAAAGCAAATGCGGCTGCCATGACTGCCAGTTACATGTTATTCACGTTAAAGTCAGCGAACCAATCACGTTTGCTGCACTGAGTGGAGACGTTTGCATTGCGTGTCGGGATGCAGAGAGACACGGGGCCCCGGACAGAGGGTTGCAGCCCACCGGACCGCTGAGCTGTAATCTCGTTCTGGCCTCTCCTTTAGGACGCGCTTGTGGATTAGCTGGGTTAGTACTTAGCTCCCTGCCGTGCAGTTAGTTACACCCGCTGGGACGCTGATCTGAGCGAAGTTAGAGGGACCAACTGGTGCTGTGGGCGCGCACTAGCCATCCTAACTCGTGGAATTGGTGCTGTTCTGACGAATTCTGCCTGTGGCCGTCTGACGGAGTACAGTGGGGAGAATGTGTGTGGCTTGTACCGTACGTGCCTTACTTGCAGTAATGCCAGCAGGACGCGCCAGTCTTCACCGCTGTGACGATGCAAGGGAACAGCTGACGACAGCTACACAGCGGAGACTAACACACATGAGCGTAGTGTGACAGGGAATAAGTGAGGGCAGTTTGCTCTTTGTTTACTAGGAAATATGAACGAGTAATACTACAAAATTTTAGAAATAAATAGACATTTCGACATCCGTTTTGACAACAGGTGTGTCGTATTGCGTAGCTGCTCTGGGTGTACTGCAAGACTGGTATAATGTGATGGGACTGTTGATACCTAGTTATCGCAAAGTTCACGATGACGTACTAGCTAAATACACCGGCGCCGTCACTCGTGCAGCGAGAAATTAAAGGCGCCCTAAAAAAGACCAAATTCTAAACGACCCTGTAGTTTTTATATGGCCGAAATACTCTGCGAGAAAATAAAATAATTTGAGAAGCAAAGAAATGCTTGATACTTGAGTCAAAATGAGAACTTGTATTAAACAGAAAAATATTGTAAAAGACGTAAAATAGATTTGCCAACAACTGTGCGTACGCAGGTAACATAGTAGATGACACAGGAATTAAAAATAAAATTAAACCTAGTCGAAGTAATGAGATGTCAGCATGCAGACAGTGAGAAGCCTTTCTCTGGCCAACAAATAAGCAACAGAGTCGGTGAAGGCGTCACCACGAAGAACCGTATGTACAACGTACCAGTAAAATTTAAATAATGTTCATGTGAATGACGTACTGTAACCAGTTCGATGTATTATGTCGAATAGGGCAGAACCAATATAATGTTCGTATGAATAACGTACTATAACCAGTTCGACGTATTATATCAAATACGGCAGCCCAAATTTTTATTTCTTTTCTTCTTTTTTTTATGGGACGCAATTAACTATTTGAGCGATCTGTCGACAAATTTAGATGAAAGTGTTGCTGTCTGAAGCCAGTGGCCCTTGAAGCAAACTCTCATGTACCGTACGTTTAAATATGGATTTAGTCTCATAGTAGACTCATGATCGAAAAAAAACAGAGCTCCTTGAATGACTGGAGATAATACTTTCACATTCACAGGATATGTACATTAGTATGCACTGCAGAAGTGATTAGAATTTTGGTCGCCTCGGTTCAGCATTTATCCAGTTACCCAGTAAGCACAGGGTGCGCCATGATCCCTGACAACTTGTTCCATGCCTGATGGCATCGACGCCCATAAAGAGCGAATGACGTCGTGTGGTATAGCCATCCACGATGCATTGTCCTGGATCCAAAGTTCATCTGTGGTGGTTGGCATTTGGTCACAGTGCTGCACCCGTCCATTCGCCATATCCCACACATTTTCGATTGGTGACAAGTCTGGTGATCTGGTGGGCTAGGGAAAAAGACTGACATCCTGTGACTCCAAAAAGGCACGTGTTCGTGCAGCATCACGTGGTCGCGCATTATCTTGCTGGAGTGTCGTGCACAAAGGGTATCGCTACAAGATGAGGGAAGTCATTTGCCCACAGTACCCTGGACAAGCACCAACTGTGATTTGTGATGGCACCCAATAGCACCCCATCCCATAAGGCCTTACTTGATGCTGTATGTCCTGTGCAAATACAGTCACTCTGATGCCGTTCCCCCGGTCTGTGATGAACCAAAATATGGCCATCATTTTGAAACAAACAGAACATGGATTCGTCCGAAAACACTATCTGATGCCATTCCTGAGTCCAGTCTCGTCATTCTATATACCATTGCCATCTAGAAAGTTTCCGCACGTTCGTCAAATCCAGGCGAAGAAGTGAACGACTTGCATATAACTAATACCGTAAAAAACGGCCACAGACTGTCACTCTCGATAGTGCACGATGTGTTACACCGTCGACTGTTGCGCCGGAACCGAGGAGGACGCAGATCTGTTCTGCAATGCCATTCAGATGAAGTGTCGATCTTCTCAGAGGGGGCTGGGGAGCGGGAGGTCTGGAAGGTGCGACTTGACCCATCTCGTTGTGTTATACCGTCTTCCGTGAACCATTCGGGCACGTACTCGTTACATTGCTGAGACACTTCTTCCTTCACAGGCAGCAGTTTCTCGGCTGGATGAATCACATTCTCTCAGGCCAGTAATGCATCCTCTGTCAAACCCACTGCTATGACGATACGGTTCGTGCATACGTTTGCGAGGCATGCCGCACATCTGCTCAAGTCACACGGACCGATTAACTTCGGTTTATAACGACAACGAGAGCCGCAGGCACATTTTATCGGCAATACTAATCGTTTCTGCAGAACATACTAACGGTCATGTCCTGTGAATGTGAACGTCCTATCTCTAGTCATTCCGGTCCTCTGTTCTTTTCTGAACATGAATGTATAATGAACTAATCCTATCTAAGAGGCATTGTGAACTGCAATTTTGCCAGCAACAGCACCAAATGGCTCCAGATTTAATGGTACTGATGGTTCGTACTATCAAAAATAAGTTATTCTAAAGTGGATTTTATTCTCCAGAGTAAAAGGTGTTTTGTCATGAACAAACGGTCAGATCCCAGAATACAATACTACAATTTTATCCCATAATCTCTGTTCAGCGTTGTCTTAAGATGTTCAAGTACCAGTACGACAGTATTATCAAATGACTAGTCATTATTTAAAACTGAATACTACAGAGCTCTGCATAACTGTCATCCAAGTATTTCCTTTATGACATAGGATGCTCATTCAAGAAAAATAAATTTTGAACAGTTGTGTTTAAAACCGACACCCAATAAACTAAATTTCCTGTAAAACTTTGTACATAGCTGCTAAGGTTCAGCGACCGTGTCAGAATTATATTAGAACAAATAAGCCCTCGGTCACAAATATTAAGTCAAAATTGACCAGGTTTCGACGCTAGTATGAGCGTCGTCTTCAGAATTAAACTGACTGTTCTAAAACATATTAGGTATGTAATACATTAATAAAATTAAAGTTTGTACTGACTGGAAAGAGATGCAGTACTTACAAGCCACATTTTAAAAATATGTAAGCCGGAAAGGCGACGTCATGAATAGTTATAAATAAGATGGCGAGCCGCTAAGGGCTGCTCGTACTTGAGTGAACAAGGGTTGCAACCCTTGTTACAACTATTCACGACGTCGCCTTTCCGGCTTAGATTTTTTAAAATGTGACTTGTAAGTACTGCATCTCTTTCCAGTCAGTACAAACTTTAATTTTATTAATGTATTATGTACCTAACATGTTTTAGAACAGTTAGTTTAATTCTGAAGACGACGCTCATAGTAGCGTCGAAACTTGGTCAATTTTGACTTAATATTTGCGACCGAGGGCTTATTTGTTCTAATATAAATTTCCTGCCGCTAACAAATGAACAACAGAACTTTTGTTGGCTCAATGTAGTGTCGGTTTTGCTCATTTTCTGAATCCCATTGTGGACAGATGTAAAGGTAATGCAATTTTTATGTAAAGCAGTAAAAATTATAAAACCTGTGAAAAGTAGTCTCTTATCACATAAAACTATTTAACTGTGAAAAGTAGTCTCTTATCACATAAAACTATTTAACTATGTTCCACGTGTGGTATTAGTGTCGTCAATGGCGCTATGCTAGTCTTCCTACATTGTGAGAGTACGATGTGTCAGGGAACAGAAGCGTTAACCTGGTATTTCCACTATCTGAGCTAGTCACTGTACTATAAATGAATACCTGTTGTAAAGTGGAGGAAAGAGACAAGTTTTGAGAGGTAGAAAGAGGAGAAGTAGTAGCAAATTACAAAACTACTAATCTGATTTTGAGCGAAGCAATCGACAGGCGTAAAGGACGCGTAGAGGGGGCGGGGGTGCGGGGAGAGGAGTAGACGGCAGGTGGCCCACTGTGAGCGGAGGTTGGCTGCCCAGACAGGAGGAATCTGGCTGACTTTGGAAGGGAAACACAAGTCAGAAATCACAGGCAAGCAGAATCTGGCTGGTTCGGAACTGAACAACAACTCAGAATCCCCAGGAAGATGCAATCTGGCTCGCTTTCGAAGGTAATATCAACTCAGAATCCCATTGCAGGCGAAATTTGGCAGATTTTGGTAGGGAAACACAACTCAGAATCCCCAGGCAGGTGGAGACTGGCTGGCTTTGGAAGAGAAACACAACTCAGAATCAGCTAGGAAGTGGAATTTGGCTGAATCTGGCTGCCTTTGGAAGGGAAACACTACTCACAGTCCCCAGGCAGGTGGAATCTGGCTGGCTTTTAAAGGGAAACCCAACTAAGAATCAGCTGGTAAGCGGAATTTGGCTAAATCTGGCTGCCTTTGGAAGAGAAACACTACTGAGAATCCCCAGGCAGGCGGAGTCTGGCTGGCTTTGGAACAGAAATAAAGCTCAGAGTCACCAGGCAGCGAAATCTGGCTGCGTTTGGAAGGGAAACCCAACTCCGAATCAGCTGGGAAGCGGAATTTGGCTGCATCTGGCTGCCTTTGGAAGGGAAACACAACTCAGAATCGCCAAACCATCTCTTTCCCAGTATTACACTCACCATCATAAGAAAAGCTGCACCTTGAAGGAACTGATCAAAAAAAAAATGGTTCAAATGGCTCTGAGCACTATGGGACTCAACTTCTGAGGTCATTAGTCCCCTAGAACTTAGAGCTAGTTAAACCTAACTAACCTAAGGACATCACACACATCCACGCCCGAGGCAGGATTCGAACCTGCGACCGTAGCGGTCTCGCGGTTCCAGACTGCAGCGCCTAGAACCGCACGGCCACTTTGGCCGGCGAAGGAACTGATCAATCCATTGTACACTGGCTGGGTATATTGCACGTTACTACCTACACCAACCATTAATTTTGCAGGATTGGCCACATGCTCAGGAAACGTGGGTGGGTCATGATGTCTTGTGCACTGGTTTATATAAGAGTCAGCCTTACCAGACAGTGCAACAGCAGGTACATCACTAGAGCTTCACCTGAACATGCGCTCTGCACAGGCGGCATACATAACTGTGAATAGCCCAGCTGTATGAGTTCTGGAGGGGACATGTCCTGGCGCTGCAGGAATCTGTTTGATCCTGTGCACCACAACAGTTGTACACACGGCAATTGCCCATTGTTAGTGGGGGAGCATACAGGAAGACATACATAGGCGACACATATGGTCTGGACATCTGACATGAACGACAAGGAGTGATGATCAACAGACTGTGTGCCACGCTGTAATAGATCCAACACGAACGATGGGGGCAACTCAGTAGGCTGTCCTGGCTACTATGCAACATCCCATAAGCGCCAGTACCACTGGCAGGTGGTTGTGTGATGCTGGGCTCACTGCAGGCTGACCGTTACGATGCCTGCCACTCACACCTATAAAAAATCATGCATGACTCGTGTTGTAATAACCACGCAGACTGGCAGTTGGTCGTCTTTAGTGACGAATTCCATTTCTGCAGTGGAGGCGACGATCTTCAGGTCTATGTCCGGAGGAAAAGTGGAGAGTGCTATGAAGCGCTGATTGTGGTCTCCCGTCAGACGTCCTGCTTGAATGATGTGATGTGTTGGAGCAATTTTCTATTTACTGTTGCTATCTGGCTCCATGACAGATGTATTGTACTTGCAGGAGATCCTGCAATTGGTGGCTCTGCCGTTTGTGTACACCCAACGCTTGTCCTTATATCGTTGCCACCTCCTGAGCATGCCTTAATGCAGTGGATACTCTGCCATGACCAGCCACCTCGATCGATCTCTTCTGGATGGAGAGTGTTTGTGACACCATGGGGTCTATCATCAGGACTCTACCTCCACCTATCAGTCTGCAGGAAATGCACACTCTGGTGCAAGCGACATGGGATGAATATCACAGGACTACATCCTAGACGTGTGAAATCCTTGCTGCGGTGTCTGTACTATTGTATCCACAACCAAAGGGGCCCATTGCCATCCATACAAACACATATGTTTTGTGGCCATGTAGCACAATAAATTTTGGTGCTTCAGAATTCAAAGTGTAATCATTTCATTTGTGTGGCACCATCTGCCTGCCTGCCCGCTAACAGTGAACACAGTCCACGTTGTCCTTCTTGGTGTAGCTTATTTTATGACGATCGGTGTATTAACTAGAGGCTTCACAATCAGCAAGGCGCCCCACCATAGCTCTGTCACCTCCATTCGCGCTGGGCCTCACTGTTGTTGAGTCAAGTACAGCTGTTATCATGGTGTGAGACATGATCAGATTGTTCGAATTGACATATATCTCTCACGCCCTCGTAAGAGGCTATTCACACTTCAGAGGTAGAAATCTCCTTAGCTCACGTCACAAATACCCAATGACCCTCTCTAGTAACTCACAGATTTTTCAGGGGGATGCAGTCCGAGAAACAAATTAGAACTAGGTCTCATCCCACAATGGCAATCAAGGATATCGAGAGGTCTTCTTTCGATGTGAGGCAAATGAAATGTTGTAACAAATTATCTCTTTCCAAATACAGGGTGTTTCAAAAATGACCGGTATATTTGAAACGGCAATAAAAACTAAACGAGCAGCGATAGAAATACACCGTTTGTTGCAATATGCTTGGGACAACAGTACATTTTCAGGCGGACAAACTTTCGAAATTACAGTAGTTACAATTTTCAACAACAGATGGCGCTGCAAGTGATGTGAAAGATATAGAAGACAACGCAGTCTGTGGGTGCGCCATTCTGTACGTCGTCTTTCTGCTGTAAGCGTGTGATGCTCACAACGTGCAAGTGTGCTGTGGACAACATGGTTTATTCCTTAGAACAGAGGATTTTTCTGGTGTTGGAATTCCACCGCCTAGAACACAGTGTTGTTGCAACAAGACGAAGTTTTCAACGGAGGTTTAATGTAACCAAAGGACCGAAAAGCGATACAATAAAGGATCTGTTTGAAAAATTTCAACAGACTGGGAATGTGACGGATGAACGTGCTGGAAAGGTAGGGTGACCGCGTACGGCAACCACAGAGGGCAACGCGCAGCTAGTGCAGCAGGTGATCCAACAGCGGCCTCGGGTTTCCGTTCGCCGTGTTGCAGCTGCGGTCCAAATGACGCCAACGTCCACGTATCGTCTCATGCGCCAGAGTTTACACCTCTATCCATACAAAATTCAAACGCGGCAACCCCTCAGCGCCGCTACCATTGCTGCACGAGAGACATTCGCTAACGATATAGTGCACAGGATTGATGACGGCGATATGCATGTGGGCAGCATTTGGTTTACTGACGAAGCTTATTTTTACCTGGACGGCTTCGTCAATAAACAGAACTGGCGCATATGGGGAACCGAAAAGCCCCATGTTGCAGTCCCATCGTCCCTGCATCCTCAAAAAGTACTGGTCTGGGCCGCCATTTCTTCCAAAGGAATCATTGGCCCATTTTTCAGATCCGAAACGATTACTGCATCACGCTATCTGGACATTCTTCGTGAATTTGTGGCGGTACAAACTGCCTTAGACGACACTGCGAACACCTCGTGGTTTATGCAAGACGGTGCCCGGCCACATCGCACGGCCGACGTCTTTAATTTCCTGAATGAATATTTCGATGATCGTGTGATTGCTTTGGGCTATCCGAAACATACAGGAGGCGGCGTGGATTGGCCTCCCTATTCGCCAGACATGAACCCCTGTGACTTCTTTCTGTGGGGACACTTGAAAGACCAGGTGTACCGCCAGAATCCAGAAACAATTGAACAGCTGAAGCAGTACATCTCATCTGCATGTGAAGCCATTCCGCCCGACACGTTGTCAAAGGTTTCGGGTAATTTCATTCAGAGACTACGCCATATTATTGCTACGCATGGTGGATATGTGGAAAATATCGTACTATAGAGTTTCCCAGACCGCAGCGCCATCTGTTGTTGACAATTGTAACTACTGTAATTTCGAAAGTTTGTCTGCCTGAAAATGTACTGTTGTCCCAAGCATATTGCAACAAACGGTGTATTTCTATCGCTGCTCGTTTAGTTTTTATTACCGTTTCAAATATACCGGTCATTTTTGAAACACCCTGTATTTTCTGCTGGCAATTTCTCTGCCCCCTTCTTGGGCCACTGCGATTGTCCTAAAACGTACTAAACTCTTTGCTGGGCTGGATTTTAAACATCCAATGCTGTCTAGAGGATGTGAGGTGGAATGTACTGAGAAGAGAATGTGTGGCACACGCTACTGAATGTCTAATAAATCTGTTTCCAGTCACTCTGGTTTCACCACAGATCGACCAGAGGTAGTCTTTACTAACATTGGACTCATATTCGGCGGACGTGCGTTTCCAGTCTCTGCTCACGAATCTCGAATTGGCTTTCCATTGTTCCAGTAAATATCATACGAGTTACACGACGTTTCTTTCAAAAAGGTATGTTCCTAGTTGAAATGAGTCCAGCATTCTCTAATGATGTGGAAGTTGATGTGAAGTTAAGCCTCACTCTATTTTTACACGATTATCGACAAAGCAGTCAGAGTGGAATTGTGACACGTCTGCACCAGTTATTTTCCAAACTTTTATAATCACACATTCGCTAAACCACTTAGAAAACCAGAGTGTTCAAGAGTAAAACGATGAAAAGACATGTTTCGGTTGAAACATCTGCTGCATATGACTTCGTACACAACAATAAGAAGATGTGGGTTGCAGGGTGGTGCTGCAACTGTCATCATAGGAAAGCTGGACAGGAGCAGAAGTGCTTAGCGAACAAAATAACACTGCAAACAAAAATTTACTTTACTTGTATTTCTCCAAGCGTACGAAGACTCATTAAAAATAATGCAGGAAGAAATAAAGTTCAATGAGGATGAGGCTCTGAACTAAAGCATGAGCGACGGTGTGGAGCTGCGACTAGGTGGCGTCTGAGTATCACCATGTAGTGAAGGGGCTTCAAGTGCGAGGGGCTTGAGAGGCTGTTGCCAGCCGTCGTGTATTGCGGCAGCAAAGGATGCTCATAGTCCCAACCTGCTGGAGGCATGGCTCAGTGGGCGTGTGTCTTTGGTCCATCAGATCCCGCGCAACCTCTGTTAGCGTCTGAAACTTGCTGCCTCATTGCCAACTTCGAAATCAGTCGGATGGTATCGATATGTGATGGCACAACATCATGCACATAGCCTTTGCAGCGGGTGGGCAAACACTGACACATTCAGCCAGAACTCTGGGGGAACCTACAGTGTCATCATCTGCAATAGGGGTTGGCAAATGTGTGAGTTTACACTGGACAGAGGCAGGTAGTACACATGACTCATGCAATAATGCCAGTTACAAGCGTGCCCAACAGCCTGCCTTCCATCGCTACAGCCTCTTCATTCTTTTCAGGCACCAGCAGGGCTGGAACCACTTCCACCCCTCAGCCAGTTTCATCTCTCACAGAAACCAGAGACACCAACATTCCCAAACAGAGAAACTCCTGGAGGGTGAACTTTTGTCCTCAACTGAACCACGATTGGCAGGCAGGACCAAGCAGCATCACAGAAACCCATCAGCTGGCTGGCAGTGCCACGAACAGAGCACATTTCCTATCCTGCCAATCATACTGAGGAAATGTCGCACAGTCTTTAGCAGAGCTTCCATTCCTTGAGAAGAACAGGAAATGTCGGGTCATTTCCGGACCTCCATTCCAATTAAATATGGAGCGTGGTTTATCGTGACGATTTGGGTTGCCCCCCAACCCTGAGTTTCGATGTATAAGCACTCCGTCTTCAGTCCACAAGTGGCCCATCGATACCATCCAACCTCCGTGTCATCCTCAGCTGAGGATGCGGTTAGGAGGGGCGTGTGGTCAGCACACCGCTCTCCCGGTCGTCATGATGGTTTACTTTGACCGAAGCAGCTACTATTCGGTCGAGTAGCTCCTCAATTGGCATCACGAGGCTGAGTGCACCCCGAAAAATGGAAACAGCGCATGGCGGCCCGGATGGTCACCCACCCAAGTGCCAGCCACGCCCGACAGGGCTTAACTTCGGTGATGTGACGGGAACCGGTGTATCCACTGCGGCAAGGCCGTTGCGTCGATGTATAGTAATGCTCAAATATACTTGGATTCTGTAACACAGCTACAGCTGCCACAGGTATGTCACGTGGGCCTGCACATTGGTGCAAGTGTATCATTAAATACTATACACCCACGCTTGCCTGGTGATTCTCGCTATTCTCTAAAGTCGTCGGTATGCACCATTTAATACTCGTATTACCTATCTTGTAAAAAAGGGGGGTCGCATCCCAAGCTGTATGGCTTCAGAATGAGCACCTGATACCCTATTTCCAGCCCTGATGGTGACTGAAGCATCAGATTCATTACCTAATATAGGGATAATTTCATGTTGTCTCCAGGGTCACAAGGAAGTAGATATGAAGTGATGGTAGATTAAGACCAGACAGGGATAACAGAACTCTAAAGAAATAATATCCGACTGCAGACGGTTTTCAAGACGTATAATTTGAAAACGGAAGGATTGTTATTGAAGAATGGCAACCCATTTGAAAAGTCCCTTTTCATTTAATATGAGAATTACACTCTACTAAGAGAATAGTGAGCACGCAAACGATTACAACAATGGTTCGTAATAGTGAACTGGATTGCTGTACACTTTGACCACTAACTAACTTCACATTTTGACTACATTTAACATTTTGACTACATTTAATAGAGTGCAGGTCACTTTTTTTCTTTGCTTTCTGTCAGTGCTTGGTAACAGGTTGCATGCTAGATTTGGAACAGACAAGGCAGAGACCAAGATATCGAAAAGGCAGCCTGCAGAAGCGAGCAGGGACTTTGCCATTCACACAAGACAGGTAGCGTCAGGTGTTGTTGCATCGCAGGGCGAGCCCGGGAGGTCAATGTTACTGTTCGTGTGTGGCTGGTCTCCGGCCTAGCGGAAGAGCAGTGCCTATGGCAGGAACTTTTATCAGTAGGACCTCTTATGTGAGGCTAGCTGCTGGGCCCGAAAATACGAAGGTGGGCCTAGGAGCTCATCTGAGCTACAGAGTTCATATCGCAGAACCACATCCCTCCCCCTGTACCTTAGAGAGACAGTCACGACGATCATGCTCTGCATGCCTCGTACTGATTATTTATGATGAGCATTATTACCAACTCTCGCACCTTAGATCAACCCTTGGTCAGACTTTAGTCAGATGTCAGAACAGTGCAATCATCTGTCTCAAGTTCAGCAGCGTTTTAGACAGGTGCATGCACTTCTCAGTAGAACTGTAGGGCCGACAGTCACTGTATCTTTTGTGTCGTCTCATTGCCACTGTACAGTCTTGTACCATGGGAAGCAAAGGGAGGATTTTGGTTGGTGGCCGGTATCATCTGCTACAACACAAACTGCACACAAATATTAATGGTGTTCTTTATTAACAAGAAGTTACTTATCTTTAAGCAAGCTATTGTGCTATAAGCTCTTCAGTGATAATCGAAGTTAGTCTCACTGCTGATGAAGTACACTTTGGCTATGCACGCTACTCTGGTCGCTAGGTGGTGACTGATTCTGAAACTCTAATTACGACTGATGAATCGACTCTGTCTGCGACTGGGCTGGATGACTGTCTGTGACTAATTGGGCCCTCTGCTCCGCGGCAGTCGCAAGGGCGTTGGTGGCGCACTGCTTGCCAGTCTCTATTTGGCCTCTCTCGTCATAAGCGCGTTGCTTGTGCCTACTATCGATCTTCTGGTAACCTCTTTGCCGACCTGTGTGCTCGTGACAGCTTAGCCAGCGCAGTATCATTTAGTTACAAGCCTACAGGTCATTTCTGAACACAAGGTGTGCCAAAAGGGCGTGTTCTCAAGCCTTTCAGGTAACTCTGACAACCAGCAGCTTCACTTCGTTAATGCATACAATCGACCTTTGTAATATTAACTGAGGTTGTTAGACCGTCAGATGTGTTTCATGTCTCTTTTTTAATTAAATAAATTAATGTGTTCATTTAAAACTTGTTTTGGGTAATAGCTTTTAATATTATGCAGTTCTGGCACTTTAGAATTCACAGATAGGGACATCAATTCTTTGTGTTGTTAATCTGTTCGCGCACAGTAATTCAGCTTGTGTTTTAAAGGTGTATCTGGGTCAGGATAAACATGTGAAACACACATAGGACTTTTCATAAAAATGGCAGACCCTGCCTGGATCGTCAGAACACAGGAGATTCTGTGACGTTATCAGGTATCGACTTTCGTGCTTATTATAAATGACTTGTCATGAATAGACACATAGAACAACGACAGTTTATAGCACATTGTGGTGTGACTAAATAATACATGCAATTTTATTTTTAGCACCACGTTTAATCACTGTCCCTATTTGTTCCATGTTTGATTGTTTATCAGCATCGTAATACCTCGTTGTAATATTTTGGACGGGTTATGTATTCTTTTGATGGACGTTGTGGCAGTTTATTCTGAGAGTAGATATTATTTGTAATGAGATTTTATTAGCTGCGTTTCACATGGTAGTAGCTATCCAGTTTTGAATGTGAGCGAGAAGTAAAGCACGATTTGAAGTACTACCGTATAAAAGTAAAAGTGGTAGCATCATGGAATAGGATAAAGTGATAGGTGCTAGTGAGTCAGGTGCTCGTGATTCAGGAGGGGAACATACAATTTATCCTAAAAAAACAGTGAAGTAAATTTGGGCCCTCTGTATACCAGAGGAATTAACAAACAAGCTTATGTGCTACACAACTTGAGCTCCGCGCATTTTGGAACACGGAATTGTTTCTTAAAACTAGAAACTTCATGTCATTTCAACAATACAGAGCACAGGATAAGTAAGGTCCTTTCCGTTCGAAAGGCACGTCAAAAGACGAAACGATCAATTCGGGTGATGCAGGCTCATCTCTACCAGATTCTGTCTAAGAAACTCCAACATCTTGTTGCACCCCTGAAGAACATTTGCAGAATTTGCATGCCTTATTTACTGTACATTTGCAGGCAGCACTAAAGTGTAACAGAGACAAGTGCACATTTTTTCAAACTGAGACTCAGTATTAAGGACAGGGTATCCACCCCTCGCCGTCACATCTCAGTGCGATTAGAGACTTGCCAGCACCCAGGAACTTGAAAGAACTTCAGTCTGTCTTAGGCAAAATTACATATTATATTCGGTTTATACCAAATGCAGCGCAGATTTCAGCGCCTTTGCATCATCTTCGGCGTAAGAACGTTCCTTTTGTTTGGTCTTAGAAATGTGACGCTGCTTTCCACAAGCTCAAATCCGCTTTGTTGAGTGATCGCTGTTTATTCCTTTCGATCCCTCCAAACCGGTTGTTTTGGCTGTCGATGCATCTTCTCACGGCATCGAAGCGGTTCTCTCGCACCGCATTAATTCTGTTGATCGCCCGATTGCTTTTGCATCTAAGTTCCTCAATTCTGCCCAGCAAAACTATTCTCAAATCGAGAAAGAAGCCTTAGCTATTGTCTATGGAGTGACAAAGTGTCATGATTTTTTGTACGGTCACAAGTTCTATTTGGTCACCCTACATAAGTCTTTGACGTCGTTGTTTCACCCGTCAGAGCCAGTTCCAGCCCGTACGGCACATAAGTTGCAACTTTGCTCTTTGTTTTTGTTTAACTACAATTACGAAATCTTGTTTCAGGCTACAGCCCAGCATGGCAATGCTGATGCTTTGTCTCGTCTACCTATCGGTCCTGACACAGTATTTGATTCATCCGAATAGTCATACATGTTTATTGATCTGCAAGATAAGGAATTAGCTGATGGTTTTCCAGAGGATTCTCGTCGCATTGCTTCCGCGACAGCCCCCGATGCTTCTTTGCAGATTATTTTGCAGTATATTTGTACTCAATTGCCTCCATCAGCTACCCAGATTAGAGATCCCCTTGTATGGCGTTACTTTGCGCAACATCGCAGCTTGTCTGTTCACCACGGTGTTATCTTGTTATGAACTGACAATGATCAGTCTCATGTGGTTGTACCTCTTTCGTTGCAGTCGTAAATGCTCCGTTTGCTGCACGCTGGTCTTTGGGGTATAGTGCAGACGAAGCAATTAGTGCATCGTCACTGCACGTGGGTCGGCATTGATAGATATTAAGAATTTGCTTGCTAACTGTCGCTCTTGCGCGGAGCATCAATCTGCTCCCCGCCAGCGCTTCTTTGCGTGGCCGACTCCTACTGCGCCTTGGCAGTGCGTTCATATTGATTTTGCGGGTCCTTTCTGGGACACCCGCTGGTTGATGGTCATTGATGCGTACAGCAACTTTCCTTTTGTTGTGCCTATGTCCTCTACTACATCTGCCAGTACTACTTGGGCTTTGACATCTATTTTTTGCATTGAGGGCCTTCCTGAAGTTATTGTCTCCGACAATGGCTCCCAATTCGTGTTGTCAGCGTTTGAAGCGTTCTGTGCTGCTACTGGCATTCGCCATCTGCCATCAGCCCATTTCACCCCCAGTCGAACGGTGAGGCTGAACGTTTTGTGAGTACCTTTAACTCACAGATGAGCAAGTTGTGCGCCACGCACTGTCACGAGCGCGCGCTCTGGACTTTCCTTGCTTCATATCGCTCCCAGCCACGCGGCACCCATTCCCCAGCATGGCCGCGCCCATCGGTCGCTCCTGCAGCTTTTGCAACTGCCGCCACGCGTTCCCGCTGCTTCGCATCGTTCTGGCTTGGCGCCGCACGATTTGGTGTTTTATCGAGTTTTCTCTGGCAGGCAGCGCTGGGAGCAGGGCACATTCTTCACCAGCTTAGCCGCATCTTATTGGTCATTTCTGGTCCCTCCGGTACTGTCAAGCGACACCGGCACCAGATCCGTTTGTGCCGTCCTCGGTTTTCTGCCGCTGGTTGTTTTCCGGCAGAATTGGAGGCTTCACGGCTTTCGCTGCCTCAGCCCACGACTGCACTGACGGCGCCTCCGCTTCTCGCACCTCCTCCACGGGCGCGCCTGCAGTCGACGCTGCTGCCGGTCCGGTGACCTGCACCGGACGGGCGCCACTCGCCGCCGCCACGGCCCCACCTCCGTCCGCCGTCGCCGCCGCCGCCGCCATGTTCCTCCGTGGTGCCAGAACCGATGGACGCTGAGGCTGCCATCACGCCGCCGTCACAGTCGCCCATGGAGGTCGTTGCTCTGCCTTCTCGTCCGAGCATAGCCAGTGGCGGTGCGCGGCCTGGGCAGGTTTCCCACGGGGCGTTTTCCTCGCCCCCTCGCGAGCAATTCGGGGTCACGGCAGGACAGCGTGGCCTGGCAGTTTCATTGTACACACCTTCAGCTGCGCCACCTCTGGGACCCTCCACCTGCCATCGGAAGCCCTACTCAAAGACGGTACGTCGATTCGGGGGGAGGGATGTGGTATCGATAGCTACGATGCCACGGCGTAGGTGCAAGTTCTTAGGCTGGAACTAGGACATCGACGACAGTGCCCTCTAGACGGCACTGTGCAAATCTACGAGCACCACTCCAGATTCATCCCTTTTGATTCCGAGGAGACTACCTAGCATCATTGTTTCTACTTCATAGTGGGCTAGCAATTACAAACTGTGTTACTTCAGTTACTTCAATGATAGTTGTCCAACTACTAGTAGCTGTTAGATTCGATGGATGAACGGTTTCACACCTACATGCTCATCAGTACGCAAAGTTAAGTAAAAGAGTTATAACCTAATTGCAGTATCAAGCATTTCACCTTTTCCTGCTCCTACTCACTTCCTACATTTGGCCTACCCTTCAGTTTACAGGAGCAGACTCACACGCCACCTTCCATGTGGAATACAAAAAAACAACTATAAACGTTCCCTAATTTGCTGCACACAAAAGAAACTATGAACTAAAATATAAAAATACCATATACACCACAGTTTTACGGGAAAGGATGTTTAATGCTGCCGTACATCCTTTATTTTCAGTGACTTCTCTCTTTGTTAATTATCCTCCTCACCTCTATCAGGGAGATCCATCCAACCACTTCAACCATATGTCACTTGCAGTCATACATTCCGTTTCCCTGTGACCTCGGCTTAAACGGAGAAAACATTACCATGCGGGGCAACACTCTCTTCCCATCTGTGACCACACGTCTTGCAGAAAATATCCGATCTCTTTAGAGATTATCTTTCCACCGACCAGCAAGAATTTCATAATTCAAACGCAAGATGAGAACTGTTGGATTTGTACAACAACTGACTTCCTGACTCTACACTCTCAAAGAACCAAGCTGGATTTCTAAAGAGATTCTGTTTTGCATTATTAGTGTATCATGCTTTACTCTGTCTTGTGCTTCCTGAGACCAGTATGTAGAAAAGAAACATCGAAATTCTTCATATTATTCGCAATTGTACTCTAAGGCACACATCTGCATCGCAGTTAACCACCAAATAACCACACACAAATTCAATCTTAGGATTGCCAGGCCGAGGTGACGGGTGTGGAAAATCAAATTGCGCCAAGGAAACATGAAGAAGAATGTCATTTACTGAAATTCTATGTGCATAAGTCTTTTATGGATACGAAATGATTCTAATCAACAGCAGATAATTCGTCACAACTGTACAAAACACAACTACCATCGTTCTTGGCTGTTTGTGTGGTTTCTTCTTTAATCGGTGACAATCCGTTCACCATAGTGGTTCCAGTTCTTCAGAATTTTTTTGTGAACTGCAGTAATGCAGCATGACTCGAAATTTGCCCTAGAATTTGTGTTACCACTTCCCGGCCAGATACCCTCTGAAATTTTCTAACAAGACAGTTTTATTCTTTCCATATTCCTCCCTCAAATACTGAAAATTGTTTTGTGGCTGTTGTAGTGTCGGCAGACTTGCCAACACTACGCACACTAATTGAAAGAGGCGGCCAAGATGCACGCGCTAACTCACGAATGTTGGAGTGAGGTCTGAAACAGGACACGTAATGAATGCTATAAAGAAAAGTACGTAGCTTCTGGACTACTTAACTTTAATCCATCCTTTGTATACGTCGTTCTTGATGAGACATCTGGAGATTGTGGCGATACAAGTGAGACTCTTTAGATACATGCAATGTTACAAATGGCGCCTTGCTAGGTCGTAGCCATGGACTTAGCTGAAGGCTATTCTAACTGTCTCTCGGCAAAATGAGAGAAAGGCTTCGTCACTGTAGTCGCTAGCAAAGTCGTCGTACAACTGGGCGAGTGCTAGTACGTCTCTCGAGACCTGCCGTGTGGTGGCGCTCGGTCTGCGATGCTGACAGTGGCGACACGCGGGTCCGACATGTACTAATGGACCGCGGCCGATTTAAGCTACCACCTAGCAAGTGTGGTGTCTGGCGGTGCCACCACAGCTGTTTAGTCTTCTGAGTAACTACTAGATGAAGTTGAACATTACCTACCAGAGAAGGTGGTAAACTTGGAGTGAAGTCAGCATACTAACTCAGGAATGTTATAGTCCGCAGACAATTGGCTTAAAGATGCTGCTTTATGATAGGGTGCATTGTCATATTAGAATCAAGAATCGTCGTCCCCAGTACCCTGTACTGTATGTACTGCTCATTACTGTAAGAAGAGTTCGTATCCTTCAGCTTTTAGCGTAGTAACGGGACCACACCTCATACCACATAAAAAGCACTCTCATACCGTACCACCATTTCCTTTGTACTCAGTTGACTACGTCACGTTCAAAGTTCTCCTAACAGTATACAGTTACTACCTTTCCTGCTAACAATCCAGTTCTCCATATCTCGTTTTATACTGCCAGGTCGGCCTCTTGTGATATCTAATGGTCAGTTCGGCATTACAGTGTACCGATACGACTGTATACTGTGGAGAATAGGGCGCTGTCTCACTAAACAGACTTACCTACCCTCACTTCTGACGAATAACGACACTGTGGTGACATGTGTTCATTTGGTGACTCAACACTTTTCACGACCTTCTAGCAACCTGCCTGTAGTGATTGCGTGTGACCTTCATCCGATTGTCCTGACCTCTGTAAAAGAAACCTCCTGATAAAAATTGCACTGATGTGAAATGCTTTTCGTTTCTGTAGGTTGCGCACACATTTTCAGTGGTGGAGACACCTGCGGACTCCAGCGTCACAGCTTCTCTGAAGAACAGAGCAGTCAGTGCCCGCAGTTTTACCTTTAGCTCGGTTCAAAACAATCCCAGTTTTGTGGGAGACTTATGACTATGAGTTGTTACAGTTATTTACTCGGTCTCTTTACTTTCTACGTATGCAGTAACGACAAGTTTTTTGCTGGATATCGTTGTCCAAAACGTTGGCTGTCTGTGTCAGCAATCCACCTATCTAGTACGCTAGTGGCGAGAAGCTGGCTGCGGATTAAGAGAAAAATAACAAGAAAATGTGAGCAGTCGCATGTCTGGCAGTCAAGATTTTGGAAAAAACTGCAAATGTGACAGCAGGACTGCAAAGGAGAACTCCGGGCTTCGAATAACAGTGTCTGATGAACGTATTGAGAATCCGTGTGCTGGACCCGTCTGTTAATGTCCTTTCCTCTGTGTTACAGAATCCTTGGAAGCTTCACTACGAATGAGACAGCGACATCAGTCTCAGTGAAGCAGAAGGTACCACCAAGTGTGATTTGGGAGGTTGGGTGCAGTTGCGAGGCACAAGATACACGATAAGTTCGACCGATGCCATCAAGGCCACAACAGGAGCAATATCTAGGATAACGCCAAATAGAAGCCGAGTAATGTCCTCAAGACAGCTTTCTGGAGAGCTTAAATTTGATGAGATGCACGTCCTCTACAGTTGTGTATTTCACACCAGATGGTCCTCTAGTGCGTCCGTTTCTTGGTGTTGCAGAGACGGGCTTCTGGGAAAAGACACCACATGGATGAAAAAAAATTGAGAATCTCGTTACATTTTGTAGAACAGTAGTTTTGTCAAGCACAAACGTACGTATCGAGGCCACAGCATCTATCCAAACCATTCCTCACCACAGAGGAAGAGAGAGTAATTAAATTAATGATTTAATTCATATCACAGATTCTAGCTCAGAAGAAAAGAGAAAGATCCGAATGAATTGATACTTAGCTGAGACAAGTCGATCAATTACTTCACAATTCATCAAACTTTTTTACTGAACTACCAAATTAATTTTGTCAAATCCACAGGCACTATCGAGGCATTGTGTACATGTGAGGGTCACTCCAAAAGAAATGCACACTATTTTTGTAAAAATACAGTTTTCATTCTGCATGTGTGAAAGTTTTACAGTGTGTAGATACAGCCTTCCCGCTTATTTCAAACTTAGTTCAACCTGTTCCCGTGAGTGGCGCCGTCACAGCATGTCTTCAAGATGGCTGCTACACTTGACGTTCGTCAGAAGCAACGTGCTGTCGTAGAATTCCAGTGCTGTGAAAACGAGGCAGTGGGAAACATCCACAAGAGGTTGAAAAAGGTGTATAGCAGTACAGTTAGTCGGTGGGCAAGCAGGTTACGTGATGACAGCTGGCACAGCAATATTGAGGATTGTCCTCGCAGCGACAAGCCTCGTACTGCACACACTCCAGACAATGTGCAGAGAGTTAACGAATTGGTGACTGCTGACAGACGCATCACAGTGAACGAATTGTCACGCTACGTTGGGATAGGGGAAGGAAGTGTTTGCAGAATACTGAAATTGTTGGCGTTAAAAAAGATTTGTGCCAGGTGGGTTCCCAGGATGTTGACAGTGGCTCACAAAGAAACAAGAAAAACAGTATGCAGTGAACTTTTGGAACAGTACGAGAATGCTGGAGATGAATTTCTTGGAAGAATTGTGACAGGTGATGAAACATGGCTCCATCATTTTTCACCAGAGACGAAGAGGCAATCAACGGAGTGGCATCATGAAAACTCACCCAAAAAAAAATTAATTAAAAACCACACCTTCTACTGGAAGAGTTATGGCTACAGTGTTTTTCGATTCCGAAGGAATCTTGCTTGTGGACATCATGCCAAGTGGAACCACCATAAATTCTGATGCATATGTTACGACACTGAAGAAACTTCAAGCTCGACTGAATCGTGTTCGACCATATCGGCAAAAGCAGGATGTTTTGCTGTTACACGACAATGCACGGCCACATGCCAGTCAAAAAACCATGGAAGCGATCACAAAACTCGGATGGACAACACTGGAACACCTGTCTTACATTCCTGACCTGGCTCCATGTGACCATCATCTCTTTGGGAAACTGAAAGACTCTCTTCGTGGAACTAGGTTTGAAGATGATACCTACCTTGTGCACGTTGCCAAACAGTGACTCCAACAGGTTGGTCCAGAATTTTACCGTGCGGTTCCAAGATGGCGTAAGGCAGTTGAGAGGGATGGAAATTATGTGGAGAAATGAAAATATTGTTCCTAAAGGATGTATCTACACACTGTAGCCGGCCGGAGTGGCCGAGCGGTTCTAGGTAGTACAGTCTGGAATCGCGCGACTGCTACGGTCGCAGGTTCGAATCCTGCGTCGGGCATGGGTGTGTGTGATGTCCTTAGGTTAGTTAGGTTTAAGTAGTTCTAAGTTCTAGGGGACTGATGACCTCAGAACTTAAGTCCCATAGAGCTCAGAGCCATTTTCTTTACACACTGTAAAACTTTCAAACATGTAGAATAAAAGACGGATTTAAAAAAAAATAGTGTGCATTTCTTTAGGAATGACCATCGTACAGTGCCATCAGTTGGAGACACAGGACAAATTTAAAATTACACATTTGATCACAATATAAATCACCCAAAATGGCGAAATATAGCTTGATTGTCTGGCCGGTATATCGAGTCGTTGTTGAAGCCATGCGGTGACGGAGGCACACACAGTTCTTCTGCGTTCTGAGAATTCGCTCCAGTTCAGCTCACCCAACTTGAGGACCGGAACTCGGCCACTTCAGGCGCCCAGGACAGCAGGAACAGATCTCACACCTGTCTGGTCGGCTATAGGGACTCTCCTGTGTACCGCGGAGCTGTACCGTAACTCATCGACCGAGTCTGTAAGTAATTAGAGGTGCAGCTCTCCAGTCCATTCCGTTGCAAATTGTGGAGATGAACCATCCCAAGGTTCAGTGTACGATACTGTCCGACATTTGGCGGTTAGTGCTTCTCATTGTAAAGTTGTATACTTTCAAATTTTCCTTTACAAGTGTATCGCTCGCCCAGCAGCTGCATTCTGTGTGTGGTAACTTATGGAAAGTTCTACAGAGCTTCCTCTCATTTACGTGTTCATTTTTGAGTATATGTTTCTCCAAATCATCTCGAATTTCGTAGTCTGTAGCTTCCCTAATGCTCCTTTTGTAAATCAGTTCTTTACTAGGCAATGAAACATCTTTTGTAAGAAATGAAGTCGAACGGCTGGAACAGACGATCGACTGGTTAGGGATCTGGTACAGAACAATGTTAGCCTGTGGTTCTTTACTAATATGCTACAGTTACATCCACACGCACCTGAAGGCTATAGACGTGGTGACCGTGACAGGATCGACTAGATATCTAAGATTTTGTGTTTGTCCCGGTCGCTAGTTTCAAACGCTCAGTCCAGTTGTTGTTTTTTTGGCCGCTCTTGACTGAGTCGTAACGTTGAGACGAACATGACTTGGTTCCCTCTGCACTTCACCGTTTTAATTCAGTAAGAAGGGAACGCAACAAAACTTGGCACTATGTTCCGTCTCAGAACGATAATGATGCTACACAACCAATAACAGCCGCTTCCGTTACTGACGTTGCTTAGGAAAGCTAATGTGAACAGTCAAGCAACTCCCGCTGGCTTGGTGTAGTGATCTGCGTTGGGGGCTCAACTGCCGGTAGAATCCTTTTGTAAACGTACTGGGGGAAGAATGTCTCGTATCAGAACAGGCGTATCAAAGTCCACGCATAGCTTGTTCTGGATCCACATGAAAGAAATTCCTTGACACATGTGCACACATGTGCACGTATCTCGGCGATCTCGGGAGTTGTTCGCGGCGTTAGACATACCGGCTCGGTAACCCCAAAGGTGACCACAGTTTACATCTCGCTCCTGGATCGTCTAAATGCAGCAGTGAGGAGTCACTGTTCGCCGGACAAGCCTTTACTACGCAGTCGGAGACACAGTTGAACGGCGTTCCCTCGAAGAAGGGAAACTGACACGGATTAACTGTTCAGCTCAACATACCAAATGGGTACAGTTTGCCGCGCAGTTTGAACAGATCATTTAATAGTTTAATCCACGATTCTACAAGTTATTCCCCTACCGAACTTATGCTTCAGAGACCAGTAATTACGCCAGTCAGTGATACGGCGCAATTACCTCCTTCCCAAGAAGACGTATTGCAAACAAAACTGTCAAATACACTAACAACAGTGAGGAGGAAGGAAGCTCACCAGAAGGCGCAACATGATCACGCAGCCGAACATCCTACGATTAAGGAAGGCGATTTGATTCTAGTCCGAAAGCATCACCAATGTACTCTCTTAGAAAAGAAAGTATTCAAGATCTGTCCGCTGTATGACGGTCCCTACGGAGTCATATATCTTCTGGGCGACCACCGCTACCTAGTTGTCGACCCAGAAACCGGCGTCGTGTAAGTCATACAGAACATTTCAAATACGAACCTGTTCATCATTCTTCCACTCCCATGGATTAATTTAGAACTCCACTTTAGCATTCTCGAGTGTGATTTTGTGATGATACTGTAGTTCACTTAACTATCATTTGCTTAGGGATAAGGGATGAAGTTGTGACAACTGTTCTTTATGTTGTGTGTTTCTGGGGTAATGTGCTCCTAGTTATAAGCTCTGATTTACGGAACTATGTGGCGGTTAGCAAGTACTAAGAAGAAAACTGAGGAAAAACTTACGGAGTTCACTAAGCACAAAAGGCTTATACCATTGGCAAAGGCTTGGGATGAGTGAAAGAGTGGAAACCGGAAGCATAAAGCACATTTCTCGCAGTCGGGATAGGTGACAAGGGTAGCAATAAGGTGCATTAATTCTCCTTGGGACAGGTGGTAAAGGGAAAGCGGCTGCCGTGTGTGACAGGCGCAACATGCGCAATCATGAACTACCACCCCACTAATAATTACCGTAAACAGATAAGGTCTGAGAATCTATCTGTAACGCCAAGCCATTCGCAGGAGTGTCGGGAAGTCGGACTGAACATCTTCATCTCAGAGTAGCACAGGCGTAACATGCGCAATCATGAACCACAACCCCACTAATATTTACCGTAGACAGATAAGGTCTGAGAATCTCTCTGTAACGCCAAGGCATTCACAGGAGTGTCGGGAAGTCGGACTGAACATCTTCTTCTCAGAGTAGCACTTCCAACCCAAGTGCTCCGTTATTCGCGGAATGTATTCGAATCGATGTCTTCCTCTGCAGGCTTTGCCCTCTACAGCAAGCTCTAGTACCATGGAAGTCAATCCCTCAGATCTTAACAGACGTCCGATCATCCTGTCCCTTCTTCTTATCAGTGTTTTCCACACATTCCTTTCCTCTGAGATTCTGTGCAGAACCTCCACATTCCTCATCTTATCAGCCCACCTAGTTTTCAACATTTTTATGTAGCAACACATCTCAAATGCTTCGATTCTCTTCTGTTCCGGTTTTTCCATAGTCCACGTTTCACTACCATCCAATGCTGTACTCCAGACGTACATTCTCAAAAATTTTCCCCCTCAAACTAAGGCTTATGTTTGATGCTAGCAGACATCTCTTGGTCAGGAATGACATTTTTGCTTCTTATGTCCTCCTTGCTCCGTCCGTCATTGGTTATTTTACTGCATAAGTAGCAGAATTCCTTAACTTCATCTGCTTCGTGACCGTCACTCCTGATGTTTAGCTTCTCGCTGTTCTCATTTCTTCTACTCATCATTACTTTCTTCTTTCTTCGATTTATTCACAATCCATATTATTTACTCATTAGATTATTCATTCCATTCAGCAGATCGTGTAATTATTCTTCACTTCCACTCAGGATAGCAATGTCATCAGCAAATCATATCATTGATATCCTTTCGCCTTGAATTTTTGATTCCACTCCTAAGCCTTTCTTTTATTTCCATCATTGCTTCTCCTTTGTACAGATTGAACAGGAGGGGTGAAAGATTACATCCTTATCTTACACTCTTTTTAATCCGAGCACTTCGTTCTTGATTGTCCACTCTTCTTATTCCGTCTTCGCCCTTGTACATACTGTATATTACCCGTCCCTCCCTATAGCTTATCCCTATTTTTCTCAGAATTTCGAATATCTTGCACCATTTTACATTATCGAACGCGTTTTTCAGGTCGACAAGTCCTATGAACGTGTGACGATTTTTTTTTAGTCTTTGTTCCATTATCAACCGCAACGTCAGAATTGCCTATCTCGCGCCTTTACCTTTCCTAATGCCAATCTGTTGAACAACTGAATCACCCTCAACTGTCTTTTCCATTCCTCTGTATATTATTCTTGTTAGCAACTGGGATGCTTCTCCACTTTTCAGCTCCTGCAGTATTCGGAATTGTGTGGATGATGTTTTTTTTTCGAAATTCATATGGTATGTCGCCAGACACGTACTTTCTACACACCAATGTGAATAGCCATTTTGTTGCCACTCCACCCAACGATCTTAGAAATTCTGATGGGATGTTATCCATCCCTTCTCCCTTATTTGATCGTAAGTCCTCCAAAGCTCTTTTAAATTATGATTCCAATACTGGATCCCCTATCTCTTGTAAATCGACTCCTGTTTCTTCTTCTATCACATTAGACAAATCTTTCCCCTCATAGAGGCCTTCAATGTACTCTTTCCACCTAACCGCTCTGTTCTCTGCATTTAACAGTGGAATTCCCGTTGCACTCTTAATGTTACCACCTATGCTTTTAACTTCACCGATGGTTGTTTTGACTTTCCTGTTTGCTGAGTCTGTCTTTCCGCCAATCATTTCTTTTTAGATTTCTTCCCATTTCTCATGCAGCCCTTTCGACTTAGCTTCCTTGCACTTCCTATTTATTTCATTCCTCAGCGACGTGTATTTCTGTATTCCTGATTTTTTGGAAGAATTTTTCTACTTCTCTTTCATCGATCAACTGAAGTATTTCTTCTGTTACCCATGGCTTCTACGCAGTTACCTTCTCTGTACCTATGTCTTTCTTTCCTGCTTCTGTGATGGTCCATTTAGGAGAGTCCATTCCTCTTCAACCGTACTGCTTACTGAGCTGATCCTTATCTCTGTATTTATAGTCTTGGAGAACTTCAGTCGTATCTTGTCGTTCGTTAGTACTTCCATATCCTACTTCTTTGCGTATTGATTCTTCCTAACAAATCTCTTAAACTTCAGCCTACTCTTCAGAACTACTGTGATCTGAGTCTATATCTGTTCCTGAGAATGCCTCACAATCCAGTATCTGATTTCGGAATCTCCGTCTCACCACGATGTAATCTACCTGAAATCTTGCTGCATCACCCGGCCTTTTCCAAGTGTACCCCCTCCTCTTGTGATTCATGAACAGAATATTCATATTACTAGATGAAATGTATTACAGAACTCATTTAGGCTTTCTCCTCTCTCATTCCTTGTCCCAAGCCCATATTCTGCTGTAACCTTTCTTCTTATGCCGGAAGTCTTCGGCCGCCAAACCTGATTATTAATCAAAATTTAAGCAATGGCGGTATTCGAACCCGCAACCATGGACGTTTTTGTTTCCTGATCATGGACGCTACCTTCCTTTTGTTGATCTCATTTTGTTTGTTGTAGGTCGTTGTATTTGTTCGGGGCGGACGTCCCATGGCACTTGTCGAAGTTCATCGTCGGTCCATTAACTCAGTTTTTTATTACAGAGGGTAGCTAATCTCTAAACCACGGGCGCAACTTAAAAGTTATATAATGCTAACGGTACGCTTGGAAAATACGATTAAGGATACGATGAAGGACTCACTGAACGCCAAATTCTTATAATTTGCTTTTATTTCAAGGGAAGTCGAACAATATTTGCATGAGGTAACTGTGAGAATACATAGAGGAAATCGCACTGTAAGAGGGTTAAAATTTAATGTGGGGAAGAAAATTAGTTGAGAAGAAAGGGATAGTCGGTGATCAACAGTCAGGATTACTGTGTTTGTCTCGGCGAACAGTTCGTTCGGCAATCCCAGAAAATAGAAAGCATGGAAAACATCGATGTGTGGAGGTAAATGTTGCCTTGTGTCGAGCCTAGTATCGATCTAGCAACTTTGTCCAGGGACAGTCATTTCAATAGAGAAAAGTATGTTCGAGAGAAGAGCAAAACATTAACGTAGCGTAAAAGGGAACAGTATAACAATTGTATATTAATTTTTGGACAACATGGTTGTGGAGAGAAGCAGCGATTAGTACGATTAATCAATAATTCAGGAACAGTCTTAACCGCATTTATTATTGTTATAATACCGCCAACCGGTTTCAACCCGACGTAGGGGTCATCTTCTGGGCGTTTACACCAGGCAGGCCGTTATGTAGACAGGAGTGACGCCACCAGCAGTCGACCAATGGTGGAAACGGCCAGAAGATGACCCCTACGTCTGGTTGAAACCGGTTGGCGGTATTATAACAATAATAAATGCGATTAAGACTGTTCTTCAATCATTAATTGTATATTAAGTTAGGAGACGTAACTAAGAAGAAAATGAAGGGTGAGGCAGTTAATGGAATGCTGTCGCTAGTGAACAGACAGCCCAAGGGGTTTGTCTGTCTAACAAAAGAATTGTGTTACTTTAAGGTACTGTACGAGGTCTGGGCCCTGGAAAGTTGAAGTGACATGGCAGAGACTGTAAGTCTGATTAGATATGTTTGGTAGATAGGAAAACGACGTGATCAATATGTACACAATATATGTACTTCTGTGTTAACTGATATGTTTAACTGTGACGCCCCAGGTTTGCGAAAGCACGTTCTAGAACTGGGTCACCAGCTACATCCTCAGAGAAGGCCGAAAGCCGGCCGGTGTGGCCCAGTGGTTCTAGGCGCTTCAGTTTGGAACCGCGTGACTGCTACGGTCGCAGGTTCGAATCCTGCCTCGGGCATGGATGTGTGTGATGTCCTTAGGTTAGTTAGGTATAAGTAGTTCTAAGTTCTAGGGGACTGATGACCTCAGATGTTGAGTCCCATAGTGCTCAGAGCCATTTGAACCATTTGAAGAATGCCGAAAAACCAAATGGTCGGCGTGTTTAAACAATTAACCGGAAGGCTTATTACAAAGCGGCGACAGATGGCTGAAAGCACACTCCTCTCAAGACTGCGGGTTAGTGAGGAACAACGGGCTGAGGCGCTGGAGAGACGTTTCAGAGCCACAGATCAGAGGCTGCCGCTCCTGTCGCTGGTTCGTGGTCAGTGCAGCCCCGACGCGGAGAGCAGTGACCGCTTCCTGGGCCAATTAAAGAGCTCACCTACCACCTCCTGTGGATGCTGCCGGAGTCAACAGCAGGATGCTTCCCTGTGTTTGTATGACCAGGTCTACATCTACATCTACATGACTTCTCTGCAATTCACATTTAAGTGGTTGGCAGAGGGAACCAATCCCATATGCTCGTACCTTAGTTAGGAGTCTGCAGTGGGGCACCGAGTCAAACGCTTTCCGGAAGTCAGGGAATATGGCATCCGTCTGATACCCTTCATCCATGGCTCACAAATTATGTGAAAAAAGGTCGAGTTGCGTTTCGCAGGAGCGATGCTTTCTAAAGCCGTGCTGATGCATGGACAGCAACTTCTCTGTCTCAAGGAAATTCATTATATTCGAACTGAGAAAATGTTCGAGAATCCTCCAACAAACCAATGTTAAGGATATTGGTCTGTAATTTTGAGGATCCGTCCTTCTGCCCTTCTTATATACAGGCGTCACCTGCGCTTTTTTCCAGTCGCTCGGGACTTATCGTTTGGCAAGGGATTCGCGATAAATGCAAGCTAAGTAAGGAGCCAATGCATTAGAGCACTCTCTGTAAAACCGAATTGGAATCCCATCAGGACCTGGCGATATATTTATTTTCAATCCATTCAGCTGCTTCACAATCCGAGGGATGTCTATCACTATGTCCTCCTTACGGGAATCTGTACGAGATTCAAACGGCGGTATGTTTGTACGATCCTCGTGCTTGAAAGATTTCTCAAATGCTAAATTTAAAATTTCAGCTTTCGGTTTGCTGTCTTCCGTTGCCAGGCCGACTGATCAGTGAGTGACTGGATGGAAGCCTTCGACCCGCTTACCGATTTTACGTAAGACCACAATTTCCTTGGGTTTTCAGCAAGATCTTTTGCTTAGGTATGACGGTGGTAGTGGTTGAATGCTTCGCGCATCGCTCTTTTTACAGCAGCACGAATCTCTACTAACTTTTGCCTGTCCTCATTCTCCCGATCTTTCTTGTACCGCGAGTGCAACTGCCTTTTCTTCCTGAGCATTCTCCGAATTGCCCTGTTAAACCACGGTGGGTCTTTTCCGTCCGTAACCCACTTTTTCGGCACATACTTGTCCAATGCGTGATTTATAATGTGTTTAAAATTTACCCATAATTCTTCCACGTCAATCGTACCGGAAGTAAATGAAGTCGATTCATTTACTAAGTGGGATGCTAACAACTGCTTATCTGCTCTTTCTAGTAAGAATACTCTCCTAGCCTTCTTGACCGACTTTTTAACTTTCGTTACCACAGTCGTAATGACAACATCATGATCGCTAATCCCTGTCTCAACACCGACACCGGCGACGAGGTCTGGTCTGTTCGTGGCTACCAGATCTAAAATATCTCCTCCCTCTGTCAATGAAATTAATATTTGATATAAAAGTAATGGAGACAGTATTGAGAACAAATTGTATGTAGACTAAGCAATTATTAGGTACTAATTACTGCATTTTTTCATACAAAATGTCTTAATTGTGTTGTTCCTCTGTGTCTTCATGTTGTTATGTACTAGAGTCGAAGGGGTCTCTGTTTTCTTTGTGGTCATCTATTACCCAAATCGGAATCTTGTGGAGCCAGCTGTGCCGCAGTAACTTTGTCCAGCACAAAACGAAAGCGGTAAGGCGACAGCACCTGTCCAGACTAGTCCTCATCACAAAGGAATTAATTGTTCAATTCTGATCACAGATTCGAACGAACTCCAAATAAATTCCAAGTAAACATATACCTAACCCAGGCTCGTCGATTCATTAATTAACAATTTATCAAACAAGATTATTCAGTTGATGATGTTGCTAAATTAATTTTCGTAAGTTCACAGACAATACCGAGGCATTGCCTACATAGAGGACCATAAGCTGGAGGGAGCAGCATAAATATAACATAACCCGTTTAATTAACATGGAAAATGCTTAAAATGGCGAAATCTATCTTGTTTTTCTGGCCTTATTTTTTTTTTATCGACGTTGAAGCGACGCGATTGTGGAGGCACACACAGTTTTCCCGCCTTCTGAGAATTCGCGCCAGTTCAAGTCACTCAAGTCGAGGGCCGGACAGGACAGCATGAGCGGTTCAACCTCTCACTCCTGTTGGGTTGGCTACAATGTACCGCGGAGGTGCACTGTAGCTCATCGATTGAGTCTTTAAATAATCAGGGAAACAGTTCTCCAGCCCATTCCGTTGCAGTTTCTAGAGATGTCGACATCGTTGGGTTCACTGTACGGCAGTTAACGACATTTGGTGGCTACTGGTACCCACTGCTTTGGGAACAGCCTAGTTTAGTCCTTCGCGAACCACTCGAGATGGTTAGAGTTACTAAGCACATCGCAATTATAATGCTTGCGGACGCACAACCGCTGCGTCTGCGCTGAAAGACACTGGCGCTGCAGATCGGCATGTAGCGTGGTAAGCTGTTCTGGCCGACCCCTGTTACTGTTATCGTGTGTCCCGTGTCCCGTGTCTTCTGTTCGATGCGGTGCTCTCTCCGGAAACTTGTCTGTACTCTAAAGGTGGTTTTGCTGTGAGAACTTGTGTACTCTGTCCTGCAGTAAGTCTATTGATCGCCCACCGGCTCCATCCTGAGACATAATTTATGTTACCTACTGACAGCACTACCTCTCATTAATGTGTTCATTACTGAATACAAGTTTCTCCAGATTATCATACTTTTCATTGCCTGTAGCTCCGTTATTGCCCCTTTTGTAAATCATATCCTTATTAGACAATGAAACACTTCCTGCAAGAAACGACGCCTTGGACAAATCTGCCGGTGAGTGATCTGCTAGTGTGCAGTGTTAATCGCTACTTCTTTTCTAATATGCTACATTTACCTCAACCAACACCCAAAGGCTAGAAGTTTGCAGAAATGTTACACCGCTTTTCCACGATATGTATATCTAGATAAAATATCTACTTGAAACCATAAAAATAAATTTTCAAATTATGAGGAAATTTTTACGCACTACCCTTCTGTCATCTGGCACGCAGATATATGTCCGTCCGGAATCCAGAAGGAACATGCTACTAGCCTACTACACTGTGCTGCTTGGCTGGACCACGAGTTGGTAATTTATAATTCTTGGACTACGCCACTATACTACACTACCCTACACAGCACTATACCACACTACACTATAGTACGTTGTATTAGAAACAAGCTATATTTCTTGTTTGTCTGGATAGTTATTCCATACGGCACTGAGGTACGACTCAGGAGTCACAGCGGCTGTGCTACTGTGCCACCAAAGGTGTGAAGATTTGTAGGTGGCTGTTAGGTCTCAGGAAATCCATCCTTGTCTTCCTGCCGGCAGCCGTGGTCTAGCGGTTCTAGGCGCGCAGTTCGGAACCGCGCGACTGCTACGGTCGCAGGTTCGAATCCTGCCTCGGGCATGGATGTGTGTGGTGTCCTTAGGTTAGTTAGGTTTAAGTAGTTCTAAGTTCTAGGGGACTGATGACCACAGATGTTAAGTCCCATAGTGCTCAGAACCATTTGAACCATTTTGAACCTTGTCTTCGTATAGGCTCATCTCCTCACTGTTTCTGGAAGGCGGTCGCTGGTGAATCCTCCCGCATGCTGTGTGTCGTTTCCGTGATGTATGGCCTCGTCTTCGTTGCCTCTCTACCATGTAGGCTTGAAGTTCACAACCTGATACTTTATCCTTAAGCGAGCTCAGCTGATTGAACGGTTCCTCATTCATTATTATGTTACAGACCGTAGTGTTACCAAAGACGTTCCTTTCGTTGTCTGTAACATGTAGGCTGATGGCACATTCTTAGACGATGTGGCCAGGGTGCCTATTGCTCCACAGTAACAAAATGGTTCAAATGGCTCTGAGCACTATGGGACTTAACATCTATGGTCATCAGTCCCCTAGAACTTAGAACTACTTAAACCTAACTAACCTAAGGGCATCACACAACACCCAGCCATCACGAGGCAGAGAAAATCCCTGACCCCGCCGGGAATCGAACCCGGGAACCCGGGCGTGGGAAGCGAGAACGCTACCGCACGACCACGAGATGCGGGCCCACATTAACAAGTGTACTCATTAATTGGTTAGGTATGGCCTATGTCCCTACAGCTATTTCTGCCCTGTCCAAGATTTCACGTCATTCTCTATCAATGAATTCCATAATTTCCTTATTCGGTGTGGCTCCTATGCTCACCATCTTCTTTAGCTTATCATGTTCGCCATTTGTCTAGCAAAATTGTGGACCTGTCTTCCCTAAGCTCGGATCTAGAGATAGGAAGCCTAATATCACCGCAACTCCTCAGACGGTGTTGATCTGTTCGGGCCTGTCAGGTGCAGGAGTACACTTCTCTGAGCTTGCCGCAGAGCCTGTGCTGTCCTAACCTTTGTGGCTCTGTGAGCCCAAACGCTCGATCTGTAGCCCACAATAGCGATTAAGATTACATTGCGGTACGTTCTTACTGATAGTAGTAACAGCAGAAAACTTCTTTGGCCAATTGCTGCTACTTCGTTGGGGATTTTAATGCCTCTCTGGCAGACGATTACTCTATGCCCGTGAAAGATTTGTGTTTCGTCGACGTTGATATCAAGATAGACGGCTGCTCGTGACTGGGACCTGGTATGGGAAGGCATTATCCTCCGTGGCTGTAGGTCTTTTTTATTGATTAGCTACGAAGCTGATGTCTAAAGGTGCCGACAGATTTGAGATACTGCAACCACAAGCACAATTTTTCCTTGGTCGAGTTGACCATACTTGCTGGAAGGTTTTTCATAGTTGCGTCTCATTGGTGGTAATAAGTGCTCACATCGAACTTCGACGGGACGTAAGTTCTACGTGATGGAAAATATTCACTAACTGAAACAACTATGAATCTGAAAGTTATTGACCGAAAATGTGGTATGCCACTTGAAAGCCCCGGGGATAACCACGAAACATTAATTTTTAAACTGTCAAGGGGAGAAATTTCCTTTACATACTTCTTACTTTTAGACACCTATTTGCGAATTATGAACGTGGTTTATTACAATTTTTTTCTTATATTTATAAGATAAACATCACACGACTAAGTGGATTTTATACTGTAGCTCTTCAGTTATCCAGTTAAAAGCGTTTTGTCATTTCTTGATTACTGTCAACTTTTGGGTAAAGGAATAATTTCTGATATGAAAACATATCTGCACCTTTCGCCCTGGTACACTCCCTTTCTCTTACTATGAAACGTCCTTATTCATTCAGTTACTCCGTTTTTATCTGGGACGTTAAACCGTCTTGTTGCCCTCTTTCTTTCTAATTATTTTTTTCCGTGCCTTTCATGCACTGCACTGTTCTAGGAGGGGACACGTAAACATCCCATCTGTTGCACTTTTGTGTTAGCTCACGTTTCACATTTAAAGCCTTCAGTCGTATGTGTATATGCTATTTTCATTTAGGGTATTTCACAGGGAGCTCTGCTATTTAGTTCTTCAGACGCCCAGCCTGTGCCAGTCGACTTTATATAGAAACAACTGTATGCATTACTCCTTCGTTAATTCGTTAACACGTCGAAGGCATCGTCATTTTGCATCGAAGTTCACTCTTATTAACACGACATTTACCCCTCACGATCAGGCGATTTTAATGCTCACGCCATTCAGTGTCGGTTGCTTTTTTCCAAAATCATAAATAAATTTCAAGACATTGAACGAATATAGATTGTCGGGTTGACTTACTGCATAAATTTACAAATGTCACGGCCAATGGCTCTTGCAATCATATTTAATGCTCATTTTCGCCAGAGTATCACAATATCCAAATGTTTCGATCTGATCACAATAAAATACACCGAGGAAGGTTCTAGTCAAAGTAACTGCGAAAAATGTGGGAATTGGTGAATGTCTTTATTACCCATTTATTTTGCTTTTCTAGGCAAACTTTAAATTAGATTCCGGATTTTTGGTGATGAAGAAATAAATTGGTTACGTTTTCTTCTTTTCTTACAAGGGTTCTTGTAATGGATAACCCAACAGTTACAAACATATCGCCGGCCGTGGTGGCCAAGCGGTTAAAGGCGCTACAGTCTGGAACCGCGCGGCCGCTACGGTCGCAGGTTCGAATCCTGCCTCGGGCATGGATGTGTGTGGTGTCCTTAGGTTAGTTAGGTTTAAGTAGTTCTAAGTTCTAGGGGACTGATGACCTTAGAAGTTAAGTCCCATTGTGCTCAGAGCCATTTGAACCAACAAACATATCGCGTATGGCAAGAAAGTTTTCTAGTCACAAGCGATGATAACAGGCGAGGCTCACAACACTTAAACATCGCGGGACGTGACGCGTGCGTTGCCTAGCATTAGTCTGCCTGGTGAACCGAAGCTAATCGAGTGCGTATCGGTGATTTTAGAAAAATAATCTGGTGAAAAGTGAAGTGAGCTGCATATCTTTGCTAGAAGGAGCTTAAGTCGTCACTGAAACAGGGATTATTATTGAAGACAAGCCGGCCGGAGTGGCCGTGCGGTTCTAGGCGCTACAGTCTGGAGCCGAGGGACCGCTACGGTCGCAGGTTCGAATCCTGCCTCGGGCATGGATGTGTGTGATGTCCTTAGGTTAGTTAGGTTTAATTAGTTCTAAGTACTAGGCGACTGATGACCACAGAAGTTAAGTCGCATAGTGCTCAGAACCATTTGAACCATTATTGAAGACAGGCAGAAATCAGAACTAGAACACCATGAAGCCAGTAGAGGTGAGTGACCAATAATCGTCTATACTCAGCCAGCATCATTCGACTTCATGCCGCTTCTGACTGTTAATGCCAGGTATTTTAACGTTGTTTCAGTTTCCACTGATTTATCGCCAGTGCCATAATCGAACAATAATGGACTTGTTCAACTGTTTATATACATTGTGTTATTATGAAAAGAATTTTTACGGTATTACCTGTTCCTGTGCCACTAATTGATTCGCCGCAGAAATTTCTCCATTTCGCTTACAGTCTTTTGACGTTTCAACTATTCCATAGACGATAGATTCACTTCCGTGTAGCCTCAAGGAAATTTCGCCGTTAACCACTAAGCTGATCAAGATTGTGTTTTCGGAAGACTCTTTCTGAACTTCTTCCTGCAAAAGCTTCGTAATGCATGAATATAAAAAACGTTCCACTATTCTCCAACAGATTGTCTTGTCAACACAGTGAAATAATTATGTGCATCTATCCGACGATTCTTCTAGAAAACGGGAATGACCTGCAATTCTTATCCAATACGTTGACTTCCTCAGTTGCTCAGGCGACCTACGATAAAGCATTACTTGAAGGGTCACAAGTTCTTAGAGTAATCTCTATAGAATGTTCGAGCATCTTATCCGGTCCCGATGTGTTCCCACTGATGAGCGATTTTAGTTGATTTTCTTTTCCGTGATAACTTGTCTCGAAACTACCACTTCGGCCTTTGTGCAATAACTGAATAGAGGTACCGTACTCTTTTGCGATAATCTTTGGTGGAAGATTTTCTGAAAGTTGAAATCGTTGTTTCGATTTCCTACTCATGATCAACCATGTCGATGCCAGTATGGTCAAGCGAAAGACCTACTAAAGGATTTCAATTATTTAAAGGGGAGCTAACATCTAAAGACATCACACATATCCACTCGCGAGGCAGGATTCGAACCTGCGACCGGAGCAACAGCGCGGTTCCTGAAACCGAGTACTTAGCATGACATGTAATACCTCAATCAATATTCAGAAAAGAATAAAAATTCGGAGGCATTAGTTTTCAGCACGCTCTCGTACATCGAAAAAGTTTATCTTTACATTGTTTTCAGCAAATGAATGATCTCTTATTCTACAGCAGAGATTATATACACACATACAACGTGGAATTACCTTTACTTCTCCAAAACACGCTAACACTGTGATAATCAGCTATCTTCACACAGATACTGAAACTTATTGGGAAATTCCAAAAACGTAAACAAGTGATGAACAGAAAACGCTTGGTACAAAGAACACCCTACTATCAGGCACAGCAAACTCAGTTTATTACCTCATATAGAACAAAATAAATAAAATTTGGTTGCAGAGTATGTGCTTCGTGAGGATCATCATGAAACAATAAAACAGAGGGAAGGGATACCTTCAAGATTTTGCAGTAAATAGTTTGGCTGTGTTTCGATGTAATTGTACGAAAACAGCAGGTAGCTTACATCTCCTGCTTCTATGATCTGACAGTTACTGGAAGGTTATACTTGATACCTACCCGACGTACAGTGGAAGTAGTTTAACTATGACTGTTAAGGTTATCAACCTCCTCCTCTCCTGAAAGTTTCTAAACCTCGTGGAGCTTCTAATTAGTGCTTGTACTGCAGCGCAGTGTTGACCTCTATGGTGCAGTAAAAGGCCCCAGTCCTCTGCCCATTCTTCCTTGGCCAGTTTCTTCATCCGCAACCTGAAATCTGAAGATGGCAGAATTACATTTATTACAGGGCGAGAAACACTGGCCCTGTTCGCCGTGTGTTCGTCCTTGTCCAAATGACCTCTGCCCCACAGTAAGGAGGTCCTCGTACTTCTTCACTTATTTTGCTACATAATTTCTAGTACCTGAATATTCATCTTACTGATCCGTAGTCAGTGCTGAACACAATCGTATACACGTTTGGAGTGTTGTGCTACAGAAAGTTCTGGAGTCATTCAGGACGACCAGATTTGGGAGTCTCTCGAATCGCCATAGTTTCCGCTGTAGATATTAAGAAATGTGATTGGAGACGAAATTACGTGGAATATTTCAGCTTCTGGACAAGAAATACACGTCGTACTGCTGAAATCTCTTGAAATCACAAGCCATCAGTATAAACATAAACAACGTTTTTCCAGTAAGGATTAACGTAATCACAGACAGTTGAAGTGATTGTGCCAAAGCAGTTTTTCGTAAAAGTGTAACAGAAAATTTTGAGGCTTACAGATACAGGAATGAAATTCCAAATGGGCCTATGTAGATATCTGTTTGAATTCAACGGAAGGTGTTGCACGCCAAATCTAATGCTTAAACGAGACTATAAATACCCAACATATCCGATTTTATGTGCGGAAGAATTTCTTTTAGCCGGCCGGGGTGGCCGAGCGTTTCTAGGCGCTACAGTCTGGAACCGCGCGACCGCTACGGTCGCAGGTTCGAGTCCTGCGTCGGGTGTGGGTGTGTGTGTTGTCCTTAGGGTAGTTAGGTTTAAGTAGTTCTAAGTTCTATGGGACTGATGACCTGAGAAGTTAAGTCCCATAGTGCTCAGAGCCATTTGAACATTTTTTTTAATTTCTTTGTTTTCCCGTAGGAGTGTCATTAATCTACTGTTGGACTGCTGTCTAAGCCAATAAATCTTCTCGACAGGTACTTAGTTGTCAATCATAACATCTTACGAATTATCCCTGGTCTGGGTGCTAGTTACGATTTCTGACTTTCCTTCTTGTACTCCACACATCAGATATCTTAATATCTCTGTTCATCGTTTCACAATAATTCATCTAGACAAGACGATTTTAGTTGTTTTTCACAACCTGTTAGTTTTAGCATCCGTCTTCTAGCAGTGCAGGTTGTCTTCTCAAGATAGGGAGATCTTATATTGCTTAATCTCTACTCAACTTTGAACAATAATTTGTGACGATTCAGTATTCCATATCACATAGCTATTAGTCTCTAACGAAGTAGAGAGATGGGTCACATTTAATACATTGGAGAATATGTAGTGGGATGCATGCACAGGGTCCATTTCTGCATTCTGCACTTTTTTTGAAAGGATACGAATTTCTTTTGCTTACGTTCCAAGGATTGTTAGGAAAGAATTTCACATTTGTTGCTATAGGTTTGTCATCAGAACAATAGGAAAATGATCTGATCTTAATGCTTCATGCAACATTAAGTAGAAATCTTGATGTTTGGTGAAGAGCATAACGTGAGGGCTCTTGTGGGGAAGAGACATCAGGCGAGGACAGCCATCGTTGACAATTAAGAATATGTAAACAACAAAATTGGCAGCATCGGTCGTAAGAGGTTTGAAAGCATTTATTACAGCAAATCGATTTTAGTCACTGAGTGACCATCTCCAGTGTAAATATTAAAGTATTGAAGACTCATGTAATACGGGCAAATATTACAGCTTCAAGTAGGGGTCAATATAGAAGAACATGGCGGTTAACGAATAGATTTGTTCGTGCTATTTGTATTGTATACCCAACAGGAGCATCGTCTCAGTGTCACTATACTACAGTGCAGGGTCGAACTGTGAATATTTCACACTTCTCTTACAGAGGCAAAGGGACCAAATCGTTTGGTGCATTTTACATTTGATGTGGTGTACCTGATATATACCAGCTCGTAAAGAAGCTTTTGGAGGCACCATTAATTTATGGGTGGTTTGTCGGAAAACCAACTAGAAGTGTTTTCTGATGTATTCTTTGTACCAAAACCACCCGCGGATTCCAAGACCGATTTGCACAGCATATGACTGGATTTCCTACGATATACTCCTAAGATACCGATCCCAGATAACCTTGAAAGTTATTGGCCAGCCGCGGTGGTCGTGCGGTTCTAGCGCTGCAGTCCGGAACCGCGGGACTGGTACGGTCGCAGGTTCGAATCCTGCCTCGGGCATGGATGTGTGTGATGTCCTTAGGTTAGTTAGGTTCAAGTAGTTCTAAGTTCTAGGGGACTGATGACCTAAGATGTTAAGTCCCATAGTGCTCAGAGCCATTTGAACCATTTTTTTGAAAGTTGTTTTTGTATCTTTATCTGCTTCCGTGAGACAGAGGTCGCATATTAACCTACTTGTACAAGTAAGATACACATGTGTAACATGCTGTGAGACGAGAAAGTAGTTTATACACCGGAGATTCGGCATTTCTACTAGCAACGCATTCGTCGAAGACGATCGTATTGCTCCAAGGCAAAGTCGCAGGCAAGAGAACTTTATTGTGTCGATTTTACGAAGTGCGCCTTTGGTAGCGTTGTGATATAGTAAGTATACATGATCTATGACTGAGCCTAGCAGGCCCTACAGAGAATACTGGGGGGACCTGCACCCCTCAAGTTACAGCTGCAGATCTCACTGTCTTAATGCCGTTTCCTGATTAAAGAGCTATGTGATCAGCCCATTTTAAGCGCATTCCAAGCACCACACGCAGCAATTTCACATCAGTCACCTACGGGAAGAAGAGACTACCTAATAAAATGGATGAGTTAGACCGTCGTAACCTTCTGCGGTTGAAGAGAACTACTGAATATTTCTCAGTCTAAACTGTCAGGTCGTTTGCATTAAACGAGCGTGTTAATGCGTAAGCGCCTCTGTTTAAATTTAGGCAAAGAGAGTCAAGATAATGATGTACAGAAGAAAGGTATAAATCATCTCGAAGCCGGGGAGTTTCAATGCCTGGTGAAACAATGCTGTCCTTAGTCCCTATCTCGAGTGTACGTTAAAAACAAATGAAAGCTGGGCATGGAGCATTGAGGCAGCCCTCTCGAATTGTAAGAAGGATTTGCTCTTTAATGTTTCTCATAGACTATTGTAGTTTAGGAAGGTTTGATTACCAAACGTAAACTCTTGAGAGTACACATATCGCTTTAACTTTGTAGCAGAAGTGGAATTTAAACATTGTACTATGCATTTTTAATGTCGCTAAATGCTGCTGCTAAATGTTGACCATTGATCAACGCCCGAAAAATTTCAGAGTGTATAACACAAAGAATGTCTAGTGTTCCGTTACCCTTTGGAAATTCCAACTGGTTTTCTGAAAGGAAATACTTCTGTCGCAACCACCACTCTCAGTGGGGCTTAGCAGACCTTTCAAGTGTCCTTCTGGCTCAAGACGACGTTGTACTTCCAGGGATTGCTTTAGTTCACAGAGCTGGAATAATTATTTGAATTATTCATCGAGGAAAAGAGTCTCATCCAAATACGGTTTAAAGTTCGTAGAACCTTTGTCAGTGCACGATTTGGCGGGTTACACCGTAGAATAGCGAGCATGATCCACTCCAAGGACAGAGTTTGTCGAGGACCTCAGCATTTCCTTAAGGACTTTCTGCTGAAAAGGTGATCACAGATGCTATGGGTCCTGGTGGGATAACGAGATTGCAGACGTAAGAAAAATATAGTTTTCAAGCACAGCATCTAACATCTGGTCCGGGCTCCAGTTGCGATTTCTGAGTTTTCATACTGTATGCCACACATCGGACAACATTGTGAGAGCTAGTCCACAAAAAATTCGCAACTGAATGACTGCTCTGCAGTAAGAGATGGAGGCGGAGTCATTTTGGTGTCTTAATGTATAAAATCTGAATCACACATGCTGTAATGTTATTTTGTCTTCACAGATGCTATGGAGAATTTTATGCTGCCTCTGTCTTCCCTGCAAGAAGAAGACACGTGATTTGGTGGACAGATCAAAGAAAGCACATTCGACGGAAGTCTGTGATTACAGAAATGTCGACATGGAGAAGGAGAGCACTGAGCAACTCCAAGGTGTATGAAAAATTCCACGATGAGGCCAACGACCAGTTACATTAAAGTTAATATAGTCACTGCTATAGCACCATACAGAAGCTCATTCTATCAGCTTCTGGACTTTGCAGATTTATTGCTTATCGCGAGTGGTCGCTCTAATCATTTCGGCTATACGTGTACGCATCCCGGATCGACCAAATTTCCATATGTGACATATTGTGCATATTTTCAATGTATGCGTTTTTTGGTCAAGGAGAGGGAGAGACAAATTATACAACCGTCATTTTAGCCCACCGACGTAAATGTCCTAATCATTTACACAATCTTTGTTCATACTGTGTCTGTATATTGTATTACAATTTTCTATAGACAAGCACGCGGTCATTAAAGGTTTTAGGAAAGAAGACCGTGGACTTAACGTTCGATGTACTAGGAGGCAATTTCTATACATAATGCAACAATCAGTTGCACCGTGGACAGCAGCATGCTGTCTTTAATAAATAGTAAAACAAGTTACGTATAAAGGCAACCGAAAATTACATTCAGTCGACAATGTTACAGATACGCGGGTGAAATCGTTAAAACATGTCTGGTATGATTAAGAACCGTCCCTTTTGACAATATTTAAGAGTATCAATTGACGAATGGCTCAGTTATTTAGGAAAACTTTATATCTTTTAATGGATAAGTTCATTTCCTTTAGTAGATGTAACCCACACACGTCACACCATCGCAGACTAAGCGGTATTAAAATAGGGGCACAGTAGATTGTAATACGTATACAACTATTTACGTCATCAATACTCTTCTCAGCGTGCATCTACGAGGAATGTCACGTGTCTTCCCATTTATGATATCATGACCTTAACCGGGGCTATATGACAAAGCTTTATTTTCATGACGCCATCAATAAGGATATGCATTTAGTGTACACACGTTTGTTGCTTAAGTGATATTTGATGTAGCAGGCTTTCTGCAACCAAGAGTGGCTTGCAACGTTTATGTTCTTAACGAGTCTTCAGATTCATCTCACTTGTCAGTAGCTTAGAGATCACAGTGGGACGATGGCAGCAGAATGAATTTGCCTTTCGCGGGCACGTGAACTGTCCACTATACTAACAAAGTACGGCAAACGACCCGTCCTCACAACTGTACTTCCTCCAATACCTCATTCCGCGTACGCCAAACTTCATACTCGAGTCCCTGTTCACCATACTCTGGCCTTCATACTTCACTGCGTGTTTATTCTATATACCTATCCACGTTTGCTTCACATGTTCTAAACCTTCTGTACAATTTCTAATTTCAAGTTCCAGGTTAACTATTACAGCATGCCTCAGCAGTAGCCACATCAACGTGCCACAGTTTTGTTTAGCGTTTTCCATAAAAATCTTACCTCACTTTTTCATCCTTGTAGCTCTCAGTTCTCTGTCGTATTTGATGTCTTCATTTATAACCGCCATCTGTAGCACCATAATTCACACTCTTTAAACGCTACAGTTATGAACTGCTTACATTATGTAAAATCTGTTCCAGCATTGTAAGTCAAGTTTAAAAATGGCTCTGACCACTATGGGACATAACATCTGTGGCCATCAGTCCCCTAGAACTTAGAACTACTTAAATCTAACTAACCTAAGGACATCACACACATCCACGCCCGAGACAGGATTCGAACCTGCAAGCGTAGCGATCACGCGGTTCCAGACTGAAGCGCCTAGAACCGCACGGCCACACCTGCCGGTTGTAAGTCGTCTAGAATATTCACATCTGTTAGAAATATGCAATCCACTCTTCCAGGTGTATGGCCGCTTGAGAAAGAGGAGGGTGGCACAAGTGTCTTCTGTCTTTGAGTTTTTTTCCTGCCAGTGGACCCCAGAGTCAACCAGTCGCGTCAAGAATGGAGAGAACAGTGTGGGCTGTAAGCTGAAGAACGGCTGTGCAGAGGTAAGTTAATACCAGTACAGCCACGTGGACACGAAGAAAGGGTGAGGAAGAACGAGAGCGAATAATGACCAAATAAAGTAGCGAATTGTATGCTTTGCAGAATCTGTTACGGTGCCGGATAACTCTTTCATTTGTATATGAAGGACTAAATAAGAATTGCATTTTATTACAATCCAGTAATATTAACGTAAACTTGTTACACAGAGGTGTTAGAGAGGGTACTAGAGCGCGGGGATTCTTGAATAAAAGATAACAATGCTGTCGTAGAGTTCCCCTGCAACTTTCCAGAATCGGAATTCGAGGTTGATTAGGCGGTATCAAGGTACACAAAACATAAATTCACATGCCTATGATAAGAATAACCTAAGGGAAAGTAGTGTGAGAACAAAGATAACTATAAACATAAATTTCCATTTTCGTTAGTAAACACTCTCACTGGCAATTCCCTTCGTATTTTATTGTGTACTGGCAATTTAAATTTATTTCCTGTAGTCTTGTAAATAATAAACCAGACAAAAGTAACACAAAAAATACAGCCGCAACAGACAATAGACAATTTATCGCGTTTTTAGATCATAATTTACTTGACTGTTTTCGTTATTCTTCATTATTGAATCATGTCGTACTTCAAGCTTTGCTTATTTTCACAGTTTCACCTTTGAAGTGTTTGGTTAACTGTTCAAAAAAATGGCTCTGAGCACTATGGGACTCAACTGCTGAGGTCATTAGTCCCCTAGAACTTAGAACTAGTTAAACCTAACTAACCTAAGGACATCACAAACATCCATGCCCGAGGCAGGATTCGAACCTGCGACCGTAGCGGTCTTGCGGTTCCAGACTGCAGCGCCTTTAACCGCACGGCCACTTCGGCCGGCGGTTAACTGTTCGTTGATGCCTTAGCACTAGTCGCAAAAACTGCACATAGTTTACTAAGTGTGCTCCATAAACATCTTTCTTTGCCTTTTCACTCTTGTACCTCTTAGTTCTCTACCTATTCGATATCGTAACTTTCAGCACACGTCAATAGCACCGTATTCAAATTCTTGAAAAACTACAATTACGGGCAGCTTATTGAATATACACTCCTGGAAATTGAAATAAGAACACCGTGAATTCATTGTCCCAGGAAGGGGAAACTTTATTGACACATTCCTGGGGTCAGATACATCACATGATCACACTGACAGAACCACAGGCACAAAGACACAGGCAACAGAGCATGCACAATGTCGGCACTAGTACAGTGTATATCCACCTTTCGCAGCAATGCAGGCTGCTATTCTCCCATGGAGACGATCGTAGAGATGCTGGATGTAGTCCTGTGGAACGGCTTGCCATGCCATTTCCACCTGGCGCCTCAGTTGGACCAGCGTTCGTGCTGGACGTGCAGACCGCGTGAGACGACGCTTCATCCAGTCCCAAACATGCTCAATGGGGGACAGATCCGGAGATCTTGCTGGCCAGGGTAGTTGACTTACACCTTCTAGAGCACGTTGGGTGGCACGGGATACATGCGGACGTGCATTGTCCTGTTGGAACAGCAAGTTCCCTTGCCGGTCTAGGAATGGTAGAACGATGGGTTCGATGACGGTTTGGATGTACCGTGCACTATTCAGTGTCCCCTCGACGATCACCAGTGGTGTACGGCCAGTGTAGGAGATCGCTCCCCACACCATGATGCCGGGTGTTGGCCCTGTGTGCCTCGGTCGTATGCAGTCATGATTGTGGCGCTCACCTGCACGGCGCCAAACACGCATACGACCATCATTGGCACCAAGGCAGAAGCGACTCTCATCGCTGAAGACGACACGTCTCCATTCGTCCCTCCATTCACGCCTGTCGCGACACCACTGGAGGCGGGCTGCACGATGTAGGGGCGTGAGCGGAAGACGGCCTAACGGTGTGCGGGACCGTAGCCCAGCTTCATGGAGACGGTTGCGAATGGTCCTCGCCGATACCCCAGGAGAAACAGTGTCCCTAATTCGCTGGGAAGTGGCGGTGCGGTCCCCTACGGCACTGCGTAGGATCCTACGGACTCGGCGTGCATCCGTGCGTCGCTGCGGTCCGGTCCCAGGTCGACGGGCACGTGCACTTTCCGCCGACCACTGGCGACAACATCGATGTACTGTGGAGACCTCACGCCCCACGTGTTGAGCAATTCGGCGGTACGTCCACCCGGCCTCCCGCATGCCCACTATACGCCCTCGCTCAAAGTCCGTCAACTGCACATACGGTTCACGTCCACGCTGTCGCGGCATGCTACTAAAGACTGCGATGGAGCTCCGTATGCCACGGCAAACTGGCTGACACTGACGGCGGCGGTGAACAAATGCTGCGCAGCTAGCGCCATTCGACGGCCAACACCGCGGGTCCTGGTGTGTCCGCTGTGCCGTGCGTGTGATCATTGCTTGTACAGCCCTCTCGCAGTGTCCGGAGCAAGTATGGTGGGTCTGACACACCGGTGTCAATGTGTTCTTTTTTCCATTTCCAAGAGTGTATAATCTGCTTAACTATTACAGGTCAGACAGTTAAACCTTTTGTAAGTAGGCTGTTTAGGTTTTTTTATTAGTAACGCCACCTCTGTATGAAAATCACCGGCTGTGCCGTGTGCAGTCTGTGGCTGCTTTGCATTGTTGTAATACTCAACCATTGTAGTGTTAGGCAGCTGGCTGTGAACAGCGCGTAGCGTTGGGCAGTTGGAGGTGTGCCGCCAGCAGTGGTGGATGTGGGGAGAGAGCTGGCGCAGTTTTGTAATTTGTCATGATATCAAGGTAAATACATTGTTTGTTCTCTATTAATATCTTTCATTTGCTAACTATCCCTATCAGTAGTTAGTGCCTTCCATAGTTTGAATCTTTTATTTAGCTGGCAGTAGTGGCGCTCGCTGTATTGCAGTAGCTTGAGCAGCGAAGATTTTTGTGAGGTAAGTGATTTGTGAAAGAGATAGTTTAATGTTAGTCAGGGCCATTCTCTTCTAGAGATTTTGAAAGTCAGATTGCGTTGCGCTAAAGAAAAATATATTGTGTGTCAGGTTAAGCACAGTTGTAAAAAATTGTTAAAGGGGGACGTTCAGGTTAAGCACAGTTGTAAAAAATTGTTAAAAGGGGACGTTTCATATGGCGACCCTGCCAGGATACCTCACTGGAATCTTCTGATTTTTTCTTATAGTTTGTGTAATTAGTGTAGCTTTTGTTTATTGCTAGCGCGTAATTGTAGAGAGAATTTCCATTGTAGTTGTAGTTTTTCATTGTTGTACAGTAAAACAGTTGTGGTATGCATGTAGATTTGCACCAAGTATTTCGCAGCTGCAATTAACTAGATATTATTTTCAGTGTTATGTTAATGTGTTCTCTTATTTTTGCTCTTCAAATTGAGTTTTTCTGTGTTGTCGTGTGAAATACTGTGACAATAATGGCGTGTGAAAAACGTAACACTAGGCTCCAAAGTAAATTGAGAAATGACAGTGAAGACGAAAGCAATATGTTAGCGCCGCAGAATAATGAATTAACTAATGTTAATAGTAGTAATTTGGTAACTGCGCATAGGGAAATGGAGCGGGTTTCAAACAATGCCGTGGACAGTGAAACAATTAGTGAAGAGGGAAGCATTATCGATCGATCGGTCGGCAATAGCTCGGCTCAGGAATCCGAAATGACGCGACACGATCTCGCAAATACTGTAGATTCAGGTTTTGGATCCTCACCGTTTTCTCAAATAAGTCAAGACACATTTTCTGCTTGTCAAAATGTGAATGTTTCCGGTGCAAATTCACTGCCGAAAAGCACTGAGGAACATGTTCCAGACACCAGTGCATTGTTATTACAATTAATACAACAAATGGGACAAACACAACAAAAGCTTCAAAAGTTAGACACAATGGAACAAAATCTTCGAAAGTTAGACACAGTGGAACAAAATCTCAAAAAGTTAGACACCACACTTGAACAAACACGTGAGGATTTAACTAATGAGTTACATCACATTGAATCGAAATGTCAAAAAGTCTGTAATGACGTAAAAACACAAATTTGTGAGCATTTCCAACCTATTTTTTCGCGTCATGAAAATGCACTACAGAATCACGAAGCAGCCATAAAAGAACTGCAAACTACTGTTCATGAAAATCATGAGACCTTGCAAGCTAAATTTGACTCAGTTGCATCTACCGATTCGGTTATGCAACTTGCAAAAACTCAGGAAAACTTGAAGGACACAGTAGATTCGATTTCAACACAAATGGACACTCTGAAACTTGGTTCAGAAAAACACACTGAGGAAATGTGTTCACTATCGGAGAAAGTAGGCGAACTTTCGGATCAGGTCACTAACTTATCTACAAAGGTAGATGATGATCTGAATGGCACAAGACCTGTAGCCTTCACTGACACAGAAGAGTATGAACAAATTAGAAAATTCAAACAAAATCAAAATCAAATCAATACACAGTACAAAAGAGAAATCCGCGAAGTACAAGATCAGCTGACACAGGTAATACAAGAATTACGTATTTCAGAGGACACTCGCGCCCCAACACGGGAAGAGGGACTTAGAAATACGGAACAGCCACAAAATAATAACACAGGGCATTTCGGAAGTTATGAAAGAAACTGGCAATGCGCACCGAATTTTGAGATGGAACGGCCGACACTACCTAACAATGAGCGATATGCGACTCGCCGACATGATGACTTTGACTATAAGCTGTTCATTACTACACGTAAATTCAAAACGTTTAAGAATTCTGCCAACGACATTCATCCACAAGCGTGGCTCGATCAATTCTCTCATTGTTTTCCCCCCAACTGGTCATTAGAACACAGATTAGAATTTATGTGTGGCTATTTAGAGAATGAACCAGCTGTAAGAATGCGTTCGGTCATTCACGATTGTCATAGTGAAGGAGAATTTTACCATGCCTTCCTCTCAGCATATTGGTCTCAAACCACACAAGACCGAGTAAAACATGGCATCATAATGATGAAACATTTCGAACAATCTGAATTCTCCAGTCTTGTGAAATATTTTGAAGACATGTTGCACAAGAATCAGTACCTGTCAAACCCATACAGCCCCTCAGAACTCATCCGCATTTGCTTAATCAAACTGCCTGAACATTTGCAACACATTATTTTGGCAGGACGTTGCAAAGACGACATTGAAGCATTTCAAGGACTCTTACAAGAACTGGAAATTGACACTGACAATCGCGGAACGCACGAGCACAACAATTACAGATCACATCCGTCGCAATTCCGCGATGAAAGAAATAATAACTGGACGCGACAAGGCTATTCTCACAACACAAATCGTGACCGAAACAGACACCACCCGTATAACAACCGTTGGCAGAGTAGTAATAATTACAGGGAAAGATCACCTCTCCGCGGTAATGACTATCACAGAGACAATCAGAGAAACAGACAATATGGGAACCAAAACAATTATTATTACGAGGGACAGAATAACTTTAGACGCAACGGTCCAGCGCGCAGTTACGATTCAGGGAGAAATTCTCCACCACTTAACCGACAAGAAAGAAACCACAGAAACTACCGACATGACGACAGACGATGTGATCGTAACGACAGACCTGAATTGCATCAGAACTGGCGGGATTTAAGCAGGGCAGGGCCGTCTCGTCACGGTGAATTTGTAGAAGTTAGGTCTCCGAATCCCAATAACGACGCGCTCCAACAAAGAAACAGACACTGACTCGCACCGCAGGCAGACACCTGCGCCGGCTGGCTCCGAGAAAAATAACATAGACGCTAACCTTGAGAAAAATTCCAGTATTCTTTAACGATGTATACCGCATGATAATTGCATTGTTCAAACTCTGCGTGCTAGGAGGAGCAAAGGTTTACACCACCTTTCTCACGTTAAACCGTTTATTGAGAGATAATGTGCTTTTTTTAACTTGAGGTTTTAATGCAACATTTTGGTTTACTTGCAAATATATTACGGATTCAAGGTGCTTTCTGAGAGATACCAGGTGACACAGTGGTTAGTTTATTTGACAGCTACTCGACTATATCACGACGCTACTAATGTGTGACACAATTCATCTTGTTGCTTTTGCGGTGTATCTGTTTTATATCTGCACAGTTTTCTGAATTCTTCAGGAAAGAAAAACATGTTTTAGTAGTAACTTTTGTGGTATGGCAACAATGAGACAGCCTTTTTCGTGGCACAACAATACGTTACAGTACAGTACTTTCTTCATCACAACAATAAGCGTAATAACTAAGATATCTATACGCAAAGCATTTCACTTTTGTTTAGCATGAGGTAAGTACATTGACTTCTGCAGAACTTAGCTTTCGGAGGACGATAACTACGACACTTCCACAGAGATTATGTTGCGACAAGACACACAGTTTAGCGCTACAGTACATGCATTTGAGTGATTAATCTTATACTTAAAACACTTACTTTTAAAGATTTTTTAATTACAAAGAAGGTTTTCCGTGATACATTTCATTCCATTGCTGTAATCTGTAACACCTGAGGGTATAATTACATTAATCCTCAGGGGGGTACACGCTTACTTTGTGTACCGTGTGTTTGGCAAGCACAAGGAGCCCTAGCTAATATGGTATTTGCTTATACAACTTTACACATCGGTACCATATTTCTCCAACACAGTATTACACAGCTATCAGATCATTTAACTGAGAGAGACAAACATTTTTTTTACTACGTCAGTGACAGATGTTTACGTAATTACACAGTTGAATAACTTCATACGTATGAAATTGTATTTTGTCTGTACTTTGTAAACTGTTCATATTTTTTCGGAACCATTGTGATACAATGTGAGCTTTGAATGATGTGTTTGGTATGGAATCATGATTTTAAAGTACGTTTAGGGCAGATGACACTTTTGAAATGAGCAGAGAATTTTTTTTAGGTTTTGAAACTATTGGAGGAAGCTACGACGATTTTGAGATTTGACTGAGGTGTTATGATGTTATTTTTTACGACGACGATGTGTATTATGTTGTTGAGGTATGTTTATGATTAGTAAGCTAATGCTATATGAGGAATTTGATTATGCTACGTATTTCATGTAATGAAATATTAAAGAAGCGTCGACGAATATATATATGTATAATAAGGTAAGGAGTAATGAGTAACGGTTAGGAACTCTGCCTTGTGAAGACGTATGTTGGAAACCGAGAATCGTACTTTTAGAATTATGAAATGTGTGTAAATGCGTGAATGTATCACAATGCCGACGAAAATTTTTTGGACACTGTTATATTCATAGGATTTTGTTTTTACAGATTTGCAACGCTAATTCTTGACCTGTGAAATATTTAAGACTGCCATTGTAGTGGAAACTGCTGTCGTAAATATTTCCGTACGAAAGTTAAGTGACCACCTGCACGTAATGCGTCGCGGGCACCCACCTGGGCGACAGCCGCCCGAACAAAAAAAAAAAGAAGGGGCCATTAGCCTTCCAGCGGCACAGGTAGAAGAAAAAGCCATTAGGGGAGGCCATTATAATTGCTATTGACGTTCCTTTGTAGAAAGCATCGCAAAAACGACAGGGTCGAACTTGAAAACGATGAGAAACATTTCACGGCTATTGTCGTGCTAATTGAGAGAAATGCCATATGGCTAGTGAATGACGTTTCACGCCTTGCTTTGCCCATTTTGTTTAATATCTAGTTTCTAGCTGCACTGCAGCATTGGTAAAAATAAAATTTTATAGATGTATTAATGTAAATATTTTCTGTCTACAGATCGAGTAAATAAAAAAAAAACGAAGGAGCATAAAAAAAAATATTTCACTTCACAGGAATTGCATACGGAATTTTCTTTTCAACTACTGGGTAATTTTTTTTGGTAGAATAACTTTTTGTGGTGCACCACTTTAATTACTTAGACATTAAGATGTGATTATACATTTCCCTTATCTGCATTGTTATCTTTAGTGTACTATTTTTTCTGCTTGAGCTATGTCATATTTAGGTATAAGTTGCTGCTGTTTGCCAGGCATAGTGTTATTGAATTTGATTTTGTATTATTCTGTTAAGCCAGTTTTACTAATGATTTATTTTTATATTTTTATTGTTTGCTGCACATTGCCTTAGATTAGTTGTAATATTACAATTGCTTTGCTAATTTCTTAATACTGCTTGCTTCGCAAATCTGCGTTTTTTTTCCATTGCTGTTTATATTAATTGTTTTATGTGATGCTGCATTGCCTCGTCCCTTGGTATATATATCTGAGCTCAGTAGATTTAAGTTAGCTTAAGAGGGGGTAGACTATATAAGAAACTAACTATGATGAATTGGAAGAAATACATTGAAAATCTATAAGAAAATGGTTTGGCCAAAACAGTATTTTGAAAGAGGATATGAACCAAAAAAAGTAGGGTTTAGGGACAACAGGTTTAGGTAGGATTTTCTTGGAAATAAATGATGAAGTAAGATAATGGAAAATAAATAATGAGGTAAGAAATATGTGAACATATATATATACAGAAAGCATGCTTGAATAGGATTTTTTTGGTGGAAACAAATGTGGAAATAAGACGAAACATCTATGGAATGAAGTTTTGGGTTGGACTGCAGTACCAAAAGTTACACTGAAAACGAACCCTGTCCTTTCCATTGTGTTATCCCACTATGTGTTTGTGTACCCTTGTGTATTTGTTTCCTTCCTGTCTTTGTGTAGTTTCATAGAATTTTTTCTTCTTCTAATACTGAGCTACATTCACTATGATGAGGAATACTGTGATCCTCAAATATAATTTGCATTGATAATATGTTATTTACTTTGTAAAGATGATTAGACATTTATCTGTTCTGTGTTAATGCTTAGGTGTGAAGTTGATGTTTCAAAAGTTATTCTGATCTTTTATGTATGAAATTATGTCATAATTCCTGTAACACTGATGTATATGTTTATTTCTATTCTTTTGTAAAGCCCCTATTACCGCAACTGTTATTTGTATTGTTATGTTCTTGAATGATGTGTTTTGTACCTTTGTTATTGTGTTCTTATGTTATAAAATTGTAATTGACACCAGGTCATCAAATTAAGTAACTTGTAAGTTACATTTCACTGCACACGTTTCTATTGGTCATAGTATATGGACAATATGTGAGAAGTAGGGACTGTTAGTGTTTGCACGTGTGTTAATAATTCAGCAAGGGACTGGATAACAGCATTGCTGGTTCTGAGGACAATTCCAAAAACTTTGTGAGTGCACAAGTGGTGGTTATGGAGTTGCTACATTATCCGCAAGACTCTTCGATGGTGATTGTGCACCTGCACAGTCGCAATAGATGGCTGCTGGCCGTCTCTACAAGGACTACAGTGGGTCTGCGTCTTTGCTGACTCACCAGTACCATTATCTCTACAAGGACTGCAGTGGGTCTGCACCTTTGATGACTCACCAATACCATTATTTCTACAAGGACTGCAGTGGGTCTGCACCTCTGGTGGCCCACCAATACCGTAATCTCTACCAGGACTACAGTGGGTCTGCTCTGTGATGACCTACCCACCAATACTCTTCAAAACTTCGACTGACTCCGCTGTGGGTTTGCTCTCTTGTGGCCCATTACCTGTCAGCATGTCGAGAGTCAGCACTGTCTTTCCGTTGGAAGGACAACGATACTTCTTCAAGACTGCATGGAAATCCACTACTTCCGTGTGCATTTTCTTTTACTGCTCAGACTTTGAGAAAAACACTGCAATGTGATGAATGATCAGGACTGTCTTTATGGACTGTGAGAAAATTTTAGCTTTTGACCAACATTGTATCAATAAGTGTGTGCATTTGATTTCTTTGTTATTGTAATTGTGAAAAAAAATTTTAACAAATATGTATTGGCCAGTGCCCAACAAAATTTGTAAAATTTTTTGTGGGGAGCATGGGGGCTATGTAAGTAGGCTGTTTAGGTTTTTTTATTGATAACGCCACCTCAGTATGAAAATCACCGGCTGTGCCGTGTGCAGTCTGTGGCTGCTTTGCATTGTTGTAATACTCAACCATTGTAGTGTTAGGCAGCTGGCTGTGAACAGCGCGTAGCGCTGGGCAGTTGGAGGTGTGCCGCCAGCAGTGGTGGATGTGGGGAGAGAGATGGCGCAGTTTTGTAATTTGTCATGATATCAAGGTAAATACATTGTTTGTTCTCTATTAATATCTTTCATTTGCTAACTATCCCTATCAGTAGTTAGTGCCTTCCATAGTTTGAATCTTTTATTTAGCTGGCAGTAGTGGCGCTCGCTGTATTGCAGTAGCTTGAGCAGCGAAGATTTTTGTGAGGTAAGTGATTTGTGAAAGAGATAGTTTAATGTTAGTCAGGGCCATTCTCTTCTAGAGATTTTGAAAGTCAGATTGCGTTGCGCTAAAGAAAAATATATTGTGTGTCAGGTTAAGCACAGTTGTAAAAAATTGTTAAAAGGGGACGTTTCATAAGTTAAACCTTTATATCTGCTGTATATATGGCGTCTTGCCTGAATTAGTGGTGGTAAAAACAAAACTCCCACAGGTTCGTGTATTTGGGCGCTTCAAGGTGATAAATGTGGCAGAAGGAGTTCCTCCGTCTGTTGCTCACGATTGCAAGTTTCCTGTAGAGCCTCGCAACCGCCGGAACAGACGAGAGAAAAAACAGGAGAATCCCATTGATGTAAGTACATATTATTATTACTATGATAAACAAGCAGGAGGGAACGGACAGACAGGGTGAGAGGGAAGAAAGCACAGATTGTATCTCAGATGGTATGCACTGCCGAATCCGGCACTCTGGCACGTAATACACTGAAGAACCACAGAAATTGGTACACCTGACTAATATCATGTAGGGCCCCCGCGAGCACGCGGAAGTGCCGCAACACGACGTGGAAGGGAGTCGACTAACGTCTGAAGTGGTGCTGGAGGGAACTGACAGCACGAATCCTGCAGGGTTGCCCATAAATCCTTAAGAGTACGAGGGGGTGGAGACCTCTTCTGAACAGCACATTCCAAGGTTCAATAATGTTCATGTATGGGGAGTTTCGTGTCCAGCAGAAGTGTTTAAACTCAGAAGAGTGTTCCTGGAGCCACTCTGTAGCAATTCTGGACGTGTGAGGTGTAGCGCTGTCTTGTTGGAATTGCCGAAGTCTGTCGGAACGCACAATAGACACGAATGGATCCGGGTGATCAGACAGGATGTTTATGTACGCGTCACCTGTCAGAGTCGTATATAGACGTATCAGGAGTTCGTTATTACTCCAACTGCATACTCCCCACTTCATTATTGAGCCTCCACCAGCTTTAGCAGCCCCCTGCTGTCCTTCAGGATCCATGGAGTCTTGAGGTTGTCTCCATACCCGTATAGGTCCATCCGCTCGCAACAATTTGAAATGTGACTTGTACGACCATGCAACATGTTTCCAATCATCAAAAGTCCAATGTCGGTGTTGACGAGCCCAGTCGAGGCGTAATGTTTTGAGTCGTGCAGTCATCAGGGATACACGGGTTTGCCTTCGGCTCCGAAAGCCCATATCGATGTTGTTCCGTTGCGCTGAATGGTTGACACACTGACACTTGTTGATGGCCCAGCACTGAAATTTTCGGCAATTTGCAGAGTGGCTGCACATCTGTCACTCTGAACGATTCTCTTCAGTCATCGTTGGTCCAATTCTAGCAGTACCCTATCCGACGGCACTGGTGTCGGGGACTTGACGTTTTTTCCGACTGCTGATATTCACGGTACACTCGTGATATGGTCGTACGGGAAAATCCCCACTTCATCGCTACCTCGGAGGTGCTGTTCAAAAAAATGGTTCAAATGGCTCTGAGCACTATGGGACTTGACATCTATGGTCATCAGTCCCCTAGAACTTAGAACTACTTAAACCTAACTAACCTAAGGACATCACACAACACCCAGTCATCACGAGGCAGAGAAAATCCCTGACCCCGCCGGGAATCGAACCCGGAAACCCGGGCGTGGGAAGCGAGAGGAGGTGCTGTGTCCCATCGATCGTGTGTCGACTGTAACACCATGTTCGAACACACTTAAAACTTGATAACTTACCATTGTAGCAGTACAAACCGATCTAATAATTGTGCCAGACTCTTTTTGTCTTCTTAGGCGTTGCCGACCGCAGCGCCGTATTCTGCCTGTTTACGTATGTCTGTTTTTGAACACGCATTCTCAACCTCCATAGATGCTTTTAAGGCATGAGGGACTGCAACCGACACTCAGATTTACAAAAAGAACAATGAGAGGGATTCACTCCAATACAGACCAATAATACTATCCTCAACTGGTTACAAAATCCTAATGCAAATCTAGGGTTGCACGCAGTGATATTACTGTGGAAAGGAAAGATACGTCATAAAACTGAACAACAAGGAAGGTTAACAACAATATACGTAGGGACACGAGGCTATAGTATAATTGGTATAAACTGATCAATAAATACGATATTAATAAGTTTAGAGGAATTAAAGATCTTCTTATAATATACTCAGACAGCGTGAAACGAGCATGAACTAAAAATATGTTACTAATTACTTTTATTGTAAAAAACCATATATCACGGCACTGACATACATATATGAGTAGTTAATAACTCTACATGATGTATTGTTAATAAAGCGTAATATTTAATCTTGGCAAAAGATACAGTTTAGCAATATCAAAATATATTTGTATTTTCGTTAGCAATCTTCCTTTTTTAAATCTACCCGCATAATTGCTGTTAAGATGGTAAGTACTAACCAAAATCCATCAGAAACGTATCATAAGGCTCACAAACCGAGCGTCATGTTTTAGATCATCATAGACTTTGTTGGTTTCACTCCTGTGCATGGTCTAATATTTTCTTATAATCATGCGTCCTACGCACTGTAAGGGCAATGATCTGCTTCTTTTGGTCCAACCTGCCCATATCTTTACAATTAGAACACATATTAAACGCACTGTATTTCATTGTTATTACAGCCTACAGATAAGAGTTGGAAACTTAATATGTAATCCATTTATAATGCCAAGACAGACTTCTGAAAATTTATGTCCCTTAGAAACATGCTACTCTAGCTCAGTCACTGATGATAAACTCAAACCTTCCACAGCTCTATTTTATTTGGAACTTCGGAGAGGAAGAGTTGGCTGGAGAGATTCCACGTTTTGAGGGCGACACTTGTGAACTGAGTGCTCAACCTGAAATTTTACCACAGAAACCAGAGATAGAGTTGCTCGATGCGCCGCAGGAGGGCCGTACTGAGGTAAGTCAGTACCATTACTACCATGAATAGTAAGCAGGAAGAGACGGCCTGACAGGGTGACAGCGTAGAAAAGCCTCTGATTGCATGCATTGCAGAACCACCCATTCTGTGAAATTTATTTATTTATTTCGAATCTCTCACGCTCCAGACATGCCTTCATGACAGCAAATTGCTGTCGAAATTCACTTTTTACAGTTTATTACAATCCAGTAATACTAACATCTATTGGTTACAAGACGTTAAAGTAAACTTTAGATCGAACTTAATAGTACTGTTGGGATACAGAAAGCTTCAGTTGCAAAATTGCCATGAGTTCGGAATGCCAATAGGGTGACACATGTCGATCTAAAAGCAGTTGCGATGCACCGATTATAGACGACAGCCTTGGAGAGTCGCAGCTGGTCGGGCTCCACTGCTGGCCAGACTCTCATCTGTCCATCGGTGTCGTAAGTTCGAGGCAAATGTGTAAGATTAGAATCTCACTTTCAGTTTGCGACGATGGCGTTATACACGCAGTGCTGTTTCGAATTGTGGGCCGAGGGAGAATGAAACCGGTTGCCTCATTATTAACTCAACTACGACGAGGATACTGTTAAGCGATTTTTGGAAACGTGGAGTGCCAAAAGTGAAACTATCACAGTACATACTGATTTCAAGACCTTGTCTTAACCAACTCACCACGTTGCAATTTCTTGCTGAAATAAATCCTTGTTTACCTTGTGTCTTTAAAGAAAGATACAATATCTTACTGAAGCATACGACCGCATCAAAGCTGGACTGTTCTGATGCTTGCCACTAAGCTTAAGTTGACCTGTGGCTGCCAGTGGTTTGCGTCCTCAGCCATTTTGTGGGAGAAACAGACAAAGTCGGCTACAGGCCTCACTGTACTATAAATGTAAACCGCAGCTGCACAACTTGTCTCATCAACACACACTAAACAAATGTATCATTGCGAAGGCGTATCAGTATTAAAAGGAAAAGCTGCGATACAGTTCTGTTATTGTGAGACCTGAGTTTCTCCTGGCGTATACAACTTTCAAATAACTTCCGGGAATTCAGCCAGGTAACACTTTCAGCGACCGCCGATATTTCGGCGGGAGAACACCCCGCCATTTTCAAGGCAAACTGCAACGGACAGGCGGCGTACATGCAAATTTAATACCTCGGTTCTGCGACAGAAGCAGGAAAGATAACACACACACTGAACACTAGTGCCATCAAAGATGACCAAAGTCAGAGCTATCGATAGTGAGACTATGAATTCACAGGTGAGGCAGCATTGACTCTGTTCCTCTGTTTTTTGACAAGGGAGAGAGCCGGATTCCAAACAGAGTTTAAACAGAAACCTCCATCCCCGTTAACGAGGTTGCTCGCTAGTTTAATCTCAACTGCCTCCCTAATGACACTGTCCCAATAGCTGGACGTGCATGCCAATATCTCGGTGTTATTATATAACATGGGGTGACCAGTATCCAAGCAATGTTCGGCAATAGCAGATCTATTTGGCTGCTGTAATCGTGTGTGCCGTTTATGCTCAGTACATCTGTCCTCCACGGTCCTGATAGTTTGACCAATATATGCAATACCGCAGCTACAGGGAATACGATATACACCCGCCTTACGCAATCCAAGGTCATCCTTAACGGAACTCAAAAGTGCTCTAATTTGAGATGGAGGTCGGAAAACACATTTCACATCATATTTCCGTAAAATACGACCGATCTTATTGGACGTGCTTCCTACGTAAGGCAAAAAGGCAGTAGACTTAGGTGTTGACTCAGAATTATCATCAATCACCCGATGTACAGTTGGTCGATAGCGCAACGCACGTTCAATCTCTCTATCACTATAACCATTTTGACGAAATGTAACTTCAAGATGGGACAGCTCAGCTGGCAAAGTCTCAGCGTCAGAAACGACATGTGCCCTGTGTACCAAGGTACGAAGTACCCCTTCACGCTGAGCCGAATGGTGACAACTATTAGCTTGTAAGTACAAATCGGTGTGAGTACGTTTCCTGTAGACTGCATGTCCAAATGATCCATCATCCTTCCTCCTAACCAACACGTCGAGAAAGGGAAGGCAACCATCCTCTTCCACCTCCATCGTAAAACGAATGTTCGGGTGGATCGAGTTCAGATGTTCTAGAAAGACATTCAAATTCTCCCTACCGCGAGGCCAAACAACGAAGGTATCGTCAACGTATCTAAAGAAACAGGCGGGTTTTAAAGGCGCCGACTCCAATGCACGTTCCTCGAAGTCTTCCATAAATAAATTTGCGATCACAGGAGACAACGGACTACCCATCGCAACTCCATCTGTCTGCTCGTAATACTGGTCATTAAATAAAAAGTAAGTGAATGTCAACACATGCCTAAAGAGATTAGTTAAATCAGCACCAAACCTGGCTTCAATTAACCGCAACGAATCAGACAGAGGAACACGAGTGAAGAGAGAGACCACATCGAAACTCACTAAAATATCAGAGTCATTCAGCCTCAGTCCCTCCAAACGACGTAAAAAATCAGCTGAGTTCCTGATATGATGTTCACACTGTCCTACTTGTGGACTCAACAGAGAAGCAAGATGCTTGGATACACGATATGTCGGAGCGCCGATGTTACTCACTATAGGACGGAAAGGAACCCCTTCCTTATGAACCTTTGGAAGGCCATATAACCTAGGGGGAACGGCACTATAGGTGTTAAGCCTCTTGATTGTGTCCTGCGAAAAACCACTTTTCTTCAGGAGGCTGTTGGTCTTTCTCTCAACACTTTTCGTGGGGTCAGCATCGATTCTGCGATACGCTGAATCAGAAAGTAAACGTTGCATCTTTTGTACATAAACAGGTTTATTTAAAACAACGGTGGTATTGCCCTTGTCAGCAGGTAAAATAACAATACTGGGATCAACTTTGAGAGAGCGTAAAGCAGCCCTCTCTGCTGCTGTTACATTACTCTTGGTTCATAAGGAAGGGGTTCCTTTCCGTCCTATAGTGAGTAACATCGGCGCTCCGACATATCGTGTATCCAAGCATCTTGCTTCTCTGTTGAGTCCACAAGTAGGACAGTGTGAACATCATATCAGGAACTCAGCTGATTTTTTACGTCGTTTGGAGGGACTGAGGTTGAATGACTCTGATATTTTAGTGAGTTTCGATGTGGTCTCTCTCTTCACTCGTGTTCCTCTGTCTGATTCGTTGCGGTTAATTGAAGCCAGGTTTGGTGCTGATTTAACTAATCTCTTTAGGCATGTGTTGACATTCACTTACTTTTTATTTAATGACCAGTATTACGAGCAGACAGATGGAGTTGCGATGGGTAGTCCGTTGTCTCCTGTGATCGCAAATTTATTTATGGAAGACTTCGAGGAACGTGCATTGGAGTCGGCGCCTTTAAAACCCGCCTGTTTCTTTAGATACGTTGACGATACCTTCGTTGTTTGGCCTCACGGTAGGGAGAATTTGAATGTCTTTCTAGAACATCTGAACTCGATCCACCCGAACATTCGTTTTACGATGGAGGTGGAAGAGGATGGTTGCCTTCCCTTTCTCGACGTGTTGGTTAGGAGGAAGGATGATGGATCATTTGGACATGCAGTCTACAGGAAACGTACTCACACCGATTTGTACTTACAAGCTAATAGTTGTCACCATTCGGCTCAGCGTGAAGGGGTACTTCGTACCTTGGTACACAGGGCACATGTCGTTTCTGACGCTGAGACTTTGCCAGCTGAGCTGTCCCATCTTGAAGTTACATTTCGTCAAAATGGTTATAGTGATAGAGAGATTGAACGTGCGTTGCGCTATCGACCAACTGTACATCGGGTGATTGATGATAATTCTGAGTCAACACCTAAGTCTACTGCCTTTTTGCCTTACGTAGGAAGCACGTCCAATAAGATCGGTCGTATTTTACGGAAATATGATGTGAAATGTGTTTTCCGACCTCCATCTCAAATTAGAGCACTTTTGAGTTCCGTTAAGGATGACCTTGGATTGCGTAAGGCGGGTGTATATCGTATTCCCTGTAGCTGCGGTATGGCATATATTGGTCAAACTAACAGGACCGTGGAGGACAGATGTACTGAGCATAAACGGCACACACGATTACAGCAGCCAAATAGATCTGCTATTGCCGAACATTGCTTGGATACTGGTCACCCCATGTTATATAATAACACCGAGATATTGGCATGCACGTCCAGCTATTGGGACACTGTCATTAGGGAGGCAGTTGAGATTAAACTAGCGATCAACCTTGTTAACAGGGATGGAGGTTTCTGTTTAAACTCTGTTTGGAATCCGGCTCTCTCCCTTGTCAAAAAACAGAGGAACAGAGTCAATGCTGCCTCACCTGTGAATTCATAGTCTCACTATCGATAGCTCTGACTTTGGTCATCTTTGGTGGCACTAGTGTTCAGTGTGTATGTTATCTTTCCTGCTTCTGTCGCAGAACCGAGGTATTAAATTTGCATGTACGCCGCCTGTCCGTTGCAGTTTGCCTTGTAAATGGCGGGGTGTTCTCCCGCCGAAATATCGGCGGTCGCTGAAAGTGTTACCTGGCTGAATTCCCGGAAGTTATTTGAAAGTTCTGTTATTGTGTAAGTGACATTAGGCAAATCTGTAAGGTGAACCGATGCCTTGAATCCGACATACAGATGTCAGGGGATGTGAAACGAAGAGCTGTTGTATGGCAGTAAGGGATAGATAAAGCTTTCAGAACGAATTACAACACCTCAACTATTGTAGCCGAAGAGAAGGTGAACGTGCAATTTGAGGCAGACGATAGAAACGGAATGACTATTACGTCAAATCAGTATGCGTGGTAACGGGTTCGATGGATCGATCCCTTGTAAAAGGTCAACAGGATAAAAGTGACGTCATAATGATTCCAAATGAACTTATGGAATATTCTACGACATCCACAAAGGCACTCTACTGGAACGCTTTCATCTGTTTTTGAAAATAGCTCACACCTAATTGCTCCGGCTACACTTTCGTGGCGTCTGTTTTGCCCTATTGTGATACTGCCAACAATTGTTCTAATGTTGACACTCACCTGATGTAATTAAGTACTTGATGAAGACTATCTGGATGAGTAGACTGTTAAGAGTATCAAAATTGTAATAGAATAAGAGCAGTTGTCAGAGACCACATGGAATCAGTGGCACAAGCCGTAAGGAAAGGGAGAATGGAGGGTGGTCCAGGCAATTTCGGCACAGCTTCTGACAGACTTAAGACCATGAACTGAAACAGATTCCATCCCATCTGTACGTCCACACCAGTATCATTCATTTTTAATACCAAAGTTATACATAATTACTATAGTATTACGACGGCTTTATTGGATAGCAATTCATAAAAAGAAATGAGGCAAGAATTCTGATTTCAACTGGCAGTGGTAGGCTGCTTACGAGGCTAAATTATTTAAAGTAATTCAGTAGCAGTGTTTTGGATCGCCTTCTGTCGCAGGCTGAGCAACATCTTAGGGACAAACTCTATGTCTACATTTACATCTACATATATACTCCGCTAGCCACCAAGCGGTGTGTGGCGGAGGCCACTATTCGCGCCAAAGACACATTTAACCCACCCTCTGTTCCACTCGCGGATCGCACGAGGGAAAAACGACAGTCTGAACGCCTTAGTACGAGCTTTAATTTCCCTTATCTTTGAATGGTGATCATTGCGGGATTTATAAGTTCGTGGTAATAGTATATGCTCTACATCCTCGGTGAATATCGGATTTTGGAATTTAGTGAACAGCTCCTTCCGTTTAGCTCGTCACCTATCTGCAAGTGTGTCCCACTTCAAACATCATAACCATGTAATCCGAAGACAACGAATCTGCGAAGTACGACTTACACCGTTGTATTTACCAAAAGACTGCGCTTCTTAGTCACAGAAGAGAATTACCTCCGACCAGTTTTTACTTCAGGTACTTAATCAGAGTAAATGAATAATATAGTAGGAAACGGGAAGTTGTGCGATCTGTTCTATAGGTTTCGCTGGTCCTGTTATAAACCATAGTCAACATGCATCCAATCGAAAAGAAGACATGCTCTTTCACCCATCATCCTTTCCCATATCTAGACAAAGTTTTCTAATGACCTCGTCAACGATGGTACGTTACGTCTCGGTCAGCAGACTCCCGTCATTGCGGCTGCCACTGCACGGCTTTCTACCTGTTATAGTGCCTTGCCACAATTGTGCTGTTAGGGATACGTCGGATAATTCCTTATTGAAATGAATTCTGTGTGGTTCATGATGTTACACTGATTATCTGAAATCCTAAGGAAGTCGAATACTTTATTGAATTACTCGATATGGGACAGATTCGGTACGGCTAAAAACGCTCCTCACACTTATTAGCAGGGATGATTTGACCGAAGACAGTGACGCATATAAATGCACGCAAAATATTTCCGAGTGATAACACAGTAATAATTCTAGCTATAAAAGTGTTACCACTGCATAAATACAAATGCGTGATACGTAACAAAACAGAAAAAATTTATTAAAGAACAGTTGATGAGAAATATGTTACTCAACAAGATGAATATCAGTAATGCATTAGGAAGTAATTCTATTTATTGGAGGTAAAGAATAAGAAATCATCCGTATAACTGAAATCAGTTAGGAATACGAACAACATCTCGAGGGGGAAGCGGATGTAACGTTACTGGAGTGAATAAAAACATGAAGCTTTAACAACTTCAGAGCAATCATTCAAGTTCTGGTATATGACACAAGAACGTGAAAGACGTACGAACGTTCTATACTGGACTAGACACTTTTATAGTAAATGAAATTAATTATCTGGACAACTGACAAATATACTGCATTAATTACAAACGATATCTTGATTATTGGATCTATTACTTAATATTAACACATGATTCAGAGTAGATATATATATATCGACATTTTCTTTAGCAAGCTCCCTTGTTTACAGTTGACTGCATACTTTGCTACGTATTTTCTCTATGTCTGTATGTGCCCTATTGTAAGTAGTGAACAAAAACCGCCATATAGACCACAGCCAATGCCTGACGTTTGTAGATCATCATTCTCTAAGCAAGTTTTATCATTCTGCGCAATCATTTTGTGTCATGGTGTGCACAAAGCACTGCATGGGCAATAACCTACTTCTTATGTTCGAACCAAAACATTTCTTAACAATTCTTGTTTCAAGTGCCCGATTAACCATTCCTCCTACCAGTATGCAGGTTAGCCTACACATAATTCTGATCAGTCAGCCCCGTAAAAATGTTCCCCCTCCATTAAATTCCTATACCTCTTAGTTCTCTACCTCTATCTTACTTTTTAGCACACATCTGTAGCACTGTTCTTCAGCTTTATAACGATCTACACATAGAGATCTCATATAACCCATTTAAGAAAGTTAAGTCAGTTTCTAAGGTTCTCTGTAAGTTAGTTGCTTGCCTTTACAGCTGAGTCAGTGATGATGAAGTGAAACCACCCACAGGTCCGCGTCATTGGGCGTTTCAACGTGTCCGATGTGCACGAAGAAATTCCACCGTTCGAGGACGCCGCCTGTAAACTGACTGTGAACGCCGAGACTATTTGCAAGAAAGCAGAGGTGGAATTCGTTGATCTGCCGAAGAAGGATCCCGCTGAGGTAAGTTAGTGTTATTAGTACTATGAAGAGCTAGCAGGAATAAATGGCCACTCAGTTTGGAGCGACGAAAGACAAATACATCTCTGACTGTCTGTATTGCAGAAACAGCCACCCTGCCGGACGATTATTTTCGTGAATCTCTCACAATCCGGCTATCTTTCACGACTGTAAATTGTAGTCGATCGTCTCGTTTACATGAAGGACTAAACGAGGGATTCACTATATTACAATCCTATAATACAAGACAAAAAACGACGAACCATAAACGAATTATCAGAATGGGACGGATATCGGTAGACGTAATTTACAGGTGCAGACAGAAAAATGATCACGCTTTCAAAAAAATTGGATGATCTTAACAAACTGAGCAAATCAGAAACGCGTTGGTACACCTCTGGACCTTCTGAAAGAGGTTGGTGGCCTTGGTATTGATTTATATGTCCTCTTGAGGTATCGTGCTACATTCTGTCCAGTTGCCGAGTGATCAAAATCCTCAGTTGGTTGCAGGTTCTCTTCCATAATGCTCCAGACGTTTTCTATTGGGAAGAGATCCGGCGACTTTGCTGGTCAGGTTAAGGTTTGGCAAGAACGAAGATAATCAGCAGAAACTCTCGCCCTCTGCTGAAGAGCATTAACTTGCTAAAATTTAAGCCGAGAATGGCTTGTCATGTAGATCAATAAAAGGGGGTGCAGAATACCTACGACGCAACGCAGTTCTGTAAGGGCGCCACGGATGGACAACAACTGACTCCTGCTATGAAACGAAAAGGCGCACCAGGCATTCGTCGGGTGACATTCAGATTGGTATCTCACCGGTGTCTGGAGCGTATAGACGCGTTTTCAGCTAGGTATCTCTTTGACACGAGTACAATTGTCTTCAGCGAAGAAGATCTCTTCGAACTGAGCACCGACGGCCAGAGAAGATGTTGTGGATTGGCAAGAGGGCCAACCCACTAATGTAAGAGGAAGCCGAAAGGCACGCGTTTTAGCTCACGCAGGCTGGCGTGAGGTCTGGAACAGGACAAGGAATTTAGACTAGAAAAAAAGGATGTAGCTGGTGGAATACTTAACTTTAATCCATTAATGTTGAACGTAGCTCTTGTCTCTACATTCTTTACAATATCAATAGCAACTGATAATGGCGCCTTGCTAGGTCGTAGCAAATGACGTAGCTGAAGGCTATGCTAACTATCGTCTCGGCAAATGAGAGCGTATTTTGTCAGTGAACCATCGCTGCAAAGTCGGCTGTACAACTGGGGCGAGTGCTAGGAAGTCTCTCTAGACCTGCCGTGTGGCGGCGCTCGGTGTGCAATCACTGATAGTGGCGACACGCGGGTCCGACGTATACTAACGGACCGCGGCCGATTTAAAGGCTACCACCTAGCAAGTGTGGTGTCTGGCGGTGACACCACAGAAGACGTGTCTCGAGAATCCCCTGACTGCCGCCCTTCGTACAGTCTGACAGCCAGGAGTGACGGTCTGGGGCGCCACTCCTTTTCACAACTGGAACCACTTGGATTCCATTCGCGGCACCTTTACAGCACAGCAGAACGTCGACGATATTCTACGCTTTGTTGTTATTCGTGGTACGCTATCCAGGGCTTATATCTCAGCGATACGAGAGTTTATAATGCCTACCTTCTTGCTTGTCAGATCCTATCTTGGCCGGCAAGTTCGTTGCATCTCTCCCCAGTTCAGAAGGTTCGAGGTATTGTGGGCAGCGTCCTCCGCCCAGTTCGAGATTTTGACGCTCTAACACGCCTATTTGCCGAATATGCCACGATGCCAGGAAGACATCCAGTAACTGCAATAATCAGTGCCAAGTTGAAGAACTCCTGTCATAGAGCGCAGAGGAGGAACAGCGCATTATTAACTCGCTCAATTGTGAAGCTCTTCCTCTTACATAAATCATTCAGTTTTTCTGAAACTGTAACAGTTTGTTTGTCTATACATGTACAACACTTGGTTTTTTAGAGTGTGCTCACGTCCTTTAGTTACTAAACACTAAGGTGAATCCAAAGTCTAACGCGATGGTATCACAAGAGATTATAAGCTTCCATTGGAAAGTTGTCTCGGGTTCGGTATGGTTACATAGGACGCTGCAGCAACTTGAGTCGTGCCAGTTGTAGACTCTAGTGATTGCCAGTAACAAGTCACAGTATTCTAGTGCTGGCTGGACTCACATCCTTCCGTCTACATGGCAGGTGCGAGGTAGTGGTGTAAGATAAGCAGTTAACACGTTATTTACGTAGCGTGATTTCTAATTGGGAAATGACGAATACTCAAATTGATTGACTCACTTTCAACGCAATTATGACGATTAATGTTTTACCTTATTTATGGAAACGTAGACAATCTGAATTGGATACTCGTTGAGCATTTAAAAGGGCACGTACTGATTTCGAGTACTGTGTCTTAGCCAACTCACACCTTCGACACGTTGTAGTTTTCTTTCGAATATCGTCTCTATCTGGCTTGTTTCTTCCGGAGATGTAAGACTTCGTCGAAGTCGACTCCTTCAGAGATGAACTGTTCCACTAGTTTCAAGTGATCTCAAGTACCTCTTGCTTCAACGAGATTGCATCCTTAGCTATTTGCTGAAAAGAACAGAGGAAATTAGATACCTGCTGCGCAGTAATGTAAACGTTGACCGCAGTAGCATAGGCTCGTCTGCTCGATTACGCACCAAACAGAAATATTAAAGTGAAGACGTATCACTATCAAAGGAAAAGACTGCGATGTACTCTCATGTGTAAACGACGTAAGGAAACCAATTAGCTGAACTGGGTGCCTGTGTAGGGTATGCTAGTGTTATAGGATATTAAACCGGGAGCTAGAATGAGATGTCGCCTGAATACCACAGATGAACATGTTATGAAGCAGAATGTCATCGATAAAGCAGTCAAAAACAATTACAACACTCCAGTGACTGATACCCACTAGAATTTGACGTCCCATGTAACGCAGATTTTAGAAACCGACGGATTTATGACTTTAATGCAGTACGCTTGGTACGTATACTTTCCTTCCATCCAAAGTTACATCTGAGGATAGGTCGCGAACAGATGTAAGATTCAATGATATTTTTATGGAAAACAATGATACTGAGCCTTTCTGCAGCTTCAGTTTCTTTTCTCTCAGATTTGACTGCTGTTACAGAGTGATAATTCACTGAATGTTACACCAAAGAAAGCGGATAACCTAACACACTAAATAACGTTAAACGTGTTATCATGTGATATGACAATACGAATTATCAATGACGAGTTTAAAGGAGAATGGTGTGATGAAAGTGTGTTGAATGTCAGAAGATTAATAAAGCTACTGCATGTGAAGGTACAAGAACAACTCCTATGTTACGTAAGTTCAGTCGCCACTGCTACCAGAATATACCATGACAGAATATTTTTCGTGTAAGGATACGTCTGTTTAGCCTCAGCCACTATTTTGCTGTGAATAGCATCAGTACAGCTATAACCCTTAGGAGGTACGGAACAGCCAACTATTAGAATATCAACCCGAGGCACTACCGTTGCTCTTGTTGTCTCGTGTCTGAAGAATGGCATTATGCAGCTCGCCACAGTAGTCCATCTAGTGAGAGCCTCTTCGTTTCTTCGTAACTATGATAAGCGACATTCATGTGAGTCCCCTTTGCATGCTCAAATCTTCATCTACCAGCAGAATTCACAAACATCACACGTTTCACGACCACACTCACTCACTCAGTCCTTTTTAACCAACCTGATGAGCCGCCTGAGGCTTCATGATGCACCCTATCAACAGATCCCATCTTTTATTCACTTTCTGTCATAAAAATATTTTTTTCCCAGCTCGATTGAGTTGCCCCATGTAAACCACGCCCTAGATCCATTTAAACTTCAGCACCCTCCTCGAACACTACACTTCAAAACCATCTGTTCTTTTCCGTCCTGAACTATTTACAGTCCACGTTTCATTCATGTACAAAGCTATACTACAGACAAATACCTTTAAAAAGGACCACGTGACATTACAATTTGCCTTCTGTGTTATCAAATTTTTGCTATTGGAGTTCTCAGTTTTACATCTTCTGCACTTAAGCATCCACCTGCTATTTTTCCACCCAAACAGCAAAACTCTTTTGATACTTTCAATGTCATTTCCTAATCCATTTCCCTCCGTTGCTCATAATTTCGATTTTATTCTACTGCATTTTACTGCCTTACTTTTACTTTTTTTAACGTTCGCCTAACAACATGTTTTCAAGACATTACCAATTTCGTTCAGCTGATAGTCAAGTAAAGTGCCGTCTCTGATACAATTGGATTCTCATCGACTAAACTTAAAGTTTTATTTTTTTCTCCCAGAACTAAAATCTTCAATCCAAGTTTCGGTCTCCTTTCCGTAATGCTTGCTGAATGTCCACACTGAATAACATGTTGAATAGGCTAAAAACCTGTCTCATTCCTGTCTCGTATTTCATCCTTGTTACCTTCAGAAATGCAGCAGCTATGAACGTGCGTTTGCTTTGCTTCAGTGTATCTCCCAAGTCGTAGAATTGAGTCAGTAATAGTTCGTGCATCTGTACATTTCTCTTGAACCTAAATTCATCTTTTGGCAGTCTAATCATAAAATCGTGTTAGTTTTTTTCCAACCATCCCGATAACATTCACACTTCTTTCGAAATTTCTTACTTTTCGAAGTGGGATAATTACATGTTTTTGAAGACTGAGAATATGTATGCAGCCTTGCACTTGTTACATGTCAGGTGAACTCTTTTTTTCATGCTTCTCACAGTGATCCCAATAACACTAAAGATGTATTGCCTACTCTAGGTGTCCTTCTTCGGCATATGTCTTTCAGTGCTCTGTAAAATTCCTTTCACGGTATAATGTGTCCCTTCTTACCCTCATTTAATTCCTCTTTCCTTTCGATAATATTTACTTGAAGCTGGTACTCTTTGTTGAACCTATCTATAGACTGTATCCCAGTTTGTATTTCCTTTCTTGCTTCATACTGTCTTGCAATCTGAGCCCTAGGTATTCATTTATGTTATTCAGTTTTCTCCAAAGGTTTCTTAAATTTTCCTGTGTGGGGCGTCTATTATTCCCGCAGTCAAGTTTCGAGTTTCTTCTCCATTATTTTTAGACTTGTGTATTCACATGTGCTGGCTTAATTTTCTGTGTTTAGGTATTTTCTTCTTTCGTGGATAAAATTCATTACTGATGAGATCTCTTTTTCTCCATTTGATCCTATGCAGCTCTCATTATCACATCTCTCCAAACCAACCGTTCGTCCTCTTTCGCAATACATCTCTGTTACTCAGTCAGTCGTTGCCTAAAGTTCCTATTGAAACACTCGATAGTCTTCTGTAGTCTTCTGGTATCTCCAGGTTTCAAAAAGATACATGACCTCCTTTCACTTTTTTAAGAAACACAAATTCAACTGATTTCTGCGCACATTTTTGCCAGGCGACTTTCTCCATAATTACTTTCCCATAGCTCATGGTGCTCTACCATATTTTACTTTGTCCTGCTGTCGAATTCCCGCTTAGCATCACAATTAAATTTTTGTCTCGTGTCATGCAATGAATATTTTTTCTACTTCAATTTTAATTATTTCCACCTTCTAATGATCTACAGAGCTAGTATCCTATCATACTAACACCATGTTGGTGTGGGACTCATCTTTATCTGGCTACGGTATTACGTTCACTAAGTTGTTCTGCTGCATTCCTATTTTCTTGTTCATAAATAAATCATCTCCTGAGAAATTTCCTTTTGCTTTCAGCTTTAGGAAGTACCCACACAACAAACCCCACCTCACTGATCATATTAGCTCCCTTTAGCAGGAATACGTGTATCAGAGGGAAGTGCCTTCGTCTCGCTGGCTGGAATGAGGCACGGCTCGGCCAGGTAGCAGACTTCAGCAGCCCCACCCAGCTGGTCCTCCTCCCAGTGACACGGGGCTCTGTAGCTCAGGAGTGAGGCAGCTGCATACAGTGGCACTTTACACTATGCACGGTAGGCAGTGCGTTCTCTTTCTTGGATTCGACATCCATAATTTCACTGGAACAGATCTCTCATACCCAGATGCGCAGCATAAAGTCACATATTTCCGTATTTATTTTAAACGATGCTGGGTGTCCAGGAAGCGCAAAATGCAGTGAATAAGTAAATGTGCACTGAGGGAATGAGAGGAAATGGATAATTTTGGAGGGCTCGTAATAGCTGAAATCAAACAATGCTTATAACTGACACATAGTTCTTTATTAAATAATAGTACAGTATCGAGTTGGTTAATTCCCAGTTACAAGACTGTTCGCAAGCAGTTGAACTATCCGTTTCGGATTAACATCAACAAATTCAGAACAGAGATCTCTTTCTTCGCTTATACTTGTAACTTGAATATAAATTTATTATCTAACAATACACCTAGGGATCTGATCCGGTTGGCCCACTCTATCTGTGTGTTATTGATTTGTAGTCCGCCCTCAGGTCTAGTCTTCTTGTGGTGAACATGACTAAGTGTTTCTTATCAGCACTTAGACGCACCATATTGCGTCTGGTCCGCTGCTCTGTGACAGTTAGACGCCTCTGAAGGCGGCCGATGGCTGCATTCACTCTGCCTCAACACTGTTTTTGCTAAATACCTCAGTAGCCTGAGAGGCCATCTAAAAGTGTCTTATTTTACCCATCAGCTATTATGAATATCTTTGAAGCTTCTTTTTCTTTTTTATCTTTTTTTTTCACCACACTCGTAATAAATGAATGGTATTCTCTATTACTCTTTGTTCGTCGCAGTGTCTGGATATACTTCGCTATTTTATTATGTGAGTTCTATGTTATGACTGATTTTGTCGCAACTATAGCTGTGCTGTTTGCCTAGGTGGACGCTGCTGATAAGGAAAAACCTCGTAAAGAAGTGGAGGAGGGGGCAGCCGAGGATCTCAGCAGCCATGCTTCGGTTGCTTATTCTAAGAGTTCTTATTTGTTCCGATTTTTTTGTTCTCTTCGAGTTATTTGTTCAGTTTTGTTCGTTCTTGTGTTCGAGTTTATTTTTGTTCAGTTTTGAATTTTCGCTAACAATCTTTGGCTCATTTATAAACACAAAATAAATCTTTCGTTTTTCGTCAACTGTTGTCTAGTTTTTTTAAGTGTGTTACTGTAAAATGATAGTTGATGAACATTCTTCATAAGAGGTTCATTTTTCTGTCTTTAACAGCGATCAATAATATACCCTACGCATTCTGGATGTTAGTCAAAGATAGCAATTTAAAATAAAACAACCTCTGGGCCCAAGGATGGTTTTATAACTCTTACCCTCATTACATGATCGATTTCGGAACTGCTAGTCCTGTCTTTAGGCATACCTTAAATACAAACAAATGGTTTAAATGGCTCTGAGCACTATGGAACTTAACATGTGGAGTCATCAGTCCCCTAGAACTTAGAACTACTTAAACATAACTAACCTAAGGAAATCACACACATCCATGCCCGAGGCGGGATTCGAACCTGCGACCGTAGCAGTCGCGCGGTTCCTGACTGAAGCGCCTAGAACCGCTCGGCCATCGCGGACGGCCCTTACATACACATCTAATCTGTGTTAGGCATTATTCTTTCACATCTCACACGGCTGTCAACCGAATGTCAAACACCCAAGCCCCATGTCCACAGCACCGCACACAACGTCACCTCACAGCTGAGCCATTTTGTGTAGTGTTCTGGACGTGGGTGTGGACACTTCTCATTTGGTTGCCAGCCAATGCCGTTCTGAGAAATAGTATTAAGAAAAATAATATACAACATCGATTCGATGTGTACTTGAGGCGAATGTGAAGATGGTACTAGTAGTCCAAAAATCGATTATGTGATAGAAATACACACATATATAACGATCCTTGCTGCCACAGGATACATTATTTGTAACTACTCACCATATGCAGCTGTATTACGGGGGCAGTTCAATAAGTAATGCAACACATTTTTTTTCTCGGCCAATTTTGGTTGAAAAAAACGGAAATTTCTTGTGGAATATTTTCAAACATTCCCGCTTCGTCTCGTATAATTTCATTGACTTCCGACAGGTGGCAGCGCTGTACGGAGCTGTTAAAATGGCGTCTGTAACGGATGTGCGTTGCAAACAACGGGCAGTGATCGAGTTTCTTTTGGCGGAAAACCAGGGCATCTCAGATATTCATAGGCGCTTGCAGAATGTCTACGGTGATCCGGCAGTGGACAAAAGCACGGTGAGTCGTTGGGCAAAGCGTGTGTCATCATCGCCGCAAGGTCAAGCAAGACTGTCTGATCTCTCGCGTGCGCGCCGGCCGTGCACAGCTGTGACTCCTGCAATGGCGGAGCGTGCGAACACACTCGTTCGAGATCATCGACGGATCACCATCAAACAACTCAGTGCTCAACTTCACATCTCTGTTGGTAGTGCTGTCACAATTGTTCACCAGTTGGGATATTCAAAGGTTTGTTCCCGCTGGGTCCCTCGTTGTCTAACCGAACACCATAAAGAGCAAAGGAGAACCATCTGTGCGGAATTGCTTGCTCGTCATGTGGCTGAGGGTGACAATTTCTTGTCAAAGATTGTTACAGGCGATGAAAAATGGGTTCATCACTTCGAACCTGAAACAAAACGGCAATCAATGGAGTGGCGCCACACCCACTCCCCTACCAAGAAAAGTTTAAAGCCATACCCTCAGCCGGTAAAGTCATGGTTACAGTCTTCTGGGACACTGAAGGGGTTATTCTGTTCGATGTCCTTCCCCATGGTCAAACGATCAACTCTGAAGTGTATTGTGCTACTCTTCAGAAATTGAAGAAACGACTTCAGCATGTTCGTAGGCACAAAAATCAGAACGAACTTCTCCTTCTTCATGACAACGCAAGACCCCACACAAGTCTTCGCACCCGAGAGGAGCTCACAAAACTTCAGTGGACTGTTCTTCCTCATGCACCCTACAGCCCCGATCTCGCACCGTCGGATTTCCATATGTTTGGCCCAATGAAGGACGCAGTCCGTGGGACGCACTAGGCGGATGATGAAGAAGTTATTGATGCAGTACGACGTTGGCTCCGACATCGACCAGTGGAATGGTACCGTGCAGGCATACAGGCCCTCATTTCAAGGTGGCGTAAGGCCGTAGCATTGAATGGAGATTACGTTGAAAAACAGTGTTGTGTAGCAAAAGATTGGGGAATAACCTGGTGTATTTCAATGCTGAATAAAACAACCCCTGTTTCAGAAAAAAAATGTGTTGCATTACTTATTGAACTGCCCTCGTACCATCTTTAATGCGATTCTCTCTGTTTTAATCATTCGGGAGTTGACCGTTTGGTTTTAAACTTACTTTGATTTTTGCGATTAATTTGATTGGGAAACCGTTGAGATTGAATTTAACATATACGTGGATGGACATGAGAAATGAAAGGTTGCAATAGATTTTTCATCTGTGATTATTACATTACGTATGAAATATTCTGTTGCAGATTAATATAAATGAATTTCTTTGAATATTCCAAAATAATTATTCAAGTTTTACTTTTATTCAAGTACTAAAACTGTTTGTGCAAGAATGAAAATATTATTGTCTATCGAACTCAGCAAACATTCTCACGTAGCAGTGGATTTTTGTTTAACTGGATATACCACGACTACCTTTGAAGCATAAGACTATCTTTACCATATGAAAATGTTTTCTTTTTTATATTGCTAAGCTCTTATGAAAAGTATCCAGTTTTAAATACACTTTACAATATGTTCAGAATTTATCACTTTTTGAATGAAAATTTACAAAAGCTGAAGCCTTGTATCCACCTGTGAATGCACAAGATAAAATCTACTATCTCTTTTTATTCTGCGTCTGGAATGCTGTGAAAGGAAACACTTTATTGTTTTCCTTCACCTCTACCTGTACCCTTTTTAGGATGTGGTCGTTATTGCGATCGTATATTTAAATCTGCCGCTGTTGCAGACTGCTCGCTCGCGGCGCAACTCCGCACCGCCAGCGATATCCAATAACATGGTGAAATTTCTTAAATAAAATGGGTAATGTCCGGTGTGAACTTGGCGGTAATTGTGACAGATTTTACTAGATAAATATATTTTAACAGAAACAATTAAAATCATTACACACCTTTTACAATCTCAGCTACAAATGGCATCGATCATCGACTTATGACAAATGAAGACTACGTAAGAGCGTAATGCAACGTCACGGGTTCCTCTCCCATTCAGTCCGTGCAGAAGACAAGCGATTCTATTACGATATATTGCCTATTTATATCTTAACTAATTCTTGTACAGTCTTTGTCAGTTTTGACTACATATCGTTTCTCCTGTGGCGTTTTTAAAAAAAAATGGTTCAAATGGCGCTGAGCACTATGCGACTTAACTTCTGAGGTCAGCAGTCGCCTAGAACTTAGAACTAATTAAACCTAACTAACCTAAGGACATCACACACATCCATTCCCGAGGCAGGATTCGAACCTCCGACCGTAGCGGTCGCTCGGCTCTAGACTGTAGCGCCTAGAACCGCACGGCCACTCCGGCCGGCTGGCGTTTTTCATATCCTCGGCCACAGATAGTAATTCACACTCTTTGAATAATCGTTTATAATAGCAAAATTCATAATTATCTTTTTCCTAAAAAAATTAAGTGTCTTTTTGAAATTCTATTAACAGAAATTCATATAAATTATTTGTTACAATGAGCATTATACATCTAAACCTTCTTTTAACTTTCACTTTGGATGCATGCTGCCAGAGAACGTTACATACCAACCACTACGATATGCATTCAAGATAGTGTAAGACACTGGAAAACCTCACTACAGTGCCATAAATAGGGTAAACATGTACCTCCACTTGTGGCACATATTTTAGCTTAGTTTAGAATACCACATTTACTTCACAATTACACACTTCATATGACACTGAGAAGCTCAATTTACTTTTATAGTTTTTAGAGAGGATTAGATAAGTGCGTCTTATGAGGTGTAACCCAATATCTCTAATGACTGTGGATAAAAACATGGTTTGGAAATTTGTCCACACTTGTGAACAACTTATATGGGGGTATATACCGGCCACAAGATATTTATGACTCCGTTGGATAAAGCATTGATGGAACTTTGCGAAGGACTCCCGTAACATGCCTTCTCCTTCAAAGCTTACTTCCATGCAGTAGACGTGTACATAATTCAGACTGTGCGTATCTACTGACATAAATCTGCGCCTTAAATCTGTTGATTGAGAGATTTGTAGCATACTTCCTGTTATGCTCCTTGCGCCTTGCTTGAGTAACTATCTAGTTTGTTTAGGAATATTTTATTCATGATCAATACGAATTGCTCACCTCCATCTTCCGTTGATACATGGAATAGCTACTTCAGGAAAGGCAATTAGAACTAGTTCAACTGCCACGCAGGGTAGCCGCGCGGTCAGGGGCGCCTCTCACTGTCCATGCGGCTGCCCCCGTCACAATTTCGAGTCCTGCCTCGGGCGTGGGTGTGTGTGTTGTCCATAGCGTAAGTTAGTTTAAGTTATGATTCTTGAGTTTCTCCCGGCGTATTTGATAATCAAAATATCCACGGGTGTACTGCCGGTCTACAGTGTCCAACGGGCACAATATTTCGGCGATCATACATGTCGGCATCATCAGTCCGTCAGTTCACCTGATGATGCCGACATGTATGATCGCCGAAATATTGTGCCCGTTGGACACTGTAGACCGGCAGTACACCCGTGGATATTTTGATTAGTTTAAGTTAGATTAAGTAGTGTGTAGTCTTAGGGACCCTTGACCTAAGTGGTTAGGTCCAAAAAAGATAAATAAATAAAAAAATTTAAACTGTCAATAAAAGGCAAGCTGTCACGGAAGCCTCGCATTATTTTCAGATATGGATAGCTGTATAATTCAGTGTACATAATACATATGCGTTAATGTAAATGTACAATTTTATTTCATATAGACGTGGAAAGTGTTGGCTCCTTAATGCAAGTATTTGAAGGCGCAAGAAAAAGTACGGCAATCATATGCTTTTGTAATTCATTCATCGACTCAAGTTGAATGCAATTCTTGAGTAACTCAACGAATAACAAACGCTTCTGAGACTTCGTAGTGTTTAGCTGACAGCAATAACGAAATAAAAGAACAAATATGATGAGAAAACAGTCTTACTTCAGAAAAAAAAGAACGGCTCCAGTATGTCATGAGACTGACTATTTGTCTTAGAGTGAACTGTGCTCAGCAACCAACTAAAGAAAAAGTGCCTACAATTGACCGTAATATCGAAACCGATACAAAGTCTTCTGAATCATAATAAAACTGAGATAAACATACTATGTTCAGACAACAACGCAAAGAGAATGACACAGTTATAGAAATATTACAAGCAAATCTAGGTTGGTGAATGCGCGAAATTTTAATGAAATGTAATGCAACAAAAAATCAATAGATTCCAATAATTGGTGATGCGTGTGATGTTTACAGAAACGAACTGAAATAGTCACTTGAATCTCCGACAGTGAATGTGATTACAGTAAGGTAGCAAACAGTTATCATGGCAAACATCCCTTACAGAAACCATCAAATAGATTCTTATTGTGCAAAAGACACTCAAGCAGCAAGGCAACGAGTAGAGAAATATTTTCTAGTCAATTCGGAATGTATTTTTTTCTGTTTGCTTTATGTCTTCTCTGTTTACTACAAATGCCCGCTGATTGCTTCTTTCTTTATTCCGTGGTGATACCGTAATGGACATTTTCTCCGCCACATAACGCAGTGCATATTTGGCAATTAAATAAAAATATAATATTAATGTGATATAAGTTGTACCACTAGATTTATATTATTTTGTATTTAAATGTAAATGAAATATGAAGTGTTTTAGACGTTATAATGTTACCAGCACTTTTGACTATATGCAGTTTATAGGTATAGAAATCGCTTTCTACTAGTAGGAAAACTTTTATCTGTGCATAAATTTGTTAAGGAGGAATTGACAAATGATAGGAGTCAGTCGATGATGGGGCTCGGTAATCTTAGGACGAACAGACAGGACAAGTCCTTTAATCAGTGAGAAAGAGTGATAATTTCGAGGAAAGCTAGGGAGTTTCTTTGTGACGAAGAGCATGAAATTATAATAACGAGTAGAATAGTGCAGTTTGCCCATGCAGAGACAAGCAGAAGTTTAAGAAGAGACACAGATCTTAATGTTATCAGCGAAGAAGAGGAGATGTAAGACAAGAAGATTTCAGGCAAAAAGATAGCAAGAAGACGATTCAAGACTGTAAAATTTGATAGTGAATCAATGCAGGAGAAAAGAATTATCAAGACATCAGAAATATGAGAAGAACTAGCATTCATCACAAAACGCTAGTGTACAGTGTGAGGCCGAGTACACTGAATAGTTAGCTTTATTTCTATTGAGGAAAGACTGTAAACGTCATCTAGATACAAAAGAACAAACAAATCATAGTATTCTAGACTCGAATATTTATCACACCAACGATATCACAGCAACGGATTATGAAGTGGCCTCTAGTATAGCCCAATGATACAGAAGATTGCCTCAGGTGGCATGTGCAGTTACTTAGCTAATAGCGTAAGAAAATATCGTATATATTATAAATTACAGTCTCAGTATCTGAGAGCATTAATGAATCAAGATTGTCTACAATGACAGAAAATTAGTCAGTGACCTATTCAATGAGAGTAGATGAAGTTACAAGTGTCATGCAACTATAGCGTTCCCAGTGCTATATTACGAAAAGACTTAAAAAACGTATTTATAAAGAAGAGACATTAAAAGATTGAATAATATATTTTTATCATGTAGCCGTAAAATAATAATTTCTCTGTGTAGGTTTAGATTGCAAAGAAATAATTTATGACAAAATGATCTAAAGAGACTACAAGATACGCTCTTTTGTTAATTTTTTTAGTCGACTTCACTTCTTCTCTTGTCTTGATTCTGTATAGACGGACAACTTGCGAGTGCTGGCAAATGTAAGCATATTTGTATGAGTTAAGCATATAATATATTCATTTAATATTATTGTGCACTTTTAATTTCTAAGAGGCGATCCCGATTTCATGTCCGCCTTCCTTGAATTAACCTACATTCAAGTAATTTACAGTTAAACAATCGCAGCGGCTGATGCAGCCAACGACGCCATTACGTGGCGATATTAACTTATGAAAAATTAGCGGAAGCGAAATACTCGCCCGCTATTAACATAATATTAATTTTTCTCCACAGCCGCACGAAGTTGCAGAAATACGTAGCTTTAAGATTCTAATTTTCAGTACCATAGCCGACAGCCAGAGCCAGGACTCCGAATACGTGGCAATGATTAACGGAGGTAAGAAAAATACTCTCGCGCGTGTGGGCCGTAATTGAAATTAATAACTAAAGATCTTTTGCTTTAAAGTGAGCTGACTAGCCGAGGAAATTAATATGAAAAGTTTATTACATTGTTCAAAAAAATGGTTCAAATGGCTCTGAGCACTATGGGACTTAACATCTGAGGTCATCAGTCAGATCTTTTGCTTTAAAGTGAGCTGACTAGCCGAGGAAATTAATATGAAAAGTTTATTACATTGTTCAAAAAAATGGTTCAAATGGCTCTGAGCACTATGGGACTTAACATCTGAGGTCATCAGTCCCCTAGAACTTAAAACTACTTAAACCTAACTAACCTAAGGACATCACACACATCCATTCCCGAGGCAGGATTCGAACCTGCGACCGTAGCGGTCGCGCGGTTCCAGACTGTAACGCCTAGAACCGCTCGGCCACTCCGGCCGGCTACATTGTTCAGCTTATATGCTCATGTTTTAAGTTTCAGCGAGTCTAACATTCATTAACGTAACAAATAATTTAAGATTAATATTGTCAAAAAGGAGAACTTCACAAAAGCATCTAATCGTAAATAAAAATTGAATAAAGTATCATTTTTATTAAGGCCCATCACGTAAGTCGGCAACAATCAAAAAATAATAATAACAATAATAATATATTAAATTACGACAGCCGACGGACGCGAGACACCATACAACAGTTCGCCAGAATTTTGTGACACATGGAAGAATAGGAAATGTATTTATAAACTTGAAGTAGCAGACACCCACGTTATTCACAGTGTAATAGGGAATGGCTGATTTTTTACTGGTACCAGAATTACACTCCACCAAACGCCGTTTGGTGGCTTGTGTAGTACGATGTAGGTGTATGATGTGTGCCCAAAGACAGGAAGCTAATTGTTATCTTTGGCGCATCAAGTATACGAAAAGTATTGAAGTATATACTAAAATGACAACATATTGTTTTATTACTTGGCGCCGCGCCGGATTAGCCTAGCGATCTGAGGCGCTGCAGTCATGGACTGTGCGGCAGATCCTGGCGGAGGTTCGAGTCCTCTCTCGGGCATGGGTGTGTGTGTTTGTCCTTAGGATAATTTAGGTTAAGTAGTGTGTAAGCTTAGGGACTGATGACATTAGCAGTTAAGTCCCATAAGATTTCACACACATTTGAACATTTATTACTTGGCGCTAACTCTCAGTGTTGTTCACTTCTGCTAAACTATAAAATTGGTACTTAATTTAATTTATGAAAGGTGTGAATCAGAAATAACTATTTGAGATTTCCCTTGACGCTCTTAATTATTGTTGTATCTGGGGAATATATATGTTTTACATTGGAAGGTGGCAGTAACTTTGTTAAGTTCTGGGAAGTGGCTTTTTTCGCTTGTGTTTTCTTAGATTTTTTGTCATGCCATGGGCAAAGTTCACACTGGGAACCCATTTGATTTTTATTCTAATTTTTATTACGCTCGATGTTCAACATATTACGTACCTTTACCCAACTTTCCGAAACGTGGATAATTGCTTGATTGTGTGAATGGCTGTGTAAATACAAACGCACGAACTTCGATAAATGTAGGTGGTCCTCTTCGGTTCCGGCTTGGAATAGCCGTTGGGATTTTTTCCCGAGGCTACCTTGTGGAGGTAGTCTAGCGGGTGGGAGCAGCGGGGGGTTGGGGGTTGGGAGTAGGTCTGTCTGCTCGTCCATTCTTAACGAGTGGCTTCGCGATTGGTTCTTTGAAGATCCTTGCGCAAGGAAAAGGATTGTATCAATTTTTGACTCCGAGTAGATAGGAAATACTGAAAGGAGAAACCAGGTGCTGTGTCTGCTGTCTCCTGATTGGAGGAGACGCTCGGTACCACTGCAGAGTCGCTTTGTCGACTGGTCAGTTCGCCACCTCCCAGTTTTTATCTGTCTCTTTCCTCGGAGTTACTACAGGCTGAAAGTCGTTCAGAGTCAGCAGACGCTGTTCGGGGTCTGTTGAGTGCGACTGCCACTGCTGTGCTCACTTGAAATGTGATTTTGGGTGTGCGATAATAAATATTTTCGTGTTAGGAAGTATCTATGATCGTTAATTCATTTGTCGGAAGCATTTTTTGGGTACTTCGCGAGTGATAAATGTCTTGTCGTTTAACCAGATTCAGTTAGGGAAGGACTTGTTTCTCATCCAGTCATGATTAACTTCATGCATCGCGATCCTGATTAAGTTTCTTGATTCCTTTCCATTGTCGGCTGCAAGCCAGTTTTCACAACTCGTCTACTATAGGGATGATGAACTTTGTCTTCTGTTCTCTTTATCTGGATTTTTGTAACACTTGAGTGTCCATTTTGAGCTTTTCGCTTAAGCTAATCCTCACTGAATATTGCTAACTAAAATTGTTAAACCAGACACCCTTTAAGAATCCATAGTGGAAGGATTTTGTACATAATAAGTGTTTGTAGGAGCAGAGTATTTCAGTCCATTTTGTGAATGAATGTAACCTGGCATCAACTACTAAGCCAAACTTCTCCCTAACGTGCATTCCAACACACCATCCAATATTGCTGTGCTCATTAACCCCAACTGCCCTGTAATAAAATGTATGAGAAGACAAATGTTTCAATTTTATCCCCTCATCGGCCGTTGTGAAGTTTGAGTTGGAATTCTCATTGTGCGCTTTAATAATAAAAAAAACAACAACAACAACAAATTAGGGCCAAATTCAATTAAGATTTCGTGTGACTTAAGACTGTTTGGCGTAGTGGGTTTTAGAGAATGAGAGACATTGTTTGTGCAAAAGGAAACATAAAACATGGAATATGTCCACGTTATATGCCGAAACCTCGTTCCACAGTATACTCAGTTACCAAAATTTAGACGATATCAGTATTTTTTAAACAATGGGCATCTTTTAACCTAGACGAATCTAATTAAGTTTAGTTGAAACAATTCCTGGTCTCAGCACAGAATAGAAAGACCAGTGCTTTCTCAAAGGTTCGAAAAGAATACAAGATGCAGAACGTATGTGGTGAATGACATACCGACTTGCTTAACCTGATGGCCAATTAAATGCAGTTTGTAAACGGAAACTGCCAAACTGAACTGTAATAGCAGAAAGGCACTCTCCCATGGCGTTCTGTGTCTGACTCAGACACATGTCGACAAGCCAACATTGCTCGCCAAATGCTTAGTAAAGAAGAAATGCTGATCTCTGATGCAGAATAGCTATATAACAGAATCTTTAATTTCATACAAGTACTTCACACATACAAATCCACTGGTGTTTTCATATAATGTCTTCTCATCATGTACGAGAGCTGTCAAAAAGTAATGAAATGCATTTTTTATTCCACCATTTTGGTTTAAAAAATGCATAATTTGTTGTGAGACATAGTAGTATATACCTGTTTCATCCTCTATCGTTTCATGAAGTTTTGATAGGTGGTAGCGCTATACGTAGCCTTCAAAATGGCGCCTGTAACGGAGGTGCGTTACAAGCAGAAAGCCGTCACTGAGTTTCTTTTGGCGGACAACTGGAGTATCGTAGATATTCAGGCCGCTTGCAGAATGTCTACGGAGATCTGGCAGTGAACAAAACCACGGTGAGTCACTGGGCGAGGAGGTGTCTGCCGTCGTCGCAACGAGGTCTCGTAAATCTGCCTGACAGCCAGCCTGCCGGCCGGCCGCACACAGCTGTCACTCCTGCAGTGTTTCAATGTGTGGACTCTCTGTTTCCAAGTGACCGATGAGTCACAATCAGACGCCAGGCTGCACAGTTTTGTGTCTCTGTTGGTAGTGCTGACTCACTCAAAGTCATGTGCTAACATTTCGCACCTTCAGACTTCCATCTGCTTGTCCAGTAAAGGATGCAGTCTCCGGGAAGTAGTACGTGGGTGATGGAGAGCTTACTGATATAGCAAGACGATGGCTCAGACGTTGGCCAGTAGAATGGTACCATGCGAGACTACAGGCCCTCCCAGTAGGGTGGCATAAGGCTGTCACACTGAACGGAGGTGATGTTGAAAAGTAGGATTTTGTACTCAGAACTATGGGGAATAGTATGTTGTATTCGAAGCCGTAATAATACCAACACGCGTTCAGAAAAAAAAATGGTTGTGATACTTATTGAACGCCCCTCAGGTATAAACAGTCGGTTTCAACGGTACACCATTTTACGCTGTAAGAAAGGACACCTTCCTCTATCACAGACTCGAACAGAAAAGAAAGAAGACGCAGGCTCTATTTTCCTTCGAATTTTGTAAAAGCATGCCTAACGTCTGCGCTCTCTTTTCCGTGGTTGGCTTGGGTTATTCACGTCCTAAAGAACTCAAAAAATGGTTCAAATGGCTCTGAGCACTATGGGACTCAACTGCTGAGGTCATAAGTCCCCTAGAACTTAGAACTACTTAAACCTAACTAACCTAAGGACAACACACACATCCATGCCCGAGGCAGGATTCGAACCTGCGACCGTAGCGGTCGCGCGGTTCCAGACTGTAGCGCCAGAACCGCTCGGCCACCAGCGGCCGGCAAAGAACTCAAGCAAAGAAATTATCGTACCAGACGCTCCAGTGAAAGTCGGTCAATGAGTTGTGAGATAACATCAGAAGTTCGTCGCGAATAATCGACACGGAAGTAACTGAACCAACAGAGGTTAGCTATGTGCAAATATGAAAGACAACTTTCATTTTGATACGACACATCGAAACGAGTCGAGGAATACCAGTTTAGAAATGGAAGAAGTGTGGAGGGTTAAAAGTATACTAGAAGACGAGGGCTAGAGTACAGTAAGCATCTTCAAATTGATGTAAATTTCCGTTCAGATTTATATAAACTGCTGTAGTTACACATAGCTGAAGACCTTCACACAGAATAGTGCAGAGAACTGCACGAAGCAGTGTTCAACTGATCTCCACAACGACATAGACGTGTGTAACGCTAAATTTCTTACAGATGGTAATTAACTAGGAAAGCCGATGACTGAGAAAAGTATTCTTCGCAAAATCTAGCAGAAATGACCGCTGCGCTCTTTTTTTGCTCTGTTGTCCTCAATACTTGAAACATATTTTTTGGATAACCGTCACCACATATTTGATACTTTGGTTTCCTTCCTGTTGCACTGAATTTCAACTCAAGATCACCACGGATGATATCGTAAGAACTGTGGATCTGAACCTCATCTGATCTGGACAGCCTAAGATTTCTTGACATATATTTCGATAGGATCTGTCACTAAAAGCTGTTGTATTGTTTTCCTCATCGATACATGAAATGTCATAGTTTTCATAAGTGTCCCGAGATTCTCCTATGTTCCGAGCATGCGATACTTTCTTAATGAGCTTCATATCTTTGGTGATCAGTTTGTGAATGTAAAATGTAGGCTTCCATGGCCGGAAATGTCACACTTGTTAAAATTTCTGGGTTTTTACCGGCATTGTTATGTGAATTTTTTTGAGGGAACCCAACTTTAAAAGGGGAGAAACACGTATATCAGCTGTTGCGAAAAATGTTCTGCCACCAGGAGAGCATCACATTCTGATTGGTAAACCTTTTGTTCTGGGTGTCGTGCGCGGGTATTATATGATATGCAGAGAGACGATAGGGATTATTAAACATAGCAATAGTTTTAATGGGGTGAAGGAGGTTCTGAAACTGAAAGGTATAATGATTCCACTATTAAAAAAGATGTGAAGTATTCTTCGATCATGGGTCGATATCATAGTAAATGCTATGCGAATGCGAATCGACAATCGCCAAATACGATCGAACTTAGAAAACCTGTGACAGCATACCTCTGCACTGGAGCTCCAGAAACAAACTTTTATTGCAGTCAGTAATCAGCCACTGCATAAATACCAAATTCGTGTACGTATAGCGTAAGGTTGCTCAAATCGTATCCCACAAGGTAAAGTAATTTAAATAAAACAATTTCTTTTGAGTTCACTGAATCTTCATTTTATAAGCTATCAGGCAGCTTCCACGCAGACAGAAAAATATCTCTCTATATGATTTTTCAGTCTTTTTCAAATCTGTACCTTCTGTACGATTAAAGCACCTAGTTTCTTAATACGTGCGCCTTATGGGCTAAATCGAACTTAGGATAAGCAATCAGTGACGATATAATAACTCTATAGAAAAACGTAACAAAACGTGACAATTACAAATTACAAACCATTAACGTAAATTTACTTCTAGTTACACGTAACAAAATTACGCATTGAGAACAAAGCATAAACTGTTAACAAATTGAATTGCTTGCATTGTCATATCGACTATCAGTTGGTATGAACACAGCTATCACAGATATACGTAGGTCATATACCCAACCCTTACCTTATATTTTCATACACTGAATTATTGCAGTTGACAGTTGACGTAACCAATTCACTCTGTCCTCTATTTTCTTAAATTTTTTTATCATCTGTCTGGCTTTTTTATAGGTTCAGCACAGGTTCCTTCTTTTTATTATCCTTTTCTCTTTTGCTTGTATATACTTTCTATAAGTACTAGCTCTTAATTCCATTACTGATGTAGGTCGTTTCGTATTTTTCTTAATAACTGTAGTTATACACGAGATAGAAGATAAAGTGTCCAAGGAAGAAATTATTTGTTGACTGTCAATTTCAGTAGCTGTTGCAATAGTGTTCTCGAGTCGTCATACTTGAGACTTTGTAGAAGGCCCGTATTGATCGTTGAACGCTGTTGCAGTGTTATGCGGCCTTCCAGATTTTCTCGTTGTTGTTTCAGTTCCATCTGCCGATTCTTGGTGCGTGATCAGCAACGTCCTCTTCGTTGAATACATTTCTGTCTCATGGGCACAAGCCTGTTGTCTTAAAACCGTTTGGTGTTATCTCCATATAAACTGATCTGAGGTATTCATTACCCAATCGTGCCGCATTTTAGATTTTTCTACGACACTGCTGGGATTTGAACGTAGTCACGAACGTGCTTTTTCACTGCAGATTTCTTTAGTGTTTTACTCAGCGATCTGTCCAATGAGAGTAGACGATGAGTCGTGTGAGCAGAATATAATAGCATGAGTATACTATAATCACAGGCCAGCTTAATTGCCTCTTAATTTTTGGTGTGTGTGTGTGCTGTATAAATCTAGTAAAAGCAAAATTGGTTTCTGGCCCCTTTTTTCTTAGTTTTGTAAATTTTAAGAAACACTCTAGCCACCGGAAAAACAATATTGATGTTATCCGTCCATTTGTTGGGCATCCAAATGCTGTGTTTGGTGAGCTCCTGTTTCGAAGGCGCCATTCATGCTGCTGCGCTTAATTATTGTTACTGACGGTATGAATTCGCCTGCTGCATTCACAGTACATAAACATGTCGTTTGAAGACACCATTCTTCGCTTGTGATTGCACCCAGTTGTTGCTTACTTTTTAGAGCTTTAGGTGGTTTTTGAAACGTGAATAATGGAGTTCCATACAGTTTATGTATTTGGTCAGTAGCAAACTTACCGTTCATCTACTATTTCCTTATATTTATCAAAAAGTCATTAGCTCGTACTTTATTAAAGCATTTCCTTCGTGGCCGGCCGGTGTGGCCGTGCGGTTCTACGCGCTTCAGTCTGGAACCGCGTGACCACTACGGCCGCAGGTTCGAATCCTGCCTCGGGCATGGATGTGTGTGATGTCCTTAGGTTAGTCAGGTTTAAGTTGTTCTAAGTTCTAGGAGACTGATGACCACAAATGTTAAGTCCCACAGTGATCAGAGCCATTTATACCAGCCATTTCCTTTGTGCCAACAATATTGCTTCGCGAACTCGCAAGGACAAAGTAGGATAATCTTTCATAAATTTTTAATACAATTTTATACCTGATATATTTTTTCGTTATTGAAGCGATGTCTTTGATGATATTTTTCAGCAAGTTGAGAGGGGAGTTTCCTTCTTTCATAAATAGGTGCTCCGAGGAGACTGGACTCTAAATTAATTATATGCTGCACTAGTACATTTTCCAACTCATATCATTAGGTCCTCCAGATTTTGATGATTTAATTAAATTTTTCCAATGTTATGTTTTCTACATGCTTCATTAAAGCCAATTTTATCCTTCCCATGTTTAAGTGAAGCATCTACTTATTGTACGCTTTGTTTGTCATAATGATCAGCTGAAGTAAAAAACACTTTTTTAGGTGATATATGATTTATAACAAGACCCCTACATCGTACCAGTGCGATTAATGAATTTCCCACAGCTATGAGTAAGGTAGTGAGAACTCCATCGTTTCAAACCAGAACTACAGGCAAAACCTTAAAGTTTTCTGGTGTTTGATCATGCTTAAATGAATGGCAGAGTTTCACGAAAATGGTACTTCATAATCAGATTCGTCTCTGAAACTGCTTACAAATGACCGAGTGAGTACAACAAAATAGTCAAACAAACTCACTTGTTAATTAGTATTCTGTCACGACTGCCAGCGGGCCGCGCACATTTATTTGCTCACTCACACGACTATTTACTTTAATTTTACTCCAGTTCAAATCGCATTTTATAAACTTCGGCTCCTTAAGACTAACCCTTTCAGATCCAGGCACTAATTAATGGACGTACCACCTGCACCTTCCGTCTCCATGACTTCTACGCCACAATTTACGACCGTCAAATCCAGCAAACTAATAAACTAAAAGACGTTGGACTAACCTTCGATTGGTAACTAACGTGGGAACCTCGCCTACTAACTATACAACAGGAGGCCCATAATAGACTAAAACTAGAAAAACTACTAACTGCCCGAACATGGGCACTGCACCATGCATGTACAAATCCAGGATCTACTTCATCCTTTACCTTGAAAATGGCTCATGGATGTCTGTCCTCTCCCCCCCCCCCTAAATTCTGTAAGTTACTTCAGGTCCTTGAACTCCATGGTGTCCCTCCCTTCTCCCCCTATCCACATACCGCACCTCCTCCTTTTCCCCTTCTTTTTCGGGCCAATCCCCCCGCTTTTTCCAACCTATATTCCAACACCACTTACTCCTCTCTCGTTGTCTCCCACAGACAACCTCTGTCCCATCACCGCCGTTTACCAGTCATCATCACCAACACTCTCCCATATCCCTAGATACCCACTCTTCTTTCCATCTGCAGTCCATCACCCAAGGATGCTCCATAGTCTTGGAAAACAACTGTGTCAGCAATCCTAACATGCAGAAGCTCTGGTTTCATGAGTTTCTCGAGAAGATAAACGTAAATGCTTCCTGTCGTGGTCCCCTCTGCGAAAATGACGTGCCATTGTAAATCCAAGGCGCAGATTCACCTTCGATGCGCGTCTTTATCATTCAGTGGTAGTGTGAGGTTACTCGCTACCACATGTTCTGAGAGGCACCCACATGCCTTGCTCATACTGTGGCATCAAGCAGTCAGGCCTGCAAGATGAGTGGTCTGCCAAGCGAGTGGATTCATTCTTAATTTATCGAGTAACATGAACTCTCGTACTCACAATTAAGTTACAAATTATCCTCCTGTATGAATAATACGCAACGGATACGCACATCTGACTATCGGTGATTTACAGAACTCTGACTGTTCACTACGCACTGGCAATACCACATTTCTTATTGTCTTTTATTTAACGGCTTTTATCAACACGTGGCCACCGCACTGAATAGGAATGGCGCACACATTATAAATTCGGAACATCATGACAACATACAATTCCAAGGAAAAGTCCACCAATCTTTTTCTCTTCACTATCTTATTTATTCCGATAAATTCTCTAACCTAATCACACAAATTCTATAACCTACAACAATAACACATGAGAAATTCCGCCCAGTGGGCATGGCTTTACATTGGTGAATCTCTATATTATGGTCTCGTAATTATTTAACGCTACAGTGCACTTTCTGGATAGGATGGTGGATCTTTTATTACTTCTCACACTTCGACTCTCACAATCATCATCACAAAACTTTCCTCCAGACCGAGCGGAACAGAAGGAACAAGCATAACCCACTAATCTTTTGAAACTACCTTGCTACTCTCACATGCAAACCACACATACTTAAATTACATGACATACACCACACTACGACATGAAATACTACACAAAGAATAGTCACAACATTATCACTTTCAGCTTTCCCACTTCAATTAATATTTATCCCAGTTTCACACGACACTGCCCCACTTCGTAATTCTACTTTCCTACTATGAACTCTGGAGATATATGCACGTCTTCCTGTGCAATGCAAGCCAAATGGCGTTGCTGGATGGACGGCCGACTCACCTTGCTTGTCTCTCAGAGTTTGAATCTAGCGTCACACGGAATTATATCCCGCGAGGTAATATTAAGAACATATTCATCACACACGTGAGTCCTCAGCTGATACCATGGACGAGTACTTCTCTTTATCTTTCGTCTCATACACAGTTTGAAACTCACACAGTACTCACCACGTGGAAGTACTCGTCTCTAATTTCAAGTCCTGCACACGCCATTTCTTAAATATTTCAACTTATGGTACACACGCTATTTCTTAAATATTTCAACTTATTGTACACACGCTAGTAATTCAGCTTAACTTAAGCACACAGATGTATTTCAGCTTATTGCTACACGTGGTTTCATTGTGACCGTTGGTCACTTCCGAAGATTACTACAATCCCATTAATATTACCTGCCTGACATTTAATTCTCCCCACAAAAGTTCCTGAAATAGAGAAATTATTATTTCAAACTACTCTTAAATATTCCACATGCATACTATGTCTCCACTCTTTTGTCATTACGGAGCACAACTAAAACAGGTCTTAACAGCACAAGATCCAGCGGCAGAGTGCTGAAACATGGCCGTTCTCTAGGTCCTCTCACACCTCTGTCGAAGTGGGGGGAGCACCTTGCTACCGTGTTGGTCAGCCACATTTCAGGCGCTCAAAGCTCAGGTAAATTTCATCTCTTTGGTCCCACCAAAGGTGGCCAAAGGATCGACTCAAAGATGATCATATATTCACATTCACTATCTGCGGTTAGCAGACGACCATACATTCATTCATTTCACAGATCTCACCAAACTGGATGTAGGGATTTACTTTGTGGGAGTGCACATGTGATCAATTAAATAAATAAATTGTCATTCTTTCCCACACTGGTATCCGGCTTCGCTGTATTAATTGAAATTGAGTTATTTTACAAAAAAAGTGTGTTGTTCTGACAAAAATAATGAAGTATGTTGTACCTATTTTCAATGTCGGGCGGTACTGTACCCTTTCACCACCGGCTACCCATGCAGAAAAAAATGGCATGGTACTAACCTTGAAATGCGAGGGTAGTTCCGAACATTTTTTTAAGAAAACTGTATTAGAACAAACGTAGCAAGTCATCCAAATACCCAGGAGGAGACCTTAGCCCCTGGTGACCTAAAATAGACGACCAAATGGTGTTACTTTACCAAATTATTGACACAGTTGTTGCATTATTGTACTCTCCACAATCCGGAGTAACGTACACATACAAATTTACAACAATCCAAATGACCAATAAAACATTACATCCTACAAATAAAAAATAATGGTGAGATAAAAATTTGCTTAGTTATCGGGATCTCCGTTATTTTTATGAGTAATCCAGACTTCACTGATTCTATTACAAAGAAAAAAAAATACTAATTGTACTCATGAAATTTTAAATAGCTCACTGTCCAAACACAGAGCAAGTAAACTGACATTCATAAATTGTGTTGTAATAATCTTTACACAGCAAAGTCTAAATACAAAACAAAAACAACAAAACAAAAAACATTGCGTACACTAGTTACATGTAGAATGTCAGGCTCCATACCATTACTCTAAAATATACATCAAACCTACAGAGAAATAAAACTGAGAAGAAAAACAATGAAATATACCACAAGTTACATACTGGTTACGTAATATAGTTCGTCTAAGACATCATGTCATACCTCATTAACTATCATCACCTAAGCAATTGCCACCACTACTCGACTGTGAGTTTAACCTTATCCTTGTCCACCAGTACAAATACCTGCTGCTGAGCTAGTCAGTCTATCAACTTTGATCAATACACGCAATAAATAGTTAGCAATAAGTGCTTGAATCCACCAGTAGCTCTCGTATCTTACTCTACTGCTCATTTCTCTGTTGTCACACATTTAGACGACAAGAACTTGCATTTCGACTAGCCTTCGTTACACTTTAATGTGTAATATCACCACTGTGATAATAAAATAAGTGGCTTCAGTCAACACACCAACAAGGTCATTACTGTCCACGACATCAAAATGCATCAATTAATTCCGATATTTGTTGTGCAATGCAAACTCTTCTCCCTTGTGACAACCTTACTGATCAATGCTACAAGAGCCGCTACGTTAGTATTACGCCACTGGCTAATAATTAAAGCATCATTGTACCAAATATACTAATAAACATGCTACGTGAACTTGATAACCCAGAACAAACAAAAAACAAACACTAACTATTCTAAACACAAATGTTAATGAAATACAATTACACTTGCTGTCCCTTCAGGAATGAAACATATAAAAAAAATCATTTACACAATTACAAATACATTATTCACTATCTTGCGAGTCACACAGAAACATTTCATTCTGTGATTTTCTTGGGGTCAAAAAGTTGCTGACAGGTTCCCTAGAAACACTGTCTCGGTGTCAAAGCTCTCCCATGGTTTCCCAGACGAAAGTCTTTAAGTCACTCAAATCGGCATTTTGAACACGCACTGAACAGTAAACTGCGTCTCACATTAAACACAAATGCCATAGTCACTCTCAGCGTACCATCCACACGAATCTGGTCGTCCAGAAATGGCCCTACAACTACTATTACCCACGGTTTTGTCCTTTCAGTTCATGGTGTAATTAAAAGTCGTAAGTCCCAACAAACAGCACTTATTCCCGCACCTATTCAAGATATGTCTCCTACTACAGACGCAAATGTCAATGTCCCAGTCTAGTTTCTTGCGTTCATACAATAATTAGTCACCAAACGACAACTGTACTCTTCAAGAATACCAAGCGTCCCACATGCAATTCACAAACCACACATAACAAGTCACTGCCAAAAGTTTATGGATCCCACCGTTCAGTGGTGAAGACAAAAAAAAATGCCTCTGAGCACTATGGGACTCAACTGCTGAGGTCATTAGTCCCCTAGAACTTAGAACTAGTTAAACCTAACTAACCTAAGGACATCACAAACATCCATGCCCGAGGCAGGATTCGAACCTGCGACCGTAGCAGTCTTGCGGTTCCAGACTGCAGCGCCTTTAACCGTACGGCCACTTCGGCCGGCTGGTCAAGACAAAACAAAACGATCGTCCTGTCTGCTAAAGACAAAATCTTTTCCACCATTCACAACATGGAAACACCAGTCCTTCACTTTCCACCTTATGGAGACATACGAGCAGTCATCTTGTTTCACAGCTCCACAGTCCAGTACTAGTTCATAGTTGCTGGTAACAAATGCCCGCCGGACTCTGCCCCACATCGTTCATTCTGCCGTGGCGCCACCGCGTGTGGCGTTGAGCAGAAGAAACCACCCGCTGTGGCCTCCGCGGGATACTTTCCCCAGTCGTAAGGGTGGCGGAACTTATGAATGGCCAGTGGTACGTGCGTGTCGCCCCAGGCCGTTGACCTGCTGTAGCGGGCGCATGGAGTGTACCCCGACCGGCAGTGGAGTGGGGAGTGCCGCGGTTCTGTTGCTGACGTCTGCTTGCTTATGTGGTATGGGCGTGTTCTGTGTAGCCCCTCAGTGCTACGACACCCAATCAGTCAGACCCTTCCGTGCATCTCGCAACATTACAGACAAAAGGATATTCTTACAGTATTTAAATACTCATTGAATACATGTATGATCTATTAGATACATTGGTAATAAAAGAGTATTTGTTCTAAAAAACATAAAATCATACACCCTAGTTTTCTACACATACAACATCAACATTTATCCCTTTTGTATATACAGCCCACACTTGTGCTATTGATTGTACCTGTTGTCCCTCATACAAAACATGAAAGTGTAAAAAAAAAACAAAAGGAATAATAAGCAATCTATACAGCTCATAATTACAATATCAAATAGTAGGCTACTCTAACGTCCTATCACCATGAAAATATTAGAAACTGTTTATTCTAAAACTACAATATACAGTGAACCTTTGTGCTTGTGACCGACTGAAATTAATACCCCTTGAAAGTGTTCTAACAAAAAAATAAGAAATAATCTACACAGCTCACAATTATCTACCACATGTTATTAACTAGTAAACTACTTTAACATCCTAACACAATAAACATTTTAGAAACTGGTCACTCTAAATCTACAACATACAATGCACCTTTGTGCTTGTGACAGACTGAAATTCGTATCTTTTTATATATTTTACCTTTTTATTATATATGACAACATTTCTAGGACATAGATGAACCATCCACATGATGTCAGATCCTGACCTGCCATCGAGGTTCATCCAAATCAAACAATACACAATAGTGTTTTAGTTATGGATCAGTAGCTTCCCCTTTACAGGAGTGTTGCGCAATGATCACACTACTCTACGACTCTCGCTCACCAGACATCACATTTTCCTTCTCATTCAATCCATTAATACACTAACAGAATAGGTCTAGAAGTCAGCTAACCTTAACACCACCACACTCACGACAACATACCATACCTTTGCTCCCTTATACTCAACCACATAACACATGAAGCTGTTTCGGAGACAGCTTTCATTTCTCCGAATTCGTCCTTTCACTCTGGCACCTCTCTCCATCGGCTTACCTCTGCATTCACTTTACCGATTATTCATCCTGCTAAATATCAACTTAGAATTGCGGCATTTCATCTAAGAACAAAAAATACACAAATTATTCATCCTGCAAAATAACTGTACACATTCTTGGTACCGTTTTGATTACTTATACTGGTACCAGGCTTCAGCAACAACAAAAAATATTATTTTTGCCAAATCGCAAATGTCATGGTAAGAATTAGATTTACACTTATATTACATCTTACGTCAGTATTCCACAACGTTCACCACCTGGGTCTCATACTCCCTTTATATCCTTTCACATTGTGCAGTTGTCCTCATCTCTTCAGTCGTATTTCGGCTCTCCATCCGTCCATTACTCCATCATTTCCTGGTCTTCCTTCGCCATTGGCATCAATCTCTATTGCAGCATACACAGGCCTCTCTGTAACATACATCTAAGACAGCTCCACATTTTTAATTCTACTCACCTTTATTTACCACTGTTTCATCACGTCGAATCTCTCTTTATTAATCACACTGCTTCACGTCGCTTCTCACCTTAAATATCACCTTTATCCACTACTATTTATCACGTCGCTTCTCTATCTACCATCTTTATCTACTCATTAATCATCACGTCGTTTCTGCTTGATCCTTATTCAAATGACAAAAAATACGTACATACACCACTCTGTCGACCCCTGTTCATGACTCATTCGACCAGTCTATTCCGTCATACTTCCTGACATCCCGCCTGAAAATCGTTATGTTCGATTTAACCCTGCACAACGTTACACACCACAAATAAATACATTATCTACCATAACTTGCTACTTTCGATCTATCCTTAACTCTTCCATAATTTGATGTTAGAAATGTGATGAAGCCCACGAGATTGTTTTCCCTCGATCGTCTCAATCAGTACAGCATTTTCATGGACAATCCGCCTCACTCTGAATGGTTCACTATACACGGTAAAGAATTTGCTAGTTAGGAATCTGTGCTTACATGAAAATTAAATGTGCGCAGAAAATATACAAGCTGGGAGAAATGGGCAGCCCAAGTGTTAGAAACTTTGGTGCTAGTGGTCTCTTTCCCTAACACCAGATTCCGAACAACCATACACAGCACCTCATTATAACTGTCACCACGACAATGACATACTATAAATCAGATAGCGTCTAATTTAAATACTTCGATCACCTTACTGATGTTACTTGTAACAGCAGTATAAATGTACTCTATTCCATACAGATCACAATGTTTACTTTTTACATTACGTGTTAAGTTCCTGCAATAGTCAAATCACACTAATTAAACTGGACTCATTGACATTAAACTAACATTTTTAGCAACCAATTTTTTTGAGGAAACAGTATTTTTACTTTAGTGTTACAAATAAAAAAAGATTTGCAAATTTTGCTCGGAGAGACCAGCCTAACAGATTCTATTACTGGTGTTTTATTCTCTGATCAGAAGTATGATATTTGCATTCCTACATATCAGTACAGTATGTCTGTTACATAGACAATTTTCAGTGCCAGTTGCGTGTGTTTTAAGGCAAGATGCTAAGGGCTGATATGTTGGATTAGTTTCTCTTATCCTTCAATCCGTTATGACAAGAATGAAATGCTAGGATTCCATGCTCTCCTGTCATTCTCATAGTTTCTGCCGTTCCTATCCTCGACACTATCTGGCCTATGAGTCGCGTTTCCGTTCACGATATTGCTTTCATTACCCAGTTCCTGTAACAAGTGCTGAAGTGACGCAGAATCGTCTAAGCCTCTGCCTGCTATCACTATATCTCTGCGCAATCTCACTGGCAACTTCGTTATACAGATCCTAATGTGCTCCCCAGTTTCGTATGGCACATCCAAATACCTATTTCGTCTCAGCATTTCCTGATAGCACGACACTGGATCTCTTATACCACCTTTGTTACCATTTGGCATCATCAATATGCTTTGCGTAACCTGGTCCTGCTTACTTTGCGACCAGAATTCATTTAAATAGCTACTACAGTCTTTAATGACTCCCTGCATTTTTGCTTTAGCCTCGTCCCTCAAATGGTTACACACAATCTTCATTTTGAGGAGCTGTGCCCACTATGAAGGTAATGAATCTTGAAATTGAGACAGCCTTGGACTATACTCAGTTGGGTTTGCCACCTATTTTATCCGACACAACCGTTCTTCTGACTCTCTGAATTCGTCTTCCTCTTTCTGCCTATTTTCGTTTTTTGAATTTATCTCACTCTCCCTCTGCAATTTACCTGGTGGTGTGTCACCTTCGCTACTGCACGCTAATTGCCACTGTGCGAGTTCTTCCCTATGTTTCCTACTTATTTCTAATTGCGCCTCTTTAAGCTGTAATAGTGATTGTATCTCCCCCTGGTTGGCATAAACCTCTCGCTGCGTACTGTCAGAGCCTGTTTCGCCTCTCATACTGATCTTTTCTACATCTGCGCTAATCGTATTCATTCTGACCACTACCTCCGCAACTTCATCCCTGTGTTTATTTAGCGCCACTTCCTGCCGGGTGACTTGAGCTTCCACGCTGTCTAATGCCCCTTGTTTATCTGCAAGTAAGTCCTCCACTATCTCTTTGATTCGCTCATCCGGCAACACGTCCCTATGTTCTGTAATATCGCTCTCTATTGCACTTATTCGTACCTCCAAATTATTGGCTTTTTCTTTCACGGCGTCACATACTTGCTTCAACGGCCCCAGATTCTTCTCCCCTCATCTAACCGATTATTAACTGTAGGCAGACGCTCATCGATAACTGTGTGTAGCTTCCTCATTGCCTCTTTATTTCCCTTATCCATTGCCTCCAATCTTTCCTTATTTGCTTCCAATCTTTCCTTAGTTGCTTCAAATCTTTCCTTATTCTCCCTATCTCTCTCCTTATTCTCCCTATCTCTCTCCTTATTATCTCTATCCATCATCTGTAAAAACTGCAGTAGCACATTGTCATTTGCTACTTTCGACGCGCTCACCTCGTTTGCCTGTGAAACCGTAGCTTCCCTAAGGGTAGCTGCACTTTCACTGCATACCTGACCTGGTCCCGGCTCGCCCGCGTCGTCGGGAAAAGCCCCTGATTGCGAACAAAGCCCGCCGCTCAAAGGATCACCTTGCAGCGGTCCACTGAACAATTCAGACCCTTCCGAGTGTCTGCCGTCCCCGCTCATTAACCCATGGTCAACAGCTACTTCCTGCTGCACTGCTACGTTCACCCCCGAATCGCTATTCTACATGGTGGCTACACTTTTCGACTGCGACCTAGTTACTACGGACATTACGCAAAAAAAATTATACCACGATCTTCCAGCCTTGGACGATATAGCAATTAATTAAATAAAAAAATAAAAGATCCTAACCAAACCAGAAAGAAATTGCAAACAGAAAAAATTTTACTTCTTAGCGCCATCAAAAAAAAAAAAAAATTTTAACAGCAAACCCTAACAGCAAAATATCCTGGCAGGGTCGATATTATGAGAGGCACCCACATGCCTTGCTCATACTGTGGCATCAAGCAGTCAGGCCTGCAAGATGAGTGGTCTGCCAAGCGAGTGAATTCATTCTTAATTTATCGAGTAACATGAACTCTCGTACTCAAAATTAAGGTACAAATTATCCTCCTGTATGAATAATACGCAATGGAAACGCACATCTGACTATCAGTGATTTACAGAACTCTGACTGTTCACTACGCACTGGCAATACCACATTTCTTATTGTCTTTTATTTAACGGCTTTTATCAACACGTGGCCACCGCACTGAATAGGAATGGCACACACATTATAAATTCGGAACATCATGACAACATACAATTCGAAGGAAAAGTCCACCAATCTTTTTCTCTTCACTATCTTATTTATTCCGATAAATTCTCTAACCTAATCACACAAATTCTATAACCTACAACAATAACACATGAGAAATTCCGCCCAGTGGGCATGGCTTTACATTGGTGAATCTCTATATTATGGTCCCGTAATTATTTAACGCTACAGTGCACTTTTTGGATAGGATGGTGGATCTTTTATTATTTCTCACACTTCGACTCTCACAATCATCATCACAAAACTTTCCTCCAGACCGAGCGGAACAGAAGGAACAAGCATAACCCACTAATCTTTTGAAACTACCTTGCTACTCTCCCATGCAAACCACACATACTTAAATTACATGACATACACCACACTACGACATGAAATACTACACAGAGAATAGTCACAACATTATCACTTTCAGCTTTCCCACTTCAATTAATATTTATCCCAGTTTCACACGACACTGCCCCACTTCGTAATTCTACTTTCCTACTATGAACTCTGGAGATATATGCACGTCTTCCTGTGCAATGCAAGCCAAATGGCGTTGCTGGATGGACGGCCGACTCACCTTGCCTGTCTCTCAGAGTTTGAATCTAGTGTCACACGGAATTATATCCCGCGAGGTAATATTAAGAACATATTCATCACACACGTGAGTCCTCAGCTGATACCATGGACGAGTACTTCTCTTTATCTTTCGTCTCATACACAGTTTGAAACTCACACAGTACTCACCACGTGGAAGTACTCGTCTCTAATTTCAAGTCCTGCACACGCCATTTCTTAAATATTTCAACTTATGGTACACACGCTATTTCTTAAATATTTCAACTTATTGTACACACGCTAGTAATTCAGCTTAACTTAAGCACACGGAAGTATTTCAACTTATTGCTACACGTGGTTTCATTGTGACCATTGGTCACTTCCGAAGATTACTACAATCCCATTAATATTACCTGCCTGACATTTAATTCTCCCCACAAAAGTTCCTGAAATAGAGAAATTATTATTTCAAACTACTCTTAAATATTCCACATGCATACCATGTCTCCACTCTTTTGTCATTACGGAGCACAACTAAAACAGGTCTTAACAGCACAAGATCCAGCGGCAGAGTGCTGAAACATGGCCGTTCTCTAGGTCCTCTCACACCTCTGTCGAAGTGGGGGGAGCACCTTGCTACCGTGTTGGTCAGCCACATTTCAGGCGCTCAAAACTCAGGTAAATTTCATCTCTTTGGTCCCACCAAAGGTGGCCAAAGGATCGACTCAAAGATGATCATATATTCACATTCACTATCTGCGGTTAGCAGACGACCATACATTCATTCATTTCACAGATCTCACCAAACTGGATGTAGGGATTTACTTTGTGGGAGTGCACATGTGATCAATTAAATAAATAAATTGTCATTCTTTCCCACACTGGTATCCGGCTTCGCTGTATTAATTGAAATTGAGTTATTTTACAAAAAAAGTGTATTGTTCTGACAAAAATAATGAAGTATGTTGTACCTATTTGCAATGTCGGGCGGTACTGTACCCTTTCACCACCGGCTACCCATGCAGAAAAAAATGGCATGGTACTAACCTTGAAATGCGAGGGTAGTTCCGAACATTTTTTTTAAGAATACTGTATTAGAACAAACGTAGCAAGTCATCCAAATACCCAGGAGGAGACCTTAGCCCCTGGTGACCTAAAATAGACGACCAAATGGTGTTACTTTACCAAATTATTGACACAGTTGTTGCATTATTGTACTCTCCACAATCCGGAGTAACGTACACATACAAATTTACAACAATCCAAATGACCAATAAAACATTACATCCTACAAATAAAAAATAATGGTGAGATAAAAATTTGCTTAGTTATCGGGATCTCCGTTATTTTTATGAGTAATCCAGACTTCACTAATTCTATTACAAAGAAAAAAAAATACTAATTGTACTCATGAAATTTTAAATAGCTCACTGTCCAAACACAGAGCAAGTAAACTGACATTCATAAATTGTGTTGTAATAATCTTTACACAGCAAAGTCTAAATACAAAACAAAAACAACAAAACAAAAAACATTGCGTACACTAGTTACATGTAGAATGTCAGGCTCCATACCATTACTCTAAAATATACATCAAACCTACAGAGAAATAAAACTGAGAAGAAAAACAATGAAATATACCACAAGTTACATACTGGTTACGTAATATAGTTCGTCTAAGACATCATGTCATACCTCATTAACTATCATCACCTAAGCAATTGCCACCACTACTCGACTGTGAGTTTAACCTTATCCTTGTCCACCAGTACAAATACCTGCTGCTGAGCTAGTCAGTCTATCAACTTTGATCAATACACGCAATAAATAGTTAGCAATAAGTGCTTGAATCCACCAGTAGCTCTCGTATCTTACTCTACTGCTCATTTCTCTGTTGTCACACATTTAGACGACAAGAACTTGCATTTCGACTAGCCTTCGTTACACTTTAATGTGTAATATCACCACTGTGATAATAAAATAAGTGGCTTCAGTCAACACACCAACAAGGTCATTACTGTCCACGACATCAAAATGCATCAATTAATTCCGATATTTGTTGTGCAATGCAAACTCTTCTCCCTTGTGACAACCTTACTGATCAATGCTACAAGAGCCGCTACGTTAGTATTACGCCACTGGCTAATAATTAAAGCATCATTGTACCAAATATACTAATAAACATGCTACGTGAACTTGATAACCCAGAACAAACAAAAAACAAACACTAACTATTCTAAACACAAATGTTAATGAAATACAATTACACTTGCTGTCCCTTCAGGAATGAAACATATAAAAAAAATCATTTACACAATTACAAATACATTATTCACTATCTTGCGAGTCACACAGAAACATTTCATTCTGTGATTTTCTTGGGGTCAAAAAGTTGCTGACAGGTTCCCTAGAAACACTGTCTCGGTGTCAAAGCTCTCCCATGGTTTCCCAGACGAAAGTCTTTAAGTCACTCAAATCGGCATTTTGAACACGCACTGAACAGTAAACTGTATCTCACATTAAACACAAATGCCATAGTCACTCTCAGCGTACCATCCACACGAATCTGGTCGTCCAGAAATGGCCCTACAACTACTATTACCCACGGTTTTGTCCTTTCAGTTCATGGTGTAATTAAAAGTCGTAAGTCCCAACAAACAGCACTTATTCCCGCACCTATTCAAGATATGTCTCCTACTACAGACGCAAATGTCAATGTCCCAGTCTAGTTTCTTGCGTTCATACAATAATTAGTCACCAAACGACAACTGTACTCTTCAAGAATACCAAGCGTCCCACATGCAATTCACAAACCACACTTAACAAGTCACTGCCAAAAGTTTATGGATCCCACTGTTCAGTGGTCAAGACAAAAAAAAAATGCCTCTGAGCACTATGGGACTCAACTGCTGAGGTCATTAGTCCCCTAGAACTTAGAACTAGTTAAACCTAACTAACCTAAGGACATCACAAACATCCATGCCCGAGGCAGGATTCGAACCTGCGACCGTAGCGGTCTTGCGGTTCCAGACTGCAGCGCCTTTAACCGTACGGCCACTTCGGCCGGCTGGTCAAGACAAAACAAAACGATCGTCCTGTCTGCTAAAGACAAAATCTTTTCCACCATTCACAACATGGAAACACCAGTCCTTCACTTTCTACCTTATGGAGACATACGAGCAGTCATCTTGTTTCACGGCTCCACAGTCCAGTACTAGTTCATAGTTGCTGGTAACAAATCCCGCCGGACTCTGCCCCGCATCGTTCATTCTGCCGTGGCGCCACCGCGTGTGGCGTTGAGCAGAAGAAACCACCCGCTGTGGCCTCCGCGGGATACTTTCCCCAGTCGTAAGGGTGGCGGAACTTATGAATGGCCAGTGGTACGTGCGTGTCGCCCCAGGCCGTTGACCTGCTGTAGCGGGCGCATAGAGTGTACCCCGACCGGCAGTGGAGTGGGGAGTGCCGCGGTTCTGTTGCTGACGTCTGCTTGCTTATGTGGTATGGGCATGTTCTGTGTAGCCCCTCAGTGCTACGACACCCAATCAGTCAGACCCTTCCGTGCATCTCGCAACATTACAGACAAAAGGATATTCTTACAGTATTTAAATACTCATTGAATACATGTATGATCTATTAGATACATTGGTAATAAAAGAGTATTTGTTCTAAAAAACATAAAATCATACACCCTAGTTTTCTACACATACAACATCAACATTTATCCCTTTTGTATATACAGCCCACACTTGTGCTATTGATTGTACCTGTTGTCCCTCATACAAAACATGAAAGTGTAAAAAAAAACAAAAGGAATAATAAGCAATCTATACAGCTCATAATTACAATATCAAATAGTAGGCTACTCTAACATCCTATCACCATGAAAATATTAGAAACTGTTTATTCTAAAACTACAATATACAGTGAACCTTTGTGCTTGTGACCGACTGAAATTAATACCCCTTGAAAGTGTTCTAACAAAAAAATAAGAAATAATCTACACAGCTCACAATTATCTACCACATGTTATTAACTAGTAAACTACTTTAACATCCTAACACAATAAACATTTTAGAAACTGGTCACTCTAAATCTACAACATACAATGCACCTTTGTGCTTGTGACAGACTGAAATTCGTATCTTTTTATATATTTTACCTTTTTATTATATATGACAACATTTCTAGGACATAGATGAACCATCCACATGATGTCAGATCCTGACCTGCCATCGAGGTTCATCCAAATCAAACAATACACAATAGTGTTTTAATTATGGATCAGTAGCATCCCCTTTACAGGAGTGTGCGCAATGATCACACTACTCTACGACTCTCGCTCACCAGACATCACATTTTCCTTCTCATTCAATCCATTAATACACTAACAGAATAGGTCTAGAAGTCAGCTAACCTTAACACCACCACACTCACGACAACATACCATACCTTTGCTCCCTTATACTCAACCACATAACACATGAAGCTGTTTCGGAGACAGCTTTCATTTCTCCGAATTCGTCCTTTCACTCTGGCACCTCTCTCCATCGGCTTACCTCTGCATTCACTTTACCGATTATTCATCCTGCTAAATATCAACTTAGAATTGCGGCATTTCATCTAAGAACAAAAAATACTCAAATTATTCATCCTGCAAAATAACTGTACACATTCTTGGTACCGTTTTGATTACTTATACTGGTACCAGGTTTCAGCAACAACAAAAAATATTATTTTTGCCAAATCGCAAATGTCATGGTAAGAATTAGATTTACACTTATATTACATCTTACGTCAGTATTCCACAACGTTCACCACCTGGGTCTCATACTCCCTTTATATCCTTTCACATTGTGCAGTTGTCCTCATCTCTTCAGTCGTATTTCGGCTCTCCATCCGTCCATTACTCCATCATTTCCTGGTCTTCCTTCGCCATTGGCATCAATCTCTATTGCAGCATACACAGGCCTCTCTGTAACATACATCTAAGACATCTCCACATTTTTAATTCTACTCACCTTTATTTACCACTGTTTCATCACGTCGAATCTCTCTTTATTAATCACACTGCTTCACGTCGCTTCTCACCTTAAATATCACCTTTATCCACTACTATTTATCACGTCGCTTCTCTATCTACCATCTTTATCCACTCATTAATCATCACGTCGTTTCTGTTTGATCCTTATTCAAATGACAAAAAATACGTACATACACCACTCTGTCGACTCCTGTTCATGACTCATTCGACCAGTCTATTCCGTCATACTTCCTGACATCCCGCCTGAAAATCGTTATGTTCGATTTAACCCTGCACAACGTTACACACCACAAATAAATACATTATCTACCATAACTTGCTACTTTCGATCTATCCTTAACTTTTCCATAATTTGATGTTAGAAATGTGATGAAGCCCACGAGATTGTTTTCCCTCGATCGTCTCAATCAGTACAGCATTTTCATGGACAATCCGCCTCACTCTGAATGGTTCACTATACACGGTAAAGAATTTGCTAGTTAGGAATCTGTGCTTACATGAAAATTAAATGTGTGCAGAAAATATACAAGCTGGGAGAAATGGGCAGCCCAAGTGTTAGAAACTTTGGTGCTAGTGGTCTCTTTCCCTAACACCAATTCCGAACAACCATACACAGCACCTCATTATAACTGTCACCACGACAATGACATACTATAAATCAGATAGCGTCTAATTTAAATACTTCGATCACCTTACTGATGTTACTTGTAACAGCAGTATAAACGTACTCTATTCCATACAGATCACAATGTTTACTTTTTACATTACGTGTTAAGTTCCTGCAATAGTCAAATCACACTAATTAAACTGGACTCACGGCATTAACCCAACATTTTTAGCAACCAATTTTTTTGAGGAAACAGTTTTTTTTCTTTAGTGTTACAAATAAAAAAAGATTTGCAAATTTTGCTCGGAGAGACCAGCCTAACAGATTCCATTACTGGTGTTTTATTCTCTGATCAGAAGTTTGATATTTGCATTCCTACATATCAGTACAGTATGTCTGTTACATAGACAATTTTCAGTGCCAGTTGCGTGTGTTTTAAGGCAAGATGCTAAGGGCTGATATGTTGGATTAGTTTCTCTTATCCTTCAATCCGTTATGACAAGAATGAAATGCCAGGATTCCATGCTCTCCTGTCATTCTCATAGTTTCTGCAGTTCCTATCCTCGACACTATCTGGCCTATGAGTCGCATTTCCGTTCACGATATTGCTTTCATTACCCATTTCCTGTAACAAGTGCTGAAGTGACGCAGAATCGTCTAAGCCTCTGCCTGCTATCACTATATCTCTGCGCAATCTCACTGGCAACTTCGTTATACAGATCCTAATGTGCTCCCCAGTTTCGTATGGCACATCCAAATACCTATTTCGTCTCAGCATTTCCTGATAGCACGACACTGGATCTCTTATACCACCTTCGTTACCATTTGGCATCATCAATATGCTTTGCGTAACCTGGTCCTGCTTACTTTGCGACCAGAATTCATTTAAATAGCTACTACAGTCTTTAATGACTCCCTGCATTTTTGCTTTAGCCTCGTCCCTCAAATGGTTACACACAATCTTCATTTTGAGGAGCTGTGCCCACTATGAAGGTAATGAATCTTGAAATTGAGACAGCCTTGGACTATACTCAGTTGGGTTTGCCACCTGTTTTATCCGACACAACCGTTCTTCTGACTCTCTGAATTCGTCTTCCTCTTTCTGCCTATTTTCGTTTTTTGAATTTATCTCACTCTCCCTCTGCAATTTACCTGGTGGTGTGTCACCTTCGCTACTGCACGCTAATTGCCACTGTGCGAGTTCTTCCCTATGTTTCCTACTTATTTCTAATTGCGCCTCTTTAAGCTGTAATAGTGATTGTATCTCCCCCTGGTTGGCATAAACCTCTCGCTGCGTACTGTCAGAGCCTGTTTCGCCTCTCATACTGATCTTTTCTACATCTGCGCTAATCGTATTCATTCTGACCACTACCTCCGCAACTTCATCCCTGTGTTTATTTAGCGCCACTTCCTGCCGGGTGACTTGAGCTTCCACGCTGTCTAATGCCCCTTGTTTATCTGCAAGTAAGTCCTCCACTATCTCTTTGATTCGCTCATCCGGCAACACGTCCCTATGTTCTGTAATATCGCTCTCTATTGCACTTATTCGTACCTCCAAATTATTGGCTTTTTCTTTCACGGCGTCACATACTTGCTTCAACGGCCCCAGATTCTTCTCCCCTCATCTAACAGATTATTAACTGTGGGCAGACACTCATCGATAACTGTGTGTAGCTTCCTCATTGCCTCTTTATTTCCCTTATCCATTGCCTCCAATCTTTCCTTATTTGCTTCCAATCTTTCCTTAGTTGCTTCAAATCTTTCCTTATTCTCCCTATCTCTCTCCTTATTCTCCCTATCTCTCTCCTTATTATCTCTATCCATCATCTGTAAAAACTGCAGTAGCACATTGTCATTTGCTACTTTCGACGCGCTCACCTCGTTTGCCTGTGAAACCGTAGCTTCCCTAAGGGTAGCTGCACTTTCACTGCATACCTGACCTGGTCCCGGCTCGCCCGCGTCGTCGGGAAAAGCCCCCGATTGCGAACAAAGCCCGCCGCTCAAAGGATCACCTTGCAGCGGTCCACTGAACAATTCAGCCCCTTCCGAGTGTCTGCTGTCCCCGATCATTAACCCATGGTCAACAGCTACTTCCTGCTGCACTGCTACGTTCACCCCAGAATCGCTATTCTACATGGTGGCTACACTTTTCGACTGCGACCTAGTTACTATGGACATTACGCAAAAAAAATTATACCACGATCTTCCAGCCTTGGACGATATAGCAATTAATTACATAAAAAAATAAAAGATCCTAACCAAACCAGAAAGAAATTGCAAACAGAAAAAATTTTACTTCTTAGCGCTATCACCATACATTCCATCAAAAAAAAAAAAATTTTAACAGCAAACCCTAACAGCAAAATATCCTGGCAGGGTCGATATTATGAGAGGCACCCACATGCCTTGCTCATACTGTGGCATCAAGCAGTCAGGCCTGCAAGATGAGTGGTCTGCCAAGCGAGTGGATTCATTCTTAATTTATCGAGTAACATGAACTCTCGTACTCAAAATTAAGGTACAAATTATCCTCCTGTATGAATAATACGCAATGGAAACGCACATCTGACTATCAGTGATTTACAGAACTCTGACTGTTCACTACGCACTGGCAATACCACATTTTCTTTTTGTCTTTTATTTAACGGCTTTTATCAACACGTGGCCACCGCACTGAATAGGAATGGCGCACACATTATAAATTCGGAACATCATGACAACATACAATTCGAAGGAAAAGTCCACCAATCTTTTTCTCTTCACTATCTTATTTATTCCGATAAATTCTCTAACCTAATCACACAAATTCTATAACCTACAACAATAACACATGAGAAATTCCGCCCAGTGGGCATGGCTTTACATTGGTGAATCTCTATATTATGGTCTCGTAATTATTTAACGCTACAGTGCACTTTCTGGATAGAATGGTGGATCTTTTATTATTTCTCACACTTCGACTCTCACAATCATCATCACAAAACTTTCCTCCAGACCGAGCGGTACAGAAGGAACAAGCATAACCCACTAATCTTTTGAAACTACCTTGCTACTCTCCCATGCAAACCACACATATCCAAATTACATGACATACACCACACTACGACATGAAATACTACACAGAGAATAGTCACAACATTATCACTTTCAGCTTTCCCACTTCAATTAATATTTATCCCAGTTTCACACGACACTGCCCCACTTCGTAATTCTACTTTCCTACTATGAACTCTGGAGATATATGCACGTCTTCCTGTGCAATGCAAGCCAAATGGCGTTGCTGGATGGACGGCCGACTCACCTTGCTTGTCTCTCAGAGTTTGAATCTAGCGTCACACGGAATTATATCCCGCGAGGTAATATTAAGAACATATTCATCACACACGTGAGTCCTCAGCTGATACCATGGACGAGTACTTCTCTTTATCTTTCGTCTCATACACAGTTTGAAACTCACACAGTACTCACCACGTGGAAGTACTCGTCTCTAATTTCAAGTCCTGCACACGCCATTTCTTAAATATTTCAACTTATGGTACACACGCTATTTCTTAAATATTTCAACTTATTGTACACACGCTAGTAATTCAGCTTAACTTAAGCACACGGAAGTATTTCAACTTATTGCTACACGTGGTTTCATTGTGACCGTTGGTCACTTCCGAAGATTACTACAATCCCATTAATATTACCTGCCTGACATTCAATTCTCCCCACAAAAGTTCCTGAAATAGAGAAATTATTATTTCAAACTACTCTTAAATATTCCACATGCATACCATGTCTCCACTCTTTTGTCATTACGGAGCACAACTAAAACAGGTCTTAACAGCACAAGATCCAGCGGCAGAGTGCTGAAACATGGCCGTTCTCTAGGTCCTCTCACACCTCTGTCGAAGTGGGGGGAGCACCTTGCTACCGTGTTGGTCAGCCACATTTCAGGCGCTCAAAACTCAGGTAAATTTCATCTCTTTGGTCCCACCAAAGGTGGCCAAAGGATCGACTCAAAGATGATCATATATTCACATTCACTATCTGCGGTTAGCAGACAACCATACAGTCATTCATTTCACAGATCTCACCAGACTGGATGTAGGGATTTACTTTGTGGGAGTGCACATGTGATCAATTAAATAAATAAATTGTCATTCTTTCCCACACTGGTATCCGGCTTCGCTGTATTAATTGAAATTGAGTTATTTTACAAAAAAGTGTGTTGTTCTGACAAAAATAATGAAGTATGTTGTACCTATTTTCAATGTCGGGTGGTACTGTACCCTTTCAGTTCAGCAGTTATGTTTTCTAACTTTCCCTCAGATCTGAACGAGACCTAATTAGTAAACAAAATGTGATCCACGACGTGTTCCTTGTGCTCAGCTTCGGTCAATTCGTAACTCGGAGCTTTGATGATCTGCATGTTCTTCGTGGTCCAGTTGTTCATGAACCTTGTAATGTAACCTGGCTTTGAGTACTAAAATTTTCATAATATGAGACAGTGTGATGTTTTTATGGAACTATGAGACGGTGTATTGAGAAATTTTTCATACTGACTGTATGTTCACACTAGTGGAAGCCATTACACATAGACGCAATACGTACTTCATCTCAAAATGTTGATTATATTAAGTCATTTAATAATTGTTTTCTTGAAAATGTAATGGACTGGCGCTTTCCTAGTTTTAATGTTTTTCATATCCTACAACAAGGAACAGACGTTATAGTTGAGTGGCATTGCGCATGGGTAGGGCAGTGCGGGAAAGCTGGAACAAACACAGGGTCAGAACCAATGATGAGACATCAGAGGGTCGTTGCGGCCCACGCACGTGCGTGATCGTGAGTGAGATCCGTTGTAGGGCAATAATGTTGCGAATGCTTATTTCAGTGTGAGTGGCGTCGAGACTGAATACAGCTGGGTTCGATGAAAGGAAAAGTCGTCTTCGTAATGTAAGCCGTCGGACTGAAAGAATTTCCGACTAAATTTATGGCAAAGTTGTGTGTGCCTAACCAGGTTGTAATGACGTCGAAATCTAGAAACGTGTACATGTAACAGTGGCTACCAGTACCAGCATCGCCAGCCATACGAACTGGATCATACATGTGCGATAATTTAAAATGGTGTACGAACATACGACCCACCCTTCGCATTACACGTATATTCTACTTTCATTTGAAACGCTTACTATTTTCAAGACTTTAATGTTTATCGTTTATTTAATATTTGCAATTTATTTCACAAATGCAGGTTTGTGCAGCCTACTTGTCAGTCTGTCCAGCCGAGGGATTCTCCAATTTCATTACAGTGCAGCAGCCCAAGTCAACTGAGGTTATTCCGCGAGATGAATCTCCAGTGTAAATCACGGTACTGACTGCTTTTCATACTGCGCGGTGTTCGTACATTAGTCAAAAAGATTGTAATTAACTTTTCGGCTCCGGTGAGGACAGCGAGTGATTTATAAGGTGTTAAGTAGAGAAAAATGGTGTCAATAGAACCAGAAGACCGTGATAGTGGTCCTAGTACTCCCAAGAATCTACAGCGGGCGTGTTTAAATGTAAGAGGCGAATCCTAAAATATAGAAATGTATGGGGAACTAATACTGAATTTAAACGTTGATTGTGTGCTGTGACGTAACTGTTTTGTCTGTATAGGAACGCGTTAAAAATATTCTAAAACTAAAAATCATGTCAAAAATGTATAGGGGGTGCTATCCAAAAGCCACACAATTTTAATACGTACGTAGAATCAGCTACAACTGATGCGTGTTTACATAATCAGGTTCACATCACTGAAATTTAATTCCAACATTCGTGGAAGAACACAATCTTCCTTTCAGTAATGTAGATCAACTAGAGGGCGTAGTTATGAGTTGCTTTCTTGAAGCTAAAATCACATACTATACATCTACGTCGCATTAAATATTCCCAGATCGTAAAGAATGTGATAGGAGAGAGCCACAAGAAAGAAATTGCAGAGGAACTGAAACATACGAAATTCAGTGTTCTTACAGATGATTCAACATACGTAGGATCTATTAAAACGTCGTTTACCATGCTTAGACATTTTGATAAAGACACGAATAAAACTGATAGTTATTTTTGGTATTTTTGTGGAATTCTTAAGCAATGTGAATATGATAAGGCAAATGAAGATGCCACAGCTACAAACCTTTAAACCAGTTCTTTCATTTTCTGAGTACAATATTTCTGAAAACAATATCATAAGACTTGCTTCTGATGTTTGTGATTCTATGATGGGGTGAAGTAACTCTGTTGCTACTCGGTTAACTGAAAAAAATGTCCTGGACTAATTATTCTAAAATGTATACGTCACTTGCTTCACATAGACGTCAGTGAAGCTTGTAAATGTCTTCGTTGACATTCATAACCATTTTGTAGCTTGTGCTAAGAGACAGTCACAACTTCATGAATTTCTAAAGTTTTTATAAGTCAAAATTCCTACATTTTTGCATCCATCACAGACAAGATATCTTTCTTTGCGGGTTGTGGTAGTGAGAATTTTATAACAGCGAAATGCTTTGCGTCTCTATTTTCGTTCTAAATACCTAGAGTAGATGCTGGCTGTGACAGGAGAATTTCACCGATCCCTCAATGAAAATTTATTTTCTTATTTGTTTTGGCCTGTATTTTACCGAAACTCTGAGACTTAAATAAGTATTCCCGTAGTGGTAAGGCTATTATTACTGAATTACATGTAAAAATGGTAGAAGAGTACAAGGAATTTTTTTACTTTGCTACATGGACGAGCATTTGTCGTAACAAATAAATTGGTATACTCGTACATCGACCCCAAAAACATGTCGAAGTTTCTTCCTAACAGCCAAATATATTTAGGAAAAGAAGTTTTAAAAGCAATTGAGACACCTGAAATGTATGATGAACGGGATGCCGTGAAAGACTTTTACCGCAGATGTAGGGATTTCATGCAGACGGGATGCTCAGAATTGAAAGAGAGAGAGAGCTTTGATGATGATTTATTGCCATTGCTTGCAGTTTTGGCGCCTAAAAGGGGTTCCGTCAAGCAAAGAAAAGAAAACTCTGTCTCTTACAATTCTTGTGTCAAAATTGTCAAGAATAATCTCTCTAGACTATAATAAGCATCCACAAAAAATCGATGATGACCGGAGGACGCTTGCTGTCGTAAAAATTGACGAAAATATTGAGAACTGTTCAGAAGTGGGCGTACTTTGGGAGAACGTACCAGAGACACACAGATTTCTCAGCTCTACCAGATTTTTTTCCTCATGTTTATTACTTCCACATTCAAATGTTGACCGCGAGAGAATTTTTAGTAAGGTGAATCTTATGAAAGTCAAAAATATGATTAGGGTCGTTACTTCCTTAGTGAATGGATGTTCGTTTGTCGGCTAGTGTGTGAGCAGCAGCAGCTCGTGCAAAAATTGTGTTCCTGCTGTAGAGAAGAGAACGCCGTTACATTCGCGGCAGTCAGCATCCAGTTCTTCCGTCCCTAAACCCCCGGATGATGGTGGTGATGATGATGATTATGATGGTAATGCATTCCATTTTTAAGTCTTATTTCAAGGTAAACAGGTATCGAACTAATTTTTTATATAATTTTATGTAATCCAAATTTATTTTTTTTAAATCATTTGCTAATAAAAATAAATATAAATCAGTAGCATTAAAATGTGGAGAACATAACGTGAAATAATCAGACGCACCTATTTTTATGTGTTACCAACATCGAGCCCCGGCCGAGGCCGGCCACGAGTTCCTCCCATTGCACTGCAACTAATTCCAGTATCCTTGGCGATAATCACGTAAGTGAGAAAAAGTTTAGAAGCGATTTGAAATTATGCTTAAAGTTTGTTGGAAGTCGCTTAGTGCTTTCGTTATGAAACGCTGGTTGATTTTAGGATAGGTAATTTGTACTGCATTTTAAGCAGCAGTGTATTTTTGCTGCATCTCATTATCATTGACGCCGTATCTCCTGAACTATTTGCTGTACAGTGATATTTTGTTTCAGGTGCTTTCAGTGATGTATGTAGATACTATTGAAAGGAGTATATTGAGGCACATTTGTATGTGGCACTCGAATATGATTTTATAAACGATGCATCTCTTTGATAGGCTGTATATCTCTGACTGTGTAAGAGTGCAGACGCAGAGATACTGCTAGTGTTGGAATAAGAGAGCGCTTTTGGCGCACATTTGTAGGTAGCTGTCTGTGAGGGAGAGACGATGGAGGAGGCATTTTTTATGGTGTGCTGTGTGAAGCCACCAAGTGTTACATTAATGTAGGTCAATACTGTTGAACTTAGAAGCAGAAGTCCTCATGCAAGCAAGGTAAAGAAGTTAAATAATTACGATTTCTGTTTTTGCCAGCGCGTTAGTATAGCTGAGTTGGCTGATAATTTGTAATTATTGAGCAACCCCAGATTGTACGTAAACCGTTGTGGCAAAAAGGCTAGTTAGATATTTCACTTTGTAATGTTTCTAAGATTTGTTAACAGAGTTTTATTTAATTTGATGATTTGCATTTACGTTGGATTAATGAAGTTAGATAATACTTGCTGTTTAAATCTCATTGTTAGTGAATCAATTGTGAGTAATGTAACTTCAGCTGTCAGATGTTTTTGAAAAGAAAAACTTAACTTGCGATATAATTTTGCTAAAAAAATCAGTATTAGTAATTCACCACAATCAGTACCACCTCCCTGACCAGGTCATATATTTTTTCAAGAAGTTGGATTTTCTTAAATGTTCTCGTTTATCAGCCAAAAGAATTTCATGTGCATTTCAAAGTATAATGGCCAGCACTGCACACTGCTGAGCCTGTAGCTAGCATATTTATATTCATCGCATTCCACCATTGCTGCTCTAGAGATAAGACGATTTAATTTTTTTTTATGTGCACAGGGACCAAAGTTACCAGTTTTGAACAGGGCCAGATCATTCAGTGTCTAAGGGGTTCAATGTATTTTGCAGTGACTGTATTTTTTATTGGTATTCGGAGTTGTATTGGCCAATCAATTTGTGTAAAGTTTTGCTAACAATAATACAGAGTAAGCACATCACTTGCACTTACAACGCGCAACATAACAATTCGAGTTCAGTACTCATACCACAGATCAGACATTCATTCAATGTAATCGTGAGTTTATTATTGCGTTGTTTTGAAGAACGATACTGTATGGAAAATGCGTTGCGAATGGCATTAGTAGTAAAAAAATAGATGAGTTAAGACATCACGCCTAATGTTGAAGTCTTATTGCACGCCAGTGCACGCAAAAACCAGGTTTTGATTCGTGTAAGTGTCTATCACGTCATCACCCCTAAACTACGAGCCATACAGTGATATAATTTTGCATTTGCACTCAGTGATATATGTAGATACTGTCTCCAATGAGTGTTGCGAATAACATTAGTAATAAAGAAGTACAATACTGAAACGTCACAGCAGATGCTGAAGTTTGATCTCATGAACGGCTAAATTGTAGTGAGCGATAAACATTTTCCCTTCCATCATTTGGGATGGGCGCTGTTAGCTAGAAAAAGTTTCGTAAATATTTGAAGTCGTTGAAAGTCGGTAAGTGTTATCATTTTTCGCGTAATGGATGATCGAAGTTGGAATGTTTGAGCGCCATCAGCTTCAAGACAAACGCTTAGTTTCTAATTGTAATATTTGTTTTATCGTGATAAACTTAACTTTTTCTTAGTGAACAGATTATGACATTATGTTACATTTCTAAATTCAATCAAAAACTACGCGAAACATTGAAAATTAACTTTTTGTTGCCTTTGAAAGCAGCTAGTTAGGCCACCTACAACAAAACGTACGCAACAGAAATCCAAAAACGGATTTTACGTTGTATATTGTAGATATGTACAGTCCCTAACAGAAATGCATTATAATTTTGATGAAATTACACGAGTCATTAACGCAGAAATGTTGGCAACAGTACAGAGACGTGAAGACACGATCCAGTCGCCATTACATCTCAACAACAGTGTCACAGCTTGTAACAACAAGAGGAGAAGCACGGAACATTTGTTATATCAGTTTCAGATATATTTAGAAAACCACCAGTCAGTAATTCCAATGTGTATTTCAATTAGTACCAATAACACGTTATTGGAATTATTGTAAGTTTATTTTATCTTAAACAGCATTCGTCCTTCTTAAAGTAAATTTACTTTAAATATCGGTAGTATTACCAAGTTTATTTGTAGCACAGTATAAAGACAAAAACTTGTCATCTTATACATTACGATGTTATACGTTCCTGTAGAGACGCACTAATATTGCAAACCCACTATGGTCACACTTTTATAGCCATTTGTATAAAATTTTCTTTCATTTAATTACAAAAGTTACTGCAAGAAATTATTTGAAGGTAAAATCAGTTCAGTACCTTTTTGTTTAATAATACAAGGTTTATTATTGCATTAGTAGCATGTGTGCTAAGAATATTAAAATTTCACTTCAGTTTTCCATCTTGCCTCTGAGTTCATGCAGAAATAAAATTTCATAAACCCAGTTAACTTTTGAGTCAAACAAGTCATAAAGCCATCTACAGCCTGCTAAAAATAACTAAAGTCTGAAATGTCAATACGTTCGCGTTTCTTTCTGAAACGTGAAATAAAATTTACTCCTTCGTAGTTGGCGGCTGATCTTTGTAAACTTAGCCAATTCTTTACGGGGTAAGTGATTCTTGCTCTCATCGGGTCATGCTGGGGTTGTCCACTGTTATGGCTGCTGATTGGCAACCAAAACACACAGGAGTCTGTGTAATGTAGGAAATGCGAATAGCCCAATCATTGCTGTGCTTCGATATACCGTTTATTTTGTACCTTAACCACATTAAATATTTTCTGTAGGAACACATGGCAAAAAGTTTATTATATATTATTTCTCGACTGTGTTAGATTAAGTGCGAATATTGTGTGTAGTATTTTGCTAATACTCAACTGCGTCGACTGACAGCCAAATACGTTGTAGAACGCACAGAACAGAGCCAGCGGCCGGGGTTTTTGTGAACGAGGGCCCCGTGACCGGCCAGTGCAGCAAAAAAGTCGTCGAACGTGAGGGTGTAGATATATTGTGTGGCTGCCACTTCTAGGAAAGTTACCAAATTAATGTTTCAATTAATAATTCATTTTCGTCGATGCGATGAATAAATAAAGTCCACTGACGAGATTAGGGGCAAAGAATGCCAGTTATCCTCTAGCGCCCCACGTGTCAGATATGATACAGTCAGGCGATATTTTTTCTCACAGTGAGAAACAATGTTTTGAGTCGGCTGTCGTATGTATCACGCATCATACCGTCTGCGCTTCACTCTCGTCATTTTTCAATTTTCTCGCAGTAACAAGAACGAGGCAGCACTTAACGAAAAGCACTGTGTTTACTCGTGAACGAAGATGCCACATGAAAGAAAAGGTAAAAAACAGAAATAGTATTACATAAGAGAATAATCATGATAACTAGAAGCAAATAGGTCTAAGTTTTTGCAAGTTTTTACGAGCCTCAGGAAACGTGTAAATGTACTGTATCAAACCTGTTGTTTACTAAAACGCGTTCGGTTTCGAGGCTTCAAGGCGCATCATCAAATGAACTGTTGTGAATTGGCAGGAGCCAATTCACGGGGTTTGGAGGAAGCCGAAAGGCACGCGTTTAAGCTCACGCAGGCTGACGTGAGGTCTGGAAAATGACAAGGAATTATAGTAGCCAAAAATAGTACATAGCTTCTGAAATACTTAACTTTAATCCATTATTGTAGAACATCGCTCTTGATGATACAGAATTATAATAGCAATATAAACTGGTAATGGCGCCTTGTTAGGTCGTAGCAAATGACGTAGCTGAAGGCTATGCTAACTATCGTCTCGGCAAATGAGAGCGTATTTGTCAGTGATCCCCTTCTCGCAAAGTCGTCTGTACAACTGGAGCGAGTGCCAGGACGTCTCTCTAGACCTGCCGTGTGGCGGCGCTCGGTCTGCTATCACTGACAGTGGCGACACGCGGGTCCGACATATACTAATGGACCGCGGCCGATTTAAAGGCTACCACCTAGCTAGTGTGGTGTCTGGCGGTGACACCACATTCCTCCCCCGCAAATCGGCGTACGGTTGTGTTATAAGGCTTCCGCCCGCCGTGGGGAGGACCCCATGTTGACGTATGCGACGAGGTGGGGAGCCTAACAACAGGTGAGGCTGTGCCACCCGCACCCGGCCATTCGGTCCGAGGGGAGCTAGGAAACGCCTGAAAACCTAGTCCAGGGTGCACGCCAACATGCGGTGTATGCGCCCGTAGAGAGACAGGAGGGGCCGAAGGTTCGACCTCCATCGCGTCGGGGTACCCGACGGGCTAAGACGAGACATCGGGTCCGGAGCGGGCAAGAGTTCCATGTCGGAGGCGCGTGACCCAGGGAGGCGCTTGGCGGCTGCAGCGAAGCGTCCACTGCGGGCGTCGCCGGCGGGAGAACAGGCGGCGGCGGCGCCGCGTCGCCATGGGGCAAAATGGAAGGCAGCGTCGGTAACACCTGGGGATGAGGCGAGCCAGTAGATGGGTCCCCAGAGCGCTGACCGGACGGCACCGTCGCTGAAAGCAGACGGGGAGCGGCAGAACCCGTGCGACGACAGAGGCGCAGCTGATTGAGATGCCGACGCACCTCACCTGAGGCCCCCAAAACCAGATACATAGCGCGGCCGAGGCAGCGAAGAATGCGCCCTGCGAGCCAACGCCGTGAACCTCGATAGTTGCGATAGAATACAACGTCACCTGGGGCAAAAGCAGGTGGCTGCCTCTGCACAGGAACCTGATGCGGCGGATGTAACAAAGACATCAAGGTTGGATGAGGACGACCGTGGAGCAACTCAGCCGGCGAGCGACCATCTCGGGGCTGAGAGCGATACGAGGACAAGAAGAGCAATAACGCGTCCTCCCAAGAATGCGACTCTTTCAACATCTGTGACTTGAAAGTCCGGACCAATCGTTCAGCGGCACCGTTTGACTGAGGCGAAAACGGCGCGGATGTCAGATGTTGAATACCATTGGCCTTGCAGAATGACTGAAATTCTTCGGACATGAATTGTGTGCCATTGTCGGAAACAAGAGTCTGTGGAAGACCTTCTATGCAAAAGATAGCAGATAACGCTTGGATGGTGGCAGATGACGTCGTAGAAGACATCGTGACAACAAAAGGAAAATTACTGAAGGAATCGACCAGAACCAACCATCGAGCATTCCGGAATGGACCAGCGAAATCGATGTGCAAGCGTTGCCAAGGGGAAGTGGCTGTCGGCCATGCAAAGAATTTCCGCGGTGGTGCGGATTGTTGTTCGGCACACGCCATGCAAGAAGAGCACATATTCGTAATCGCAGCATCGATTCCGAACCAAGTACAGTGCTGACGAGCAAGTTGTTTCGTTCGCACTATACCCCAATGTCCTTGGTGGAGAAGCCGTAATACAGAGGACTGCAACGAACGTGGTACCACGACCCTGGACTGATCATTATCAGAACGCATCAGCAAAACACCACGTCGTACAAAAAGTCTCTCCTTGTGAGCAAAAAATCGGCGAACCAACGGATCCTCGATCCGTGACTTTGACAAGGGCCATTGAGTAGCAACAAAACGCAAAACGGTAGCAAGGACAGGGTCAGCAGCTGTGGCTGTAGCTACACGACGAAAATCAATCGGAAACGATTCGACCACGTCATCGGTTTCCGAATCAATGAACATGCAAGCAAGTTCGGAAGAATCAAATGCTCTATCCTCAGCAACAGGCAAACGGGACAACGCATCTGCGTTTCCGTGCTTAGCAGTGGACCAATACAAGATATCGTAGCGGTACTGCGAGAGGAAAATAGACAGGCGAATGAATTTCTGCGCTGTACGTGGAGGTACAGGCTTGGAGGGATGAAAAAGCGATGTCAAAGGTTTGTGGTCTGTGATGATGGTAAAGTGACGACCATACAAGAAATCATGAAACTTTGTAACACCAAATACGAGAGCCAAAGCTTCTTTCTCGATCTGTGAATAATTTCTTTGCGCAGACGAGAGCAATTTGGACGCAAAGGCAATAGGGCTATCATGCGATCCATCTTTGTGCGCAAGCACAGCACCGATCCCGAAATCCGATGCATCTACCATCAACAAAAGGGGTTTCTGGGGATCGAATGGCGTGAGGCAAGTATTGGAATGCAACGCCGATTTCAACTGGCGAAAGGCGCGTTCGCATTCCGTCGTCCAGACAATCGGAACACCTTTACGGCGTAAGCGATGAAGCGGAGCTGAAATGGAAGAGGCGTGGCGCACATATCTGTTGTAATAATTATTTTTCCCAGCACACTCTGTAGCTGCTTCAAATTCTGCGGCGAAGGCAAGTCTTGTATGGCACGGAGGTGCTCGGGACTGGGATGTATGCCTTGGGCATTGATTACATGTCCCAGATAGGGTAAGTCACGAGCAAAAAACACACATTTGTCCTTCCGCAAGCGAAGACCATTTTGTCGCAAGACCTGAAATAATGTCCTCAGATTGGCTAAATGTTCTTCTTCTGTCTGTCCGGAGATCACAATATCGTCCAGATAGTTGGCTGCAGTAGGGACCGACGCAGAAACAGTTTGCAGATACTTCTGAAACAATGCAGGGGCGGATGCACACCCGAATGGCAGTCTTTTGAATCGGTACAAACCAAGATGCATGTTAACCACCAAGACGCGCTGGGATTTGTCGTCCACTGATATTTGCAAGTACGCCTCTGCTAGGTCCAACTTCGAAAAATATTTACCCGGGCACAGTTTGTCAAAAAGATCTTCCGGGCGGGGTAAAGGAAAAGTTGCAATCACGAGTTGTGGATTCACTGTTGCCTTGAAGTCCACACAAAGTCTCAATGTTCCGGAAGGTTTTGGCAAAATTACTAAGGGTGAGGCCCAGAGAGAAGCCTGCACACATTCAATTACACCTTGTGATTCCAAATCGTGTAATGTTCTTGCGACCTCATCACGCAATGCGTGGGGAACATTGCGCGGTCTGAAAAATTTCGGTTGTGCGTTGACTTTCAGTTCCAAATGTGCTTCATAGTTCTTAGCGCAACCAAGGCCCGGTGCAAAAATGTCCGCAAATTCTTCACATAGACGAGAAACACTGTCTGAAGGCACAGTCTGGGTCACTGATAGGACCTGATTGACTATAGACAAGTTAAACAACTGAAATAAATCTAAACCAAACAAGTTCACTGCAGAAGAAGAACTAAGGACGTAAAAAGACACAAGTTTTGTTTGTCCCTTGTATGTTGCAAGAAGGCTGCACTGTCCTAACACAGGGATATTCTGACCGGAATAGCTAGTTATCTTAACGTTTGCGGCACGCAACGGAGGTGTGCCCAGTTGTTAGTACGTGTCTTTATTGATTAGAGAAACTGCAGCTCCGGTATCGAGCTGGAATGGTATAACGTTGCCATGAATGTCCAAGTCTACAAAAAGTTTATTGTCCTGCTGACGACAAGTGCGACTGTCTCGTGCAACGGGAACCGACACTGGTACAGAATCACTTGCGACTTGTGATTTCCGCCGATGTCGACGCACACATTTTGTGGGACGAACACAGTCACCGTTAGAGAGAATGGCACTGGGCGGAGTGGAATTAACTACATGAGCTTCCATGGGCGAAGGTTCACGAGCCTGAGTATTCTTGGTTCGATTCCGATTCCGGCGCGAAGCAAAGGGCCTGGAATGGTTGTTAGTGTCCGATTTAAGCTTTTTCTGGCAAACACTTTGAACATGTCCTTTTTTATTACAGAAAAAGCAAATAGCTTGGCGTGACGGGCAATTGTCACGCGAATGTCTAGTAGCACACCGCGGGCATGATTTTAGCACAGCATGTGCTTGCTGGCGCGGCACACGTTGCGGAGGGCTTGGCGGCAGCTGCGCGGACAAGCGCGAGGGCTGTTTACTGTTCTGTGCAGCTCGCCCGGCGGGCCGGTTAATGTGACACACGACTGGCGAAGTTGCAAATAATTCCTGAGCAAAGTCAAGTGTGTCCTGCCGATACAATATGTCTATCACTTGTTGAAGGGAGGGATTGACTAGTTTCAAAATCTGTTCCCTTATACGAACATCAGAAACGTTCTGTGCAATTGCATCACGCACCATAGTATCTGAATAAGGGAGTCCACATTCACACTCAAAAGCACAATCCCTAGTAAGGCCTTGCAAAGTTGCAACCCACTCCCGATTAGTTTGACCAGCCGTTCGTTTTGTACGAAAGAACGTATACCTTTTTGCAACTACATTGACTGATTATTTGGAATATGCATCTAATGCAGACAAAATTTCGTCGTAGGACAGAGTTGCTACGTCGCGTTGGGGAAATTATTTCACTATCACACGGTATGTGTGCACCCCGACGGATGCTAACAAAAAAGGCTGCCACTCGTTACCTTGAATTCTGTAGGCGGCGAGATGGAATCCAAATTGGCGTGACCACTCCGTCCAGCTTTCCAGTGCCGCATCAAAAGGACGAAAAGGTGGTGCAACTGCGTGTAGTGGCTGCGGTAGTGGTGGAGCGGGGGCCGCCGCATCGTTTTGCATTGCATGTTGACCCTGGATGAGCTGTCCAAGGGCATTCAATAAGGCCTGCGTCTGCTGATTCTGCAAGCGATAAAATTCGGACAGTACATCTGGAGATGGTGGCGAAGCCATGACACAATGAAATCAGTCTATCAATACGAACACAATCCTCGGCGCCAATGTTGTGAGTTGGCAGGAGCCAATTCACGGGGTTTGGAGGAAGCCGAAAGGCACGCGTTTAAGCTCACGCAGGCTGGCGTGAGGTCTGGAAAATGACAAGGAATTATAGTAGCCAAAAATAGTACATAGCTTCTGGAATACTTAACTTTAATCCATAATTGTAGAACATCGCTCTTGATGATACACAATTATAATAGCAATATAAACTGGTAATGGCGCCTTGCTAGGTCGTAGCAAATGACGTAGCTGGAGGCTATGCTAACTATCGTCTCGGCAAATGAGAGCGTATTTGTCAATGATCCCCTTCTCGCAAAGTCGTCTGTACAACTGGGGCGAGTGCCAGGACGTCTCTCTAGACCTGCCGTGTGGCGGCGCTCGGTCTGCTATCACTGACAGTGGCGACACGCGGGTCCGACATATACTAATGGACCGCGGCCGATTTAAAGGCTACCACCTAGCAAGTGTGGTGTCTGGCGCTGACACCACATGAACAACGTTAGAAGATCATAAGCATACCCATAGCTCCAAGTCAAAATTTACTATCTTATACTTGTAACGTTGTTCACCTCATAATGTGGTTTGAATCCACAAAAGCGGTCGTGTTTTAATAAATAACTGTTTTACCGCCTGTAAGCGGAGTTCTTCCTAACACCAGGCTTTTTAAGAGCTGCGGTTACCCGGAATATAAAATTGTTTGTGTATAAAATTTGATACAATCGACAGTAGGTGTCGAAGTTGGACATTATCACGCCACTTAAGTTTCCAAATGACTGAATGATATAAAACAAATGTAGTTTGTCAGCTACATCTTATTTACCGTAAATGAGAAAATGAATAGTTTCGTAGGCTATAGATCGAATATTTAGGAATTTAATAGTGTTTGTATTGTAATTGTACTTGCTCCATAGGTTTGACGGATTCAGAAACTCTGGAGGTGCTACTAGAGTCTATCAGCGCATTTCGGACGAAAGGGAATGTTATGAAGCAAAGAATCGTAAAATAATACAAGCCATGGCATCAGAATGCAAAAGACGTTGGAACGCACTACATTTGCCAGATATTTACGCTGGGAGACAAAAACGTAATTCTAGATGTAGAAAGCAATGATGTTCCAGTTCGTAAAATGACAGACCGGTGATGTGTTGCTGTGTTTCTCAGAACTTTCTGCGCAGTATCAAACAGAGTGTGGAAACAAAAAATACTAAGTTCTGTAATCTTCATATATACGTAATCACGTGTATTACTATATGAGAGTATATAATAAACACTGTAATGCAAAATTTTGTTTCTGAAATGATTGTATGTTTGATTTTTTATATACTGTACATTTTAGTTTCATAAAAAGCCCTGAAAGAATAAATAAATAGTGTATACAAGCTATTATTTCGATAATTAATGTTTCATAACCCAAAAATTCCTTAAAATACCAGTAAGCAGCAATAGATAAGCTTTTTACATATCTGACTGTTTTAGCTTCGTACAGATCTGATGTACCACATTTTACACATGGACTGCAGTTACTTTTGCTTGTTAAAGACCTACTGATTCATGACGTGTAGGTCATGTATGGAATGATAATTTTCAATTTTTAACGAATTATGGGCATTTACTAACGATAAGTATTACCGCGTAAAGCCGAGCGCTGGCACGCCAGTCGGGAACAAAAGGGAAGAGAAGGCTGTGAGAAGAAGTCAGCCAATCGCACACTGACCAACCTCCCTTCCAGGATGACAATGCGACAGCAGCGGCCCCAATGTGAAGACAACAATGCACCGCGACGGACTGGTGACGCCCAAGTTCAATAGCAGCTTCAAGATTAGCGGCTTCGAGAGCAGCATCAACTCTGTTCACTTCACTTGCGCTCTCTATGTAGCACAGACTGTCTCTGCTGAAGAAGAGTGATTATTTTGTATCTCGCACTTTGCTTACGTTGACCAAGTTAAGTACTGTAATTTTTGTAATGCAGTAAAACTCTTTAATACAACTTGAATGATTGTTTATCTAACGAACCGACTATGTAGGCGTCCTAGACATCACATGCTTGGCGAAGAGGTGAATTAATCCCACAGCAACATCCCAGAGACTGCCTGACATAGTTTCTGTTTTGTCGTGGGCTTTTGCGTTTTGCTGGCGCCGTCATTCTACTTTGTCTTGTTTTTTCCAGGGGTGTGTTTACCTATTTTTAATGGTGTCTCTTATAGTGTTTTTACTATTCAGAATTTTCAGGCGGTCATTGCAGAAATTTTCTTTGCTTGTGGGCTTATTTTTATTGCTTGCATTGTCTGTTTATTACATCTGCCTATTCCAAAATGAGCAACCCACCTCTCCCTGCTCAGGCGCATCAGCTGCAAGCAATAAATGCAGTGCAGCTAACATAGATGTTTCAGTTTCAGGTGCAGCAGATTGCTACCCTTCTAAATATGGTACAGCCATTATTGGTGAACCAAACAACTAATGCTGCGCCACAGACAATAACTGCAGCTCCGAGTGGCATGCCGCCTTTTCGCCAGTTTAATGAAATAGAAGATAAATGGCTCGAGTGGATGCAACAGTATGCAACCCACATCATTTCTCACAATGTGTCAAGTACTGGGAATCTGCAGTACTTCTTGTCAACAGTAGGAAGTGTAGTTTTTCGCCTCATTCAGAAATTGTTGCCTAACGCGACTCTTAGTGACCTTTCCTATGATCAGACTTTCGCTTCTCTAACTATTTTGACCAACAAGTGAATGTGGTAGCAGCTAGGTATCAAATCTTTAATTCCAAGAAAATGGCTGAACAAACTTATTGAGAGTTGGTAACACATTTTCAAGATACGATGAGGAAATGTAACTTTTAATGTGCTTGTGGTGCTTTATATTCCAATGAAATGTTGCATGGTGCCATCTTGTACAATTTAACTGACGTCAGACTCACAGAAAAGATTTTGAAACATTCAGATCCACCACAACAGTACATAGTGCAAATTCTAGGTCAGTACGATTCAGGTGCCGTAGCGGCCAATAAATATGAGCAGCCACCAATTTGTCAGGTGGAGTCGCCCATTGATTATGACCAGCCCAGTAGGCAGCAACAGCGTATGCGCGCCGTGCCGCGTAAACAGCTCTCTAAATAGGTGAACCGAATTAGTCATGCCCTCGGTGCTATTCACGGCACAAACGCTGCTGTCGCATTGTCGTCCTGGAAGGGAAGTTGGTCAGTGTGCGATTGGCTGACTTCTTCTCACAGCCTTCTCTTCCCTTTCGTTCCCGACCGGCGTGCCAGCGCTCGGCTTTACGCTGTAATACTTATCATTAGTAAATGTCCATAATTCGTTAAAAATTGAAAATTATCATTCCATACATGACCTACAGGTCATGAATCAGTAGGTCTTTAACAAGCACACTGTTATGCTTGTGGCAAGAAAGGTCACGTACAATCTGTGCGTTTGCAACGGAATAAACATATTACTCCCGCTCAATTACAAAAATCTAGTCACAAGGCCCATATAATCATTGCAGTGTATTCAGAGACTGCTGCAGGCAATAGCAAACCTAGCAAGCAGACAGTGTCTTCGGTGCTACGCCAGTCCAACAAACTGTTTGTTCATTTGCAAATTAGTGGCAAACATGTGAAATTTCATTTGGTCACGAGTGCCTCTGTTACATTGGTGAATCGTAACGTATATGAACTGTTAGGCTCCCCATGCCTAAAACTCGCATGCACCTGATGGCTTCCAACTGACAAGACATTCCTGTTCTCGTAAAATGTACTTTCCCTGCCATGTATCACTCACATACGCGAATTGTGACTTTCTCTGTGCAACAGTCACGCAATTGTGAGAACATATTTCACCTTTATTCGTTTGATTTGTTTGGCTTTCAAATTCAGCACAATGTGTTTCCAGTGACTTCATTCAATGCCGAAGACAGTGTAGTTCACTTGTAAGAATTTCCTGAACTCTTTTCTGAAGGTTTAGGAAAGGTTAACAACTTCGTTGCCCATACTACTATGAAAGACCACCCTCAGCCTACATTTTGCCAGGCCAAAACTGTTAACATTGCATTACGGGACAAAGTCGCTGCTGAACTTAAAGAATTGCAAGTTAATGGAGCCACTGCGCCTATACAAGCAAGTCAGTGGCCAAGTCCACTGGTTTTGCTCCCCAAACCTTCAGGTCGCATTCGCCTCTATGTTGACTTTAAGACTGCAGTCAAACCGAGAAACTGTGATTGATACTTATCCATTGCCACGCCTAGGGATCTCATGGACAGATTAGGCGCTGGTCGCTACTTTCCAAAAATTTATTTGCGCGACGCGTACCTTCAAATACCTGTAGATGAATGTGAACACTCATTTACGCTTGTTTCAATATTTGCGTTTGCCTTTCTGCAGTGCTTCCGCACCCGCCATTTTACAACGGTATTTGGAACATCTGACTGTTCAAACTAATAGGACAATATTGTCATAGCAGGCTGTACACCTGAAGAACACATTGCAAATCTGATTGCTATTTTTCATGTGTAATATGACGCAGGATTAAAGTGTAGACTTAACGAGTGTGATTTTTTTAAACCTGAGTTGCAGTGTCTTGGTCATGGCATCAACTGTCAAGGTGTACATCCTCTCCAGTCACATTTGTTAGCCATACGAGACTTCCTAGTTACTCGCAATGTCACAGAATTGCAGTCCGTTTTAGGGAAAATTAACTATTGTATTCGGTTCATACCGAATGCTGCACAAATCTCACTTACAAAGCATCGCTTGCTTCGAAGAATGTCAGCTTTGTTTGGACAGACGATTGGCAAGAAGCTTTTCAAAAACTTAAAGATGCATTGCTCAGTGGTCGATATTTGGTGCACTTCGATCTGGCTAAACTGGTTGTGTTGCAAGTTGACGCTTCCTCTTACGCAATCGGTGCAGTGCTTTCCCACACATTTGGTGTTACGCACTGCTTTCGCATCATAAGAGTTGTCCAAAGCTCAGTGTTATTAATCACGAATAGAGAAAGAGGCATTGACTATTGTGTATGGTGTCACCAAATTGCGCCACTATTTGTATGCCAGAAAATTCTATTTAGTAACGGATCGCAAGCCCTTGCAGTCCTTATTTCATCCGACGAAGCCGGTTCCTGTACGAACTGCCCAGAAATTGCAACGATGGGATTTGTTGTTGTCTCAATACCAGTACGAGATTTTGTATGGTCCGACAGCTCAACATAGACGAGGACGCACTTTCACGTCTTCCTATTGGCCCTGATACAGACTTGGACGCTTCTGCTGCACCTTGTTGTCACATCGATGCTCACGATTCTGAATTTCTCCACTCCTTGCCTCTAAACTATAGCAAAACTGCACATGCCACGGAAGCTGATTCTGATTTGAAGATTCTGCTGAATCTCGGCCTCGCTCATTTCCTAGCATAAAGAACTCTGTAGGTCGCCGATACTTTGCACGTCGGGATTGCCTCTCTGTTCAGCAAGATGTAATTATTGTTCAAAATAATAGTGGACAGTCACGTGTGTTGATGCCCAAAGATTTGCCAAAAGAAGTGTTGCAGTTACTTCACCAAGGGATTGTTCGTAGGAAACAGTTAGCGCGTCGACACTGTACTTGGCAGCGTAAGAACACGCAAATAGAACAGAAGATGTCAAAGTGGAATGTGCGGAATATCAGTCCACTCCGCCACCACTCCGCCACAAAAATTCTCTGCTTCTCCTAAATTCCAAACACCTTTTCCACGTGTACACATAGACTTTGCGGGACCTTTTTGGAACATTCATTGGTTGATTGTGTTCGACTCTTATAGCAAGTTTCCTTTTGCTGTACCAGTGAACTCGACAACGACACATAGCACAATTCAGGTGTTGCCGCTAAGGTTCGCCTGAAGTAGTAAGTGTCGGACAACGGCCCTCAGATCACGTCAGATGAATCAGAAACATTCTGTGAAAGCAGTAGCACACAGCATCTAACTAGTGGACCTTTCCATTCAAAATCAAACGGCGAAGCGAAATGCTTTTTCAGGACCTTCAAGCAGCGGATGCCCAAACTTCACACCGCACACACCAGGGATCAAGCATTGCAACTGTCTCTAGCCTCCTATCGTTTGGACCACGAGTTGGATCATCGCCGGCGGAATTGCTTCACGGTCGCTGCCTTCGGACGTCGCTGCACCTGCTCCACCTTCCTCAGCATCCGGCGCCAAAGGAAGGCCGCAAGTACGCTTCGCGCTGCATGATATTTTATTTTATAGGGTTTTTAGCGGCAACAGACGGTCGGCGCGAGGCGAGTTCCTTCGTCAACTTGGCGCATACGTGTATCTCATTTCAGGCCCCGAAAGATTATAGCGCCGATATCACAATCAAATTCGCCACTGTCATATGCAAGATGATCCTTCTGTGTCTCTTCCGAGAGATTCATGGATCCCGAGAACAGTGAGGCTGTTTTGGTTGGCAGGAGAGCCAACACCATGTTACTAGAAGGAGGCCGAAAGGCACGCGTTTTAGCTCACGCAGGCTGGCGTTAGGTCTGGAACAGGACAAGGATATTAGAATTTAGAAAAATGGACGTAGCTGGTAGAATACTTAACTTTAATCCGTTAATGAAGAATGTCGGTCTTGACGGTACATGAATGAATATCAATAGTAACTGATAATGGCGCCTTGCTAGGTTGCAGCAAATGACGTAGCTGAAGGCTATGGTAAACTATCGTCTCGGCAAATGAGAGCGTATTTTGTCGGTGAACCATCGCTAGCAAAGTCGGTTGTACAACTGGGGCTAGTGCTAGGAAGTCTCTCTAGACCTGCCGTGTGGCGGCGCTCGGTCTGCAATCACTGATAGTGGCGACACGCGGGTCCGACGTATACTACCGGACCGCGGCCGATTTAAAGGCTACCACCTAGCAAGTGTAGTGTCTGGTGGTGACACCACAGAGGCCACAACAGCCTCCAGAGGGTGTCTCCACGACACTGCGGGACGACTCCATGGAGACAGAAACTTCGCCTCCTCCGCCTCCTCCTCTCGCCCTATCGATGGACGGGGCTCAGGAGGTGGGCGGGTTTTCCGGGGAGAAGTTTCCACCAGAGTGAAGGCCGCATGGTGGGTACGACCGGGTGCGATCTTCGCCTTCGTACCGGCGTTTGTCGATACGCCGGAACATTTTGTCCATCCAGTATTTGACAACGACAGCAGTTAGCGACTTTCATCAAAGTCTGCACATCATTTCAGACCTTAACGAAAAACAAATTATCGCTTACTGCCTATTCGCTGTTCCTGCAGCCAGTCTTCACTCTCAAGCATGACGGTTTAGTTATTACTTCTTCACTGCCGACGTTATTCGCTACACAGTTTACCGACAGCAACCACATAGACCAGTGAATGTACCTTTGCCATTGTACAACACCCACTTAAGAAAATATGACCTCATAAACATTTAGACGCCTGAAGGACTAGCTTTTCCTTAAAACGGTTCACTGTAAAATTTAAACATGACACATGGCGTTTTAAATCATTACTTCTTCACTACTAATCTGTTAGCATCACATTTTGCCGGCAGTACCTACTTATATTACCTATTGTACGTGCATTATTATAGCATTATACAGCATCAGAAGATATGACGTCATAGACATTGAGACGCGTGAAAAAGCAGCTCTTGCTTCAAAATGGAGCGAAAATTGCACTGATTATATTCACCCAGTTTTTAAAATGAAAAATCTTATCAACTTCCAACAACACTTAAGAATTATTTAAAACCTTTATTAATCTTTTTCATGCTTACGTGCTGAAGGGTGTGAATGGCGAATGGTGGGGTCGAAATCTCCAGCAAACATTGCAGACAACAAATAACGTCTTTACGAGCTTCGGTGCATATTGCTTTGTGCAATGGAGCCGCGATTTGTGCAGCATTCGGTATGAACCGAATACAATAGTTAATTTTTTCTAAAACGGACTGCAGTTCTGTGACATTGCGAGGAACTGGGAAGTCTCGTATGGCTAACAAATGTGACTGAAGAGGATGTACACCTTGACAGTTGATGCCATGTCCAAGATACTGCAACTCAGGTTTTAAAAAATCACACTTGTTCAGTCTACACTTTAATCCTGCGTCATATTACACACGAAAAATAGCAATCAGATTTGCCATGTGTTCTTCAGGTGTACAAAAAAAAATGGTTCAAATGGCTCTGAGCACTATGGGACTCAACTGCTGTGGTCATAAGTCCCCTAGAACTTAGAACTACTTAAACCTAACTAACCTAAGGACAGCACACAACACCCAGCCATCACGAGGCAGAGAAAATCCCTGACCCCGCCGGGAATCGAACCCGGGAACCCGGGCGTGGGAAGCGAGAACGCTACCGCACGACCACGAGATGCGGGCCCAGGTGTACAACCTGCTATGACAATATTGTCCAATTAGTTTGAACAGTCAGCTGTTCCAAATGCCGTACGAAAAAGACGGGTGCGGAAGCAGTGCCAGAAGGCAAATTCAAATATTGAGACCACAAAAAAAGCTCATCTTTGCAATTTTTGGGCCGTTTGTACAGGGACCGACTTCATCGGATGAAACAAGGACTGCAATGGCTTGTCATCCGTTACTAAGTAGAATTTTCTGCCATGCAAATAGTGGTGGGGTTTGGTGACACATTACACAACAGCCAATCCCTCTTTTTCTGTTTGTGAATAGTTACAGTGAGCTTTGGACAACACTTTTGATGCGCAAGCATTAGGCCTGTCTTTATCACCAATTCTGCGGTTTGTTAGGATCAAAGTAAACCAAGCATTGATCACTGAGCAACACATCTTTAAATTTTTGAAAAGCATCTTTCCACTCATCTGTCCAAGGGGACATTCCTGCGACTCAAGCGATACAATGGAATTGTTATCTGTGCAGCATTCGTATGAACCGAATATAATAGTTCATTTTCGCTAAGACTGACTGTGACATTACGAGGAACTGGAAGGTAAAATATGTCTGACAAATGTGACTGAAGAGGATGTGCACCTCGACTGTTTATGACATGACCAAAATACTGCAACTCAGGTTTAAAAAAATTACAGCTGTCCAGTCTACACTTTAGTCCTGCAGCAGATAACACATGAAACATAGCATGCAAATTTGCAATGTGTGTCTTCAGGTGTACGACCTGCTATGACAATATCGTCCTATTAGTTTGAACAGTTAGCTGTTCCAAATACCGTTGTAAAATGGCGGTTGCGGAAGCACTGCCAAAAGGCAAGCGCAAATACTGAAACAAGTGCAAATGAGTGTTCACAACATGCCTCTCCTTACTGACCCCTGGCAAGCAGTGACGTATTTCCGGTGGCATCCACCCGAAGTGGTGTGTGACAGTGCTCGTCAATGCTGACAGAAGACCCGTGGACGGCCGACAGCCTACTAGGCCACGGCTGTGACGTCAGTAGGCCGTTGCTTCTCTCGGCGATGGCGGCAGCCCCTCTTGACAGCCCCCTCTGCCTCACACGCATTCATTACTGCGAGATGCGCGGGCTGCTCTTCTTGGGGTGTTCGACCTGCTGCCCCATGGTTTTGGCTCTGAGTTTCCCTTTGGACTCAGTGCTGGCGGCAGGAAGCGATGGCGACAGGCTGGCGGTGCTGGGGCGCTAAGTTCCACCGTGGGACTCAGCACCCCTGGGTGCAACCCGGACTCATCCCATGGCTGTTACTAGTGATACTCCATCGTCCCATGCCTCGGCGCGGTCCAGGCGTCGTTGTGGTATTGCAGAACTCGGTGACAATACGGATAATACGAATGATGACGAGTGGCCTGCCTCCAAATGCAGTACTAATTACAACTCTCTCTAGCTCATTTGTTCCCCTAAAAATCTTGGCTAGTCTCGTCGTTCATAATAGAGACCAGCCCTGCTGTGGTGACTTCCTCTCGCCCATTGCGGCAGCTACTGCTGCGTTACGCTATTTTCTGCTGCGATCGGTTGCCTTCGCTACACAACCCGGTTGCCTGAATTTTTATTATGTCCTAAATGTCAACTCGTGGACAGTTTCAAGCCCGTGGCGGCTAATGCAACACTTCTTGTGCTACCTTACCACTTGTAATTACTTTTTCGCTAAAACTTAGAGGATAGCATGACATTGCCCTCCTCCATGGAGGAGTTCAAAGCCCATCCGATCCTCCTAAATATTATGCAGTTGTTATGTTAAACCTGAACCTAAACATCTCTTCTCCATCCCTAGCTCAGGGAATCCAATCCACATGAATTCGAATCGTCCCTATATCTGCTGTTTGTCTGGCTCGTTGTCTCAAATAAGTAAAACCAACACAGACCTAGATAAGAGTCGCCTGCAGGCGCGGTACTCAACATCATCGCCAATCTACACCTTTCATCTCGATGCTTTTTCACACGCTGCAACAACTACTTGGTCATAATCTTCCCCTACTGTGCAACTATCATCTGACTTAAAGCCGAACGGCAGGGCACGTGGCCCTCGTGCATTCACTGTGGTACATATTTCTTCGTCACACAGTGAAGCAAATACCCCTCTTCTCATCGACCCTGGCGAGCGGTGACATTTGGGTGCCGTTGTCCGGCTGGAATGTTGTGCCATAGCCGAGCAATGCCGATCCTGCTAAGGGGACGAATATTGATCACCAAGAGTTAGCCGTGTTCGAGTGGCGACTGCGCAGAAGGGGGTTGTCAGAAGACGTTCCACTAATCAGTGACTGGAGTGTTAGAAATGTAAATGATGTAGGGAAATCGGAGAGTATGAAAACAGAGATGAGCACGCTTAAGTTCGACTTTGTAAAGTTCAGTGAAGTGGAATGGAAACAGGACGGTGATTTTGGCCAGATTATTATATGCTAAAAAGAACAGCATCTCGGAATAGTAAAACAGGCATAGACTTCGTTGTGGGCAGAAGGCAGGTAGCATGTTGACTTGCAACGAAATGAACGAACCATGTTTGTGAAATTTGAAGTAAGCCAACAAAACCCAACAAGCACGTGATGAGTAAGTAGGGAGAATATATGTAAAAATAGAGGAAAAGGTATAATATTTTAAACGGGATGATAATATGATTGTCTTATGCAGTTGGAGCCTTTTTGTAGGGGAGGAAATGGAATACTAATTTCCTGCAGAATGTGGGCCAGTGGAAAGGACTGAGAACGAAGAGAGGCTTCTGAGGTTCTGCTATTGGTTTCACTTTGTATTAGCGAACATCCTCTTTCGAACTCACAACAGAAGAAGTTATATTTATAAAAATAGTAGGAAATATTGAAATTTGTTGTGGCGTAACAAGACTTCTACGCCACAATGAAGTAGCCGAAAGGCACGCGTTACTGACGCAGGCTAGAGATAGGTCTGAAACAGGAGACGTAATGAATGCTATAAAGAAAAGTACGTAGCTGCTATAATACTTAACTTTAATCCATCATTTGTATACAGCATTCTTGATGATACAAGTGAGACTCTTTAGATTCATGAAGTAACTAATGGCGCCTTGCTAGGTCGTAGCCATGGACTTAGCTGAAGGCTATTCTAACTGTCTCTCGGCAAATGAGAGAAAGGCTTCGTCAGTGTAGTCGCTAGCAAAGTCGTCGTACAACTGGGGCGAGTGCTAGTCAGTCTCTCGAGACCTGCCGTGTGGTGGCGCTCGGTCTGTGATCACTGCCAGTGGCGACACGCGGGTCCGACATGTACTAATGGACCGCAGCCGATTTAAGCTACCTCCTAGCAAGTGTGGTGTCTGGCGGTGACACCACAAAATTCATCAAGTATGTCACACTGCGACCAAATCGACAGATTGAAATTTAATATCCGGAATACCACAGGGAAGTGTGATAGGACTGTTGTTGTTTACAAAATATGTATAAATGATCTTGTAGAAAGCGTCAGATGCTCTTTAAGGTTATTCGCATATGATGCAGTTGTCTATACCAAAGTAGCAACGCCAGAAGATAGTAAGAATTTGCAGAACGACCTGCAGAGAATTGATGAATGGTGTAGGCTCTGGCTGTTGACCCTGAACGTAAATAGATCTAACATATTCCGCCTACATAGGAAAAGAAATTCACTACTGTAGAGCAACGCTATTGATGACAAACAGCTGGAGACAGCGTCTGCCGTAAAATATCCAGGCGTAACCATCCAGAGCGACCTTAAGTGGAATGAACACGTAAAATAGATAGTGGGAAAAGCAGACGACAGACTCAAATTCATCGGAAGAATCCTAACGAAATGTAACTCATCCGCGAAAGAAGTGGCTTATAAGGCGCTTGTTTGCTCGATTCTTGAGTATTGATCGTCTATATGGGATCCCAATCAATTAGGACTGATAGAGAAGATAAAGAAGATCCAAAGAAGAGAGGCGCGTTGCGTCACGGGATCGTTTAGCTGACGAGAGAGCGTTACGGAGGTGTTAAATAAAGTTTATTGGCAGACGTTATCCGCAGCTCGTGGTCGTGCGGTAGCGTTCTCGCTTCCCGCGCCCGGGTTCCCGGGTTCGATTACCGGCGGGGTCAGGGATTTTCTCCGCCTCGTGATGACTGGGCGTTGTGTGCTGTCCTTAGGTTAGTTAGGTTTAAGTAGTTCTAAGTTCTAGGGGACTGATGACCATCGATGTTGAGTCCCATAGTGCTCAGAGCCATTTGAACCATTTTTTGGCAGACGTTACAAGAGAGGCGTTGTGCATCACGGAGAGATTTGCTATTGAAATTTCAGAACAGCACTTTTCAGGAGGAGTCGGGCAACATATTACTTCCCCCCACATACATCTCGCGTATTGACCACGAAGAGAAATTTCGAGAAATTAGAGCCAATACAGAGGTTTAACGACAATCATTCTTTCCACGCACTATTCGTGAGTGGAAAAGGGTTGGAGGGCTCAGATAGTGGTACCGAAAGTACACTCCGTCACACACCATTAGGTGACTCGCGGAGTATGATGTAGATGTAGATGAAAACGATATTCTTAAACAATAAGTTCTTTTTCCCGCTAACACTATATTTCAAGTCCAAGGAATGAAAAGCTATAAACCAACGACATCTGAGTACCAATATACGTCATCAACAAGTCGAGCCTGTGAGGCTACCCATCTTCTACGTTATCTTGTTATTAAGGTAATCTTCTCACATCAATTATTTTTTCACTGCTTACTTATCTTTCTCCGCCGATTCGTAATAGAAGCAACAGGTAAGTCCTTTGTATTCTCTGATTACAAAACAATAAGTTACAAATTAATGAATTCACTGTATTTCGTTTCTTGAGGACACATAACATAGCTTACGTGAAATAATATTATATGGATTATATGTATTATGTATGTTTACAGAGTTCGTTCTCTAAAGGCTGGAGCAGGATCGTTCTCTGACCGAACCATTCGAGCTCTATTTGTGCTCTTTCGTTAATCATTGTCTTAATGGAGAAATAACCTATCTTCGTCAATATCCAAGTCCGATTATCTTATCTCCTACATTATTTCAGTGTCAGAATCTTACTGAACTTTCACGGTCAGGTGTCACTGAATAACGATGTCAGACACCAAAAACGTGTTGGACTGAGGATTAATCATTTTTCCTTTCTCTTAGCGAAGGGAAACGAATGATAACTCTTATTTTTTCAGTTCATAAATAGTTACTTATAAAAAGTATTAATGTCGATTACAGGACAAAAGTATAATCGGATAGTTGTTGGAATGTGGCTTATGGCGCGACAAAAATACTCACGTTAAACTTTGAACAATTCTTATTTTTTAAATGTCGTCCAGCTAGAGGAGTGCAACTTTTTGTATAGAGAGGGCACATTTCAAGACGCGGTATTCATCCTGGGGGGACTAAGCAGTGCAATGTGAACCGAAAGCTTTCTCAATGGTTAACTGTGTCCACGAACTCTCAGTTCCCAAAATATATTTTATTTGTAGGTAACTGAATATGAAATTTCGATATCTGTATAGCAATACGATTAAAATATTACACTACTGCAGATGATAAACGGGTATTCATTGGACAAATATATTATACTAGTACTGACACGTGATTACATTTTCACTCAATTTGGGTGCATAGATCCTGAGAAATCAGTACCCAGAACAACCACCTCTGGCCGTAATAACGACCTTGATACGCCTGGGCATTGAGTCAAACAGAGCTTGGATGGCGTGTACAGGTACAGCTGCCCATGCAGCTTCAACACGATACCACAGTTCATCAAGAGTAGTGACTGGAGTATTGTGACGAGCCAGTTGCTCGGCCACCATTGACAAGACGTTTTCAATTGGTGAGAAATCTGGAAAGTGTGCTGGCCAGGGCAGCAGTCGAACATTTTCTGTATCCAGAAAGGCCCGTACAGGACCTGTAACATCCGGTCGTGCATTATCGTGCTGAAATGTAAGCTTTCGCAGGCATCGAATGAAGCGTAGAGCCACGGGTCGTAACACATCTGAAATGTAACGTCCACTGTTGAAAGTGCGTCAATACAAACAAGAGATGATCGAGACGTGTAACCAATGGCACTCCATACCATCACGCCGGTGATACGCCAGTATGGCGATGACGAATACATGCTTCCAATGTGCGATCACCGCGATGTCACCAAACACGGATGTGACCGTCATGATGCTGTAAACAGAACCTGGATTCATCTGAAAAACTGACGTTTTGCCATTCGTGCACCCAGCTTCGTTGTTGAGTACACCATCGCAGGCACTTCTGTCTGTAGTGCAGCGTCAAGGGTAACCGCAGCCATGGTCTCCGAGCTGATAGTCCATGCTGCTGCAAACGTCATCAAACTGTTCGTGCAGATAGTTGTTGTCTTGCAAACGTCCCCATGAGTTGACTCAGTGATCGAGACGTGGCTGCACGATCCGTTACAGCCATGCGGATAAGATGCCTGTCATCTCGACTACTAGTGATACGAGGCCGTTGGGATCCAGCACGGCGTTCCGTATTACCCTCCTGAACCCACCGACTCCATTTCTGCTAACAGTCATTCGATCTCGATCAACGCGAGCAGCAATGTCGATAAACCGCAATCGCGATAAGCTACAATCCGACCTTTATCAAAGTCGTAAACGTGATGGTGCGCATTTCTCCTCCTTACACGAGGCATCACAACAACTTTCACCAGGCAACGCCGGTCAACTGCTGTTTGTGTATGAAAAAACGGTTGGAAACGTTCCTCATGTCAGCACGTTGTAGGTGTCGCCACCGCCGCCAACCTTGTGTGAATGCTCTGAAAAGTTAATCCTTTGCATATCAGAGCATCTTCTTCCTGTCGGTTAAATTTCGCGTCTGTAGCACGTCATGTTCGTGGTGTAGCAATTTTAACGTGCAATAGTGTAGAAATGATAATAATCGTGGGAATGAATCACATTCATTATCTCACATCTATTTTTTAAGGGAAAGGGACCAGTGAACAGGTTCTCAACATACGACAAATACTGGAGAAGTCTCGAAAGTTCTGTGTCCCTCCGTGTTTCCATCTGCGTCCTTGACTATAGGAAAGCCTTTGACTGCGTTGTCTGTGAAAGATTGTGGTCGGTGCCTGGAATTCGGTGTCCCACCACGATCGACAGCACTGATTAGAATTCTGTACAACAATCACTTCGCGACTGTGAAAACAGATGCTGCCAGTTTGATTTCACCAGCGTATCTAAAGCTGTAATACAGTGTTTCGTCTGTCCTCCCTCGTCCCCCTCCCCTCCCTCCAACCCTATAAAATAGTAGGTTTGTGTATAAGTTTGTAGCGTTTTTCTTTTGCATGTTGGTGTTCCGTTTGCTACCGACTTATTTACCGACTGAAATTTTTTATTTATAGTTTACTTTGCTATTTTAGTTTGCTTTTGTCATGTACTCATCTCGGAATAGTGAGTGGAGCTATGGACGCTAGAAAATGAAGTGTCAAGTAACAGCAGCGGAGGCAGCCAGAAACATTTGCGCCGCGTGTGGGGTAATGGGCAGATCACGGAAAGAAAATGGTTTTCTTGTTTTAAGGTGGAGCGTTTTGACGTTAATGATCCTCCACGTTCAGGGAGACCTTCAGGGTTTCATGATGATAGTTTAAACGCATTAATCCCCAATGATCAACGTCAGTATACAAAAGACCTGGCAAATGAGATCAACTGTGATCATTCCATCATCGTACGATATTTGCATGCAGTGGGTAAGGTTCAAAAATCAGGTGTATGAGAACCGGATGCTCTAAGCCAAAATCACAAAAACCAGCTGGTGACCATATGTGCATCTCTGCTTGCTCGACAAATGGTTCAAATGGCTCTGAGCACTATGTGACTTAACTTCTCAGGTCATCAGTCACCTAGAACTTAGAACTACTTAAACCTAATTAACCTAAGGACATGACACACATCCATGCCCGAGGCAGGATTCGAACCTGCGACCGTACCAGTCGCGCGGTTCAGGCCTGAAGCGCCTAGAATCACTCGGCCACCATGGCCGGCTCTTGCTTGTCGTCAATTGGCTCTTGAACAAACCGATCATTCCTATCTTGTGTCGTTACTGGTAACGAGAAATGGTGTCTTTACGCTAACGTAAGAAGAAGAATTAATAGCTGGTCCGAAACAAAACAGCAACAAAGACCATGTCATATCCATAAAAGATAATGTTATCCGTATGGTGGAACGGTGACAGTGGGTGTACTACCAACTACTTCCCTGATTTGTAGCCACCAGCGCTGACGTTTACTGTCGACAACTGAGACGTCTTGCAGAATCAATCCAAGAATAGCGACCAGAAAGATTGCGTAAGTGATGCTACTCCAAGATTAACGCCCGCCCGCATTCTGCTACACCGACAAAAAATATATGATAGTTGCGATGGGAAGCCATTCCGCTCCCGTCTTATTTACCCGATTTTGCGCGCTCACATTTTCACCTTTTCCTCCCTCTATCGAACAACCTTGTAAGAACTTCCTTTCCGAATGAAAATGCGCTTCAAACAGGACTCGACCAGTTCTTCGCCTCAAAACCACGTAAGTTATAGTCGCGGTATCGAAAAATTACCCCGTCGTTGGAAGACTGTTGTAAATAGTGAAGGAAAATGCCATATTAACGTCTAAAGTCTCTGTTATGTGTATCTGTTGTGTTTATTACAATTATGGGAAAACGCTACGAATTTGTGCACAAACCCAGCATATGCATAACATGCATTAGCAATGGTCTTGATGGTTGGACTAAAGGCATATCTATTGGCGGAAGAAAGTTAAACAACCTCCCATTAGCTGACAACATCACCCCTTTAGCCAGCAACAAAGGTGAAATTACTGAGCTACTAAAGGGCAGTAGACTGTCATATAAATTAGACATCCACCTCAGCAAGTCCAAACGCTTGATAACTAACCAAGGAACAGAGGTCCAAGTCACAGGTCGATTAAAGGAACTATTTGATCTATCTTGGCTCAACCGTCTGCGACACGGGAAGTGGAGATGGGGTAGGAAGACGGGTCACGCTAGAGCGAGTGGCTATGTAGCAGCTCACCGGGACCTGGCAGAGCAGAGAGATAAAAAGCAGCTCAGAGGTCCAGCATGTTGAAATACTGTTGTTTTCTCTCTTATGGTTACGAAACGCGGAGCCTTATAGCCAGCGGCAAGCAGCATATCTCTGCATTTGAGCTTTGGCACGGGCACAGGACGCTGTGCATAAAATGGACCGGAAGCAGAATAAATGTGTTGATCATTGAATAACTCGGTATCTCCAGGCGCCTTTCTTCTCCAGTTCTTTGGCTATATTGTGAGAAAAGTCTAAAATTTAGAGAAAACAATCGTGGAAGGGAAGAGGGAGAGCAAGAGACCGAGTGGAAGAGCAGCGAACAAGTGGATTGATCAGATTAGGAAAATCTCCGGTCTTTCCCTTCAGCACACTATGAGAGAAGCTGGTGACCGTCCGGCATGGCGACGCTAGGTTCATGGGGTCACGACGCTCAGCAATGAGCGAGCACGACGACTTGTAACAATGAAAGTAAACAGGCATAGAAAGTAGGTCGGTAAGAATTAACTTCAAGCAATCATAGAAATCAACATTACCAGCAAAACAAGGCTCTAGGTATAAGATGAATAGACCATATTAATGATAAACGACGTGTTGATTGGCGACTCCATGTTGTCTTGTGCACTACGACCAGATAACAGGTATACTTGAAAAAAGAGACAGCATTGGTCGTATATTTTTTACTATTGCAAAATCGATTTTCTGTCACTGAGTGACCATCTTCAGTGCTATATTGTATAACTTAAATTGGGATGCACTGTTGTCACTAAGCTTACGGCAATTTCCTTGTATGTATCGACTTTTGCTTTTTCATCACATGACTGTTTTCCATGTGGCATTGTCACAATAATGGTTTAGTACACAACATGCACATGTGATTGCCGTAAGCTTAGTGACAACAGTGCATCCCAATTTAAGTTATACAATATAGCACTGAAGATGGTCACTCAGTGACAGAAAATCGATTTTGCAATAGCAAAAAATATACGACCAATGCTGTCTCTTTTTTCAAGTAAACGACGTGTTGTTGTTGTTGTGGTCTTCAGTCCTGAGACTGGTTTGATGCAGCTCTCCATGCTACTCTATCCTGTGCAAGCTTCTTCATCTCCCAGTACTTACTGCAACCTACATCCTTCTGAATCTGCTTCATGCATCCATCTCTTGGTCTCCCTCTACGATTTTTACCCTCCTCGCTGCCCTCCAATGCTAAATTTGTGATCCCTTGATGCCTCAAAACATGTCCTACTAACCGGTCCCTTCTTGTCAAGTTCTGCCACAAACTTCTCTCCTCCCCAATTCTATTCAATACCTCCTCATTAGTTATGTGATCTACCCATCTAATCTTCAGCATTCTTCTGAAGCACCACATTTCGAAAGCATCTATTCTCTTCTTGTTCAAACTATTTATCGTCCATGTTTCACTTCCATGCATGGATGGCTACACTCCATACAAATTCTTTCAGAAACGACTTCCTGACACTTAAATCTATACTCGATGTTAACAAATTTCTCTTCTTCAGAAACGCTTTCCTTGCCATTGCCAGTCGACATTTTATATCCTCTCTACTTCGACTATCATCAGTTATTTTGCTCCCCAAATAGCAAAACTCCTTTACTACTTTAAGTGTCTCATTTCCTAATCTAACTCCCTCAGCATCACCCGACTTAATTCGACTACATTCCACTATCCTCGTTTTGCTTTTGTTGATGTTCATCTCATATACTCCTCTCAAGACACTGTCCTTTCCGTTCAACTGCTCATCCAAGTCCTTTGCTGTCTCTGACAGAATTACAATGTCATCGGGGAACCTCAAAGTTTTTATTTCTTCTCCATGGATTTTAATACCTACTCCGAATTTTTCTTTTGTTTCCTTTACTGCTTGCTCAATATACAGAGTGAATAACATCGGGGAGAGGCCACAATCCTGTCTCACTGCCTTCCCAACCGCTGCTTCCCTTTCATGTCCCAAGACTCTTATAACTGCCATCTGGTTTGTGTACAAATTGTAAATAGCCTTTCGCTCCAAGTATTTTACCCCCCCCCCCCCCCCCCAACGACGTAGAGAGACCAAAATTCCTTAGAACCCACATAGCACTCTTTGAAAGGATCAAGAAGTTCTAGTACCTTGGTAAGGCTACAGAAGAGAAGCAGTTGTTGAAGATCGAATCTTAACGATGGAAACAGAGAGGCATAAGTGAGATCTAGAAGGACATCGGAAGATTTTTGGAGACCATGCAGGTAAGGAAGCTCAAATGGCTCTGAGCACTATGGGACTCAACATCTTAGGCCATAAGTCCCCTAGAACTTAGAACTACTTAAACCTAACTAACATAAGGACATCACACACACCCATGCCCAAGGCAGGATTCGAACCTGCGACCGTAGCAGTCCCGCGGTTCCGGACTGCAGCGCCGTAAGGAAGCTGATTTTTCTTTGAAAACTGTATGGAATGAACGAAAATTGATTAACAAATGAGATATTCAACTATCTCTAAAAGAAAATAATTACTACAATGTGGATCTTAGAAGTTACGATGATTTAGAAACGCCGGAAATCACAACTTCCCAAGGGTCAGAAGTAGATTAAGAAACAAAACAGAATTTGGAAGCGTTTTAAGCTAGAGGAAGACCTAAGAGAATTGCAAAGACATGGACGGAAGAACAAAGGAAGCATGTCAGCTAACGCATGGAGTCGTTCTACGTGTTCATTACGCCAGTCAAAAAATTAATTTCGTGTTTTAACGAATAGTCTAGCGGGTGATGGTACTCGTGGATACTGTTAAAATACACCTAACAAAAGTTACTGTTGCGATAGCCTGACTGAAATATACTCACATAATGGACCGCTTCGGTAAAATTATCATAGCAACATCCAGGACGAATAGAGATTGCAATTTTACCCGTTTGTGAAACTGAAACTCGTTTCAAATAAGCGAAGCGGTATTAGCTTTCTTCCTGTAGGGGCACTCCATTCCTGGAATTTTCTTAACAAGAGAACTGCTGTAGCTTGAGGCTTCCTTGAGAAAAGAATAAAAAAACATCACTGGCGCTGTAGTATCGACTCGCGTTTTATGTTCTCGCAGAGGATGCCGTAGAAGTAAACAAAGCGAGGATACGGTGGCATCGGTCTGTGAAAACTGTGTGAGCTCGCGTTTCCATCAAAATCGAGAAATAAATTGAGAAACAGACCTGTTATTATACATTGGTGGAGGAAATGAACACAGTGTCAAACCATTATCGTTAGTTGTGTTCGTTTTTACATCGCTCAGTCATTTCTCGAACCACCAGATAACAAAGCTACTATGGCGCAAAAATAGTTATGTTACACTTTTGTCTTTGTCATTCCCCACTAACTGCAGTCTTATCTTTCTAATTTTTAGTGACATGCGAAGAGAGAAGAATTTTCCAAAACTACGCCTGAAGATGTAAACGTCTGTCTATTGAAACATCCTACAGAATGGAATCAAAGTGTTGAATTCACCTACTGAAATTTTCCGATTTTATACAACAGTTAAGCAGAACATCCCCCTCCTCCCATGAACCATAGACCATGCCACTGGTAGGGTGGTTTGAGTGCCTCAGAGATACAGATTGCCGTACCGCTGGCGCAACCACAACGGAGGGGAACCTGTTGAGAGGTAAGACTAACGTGGGTTCCCGAAATGTGTGGCAGCCTTTACAGTAGCTGCAGGGGTAACAATCTGGATGATTCACTGACCCGGCATTGTAACACCAACCAAAACGGCCTTGCTGCGCTGGAACTGCGACCGGCTAAAAGCAAGGGGAGACTACAACCGTAATTTTTTCCCAACTGTGTGGTCAAATAATGAGGTTTCCTGTGTAGGTAGAATATCCTGCGGCTAAAATAGTCACCCATTCGGCACTCAGGACGAGGACTACTCATAGGATGTCGTCATCAGGAGAAACAAAATAGGTTGTAATACGGATTGCAGCGTGAAAAGTCATGTAGGTTAGAAAATTTAAAAAGGTAAGAAGAAATTGTAAGCGAATATGGACAGGGGAAAAGCAATGGTAGAATTTTTGCACAGAGCATAATTTAATCATCGCTAACATTTGGTTTAAGGACCACAAGAGAAGTGTGTGTAAGTGGAAGGGACCTGGAGACAGCGGAAGGTTTCAGATTGATCACATAATGGTAAGACAGTGGCTTCGGAACTGAATAGTAAGACACTTCCAGCGGCAGAAGTGGACTCTGACAACCATTTATTGGATATGAACTATACAGGGTGTTACAAAAAGGTACGGCCAAACTTTCAGGAAACATTCCTCACACACAAATAAAGAAAAGATGTTATGTGGACATGTGTCCGGAAACGCTTAATTTCCATGTTAGAGCTCATTTTAGTTTGTTCTTCCACCTACGCTCAATGGAGCACGTTATCATGATTTCATACGGGATACTCCTCCTGTGCTGCTAGAACATGTGCCTTTACAAGTACGACATAACATGTGGTTCAGGCACGATGGAGCTCCTGCACATTTCAGTCGAAGTGTTCGTACGCTTCTCAACAACAGATTCGGTGACCGATGGATTGGTAGAGGAGGACCAATTCCATAGCCTCCACACTCTCCTGACCTCAACCCTCTTGACTTTCATTTATGGGGGCATTTGAAGGCTCTCGTCTACGCAACCCCGGTACCAAATGTAGAGACTCTTTGTACTCGTATTGTGGACGGCTGTGATACAATACGCCATTCTCCAGGGCTGCATCAGCGCATCAGGGATTCCATGCGACGGAGGGTGGATGCATGTATCCTCGCTAACGGATGACATTTTGAACATTTCCTGTAACAAAGTGAAGTCATGCTGGTACGTTCTGTTGCTGTGTGTTTCCATTCCATGATTAATGTGATTTGAAGAGGAGTAATAAAATGAGCTCTAACATGGAAAGTAAGCGTTTCCGGACACATGTCCACATAACATATTTTCTTTCTTTGTGTGTGAGGAATGTTTCCTGAAAGTTTGGCCGTACCTTTTTGTAACACCCTGTATATTAAAACTAAAGAAATAGCAAAAAGTTAGAAAATTGAAGAGACGAGATCTGGATCAGTTGAAAGAATCAGAGGTTGTTGAGAGTTTCAGAAGGAGTATTAGCTAACGACTGACTAGGACAGGGGAAAGGGATACGGCAGAAAACGAATGGGTAGCTTTGAGAGACGAAATAGTGAAGCCAGCAGAGGATTAAGTAGGTAGAAAGACCTAGCAGAAATCCTTGGATACCACAGCAGATATTTAAATTAGTTCATGAAATGAGAAAATATAAAATTCAGGAAATGAAGACGAAACGGAATACAAACGCCTAAAAAAATCAGAGTTTCGCGAAATGCAAAATGGCTAAGCGGAGATGGCTAGAGAACAAATGTAAGGATTTAGAAGCATATTTAAGTAGGGGAATGGTAGATACAGCCCACAGGATAATTAAAGAGGCCTTTGGAGAAAAGAGAAGCAGCTTTGCGAATATCAAGCAAAGAAGGGAAAGCTGAAATGTGGAAGGAGCATGTAGACGGTATACACAAAGGACATGAAAATCACGGCAATACTACAGAAATGGAAGAGGACGTAGAAGAGGATCAGATGGGAGATACGATACTGCGACAACAGTTTAACAGACCACTGAAAGTTCTAAGTCGAAAGAAGGCCCTGCGGGAAACGGCACGCTATTGCAACTACTGAGACCCTTAGGAGAACCAGCCATGGCAAAACTCTCCCATTTGATGTGCAAGATGCAGACTTGAAGAAGAATGTAATAATTAGAACTTCAAAGCAAGCAGGTGCTGACAGGTGTAAATGTCACTGACCTCTCAGATTAAGAAGTCATGGATGCAAAATAATTCTTTACAGTAGGATGGAAAAACTGATAGGGGAGATCAGTTTGAATCCTGGAGAAATGTAGGAATATGTGAAGCAATAATGAGTATTGGTGCTTTTTGTTTGTGTCGTGTGTATGCATTCAGTGGCCAGCACGCATTCAGGGACAAATTATCCCCCTTCTCCATCCTCCAACTTTGGAAGCGACCTCTGAGTATCCTTTGCTACCATGAGGCGATATGCAAAGAACTATTTTCTGAACTCGGAATACTGTTATGAATTCCCCCAATGCGATTCTTGCGTGCTTAATGACATCTGACCGTTCAGTACAGGCCTCTATCGAAAATTCGGATTGGGTGAGGTCGCTTGCCTCATAGAAAGTAGAGATGGATGTAAATTATTAACATCAAGATAACCCAACCAAAACTTTTAACTGGGTTGTAGGATAGGGTTAGTGTTTCGATGCAGGTAGTCTGAAATACCTGGAAAGATAACGAGATTTATTCCATTGGATAATTTACATTTGCTCATAAATCACATTAACGAGGTGATGCCTTTTGAATGTGGACAGAGTAATAACTTAATAACGAGACAACTATAAAACCTAGCAATGTGTATTGGCAGTTCACCTTAATTGAATGAGAGCACAAAGTTCTTGGTCACATACTTTCCATCTGTATCTAATCACACAAATAATGTGCTGCAATGCTCAACACATTAATGGCCGTCCCTTTACCTCCTGTGAACTGCAAGGCTGATGGTGCTGTGGCCGGAGAGGCGTATATTACCGGTTCTTCTCTTCTGCTCCGCACAGGGTTCCCAGCCGGCTGTTCTCGTCGTGTTGTAATGCTCGTCAGGTGTTATGCGTCTGCACCCACAGTAGTGTGCGTACGCGACACAACCCCATCCAGAGTTCCGCAGAAGGTACATAGTTACTCCATAATCACTCTGCATCGCTTGGTATACAGTACTACTTCCTTAATCGGACGGACACTGAATCGCAAGTCCGTTCTACCAAAAACCTAGTGTGACGTGCCACTCCGCTGGTGTGGCTGTTCGATCACAACATTTTAATAATTTTTTCAAATGAGCGCTACACCTGCTCGACTGTGAATGCACGGGAAACACTGCTTACTTCACGTCGATTGGGGCAAGTGAGGTCGCCTGGGGGAGTCACCGCTCGTCCGAAGAACTTTCCGCATGCTTCCTTGGCGCCAGCGTCTAAACACACACATTCCGTGCCTCTGCCCTACGCTCAAAAAATATGGAGTGTGGGATTCGCGGAGGTACATTCCTTGTCGGCAATGTCGCCCGCGGTGCTTTTGTGAGCCCAGGGCGACACAGACGAGGGGAAGACAGCGTCTCCCTGCGTTATTCGCTTTGGGGAGACATTCTGCATGCCTCGCTGTGTTCTGCTGGAAATACCACATGCCTGTCAGGCGGAATCAAAGCCCTGCCACTAGAGACTGCCCTGGCAGTGCCAACACCCCTGGGGTGCTGGACATTCCGGCTAATGCACTGCTAGCTCCCCGCCACTGGCATCCTGTGTACAATACCACATGAAACTCTGTCTACAAAAATTATTTGGACTTAACGCAATGCAGCAAATGGCTCTGAGCACTATGGGACTTAACATCTTAGGTCATCAGTCCCCTAGAACTTAGAACTACTTAAACCTAACTAACCTAAGGACATCACACACATCCATGGCAGAGGCAGGATTCGAACCTGCAACCGTAGCAGTCCCGCGGTTCCGGACTGCAGCGCCCAGAACCGCAAGGCCACCGCGGCCGGCGCGCAATGCAGCACATTCTCAATGCTCAACCCTTAGCCATCACTGTTAGCACAGCACGATGAACCACAAATTTCTTCACATCCATGCAGCTACTTGTCATTACTGCTTTAATTACTAAAAAATACAAAGTGGTGATTGATGCGGGCGTTTCAATCCCAATGTATAGCCCATGTAGGTCGCCGCCTTGCAAAATTATTGTTATGCTAATTATCACCCCCTGAGTGTTGATTTATGATCTCCTGGGGATAATTCGTCCTTCTGAGAATCCCCCACCCTCCTCCTCCCCCTCCTTCTCTCCCCTCTAGAAAAAGAGATGCCCGTCCTTTGACACTTTCATTTCTTCATCCCCACCCAGTTCATCTCTGAGCCACTATTCCCCCTCTGGGAGATCCTACAGCCATCATTCTTCCCCCTCCTACACTTCCTCTACCTACTCCTATTTCCCTCTCAACTCTCACATTTTCTCTCCCCGCCCACACTTCACCTTCACCCCCACTTTGTGTATTGATGGAAATAAGATTTTGTCTGCACTGAAATGCTTAAGCATATAAGGTACTTACTTATTTCTTTTATTTTTGGTGGAAATGTGATCACTTGACAAGATGTTGGTTTTGGACAGAGATGAGTTTAATACGCGTATTACCTGTAAGCATGCAACTGAGGACTGAATCCATAGTCTCCTGCATGAGGCATGGAAGGAGGTGATAATAGAAGATGGTTGAGGGAATACTTTTCAACAAATAATGTTGATGCAGTGGGATGGACTGGAGATTTATTTTGTAAGCCATGGAGCAGTTTGTGTTTTTTGAAATGGCCGGTCAGCCCACAGTGCAGGAGAGAATTTCATCGTATTCCACTACCCCAATTGGATGAATCGGAGGTGCTCACTTTTATGTACAGAGATCGGCTCAGGATGCCTGAAACAGCTTTTGTTCCCCTTTCCAGTCGCATCTGCGTTTGTATATATTCACCTTGCTTTGTTCCCTAATCCACAACACCACTCGAAATTGGCGGAAAATTCTCCTACAGCCACTGCCAGAAGAATTGCCTCCTAGCAATCTACAAGTGTATATCTGCTGAGAAACTTGTACACAAACACATGGTAAGAAGGGATAGGATAACAAAGAACCACTGAAGTGTAGGAAGAATGCCACCTACAAGTCTTCAAGCATGTAGCAACTAATGAACTTGTAGACACATACGTGGGAAAAATTGACAGGTCAGCCAACTATCACTGAACTGTAGGATGATTTGTGTCATACCAATCTACAGTTGTATAGCTGCTGAAATGCTTGTGCACACACACATGGTAAGAAAGGACAGGACAGAAAACTGTCGCTGAAGTGTAGGAAGGCCACCACAACTTAGGGAAAGTGCTTCGCTGCTCCAATTACACATCAAAATTCCTGTGGAAAAACCACCATTCCTAAACAAAGGATCATAATGCAACAAATACACTGGGAATAAAACAACTACTGAGAAAACCAACAGCAAAAGAGCTCACCTCGGGAGAGTGGAGGCAGCTTTACATGTGTTCTCCCGATGTGTCGATAAAGAGTAACCAGCTTAGACCCATTCTTACCTATCCCCTACCTCCCTCCTACCACTTCCTGCGAGCTGTTAAAAGTTTTTCTCTGACAGACTGCCTCCCCCCCTCCCCGCCTCCGAAACAATAGCGAAATAGCTAACTGTCCACCATGGGTGAAGAACTGAATAGTCAACAGTGGTTGGCTCTCAATCGTTCTCGATGTCCCGGCACTGTCTGGAAGTGGTTCCTGGCTGTATAAAATCAGTCTCACGGAGGAGAAACATTGAAATAATACATCCCCCGTAAATTAGTTAGACATGGATCTGTATACTCATACTTGTCGTCTCACTGTGCACTATTCTATCCACTCAGTCTATCATCCACCTAAGTAAAAAGCTTTGTTCGTAATTCTGTAGGTACATCCGTGTGTGACTGAAACCTGCACTGGAAAGAATACACACACACAACCCTTGAGGCATGTTGGTGTTGAAAGAGAGGCATTCCTTCTGTACAGATTGTGGACGAATAGACGGTGGAGGAATTTTACGCATGTCATTTGCTTCTTGTGGAGTAACGCACTGCGCGTCTGCCAAAAGTGTTATCATTCTTCACAACTGAATTGCTGTAATGCCAGCCTATTTATTTGAAAAAAGTGACTGTATAAACGCAAACACTCATTTGCTGCATGAAGTATTACTATTATGTATTCGTCAGGTGTGATTCTTATGCATGCTACCACGAATATTGTATCAACAGACCTCACCTCATATCGTGTAAAGGGTATAGTTTTATGCTTTTAAAATGTTTATTGTGACATTGAAGTAGTGGAAATAGTACAGTAATAAAATCAATGAAATCTCCAGGTAAATAAGTCTAAACTCACACTCGAGGTGTGATTCTTACACTTGCTACAACAAATACTGTACCGACCGACTGACCTCGTGTAAAGGGTGTAGTCCAACGAATTTAAAACGAATACTGTGACGGCAACAGTGTCAATAGCAGATGTAATATTTAATTCAATGAAATTTGTAGTTAAATAAGTGTAAACTCACTCTTCTGCTATGAACTTATGCTTGCTACAATGAATATTGAACGGAGAACATTGATTCATGCATTGAATATACTACAAAATTAGCACTTAACACTATCCAACAGTCGTTAAACATATATTCAGGTAGTAAGGTCCACTCACTGTTGTGAGTAGAAGACTTCCCCAATAGCATAATGCTGGTAGGACCAAACAACAACACAGTAAGCAATATTCAGCAGACATTCTGGGATGGATGGATGTGTTATTCCTGTGTAGGGTACAAGTATATCTCAGGAGGAGGGAGATGTAGACCTCCTATAAGAGAGAAAATATTTTAATAAAGCACAACAGCAAAGGCTATGTTACACTTCGAATGCATCCTGGTCTTGCCTCTACAAGAAGGTGAAACAGTGTAATAAAGTCACACAACTTCTGAAAAAAAATCTTCCACGAAACAGTGTATGTGTCTTCAGCTTGATGTATGGATACAGACTAAGCGGCTTAGAACAAGTCTTACCTCTCGTCGTACCCCATTTCTCTCTCGATCTCCTTCCGCCATAGGTACAGATACCGGTTTTCCAAGCCTTTTCTAACCTGTTGCTGATTGTACACAACGAGGTCCGTCCGCTGTATGTGCTCTGCTTTGGTCGATGTTGAGTTGACAATGATATATTGTTTCTGGTCTGCAGCTGGACCCTCCTGTAGGTAGGGATACTGCTTTCCCAGCCCTGTTCTAACCACTCACTGTTGGTAGAAAACGAGACCCATCTGCTGGCAACACTCAGCTTTAGTCGGGTTGGGGTGCCAGTGATATACTCTTTCAGAGCTGCAGACATGAAACGTGTTTCTAGGAAATGACCACCGCTGGATCAATAGCAAAATAATGGAATATTCGTGATGGGCCGGGAAAAGACAAGTCTCCAGAAGAAGAATGGCCAACAGCATGCTACAGCCCTTGGCAGCATCTCATGGTGGGAGGAGGCAGTTCCGTGGCCTGCACTTGCTAGAGGATTGGCACTGTGGCCAGCAACTGTTCAGCTCACTACTGTGGGAAGTCGCTATCCAATAGGCGCCGATCCCCCCCCCCCCTTTTCCTGTAACCTACTGCCATTGGCCGCTACTGGCAGGCTCCTACCCTTAGAGCACTCAAAATTAGTGTCTTTATAAATGAATTGCCATGCATTTCAGATGCACAAATGTGAACAGCGGCTTTCACGTTATTTATTCACATATTGAAAAGAATACAACAACTTCTATACCTGAAAGGAAGCTACAATTTGCATTCCTCCTTTTTTATTTCGTAACATCTGAGTAATATTATGAACTCAGTCTACAATACTGTTGTCAATGACATATGAGCAAACTGTCGAGTTTGGAGCTATATAGCAGTATATCTGATACAAGTATTAAACTATCACACATCTCTTGCACATGTCTGTTGTGTACAAAATCAGCAATACATCCTAAATGAATCGAAAACTTCCACTATTTTGGTGTACAAATCATCGATCACCACACAACGGTCATGTTATTTTCGAGTGCCCAGCAGAGTAAAAGTGAAAACATCAGTATTCGAAAACATTCAGTCTTCTGAAACATCTATGATATAAGTTGTTGTGTGACAGAAATCTTTTGTGGAAGAGTTGAAGCCGCGTGGGATTGGCCGAGCGGTCTAAAGCGCTCCAGTCATGGACTGTGCGGCTGATCCCAGCGGAGGTTCGAGTCCTCCCTCGGGCATAGGTGTGTGTGTTTGTCCTTAGGATAATTTAGGTTACGTAGTGTGTAAGCTTAGGAACTGATGACCTTAGCAGTTAAGTCCCATAAGATTTCACACACATTTGAACATTTTTTGAAGAGTTGTATCTGAAGTCAACAAACCTCTTATAAACGACCAGCTATTTAAAAACAAAAAAAACACAATAATAATAAAACAGTCATGGTTCCACGAGAATAGATACAATCTATTTCTTTCAGTTTGATGGACCTATCGCCATAGTTGGCATGTGGGTGTTACACGAATTTCCATAGTCGGCATGTGGGTGTTACACGAATTTCAGACTTATGAAATATCAATACAGAACAGTATCTTCCACATTATCTATTCAAATGTCGGAAAAAAATCAGTTTCTTTCATTTACGTTCAACACCAAGCCTCAATCCACATCTCTCTCTCCTATCGTTATTTTTTAACATCCAATAGAGTAAAACTGTGAACTATAAAAACGTCACTGATGTATCGTGGTAGAGAACCCAATCAGATTTTACTGCTTCTCTCTCTTCTGATATATCCAAAAAAGTACTGTCCTCAAGTTGACATCGAGTATCAGTGGTGACCTCATTAAGTACATATGTAGTGGTCTATTGGAGCAGTTTGCCCGTGATCGAAGACTTTTCCGCAGTCCTCTGCAAAGTTTTGTCACCGTACTGAAAGAAGACCATAGCCCACAGATTATCAACCACAACAGAGGGCTGCTGTGTAGTAGTTTCATAAGCAATTTGATACAGAGTTTTTTTCTGTAACACATCCAAGGAGTGTATGACTACAATTTTGTATACCACCACACATTCATTTTCCATACTACTACTTCGAAGTCTATTTTAGGTACTAAACTGACATTAACATGGTTTGTTCTGTTAGATCTCCAAAAAAAAATGGTTATCAAATGGTGTAGGGTGTGGTACTCCCACAACACATTGTGTAGTGGAAATAAATGACAGGTGTTTTTTCTCGTTGACAAATATGTGTAACACATCACAACAAATGGAAGAGTCTGCAGCATTGTGGAGCTTTTAGAAACAGCTGTCTGAAGGTGATAACCAGTACATTTAATCTCATGTTCCACCGTGACGACGTAGCAGATGTTTCAGTGTTTCATTTTCAAAGAGGCCAAGAGCACTGATTCCTGACATTGAGCTCAGGTTCATGATCAATGTTTTAGTGTCCTAGATGTTGATCATCCTGACCTCTAAATCTTTGGACACTGCGTCTTTCATTTTTTAGACTTACAGTGCATGACTGCATATGAAATAGGGTGTTTCTTGAGGGACTTAAACACATAGCGTATGGATAGTATGCACCATCTGTTGTCAGCTCCACCAGTAGGGGAACGGAATGATTTTCATACACTCAGGCAAATATGGAACAATTTTTATTTTTGTTATATCAATTTTCGCAATTTCGCCAGCTCTTCCATAACTTTAAAAGCATTTTACTTAATTACTCGAGCTCCAACCCACTTCACTTGACGACTTGTCAAAAATAGTTCAAATGGCTCTGAGCACTATGGGACTTAACTTATGAGGTCATCAGTCCCCTAGAACTTAGAACTACTTAAACCTAACTAACCTAAGGACATCACACACACCCATGCCCGAGGCAGGATTGGAACCTGCGACCGTAGCGGTTCCAGACTGTAGTGCGTAGAACCGCTCGGCCACACCGGCCGGCGACGACTTGTCACATCATTCCTTGATGCTCTCAGCCAATGATATTGCAGAATGGTTCCTAATTTCTGTGTCACTGCTAAACAAGCTTCGTGACTTCTCTGTACGCAAGAACATTACCCGGTAAAAGTCTCGTGCAAATTCCGACATTATCTCCTACATCATTTCTATACAGACTTTTTGTTTTAACTCGAGACAACAAAATTCCTCGTAAATAACACATCGTACGACAAAAATGTTGTACGTGACATGTTTATAGTAGTAAATCAGAGATCGCCCGCCCGGTTATCGAGCGGCCTAACGCACGGCTTTCCGGAGTGGGAGGGAGAGCCTGGTTCCCGGCACGAATCCGCCCGGCGGACTTGTGTCGAGATCCGGTGAGCCGGCCAGTCTGTGGATGGTTTTTAGGCGGTTTTCGATCTGCCACGGCGAATGCGGGCTGTTTCCTCTTATTCCGCCTCAGCTACACTATGTCGGCGATTGCTGCGCAAACAAGTTCTCCACGTATGCGTGCACCACCATTACTCTACCACGCAGACATAGGGGTTACACTCGTCTGGTGTGAGACGTTCCCTGTGGGAGTCCACCGGGGGCCGAACCCCACAATAACCCTGGGTTCGGCGTGGGGCGGCGGAGGGGTGAAGTGGACTGTGGTAGCCGTCGTGGGGTTGTGGCCCACTGCGGCGGGGACGGAGCCTCACCGTCGTTTCTAGGTGGTAGTGGTGGTTAGTGTTTAACGTCTCGTCGACAACGAGGTCATTAGAGACGGAGCGCAAGCTCGGGTTAGGGAAGGATTGGGAAGGAAATCGGCCGTGCCCTTTCAAAGGAACCATCCCGGCATTTGCCTGAAACGATTTAGGGAAATCACGGAAAACCTAAATCAGGATGGCCGGAGACGGGATTGAACCGTCGTCCTCCCGAATGCGAGTCCAGTGTGCTAACCACTGCGCCACCTCGCTCGGTCGTTTCTAGGCCCCTGGTTAACATACAATACAATACAATACAATACAAATTAGAGGTCTGTCTGTGCTAGAGCTGGCCACCTACTGACCAACCCTCCTGCGTGGGTCAGTCAGCTTTGTATTTTCATATGAGAATCCCAAGATTTTTATTGCATATTTGGATTTTTATTTTCATATGGGAATTCCAAAATTTTTATTGCGTACTCAGATCCTACACCAAGAACTAAGTTCTTTTTACTTAAACCGTTCTTTCTCATTAATGGCAGATGTCACTGTCATCAGCAAATATCACGTGTGACTGTTTTTTCAATTAACATACGACACATTCTATTCTACATTTCATTTACGATGTAAATATAACCCTCTGTGTTCTATTGGTTGATACTGATGTTCAAACGTTACTTGAGTCTGCAGAAGTGACTGTACAATACAAATAATATTGCTACACATCAACATTCCTGGCCAGTAAGCTACTTGTATAGTAACGTACTCTTCTGACCCCTAAAGGTGGTCACCCTCGAACCCTAAAACCAGAGTGACCGATTCCAGTATGTATTTCCAACCAGCAAACTGCAACTCACATGCTGGTCGCTACGTGGCTACCAATGGAATACAAAGCAAACCCGTTGCAGTAAGGTGAAACGTGCATGAAGTGATAGTGACAGGTACACAGGTATAACCAAACTCAACCACCTTAATGGTGAGAGGCAATGGGCCACCCCGAAGTCAAGCATCCAGATGTGAACAGAAAATTATTAGAACCGCATCATTGTTCCTAGATCAACTAAACACAGTTTCTAAATTTGCAACACCAAAGTAAATTTCGAAAGTAAATATCAACCATTAGAGCACAAAGGTTTACATCTACGTCATAAATTGAAATGTAGAAAAAAATGCGTCAGTTCTTAACTGAAAAAACAGTCTCACTTCATTTTTGTAGATTACAGCACCATCTACAACGAATGGGAACCAATGGTTTGTGTGCTGGCATAAACTGGCACCAACACTCTGGGTGGCAAAGACGCTGCGAGAAGATCGATAGTAGGCACCGGAACAAGCGAGCCTATTAGGAGAGAGGCCGAGGACAAACTCTCAAGAAACGGGCCGCCAACGCCCTCTCGACTGCAAGTACACTCCTGGAAATTGAAATAAGAACACCGTGAATTCATTTTCCCAGGAAGGGGAAACTTTATTGACACATTCCTGGGGTCAGATACATCACATGATCACACTGACAGAACCACAGGCACATAGACACAGGCAACAGAGCGTGCACAATGTCGGCACTAGTACAGTGTATATCCACCTTTCGCAGCAATGAAGGCTGCTATTCTCCCATGGAGACGATCGTAGAGATGCTGGATGTAGTCCTGTGGAACTGCTTGCCATGCCATTTCCACCTGGCGCCTCAGTTGGACCAGGGTTCGTGCTGGACGTGCAGACCGCGCGAGACGACGCTTCATCCAGTCCCAAACATGCTCAATGGGGGACAGAGCCGGAGATCTTGCTGGCCAGGGTAGTTGACTTACACCTTCTAGAGCACGTTGGGTGGCACGGGATACATGCGGACGTGCATTGTCCTGTTGGAACAGCAAGTTCCCTTGCCGGTCTAGGAATGGTAGAACGATGGGTTCGATGACGGTTTGGATGTACCGTGCACTATTCAGTGTCCCCTCGACGATCACCAGTGGTGTACGGCCAGTGTAGGAGATCGCTCCCCACACCGTGATGCCGGGTGTTGGCCCTGTGTGCCTCGGTCGTATGCAGTCCTGGTTGTGGCGCTCACCTGCACGGCGCCAAACACGCATACGACCATCATTGGCACCAAGGCAGAAGCGACTCTCATCGCTGAAGACGACACGTCTGCATTCGTCCCTCCATTCACGCCTGTCGCGACACCACTGGAGGCGGGCTGCACGATGTTGGGGCGTGAGCGGAAGACGGCCTAACGGTGTGCGGGACCGAAGCCCAGCTTCATGGAGACGGTTGCGAATGGTCCTCGCCGATACCCCAGGAGCAACAGTGTCCCTAATTTGCTGGGAAGTGGCGGTGCGGTCCCCTACGGCACTGCGTAGGATCCTACGGTCTTGGCGTGCATCCGTGCGTCGCTGCGGTCCGGTCCCAGGTCGACGGGCACGTGCACCTTCCGCCGACCACTGGCGACAACATCGATGTACTGTGGAGACCTCACGCTCCACGTGTTGAGCAATTCGGCGGTACGTCCACCCGGCCTCCCGCATGCCCACTATACGCCCTCGCTCAAAGTCCGTCAACTGCACATACGGTTCACGTCCACGCTGTCGCGGCATGCTACCAGTGTTAAAGACTGCGATGGAGCTCCGTATGCCACGGCAAACTGGCTGACACTGACGGCGGCGGTGCACAAATGCTGCGCAGCTAGCGCCATTCGACGGCCAACACCGCGGTTCCTGGTATGTCCGCTGTGCCGTGCGTGTGATCATTGCTTGTACAGCCCTCTCGCAGTGTCCGGAGCAAGTATGGTGGGTCTGACACACCGGTGTCAATGTGTTCTTTTTTCCATTTCCAGGAGTGTATTTAGATAGCCACCGTGAACCGGAGGACCCAGTCAGGAATCTGGTGAGTCAACGAGTTGAACATCAGTCACAGCCCAGTGGGAGTCGCACTTGCAGTTAGCTCAGCCTCTAGCTTAGAGTCAGTCAGTACCTAGCGCCAAGATTAGTGTATGTAGCTAGAGTTGTACTTCACCAGCAGCGAGGCTAACGTGGACTATTACGGAAGAGCTTGTTCCACAACACTTGGACTATCTTAAGTTGCCCTCTGTTTATGTCAATAAAGAACTCTGTTAATACATGTGTGCAGTTGTGATATAGCAAGAGCATACCGGTCATCAAACAACAACCTCTCCTTGATGCCGATGGTACAAGACTACAGTGAAAACAAGACGATACAAAACTGGCGACGAGTATAATTCAGTGCAGATTTTGCTTGCTTCCCTTATGTTTTAGCTTGCAGGGCCGCTTATTTCTATTTGATAGTGTTTTGTTGTGTTTTTGCGTGTATTCCAGGAGGGGAGCTGCAGAACTAGTCAAATTTATCTTTTCAGAGGCTTTATTTGCTTTCCGCTATGATGTATTTGTGTAAACAATGGCTATCCCATCCCTTCTGGGTCCCGTTCCCGCGCCTCAGCAGCAGACGGCCAATGTGATGCATCAAGCTTTTCAGTTTCAGAAGTAACGAATTACTGCCGTACTGACGATGGTACAACAACTGCTCTCTGCAAAAGCTGCGTAGAATGAGTAACAGGAAAACAAATCAGCCCGGCAAGTGCCCCCGATCACCATACCAACGTTCCCGCAATTTAACAACATCGAAGAGGAATGGCTCGATTACGTGACACAGCTACAAGCACATTGTCAAATTCACCGTGTTGAAGGTAGTGTAAACTACAATACTTTCTTTCTTTTGCGAGGTTCCCAGTGTACAGGTTAATACAAAAACTACTCCCAACTGCGTCTCCCGACGAACTCAGCTATTACGAAGTAATCGCTGCATTAACTAAGTACCATGACCAGCAAGTCCAAGTGGCTGCAGCCACATATCAGTTCTTTCACTTGCAGGAAAAGCCGGAACAGATGTACCGTCAGTGGTACATTGAAGTAACGGGCGTAACTAGGAAGTGTGAATTTAAGTGTAGTTGTGGCAACGTTTACTGTGATTTAATGATTAGGGATGCCATAACATTCAGTGTCTCATGTAGTTGAATAGGGGAACAGATCTTAAAAGTACTCTGATCCTTCACTTTCTCAAGTATTGCAAATCTTCGAGTAATATGATTTTGGTGCCTTAGCGGCCGATAAGTTTGACCAGGCCCCGAATTTTCTGGTCGAGTCGCCCCTTGCTCGCGACCGCACCAAGCAGCCACAGCAACGAGCGCGTCCACAGCCGCGCGGACAGCGACGTAGGCAGGTAAACAGACCTGTGAACTTAGTGGAGTCTTTCCCTATATCTTTTGCTCTCCATAAAAGACAGGATTGCCCATCACGCAGCTCAACGTATTACACATGCGGAAAAAAATGTCACCTCCAAGCAGTTTGTTTGCAGCGGCACACAAACGCCAATTTTTCTCGCTCCCTGAAAAAAAAGTCTCGTGCACGGAAAGTGGACGTTGTGTTTTCAAAACCTGCAACATGTTCTGACAAAAGTAAGATTAAGGTTGTGCCTCCTTCTCCCGCTTGTGCTGTGCTGTGCTGCCTTTCATTTGTTTGGACTTAACATCCACGAGAAAGTCCATTCCATAGGAGCTTGTGATCTAAAAGACGTGGTCGCTAGCCTGCTTAAAGAATTTCCTGAACTATTTTCAGAAGGAACGGGAAAAGCTAATAACTTTATAGTGCATGTTACATTGAAATACAATGCACAGCCTAAGTTTTTTCGGACCCTCCCCGTTCCAATTGGTTTAAGAGACCAAGTAGTCAGTGATTTGATAGAATTGCAACATAATGGTGTAATTGTTTCCATTGAAGCTAGTCAGTGGGCAAGTCGTCGCTTGTTCCTACGGAATCGGCTCTGTTCTTTCATATAGAATTTGTGCAGAAGAGAGACCTATGGCTTTTGCCTCACAGTTGTTAACTCAGACTCATTGCAATTATTCTCAAATAGAAAAAGAAGTTCTCGCTATTGTGTATGGTGTGACAAAACACCATCATTATTTGTACGGTAACAAGTTCTATTTAGTGACATATCACAAGCCTTTCCAGCCCTTGTTTCATCTATCAAAGATGGTTCCTACACGCACTGCTCAAAAATTACAACGCTGGGCTTTGTTGCTTTTGCAGTATCAGTATGAAATTGTGTTCAGACATACGGCAAAGTATAGCAATGCAGACACGCCATCTCGCCTTCCGATTGGCCCAGATTCTGATTTTGATGCATCTGCCACATCTTGTTGCCAAATCGACGCACAGAACTCTGATTTGCTGGAATCTTCTCCCTTGCACTACATAAAAGTAGACAGGCCACGGAAGCAGACCCAGATCTCAAGATTTTGTTGCATTACATTCGCACGTCTTCGCCTCATTCATTGAAAAGTATCCAGAACTCAGTAGTGCGCCGATATTTTGCTCGTCGGCATAACCTATCAATTCTACAAGGTATGATTCCAATTCAAAATGACAGTGGACAATCGTGCGTGCTCATTCCTAAAGTGCTGCAAAAGGATGTGTTGTGATTGCTCCACCAAGGACACTGGGGAATAGTTCACACCGAACAGTTAGGGCGCCGGCACTGAACTTGACTTGGGCACGGACGCCCACATTTAACAGATGACTGCAGCGTCGTGCATGCGCGGAGAACCAATCCGCTCTGTCACAAACATTCTCAGCTTGGCCTAAGACTCAATCGCCGTGGCTACGAGTGCACATTGACTTTGCAGCACCATTTTGGAACACTCCCTGGCTTATAGTGGTGGACTCTTTTAGCAAGTTCCCATTTTCGTTGCCTATGACTTCTACCACATCAGGTAGCACCATTCAACCGTTGTCCTCCATATTTTGCATGGAATTTTTGCCAGAATTACTTGTGTCGGACAATAGAAGACAGTTCACTTCATGTGAAATTTGAACAGTTTTGTGAACGAAACGGCTTTCGTCATCTAACAGGTGCTCCGTTTGACCCACAGTCCTGCAGAGAAGCAGAACGCTTCGTACACACTACTAAGCAACAGATCGCCAAGCTTCGCACCAACCACACGTGGGAACAGGCCCTACAACTCCTTCTCGCCTCCTATCGCTCCCATCAATGAGACGGACCATCACTGACGGAACTCCTGCATGGCCGCCGCCATCGGATGCTGCTACACTCGCTACACTAACCGCAGCATCCGACGCCGCCAATGGTCCACAACTTGATGTTTTCAGAGTTTATGGCAACCGCGGGCGCTGGGAAAAAGGCATGATCCAGGAGCGAATTGGCTCTTCTATGTATTTAATTTCAGGTCCCGATGGTTTACAGCACCGCCACCAGAACCAAATTCGCGCATGTCATTTGCGACATGATTCTGCTGCTTTTCTTCCCCCAGATTCACGGCCTCACGGGACCGCCCTTCTCAGCCGCTGGTGCCACCAGTGCACACCAGGAGGAGCAGATGGACGACGCGCCCTCGCCCTCGCAGTCCCCACTCGCCGACGCCATGCACCTGGACCAGCCATCGCCGTCGCCGTCATCGCCCAAGTACACATCCTCAGTCCTGGACATGAGCCCTGGCAGCAGTTGTGTGGAGGATGTTGTTGCCTCGCAAGCCCGATGGCGGGTGTGGTCAGCACTACGTCATCCTCCACAGCTGCGGCGGCCGGCTCATCTCTACGTCCAGCGTCCCGTCTCCTCCCTGTTGTTGTTCCCTGGTGTGGAATTATGATGGTGGGGGGGGGGGGGAGGAGGAACGTACTGGTGTATGCCTACCAGGAGAGAGGCCAAGGACAGACTCGAAAGAAATGTGCCACCAACGGCCTGTCGACCGCTAGTATTTAGATCGCTACCCTGGACTGGAGGGTCCAGTCACTCATCCAGTAAGCCAACGAGTCGAATCATTAGTCGCAGCCCAGTTGCAGTCGCAGATAGCTCAGCGTCTAGCTCAGAGTCGGTCAGTACCTAGCGACCAGAGTAGTGTACATAGCGGGACTTATACTTCACCAGCAGTGAGACTAATGTGGACTAATATGGAAGAGCTTGTTCCACAACACCTGGACTATCTTCAGTTAAGTAGCTCTCTGTTTAACCCTTAACTCACGAGGTGTCGTCTCTGAGACCGCGCGAAAATTTACGAACTCGCACTCCAAGTCCAGTTAGGGTGGAAGGCTTCTGCACCTCCCCCCCCCCCCTCCTCTACCATCCTTAAATTACCAAGACTGCAATATTTTGCTGTCTGACATTTGTTACTGACAGGTGTTGGAGTCTCCTAGACCGCGCCGCGTTAACAACGTACCTGTTTTCTTCAGTACGGTACTGTATAGCTCAAAATGAGTTGGTAGGAAAGTGTCATTTTCAACTTTCCCGAGTTTGATGAAATTGTTAGCCATCTGTGGAGGAAGATGTCAGTGATATAGATCAAGAAATAAATGAAAAGGACGACGATTTTACATTAGCCAGTGATCACAGTTCGTGATGGGGATCTGTCTGTTTCTTCAATGAAATACTTAAAGTGTCTGTTAAAATATAATGCGTTCTAAGTGGTGATAAGAAAAATGTAGTTCCCAGCAATGAATGTCATTTTGACAGACTTTCTTTTTGTACCTATTGAGTGGAATTTTTATGCGCAAATTTAAACACTGGAATTTCGTTTTATCTGGATTTTTATTTGGTACAGAGATTGTATAATTTTACAGAATGTAAAATTCAGTATTCTAAAAGACTATTTTTGTGTACTATTTAAACGAACCACACAAAATTATGTGCTTTTGAGTGTTAAATAGTAAAATACTGCAGGCTTTGCTTAGCGCAATAAAATAAACTAGAGGTTACTGATGCAGCAGGACGTTGACTCAAAGTCATCCAGGAGAGTGGTACTATTCGGGCATACAGACCCTCCCAGTAAGGTGGCCTAAGGCCGTCGTATTGGAAACATGTATTTTCCACTGATCAAGACGTCTCTTCCTTTTCCTGGAGAGACTGTCGCCTTCGGTCTCGTTCTGGTCATTTGCAACTACAACGAAGGATTTGACTTCTTACAGAATTCCTACTGCTTCAATTACTTTCACTTCGTTTGTACCATCTATTGCATTCAAATTGTCCCCAAAGTCACTTACTTTTTTTCAAAACACTCACGCCAATACGTCAACAGACATCTTACTGATCAGCTGAACTGTGCTGACTGGCGTACACTTCGACAACGCATCGGCAGCGAGAGCTTCATTGTTGTGTACGGCCGGCCGCGGTGGTCTCGCGGTTCTAGGCGCGCAGTCCGGAACCGTGCGACTGCTACGGTCGCAGGTTCGAATCCTGCCTCGGGCATGGATGTGTGTGATGTCCTTAGGTTAGTTAGGTCTAAGTAGTTCTAAGTTCTAGGGGACTGATGACCACAGCAGTTGAGTCCCATAGTGCTCAGAGCCATTTGAACCATTTTGTTGTGTACGCGTTCGCTACAGGGCAGCTAACCTAATTGTGAATAAGAAAAATATCCCTTCGAATCGTAACAAACAGATCGGTGGCTTTGAATGTCTAGATTGGTAAGTTTGATGTCAGTTGGCGTTCCTTGCATACGGAGTTGGCACGGCGATTGACATGCCAACTGAACTTGGCGGACTTACAAACGCTGGACATTTTGTGGGCTTTGCACCCGAAGACAACGTGCAGTTAGAGACTTTTGCAACCACGCATGAATTTCTACAGCCCATTCCAACGTTTTATAGAGGGTTTTCCACCCTAAAACCTATTCCGTGATGCCGGCAATGAAAAAAATCTATTTGATAGTGTGCTCAACTCAAAATCGACAGAAATGCATTTAGCGGCTTTTGCATGTGGGCTACCCATGTTTTGCATTTATCCAACCAGCCCTTCTTTCCCTATATTCCAACAGCTTGTAGGTATGTTTTGTGCCGTTCAAAGTGTCGACTTCTTGCTACTTTTTAGTTTTCGTTTGCAGAAGTACCCTTAGCTTTTGTGTATCCTCTGTCACCCCTCACTTTCGTTTTATTTACAAAATAGTCTCTCGAGTTTGTGCTCAACAACCTTGTGTTATTAGTGTTCTTTTCCAACTAATGTTGTTAGTTAGTTGCAGAACTGATGATTTACATTGTGCTCTCCTGTTATTGTTAAAACAGCACTAGTTTAGAGCAACAAGCCTTTTCAAGCTGACGTTTAATCTAAGATATTCTGCCCACATTTTATTTGTTGGAGTTGCACACAAATAGTATTTTCTTATTTTGCTATTTAAGCTGGCTTCTAATATAAAAATCGCCCCCAGGCCTCCAGCCTCTCAGGACTCGGAACGATTCCTGCTACACAATACTTTTCGCTTTATTGCGATGCATTTCAGACTCATGTTACACCTGGGCTATCATTCTCTGTTTAGATGTCCTGTTTAAAAGGATAGAAGTATAGGGGGGGGGCGTAAAATACTAGGAAATAAAATCACAAGGTAATCAAGACGAACAGTTTGGCTTTAGGAAAAGTAAAGGGACGAGAGAGGCAATTCTGACGTTACGGCTAATAATGGAAGCAAGGCTAAAGAAAAATCAAGACACTTTCATAGGATTTGTCGACCTGGAAAAAGCGATCCACAGTATAAAATGGTGCAAGCTGTTCGAGATTCTGAAAAAAGTAGGGGTAAGCTATAGGGAGAGACGGGTCATATACAATATGTACAACAACCAAGAGGGAATAATAAGAGTGGACGATCAAGAACGAAGTGCTCGTATTAAGAAGGGTGTAAGACAAGGCTGTAGCCTTTCGCCCCTACTCTTCAATCTGTAAATCGAGGGAGCAATGATGGAAATAAAAGAAAGGTTCAGGAGTGGAATTAAAATACAAGGTGAAAGGATATCAATGATACGATTCGCTGATGACATTGCTATCCTGAGTGAAAGTGAAGAAGAATTAAATGATCTGCTGGACGGAATGAACAGTCTAATGAGTACACAGTATGGTTTGAGAGTAAATCGGAGAAAGACGAAGGTAATGAGAAGTAGTAGAAATGAGAACAGCGAGAAACTTAACATCAGGATTGATGGTCACGAAGTCAATGAAGTTAAGGAATTCTGCTACCTAGGCAGTAAAATAACCAATGACGGACGGAGCAAGGAGGACATCAAAAGCAGACTCGCTATGGCAAAAAAGGCATTTCTGGCCAAGACAAGTCTACTAATATCAAATACCGGCCTTAATTTGAGGAAGAAATTTCTGAGGATGTACGTCTGGAGTACAGCATTGTATGGTAGTGAAACATGGACTGTGGGAAAACTGGAACAGAAGAGAATCGAAGCATTTGAGGTGTGGTGCTATAGACGAATGTTGAAAATTAGGTGGACTGATAAGGTAAGGAATGTGAGGTTCTACGGAGAATCGGAGAGGAAAGGAATATGTGGAAAACACTGATAAGGAGAAGGGACAGGATGATAGGACATCTGCTAAGACATGAGGGAATGACTTCCATGGTACTAGAGGGAGCTGTAGAGGGCAAAAACTGTAGAGGAAGACAGAGATTGGAATACGTCAAGCAAATAATTCAGGACGTAGGTTGCAAGTGCTACTCTAAGATGAAGAGGTTAGCACAGGAAAGGAATTCGTGGCGGGCCGTATCAAACCAGTCAGTAGACCGATGACCAAAAAAAAAATCTAATTGTCGTCTGCCGGCGCTGTGACCGATCGGTTCTAGGCGCTTCAGACCGGAACCGCGTTGCTGCTACGGTCGCAGTTTAGAATCCTTCCTCGGGCATGGATGTGTGTGATGACCTCAGATGTTAAGTCCCGTAGTGCTTAGAGCCATTTGAACCATTTGAAACTATCGCCTACATACAACCGTAGGTGAGGTACTTATGAGAAAATCATTTTTTATCATTTTTACTCTGTTTTGTGTAAAAAAGCATATTCAATAAATTATCACTCACTCTGTTTTGTGTAATAAAGAATATTCAATAAATTATCACTGTTTTAAGTATTATTCAATAAATTATCACTGTTTTAAGTATATGTACTTTTAGTCTTTATTAGCTGAACACCTGAAGCTGCTCAGGTATGTATTTACTCCAGTCTTCTATTAGTCCATCTCTCCCTCTCCATCCAACTCCTTCTCCACCTGTCACTATCCATCTCCTCCGCCTTCTCTCCCTGTGTATCTCCTCCTCTTTCATTATCCTGCCCATCTCTTTCTCTACCCTCTCTGTGTCCATCTCTTCATCTTTCCCTTCTCTGTTCATCTGCTCCACTCTGCTCTGTTCGTCTGTTTCTTTCTCATCTGTCCATGTCCTTCTTCCCCCTCTCTGTGTTCATCTCCTCCCTTTTCTCTATTCCTTCTCCGCTCTCTCTGTCATCTCCTCCTGCCCCCCTCTCTCTCTCCCTGTTCATGCCTTCCTCCTCTCTCTCTGTCCATCCTCTCCTCTTTACCGTCTCTGTCCACATCCTCCTCTCTGCTCTCTCTGTTCGTCCCCTCCTCTATCTCCGTCCTTCTCCTCATTCCCCTTCTTGGTCTGTGAATCTCCTCCCACCCCTTCCCTCTCCACGTTATCTTCCCTACCCCAATAAGAGGTTACTGGTTCTCAAGTATAAGTACCAACAATGGTTTAAATCGCTTCAGGGGTTTAGGAGGAACTTTCTATTCGTGTATTTGCCCACGTGTGCACATGTCACACACATTTAAAAGATTTCACACATTTGCGTACACAGAGTTCACCTGTATCTCTAGCGAATTTCGCCTGCATCTCAGTTTTTATGACGTCGTAACTCCTGAGCTATATGTGAAATGATATAATTTTGTAGGTACATTCAGCAACATATGAGGATACTGTCTGTTAAATGTGTTGCGAACAGAATTACTGGCTAGTAAGTAGTAAATTTAAACGTCATGCGTGACGCGGCAATTTTTTACGCACCTCAGTATTTAAGACATATCTTCAAATGGTTCAAATGGCTCTGAGCACTATGGGACTCAACTGCTGTGGTCATAAGTCCCCTAGAACGTAGAACTACTTAAATCTAACTAACCTAAGCACAGCACACAACACCCAGCCATCACGAGGCAGAGAAAATCACTGACCCCGCCGGGAATCGAACCCGGGAACCCGGGCGTGGGAAGCGAGAACGCTACCGCACGACCACGAGATGCGGGCTAAGACATATCTCCTGAACTATGTGACGCATAATGATATAATTTTGGAATATCATTCAGCGGAATATGTGAATACTGTCTGCGACATGTGCTGCGAATAGTGTTGCTAGAAGAAGTAATAAATTTAAACGTCATGCCTGATGCGACAGTTTTACTGTGTGGAAAGCGAAATTGTAGTAAGCGATAACCTTGTTTTCTTCCATCATTTTGTGTGTGTAGTCAGCGAGAAAAAAAAATCCTAATGGTTTGAAATTATGTGTAAAGTTTGTTGCAAGTCACTAAGTGCTCTAGTTCTTAAATACTGTATGAATAAATTCTTGGTATTCGCGCGTCGTGGGGTATACTTCTCTTTCACCGCACAACCACCTGTTATATCGGTAACTGGTTCTTAGCCAACAGTGATTGCTTCTAGACAACTAGTGATATGTGTACGAAGTGAAATCGGTCCAGTGGTTTAGGAGGAGATGTGGAGCAAACACATATATATACTAACATACATGCATTCGTACGTCCATTTCTATAATATGTATGGATTTCACTGATGTAGTTGCTTTAATCTTTTAACTTACATTTATGTGTTTGAGCGCACTGTGATGTGGCTGACAGCAATATTTTCCTTACAGTATAATCGGTACTACGTGCTATGATTCGTCTGAGTCTACGGCTGCTGACACGCTGTACTTGGCAGTAATGCGTATGAATTACTTTATGAAATTTTAGTTTCAATCTGTTTCTGTCACATTACTGCCAGTTTACGATTATCACATCCTTTTTCCTTATTTTACCAGTTAATCGGATCTGAAGATGACCTTTATCACAGATCGAAACCTTTTATTCATACAAAACACGTCAAGTGATGTGGATTATCTGCTTATTGACTAACAAAATTGGTCGGGATTTCTTATGTGAAACTTATCACCATCTTCATAGTGTCGGACATCTTTCCTGTTCCGGCATAACAGACCGCACCTCTCTGGGGTGTCTCACGCTCCCTCTTTCTGAGGCAGTCTAACGCAGCACATGATGGACATGAAGAGATTCCGAAACCAAATATTGGATTTTAAGGCGTACCCAGGGCAAGAGATGGACTCAGGTCACAATTTGGCAATGTTGAAGAGTAGGCTGAAGCTTGATAGATTAGTCACGAACAATCAGAGTGCGAGGAAGTGGGATACGGAAGCATTAAGGAATGAAGAAAAATGGTTCAAATGGTCCTGAGCACTATGGGACTTAACATCTGAGGTCATCAGTCCCCTAGAACTTAGAACTACTTAAACCTAACTAACCTAAGGACATCACCCACATCCATGCCCGAGGCAGGATTCGAACCTGCGACCGTAGCGGTCGCGCGGTTCCGGACTGAAGTGCCTAGAACCGCTCGGCCACTGCGGTAGGAATGAATAGATACGCTTGAAGTTCTCCGAGGCTATTGATACTGCGATAATGAGTAGCTCAGTACGCAGTTCAGTTGAAGAGAAAAGAACTCTAAAAACGGCAGCCACAGAAGTTAGGGAGAAAAACGTAGGTACAAGGAAGGCGATTATGAAGAAAGCATCGGTAACAGGAGAAATACTTAAGTTGTCTTGTATTTCTGTATTCTTTTCGTCGAATAGGTTCATGATTCTAGGATTAAAGTTTGTATTACCCAGTATGATGAATGTGTAACAGAATTTAAAAGAACCATAACGGTTTTTCTTGCTTTTCAAAATTCGTGAGTGTATATCTAAATTAATTAAAAATTAATTTGCACAGTAACAGACCTCCAACCTAGCATTATTTTATTTGAAAATAACTACTTCATTCCATTTGAATGCTGGCTGTAAGCAGAACCGAAAGAAATTTACTTTTGCATCTACGTTATTGTTCATTGATCTCTCGGTGTGCAGCATTTCATCATTGTTTCCATAGACGTAATAAAGTCCTTCAAAGAGATATGTACCTATCATCGTCTGCTATTCATTTCCATTTTATTTTTTTGTTGCGTACTGCCACGTTTCGGCCGTGTAACCATCATCATAAATGTATAACGGTAATCTGAATATATTTTGAGTTACAGTGATTTTCATGGGAAGTGCGTGTTTGTCCAGGCTTGGAAGCTGTGGTAATGGTAATCGGTACAGTGCAGGAGACAGTAGCAGACATCCACTCCGTTTACCACAGTCAGGGAGCATTGCCACGCACAAGTCGTATATACGAAGTCCTCTTGACACCCTGACTGGACTTTGCCAGTATCTTGGTAATGAACCCAGTCTGCCACCTGCCTTATTTATATGATCATTCAGTTTAACATCTCTAGAAATTGTTACATCCAGGCATTTCTTCGAGTCTACTGATCCAGATTGTGACTCATTGATGGTGTAGTCATAGGAGAGTAACTTACTTCCTTCCTGCATTCTGTGAAGTGAACAACTTTATGTTTTTGAGGATTTAAAAAATAAGGTTCCAATCTTTGCACCTCTTCGAAATCTTATCAAGATCCGACCGAGTATTTCTGTAGCTTTTTTCAGACTCTATATAATTTAGATAACAGTATCGTCTATAGAAGTTTGAGATTACTACAAATATGGTCTGTCGGGCCACCAATATATATATTGAACAACAAGCATTACCTACACCTTCTCGTTGCCTAGAAAACGTATGGGCTAATCATGGCAGGATAATGATGAAGACCGGAAATGGAAAAATATCAGTTTGCAAAGCAAATTAACTGGAAAACCTGTGCTTTATGAGCTAAGGACATGGCAAACATTGGTGTCACTAGTTTTTGTGTTTATTTTGTTATTTAGGATTATGGTTAGCTATAACTTAATTAATGTCCTAAATATTTTGTTCTACTTTAAAATATTCGTGTTTTTCATTGTTTCTTATGTACCTTATGAATTACTGTACTAAGTCTTACTTCTGTTTGTAGTTAGCAATTTATTATCAAATTATTATTGTTATCGTTAACGCCATCACTAGCTCACTCTGTTTTTATTCAGTTTATCCTGCATTCAGTATTGCGGCACACGTATTATTGTATCTCTGTTTCAGCTGTATAGCGACTGCTGAAGATGCCCACTTGCACCGACCACAAAACCTCCCTCCGCCCTGAAGATACCTGTGACTCACACTTCCTGGAACCTCTATTCGCCCACGTTAGTGCGTTTACTTATGCTTTGTTTCCTCGCCACTTCTAGCCCAGAATGCAAGAGTATCAACCAGGAGCATACTCGCACTTTCTGCGCCTGAACGCGTGTTCTACACGCAAAGGTCCAATCCTGCCTGCTCATCTGGACGAGTTCGCTCATTTTTTTTTTTTTTACGGCACAAACATTCATCTAATGCAGCCGTGGCCAAGATTTCGGCTCGTGAGCCACGTGCCACAGCGCTCACCGAGACCCCACATTCCTTCCATCGCCACGCCACGCTGTCTGAGCTGTAAGAGAGGGAAGATGGGCAAAGGCGGACGTGCCGCATTCCAGTCGTACTGCCTTTGACTTGGTTTAATATTTCTCAACAACACATATCATAAACGTAACAAATTTTGAGTATTACATAATTATGTTTTTCACATTGTATCTTTTATAGTGGCAACTATTTATTTACAACTCATACAAAACAGATACGTGTTTCAACGATTTACTGACCTTCAGAATAGTCACAAGCATTGTGTGTAACCAGTTGCCAGCGATGTGGAAGTCGTAGGATACTCTTAGCAGTGCCAGTTAGATTGACAGTTCGAGCGGCGCTGTCTGTTGCCTGACGAATTTGTAGCAGTTCTGAAGCGAATGCCGTGAAGTGTTTTCCTTCAGTTTAGAAATCGAGTTGAACGTACTACGGCTTAAGTCATGGGAGTGCAATAAGTGATATACCACTTAGCAGCCCCATCAGTCAAACAAATCACTAACAGCTTGCACTGTACGTGCTTGAGCATTGTCCTATAAAATGATGATCAGGTCCTGAAGAAAGTGTCGTCACTTCTGTCTCTATGCTGTTCATTTTTGCAACACAACCTACACAACCCACTGCACTCCCCTGACTTAAGCCCTCGTAAGTTCAGGTGGATTGCCAAACTGAAGGAAACACTTCACGGCATTCGCTTCAGAACTGCTACAAATTCGTCGGACAATAGACCACGCCGCTCGAACTGTCAACACAACTGGCACTGCTAAGAATATCCTACGACTTCCACGTCGCTGGCAACGGGTTATACACAATGCTGGTGATTATTTTGAAGGTCAGTAAAACTTTGAAACCCGTATCTATTTTGTACGGGCTGTAAATAAATAGTTGCCACTATTAGAGTTCCAAACCTCGTAAAATAGATTTGATCTGGTACAAACTGTCAGCAGACGGACAGACGGAGACAATTTCACGTATTTTCGCACTCTGGTTACCCTGTAATCGTGACTTACGTAGTTTGATAATCGAGAAAAACCCTTTCACACACATATTCTGGTTGAAATATTTTAAGCGTTTGCAAACTCATTATGGAAACGAGGAAACTCTCACTGACGGAAACAATGTAGACATTCTGGAAAGTTTTAACGTAAAAGAATTTTTCTTTAAAATGAGAATTACATTGCATATCAATCAGTTACATCTGCACCTCTACAGGGGCACTTTCGACAAAAACGGCAAATAGTCTCGACAATAGTTAGAAAAAAATGTCAGATTGGCAGTGTCATTAGAAAATTTAGAAAACTGTGGTTATAATTTTTTCAGAGACACTGAATTCTTCAGACCTCACGTTACCTTTGACGCTTATGAGCCTAGGGGAATGTTTTGTGAGAATTTTCCCTTTTCCAAAGCGATTTTCTTTTTAGATGCATCCGCATCCAATCAGTGTCCTACTATAACCATTTGCAGTCAAATCCACATAAGAAGCCAGATCTGCAATCCAATCCGAAAGCACAGATGTGCTTCGCAGTAATATACACTGAAGAGCCAAAGAAACTGGTACACCTGCCTGATATCCTGTGCAGCCCCGGGAGCACGCAGAAGTGCCGCCACACGACGTGGCATGGACTCGATTAGCGTGTGAAGTAGTGCTGGGGGGAATGGAAACCATGAATCCTGCAGGGCTGTCGATAAATCCGTAAGATTGCGAACGGGGGGAGTAATCTTATGAACAACACGTTGCAAGATATCCCAGATATACTCAATAATGTTCGTGTCTGAGGAGTTTGGTGGTCAGCGGAAGTGTTCAAAATCAGAAGAGTGCTCCTGGAGCCACTCCGTAGCCATTCTGGACATTTGGTTTGTCGCATTGTCCTGCTGCAATTGGTCAAGTGCGTCGGAATGCACAACGCACATGAATGGATGCAGGTGATCAGACAGGATGCTTACGTCAGAGTCGTATCTATAAATATCAAGGTTCCCATATCATTCCCACTACATACGCCCCACACCATTACAGAGCCTCCACCAGCTTCAACAGTCCCCTGTTGACATGCAGATCCATGTGCTCGTGAAGTTGTCTCCGTTCCCGTACACGTCTATCCGCTCAATACAATTTGAAACGAGACTCGTCCGACCAGACAACATGTTTCCAGTCATCAGTAGCCCACTGTCGGTGTTGACGGGCCCAGGTGAGGCGTAAAGCTTTGTGTCGTGCGGTCATCAAGGCTACACGAGTGCGCCTTCGGCCCCGAAAGCCCATGTTGATTATGTTTCGTTGAATGGTTCGCACTCTGACACTTGTTGATGGCCCAGCATTGAAATCTGCAGCAATCTGGTGAAGGATTGCACTTCTGTCACGCTGAACGATTCTCTTCAGTCACCGTTGGTCCGTTGTTGCAGGATGTTTTCCCGGCCCGCGGCGACGTCGGAGATTTGATACTTTACCGGATTCCTTATCGTACGGGAAAATCCCCACTTCGGAGATATGTGTCCTATTACTCGTGCGCCGACTATAACACCACGTTCAAACTCACTTAAATCTTCATAACCTTCCATTGTAGCATCAGTAACCGATTTCACAACTGCGCCAGACACTTGCTGTCTTACACAGGTCTTGCCGACCGCAGCGCCGTATTCTACTTGTTTCGAATCTCTGTATTTGAATACGCGTGCCTATAGCAGTTTCTTTGGCGCTTCAGTGTGTAAAGTCTCCATAATCTCCCTTAAGTCCGCAGCTCGTGGTCGTACGGTAGCGTTCTCGCTTCCCGCGCCCGGGTTCCCGGGTTCGATTCCCGGCGGGGTCAGGGATTTTCTCTGCCTCGTGATGACTGGGTGTTGTGTGACGTCCTTAGTTAAGTTTAAGTTGGTTCAAATGGCTCTGAGCACTATGGGACTCAACTGCTGAGGTCATTAGTCCCCTAGAACTTAGAACTAGTTAAACCTAACCTCAGAACATCACAAACATCCATGCCCGAGGCAGGATTCGAACCTGCGACCGTAGGGGTCTTGCGATTCCAGACTGCAGCGCCTTTAACCGCACGGCCACTTCGGCCGGCTAAGTTTAAGTAGTTCTAAGTTCTAGGGGACTGATGACCATAGATGTTAAGTCCCATAGTGCTCAGAACCATTTGAACCATTTTTTGAATCTCCCTTAAATTCCATCCGAAACCTTTGCAACAGACAGTGGAATAATGCGTGCGGCTTCAAACATTCCGTTCTATTTCTTCACGTGCTCCGTGCTTGGAAATTTAGTACAAAGTGCTACTTGATGTACAGAACAATGAACCCCGTCGTCCACTGCTGTAATGATTTGCTCTTTCATTGTCAAAGAAGCCTTTAGTTGTTTCTACATGGTGTTGTAACGTCGTTTCATAGCAAATTGGCAGTACGCGTCGATTATGCAACTGCGTAATAGATACTGAGAATTCTCATCCCTCTCTTCTGTCATTGACATTCACTTTTAAAGGTTTATAACGATAGACTTCATCTGTTTTTGCAAACAGCCACTGGGACTTCGAATGTCCGACATACTACAAAGAAACAGCGAAGGGTAAAAAGCGCTGACACCACGATTCTGCCGAACTGAAGACAGACGTGCCGGCCGAAAAATGCCGTACCGCAGTGCTAAATCAAATGTCGCACTGTGACGAGTACTTCTGGGAATGAACGAGCAAAGCCGAAAACAGGGCCGGTCTAATACTTCTGACAGAGACCTGGCTCAAACCAACTATTCCAACAAGTTCGGTAAATCATGACGGCTTCATCTTTCCAAGACACGACAGCTGTACCTAACCAACGAGAAGGTTGGGTACAGGCGTACATACACTCTGATTTATCATCTACTGTGCTACACACATCCACCAATAATGAAGAGAAACAAGTAGAATATACGTCCATAGAGGTCAAATCCATTAACTGATAGTTCCTGATGTGTGTCTTTTACAATCCTCCTAAAGTAGATTGGTTTGCTTGCTTGAAAACGCTCTTTCAAGTCTCGAATAGACATTTGAGCGCATAATTATAGATGCTGACAGTAACATAAATTTTCTACATGACAGTACTTCCAGTGTGAATTGAAGCAGATGCTTTGTTCTTGAAATGTCTCACTGCTTCAGCTTGCTCCTACTCATCGTACAAACAGTAGTCTCACTTCATAAATACATTTGCATCGAAATCCCCAAACAGTGTTATTCATACTTCTCAGAATATCTGCACCTGGCATGACCTAATTTTCATTACGTACTGACTAGAACGTCCCGGAAAGAAACCACAACTGACTACATGCCGAGTCATTAATTTATCTGAACTTGCAAATGAGGTGCAAGACACAGTTGGAGGGGGGGCGGGGGGAGGAGAGGGGGCGCTACTTCTATTCCCAGCTCAGACAAATACGGAAAATTCATTAATTTACTAACAAACTTATTCAACTATATGGCAAATCTGCTGCCCTGAAAGTCGGTAAAGTAAGAAGGAAAACTACACATTTACCAATTGAAGAACTAAAGCAGCTCATGAATATTAGAGACGCTGAACATCAGGCATCCAAACTACACCACACACGTGAAAACCATAAGACTTACGGAGCAGCCAGTCAAGTTGTGAGAAATGATAAACTCAGTCGTGCCCATACGTTAACCGAAATAGACCAGCGGTCCTAACCTACGTGGTACAAGCAAAGTAAAAGCTACAGCTGATCCACTTGTCCCAAAAACACCTGTTCCCAAGAGAGCCACTTGCTCCAAGTTCTTCTCAGTAGCAGGGACCCGACTCTGGTTTAAGCTCCCACATTATATTAGAGAACCGAATAATATCGTCAGTTTCAGAAGACAGTTAAAGACATATCTACTGAAGCAAAAGTAATAACTATCATTATCCATGTACCCACTCGCTATTCCTGTACATCTTTCTTTCCAACCAAATGTTTCTCTTTTCGCATTATTCTTAGCTGGTGCAGTCTCCTTAACTTTCCTTTTCGTAGATCTCGTTGTATCAAAAAGCATCTCTTTTGAACACACATAATTTTTTTTATATTTGTTACTGTCATTACCTATTGTTATTTTTATTATTATTATTACAATTACTATTAGTGGAAGGAGCAGTAGTAAAAGTACCGCTGTTATTAACTTCATTAGTTCATAGTTGGTAATATAGACACTCAAATCATTTTACTACTATCTGTCACATCAATAACCCTGGAATGTGATAGTAAAGAATGTCATATTAAAACTGTTATTTCTTGAATAGCTGTGGGTTAAGAAAGGTGCAGTATGTATGAAAACCTCCTCCAATGTTAGATAGTGCTTGATGGTTCTAATAATATCAGGTTAAGTAAATAAATAAAATATAGTTAGCTGTACTTCGGTCGCTGACACTCCATCCAAGATAACGCACTGTGCCTTGCTTACCAAGAAATTCTCATTTCAGTCACAGATTGTGTTTGATAGCAGATATAATCTTACTTTTGTTAATAACCGTTGATGTGGTAGCGTTTCGGAATTCGAGAAATATTTCATCTACTTGATACCCTCAATCTGTGGGTTTTGGGAACTCCCATGAGACACAAAGTCGTTGTTTTCCCATGACAGATTTTTCCCTAATCTATATTGTTTGACATCGAGGAGGTCATTCTCTTCGACATACTTCATTATTCTTGACATGAGATTGTGTCCCAGCGTTCAACTACGGACGACCACTATGAGAGTCAACGGCAGTTTTGTGGATCACGTCTGTTACCCTTCTTGTAGACATATGTGGCCTGTTCAATCTTCCAATCATAGGGTACAGTTGCTTTGTTCAAGAGCTCTAACGGACCTACGACGTATTATAGTTAAAAATGGGAGCAAACTCAACTGTAGTTTCTGTATAGAGTCTGACAGGGAATTCGATCTGGCCCTGGACCTATGTTGAATTTCAGAGATATCAGCCGTTTTTCCTCGCCACTGCCACAAATATCTACAGTTAATTTTGCAGTGGTATTAGGACACTATATCCGTATTTTAGCTAGTGTAGGAAGATTTGACAGTGGCGTTTAGTATTTCTGCTTTTCGTTCGCTCAGCAGCACACATGGCGCCACATGTGTAAGCCGTGGTGTTCGACATAGCACTCAGCCCTCGTGGGGAGTCAGTACCTTCCGCAAAAGCAGTTCGTCAGCGCCTCGAACGCCAGCTGAGCCGCACCGGCTCATTTCTGTGACGGCGAGACGAACTAAACCAGGGCGTGTGTGTGTGTGTGTGTGAGAAGCAGAGATGTCGTGCGGCTGACGCTCGCTTCTCAGCCGCAGTCAGAAACTCTCCCAAACTTCTGTTCCCGGGGAGACTGCTTTGCTAACCACGAGGAGTTAACCTGGAAACCCTGTCTAAAGCACTCCAAGTTTAATTACTTTTCTCCTGCAACATTCAACGCTCTTTATAAAATCACATCAAAGCCGCCACTTTATCGGAGGTCTGACGACGTTAGCCTCCGCTGTCTTTACATACGCTTGACAGTAGGAGAAAACATAAAGCAGTAAATATAAAAATACAGTAACTGAAGCAGGCGAAATGGAATGCAAACGTCTAAAAAATTAGATTGACTAGAAGAGTAATAGGGCTAGTCAGCAATGGCTAGAAGACAAATGTAAGAATTTAGAAGCATATACCACTACGAGAAAGACAGATACCCGCCTACAGGAAGATCAAAGAGGCCGTTGGAGAAAAGAGAAGCCGCTTCGTGACTTAGATGGAAAATTAGTCCTAAGCAAAGGAAGTAAAGCTGAAAGGTGAAAGGAGTATATGAGTCATCTATACAAGGAAGATGAACTTGTAGGCAATACTATAGAAAAAGAAGGGAAAGTAAATGAAGATGAGGTGGGAGATAATACTGCGAGGAGAATTTGCCAGAGCACTGAAAGGCTCCGAGGTTAGACGATATTGCGTCAGAACAACTGATACTCTTAGAAGAGCCAGTCATGACAAAACTCTTCTATCTGGTGTTCAAGATCCACGAGGCAGGCGGACTACAATAATACTTCCAATTCCAAAGAAAGCAAGGCTGATAGTTGTGAATATTACCGAACTATCAGTTTAATAAGTCAAGGCTGCAAAATACTAACAAGAATACTAAGAAGACTACAAAAACTGGTAGCAGCCGACCTCGGGAAAAATCAGTTTGGATTCCAGAGAAATGTAGGAAGACGCGATGCATTAATGGTCCTGCGATGTATCTTAGAAGATAAAGTAAGGAAAGGCAAACCTAGGTTTATAGATATTGTAGACTTAGAGAAAACTTTTGACAGTTTTTATTGGAATACACTTTGAAATTCTGAAGGTAGCAGCGGTGAAATACAGTGAGCGAAAGGCTATTTAAAACATGTACACTAACCAGATGGTAGTTATAAGAGTCGAGGGGCATGAGAGGGAAGAAGTGGTTGAGAATGGAGTGAGACTGTGTTATAGCTATTCCAGATGTTATTCAATCTGTACATTGAACAAACAGTAAAGGGAGCAAAAGAAAAATTTAGAGTAGGAATTAAAGACCAGAGAGAAGAAATAAAAACTTTTATGTTTGCCGGTGACAGTGTTTCGAAAGGAAGATATAAGATGAACATCAACAAAAGCAAAACTAGAATAAGGGAATGTAGGCGAAATAAATCAGGTGACACTGAGAGAATTGGATTATGAAACGAGAGAGTTAAAGTAGTACACGAGTTTTACTATTTTGTCGAAGTAAAGAGGATATAAAATGTAGACTTCCAATGGCAAGAAAAGCGTTTCTGAAGAAGAGAAATTTGTTACCATCGAATATAGATTTAAGAGTTAGGAAGTCTTTTCTGAAAGTATTTGTATGGGGTGTAATCGTGTATGGAAGTGAAACATCGACGATATACAGTTTAGACAAGAAGAACTTTTGAAACGTGGTGATACGAAATAATGCTGAAGATTAGATAGGTGTATCACGTAACTAGCGAGGAGATACTGTGTATAACTTGAGAGAAAATAAATTTGTGGCACAACTTCACTAGAAGAGGGGACAGGTTGACTGGACACGTTCTGAGACATCAAGGGATCATCAATTTAACACTGGAGGGAAGCGTGGGGAATAAAAATCGAAGAGGAAGGCCAAGAAATGAATACAGTAACGAGATTCAGAAGGATACAGGATGCAGTACTTAGTCGGAGATGAAGAGGCTTGCCCAGGATATAGTAGCATAGAGAGCTGCATCAAATCAGACTTCGGACTGAAGAACACAATAACAACAACGTTACTGAGTCAAATAAAAAAAAAACACTTTCTAGAACTTTCAGTCTGTCTTCCTGAGTTGTTATTTACATGATGTTTTTCTCATTTATGACCACTGCGAAATACTAGATGAAAAAATATCGCAGACTACGCGTTATTACCCTATAACTAGAAGATGGACCCTCATTAGACGAAGCGTGTAAATACCTCAATTTGAATTGAGAAGTGGGACAAGAATTTCTATTGAATTGTGGGTACAGGAATTTGCTATATTAATCGTCGGTTATTACCGAAGGCGAATTCGAAAAGTGTACCAAAAACCAAAAATGGGCATCTACTTCAAACGTCGGCTGCAGAGTCAATGACCATCCCGAAAACCTACCAAGAGAGCTTCAGGTGCTGCCAACACTTGTCTACAACAAAGATGTAAGCATGAACGATTCATAAGGGTCAAAATTTACTTCGATCTCCTAAGTTCGGTAAAGATCCTAAAACGTCTGTAACTCACAGACTAATCATATTAATGGTAATGAAGAAAACAATGGAAATACTGATATTGAACAGACTACCAACAACGCTACTAGAAACCAACACTATGAGAGTGAAACAATTTGGTTTCAAGAATAAAATGTCTGCGGAAATGGAAGTGCTAAGAACCGTCGAGGAAATAATAACTGCTGTAAACATCAGCAGCCATTCTAGACTGGCAGAAAGGGTGTAATAAAGCGGAGACATATATAATTAATCGAAAATTAATTTAGCTAACAACGATCCTTGATACGAGCGTAAAATTAATGGACAACATTTTAAGAGAACGACAGATGCCTGTAACAATCTATGACGAACACTTCGAAACTTACGTATTTGCTAACAGCCGGACTCCTGCAACGATTCGAGTTATCACCGAAAATTTTCAATACATCTCACTAGAACAGTGATTCCCAACCTGGTGGTAATTACCCCCCTGAGGGGTAAAACTAATTTTTCTGAACGGTAAAAAAGATAGGGCTTCATTGTTTTGTCTTGAATTTAAATTTATTTTTAAAAACTTTTTACTGTTATCACTGTTTCATAACACTGTAAAACTGATTCCATAAATGACGAATCATTACATTTTATTTGCAACGTGACACAATGATTGTGGTTACATCTTATGAAACAAATCTTAGAACATCTTCCTCACATACTCCACCCACTACACACATATTTTGAGCCATGCACATATGACAGCAAAACTGAAACATATACTGTGTGTGTTTCTCTGCCTCGTGATGACTGGGTGTTGTGTGATGCCCTTAGGTTAGTTAGGTTTAAGTAGTTCTAAGTTCTAGGGGACTGATGACCATAGATGTTAAGTCCCATAGTGCTCAGAGCCATATACTGTGTGATTCAGACTGAACTGACGAATGAAAATGTGTACCAAGGCAGGGATTCGAACGCGGGTTTCCTGCTCACTAGTCAGATGAGACAACCACTGTGCCACTCTGGCACAGTGGCTTTGCACAGCTGCGTGGACCACATTAGCACACATCACTCCGCAATCCAAATTCCCATTCACTCCACAGCCCACTTGGTATTCTCTCTAAACTCCAACAGCACTTGTGCAAAGCCTGGTTGGCGTGGTGTCTAACGCATCTGCCTGTTAAGCTGGAGACTCCAGTTCAAATACCAGCCTTGGTACAATTTTTCATTCGTCGCTTCAATCTGCATATATACATCATAGAGGTTTGAGACTTGGAAAGAACTCTGGAACCACATAGTTTCATTTCAAAAATGTATGTCACATCCCACCAAATTGCTTTCTCCGAGTTGTAGGCAATTCACGCAGCGGATAAGAGATTGCTTATTATACATTTCGCAACACATAAACGAACTAATCGACAGTACAGCAGTACAGTAACTATGTAGTGACTAGTACATCACTTTAGGGTCTACACAGTATTGTTATTATTATGAGTATTGTTATCGGCAGCGGTTATAAACAAAGCGTTAGCAGCATGAATTCCTGCAATTTCTGGTAACTCAGAAGTAATGAGTCCAGCAATAAAGTGATTTACAATGGTGTCCGGTGGCTTTGCGGGCACATGACGCCAGGTGCGAAGTGTAAGCCGAGCAGAGAGGAATGGGGAATCGTTCTAGCGACGATCGGTCTTCAAATGAAGAGGTCCTCCGACATAAGTTTCACTGACAAAGGACAGATTGTTATGACCCGGCTACTGGGAACGCGCATCTCGAAAACGGTGACTCTGCTCGGCTTTCCGCCTCCTGCTGCCGTGAGGATCCGTGGAAAGTGGTCGAAGGGCTCAGAGCCCACCTGTACGGGACAAGCTGTACGTCCGTGCCTCGTCATAGACAGTGTATGTCAAGGTATCGCGAGGCTGGGTAGGGGGTAAAATGTGACAGTTCTGTCTACAGAGCACAAAGCAAGTTGAGGCACACGAGCTTAGGAGTAAACCATTCGTCACACATGGGATGTCGCACCAGACGACCCCTACTTATTCCCGAACTAACATCGTCATCTGCAATTACAGGGGGCACAAGAGCATCGAAAGTGGACCGCGGAGCGATGGAAAAACGTCGCCCGATTCCACGAACCACGTTTCTTTTTACACCAGGTCGATGTTAGTGTCCGGATAAGCTGCCAAGAAAGACGCCAGCTTCTCTACTGGAAACAGTTTAGTTCCAGCTTAAAATGGACTGTAAACATTGTGTTTTTCCTGTCGTTCAGGGGAACCGTTACTCGACACATACACCTCGTCACGGACGCACTAGGAACGGCGGTTATTGTTAAAACAACCACTTTTCGGTTGTACTGGTATTTTTCCACGCCAGTGTAACTTGACTGGTCAAACCCCTCAAAATAACTGGTTTCTGAAGTAACCGATTTTCGGTTTTTTATTCCTATTATTTCCTATAACAAAGGTACAAATGGAACAAAGATTGAAAATTTTTGACTGCTTCAATTTCAAGATACATACAATGAAAATACAGGAAAATAGTCAGTCCAAGGTTCGCTGTTTTCTCGAAAATTGATACGTAGTTGAATATTACAAAAAATTGCCAATAATCTCCAGTTGATTCTAATTATTTGAAACTACATCTACATAGATACTCTGCAAACCACATTTAAGTGCCTGGCACACGGTTCATCGAACCGCTTTCACATTCTCTATTATTCCAATCTCGTATAGCGCGTGGAAAGAACAAACACCTATATCTTTCCGTGCGAGCTATGATTTCCCTTATTTTATCATGTTGATCTTTTCTCCCTATGTAGGTCGGCGTCAACAAAAGACGTCTTTGTTTTAATGATGACCGTCCCAAATGCTGTAACATTTCATTGATACACTCTCCCCTATTTCCCGATATTACCAAACGTGCTGCTGTTCTTTGAACTCTTCGATCAACTCCGTGAATCCTATCTCGTAAGGCTCCCACACCGCGCAGCAGTATTCTAAGAGAGGACTGACAAGCTTAGTGTAGACAGTCTCCTTAGTAGATCTGTTACATTTTCTAAGTGTCCTGCCAATAAGTCGCAGTCTTTGGTTAGTCTTCCCCACAACATTTTCTACGTGTTCCTTCCAATTTAAGTTGTTCGTAATTGTAATTACTACGTATTTAGTTGAATTTGCGGCCTTTAGATTTGACTGATTTATCGTATAACCAAAGTTTAACGGATTCGTTTTAGCACTCATTTGGATGACCTCACATTTTTCATTATTTAGGGTCAGCTGCCAGTTTTCGCATCATACTGATACCTTTTCTAAATTGTTTGGCAATTAGTTTTGATCTTCTGATGACTTTACTAGTCGATAAACAACATGGTCATCTGGAAACAACCGAAGACGGCTGCTCAGATTTTCTCCCAAATTGTTTATATAGATAAGGAACAACAGAGATGGTATAAGAGTACCTTGGGGAACGCCAGAAATCACTTCTGCTTTACTCGATGACTTTCCGTCAATTACTACGAACTGTGACCTCTCTGACAGGAAATCTCGAATTCAGTCACATAACTGAGACGATATTCCATAAGCACGCAATTTCACTACAAGCCGCTTGTGTGGTACACTGTCAAAAGCCTTCCGGAAATCCAGAAATACGGAATCAATTAGAAACCCCTTGTCAATAACACTCAAAACTTCGTGCTAGTAAAGAGCTAGTTTCACAAGAACGATGTTTTCTAAATCCTTGATGACTGTGTGTCAATAGACCGTTTTCTTACAGGTAATTCATAATGTTCGAACGCAATAAATGTTCCAAACTCCTGCTGCATATCGACGTTAATGATATTGGTCTGTAATTTAGTGGATTACTCCTACTACCTTTCTTGAATATTGGTGTGATCTGTGCAACTTTCCAGTCTTTGAGTACTGATCTTTCTTCGAGCGAACTGTGCTCAAAAATTTTTTTTTGTAATCGGGGATCATACCCCTGTTTGGTCATTATGGATAATGGACAGGCTGCAGATCAACTATTTTCTAATTTTATTGCATACTATGAATGAAGTTCTTACCATAATTTCCTTTTCCTTTTATTATTTAATAGAAATGGCAGACAAATAAGTAATTCTTAAAGCAAATGAAGCATTGTACTTCATTGCTACGTCGCTTATATTTCCAGGCAAGGCTTGGTGCTACTTGCAACATAACGGATGTCCAGTGACGACAGCGAGAGACTCCGTATGGACCACGTGTGGGCAAGTCTTGCACACTACAAGTACACTCGTACCTTAAGCCACAACCCACGGCAACAGGGACAATATTGTTTCAGCAGTGCTGTACCAATTGTTATGTCATGTGTCTGCTGCTTGATTCGGTCAGCATTGTTATTAAAATAGCACTGACCGCATTTCCCATCCGCTATAATGACGCAGTTTTGAAACCAATGCAAATTATAGGAATAAAAATTACTCCTTTTTAAAAAGAGATTTGTTTCAAAACAAAGAATTTTTGTAACGGTGCTATGGCTAGTTGATATTCGCTTTTTTGCTCGGTTATTAGTAAAAAATGGAAAAACCTTTTATAACCAAGATCAAATAAATACCGAAAAATAACGGTTATTCAGAACTAAAATACCGGTATCGGTTTTAATCAGTCAACTTTTTTCCATCACACGCCGATCTGGGCAGTAATATGCTGCTCCTGGACTTCCGTGGACCTGCGTTACTAATCGAAAGCACCACGACAAATGTAATCTACGTGAACATTATTGAGGATCACCTGCATATCTTCAAGCTTGATGTCTTCTGCAGTGGTGATGGCATCTTAGAGCAGCTGCCTCAGAGCCATAATCGTGGTGCAGTGATTTGAGGAACGTGATAGTGAACTCACACCAGATCCACCCGGTCTGAACCCGAGGGAACACATGTGCGACGGTACAAGGCGCCATTTGCTCGCCCAAAACCTGCGGGATCTCTGCGTAGACACCCGGGTGATTGGGTGTCACTTGTGTCATACTTCTATTCACGAGATTTCCACACTCCTAAAAATCCCTAGATCCACTGTTACCCATGTTATAGTGAAATGGAAACGTGAAGGGACACGTACAGCACAAAAGCTTACACGCCAATCTCGTCTGTTGACTGACAGAGACCGCTGCCGTTGAAGAGGGTCGTAATGTGTATAGGCAGACATCTATCCATACCATCACACAGGAATTCCAAACTACATTAGGATTCACTGCAAGTACTATGACAGTTAGGCGGGAGGTGAGAAAACTTGGATTTCATGGTCGAGCGGCAGCTCATAAGCCACACATCAGGCCGGTAAATGCCAAACGACGCCTCACGTGTTGTGACATTGGACGATTGAACAGTGGAAAAATGTTGTGTGGAGTGACGAATCACGGTACACAATGTTGCGATCCGATGGTAGGGTGTGTGTATGGCGAATGCCCGGTGAACGTCATCTGTCAGCGTATGTAGTGCCAACAGCAAAATTCAGAGGCGGTGGTGTTATGATTTGGTCGTGTTTTTCATAGAGGGGGCTTGTCCCCTTGTTGTTTTGGATGGCACTATCACAGCACAGGCTTGCATTGATGTTTCAAGCACCTTCTTGCTTCCCACTGTTAAAGAGCAATTCGGGGATCGTGATTGCACCTTTCTACACGATCGAGATCTGTTCATAATGCACAGCCTGTGGCGGAGTGGTTACACGACAGAAACACCCCTACAATGGACTGACCTCCACAGAGTCCTGACCTGAATCCCACTATAGGACACCTTTTGGATGTTTTGGAACGCCGAGTTCGTGCCAGGCCTCACCGACCGTCATCCATACCTCTCTTCAGTGCAACACTACGTGAAGAATGGGCTGCCAGTCCCCAAGTAAGTTTCCAGCAGCTCAATGTATCCCTGCGAGAGTGGAATCTGTCATCAGTGCTGATGGTGAGCCAACACCATATTGAATTCCAGCATTGCTGATTGAGGGCGTCACGCCATTTTCAGTCAGGTATCCGGATACTTTTGATCACATCACCCTCATCCAACAGGGAGCCAGAAATGCCGGCCGCGATGGCCGAGCCGTTCTAGGTGCTTCAGTCGGGAACCGCGCTACTGCTACGATCCCAGGTTCGAATCCTGCCTCGGGCATGGATGTGTGTGATGTCCTTAGGTTAGTTAGGTTTAAATAGATCTAAGTTCTAGGGGATTGATGACGTCAGATGTTAAGTCCCATAGTGCTCAGAGCCATTTGAACCTTTTGAGACACAGTAGTGGGGGTTATGCATTCTGACACAAAGGGGGCGTATTTCTCTTTAAGTAAACAGAGCAGCCACATGTGCTAGCCTAATCTAGCACTTGTCTAAATAAACTGTTCATTTGGGCGCATGTTTTCTTTATTTAGGCAACAAGTAATGATGAATTGCTGTCCATGTAATTACTATAATTTGTAGGCAAGATGATGGCCTTGGTCCATATTTACTGAGGTGTTCAATGCTTTTGCCGGCCGTTGTGGACGAGCGGTTCTAGGCTCTGGAACCGGGCGACCGCTACGGACATAGGTTCGAATCCTGCCTCGGGCATGGATGTGTGTGATGTCCTTAGGTTAGTTAGGTTTAAGTAGTTCTAAGTTCTAGGGGAATGATGACCTCATCTGTTCAGTCCCATAGTGCTCAGAGCCATTTGAACCATTTGAGACACAAATCCCGCCTTCAGTGAAACGCAGTACAGGACAATCGTTGCCCAAGGAGCGGGAACTAAACATAATTATGAACATGGAAGATCATCCACAGCATAGTATAAAAACAATTATGAACAGACTTCTAATAAATCCGCTGTAATATAAGCGCGTAGTGCATAAGAAAAACTTGTTTCAAAACCTGATGCTTGCGCGTTTCAACGATGCGCCATACAAGTTACAAAACGTGCTGGATAGTGACCTGCTGCACTACGCATATAAAATTGTCTGAGGCGTAGATTCAAGGAAAGCAACTTCAAACAGTGCTACGTAATCGGAGGACGTAAGATAACGAAATTTCAAACAAAGTGACAACTTGACGCAAAGCACAGTACACTGTGGATTCCGCCCGAAAATTTGTAGATGAGATAAACAAACTTAAGCCATCGTTTAACAGTTACCTTTCGGGATTTGCAGAGGAAATGCATGTGAAAGGAACGCTGAAAAATAGATGTACGAAGAGAGTTGTACCAACTAACGTCAATGACAACGCATTCGTATACAATTATGCCGATTGTTAATACGGATGATAAATAGGCTGGAAAGTTATTTATTGTAGTGTGAGACGTTGGAGGTGCTCTTTCCTATACGATTCTTTCTCATGTGCGTGATCTTACAGCAAGCAATAGTGGGAAAACGGACGTAAGCCGAACTATGACTACGGTATGAGCACTGCTTTTGGACAATAGCTGGTCAAAATAGTTTGCTTGTGCTTGATTCCTGGACTGTGGACAAAAATCGTACTTCTTTAGAGCAAATTATCCCTCCTCAAAAGCGTGTTCTACTGCAATGAATACCACCTGGAACCAATGGACGAACTCAGCCTCTCGATGTTTGTCTTTTGTCCGTGCCCATAAAACATATTAAAGCACTATATGCAGCTAGGCCTTAAAAGACACTCAGTTTCATGATACGCTCCACGACAGACATTCGATTGCATTCGATTCCATGCCATTATATTGTAAGATGGCAAGAATTATGCCCCTTACATGAAGTCATTAAAGATCACCGAACTCACGTTGAGCGAACAGTAGGACTGAACAAAATGACTGACAAGGCACAATGCATCTTGTAGAGGGTATAGTATTGACGTATTGTAATAATTAATGCCGGGTGATGGTTTTAAAGTAATTCACACGACATGAAAACTTTGCGGAAACGAGTCGATTTACTGGATGCTAGTTTACCCCAGGGAAGTATTTAGAGTTGACCGTGGCCGGCTGGGGAACAGTGAAGGGAAGCGACAATAGGCAGCTTAGGGTGGCTCAAGCTCTGAGAAAGCTTAATGCGGTGCAGCCTCCAGCCGCCTTAAGATGAGTGACAGCATGGGTGGTTGACCCCGACCCCATGATGGTGTACTGGGAAGCAGACGGAGAACTTGTATGCCTGTTGATAAATGTCCGCCGTCCCATTTTCAGGGAAACATGCGAGAAAGCTGCACAAAGCTACAGTGGAGCGGTCAACAGAGGTCAAAATATGCGTGTTCGTGACTATAGCAACTTCACGCTGAATTCACGGTCCACAGAGTCTGAAGTAAATCAAGTGAAGAGCGACAGAATGAAATACGCCAGCCTCCGATGGGAATGTAGGACAGAGGAATTTGAAGTACTCTCCTGGGAGTCAGAATTCCGGAAAAATTGGTGTTTGTGCAGACGGTAACCTTGATGGGTGGCCTGGGAGGAGCTAAATAGCAGAAGTTGAGAGGAAGGGAAATTTTGTGGGAATTTGTTCACTTCCCAGAGCAGGCATTGGTCGGTGCTGGGAAGCGACACATAATTAATGCGACTTGCGCTGCAATTGGCGTAAGTGATTTTGCTGGAGGGGAAACTGAGGCGAAGAGCAGACTGGGAGAAGTCTCCGTAGAGTTCTTCCATTCCCAGCTTGTCTAGAGTGCGGACGTGGTTTCCTTTACTCAGCTTGCCTGGGAAAGAGTGAGCATCTCTGCAGTTTAGGACCTAGCAAATGGAACGATTGACCTTGGAGATAGGAAGTTTTGGTTCAGCTATATTCTGAGCAAGATAGCTAGGAGTGAATAGACGAGTGCAGCCTTGCAGCACCACGAGGTCAGCTGACGTCTGCACAACGACAGCGCTCTGCCACGCTGTATTCGGTGATGTTGCGCCCTCTCCGGCCACTGATTAATTTGTTGGATCACGTGGGCAAAGTTTCCACGAGGGTTTCATGGGCCGTGTATTGTAGAATTCTTCTCGCACTTCGCATTACGCCTGGGTCAGTCAACAGGAATTACTTTTGAGTTATCGCGCATTACTCCACGCAAACGCAATTTATTACCACTGCCTGATAGGAGAGTCTTTTAATGTGATGATTGAAGGTCAGGAGTTAAAATAAATTTGTGCTAATCGACTGCATCTGTTTTCAATCAAGTAGTTGAAATCCCAAGTCACTTTCTTAATTAATTTTATGTTCAATATTTGTATCTGGTGTTCAACAGCTGAATATAACGTCAATGTGCACCCCTTTTTAATTTAAAGTGATCAATTCTGAATAAATTATTGTCAACACTGCCACTGCAGTTCAATCAGGAGTCACAGGGCCAATTTACTTTTTGCGTTATCCGATATTGCGGCAGTTTTGCACTCTCTGTTGATCTGTTAGTCAATTAGTTGGGGTGGACACACGCCAAAACCAGCTAAGTGACGGGTGAGGTGTTACAATATTCCATCAGTTCTCATCATCCCAGTACACCAATATGATTCCACATGCATTTTTTAAGAGTGGATACCTAGCTGAACGTTATGCACGTTTGTAATTTTCAAGGAATTCCCTTCGATCTTGATGGTGCGAAAGTTTGTGATCACTGTGGCGGGCCAATTTCATTCGGTGTTCGTGGTGCAAGATAGCGGTTTGTTCTGAACATTTCTTGAATGTGGACGATGTCCCTTTCGTAATACATACATCCACAGACGGTTGAGCTCTGCACCTCACGGACACTCTTTTTCTGTCTCCCTCCTGATGCACATGCGGAGTCATTAGAAGTTAATATTTTTAGTCTCGTTATTGTTAACAGCATATTTTCAAATGAGCCTTACTAAAAGTTGAACTTCCAGTCTCGCACTCAAGCGGTTTCTTGTCAGAATGTACAAGACAACGGTTTTCCGAACCATGATCTATTGAAGTGGGTAATGCCATGATGGACCCAAATAAACAGTCTTAAATTGGTACATAATAGTTTCACAATACATTCTACAAACCACCACTCGTTTTCACTCCCTTACGATAAATAATCAGTGACTTGCACAATAAAGCACAGATTGACACGATTCAAGAAACCATTAAGAGGGCAGCTCAAGAACTCACAACAAATTGTCAATCTACGATATGTACACACCAGAAACCACAGTACTAGAAGAATGCGCCTCTCGTTCGTAGTATAGAACTAGAGAAGACAAGAAGAAGTTCACTTTAGATCATATGGCCATCATCATAGCAAGAACAGACAAAGTCAATAGATAAAGAACATTACCGAACAATTAAATGATAATCAAATCAAGACCCAAAGCTGTTGACAGGCGTTGATATACATCAACTGGGATAGCTGAAAATATGTACCTCGATGGGACTCGAACCCGGGATCTCCTGCTTACATAGCAGATACTTTATCCATATTTTTTTCTTTTGATCTTACTTTGTTCTATACTGTTCGTTGAATTTGTTCGTGGCGGACGACCAATGACACTCGTTCAGGTTGTTCGTTGACCCGTTCACTCAGTTTTTTATTACAGAGGGTAGCTAAACTCTCTGACTGGACACGCTGAGCTACAGTGCCGGCTTCCATGTGAGCCACGGAATGCACAGAGGGTCGTGCGACTACAGGGATTTATCCCTTGCACGCTCCCCGTGAGACCCACATTCCCAACTTAACGTCCACACACTACATTCGTAGTGCCCCAGCCCATTGCACTCTTTACTCGCGGCAGACAATCTTACCGAGTTACCTAAGAGTTCGAGCAATGCGTGTGCATCCAGCACAGAAGAAGAAGGTCAATGGCCAGTTAGTCTTAACTATATGAAAATGGTATCTGTTCTTTCGGACATTAAATTAGGCATGTGAAAGAGGCCTGACACATCATCTAAGGCGATGAACCTGGACCATATTACACCCTGAAAATAAAAAGAGAAAAAAGAAAACACTTTGTGTATTGAGTTGCAAGACGTACGGTTTATCAAACGTTACCTCTTAACCCTGTCCTACATTGTTGAACGAGAACATGTGAGACCCCGCCCTGGTGACTGTAATCTGCTAGTATTATGCGAATAGCTTCATGCCTGATTATGCAGATAACTAATCTTCAGTTTTTTATTGTTGTCTTTCACGATCCAATCACACGAGTACTTCACAATGCCGTAACCAGCCAATGCTCACCTTCAGACTAAGGGACAATGGTGTTGATGGCAGTGACAAGACAACTTACCTTCATCGCCGGCAGCATCAGATTTTAGGTTACAGATCACCGTTGGCAGCTCCAAACCCGTTATGGTGTTGTGAAACCTCCGCGTAGACTATAACATTAAAGAACATAATAAGAAATGCTCACGTAGAGCACAACTTTAAGTAGCATAACCAGTCACTCAGTTAATCTCAGTGGACACTTCACATTTGTGCCATCATCAGTGGCTCGAGTTTCATTCAAAGCATTTTTTTACGTTTATTTATTTTTATTTACTTAATATTCGTTAAGCGAGAAATATGGCGAAACCAAGGCAACCCTTCCTTTTCGCATCGTATCAACAATGAAGTCAAATGGGCAAGACTCTCCACTGACGATTAACTTAGTAGAAGAATACTATGGACGATTATCAATAAAAACATCAACTTCCTGCAATTTATCAGTTGTTGCTTCAGATTTTAGTTGAAGCAGTGTTTCACTTGCATACGTTACCTCTGGTTTAACGATGGAGGAATAATGTCGAAGTTTATCGTAGGTCGTTTTTTCTAAGATGGCCACGTAGTTCCCTGTACTTGTTGTAGTTTCAATGTTCGAGTATCTATTGATGCTCTTTGATGGCATTCCAGGTCATAATCTCACAAAGATATTAAAACTTTCTTACAACTTTAATTTTTTGAATATTATGGAGTATAATATGGGATGTGTCAACTGGAGGGTTAGGTATCATTTCTGTTTCCTCAAAGGAATATTGCAGCTCAACCTTTGCCGCTAATCGTTCTAGTTCTTCTATCTGAAACTATGTTTCATCGATACTGCTTTACTGACAACGACAAATCTTCTCGAAAAGCAAGACTGTTAAGTCGAATCTTTCTGCCAATCTTAACAGATGGTAGACATATCTCGTTCAATTCATGAATTATTTTCTCCAGCACACAATTAAACAGTAATGGAGACAATCTATCATCTCGTCAAAGGCCACTTCGAATCTCAAGAGGTTCAAAGTAATCATTTGTGATCCATATTCTAGATTTTATATTTCGAAGGGCGATAACAATGAGGTTCACAAGTTCCTGGTGTAAACTAAATTCTGTAAGAATTGACAGTAGAGATTCATAGTGGGTACCGTCATATGCTCTTTTCTTGTGTAGTGGATGGATTACTGCAACATTCCGTTCCTCTGGCAATATCTAAGTATTCCAAACGTCAATAAGATTTTTCCTTCGTGGGGAAACAACATGACATAGAATTTTTCGAAAAAAATTCCGCAATTTGACTGTTAATTGTTTATATTTTTCCACAATCACAATCTCTACCGAAATCATGATTTAGCAAAATGAACAGTTATAAGTGAAATGGCGGAAATTTATTTCAATAAAAGTTCAATAAAATCTTTATGCAAATTCAGGACGGTTTTTTCATTTACATACTTCAACAATTGTGCCACTAGTTGATTCTCACCCGCCGCCTTACAATTCCAAAGTGAATTAAAACGCTGCTTGTACTTCGTCTGGAAGATGAGGTATAACTTCTTTAGATGCATTTTGTTTTTCGGATAAGGGTCAAATTCCAAATAATTTTCAGGTTCCGCACTATTTAGTACTGCTAGGGTAATCTGCCTTACGGCAGGTCTTGTCATGGGTTAAGCCTCTTCCACTTTTGTCTGCTATAGCCAGTCTTTTCATTTCTGAATATTTGTCTCCTTTGATATTTTCCAGCATTTGATATCTTCTTTCTCCTCTTCCCCTTTTTCCCTCCACCATTCCTTCTATTCCTTCCACTATTTAGTACCTGTTTGAAGGATTCATACAAAATCTTTAAACTGTCATAACTGTTATGTGCTACCTTTCTACATCCACACAGTGCTTCACAAGCCACTGTATGGTGCGGGGCGGAGGGTACCCTGTACCATTACTTGTTATTTCCTTTCCTGTTCCACTGTTCCATTCATACCCTTCATTATAACAGTAGGTGGAGTATATTTCGATTGGTACTGCTCAAATTTCACGTACCAATCTCTCTTCTTAAGACGACTGGAAGACTCTCCCATACACTTTAGTCGTCCTGATCAAATTTCGTTTTGACTATTCTAATTTTTTTAGTTGTTAATCGTGTGTCATTGATTAATTCCTACCTGCAACTTCGTTTAAGAAGGAATTTGTTGACATTCCATCCCTAAGGAGGTGCAGCAGGGGGTAAAATGTTTTTTTGAAAACACGGCGCAGTTAAGGTAATTTTGAAGCAAGACCTGCCAAAACTGCCATTTGGTTTCTCGGTCAGAAATAAAGAAATCCGTATTTCAGAATTTTTGGAAACTTAAGCTCTATGAGGGTGAAATAGAGGGTTTAAGCTTTTTTAAAAAAATGATTCTTAAAGAACTATTAATGTATTTTTAAAGCTACATCTATGAAAAGTAGTCTATGATTTCTCGGTAACAAATAAAAAGATATGTGCTCCATTATCTTTTTTTTTTTTAAATTCACCCCCTAAGTGGGTGAAATAGGAGATAAACTGTTTTATGTAATACTTCATTATGAACATATCTTCAAAGCTAAATCCATAAAAATTTGCATTTGGTCTTTCGGTTAGAAATAAAATATACATGTGTCACAGATTTTGGAAATTCAATCCCTAAGGGGATTGAATAGCGAGTGAAAACTATTAAGAAAATATTTCGTTATATCACAAAATTTTGAAAGCGAAATCTATGAAAGTTGGAATTTCACTTCTGGTTTAGATGTAAAGAAATACGTGTTGCGGATGAAAGTTCCTATGGAAATATCACCGCAAGACTGCAAAAGGCAACTATGCACACACCAGCTGACCACTAAGAAAACATATCTCGAGTTTCTATCGTAACTCAGATAATTTACAAATAGCTATTTAACTGTGGCAGTCATTTACTCAGGTTGCTTCAGCAAGCACTTGTACCACTTGCACTCTCAGCCCCTCAGTTGTTGATTACTTCTTTCCTAGAAGTGGTGCAAACACAGTGACGTTATTTTCAAGAATTTTCTTTCTGTTTTCAGATTTGTTGTAGCTCTGGTGGACGCGATCTTAGTGTTTTTGGTGAACCTATATTTTAATTTCAAATACTACCACAAAGTCATCATTTTAGCGTGCTTTGGCCAGGTGGTTCTAAGGTCCTTCACCCTCCGTGTGGGAGTTCCATGCCGTAATACGTTTAAGTGTCAGATATAATTCACACGTCTGTATTCCAAGCAGCAGTGCACCCTGATGAAGCTAACTTGCAGCATAAAGTTATTACCGGTCGCACCAATCATCCTTGCAGATGCTGTCATACAAACGTTTGTGTGTGTGCCATGCGAGAAACTAAAGACACACATTTTCGATATCGCCGGCTCAGGAACGATGATGAAAAACTGTTTATACGCGATACACGCAACACGGCCAATCATGAACTCAGTATTTGAATCAGTCGTTTTCCTCAAACTGAGAAGGTTTAGGACTATATTATGCCTGACTAATGTCATCTGCTGCAAACATGCGATTATATTGGCTTCGTAGCTCAAGGTACTTCACTCCATGTGGCTTTTACAATTAAGTTAACGGCCTATGCATATCAATAGGCCTGCAGTCCCATGTTAACAGCCTCTGGCTTCGTTTGCTACGCACAGCTGCGTGCCTAAACGATAGCAGCGGAAGTGCTCACGGCTGCAGCTGCTGGCGAAACTGTCGGTACGCAGTCGAGGTACAAGTTCGTTTCATTCAAAATGTGCATAGTTTGGTCTCAAGTTGTCACTTCTATTACTGGTTTCATCTGAACTGTGAAGATGTATTCCTAAACCGTCGTTAATGAGATGTAATTAATTGAAAGAGACATGTATAGTCAACTCGACTCGGTGTTCTCAGAACACTCCAGCAAACTCCGCTCTGTACGTTACGGTGTCAATCAAGAATGTCAGCAGTTAAAAGTTAATGGGAAGAGGAATTTCTCGCTAGGTAACTATATTTTACAGCAAGCCTATTGCGAACATTATTTTTAAAATGAGGTGTTAGAAGAATTATACGAGTAATAGAAACGAGTTGTTGTATTAAAATACGTAAGGATTCACTGGAAACGTCATTCCCATTACTATTACATCTTTAAATGGTGTGATTCTTAGCTTTTTTACATTACTTTGAGGATTGCCCGGTCAAATTCATTTCTGAGTTATTTTCTCATTAGTCTACGTATCAAGTTAATACAGAACTGCTTTAATTCGCCACAACAGTAAATTAAATTAACTCAGCAAGATATCTTTGCACATATTGCACACAATGATTTAACAATAAGATCAGCCTGTGCGCTGCAGAACACCAACTGTCATAGTCAACAGCAGCATCTATTTTCAGTAATAATGTTCGAAGGAGGTTGGTTGGATTTTCATACACACTAATTTTCACAAATGAATAAAAAGTATGGAAAGTAGCTCTGATTAAAAGTTCCACTTCGAACGCGATGGTTTTGTAGACAAAGAGAAGAACACATGATCATAGGTATGTGTAACATACTTGTCCGCAGCTCGTGGTCTCGCGGTAGCGTTCTCGCTTCCCGAGCACGGGATCCCGGGTTCGATTCCCGGCGGGGTCAGGGATTTTCTCTGCCTCGTGCGTGATGACTGGGTGTTGTGTGATGTCCTTAGGTTAGTTAGGTTTAAGTAGTTCTAGGGGACTGATGACCATAGATGTTAAGTCCCATAGTGCTCAGAGCCATTTGAACCTTTTGTAACATACTTGACCTCTTTAACAGAAGAGAATATCCTGTGTCACTTGTCACCACCAGTTTTGGAACCCAACACAATTGCAAACGATGTGCTGTTCCAAATGTGCGAAAAAGACCAGAATTCGACCACAATTGGCGTTCCAGGTTTCTTAAAAAGGCAAGTCTTCCGGTGCAGATTGTGTACCAATTACGTCCCTTTCAGAGTACGCATGGCCTTCTAAATTGTCTTCACCAGGTCTGTCCAATTCTCCGTTGTGTTCTGATTAATTTCTTCAATAATTTTATCTTCGTTTTTCTTTATGTATTCTGGATATGGTCTTATAATTTTGTTCTGTGTTGTCTTTCTATTCCTAGGAATTGGCCTAATCATTACTTGTAGCAAGTGATGGTCGGACTCGAAGAATCCTTTGCGAGTTCTCACTTTAGAATTTCACTTGTATTTTTACTTGTTATGGCTACGAGATCTATTTGAAATTCTCCTCATAAGTTTTTGGGCGTTTTCCACGTTATGAGTTTTCGTCATGGTGTCTGAAATTGTGTCGGCATAACTTTTAAGTTAAAATTATGACAGTACTTTATGAAATGTTCCCCACTCTTGTCTGTGCGTTTGTGTGCTGGATGTGGGCCTGTGATTTGCTTGCACTTCTTCTCTTTGCATTGAAATTTCCTAGTACAATTTTGACGTGTGTTTCTGGTATTTTGTTTGTCATTTATTCCATGTCTTCGCAAACGTCTTCTAGTTCTTGTGGTCTCTTCCTATTATCATTTGTAGGTGCATGAGCGTTGATGATTCTGTATGTTTTGTTTCCTGATTTGGAGGTTATAATGCAGATTCTTTCTGATACTGAACTAAGATCTATGACGTTGTCTATGGACTGATTTATGTACTGCAAATCCTGTGCCAGACATTGTTGGTGTTCCTCGCACGAGATCAGGTTTTCCTTTGTATATCCTGTAGTTTTCCGTGCTGAAATGGTTCTCGTCAGTTAAACGCGTCTCTTGTATTGCGAGGATTTTAATGTGAAATATCTCTAGTACATCAGTAAGCTAAGACTTCCTGGCAGATTAAAACTGTGTGCCGGACCGAGACTCGAACTCAGGACCTTTGCCTTTCGCGGGCAAGTGCGCTACCAACTGAGCCACCCAAACTGTAAAGTTTGGAAGGTAGGAGACGGGATACTAGCAGAAGTAAAGCTGTGAGGACGGGGCCTGAGTCGTACTTGCTTCGCTCAATTGGTAGAGCACTTGCCCGCGAAAGTCAAAGGTCCCGAGTTCGAGTCTCGGTCCGGCACACAGTTTTAATCAAATGGTTCAAATGGCTCTGAGTACTATGGGACTTAACTTCTGATGTCATCAGTCCGCTAAAACGTAGAACTACTTAAACCTAACTAACCTAAGGTCATCACACATATTCATGCCCGAGGCAGGATTCGAACCTGCGACCGTAGCGGTCACGCGGTTCCAGACTGAAACGCCTAGAACCGCTCGGCCACACCGGCCGGCCAGTTTTAATCTTCCAGGAAGTTTCATATCAGCGCACACTCCGCTGCAAAGTGAAAACCTCATTCTTACATCAGTAAGCTGTTTAAATTTGCCTATCTTAATCATTGTACTGGTGTTGAGTGTGCGAATAAAATGTTTGCGAAGAGGTTTCGAGAATCTTCGACTCTTCTCTTTTTCATGATGGTCCTGCGTCCAGAATCCGAAAAAAAATCTAGTCAATTCACTTGGCCCTAGGTATCTTTCCCGTTGTGCGATTATGATTTTTTCAAGTTGAAGGTGCTTTTGGTGACCCCTGTTTGAGGTCATAATTGTTAAAGACTTGATTGTTGAGATCGAGGCGTATTTGTAGCAGCAGCACCAACTAGATGAACAGACACAAAGCCGGCCGGAGTGGCCGAGTGGTTCTAGGCGCTTCAGTCTGGAACCGCGCGGCCGCTACGGTCGCAGGTTCGAATCCTGCCTCGGGCATGGATATGTGTGATGTCCTTATGTTAGTTAGGTTTAAGTAGTTCTAAGTTCTAGGGGACTGATGACCTCCGCTGTTAAGTCTCATAATGCTCAGATCAATTTGAGCCATTTGAACAGACGCGAAGTTTATTATTTTAATTTTTTATATAATGGTCAAATATTGTAACATATAGAAATGAAGCTCCTCTCGTTCTATCCGGCCCTGTTCTACAGTTCGCGGATATTGTTCTGTGTGATAATTTGTAAAATGTTACGTCCAATGTCGCTGATGTTCGACGCGAATACGTGATTTGGCCAGTCTAGACGCGCATTTCCGAGTCCGTTGAAGTTCAGACAGGAACCTTTGGCCTCATTTTTCTCCGCACTGTTTCCCATTCAATGAAGCCGTAGTCTTCACAATACCCTCATCATTTCTGACTAGTTCGGCTAGTCCTCTTACATTTAGCAGGAGTTGTACGAGGACGTATAGCATCTTTGGGACGGGACTCCCTTGTAGAGCTCAGCTCTTAAATGCCACATGCACTGCCGAAAAAAAAAAATACGTTAGTACACCTGGAGAGAAGAAGTCGACGTATATCCGATGACATCATACACATTTGGCGATAGTAGGTACTGATAATAGTTTCAGAGTTGTCCGCCAACAGATAGCGAAGCGGCACAGCTAACAGGGCGCCACCTGTATTTATTCTTTAATAGGGAATGCTCACAGCCAGAAGGATCAGTGGGGTTCAAACGTGTGAAGCAAGCAGGCAATCATGCCACGGAGACGCAATCTTGCCTCCTGCAGCCAACTGAGCGATTGAAAGTACTGTGGCCTTCTGAGTGGTGAGACGGTCCTTTCGGACCATTGCCACTCACGTTGGACGTGCTGCTTCAGATTACATCGTCGCTGGTACCAGCGGTCACGTGAACGTTCTCACACGCGTGACGAGGTTCAGGACGTCCGAGCAGCACAGACGCCAGCCAGGATCGTCGTGCTGTAAGGGCAACTACAACAGCGCAAATAAGAGGGCTTGTGAGCCCACACGTGTCAACAGGAACTGTTGCGAACCGGGTATTACCAGTGGAACTCGAGCACGCACACCTCTACCCCGTCATCCAATCACGCCACAGCATCGATTGATGCTGTCAGAGGATCACTTGGGAGATGGAATGGCGCGCTGTGCTCTTCAGCGATGAAATCAGATACTGCCTGCACGCTAGTGATGGTCGCCTTGCCTACGATTTAGGCTAATGAGCGCTGTCTCATGCCGTGCATGCGTCCAAGCTGCACTGGCCCCACCACAGCCGTTGCGGTCCGGGGTGCGGTAAATTATAACTATCGTACACCTTTGGTGTTTCTAGAGGGGAGGCTAAACGGCCTTTCTTTTGCCGTTCTTGTTACAGCAAGATGATGTGTTGTTCCAGCAGGATAACGCTCGCCCACACAATGCGCGTGCAACCCACCGTCTTCTGTAAGACTTGCAGCAACTTCCCTGGCCAGCACGATTTCCAGACTTGTCTCCAGCTGAACACGCGTGGGATATGATGGGACGAGAAGTGCCTCATGCGACTCGTCAGCCAACAACCGTTACAGACCTATGTGAGCACATCGAGCACGCGTGGCATAACTTAACCCAGGTCAGTATTCGCCATCTGTACGATCGACAGGATGCCAGAGTGAGCACCTGCGTTGCCGACCATGGAGGCTACACCGAGTACTGATGTGGGTGTTTCAGCATAGGTCGACACCTGGTACCTCAGAACCACTTGCGTTGTTGATCTGCAAATGTAATCATTTCATGTACTCCATGCGCACTGTCGCGACAATAAATCTTGAGTGAATTGGAAACCTCTGGGTGTACTAATCTTTTTTCTGACAGCGTATTTGATGCGATTGTTAGTAGTTTTTGTTCGTACCCTTTCACTATGTTGGTTAGTCGCTTTAGAAATACGTCGCTGAAACACATACGTATCAAAGCCTTTTCTAAGTATTCGTGGACCAATTTATCAAATGCCTTTCAAAATTCCGTAAAAGGTAAACTACATGATGCAGACGCTGACGACGTGATCACTGATGTGTGCCTGTATGCGCACATAACTTTGAAAATGCTGCGTCCAGGTAGACATGTTTGATATCTCTCAGTCGTCTCTTCCAATGTTGGTCTTTTAAACTTCAGTTCCTTTCGTTGTCCTGCAATTCAGACTGGAAATTATCTCTGGCTATGGCTTCATTGATAATTTACGTATATATTTTTCTGTTACAAGCCAATAGGGTTTGTAAAACTCAGTCAGAAATCCGTTAGGTCCTAGCGACTTTTAGGTTGGTGATCTTTTTTATTTATTTCCAAAACATGGTTACTGAAAACTTCACTGGTGAGGTTCCCAGGGTCACCTTCGGTTATTGAATTGTCTAATTCGGTACTATCTAATAGATCTGTTGCGTAGTGGGGGCTGCACAGATTCTCGCAATGTAATTGATTATAGGATCCCACGCTTCATTTAATGTCTTCCTGTTCATTCAAAATGCTGTTATCGACCGCCAGTAAGTTCTGGATGAAATTTCTGCGTGTGTTTTTCTTCTTAAAAACTCTCAGCCTTATTTTTAAACCCTCTAATTCAGGTTTTCGCAACCTGAGTGAATAAGTGCTCGGCAGTAAGCTATTAATAACGTTTTTGCGCCATTTTGACGATTCAAATTGATTTTTTTTAAAAAATTATGACTTCTATGTTATTAGTTATTATTAAAAATTGAGTTAACCACTGAATAAAACAAAATAGTTCCATATTTTAAAAATTGTAATAATCTTCAGAGTAAACGAGGTGTTCCTTCAAAGTACCAGGATTGTTTAAGTGTTCCGCCAGAGGAAAAGTTTTGGAACCCCCTCTAATTGCTTCCTTCTGATACCTTTTATCTGTATCTTCTTTATATGCATCTACATCTATATCTACACCTATATCTATATGACTACTCTGCAACTCACAATCAGGTGCCTGGCATCATTTCTCTGCCGTTCCACTTTCGAGCAGGGCGCGGGTAAAAGTACACTTCAGTCTTTCTGTGTGAGCAATGATTTTACTTATTTTATAACAGTGATCAGTTCTCCCTATGTAGATTTGTTCATTTGGAGGAGAAAGTTGCTCATGGAAGTTTCAGGAAAAGGTCTGCCGTAACGAGAAACGTCTTTGTTGTAATGATTGCCATCACAACTCGCGCATCGTATCCGTGACACTTTCTCCCCAGTTTGCGATGATACAAAGACAAGCTGCTGCTCTGTGGCCTTTTCGAGTGACCTCTATTGATCCTGCCTGATGCGGATCCCACACCACAAACCATTACTCCAGAGGACGACGGACAGGCTCAGTGTGGGCAGTCTCTGTAGTGGGCCTGTTGCATTTTCTAAGTGTTCCGCCAATAAATCGCAATCTTTGGTCAGCTTTCCCCTGAACATAAATAATGTGATTGTTCCAATTTAAGTTTATCTAATTGTATTCCCAGAGCATTTAGCTGAATTCGCAGCCTTTAGCTTTTTTATGATTTATTGTGTAGCCGCAATTTACCGGATTTTTTTTGTAGTCACATGGGTAGCCTCACGCCACTTTTCTTTATTTGTTTTGCCACTTTTTACACCATACAGGTATCTTCTCTAAATCATTTTGCAATGGCTTTTATCATTTTATGATTTTACGAGAAGGTAAATGACAGCATCATCTACAAACATTCTAAGAGGGCAGTTCAAATCGTCTCCTACCTCGTTTATACGGACTAGGCACACTTCCTTCTGGAATGCGAGATACTACTTCCGCTTGACTCCACGGCTTTCCGTAAGTTACCACGAACTGTGACCTGTCTGACAGAAAATCACGAATCCATTCACACATCTGAGGCGAAACTTCCGAGGCACGCAATTTGATTAGAAGTCGCCTCTGAGTCGCGTATGTTTATTATAACTTGTTCAGAGTTTGGCTCTTTTACAGATTTCATAGGTAATAACAGTTAAAATCCCACTGTTTTTCTTGAGCATCTTACTTTGTCTCTACTACAGGCAATCAATGTAGGTGTTAGTTCATTTTTCTCGCACATTGTCAACCTGTCTATTCCTTTCTATGCGTCATTGTAGTGGTTTACTGTCATGCTTCATTTAGCTACATTCCTTAGTGTTATCCGCGAGTAAATTACGGTTGAGTTTCCACGAACGCCGGCCCCAGTATGGTTTTGACGTGGGAGAGACTGGAATCACTTCGACTGGGCGTACTTAATTTTGTCCACTTGATGTTTCGTAAATTCTGTCGATTCTGCTTCCTGACCTGTTGGAGATATCTATTTATATGCCGTTTGGATACTTAATTTCCCATGCTTGAGAGCTGTTTGGGATAATTATAATTGGGACATTGGTTTTTCCTGGTTATGACACATTTCCAGTCGAATCAGACTAATATTTCGTCAAGACTGAGTAACACTCTTGAAAAACGTTGACCTTTCTTCTCTCGCATTATTTCGGAATAGAGCATAATTATTTAAGGGTTTAAAAATTTCCCGTCAGATCACCGAAGTTAGACGCTGTCGGGCTGGGCTAGCATTTCGAAGGGTCACCATCCGATCTGCCGAGTGCTGTTGGCAAATGGGGTGCACCCAGTCTTTATGAGCCAAACTGAGGAGCTACTTGATTTGAGAAGTAGTGGCTCCGGTCTCGTAAACTGACATACGGGTTGGAGAGCGGTGTGCTGACCACATCCGCATCCAGTGGCGACTGTGGGCGGAGGATGACACGGCGGCCGGTAGGTACCGCTGGGCCTTCGTGGTCTGTTCGGGCGGAGTTAGGTTTTTTATTTTTTTTTTGTTACCGTTAAAATTTTACAACTAATGTCCCTTTCTGATAGTCGTAAGTAAATGCTTCCTATTCCAATTCCTTCTCTGAAAATAATTGCTGCGCTTCAGTCATTTTCTAAGACTAGATCAAAAACTTCTTTACAGCCCGCAACTTACAAACCTTGCAGTAGTGCTAGGTGAGTGCCAGATTGGTATAAGGTACGGTGACAATGTTTCTGGGAGTCGAAGCTAGGGCTAATTTGAAAACTGCGCTCTGCTCCAAATGGAACAATACTCTGTAATTGTTAACATTATTAAAGCTTACAAAGTAATGAATAGCAGGCACCAAATGAAAATAACATAATCTAAAATACAGCCACATTCATAGTTACGCTCAAATGTTAGCAGTCAGTAAATAGGCGGGACTTAGGTAACTACACACAGCTTTTAAAACGCGCTTGCTCATGCCGCCATACTTCTGTGATGAATGAATCTGATTCAGCAGATTTTGCTTCTCTTTAAGTTTAAGAAGTCGTAGAATTACGAACAACTGCATCTGAAGCTAATTTTGAGCACTAATTTTACTTTCAAAGTGTCAGCTTCCATTTGAGTTTTGTCAAATTTCCGTATGTTATATGTCAAAGAAACTAAACACTCGACTGGTGTGTTTGTACCGGAAGACATGACAGAAGTTCCACAATCTTAGAAATATTTTCATACGTGTTTTGATGTGAAGTGCTGGGACATTCGTACCCAACGCATGCTCCATTTTTCTATTTACACTCTTGAAACACGTCATTATCATTAATTTTGCAGATTCAGCGCAAGAATTATTGAATATAACGAACGTGAACGCATCATCAAGTAGGCCGTGTGAAAGGATTTCACAATATGGCACGTCATGATATGTTTGATTAGGGATACGATATTCATACTGCAGAAGAACGTAGAAAATCAGATGGACCGATAAGGTAAGATAAGGTCCTCTGTAGAATCGGCGAGAAAAGAAACACGTAGAAAATATTGACAAGAAGGAGGGACAGGATGGTAAGACATCTATTATGATGTTGGGGAATAACTTCCAGGGTAGTAGCGAGAGCTGTAGATGGTAAAAACGGTGGAGGACGACATAGCCTGGCATATATTCATCAAAAAACTGAGGACATGGATTTCAAGTGCTACTCTCAGATGAAGAAATGGCACAGGAGACTAATTCGTGGCTGGCGGCACCAGATCAATCCCTTAAAAAAGAGAGAGAGACAGAAAGAGAGACAGACAGACAGAAGAGACAAGAGATACTCTTACAATGCTCAAAACAAATGTTACATGTTTGCAATCTCACAAGACGGAAATTTTATTTGCTTTCTAAAAAGCAGTACATGCAGGCGTCCCCGCAGAACCCATTGAGGGCAAGGAGACTGGTTTCCAAAAATCGGACGAGGAAATTTCCGCTGCACAGCGCTTTGCAACAGCAGCCGCCTGTGGTCATATTAAATTCATGACTCGCTACCGCCTGTCGGAGGGGTGCCTCAACTGCTGCAGCGATCAACCTTAGCCGGGAACCGTGGAGGGAGGCTCTAACGCATTTTGGATCCTGATGTAGAAGATGAAAAGGAGCGAAACAGTTCGCACTTGGTGGTGAGGCTGCGTGATATTTACGGCTGGTGCACCTGGTGTTTACTTTTGGTGGCGGTTTAGAAGGACTCAATGTTGACAAACAGCAGAAAACCACAGGTGAGAGAGATACGCTGCAAGAGAACAGGCTGAGTTCTTAAAGACAAAATTTCTTTTTAAGGTAGGATAATAAAAACGACGATAGTCTCATTTCCGTGCTTATGTTAATGCACCGCGGTTCTTGGTGTGATGCGCTGGCTGGCGAGTCTCAATGATGCAGATAGCCACATGGTAGGTGCAAACATACGGGAGAAAGTATCTGTGGAAAAGCCAGACTAACATAGGCTTATTGAAGGTGGCCAGCAGCCACTTCAGTTTTTGCAGAAGCAACAGTATGTTTGATTCACTGATGAGGCGTTGTAACAAAAGCCAGCATTAACATGGTAACTACACTCCTGGTAATTGAAATAAGAACACCGTGAATTCATTGTCCCAGGAAGGGGAAACTTTATTGACACATTCCTGGGGTCAGATACATCACATGATCACACTGACAGAACCACAGGCACATAGACACAGGCAACAGAGCATGCACAATGTCGGCACTAGTACAGTGTATATCCACCTTTCGCAGCAATGCAGGCTGCTATTCTCCCATGGAGACGATCGTAGAGATGCTGGATGTAGTCCTGTGGAACGGCTTGCCATGCCATTTCCACCTGGCGCCTCAGTTGGACCAGCGTTCGTGCTGGACGTGCAGACCGCGTGAGACGACGCTTCATCCAGTCCCAAACATGCACAATGGGCGACAGATCCGGAGATCTTGCTGGCCAGGGTAGTTGACTTACACCTTCTAGAGCACGTTGGGTGGCACGAGATACATGCGGACGTGCATTGTCCTGTTGGAACAGCAAGTTCCCTTGCCGGTCTAGGAATGGTAGAACGATGGGTTCGATGACGGTTTGGATGTACCGTGCACTATTCAGTGTCCCCTCGACGATCACCAGTGGTGTACGGCCAGTGTAGGAGATCGCTCCCCACACCATGATGCCGGGTGTTGGCCCTGTGTGCCTCGGTCGTATGCAGTCCTGATTGTGGCGCTCACCTGCACGGCGCCAAACACGCATACGACCATCATTGGCACCAAGGCAGAAGCGACTCTCATCGCTGAAGACGACACGTCTCCATTCGTCCCTCCATTCACGCCTGTCGCGACACCACTGGAGGCGGGCTGCACGATGTTGGGGCGTGAGCGGAAGACGGCCTAACGGTGTGCGGGACCGTAGCCCAGCTTCATGGAGACGGTTGCGAATGGTCCTCGCCGATACCCCAGGAGCAACAGTGTCCCTAATTTGCTGGGAAGTGGCGGTGCGGTCCCCTACGGCACTGCGTAGGATCCTACGGTCTTGGCGTGCATCCGTGCGTCGCTGCGGTCCGGTCCCAGGTCGACGGGCACGTGCACCTTCTGCCGACCACTGGCGACAACATCGATGTACTGTGGAGACCTCACGCCCCACGTGTTGAGCAATTCGGCGGTACGTCCACCCGGCCTCCCGCATGCCCACTATACGCCCTCGCTCAAAGTCCGTCAACTGCACATACGGTTCACGTCCACGCTGTCGCGGCATGCTACCAGTGTTAAAGACTGCGATGGAGCTCCGTATGCCACGGCAAACTGGCTGACACTGACGGCGGCGGTGCACAAATGCTGCGCAGCTAGCGCCATTCGACGGCCAACACCGCGGTTCCTGGTGTGTCCGCTGTGCCGTGCGTGTGATCATTGCTTGTACAGCCCTCTCGCAGTGTCCGGAGCAAGTATGGTGGGTCTGACACACCGGTGTCAATGTGTTCTTTTTTCCATTTCCAGGAATGTGTGTTGGAACCTTGGGCCGCGGAAAACAGGAGGAAACTGCAGTCGCTACATTTCCAGAGGAAATCCAATTGTACTGTATAGTTTAAATTACATTCTATAATCACAGCTGCTTCACTCACTTGCTGAATATCACTATTATACAGGGTGAGTCACTAACTATTGCCATCTAGACTAACTCCTAAAGTATGATGCTAGCTGAAAAGTTGTGGGACAAAAGTTGCCTGCGACAACGGGTGCCATAATATGACGTTGGTTTTTTGTTACTAGGTGAGGTCGCTTCAGAGATACGAACTTCAACTTCGTGGGATGCTATAGTTTGGCACTTATTTTCTGATACCGGCTATCGAGACGAATCCAGTGATGTGCAACAGTAAGGTCTTTGAAGGCCAACAAACGTCAAAAGGTGGCATGAACGTCCATTTATAGAAGGTGTTCTAAGTGATGACCATTGGTATCAATGCAGTGCTGCAATCTTCTTATCATGGATTGAGTGGTATTCCTTATCACATCGGCACTTATCGAAGCACGTACTCTGACAATTCTCTCTCGCATATCTTCAGATGTAGTCTTTATAAACAATGTCTTTTATGAATCCCCACAAGAAAAAATCCAGAGGCGTCAAGTGATAACTTGTGTCTCACTAGTAGAAATATATTCCCCACATCATTTCATTTTTGGAGGGTGGCCTTGCATTTTTTGATGCCTCCCAGGATTCCAGTTCGCTAACCCGAAGATTTTCTCGAAAACGAATCAGTCACGGAGTTTAGAGCTTGAAAATATTCATTATAAAAATCAACATATTCAATCCACATACCTGTGCACGATGGGAAAGTCTCAGGCTTCAATGTTAAGTTCGGCAGCAATTCTCTATGCTGGGGTAGTTCCTGCCGGAGAGGTAAATACTTCCTAACGGATAACTTGAAACTCTCAGGTGAATTAGAGCCCACTTAAGTATTCACTAGTGAGTCCATTACTGTCGACTCTGACATATATTATAATAACAGAGCACCATGACCAGTCATTAGATATCCACTACTGGACAGAAGCCCACCCTGGCTATTTCCATGCATTGCAGTGTTCAGATGTACGAATCCCTGCCGTTCCTACAGAAAACCAAATACTAAAAACATTGTTTCAAATAAGCATAACCATACACCACATTGACTCATTATTACTTGGTTTTATAAAAGACGTCTGTGTACCATTTGTATGAACAATAACAAAATATTACAAATAGTTTTCACTTTTAAGATTATGAGTGTTAATTTTTTTCTAATCTAGTGTTTAACTGGGTCCGAAATGTCATTCAGGATATTAAACAATACAGGATGTCGTTCAGGGATAATGGCCTCAGAAAGGTTGGCAATCATTACTCTAGAGTGGCATAAGATGGTGGGATTTGAGGAACAATTTTCATGGTGAGTAAAATAATTTGTTTACTTCTGAGTAGCTCATTGCCGATAAATTGCAGTCCATAGGCCAGGCAGGTGAACTACGTGAGTGTTCAATAAGTAATGCTAAACTTTTTTTCTAAAAGCAGGTTGGTTTTATTAAGGATTCCAATACACCATATTATTCCCCTTTCCTTTGGGCACAGAATCCTATTTTTCAACATAGTATCCGGTCAATACGAGGGCCTTACGCCTCTTTACTGGGAGGGTCTGTCACGATCAACCTCATAACGCGTAGGTATTTCCGTAAAGATGATCCTTCGCTGCTCTTCATGGTCTTCTGTTCGGCGACGAGGAACCCAGCGGACACACTTCTGAGTACCCCAACTGGTGGACGTTCGTGTCAGTACATCGGCTGCCAACAGAGACTTTCAGTTGTGCCGCGACGTGTTTGACTGTGACCCGTAGATCAACAGGTTTGCGCGACCTTGTTGCGGTGATGAGAGACGCCTCGCCCATGCTTTTGTTCACTACCAGGTCTCCGTAAACATTCTGCAAGTGCCTATGAATATCAATAGTGCTCTGATTTTCCACCAAAAGAAACTCAACGACAACTCTATGCTTTGAGTGTACCCCCGTACAGATTCCAATTTGAAGGCTACTTATAGCGCCGCCACCTTTCGGAACTTTATGAATCTTTAGGAGCTGATCCGGTTTTGTATCGCGTCTGCAGTAAGTAAAGCCTTACTGCAGAACGGAGTCATTCGGGAGTAAGATTTCGGCTCCCACGCTGGCTGAAGGATTCGTTGGGACAGTATGGCGCTGCCGGTGGAAGGTGCCGAATGCAGCGAGGTAGGTAGGGAAAGTACAGTTACTCTGGCGCGAAGCAAGTAACCTTGCTTAATAAATATTCGCTAATAAAATTCGTTTCCAATACAGATATTAGGAGAAGCCTAGAATGACGTAAGTACTTTCTTACAACAATATAACAACGCTACAGAATCGATTATCTTAATAAATAAATAAATAATGTTTAAGCCAATGAGAATGTAGGAAAGGCTACAAAATATCACAAAGTAAATTCTGTGCGCAATAGTCCAGTCGCCAATATGATGCCTTCTGTCGCACCATTCTCTCAGGAAATTGTTAGTTTTCAGTTACTCATTGGTAATTATGTCGATATTGTCAGTTTGTGGTATTTAGTAAATAAATACATCATAATGGCACTCCTTTTGAACGTTATTACGAATAATATACGTTCTCGTTTCATCACTTAGAATCATAGGAAGTAGAAGTGCACTTTACAGAGAACCCGACGGTGCTGATACTGCTTCTGCTAGCGACATGAATTTCGACAGCTTCTCGGCAAAACTCGTAAAAAGTATCCCACACGACGACTCACTAAGATAGTCCAAGTACGGATTGTCTTAATCTCCGCTAAACGCACGGCCAGTCGTACTGTACGCCTCTTTATATCATCGTCTACTGGCTTGTTTCCTAAACTGACATTTCTGGAGGTCTAGTGCTGGGAGCAATCGTTCTTACAGTCTCACTTTCCGAACGGCGCTTCCTTTGAGTTCTGCGTGTTCGTGATAATATTTCGAAATGGGATTTTCGATTTTTTTTTCTTTTTGTTTCAATCATCGATCTTATAATTGGGTCCACAGTTCCTCCATCGCAGAATTCTCCATAATCTGTTATGCGCATCGTAGGCTCTGTGTACCAGCTACTTGTGCCCTCTATTGTTCCTTCTAACACCAAGCCAACTACGAGGACTCATGGATTCCACAGCAAATGTTACACTTATCCGCGCTGTCTTCTGACAAGTACTTTTCCATAGACTCTTTCATCACTGATTGCTAGTACTTCTTCATATGCTACATTACCTGTTCATTAAGAAATATGAGTATTTAATTCTAAGAAACATGACAATACTCGGCCATTATTGGATATCTACATGAAAACATAAACAACACTGCTTCTTTTCTTTAGAACCATATACTTAAAATTATATTTTCTAGTTTTTAAAATTCACTCAAGAATGTTTTAGGACTTTTTATGGCGTATTAAATGACTAACAGATAAATTATAGTTCACTAAGAAATTTTGTCCTGTAGTACTAGAGACTATTGGCCCAGTTTGCAGCACTCTTTGGCTGGAATTTTTTAATCCCTATGATACTTATAAAAGTGAATCTCGTAAAGATGTGTTTAAGGTTCGTAAATACTTGACTTATAATGTTTATCTTTCAACATCTTAACAGATTCGGAAAGAGGTGTAAGTTACATACATTCCTCCTCATAAATTTTGAAAAGACTCAGTTATAGCTCTCTAAAAATCTGCGCTGGGTTTCGTAATACTATCCAAATATCCGCTAAGAAAGCCTTTGTTTGTCAGGAACGAAGACGTAATAAACATATCTACATCTACATTATCCGCGAGTCCATCTCTGGTAGTGTGGTGTAGGGCACTTATGATTACATTGTCCTTTGTGCTATTCCCTGTCGCCAGTCTTGAATGGCACATCGTAAGAAATCCACAGTTAGGATACTAATTTCTTTTAATTTTCTCTTCTGGTACGTAGAGTGCTACTTTCTTTGAACGCTGGACTTTATTGAGGGGTTGCGGACCTATTCCTTATTCGTGGCTTTTGGAGTTCATTGGGCCCCTCGCGCAGCAAACGTTGGAATTGGTAAGTGAGAAGAGGGTTGTGAGGGGGGATGGTGGTAAATATTTGTCATCTTCAACGTTGTTTATTGGCAATCCAATCCAATTTATCAGTGCGCCCGAGATTAACAAAAATAAGAAAAATATTACTTGCGGTAAACGCTAAAATAGACATTGCCTTACAGAGAAAAGTTGTGCACAAAGTAAGCCAACAAGCCTACAGCTAATTAATTACACAGGCTGGAGGGAACAGTATTGGAGTCAACCGGGCCCAACTCAGCACACAGTTCCCAATTGAAATACAAACGAGATGTCGCCTGGGACAGGCGTAACCTAACATTGATTCTGCCAGTCAACGATAGGTCGCAGGAAATAGACAGTTCAACAACACGATGCTAGAATATCGGCAACATACACAGCGTCAGCAATTCAAAACACTAGAGAACTGATTTATTAATGATACAAGTTAACCAGGTACCGTCATTTAACTACAATGAGGAGAACGTACTCACTGTCTAATTTACATAGAATTTTCCACAACTGAAACGTATTTCAGCTAAATACACTTAGGCCTTCCAGAGCCCCACCAATGGTACAAATCATGAAAATTTGTAGAATGTAATGACGGCAATGAAAATTTGTGCCGGAGCGGGACTGCAACCAGGATTTGCCGCTTATCGCGAGCGGTCGCCTTACCATTTGGGTACCCGTGCACGGCTCACGACCAGACCCAGACTTCCATATGTCGTCAACCATGCGTCTAGAAACTGTACTCACACATCCATTTCCGAACCGGAGAGACATTTTACCAGAAATTCTTTGGCCCGATGCGGGAGGATACGTACGATACTGCAGAGCCTGTTTTATGCCCTTCGGACCTACATGGCATGATCAGTGTAGAGAACTATAATTTAGTTCTTTTCAAAATTTATGAGGAGGAATGGAGATAAGTTACACCTCTTGATCATGATCGGTGGACTCCTACGGAAGCATGAAAAGTATTGCCTGCAATGTTAAAGATGATCCAGATCTCCGAAATCCGGGTCTGTATCATTTGCCACGCGAATTTGACGTGTCTCACATGTGGCGATTGTCAGAACAGTCGAGGAACATCATGGACACACCCGACTAAGCCAAGCAAATCAGCTGTCGCCGATCACAACCTTGAATGTAATCGTGAAATGAGATACTGAGACCAGTGTCATGGTGCAAACGCAAATTTGTGGGACAGCCTAATTGAGAAGTACAGTACATACCCTTCTCTCTGGTGAACACCCGCCGGTGAGGACAACACATTGAGTTCTGTTACTTAAGAAGTCTTCGAGCCATTCACATATCTGGGAACTTATTCCATATGTTACCTTTGTTAACAGTCTGCAGTGGGGCCAATTGTCAAATACTTTTTCGGTATCTAGAAATAGTATGGAATCTGCCTTTTGCCCTTCATCCATGGTTCGCAGAATATTATGTGAGAAAAGGACAAGCTAAGTTTTTCTCGAACAATCCCTTCTAAAACCGTGATTATTTGTGGACATATGTTTTCTGGCTCAAGGAAATTATCATATTCGAACTGAGAACGTGTTCAAGAATTCTGCAGCAAACTGATGTTAAGGATGTTGGTCTGTAGTTTTGCTTCTTGTATAACGAAGTCATATGCGTTTCTGTACAGTCGATTGTGACTTTGGACCACTGAGAGATGCGTGATAAAGGCAAGGTGAGGAAGGGGCCAATGCCATGGTGTACTCTTTGTGAAACTGAAATGGGATTACATCTGGATCTGACGACTTATTTGCTTCCAACTCTTTCAGCTTTTCCTCTACTGTAGGCATGCTTATTCATACAAGTTGCGACCACAAAATAATGAGACTGATTTTATTTGCAAGATGTAGCAACCCTGCAGGCTTGCGTAGGCACTATATCCTTGACATTGGTCTATAAGCTGCTTCTAGTCCTATCGGCACATCGATGCAACTGCTCAGTCGTGAGTTGTGCTGTAATAAGTTAATACGTGTTTGTGTCTCTCGTCACGGAAATTGAACCGCATAATATTGCGCAACGGAATGCCATTTCTTTTTGCGTTAAATTGGGTGAAATCGCGACGACAACTTACGGTAAGCTTCAGAAGGCTTTTGGAGAGGAGGTTATGTCAAGTGCTCAAGTTTTTCTTTGCATAAAATGTTTAGTGAAGGCAGAACGAATGTTGAAGACCGCAGTGGACGATCATCAACCTCTCGGACGGATGTCAACTTGGCCAGGATGCGTAGACTCGTACGATCTGATCGAAGATTATCTGTAAAAATGATTGCAGAAGAACTGAACATCAACTGAGAAACGGTTAGTCTAATAATAATTGAAGATCTTGGTATGATTCTGCATCACGATAATGCGCCATCCCATACTGCACTGTCATTAATTCTTGTCCCCCCTAGTTCTTACCATCTCCTCCTGCCTCTCTCTCTTTGCCATCTCCTCCTCCCCTTGTCTGTCTCCTACTCTTTCCTCTCTGTATCAAAGTCCTACTTCCCCCCTCTCTGTTCATCTCGCAACTTTTAATATCAAAACAAATTTCAGTACTACCACAGCCACCTTATTCACCAGATATCGCTCAGTGTGACTTCTTTCTATTTCCAAGAGTCAAAACGCCGGTCAAGGGACACCATTTTCAGACAGCACAAAATGTCCAAAACGCTATGACGAGGATATTACAGAAGATGAGTTCCAGAAATGTTACCATCAGTGACAGAAGCGCTGAAAAAAGTGTGTACAATCAGAAGGGAACTATTTTTAAGGAGACAACACTAAACTTGACTAAAACGGTAAGCAACTTTTTTCACATCAGTCTCATTACTATACTGTCGTACCTCGTATGTTATAAAGGCACATTTGCATGCCGAGCGTGAGTTTCCGCGGAAACGCGAAATATTAATTAAATAAATAATCAGTGACAAATAAATAAAGCCTATGGCACACAACTGCAGCGCTGTGTCGCTGATAAAACAAAAGCATAATTACGTTACTCTTATGTTGGATTAAGAAGGAGAGCTCTGGTAGAAGTGGTGCGAGAAGCACGTATTTTATTTTATTGTCTGGCACACCGCCATATTTTCATGCTATAGAAGAATACTGCGAGTTGCAACCACACTAGGCACTCGATTCTGAAAAGAATTTGTATTTGTAAAGGTAAGTAGGATTATGAACTGTAGGCAATTTCATTGAATATATCTGATTTAACTAACTATGTAACTTTTTTATGTTCAGTAGACAATCACCTCTGTACGACGTATTGGCATGGCTGGCAAATCATTGTAATATTGAGATTAGATTATGAGTCCGTACCTACCGCAGCAGTCTTTGGAAACGATTTAATTACGAAGTCCGATTATTTCAGTTTTATTTCACGGTCAACTACGAGTAACATTGCCTTTACCAAATAGCCATTGTCAAGCGTCTGATTCCGAATAATTAAACGTCCATGTTCCAGATAAGGAAATATCAATTACAACCAATCACAATCATATACATCACAAATAGTGAATAATTGAAATATTTTATTTATTATATTTTATTTTATTTATTTTATATTGGCGACTGCGTGTCGGACTTGTTATTTTGTCATTTGTTACATTGTTCTTTTTGTTTCATGTCAAAAATCAACTTTCTGGACCTGGACGTGAATGTATGAGAGATAACAAAAATCTGAAGATATTTTCCAATTCTAAAGTTTTGCCGGAAGACGCAATGAAACTTCCAGCAAAATAAGGTAAGACGCGGCATCTTTGCATTAGCAGGCTTGACCAGACATATAAATTCAGTGTATTAGCTTTTCAGTAAATTCTGTAGTGTTTCTTTCGCGCATAACAGTTTTCAGTAATAAATTCCATTCTCAGTACTTTTCCCTAAACAATAACGTATGCAACAATACCAATACACGAGTGTACAATATGGCCGACTTCTGTACGATATGACGTAACATGGCCAGCAGCCATTACCAATAATCTCAAATTCAGTTTATATTTTTAAATTAACGGACAGCCATTGTTGCTACGAGCTATTCATGCTCAACTGCATCTTATTTTAAAATCAGTGTCAAATATTTTCTTGAAACATATATCACGTGTGGCATGGTAATAACTAGAAATCAATACGCAAAAATGGAACAGCAAAGACGTACTATTCAGACACAATCCGACTCGGACGAGAGACAAATGTTAGAAAATGACTTTACGATAGCGACCGGTAGTGACGATTTATCAAACATTGACGCAAGTGTTGACGGAAATTTTGACAATAGCCCGTCCACCACAAAAATTTCAAAGTCTCAGTCAGAGCCCATGTTAATGCATGACGTCACGTCTAATGACGCGGCGGGGGCACAGACCTTGCAAACGGTAAACATTGCCGACATGTTACAAATGTTAATGAAACAGAACGCGGAGAACATGGCAACCTTAAAGACACAAAATGACGAAATTAAATCTGACCTCATAGCACTCAAGACAGGTAATGACACTTTATGTAAACGTGTGGAACTTATAGACGCCACACTGACCAAACAGATGAATGAACTCAGTGCTAAATTTTCCCAGCTTAATACGAGACAAGAAAAGACTACAACTGACGTAGCACTTTTACAGACACAAGTAAAAAACCTTAATGTCACGTGTGAAGTTCTTACTGAACAAATTCAAACATATCCTTTAGTGCACGACAACCTTGAAAGACGAATTACTGACGTGCAGAATAAATTTGACAATGTTGAACAACACCTGACTGACATCTTACAATCTGATGCAACAGCTCATTTTCAAAACATTAATAAAGAATTTCATGATTGGGTAGTGAACAAAGACAAACATTTTGATAGATGCTTACGTGAAAATTTACCAACAATTGTGCACGACTCCGTAGCGGAATACATGACTAATAACAAACAGCTGATCAGTGATGCAGTACAATCCGTCACTGCACCCATGAGAGAATTCACCGATCGACCACAGACTGAATGTAACGAAAATATCAGTCAAAATGCACAGTTCAGGAACCAATATACATTCGAGTATGACACACACATACCGCACACGACAAACACACAAGAACAAAACACACCACGACTACAATACATACCACGATGTGCAAACACAAACACAAGCTATTATCATGGTAAACCACAGCAACATTATCGTAATTACTCGCCAGCTGAACATAGCAGTAATTACAGTGGAATAAATCAATATCACAATGCGAAGGAAGAAGAAAGCTTAATGAAACACAGGCAATTTCAGATTTTTATCCCAGAAAAACGAACCATTCATCCGGTGATTTTTCTTAAATCTTTTAGTAACGCATTTCCACGCACTTGGAGTGACCGGAAAAAGATTTCATATATTGTCGGTTACATCCAAGGCGATGCAGCTGTCTGGGCATACAGTCAAGCTGACGTATGTACCACGTACAGTGAGATTGAGCGTGCTTTTCTGAACAAATTCTGGTCGCAATCCGTCCAGGAGCGACTCAGAAGACAAATTCTAGAACCTGAAAATTTTAACAGTAAAAATGGCAACTTACGCAGATATTTTGAAAAATACTTGAACATGGGACACTTTTTAGACGAACCAGTCGCAATACGCGATATACTCCGTGCGTTGAAGGCCAAATTGCCTTTCAACATTAAAGAAAAACTCCTACATATCCCGGATGACGATTCAGATTATTTCTTAACAGCTTTAGATTCGGTTGACATGTTACTTGAAGATCAGCGCTTCGCGCGGCAAAACAGCAGCCACAATGTTTACACTAGTGGAATGCAAAACATGCAGGCTTGCCAACTCAATTCTGGCGCGCCCACAGTTGGATACGCGGTACAGCAAAACCAGCAAACTCACATGCCGTCTCAATACGGAAATCAAAATCAACACGCGTATTCCAATACAAACAATAGTTACAACAGTAATAACACTTCATGCGGCAATCCATACAAAAGGCACCGCGGTAATAACAACAACGGTAACAGCGGATACAAATGTAACAACAAAAACACAAACAGAAATAGAAATAATAATAACTACGAGCCAAGACAGCATCAAGGCTGGACTCGTAGCGATCAATACTTTCATTCAAACACTGCTTTACCACAGCAGCCACCAGGACAAAATTGGAGCATACCTTACGACCGACAGGTAAGTTATAATGCGCAACAGCAACAACAACCGCAAAAGTTTGGAGATCACAACAGGCAATATCCGAATGTGAATATAATAGAAATGACACCTGATACACAACCTCAATCTGTGTCAGTACCTAATACAAATGCTAATCCGACAAACTAGAAACAGTCACTTCTATGCCCCAGGTCGTGGCTGAAGAATTCTTGGGGGGCGACTTCAATGTTAATCAGTTATTTGACACCACACTTGAACAACAGAATAATGATATGCCGAATAACTCTAAACAAAAATTACCTGTTTTATTTATAAGATACAACCACAATAACAATATATCAGATGAACTTTTGCAAGACAGTACACAATGTCGTTCAAACACAAATGAAATTGTTTTAGCATCTACTACTGGTGTAGTAGGTGGGATTCCAACTACTATTATCCTAGATACAGGTGCAGTTGTGAGCGTTTTGTCTTTTAATTTCTATAAAAAGATGTGTGAATTGGAACCCGTGCCTGAGTTTCCTGCCCAAAACTGTAAAATAACTACTGCACTAGGTAATAAGTCATGTAGGGTTACGAAGCAAGATTTTGTAAACATTAAAATAGGTAATGGAACCGTACAATGGCCATTCCTGGTTGTACAAAACCTTGTGACAAATTGCATATTAGGAATAGATATTATGAGCGAGAAGGACTGCATTATAGACTTCTCCGAAGGTAAATGTATTTTAAAGGATAAAGGCAGTGTAATTATTATTGATTTGGACAGGAGAACTCTAAAGCATGACAAACACTGTACAGGGTACAAGGTTCAGTTAGTACTTGACAATGACATTCAAGACACGCACACACACTCATCTGACACAGAGCTAATGGACTTGAAAACATTGCTTGATCATAAGATAAATGAAGCTACTGCTCTCAGTGTACATGAACGTATAAAACTACAGGAAGTGTTATCCAAATATTTACAAGTTTTTACCAAACGATTAGGTGTTATCAACACGTATGTCTACAAGATTGAAGTTAAGCCTCACAAGATCTTCTACCACAAGACATATAACGTACCGTTATCTCAACGACCTGCTGTGTGGCAAGAATTAAAACAAATGTTAGACTGGAAGGTCATTGAACCATCCACCTCACCTTACTGTAGTCCTCTACTTGTTGTCAAAAAATCAAATGGAAGCATTAGGTTAGTGTTAGACGCACGAGCAATTAATGAAATAATTTTACCAGTTCACACAAAACCCGAAAATTTAGAAGAGCAATTACAGAAATTTCTAGATGCAAAATATTTTTCCACAATAGATCTCGCTAATTCATTTTGGCAGGTGGGTATCACTCCTGATTCTCGGAAATATACTGCATTTATGTTCGGGGGGCGAACCTATCAGTTTTGTGTTCTACCTTTCGGACTGAATGTCAGTTCTGGGGTATTCATTACAGCCCTGGATACCGTGCTTGGCGACGATTTAGTTGAGACAGTCACACACTATGTAGATGATATACTGATAGCTACACAGTCTTGGAATGAACACGTTGACACACTTCAAAGAATTTTAGAAAAATTTGCACAAGCTGGAGTCACAGCCAATCTTAGAAAATCAAAGTTTGGTTGCAGTGAGATAAAATATTTAGGACATATCATTAATTCACAGGGCATACGTCCTGATCCCAGTAAATTAGATGCTATCAGAAACTTTCCTAGCCCTCGAACTAAAAAGCAGTTAAAATCATTCCTTGGGCTATGTTCATTTTTCAGACGTTTTTTGCCACAACCACTTTTGAACAGTAAACATCTGCTAAATCTACTCAGAAAGAATCAAGTTTGGATCTGGTCAGAACAGTGCCAGAATGACTTTAATACAATTAAACATGCCTTAGTGAATGCAAACTTATTGAGCCATCCAGATTTCAATTTAGATTTTTGTATGACTTGTGACGCTTCACGTACTGGCTTGGGATGTTGCTTATTTCAAGTTGTAAAGAATAAAGAAAAGGAACAGATAAGAATTATTGGGTTTGCGAGTCGTACTTTATCTGAATGTGAGCGTACATACTCCACTACTGAGTTAGAAACACTTTCCATAGTATGGGCATTCAAGAAATTCAATTATTATTTATTTGGAAAACATACAGTAATTTACACTGACCACCAGGCCCTGACATTTTTGTTAACTTGTAAACTTGTACATCCTAGACTATCACGATGGGCAGTTACACTTCAGAACTACTCTTTTGAAATTAAATACATAAGAGGTAATGACAACACCATTGCAGACGCTTTGTCTAGACTTCCACAAGGTATGAATGATACCAACAGTGACTTGGAAAATGTAAATGACTACAGGATTCTCTTAATGCAAGATAAGCAGTATCACCAATATTATATTGATATGTGCAGAAACATGGCTGAATTACAAAAATCTGATCCTCACTGGTATAAGATAATAACATTACTGGTAGAAAAACACAATCATCCTTTGACTAAGTATTACAAGTTACACAATGATGTGTTATTTTATCGCCGACATCCAAATGCTACTAACTGGTGTGTATGCATTCCCAAAGAGTCTGAACGTAATCTGATTTGGCACACACACTTAGTTTGGGGTCATTATGGGACGAAAAAGTGTTTAGCAAAGATCAGCACATACTGTTATTTTAGCAATATGAGAAGAAAAATTTACAGGGAACTGAAAACATGTGTCATATGTCAAAAATCAAAACCTCAGAATTTATCCACAAAAACAGATTTACATTCTATTTTATCCAGTAAACCCCCTGGAAATTCTGTGTACTGACATCAGTGGACCGCATCCAGCAAGCTCTGGAGGCGTCAAATATATCTTAGCTTTTTACGATATATTTTCTAAACATGTAAAACTTTATGCTTTAAAATCCGCCACTGCAAGTGCTATAATACGAAGATTCTCAAGTGATTACCTGACGCACGTGGGAAAACCTAAAGCAATTCTGTCAGATAATGCAGCATACTACTCTGGGTACAAATGGAGAAATTTCTTGAAGGACAATAACATTAAAAGTATATTTATTTCGAGGTTTAGTCCACAATGTAACGCGACTGAGAGACTTTTCCGAGAATTAAACCGATTCATGAGGACCTATATTTCATCAAAACATACTAATTGGGTGTCCTACCTAAGTCTTTTCGAAGACGTACACAATAACTTAAATATTTACGATACAAATTACACACCTAACGAGATCATGTTCAATTGCAAACAGAACGATCAGTGGATAGAACCATTACCTAAGTTGTCAGACAAGGAAATCACACCAGAACAGAAAATAAAAGAAGTTTTGACTACGCTGACACATCACGCACAGATACGAAACAAACATCACAGAAACACAATAAAAAGAAAACAAAAATTCGAGGTAGGAATGCTTGTACTACTTCGTACTCATCATAAATCTGTAGCACTAAAACGACGCAACGCTAAGTGGCGTCTGCTATATGAAGGGCCTTATATAATTATTAACATACCGCATCCTGGTGCGTATCTGTTACAACATCGTAGAACTAACAAAATTATTGGGCTATACGCACACCGAGATCTTAGAGCATTTCATGCGGAATAATGTCAAAGTCATACCCATCAAAACATTGCTAAGCAACTCGAAAAACTCTGTTGCTACAACACAGATAATAAGTAGTATAGAAATTTTCATTTCAGCGGTTCCAGTGACGCAGTTGAAGGCAGAAGAACTCTTCTTTCAGCGCGCGCCACCACCTGGAAGACGGAATATTAAAATAAAATTTATGTTTACGTAGCAGTGAATGATATATTAATTTTTCACGAAACATTTGTTACTGTAGGTACCACTGACTTGGTATGACACCTGACGAACCGACAGACGTCATCTGTGAAGCGATCTTTTACTTCGAAAAATAGATTAGACGCACATCTCTCAACACGAAAAGCATCTATCAGTAGTCAAGGCCACACAGACACTATACACACACGCACAAAACGCGAGAAATCGAACAGTTTTCCGTCTCTTATTATTTTGAATATTTATTGAGTAGTGAAAATGCCTGGTCTTGCCTACTGATGTAATGAATGTTGTGTCTAACCAATCTTAATTTCAGATGACATCATAAAATAAACATCGATAAAATTCCAGCAAAACCGATAAAGAGGACGTCAATATCTGCAATTCATGTAATCAAATGTGACACAATGTAATAACCCATAGCTATGTAATGATGATGTAAACATGTTTATGTGCAACTGAATTATGTTTATGCTAAGAAAATATGTGACGTGTATATGTATGATTACTCATGTTTATTTTTCTTTCAATGATGTATAATGTAACTGTTACTATGTAAAAAATTGGAACAAAACGAGTGCCAAAAAGACATTGCATAGTGAACCACTGTTCACGGACATTAACGAACATTACTAACTCTGCAACCACGCAGAAACCTATGTGAAAGAAACGGTTAATGCCATTCATTATGCATCGTACCTATGTAAACGCGATGAACCATTTCTTTGATTAATAACTACGAACATTTAGGTGAGCTATATTCAGCAAAAAAAACTGAAAATGTGAAGTGCATAATTCGTGCATCGTCTAGTGACATTACTACAGTACCTAACTTCAAGATGTTAACTGGATTAAATGGTCACAACGTGCCTGTCCAGAAAACAACACGACGAGTGGAAGAATTTTGGTTGGAACTTCAGGGAACAGAATGTTCTCGAAATGTGACGGACACACTTACCTGGACTGTCCAAGGATCGACGCCAGCTATGTGCCGTCCGAGGTTCTGCAACCAAGCTTCCACGGTATATCGAAAACGAACTGCATATGGACCAATTACTCGACGGGTCACGTCTGATCTGTAATAAAAAATGCTTTTTGTCACAATGAACTGTAGCACAACGACTATAATGGAAATGGGAAATGGACACGCTTATTAATCACGTTGTTATACAACGATGTTACTGTGATCAAAAAACTTTACCACGACGACACTAACCTGTAAAAAATTATTGTGCAGCAGGTGAATATGAACTGAAATAACGTCACGATGTGTATAGGTCAACGCACCTGAAACATACGGACATTTTTCATTGAAGTATTTCAAAACAATACTATGTAACTAAGAAACATTCAACAATCTAAGTTGTATTGTGTTATAACAAATATTGTAAATTTAAAACTAAGTTACCTGTCATAGAATGTAGTCTTCATATGAAATCTTGCTTGAATATTTTCTTTGTGCAACGATTTAGAAACGCGCGCACACGAACAATATGAACTGCAATACTGTGCCGCGTGATCTAACTGTACAATATAACGGCAGTGCCGGAGTCACACAGACGCTTCTGCGCATGCGCGCACTCTATCTGCCAACATAAGAACTTTTACGGCGCACCCGCGTCATTCAAATTTTGTACATATTGTGTATAATGTGTGTAATGTAAGTCATGTAAATAGTTGTAGATAACTTAGATTTTCTTGTGCCTTTAGGTGAATTGCTCGCCTGCAGGTGTGTCCTTTCGCCTCGCAATTCAGGGGGCAATATAAAGGCACATTTGCATGCCGAGCGTGAGTTTCCGCGGAAACGCGAAATATTAATTAAATAAATAATCAGTGACAAATAAATAAAGCCTATGGCACACAACTGCAGCGCTGTGTCGCTGATAAAACAAAAGCATAATTACGTTACTCTTATGTTGGATTAAGAAGGAGAGCTCTGGTAGAAGTGGTGCGAGAAGCACGTATTTTATTTTATTGTCTGGCACACTGCCATATTTTCATGCTATAGAAGAATACTGCGAGTTGCAACCACACTAGGCACTCGATTCTGAAAAGAATTTGTATTTGTAAAAGTAAGTAGGATTATGAACTGTAGGCAATTTCATTGAATATATCTGATTTAACTAACTATGTAACTTTTTTATGTTCAGTAGACAATCACCTCTGTACGACGTATTGGCATGGCTGGCAAATCATTGTAATATTGAGATTAGATTATGAGTCCGTACCTACCGCAGCAGTCTTTGGAAACGATTTAATTACGAAGTCCGATTATTTCAGTTTTATTTCACGGTCAACTACGAGTAACATTGCCTTTACCAAATAGCCATTGTCAAGCGTCTGATTCCGAATAATTAAACGTCCACGTTCCAGATAAGGAAATATCAATTACAACCAATCACAATCATATACATCACAAATAGTGAATTATTGAAATATTTTATTTATTATATTTTATTTTATTTATTTTATAATGTTCCCCATACAGGAGGACGATATATTTGTACGTTTCTCCTGTGTGAATGATCTATTAGGAGCGAAATTTAACACTTGAGCTATTCTTTCGCTGTCTTCTGCGGCCACACCAGACTGGTCAACTTTTTACCCAAAACTGCAATATAAAACGTTTTTACTTATAACACATGCCTTCATAAATACATACATATGGACGTACTTATGTTTGTATGTATATAATGTATGTATGCCTGTAAGTTCCACATCTCCTCGTAAATCACTGGACCGATTCCACCAAACAAGGTACTTACTGCTTGGAAAGTATCGCTGTGGAGGCAAGAAAAATATACCTATCAAAGTGTGGGTGTACCGGCCGCTGTGGCCGCGCGGCTCTAGGCGCATCAGTCCGGAACCCCGCTGCTGCTACAGACGCAGTTTCGATTCCTGCCTCGGGCATAGATGTGTGTGATGTCCTTAGGTTAGTTAGGTTTAAGTAGTTCTAAGTCCCATAGTGCTTAGAGCCATTTGAACCATTTGAAAGTGTGGATGTAGTACTGAAAACGCATTGTGGCCGACATCGTGCGAATATCCATATTTTATTTATCCAGTATTTTTATGGGCGCACTTTGTGACCTGCAAAAAGCTTTGCACATAATCTGAAACCTTTACGAAAATTTTTCTCGCTGAGAGTCCCCGCAAAATTACTTACTGAAAAGTTTACCACTTGTTACATTTTCGTAGTTCAAAAAATGGCTCTGAGCACTCTGAGGTCATCAGTCCCCTAGAATTTAGAACTACTTAAAGCTAACTAACCTAAGGACATCACACAGATCCATGCCCGAGACAGAATTCGAACCTGCGACCATAGCATTTCGCAGTTCCTGTATAAGACTGCCACATATGAACGACGTTTTAATTAATTACTTGCTTACTACAGATAGAATGCGCTACATCTTTCAGGCATTATTCGCATATACCACCGAATGTACGAACAAAATTAATCATTATACAACACATAGTTCAAAAGATTTGACGTCATGAACACTGAGATGTGGGAAGACCTGCTGTATTATGCATGACATTTAAATTTATTACTTCTTTGGTATTAACAGTATTCTCAACACATTTCACAGACAGTATTCATATATTCCGCTGCCTATACCTACAAAATTATACCGTTCTATAACACATAGTTCAGGTGATACAACGTCATAAACATTCAGTGGCGTGAAAATGAAACTGCATGGTGAAATGTGCTAGAGATACAGGTGAGATGTGTGCAAATACGTGTGAAATACACTCCTGGAAATTGAAATAAGAACACCGTGAATTCATTGTCCCAGGAAGGGGAAACTTTATTGACACATTCCTGGGGTCAGATACATCACATGATCACACTGACAGAACCACAGGCACATAGACACAGGCAACAGAGCATGCACAATGTCGGCACTAGTACAGTGTATATCCACCTTTCGCAGCAATGCAGGCTGCTATTCTCCCATGGAGACGATCGTAGAGATGCTGGATGTAGTCCTGTGGCACGGCTTGCCATGCCATTTCCACCTGGCGCCTCAGTTGGACCAGCGTTCGTGCCGGACGTGCAGACCGCGTGAGACGACGCTTCATCCAGTCCCAAACATGCTCAATGGGGGCAGATCCGGAGATCTTGCTGGCCAGGGTAGTTGACTTACACCTTCTAGAGCACGTTGGGTGGCACGGGATACATGCGGACGTGCATTGTCCTGTTGGAACAGCAAGTTCCCTTGCCGGTCTAGGAATGGTAGAACGATGGGTTCGATGACGGTTTGGATGTACCGTGCACTATTCAGTGTCCCCTCGACGATCACCAGTGGTGTACGGCCAGTGTAGGAGATCGCTCCCCACACCATGATGCCGGGTGTTGGCCCTGTGTGCCTCGGTCGTATGCAGTCCTGATTGTGGCGCTCACCTGCACGGCGCCAAACACGCATACGACCATCATTGGCACCAAGGCAGAAGCGACTCTCATCGCTGAAGACGACACGTCTCCATTCGTCCCTCCATTCACGCCTGTCGCGACACCACTGGAGGCGGGCTGCACGATGTTGGGGCGTGAGCGGAAGACGGCCTAACGGTGTGCGGGACCGTAGCCCAGCTTCATGGAGACGGTTGCGAATGGTCCTCGCCGATACCCCAGGAGCAACAGTGTCCCTAATTTGCTGGGAAGTGGCGGTGCGGTCCCCTACGGCACTGCGTAGGATCCTACGGTCTTGGCGTGCATCCGTGCGTCGCTGCGGTCCGGTCCCAGGTCGACGGGCACGTGCACCTTCCGCCGACCACTGGCGACAACATCGATGTACTGTGGAGACCTCACGCCCCACGTGTTAAGCAATTCGGCGGTACGTCCACCCGGCCTCCCGCATGCCCACTATACGCCCTCGCTCAAAGTCCGTCAACTGCACATACGGTTCACGTCCACGCTGTCGCGGCATGCTACCAGTGTTAAAGACTGCGATGGAGCTCCGTATGCCACGGCAAACTGGCTGACACTGACGGCGGCGGTGCACAAATGCTGCGCAGCTAGCGCCATTCGACGGCCAACACCGCGGTTCCTGGTGTGTCCGCTGTGCCGTGCGTGTGATCATTGCTTGTACAGCCCTCTCGCAGTGTCCGGAGCAAGTATGGTGGGTCTGACACACCGGTGTCAATGTGTTCTTTTTTCCATTTCCAGGAGTGTATATTCGACATCTGCGTATGCGCGAAGTCATGGGTAGAAAAGATCATCCTAGACCCCTGGAACGGTTTTGGTCATATGTGGTACATTTATTAGTTACGATCCGGAAGCAAACACTGTGAAGGTAACGAGCACCAGGCTCCTAACTGGGGTGGGGGTGATAACGTGGAGAGTGAAGGAGGGAATAGGGGATGGAAGCATGCAACTCAGGAAGTGGGAGCTGGACATGGATAGGGATTAAAGAGGAGCCAGAAAGAGAGAGACAGGGCCCAATGTACAGGAAAAAAGCGAGTAGGAGATGGAGAGGGGAAGAAATGAGAAGGACATGGACAGACACGGGAGATGGGAAGAGAGAGGGGGAGCAGATGGAGATAGGATGAGGAGGAGATGGACCAAAATGGACTAAAAGAGGGGGAGAGGGAGCTGGACAGAGAGAAGAAGGAACAGGAGGAAGACAGAGCGGTGGGAGAACGACTTGGACAGACAGAGGCTTGAGGAGGAGATACACTGAAGAGGGGGAAATCAATAGGAAGAGGAGATAGAAGGCAATGGAGAGAGAAATGAAAGAGAAGGAGGTGGATAGTCAGGAGGGAGAAGTAGATGGGCAGTTATAGGGAGAGGTAGAGATGGACAGAGAGAGGGTACAAGGAGCTGGACAGAGAGAAGGAGTAGAGGGCCGAAATAGGAGGGGAGAAGTTGGAAAGAGAGAATGGGAAATAGGAGGATGACAGAGATAGGTGGGGGGAGGAGTTGGACAGACAAACAGTTGACAAGGAGATAGAGAGAGGGGGATGGGGAAATAAATGGGAAGGTGGGGAGAGTAGGTGATGAAGAGAAATAGGGAAGAGGAAATGGACAGACAGCGGAGTAAGAGATGGGCAAAATGGGGGCAGGGTAAGATGGACAGAGAGAGGGGGTGGACGAGTTGGACAGAGACAGGTGGTAGGAGAAGTTGGACAGGGAAAGGTGGAAGGAGGATATAGACACAGAAAGGGAGAGGAGGTAATGGACAAAGGAAAGAGGAGGACATTAACAGAAAGGGGAGGCAGGGGGTGCAGATTAACAGAGACAGAGGAGGGGAATATGGTTGGAGGGGGAGGAGGTGTTGGACATAGAGAAGGCAGAGCGAGATGAACAGAGAGGGGGGGAAGTAGGACTTTGATAGAGAGAGGAAAGAGGAGGAGACAGACAAGGGGAGGAGGCAGAGAGAGAGGCAGGAGGAGATGGTAAGAACGAGGGGGGACAAGAATTATGACAGAGTGAGAGAGCAGGAGTAGATGGATAGAGAGGGGGGGAGGAGATCGAAAAATAGAGTGGATAGAGGACAATTAATAGGAGTGGAGGAGGTGAAGAGATAGAGGGCGTGAACGAGATGGACAAAGAGTGGACCATTGGAGGGGATGGAAAGAAAGTGGTGGAAGGAGGTCATGGACAAATAGATGTCTTGGATAAAAACATACCTGGGCAATGCTGGGAACTCAGTCAGGTCTGATATAAATAAAGAATCATTCCCTTCGAAATTGATGTAGCATAAAAAAATCGAGACAAATACATAAAGGATTGCGGGAAAGCTTCTCTGTGGTTTGGGCGGTAGGAGCGAAGGTACTGGCGGAAGTAAAGAAGCAGTGAGGGCGGATCGCAGGTCGCGGTGGGTCGCGGGTCGCGTCCGGAGAGCACTGCCGGCAGCAGGCTCCAGGATCGACTCCCGGAGAGCACACAACTGTCAGCTTCGTGATCTATGCCGGCTCTGTAGGTAAACTCTCAGAACTTTTCGTATGAATTTTGCATGCTTTTAATGACGACTAATCCATCTACAATAACATCTAATGTTACAAAACGATCAGCGTTGAAACGCGTGTGAGCAATTCATCGGAGTAACGTTTGGTTAAATTGAAGTACTTGTATGTCAGAAAGTCATGCTTAATGTTGGACCAGAGGAAGGGAGAGCACTTGCTTATGCAGGATGATCAGAAACAGTCAGAAAAACTTATAAGGGTGCTGAAAGATAGGTTCTGCTGTGAAATAACTGTTAAGGTGAAAATTCGATACTCTGTGCCCTTTCCGAGTTAATTAGCATTAAAGTTAGTCAATGAAGCCCTTGCACACACTAATTCGAACGTCCCGCGTGAAATGTTCATCTACATCTAAATCTACACGATTACTCTGGAATTCACAATTAAGTGCCTGGTGCAGGGTTCTTCGACCCAATTTCAAGTTATTTCTCTTCCTTTTCACTCTCGAACAGCTTGAGGGAAAAGCGAACACTTAAATTTTTCTGTGCGAGCAATGATTTCTCATATTTTATAACGACGATCATTCCTCCCTATGTAGGTGGGCTCCAACAAAATACTTTCACGCTCTGAGGAGAAGTTTGGTGATTGAAATTTCATGACAAGATCCATCCGCAACGAAGAGTGCTTTTGTTTCAATGACTGCCACCCCAATTCGGCATCGAATCCGTGACACTCTTTCCCCTATTTCGCCATAATATAAAACGAACTGTTCTTGGTTGAACTGTTTCGATGTACTCCGTCGATCCCATCCGATGCATATCCTACATTCGGGAGGACGACGGTTCAAACACGCGTCCGGCCATCCAGATCTAAGTATTCAGTGATTTTTCTTAAATATCTCCAGACAAATACCGGGATGGTTCCTTTGAAAGGACGCGGCCGATTTCCTTCCTCATCCTTGACACAATCTGAGCTTGTGCTTCGGCTCTAATGACCTCGATATCGACGGGATGTTAAATCCAATCTTCCTACATTCCTTCCTTTCTTTAGTAGCCCTGTTCCTTCTTCTCAGCGTTCTGCCAATAAATCGCAGTCTTTGGTTTGCTTTACCCACAACGTTATCTAAGTTGTTACAGAATTTACATTTATGTGATTTATCGCGTAACCGAAATTTAGTGGATTCCTTCTGCACTCATGTGGACGATTTCACACTTTTCATTATTTAGTGTAAATTGCCACTTTTAGCACCATACGGATATCTTGTCTAAATCGTTTTGCAATTTGTTTTGATAATCTGACAACTTTATATGACGGTAAATGACAGCATCATCTGCAGTCAGTAAGAGATTACTCAGATTGTCTCCTAATTCGTTTATGTAAATGAGGAACAGCAGAGGGCCACTTCCTGGGGAACACTAGATATTGCTTCTGTTTTACTCGATGACCCCCTGACGGGTACTGCGAACTGTGACCTTACTGACACGAAATCACGAACCCATTCAGGCATCTGAGACGATATTCCACTCGCACACAATTTAATTAGAAGTAGATTGTGAGGAACGGTGTCAAGAGTCTTCTGGAAAAACAAAAATATGGAATCAATTTGATATCCCCTGTCGATACATCGCGAGAACAGAGAGCTAATTGTGTATCACAAGAACGATGTTTTCTGAATCCGCGCTGATTATTCGTCAATAAATAGTTTTCTTTGATGTAACTCATTACGTCGAACGCAGCATATGTTTGAAAATCCTACTGCAAATCGACATTAGTGATAAGGATCTGCAATTCAGCGAATTACTCCTTATGTCCTTTCTTGGGTATCGGCGTGACGTGTAATTTTCCAGACTTTAGATTCGGATATACCGACGAGTGAGCGGTTGTATTTGACTGCTAAATGTGGAGCTATTATATCAGCATATCTGAAAGGAACGTGGCTGGTATAGAGTCCGGACTGGAAGCCTCGCCTTTATTAAGTGCTTTGCCACACCGAGGATATTTACTTCTAAATTACTGTTGTTGGCAGTTGTTCTTGATTAGATTTCTGGAACATTTACTTCATCTTCTTTGGTGAAGGAATTTAAAAAAAACCGTATTCAGTAATTCTATTTTAGTGACAGTGTCATCAGCAATAAAGCAATTGTTATCACGCAGTGAAGATATCGATTGTGTCTTACCGCAGGTGTAGGTTACATAGAACCTAAATCTATTTGGATTTGCTGCCACATTTCGAGGCAGAGTTTGGTTGTGGAAACTATTAAAAGTGCCTTGCATTGAAGTTCGCCCTAAATTTCTTCTGTAAAACTTAACCAATGTTGGGATTTTGCGTTCTTTTATATTTAGCATCATTTTCTCGTGGCTACTGCAACAGTGTTATGACCTGTTATGCGTACCATGGGGGATCATTACTTATTACTTTAAATTCGTTATATGTCTCTCAAATGCTACCGACAGTATTTGTTTCTTTTATCCATTTGTCAGTGTTTCTTCTGTGACAGTATTACTTTTATAAAGTAACGGACAACCGCCTTCAGTCAAAACACTGATTTTATTTCAATGCATGATGCAGTCCAGCTTTAGATTGATTCTGGTCCTGCAAAGATTACAATGGTGTATTAAAAACGAGCCCATTGTAATTGTAAGTTTTACAACGCATCTCTGAACATGTGAGAAGCGTCCGCCTAGGACAAAAAGAAAAATCCGCAGTAGCGGAGCACAGCCTCAGTGAAGAACAGACGTTTCATTTTGAAGAAACCAAGGGACTGCGTAGAGCGAAAGGTTTCTGGGACTCTATTATCGAAGAGGCAGTGGAGATAGGGGTCAGTGCTAACCTGACCAATCGGGATAGTGACTTCCAACTCAGCAGCGCGTGAAATACAACATTATCAAGAATGAGACGAGAGCGCACCGATGGAGGCAGTCGGTGGCGGCGGATGGAATAAACAGGCCGCACCGAGACGAGACGCCAGGACCCGGCGCCCTCGGCTCCCCCCACCACGCGCCGCCGCGCCGATTCCGCTCGCTCCTGATTGACCCAACCGGCGGCTATAAAGCCTATGATCCAGCGGCTACAAAGATCCGGACGAGACGAGAACCCGACACCCACACACGACGCACACGCACACACACCGCGCTGTGGCTGCCGAAGCGTGCAGACGCTCTGTGCTAACACTGCAGAGGCTAACCCTTTGATTCTGATCTTGTAGCGACCGGTCGCGCGGGTTCACGCAGTTGGCTACTCGCCTTAGTATTCTAGCTCACCAGCGTTTCTTCCAGATTCGACATCAGCCTGCAAGGGCCTTTAGGGACTCGGGTGGCAAAATCCACGTGGCGTGACTCCCTATCAAAGAAAGCAAAAATTGTCGTCGTTTTCTAAAAGAGTTGCCGTGTTGGGGAGGCACGACATGGAGGAAGAGCCGAAACGAGATGATGGCTTCGGTGAGACGCATGGTGTAGCAGATTACGGTCCAAGGGATGTTTCCCGGACAACCGCAGCGTCTGAACCCCCACCATCGACGAAGACGACGAGTGAGAGTCATGCGTGTGGCCGCCAGAGGGACGTGGAAATTCCCCCTGACGAAGGAGGAAATTGCCGCCGCCATCGCCAGGCTGACCCTCGAGGAGAGTCGCGTCTACATGCAACGTTTGGCCACGGGCACACAAGAGGACAGGGAGGAGGTACTCTCGAGACCCCGGTCCTTGGTACCCGTAGGTTGCGACATTCAAGCGCATGTCGCATCAGCCACGACAGCTGCCTCGCCACCAGTTGCAACGGCTACGCCGCCTACAGAAGCCGCCACTCCCTCGCCAATGTCCAGGTTGGCAACACCGGACGAGCCTGCAGAGGTCGAGCAAACTTCGCGGAAGCGACCAGCCGCGGCCGTAGAGGACACTCCCACCCACCAGGCAAGCTCGGGTCGCGCCAGGCGGAAGAAGAGGAGGGTGCCTCGCAGGACGACCGCATTGCCAAGGAAACCCGATGAAGAAGGCTTCATCGTGCCCCCTAGAGATGGGTAGATCGCGAACGAACGGGTGCAAAGGAACGGTTCACCAAGATGAACGAAAGGACCGAGGAACGAATTCCAAGAAACGATCGGTTCATAGTTCACTTCGGTCGCTGCGGTCTACTTATAGTTTCTGGGAACGAGGAACGATCGGTTCATAGTTCACTAGTTCACTTCGGTCGCAGCGGTCACTTCGGCAGTTCTCGTTCCAGCCTCGGTCACGTGCTCGTCTCAGTCTCGGTCTCCCTCGGCCGCACTCGTCGTTCTTCGCATGACCACTTGTCTCAGTTCCACTGCCGATTGCTCCTAGTTAGTTCAGTATCCAGTTGTTCGTTTCGTTCACTGCGCTCGCCTATTTTACATGTGTTCCAAACTGTTCTTGCACTTGGTTCTGGCTATTCAGCGTCCACGACCGGTAATCAAAAAATATTTTAAGGTTACGTAAATTACATAAAAATTACGTGGTGTGTAATAGGTGCGTCTTTTCAGGTAACAAAAGGGCATATCAGCTCACTTCATTATATCGATGAACAGCAGAAGACATAACAAGGCAAGTTTTTTTGTTATTCATATATTTTTGGTTTCATCGACTTAATTTTTAGTGTAAGAAAATTCATATAAAACGATTTCCGTGTATCTTTCATATACAGAACATTACATTTAGGAAGGCTCTAATTATTTTTAAGTTTGGTTGTTTCCAGTTTGCATTACCTGCTAGTTTGGTTTCTTTGGGGAAAAAAGTTGGTTGTGTGTCATTTTGGCTCAGTAGGAAAAGCGGTGCCTCTCCATTTGAAAAGACATAGATTGCCATAAAATCGTATTTTACTTATGATCTCAATAACATTTGTTCAGAAGGAGCTTTCAAACCAAAAACTTTATTTCTGCGAACTTTATTATTATTATTATTATTGCTGCATTAACTTTAATAATGCAACATAAAAACCTAATTTTTACTAAGCGTGTGACGCAAGTATGAGAAAAACCACATTTTATTTTATGCTTCCACAAAGTCTCTACTTCGCTTGCGAACTCAGAGACAACGTGAAGTATATATAGGGTGTAACCGATTATTGTTTACAACTTAGCATAGTTATGTAGTGGAAGTCGAAACGAAGAATTTCATACAAGACACTTGTGGTCTATTAAGTTGGGAAACAGCCACCAACAGGTTTACAAGACTACATGAGCTATAGCCCGTGCGCGTCGCTTGAGATTTTCATGTTCTCTTCTCCAGCTCTCTACACATCGTCATCGATTGATTCGGAATTGTTGCTTGCATTAGCTTGTTATTTCTTCACTGCCTAATTATTACATGTTTGTCTGTTTGTTGTATCTGCTCGTAACGGGAAACACATCGTCCGTAATTGGCAAGCAGTCTGTACTTGGGGCCGGTTTACCGTGGGCCACCCTATATTATTTCCCTGCGATCAGCCACACAAGGCTGCGGCAGAATCACAGAAATTACTTCTAAAAGTGTGTAAGAATTGTGTAATGAATAAAAACTTTATATTCCAGGGGGGAGGCAAGTCCCCCTCTTGGTACCCTCCATCCTTCAGTCACCTATACAATTAGTTTTCAGTTTTTCATACGAACCATATACCAAGCACAAATGAACGGTGAACGAGTAAAAATGAAAGGTTCCCAAAAAAGAACGATCAGCAGTGAACTAGTTCCCAAGGATGAACGAGCTTGCCCATCTCTAGTGCCCTCCCGGCGCCACACAGCGAGAGCCCGGACGTTCGAACTGGTGACCCCGGAATAGGCCCATGCTGAAAACCGGTATGCAGATCTGCCGGAAGTAGCAGAGACCGACGGGGACGGGACCACACCGACTATGGCGACGAAACCGCCCCGCCGCGCGCAGCTGATTACCATCCAGTAGCGCGAGGGCTATAGTGAGCTGAGAGAGAAGGTCTACTCGGTCGTAAAACCGGGAAAGATGATCGCGGCGACCGACACGTACAAGGTTAGAGTAGGATGCATTGCGGTCCACGCGAAACTCATTCAGCTCTGCGAAACCGAGAAGTGGAACTGCTTTACGCAGAGCACGGAACAGCTGAAGGAGCTGCAGGTCGTCTTTCGCCACCTGCCGCTGAAGATGTAACCGGCGTTCCTACAGCGGCTGCTGCAGGAACTCGGCTTCCAGACCCGCCGGCCTGATGAGGTCGCCCAGGATCCATAGGGACATGCCCTTGTTCCTGGTGGTATTGGTCGACAACGTTGACAAACGGAAAATTTTTCAGGTTGACAACATTGCCGACTTCGACGAAAAAGTCGAGCTACTCCGTGAGAAAGGCAGGCCAACCCATTGCCTCAACTGCCAGCGCATGGACAACGCGGCAAAATATTGCCCTGCTGCAAGTGCGCCGAGAAGCACCAGTCGCGGGACTGCCCGTAGTGATGCAACTGTAACGGGGACCACGTCGCCTGCTATCGAGGATGCGCCGCATTAAAGCGCGGGAAGCGCGCCAGCCAAGTAAACCCGAGTCGCAGCCTCGCGGAAGTCGTTAAGGGGTAGCCGCTCGCAGGGGAGGCCGCACATGCAACGCAGCCGTCAAAGCTGCCTTCGCCGGCGGCACCGCCTGCAGTCTGGGAGGCCGGCTTGCCGGCGCCCGCGGCTGCGAGGAGGGTTGCCGCCCGCACAGGGCGTTCCCAGCACGCCGCTCTGCTGCCGACTGCGAGAAACGTCGCGATGGAGTCAAACCTTCCCGAAACCGCGAAAGAAGAGACCACCGAGCTGGCCACGCTTCTGCGGTCGCTCAACCAGCTGATGACTTGGCTACCGGTGCTCGTGGGAGCAGTGACGGCGGCCCTCTAGGCCATCGCCGGGAAAAACCAGCCTTAAAACGAATAACAACCATATTTATTGGTTAACCATTTGCACGTTCAACGTTAGGGGCTCCCGCCAACAGCAGGGTGAATTTCGCCAATTCCTACGGGACGAGGCGGTCGGCATCTGCCTTGCGCTGGAGACCTTCCACAAATCCGGGATCGACATGCGAGCGGCAATTTTTGCTGCTACCGACATGACAGAGCCACCCACGGGGGCGGCACTGCCATCTACGTGAAGAAGTCACTGCCCCACCATCGGGTTCAACTGCCGGCGCTTAATGCGCTGGAGGCCACAGGAGTGGCCGGCAACACCACCGCCGGAAAGATTATTTTCTAGTTGGTGTACTGGCAACATGACACTAGACGAAGCCGACCTCGACGCCCTGCTGTCGTTGGAGGGGCGAGTTTTCATTGGCGGGGATTTCAATGCGAAACACACCGAATGGAACTCGCGAACTGTCAGCCGCAGCGGGCGCCGCCTCTCCCGCGCTGTTCACGGTAACGGCGTGATCACTGTGGGGCCCTCTGACCCCACTATCTTCCCTTTACGGGGACAACTGGACGTGCTCAATAATGCTCTTCTCAAGGGTATTGGGCAATTCGCGACCGCCGAGACGCGTAACGTCCTGTCCTCCGACCACGTACCGGTCATTTTTGACCTAGACGTGGTGGAAGCTTCTCTTACAGAGTGCCGTCCGAGCAATCGCAGGCTCGGCGCCGAGCGCTTTCAGACGAAAGCCCTCGAACTGCTAGAGGGCCCGCCAAACCGCGCAGAGGTAGGAGCAGAGCCGCCCTAGTATCCTTCACCCGAAGCAGCAGATGAAGGATACAAGGGATACCGACGTCCTACATGACGCTACTGCGGTCGTACCTGTCTCAACGAAGCTTCCACGTGAGGGCCGACGACGGTACGTTCACAGACCGGCAGATACGTGCAGGAGTGCCGCAGGGGTCGATACTTGGCCCCTCGCTGTACTCCCTGTACACTGCCGACGCCCCGAAAGTGGCAGGAGTTGAACTGGCGCTGTACGCAGGTGATACGCTCCTGTTGACCCGCAGCATGAATGCCCAAGAGCTGAGAAACCGCCTCCAACGCGGTTGCGACTCCTTGGACTCATGGGAAACAAAATGGCGGCTGAAATTCAATGCCATGAAGCGCCAGGCAGTTGTCTTCACCCGAAGACTTCTGTCACCAGGGCTTACGCGAGCCGAAATCCTGGGAGAACATATCCCATGGAGTGGAACGGCGAAATACCTAGGGGTCACCCTAGACCGCAGGATCACCTGGAAGCATCACATCCTTGATGTAAAAGGGAGAGCAATAGGACGCCTTCGCGCCCTGTATCCGCTGCTAAACCCGCAGTCGTCATTGCCACCGCAACACGGCATCACGCTTTACCTAGCATTGGTTCGCCCACTGTTAGAGTATGCGGCCGTGGTCTGGGGGAAAGCCGCAGATGAGTCTGCAGCGGATACAGAACCGAGCGCTGAAGACTGCATCTTCCTAGGCGCTTCTCGATCCTGCCTCTCCGAGATAGAATTCACGCCATCGCCAGAAGTTCTACGAGAAAGCGGCCCTCTCCCGCAGCCGGCTCATCCAAGGACTGGCCCAACAACCTCATCACAGGCCAACCACTCGGCCTGACCTGCTGAGGGATTAAGTTTTAGCCGACCGCGGTGGCCTAGCGGTTCTAGGCGCTCAGTCCGGAACCGCGCGACTGCTACGGTCGCAGGTTCTAATCCTACCTCGGGCATGGATGTGTGTGATGTCCTTAGGTTAGTTAGGTTTAAGTAGTTCTAAGTTCTAGGGGACTGATGACCACAGATGTTAAGTCCCATAGTGCTCAGAGCCATTTGATTAAGTTTTACTAATCCCCCATCAGAGGATATCTTTCGCTTTTTCAGGCACCACCAGCAAGCACGAATCAACAAGAATGGTAAGATATATTCTCTCCCTCCTAGGAACCGCAGGAATGACAAATTTTTGTCCAAACTGCACCATCTGGAGCCAAGGAGAGGCTCGTCTTTTCAGCATCAGCGTCAGCGTCGAACCCGACACTTCGCCTGAAGATGGCAAGTAAGAAACGTTGCTAGAGAACAACTCATTGACTCAGCTGTCAACCCGAGAAGATTTTATCATGGAAATAATAAGTTATTTTTCGATTTGTATTAGTTTGGAAACTTATATTAACAATGGGGTCAAGCTGTTCAAAATTATTTGCTGAGAAAGCATTCAGTATAGTTTCGGACAACGTTTTATGCCTGCCGCCGACTTTAGACATGTATTTTCGCGGGTAGGGTGAATACATCACCAGCTATAATTGTATAGTGGGGTTCCTATTTGAAATAAGACTCAAGTTTTGTTTGAACCATTCAGCAACTGCACCATCTGAATCAGGAGGACGGTAAAAATAACCAATTATTAATTTATTCCGGTTGTCAAGCATAACCTCTACCCATACTAACTCACAGGAACTATATACTTCAATTTCACTACAAGGTAAACTACTTCTGAAAACAATAAACAGTCCACCAGCAGATGTATTTCATCTATCCTTTGCGAACACGGTTAGGTTTTTTGTAAAAATTTCGGCTGAACCTGTTTCCTGCTTTAGCCAGTTTTCCGTACATATAAGAATTTGAGCTTCAGTGCTTTCTATTAGCACTTGGAGCTCTGGTTCTTTTCCAACACAACTACGACACTTTACAACTAAAATGCCCATTGTTGCTAGGTGTACTTTTCTGTCCACTACGTGATATAGAGATACTTCCGTGGTAGGGGCAGGCGATCATTCATATTTGGCATAACTTTGAAATATAGAAAGGTCTTGATCGCATATTGCGTCCTGGTAGGCGCTTTGTCTGTGTAGGTTTCCTCTGAACGATTAAGTGAAACCCGGAAACCCACCACCGTATGGCGCAAGCCGAGGAATCTCCACCTTACACCGTCGCAGAACCGTCTGAGCCTCCTCTCGGCTTTGTACCAAAAGACCACAATCGGTTCTGTCGACGATGCTACAGATGGTGAGTTCTGCCTCCATTTCGTAAGCAAGAATGGCGGTCTTGACTTCAGCTAGCTGTCCGATACCAGAGACCATCTCTTCAGATCCACAGCGACGCAGATAGTTAGTCCGACATGAGCCACCACCTGCAGCTTCATGATATACGGCAGCAGATTTTCCGTATCTGGGGTGACTCCTCCCGGCATGTAGACTTTATAGCAACCATGTAATATGAGGCCACATTACACGCCTAACGTTGGAGCTCCCATCTACTGGTAAAGACCTGTTGTTTGCCAAATTTGTCCTTCGTTTGGTTTCCTAAAACTGAACAAGAGTGCAATGCAGAAATTGGACACGGAACTCTATGAGAGCAACTTGTACTAATTGCAGCTGGCGCGGCTCTTCAATTTTCGCACGCAACATCCTGGCTGGCTAACTTCAGTCTTAATTAACTGCAAAACGGCGTGACGTATCGACTTTGTTCGTAACAATTATTTCTCAGCACAATCTACACTGCGAAAACTCTTACCAGCTCTTCAGACTGTTTCTAACCACTCTTTGCGGCTATGGTCGATATCCGGCGCGGCGCGTGGAGTCTTGAACAGTTGAACTGCTGAGTACCGTGTGAGGTCGCCGCTTCGACGCAAGCTACGCTGGTGCTCTCAGTTTGGGGCATAAAGCTGCCTCTACTTGTGGGAGGACAGCTGCTCGCTCAGATGCCGTACATGGAGCACCCTGTGGGCTGCCCGTTCTCTGGGCGCTAACCTCCTGCTGAGCCTGAACTTCCGCGAGATTCTGGAGCTTTATAAAATTTGGTGGTTCTTTAACTTTTACTCGTGAATTTATCTGCATCGTGGATTGCTGGTAATATACGACCTCGGTTACAACGTACAGTAGTTGACAACTCTTTCAATTCTCTGAAGTGTTAATGGGCATGAGAACTTAAACATTTCAGCTCGCTGACAAGATAGCATTAATGGGTAGATGAACGATGATCGAGTATGACACTGAACTGATTGGACGTCATAATCAATAGGACACTGATTTTTCACAGTACAAGTTGAAATGTTATCAGCAACAGCTGTTATTTATCTATATATACATATTTATTAAATTACCTTGACTGAGCTGTTGGTGTGTTATATCTCGTCTATACCATTTTAACAGTCTATTTGTAAGGATGGGCGTTCCCCCCTGGGAGGAAAGAAACGAGCCATTTTTGTTGCAGGGCCGTATATTTTCCCCGAGCTTTGAAAACGTTGGATTATGACCCTGAGAGCGGGGGTGAACTTACGCATTCAGAGAAAATTGTGATACGTGGAATTGTAGTAAAATACAGTGAAAAGGCTAGTTTAACTATGACATCATTTAAACCAAAAGATTAATGATTACGGTGAAATATGCAGAATTATAAAGGTTACAGCACCACACAGTTGCTTTATACACAGTCAGTTCTGCAGTGTGTCTTGCATGTGCCGTCACTTTACAGTCAGAATAAAATTGTTCTTAGGAAAACGATTTTGGGGAAAGATACTGAGAGATACTCTACACAATTACATGCTGCCTTTTTGCAGCCAGTTTTTTAGAACGATATAGGAAATGTTTGAGTGTACAGTAACCCATCTCGGTAAGTAGGATTTGGTGTCAGACACAGTTTTACGTCCATGAAAGGAGCATAAACAGCAACTGCTATTTGTTCTTTGCGTGAGATACACTTTCAGGCTAAGTTTAGGACACTACTCTTCTTTGATTTCACAAAAGCATTTGAGTGTGCGGAGCATGCTGTATTTATGCCTAAGTTGGAAAATTGCAATATTAGGAGGAAAGATTGAACAATGATTATTTTTGTATCTTACTGTCTTATTCTAAGTATAATGCTATCCTTTAGTGTCAACAGAGAAGATTTCTAAATCTGACTGGGCTATTGTAAACAAGAGCGAAGCTTTGTCCCACAAGGTAATGTTCTGTATCCGTTGACCTTCGTAACATACATCATAAATGAGTGAAAGGCGTCAAATGTAATGTAATGTAAATGATACAACACTGGCTCACTGAAAGCAGATGGGGATTGATCCTTAATTGCGTTAACTGGAACAAAATATGGTAATGATGTGCTAGTGCAGTGCCTCCACCTGAGTCCGAAATTTGTACCGCAACACAGGGTCGATATTTGTATCACACAACATCGACACTGCAGTTACGTGAAACCCACTTGAGTTAGTAGCTCCTCCCATTACAAGGGCGGTACACACTAAACGTCTTATGCGTCTTACATAGCTAGTGGCTCTGAGCACGATGGGACTTAACATCTAAGGTCATCAGTCCCCTAGAACTTAGTACTAATTAAACCTAACTAACCAAAGGACAACACACACATCCATATCCGAGGCAGGATTCGAACCTGCGATCGTAGCGGTAGCGCGGTTCCAGGTTGAAGCGCCTAGAACCACTCGGCCACACCGGCCGGCTCTTACATAGCCCCGTGTGGATTGTTAACTGTGTAGAAATGTTTCAAAACTGAAGGACCAGTCGTTTGTGACTGTAAAGTATCTGGTAAATTTCCAGGAAGGCGTTAAATTTGAAAAGTATAAAAAATAAACATCAACGCCAACGTGTTGCAGCATGACCTTGTGTGGTTTCTTGCCGGTCGTGTCTTGTTTTATCAAGTTCTTGGATGCATCAGAGCGCCACCTGCACGAAACATGTGTTGGAAATTTTCTTTACAGGGAGAACAGCGTACGGAAACAGAGCTCCCTCCACTCCCATAATTAGCAACGGCCTAGGCGCTGCTTTCATTTAATGGAAGCCAGTAATTAATGTTATTTATGAAGGGAATGTTCTTGAGAGCTGTGTTTTAATTAAGCCAGCATTTCGGAGTCCGAAATTTGAAGGCGTAGAAGCGTGTAATGGCTATAAGTAAAAGCCAGTGTTCGTTCTTCTTCAATGAGAAAAAAAAAACTCTTAGGATCAATTTATGGCTAAAGGATATATGGAGAAGCTGTAGAGATTGATGTGTTCCCTGCAAGCAATGCACTCAGAATATTTTTAGACTTTTTTATCTTCGGTAACGTTTATATGAACTACTTTACTTTGACATACCACTCATTCATTTGTCAGTCACCGTCTTGCAGACCACTAGGTAATACGTTTTATGATACTCGTGGACCTGTAGTCGAACCTGAGGTACCTCTTAATAAGTTACCGATAATTCGTGTACTATTTTCAGGCCGCGCGGGATTAGCCGAGCGGTCTTGGGCGCTACAGTCACGGACTGTGCGGCTGGTCCCGGCAGAGGTTCGAGTCCTCCCTCGGGCATGGGTGTGTGTGTTTTTCCTTAGGATAATTTAGGTTAAGTAGTGTGTAAGCTTAGGGACTGATGACCTTAGCAGTTAAGTCCCATAAGATTTCACACACATTTCAACATTTGAACTATTTGCAGTATGAACGTAGATCGCGCGGTGGAATGGGTGTTGTACGTTGTACGTCATTGTATAGTTATTACTCCGATTTTTCTGTCCGTAAGACGTCTCCGCCATATGTCTATCTAGATACGAAAAGTGCAATTGTCAGTTTTGGTGAAATTGGATTTAGAACTTCACACGGAGGAATGAACGCATCTTTGTTTAACAGGGAGAGCTCGTCGAACACAAAAGTAGCTTCGAGCTTATGCCTACGGATTGTTATCTGGCTAACATCGGTAGCTACGTAAGGCTGGCTGCGAATGATTCTGTTCTGTAGAAAACTCACAACGCCAATGAATATCAGCTGATGACTGATACTTTCGGATTGTAGGTGTCTATTGACACATAAATGAAACTCTCCCATTGCTCGCAAACAGGTGGACAGACCCACTGTTTTACACTGCTGGCGAGCAACCATAGAATACCTGCGACAGCGTCGGCGAAAGTTGGACCCTGGCCGCCGGCAACGCTGTTGCCAGCTTCCAGCGAGGCGTTACCATGGAGATGTACACAAAATTAAAAAAAAAAAAAAGCAGACGCCAGGTTTACATTCACTGGAGACATCCTAAGCAAATACACTTCACCCACCGAAAAGAAAGAGATTACTTAAGTAATATTGTTGTAAAATTGACTTAGAGGAGGAGGAGGAGGAAATTAGTGTTGAACGTGTCGTCGACAACGAGGTCATTAGAGACGAAGCACAAGCTTGGATTAGGGAAGGATGGGAATGGAAATCGTCTGTGCTCTTTAAAAGGAACCATCCCGGCATTTTCCTGAAACGACTTAGGGAAATCACGGAAAACCTAAATCAGGATGGCCGGAGATGGGTTTGAACCGTCGTCCTCCCGAATACGAGACCAGCGTGTTAACCACTGCGCCACCTCCCTCGGTAAATGACTTAGAAAATCGAGAAATATAGAACAATAAAACAAGCTAAACATGTAAAGTGTAGTGGTTAATAAAAAAAAGAAAATGAGAAGAAAAGAGAAGGTTGAAAATGTGGGAAGAAATGGTGAATAAAAAAGGGGTTTTATAATCGTAAATGACCGTGAAAATGGGAAAGAATGAAAAGCAAATCGGACTTCGTATTATACAAAAGCTAGTGTTGGGGTGGTCCTTGTGGCGTTTTTGAGCAAAAGTTAAACCAATTTCCACTACAAAAATTATTGAAAAGAAACAGAGAATAACAAAATGTAACTGACAGGGGGAAGTGGCGTAGATAAGAGTTCATCCTTTACCAGGTTAACTTGTCTTCTTTCGGGCGGCGTCCAGGTCTTCAAAAATCTCCTTCATTTCTGCGTGAAAAGTCTGCTCCGAAATCTTGCAATAAGTTTCATTGTCCAGGAATTTCTAATGTACACAAAACCGTCTTGATATTAAATGTAATTTATTTTACGTTGCTTCCCTCCTCCAAATTTCATAACAACTTCCTCAATATGTCTACACATTAAAATCAGATCAAGACTAGCTATTAAGTTTTTTACGTCAGCATCAGATCACGTCTGCATTAAGCTTCCGCTCTCGAGAGACAATCAAGAAACGAATAGAAAACAAAAAAAGAGTTACAATTTTAGTATTTTCTCTGCCGTCGAGCGCTCATACCGCTGCGACGGGATATTTTTTATCTGAGGGAACGAGTGTAGCGCGGCGAAATTCAAAGTCCCGCTACATCGCCCCCTCGACTGTCACGCTAAAACATTTAGCGTGGCAGGCTAGCAAACAATAGAATAGATATACCTACATGTCTATTATACATATTTTCATAGGAAACGCCACGTGCATACTTAGGGGATTATCTTTGTCAATACTTATTTTCTAAATATATATACTACATACAATTGTTACAGTTTGGATCCTTTTTACACAATGAATATATATTTACATACAGTTTGTTTGAACAAGCTGCTCGCCAGCGCAGTTGATGTTGTGCGCTTCCAGCGTTGGTTTCCCAATGCATCTCTGGCAACACGTAGTCTTTGCGCATGCGCAATAGCATCCTGAATTTCGCGTGCGGCAGTTTCAAAATCGCTGTGTTATGACAATTTTGCACAGTATTCACTTGCACATAGTGTTCATTACAAGTTGTTATTCCAGCATAAATGGCGTGTTAAGTCCGGAGACACCATAAGATTGAGCGTGTGCGTGATCAGAAGCAATGTCCATGTCTTCTGTTACGACACAACACTCCAGGTCCTTGTGCGTTTTCATGACTATTGTTCCCGGGGCATATATGGTCGATGTAGTTTTTGGCCTCCACATCGCCTACGACAGGTTCTGAGTTTATTGTCTCCAAAGCATCTGAAGGCCGGCCAGGAACAACGGCGTCGATGTTCGCAAAGGTGGGTGTATCATCACGTTGTTTACACTCGCAAACAAACGTTCATTTGCAGTGTGAAAATCCTCATTATCGTCGAAGTAAATTGCAGTTTATATCGATTTACAAACAGTTATTTGGTTTATGCACCAAAAGTTTCACAAATAACACAAAATTCGTCGTTTGTAACGTTCACAGTTTAACACAGTTTGCAACACTTTTTTGCCATATTTACATTTTAACAAAGTTCACCGTGTCCCAGCATGTTTACATAGTTAATTATGAAAGCTTACATTTCGTGGTCACATTTCAAAATATGTTGACAATATGCAAAGTTTTAATACATATACAAATACATATAAATTTACAAGAATCTGCATTTGAAATATTTACACTAAAAAATTATACTAAGTCCCATTGGCTTTCTTTTACTGGGGTATTAATTTTTTTTTATTCAGGTTTGGGCGTGCCAAGGGATATCAGACTTAATACTTAAAGCACGGGCTTTCCTTCATTTATTATTTATCTCTTTCTTTTGATTCCATATCTTGGCTAGTGGTTGACCAGGCTTGTAATGCCATACTCAATTTTCTTCATGTCTTTTAATTCATACCTGAAAGTTTACTGTCACACAATATATTCTTACATTCCATAAACAAACAATACCCAGCTGCAGGAGGTGGTAGGATAATGGAGAAAGAAAGAAAGATAGACTGGACGAAACTATTCACTACCTATAAACTACCAAATCCTACAGCTAATGCATAAAAAAAAGAGAACATAATACATTATAACGTTTGCATCACCTTCAAGGGGTGTGTGAAAGGAGGTGCTTACAATTTACCAAATCATGAGTAAATGTAAGTGTTCTTACGTCAAGTCTATGTAGTGTAACATCATGACAGATTCTGTGTTTGTGTTCTGACTGTTCATATGACTAAGTGTATTATACATTAACAAATCCTTGCATGAGTAAATCACGTATCTGCTCAGTACTTCCTCGATATGTCCACTTCTTGTGGATACCGTCTATACAAATGGAAAATATATCTCACAGTGATTGTCTATTTCATAATGTGTATTATATAATGACATATCAAATTTCCTCTCAAGAGTTCAACCGTGAACTTTCTTCTACTTTAATGAAGGTTAAACATTATATATATATATATATATATATATATATATATATATATATATATATATATAATTTCTTTCTATAAAACACAAATAAAGAACGTAGTCTTATAATTGACAGTAAAATGTCTCTTTCTCAGTGTCCGTTGTTCGACGTCGGCTGCACGGGTGGTCACTTCTCCTTTGCAGTTACCTTCCATTACCTGAAAAGTCAAATGTTGTCTTCAAAGTAGATGTAATTTTGTCATCTGTTCGCTAAGTGGAGGTGTACGAGTCGCAAAAACGGCCTTAATAAGTCTCCTATCTTTTGCTTCCTCAGGGTTTTCTGTCGTGTGTAAGTATAATAAAGGCTAACATGGCACTAAATTTCACTTTTGTAAAAAAAATTTTTTTTATACAAATGTATTCATATGAGGGCTGTGTAAAAACTATATTTCAACTTCCTTAAAATATCATTCTGCTGTCTGAACACAAACTATAAATGTTTTCTTCCACACAGTGGCTTAACAAAACTTAACGAAAAGGTTACCAAGTTATACTTCTGCAATAAATTAAAGCTGATGTGTTTCCAAGCTACATTCTTATTACATTTATTTCTACAGCTGTAATCATCATTATGTTCATTCTGCTTTTCTTGCATTCGTTCATTTTCAAGGGCACTGAAAATAGATTCACATTTAGCGTCTTGTACTCACGTGTTCTAACTCATCACAAATGTTTTCTTTCAAACTGAAATGCTTATGTAATCTTAAAGATGTAGACTGTTTACTCACTTCTCTATGTAGCACAATATTACCAAAACATTCTCACTCATTCCTTACTCACATATTCATCATTATATATATATATATATATATATATATATATATATATATATATATATATATATATATATATGCATTAAACATATTCCTCATCAAACATTAATATATCACATACGTGGGGCACTTCCATTCTCATAAACTTCCAATAATATTTTCCTCAAATAATCTCTTGTCTCCATCAACTACTTCACAGTAACTTACCTTCATATATTAACTTAAATATTAACTCATTCATACTGATCATTCATTCTTACATCCTCATTCATTCTGCTACATACCTATGTCATTACTGATTTCAACAGCTATTATCTCCTGTCATTAGAGTGCCTTGAAATAACTAATTGTTGATTCACCTTATAATTTCCAATTAACAACAAATGTAACCTGTGTAGATCTCATTCCTATATGAATATCTTTTCTCATTCAGTAAGTGTACTCACCTGGGTTTACATTCTCTTCATAATTATGTGTACAAGTGTAACTGCAGTATATAATTTCCATAAATGAATGTTTGTACTCTTAGGCTGTGTAACTTAATGTTCGTGTATTCAATACAAATATTTATGATCTCGTTTTCACAGCAACTTGCTCATGTTCAACTTAGTTATCATTATGTTATGTTGTTTTAGTGCACAAATGGTTTCAAATGTCTGTGGGGATGCAGCCCCCTCGGCTTGTGAGATAACGGGTATTCTAGGGAGTAACAACCTGGGTGAGGTATGCTTGCTATTCTGAAAGGACCTGAATATAATAGCTGCCATTCTCTGTTCAGTTGTTTTAATTTTGTAGACTTGGGATGTGAACGCGAAAGAACAAGGTCAACAACCTGATAGGTTTGTTAATTCCTGTTCTGCTCTCATTTTGTCGTCGTACCTGAGGAAACAAACCGTCTCAGCCGTTGCGCTCTTACAACACCTCACGACCGAAGCACGAGCGCTTAGCTCGGTCGTCGACTGTTTTCCGTCGTCTGCTGTGTTTGGCCGGGTTCATTGACCAGCTCCACTATGTTTACATTCCGGCCGGTTGGCGCCCACGCGTCAGCTGATGGCGCGCCGCAATTGTTATTGCTACTTCGTGGCGGGGAGTTCAAAAATGGCTCTGAGCACTATGGGACTCAACTGCTGAGGTTATTAGTCCCCTAGAACTTAGAACTAGTTAAACCTAACTAACCTAAGGACATCACAAACATCCATGCCCGAGGCAGGATTCGAATCTGCGACCGTAGCGGTCTTGCGGTTCCAGACTGCAGCGCCTTTAACCGCACGGCCACTTCGGCCGGCCGTGGCGGGGAGTGCATAACTGTACTGGGGAACGGCGGTGGATTCCGTGGAGAGTTATGATTTGTCCTGCGTGAATTTTGTGTGTTCCACATATTCTGTCGGTGATTGTCGGGATTGTTGTTGTTTTGGTGGTAATTAGGTCTGTTATATGTCATGTTCCTATCAAAGTAGCCCGGGTTGTACCAGTTATTCTCACGTCTCCTATTGTTGGTGTTGTTGTACTGTCTGTGATTTTCATTTTGCTTGTAGTTACCATTTTGATATGGGTGATAATTATTGTTGTTATTATTATTATTACACGAATTTCTGCGGTTGTTCCTACTGTCATACACGTTTCCATTTGAATATGTTTCGCGCGCAGGCATCGTATTGTGTCGCAGCGCGGACGGATGGTTCCACCAACCACCGTCCCTACGGTTCCTTTGGGATGGGTGCTGTTTTTGTTTACTAATATGCGTAAAATTTGAATGGCGTGAATCGCCTCTGTAAACTACGTCCATTTGATCTAAGAAGTTTAAGAAAGTCTTAACGTCATTCTCCGGTACTCCTATTAATCTGTCTCGGTATGGAAAGGGTACGTGGCTCTTTAAAGTGTCAATTATCGGCTGGTTTGCACCAGTACAGTGTCTTGTCTAGGTACCTCTCAAAGTATTGTCTTAATGTCTCTTTATTAGGGTCATAGGTCTCGGGGTTGCACACTTCTCTCCTTAGACTCTGTTGCTCATTCTCGGACCAGAATTCGCCCAAGAAGGCTTGTTCGAACTGTTCAAACGTAAGGCACCGCCGTTTCATAGCGGCACCCCACTTAGCTGCTCGTCCTCTCATGAGATTGGTTACGTATCTGATTTTATCGACTTCTGACCAACTACGTGGAAAAACACCGTCAAATGATCTAATAAACACAATAGGGTGGACTTTGTGCTTGTCCTCGCTGGAAAATGTCTGGAAATACCCATGTCTTACAAACGTGTCATCGGCCATGCCGTTTGGCATAACTGTATTGACGTAGTTTGTGTCACTTGCTACTCTAGGTGTCGTACCGTAATATTGCTCGTTTGGTGGAAAAGAAAGCGGCACATTGTAATTTTGATTGGAAATAGGTGATTCCACAATATGTGTTCTGTCTGTGTCATTAGCCATGGTTTTAGCTGTTTTGTCGTTTCCTGACGGTGCGTTTGCACCAATCGCCAAACACGGCACAACATTGTCTCGTAATTTTGTCACTTCGTCTTCTATGTGTTTTGTCTCGTCTTTAACATGTGTCTTTGTTTTTGAAAGTATGTCCTGTGTAATTGTTTCAAGTTTGTTGTCCAGAGAGTCGTCACACAATTTACATTCGTGTACAATTCTTTCGGCCATGTTGGTGTCGTTGTTTAGTGACGCGAGGTCCGCTCGATCTTCTAATTTTTCTATATTTTCTTTAAGGTGGGTTTGTTCAAGAGCTACTATTGTGAGCTGTTGGGTAATATTTCCCACTTCTTTAGTCAGCTTTTCTTGGGTGGAGCTAGCTGAAGTGTGGGCCTGAGCTAACTCTTCCACACGAGTGTTCGCTTCCTGCTGCACATTAACTATTTGAGTTAACTGATTCTCACATCGGGTGATATAGTTTTTTGTTTCATGTGTGAATGTAACCAAAGTTTCTTCCTGTTTAGTGACTCGATCGGACAAAGTCTCCAATCGCTGGCTGAGCTGTTGAGTGGTGTTATTTAATTCTGTCATCTGTTTTGTCGTTCGTTCAAAATTTTCGGTCATAGTACGGTTTAATACGTCAAATTTTTCGTCGCTTTTATCTAGCCTTTGTTTAAAGTCCTGACCAAGTGCGTCCAGTTTTGCGTCAATTTTCTGACTAACGTCTCGTTTCATGTCTGCAAATAACTCTAATAGTCGGTCCAGTTTGTCAGTTTCCTGTGTCCGATTTGTGTCACATTGCTGAATTTGTCTCATATTCGGATCTGACACTGATGTTAACAATGGAGCTGACGGTCTAGTCTCGCGTCCATTCCACATTTCATCATTTAAAGTCGCCATCTGTGTATTATCACAAATGTTGCGAGTTTGAGGCAAAATCATTGCATTGATCTGTGACCTGGTCCATGGAGGGAAACGCGGACTTTCTTGTTGGTTGAACGATGAATCTACTTCACTTAACTCATCTGTCGAAACTATCTCTACCTTACCGCGTTCCATTGTAATAGGATGTATAATGGAAAGTCAAAAAGGGAAAAATATAAGTCTGATTAATAAAGATTTGACTCAAATTTAGGTTGAAATATTTTCTCTTCAATGTAAATGATTGCTCTATTGCAAACAATGGTTGAGAAAGATGCAGCAGGGCGGACAAAATTTTTCGTAAAAAATGACTGGCGGTCAAATTCATGATCTTCACATGCTACAACAATACTATAATTACCACAAACTACAATAGAGATACATAATTTTGAAAAGTCTAGAAGAAAACTACAGGATGTGTGGAAAGGGAAAAATGGATTCTGCAGTTGGCTATTGAATGCTTGAATGAAACATAATTGTGACTCACCATTAAATTTTCTGTCCTGCAGCGGCTTGTCAATCACTTCTGCGCATATCGTATTCGTCAAAATATGGATTTTCTTAATACATCTCCATCGGATAATCACCGAAAGGTCTCAAAATAACAGTTTTGCATCAATATATGTCATGAAAAGAAAAAACAGATTGAATTAGTTACAAAAATTCTTTACAATATTGTTGTATAATCATTTGCTTAGGTACAATAAAGTTGGTCTTTTCGTTACCCTTTAAATTTCAGGATTTTTGGTTATTCTCTGATGGGAAAAAATACAAATTAAAGTTTCAAATTTTCTCAAAAACGACGCATCCGAAAATTGCGTCCTGTCGCGGGAGACAGTTGTAGTGGTTCATAAAAAAAAAGAAAATGAGAAGAAAAGAGAAGGTTGAAAATGTGGGAAGAAATGGTGAATAAAAAAGGGGTTTTATAATCGTAAATGACCGTGAAAAAGGGAAAGAATGAAAAGCAAATCGGACTTCGTATTACACAAAAGCTAGTGTTGGGGTGGTCCTTGTGGCGTTTTTGAGCAAAAGTTAAACCAATTTCCACTACAAAAATTATTGAAAAGAAACAGAGAATAACAAAATGTAACTGACAGGGGGAAGTGGCGTAGATAAGAGTTCATCCTTTACCAGGTTAACTTGTCTTCTTTCGGGCGGCGTCCAGGTCTTCAAAAATCTCCTTCACTTCTGCGTGAAAAGTCTGCTCCGAAATCTTGCAATAAGTTTCATTGTCCAGGAATTTCTAATGTACACAAAACCGTCTTGATATTAAATGTAATTTATTTTACGTTGCTTCCCTCCTCCAAATTTCATAACAACTTCCTCAATATGTCTACACATTAAAATCAGATCAAGACTAGCTATTAAGTTTTTTACGTCAGCATCAGATCACGTCTGCATTAAGCTTCCGCTCTCGAGAGACAATCAAGAAACGAATAGAAAACAAAAAAAGAGTTACAGTTTTAGTATTTTCTCTGCCGTCGAGCGCTCATACCGCTGCGACGGGATATTTTTTATCTGAGGGAACGAGTGTAGCGCGGCGAAATTCAAAGTCCCGCTACAAAAGCAAACCACCACAGCCGGCCAGGGTGGCCGAGCGGTTCTAGGCGCTACAGTCTGGAACCGCGCAACCACTACGGTCGCAGGTTCGAATCCTGGCCCGGGCTTGGATGTGTGCGCTGTCCTTAGGTTAGTTAGGTTTAAGTAGTTCTAAGTTCTAGGGGACTGATGACCTCAGAAGTTAAGTCCCATAGTACTCGGAGCCATTTGAACCATTTTGAAACCACCAAACAAATTCACAACACAACACGACTGTTATTTGACCATTTTTTCGGAAACTGTTTAGTAATGTATGTAAAATAATAATGCAAAGGTCCATTCGATTGAGATAATTAATTGATAATGATAAATGTGATATATATAACAGTGCATAAGAACTACCAAGATTGCCTGATATCAATAGCAAGAGTTTAGTTAGAGAAAACCGACTGTGCCAACGATTATCCATCTCAGTGGCCGCAGAGCGAGAGGAAAAGAAACTGAGATATGTTTCTTCAGTGTTAAATAGTAGGACATGCGTTACTGGTTAACTGCCTAGAGAATAGCCCAGGGAAGGAAAGCAGCATTTTTCTAAAGAACCTTCTTACCAGTCGGAACTTGAAAGAGCAGATGCCAGCCAGTCCGAATAGGACAAAGAGCGAAAACGCGAAAATGCGTGTTATCCTTTTAGCGAAGCCTCTGTACAAGAATACTTCTTCTCAAGACATCTTCCCTTTTAGCCGCCGCCACCACCAGACTTCGGCTCTGCTGGCTGTGACACCAACAGAGCTGATGTATCGAGGGACTGAGATTTCTGGCTGAATCACACTTAGCCATTGGCGAGGGTCGTCGGCCTCTCCAGCCTCCACCTACAACTAAATTATGGTGGGATCGACTGTGAGACGATGCATGGGGATATTAAAGCCTCTTTATAGCATTTCATAACATCAAGTTTCACGTTAAAGACTTGCAGACAGCCTCAGATTTTAGCTCCGACATCAGGTTCAACGCATTTCCTTTTGTGGTACTACATGTCCTTTCTACTGACACCACGACAATCACGGTACAACTTTGCTTATGTAAATGTTTCACTTACACAGTTATTGGATTCTTACCCTTTATCCTTTTATCAGAGGTGCCAAGGTTTTACTAGACTGATATTGTCATTGCTTGTCAAACGTTATCTTTAATGGAGTGAACCTAATTAATTGGGGGTTCTTATTTCACTTAATAGTCACATAATACCAAAATCATGACTTTGAAATGTACTTTAGTTAACTTAGACATAGGGCCCAGTTTGCACACATACAACAGGAAGCACATGAGTGTAAGCTACCAACTGCAACCAAACCACGACAGTACACTGAAACGCAACAGACAAAAGAAATTGGCACACAGAATTGACAACATCCTTAAGAAACAAGGAGTAAAACTAGCTTACCAAAGCATTCATTCAGTACAAAAATAGAAAATAATTGATCAGGCAAACATCTGCAACTGAGTAAATATTTACAAAATAGAAATCCACTTCAATTGCTAGTAATCTTCTTAATTTATCCCACGACCGATTTCCAAGCTTAAAGCCTCATCTTCGGGTGCCACCAACTGCAAAGGAGAGGAAGGGCAAGTAAGTATGGGGTTGACACAGTTGTGGAAATTGGTTTACTCACATAGTTATGAAAACATAAATGTGTGGCAGCCGGGATAGTCAAGCATTACGGATCGCACCCACGGCAAACAAATGCAGGCGACTGCAACAAAACTGCTATCTATGAGTAGGGTTTTGGACAGAAATGAACTCAGTAAGACTGTAAATTTGTAAGTTAACACATGCGTAGGACCGCCAGCCACAGCGGCCGCCCGGACAGCGCGACACGGGAGTGGCTGTAGTACAGTGCAGGCGGCCCGGGAGCCAGCCGACTGCGCAAGCAGAAGCGACTGACGTAGGGCCGACCAGCTGGGGAACAGAAGTACGTGGCCGCAGAAGAGCGGGGAACGGGGGCCGACTGGTCCGTCCACTTACATAAGTGTGGTTTACAAGGTGGATACAAACTAGAAGTACAAAGATAAGAATAACAGAATAACATACAAATGTGGGTAATGCCTAAAAGCCAACGTGGCAGATTCCATCAGCTTAAAGAGCTGTAAGATAAAAATATACATCTAACACAGTACCTACGGTTGATATATGAAAATATATCTATAAACTGACCAATAAGACAACGAGAGGTGAGCTGTGGTAGAATGGTGCCAACTGCTAGGATCGGTACCGGTGCATACATTCTTCCACAAAAAAAGCACTCCATTGTCAGGCCACGAGTGGCCCACCGGGACCACCCGACCGCCGTGTCATCCTCATGGATGATGCGGACAGGAGGGGCGTGGGGTCAGCACACCGCTCTCCCGGCCGTTATGATGGTATTCTTGATCGAAGCCGCTACTATTCGGTTGAGTAGCTCCTCAATTGGCATCGCGAGGCTGAGTGCTGCCCGAAAAAAGGCAACAGCGCATGGCGGCCTGAATGGTCACCCATCCAAGTGCCGACCACGACCGACAGCGCTTAACTTCGGTGATCTCACGGGAACCGGTATATCCACTGCGGCAAGGCCGTGGATAGATTCTTCCAGACCAAGCAAAAACATAGTAGCGTAAAAAGCTTGCTTTGGCTTAAAATTACATACGCAACAGGAGTAAAAATGTACACATTTAAGACATCACTTCGTTTAAAGAGGGAGCACTACACTGAGATATATAAAAGATCCGGCACTTTAGTTAATAAGTTGTGAACCTCTGTACGTATGACAGACTAGCAGATCATTTGAAATAAGCTTAAAGAACATGGAAATAGGCTACCAGCTATTCAATATTTGCACAGCACATTCGGCAAGAAAGCCAATACCCTACCACGATACAAACAGACACGAATATAATCAGATTCAGTAACAAGATACTTCCGTGGTAGGGGCAGGCGATCATTCATATTTGGCATAACTTTGAAATATAGAAAGGTCTTGATCGCATATTGCGTCCTGGTAGGCGCTTTGTCTGTGTAGGTTTCCTCTGAACGATTAAGTGAAACCCGGAAACCCACCACCGTATGGCGCAAGCCGAGGAATCTCCACCTTACACCGTCGCAGAACCGTCTGAGCCTCCTCTCGGCTTTGTACCAAAAGACCACAATCGGTTCTGTCGACGATGCTACAGATGGTGAGTTCTGCCTCCATTTCGTAAGCAAGAATGGCGGTCTTGACTTCAGCTAGCTGTCCGATACCAGAGACCATCTCTTCAGATCCACAGCGACGCAGATAGTTAGTCCGACATGAGCCACCACCTGCAGCTTCATGATATACGGCAGCAGATTTTCCGTATCTGGGGTGACTCCTCCCGGCATGTAGACTTTATAGCAACCATGTAATATGAGGCCACATTACACGCCTAACGTTGGAGCTCCCATCTACTGGTAAAGACCTGTTGTTTGCCAAATTTGTCCTTCGTTTGGTTTCCTAAAACTGAACAAGAGTGCAATGCAGAAATTGGACACGGAACTCTATGAGAGCAACTTGTACTAATTGCAGCTGGCGCGGCTCTTCAATTTTCGCACGCAACATCCTGGCTGGCTAACTTCAGTCTTAATTAACTGCAAAACGGCGTGACGTATCGACTTTGTTCGTAACAATTATTTCTCAGCACAATCTACACTGCGAAAACTCTTACCAGCTCTTCAGACTGTTTCTAACCACTCTTTGCGGCTATGGTCGATATCCGGCGCGGCGCGTGGAGTCTTGAACAGTTGAACTGCTGAGTACCGTGTGAGGTCGCCGCTTCGACGCAAGCTACGCTGGTGCTCTCAGTTTGGGGCATAAAGCTGCCTCTACTTGTGGGAGGACAGCTGCTCGCTCAGATGCCGTACATGGAGCACCCTGTGGGCTGCCCGTTCTCTGGGCGCTAACCTCCTGCTGAGCCTGAACTTCCGCGAGATTCTGGAGCTTTATAAAATTTGGTGGTTCTTTAACTTTTACTCGTGAATTTATCTGCATCGTGGATTGCTGGTAATATACGACCTCGGTTACAACGTACAGTAGTTGACAACTCTTTCAATTCTCTGAAGTGTTAATGGGCATGAGAACTTAAACATTTCAGCTCGCTGACAAGATAGCATTAATGGGTAGATGAACGATGATCGAGTATGACACTGAACTGATTGGACGTCATAATCAATAGGACACTGATTTTTCACAGTACAAGTTGAAATGTTATCAGCAACAGCTGTTATTTATCTATATATACATATTTATTAAATTACCTTGACTGAGCTGTTGGTGTGTTATATCTCGTCTATACCATTTTAACAGTCTATTTGTAAGGATGGGCGTTCCCCCCTGGGAGGAAAGAAACGAGCCATTTTTGTTGCAGGGCCGTATATTTTCCCCGAGCTTTGAAAACGTTGGATTATGACCCTGAGAGCGGGGGTGAACTTACGCATTCAGAGAAAATTGTGATACGTGGAATTGTAGTAAAATACAGTGAAAAGGCTAGTTTAACTATGACATCATTTAAACCAAAAGATTAATGATTACGGTGAAATATGCAGAATTATAAAGGTTACAGCACCACACAGTTGCTTTATACACAGTCAGTTCTGCAGTGTGTCTTGCATGTGCCGTCACTTTACAGTCAGAATAAAATTGTTCTTAGGAAAACGATTTTGGGGAAAGATACTGAGAGATACTCTACACAATTACATGCTGCCTTTTTGCAGCCAGTTTTTTAGAACGATATAGGAAATGTTTGAGTGTACAGTAACCCATCTCGGTAAGTAGGATTTGGTGTCAGACACAGTTTTACGTCCATGAAAGGAGCATAAACAGCAACTGCTATTTGTTCTTTGCGTGAGATACACTTTCAGGCTAAGTTTAGGACACTACTCTTCTTTGATTTCACAAAAGCATTTGAGTGTGCGGAGCATGCTGTATTTATGCCTAAGTTGGAAAATTGCAATATTAGGAGGAAAGATTGAACAATGATTATTTTTGTATCTTACTGTCTTATTCTAAGTATAATGCTATCCTTTAGTGTCAACAGAGAAGATTTCTAAATCTGACTGGGCTATTGTAAACAAGAGCGAAGCTTTGTCCCACAAGGTAATGTTCTGTATCCGTTGACCTTCGTAACATACATCATAAATGAGTGAAAGGCGTCAAATGTAATGTAATGTAAATGATACAACACTGGCTCACTGAAAGCAGATGGGGATTGATCCTTAATTGCGTTAACTGGAACAAAATATGGTAATGATGTGCTAGTGCAGTGCCTCCACCTGAGTCCGAAATTTGTACCGCAACACAGGGTCGATATTTGTATCACACAACATCGACACTGCAGTTACGTGAAACCCACTTGAGTTAGTAGCTCCTCCCATTACAAGGGCGGTACACACTAAACGTCTTATGCGTCTTACATAGCTAGTGGCTCTGAGCACGATGGGACTTAACATCTAAGGTCATCAGTCCCCTAGAACTTAGTACTAATTAAACCTAACTAACCAAAGGACAACACACACATCCATATCCGAGGCAGGATTCGAACCTGCGATCGTAGCGGTAGCGCGGTTCCAGGTTGAAGCGCCTAGAACCACTCGGCCACACCGGCCGGCTCTTACATAGCCCCGTGTGGATTGTTAACTGTGTAGAAATGTTTCAAAACTGAAGGACCAGTCGTTTGTGACTGTAAAGTATCTGGTAAATTTCCAGGAAGGCGTTAAATTTGAAAAGTATAAAAAATAAACATCAACGCCAACGTGTTGCAGCATGACCTTGTGTGGTTTCTTGCCGGTCGTGTCTTGTTTTATCAAGTTCTTGGATGCATCAGAGCGCCACCTGCACGAAACATGTGTTGGAAATTTTCTTTACAGGGAGAACAGCGTACGGAAACAGAGCTCCCTCCACTCCCATAATTAGCAACGGCCTAGGCGCTGCTTTCATTTAATGGAAGCCAGTAATTAATGTTATTTATGAAGGGAATGTTCTTGAGAGCTGTGTTTTAATTAAGCCAGCATTTCGGAGTCCGAAATTTGAAGGCGTAGAAGCGTGTAATGGCTATAAGTAAAAGCCAGTGTTCGTTCTTCTTCAATGAGAAAAAAAAAACTCTTAGGATCAATTTATGGCTAAAGGATATATGGAGAAGCTGTAGAGATTGATGTGTTCCCTGCAAGCAATGCACTCAGAATATTTTTAGACTTTTTTATCTTCGGTAACGTTTATATGAACTACTTTACTTTGACATACCACTCATTCATTTGTCAGTCACCGTCTTGCAGACCACTAGGTAATACGTTTTATGATACTCGTGGACCTGTAGTCGAACCTGAGGTACCTCTTAATAAGTTACCGATAATTCGTGTACTATTTTCAGGCCGCGCGGGATTAGCCGAGCGGTCTTGGGCGCTACAGTCACGGACTGTGCGGCTGGTCCCGGCAGAGGTTCGAGTCCTCCCTCGGGCATGGGTGTGTGTGTTTTTCCTTAGGATAATTTAGGTTAAGTAGTGTGTAAGCTTAGGGACTGATGACCTTAGCAGTTAAGTCCCATAAGATTTCACACACATTTCAACATTTGAACTATTTGCAGTATGAACGTAGATCGCGCGGTGGAATGGGTGTTGTACGTTGTACGTCATTGTATAGTTATTACTCCGATTTTTCTGTCCGTAAGACGTCTCCGCCATATGTCTATCTAGATACGAAAAGTGCAATTGTCAGTTTTGGTGAAATTGGATTTAGAACTTCACACGGAGGAATGAACGCATCTTTGTTTAACAGGGAGAGCTCGTCGAACACAAAAGTAGCTTCGAGCTTATGCCTACGGATTGTTATCTGGCTAACATCGGTAGCTACGTAAGGCTGGCTGCGAATGATTCTGTTCTGTAGAAAACTCACAACGCCAATGAATATCAGCTGATGACTGATACTTTCGGATTGTAGGTGTCTATTGACACATAAATGAAACTCTCCCATTGCTCGCAAACAGGTGGACAGACCCACTGTTTTACACTGCTGGCGAGCAACCATAGAATACCTGCGACAGCGTCGGCGAAAGTTGGACCCTGGCCGCCGGCAACGCTGTTGCCAGCTTCCAGCGAGGCGTTACCATGGAGATGTACACAAAATTAAAAAAAAAAAAAAGCAGACGCCAGGTTTACATTCACTGGAGACATCCTAAGCAAATACACTTCACCCACCGAAAAGAAAGAGATTACTTAAGTAATATTGTTGTAAAATTGACTTAGAGGAGGAGGAGGAGGAAATTAGTGTTGAACGTGTCGTCGACAACGAGGTCATTAGAGACGAAGCACAAGCTTGGATTAGGGAAGGATGGGAATGGAAATCGTCTGTGCTCTTTAAAAGGAACCATCCCGGCATTTTCCTGAAACGACTTAGGGAAATCACGGAAAACCTAAATCAGGATGGCCGGAGATGGGTTTGAACCGTCGTCCTCCCGAATACGAGACCAGCGTGTTAACCACTGCGCCACCTCCCTCGGTAAATGACTTAGAAAATCGAGAAATATAGAACAATAAAACAAGCTAAACATGTAAAGTGTAGTGGTTAATAAAAAAAAGAAAATGAGAAGAAAAGAGAAGGTTGAAAATGTGGGAAGAAATGGTGAATAAAAAAGGGGTTTTATAATCGTAAATGACCGTGAAAATGGGAAAGAATGAAAAGCAAATCGGACTTCGTATTATACAAAAGCTAGTGTTGGGGTGGTCCTTGTGGCGTTTTTGAGCAAAAGTTAAACCAATTTCCACTACAAAAATTATTGAAAAGAAACAGAGAATAACAAAATGTAACTGACAGGGGGAAGTGGCGTAGATAAGAGTTCATCCTTTACCAGGTTAACTTGTCTTCTTTCGGGCGGCGTCCAGGTCTTCAAAAATCTCCTTCATTTCTGCGTGAAAAGTCTGCTCCGAAATCTTGCAATAAGTTTCATTGTCCAGGAATTTCTAATGTACACAAAACCGTCTTGATATTAAATGTAATTTATTTTACGTTGCTTCCCTCCTCCAAATTTCATAACAACTTCCTCAATATGTCTACACATTAAAATCAGATCAAGACTAGCTATTAAGTTTTTTACGTCAGCATCAGATCACGTCTGCATTAAGCTTCCGCTCTCGAGAGACAATCAAGAAACGAATAGAAAACAAAAAAAGAGTTACAATTTTAGTATTTTCTCTGCCGTCGAGCGCTCATACCGCTGCGACGGGATATTTTTTATCTGAGGGAACGAGTGTAGCGCGGCGAAATTCAAAGTCCCGCTACATCGCCCCCTCGACTGTCACGCTAAAACATTTAGCGTGGCAGGCTAGCAAACAATAGAATAGATATACCTACATGTCTATTATACATATTTTCATAGGAAACGCCACGTGCATACTTAGGGGATTATCTTTGTCAATACTTATTTTCTAAATATATATACTACATACAATTGTTACAGTTTGGATCCTTTTTACACAATGAATATATATTTACATACAGTTTGTTTGAACAAGCTGCTCGCCAGCGCAGTTGATGTTGTGCGCTTCCAGCGTTGGTTTCCCAATGCATCTCTGGCAACACGTAGTCTTTGCGCATGCGCAATAGCATCCTGAATTTCGCGTGCGGCAGTTTCAAAATCGCTGTGTTATGACAATTTTGCACAGTATTCACTTGCACATAGTGTTCATTACAAGTTGTTATTCCAGCATAAATGGCGTGTTAAGTCCGGAGACACCATAAGATTGAGCGTGTGCGTGATCAGAAGCAATGTCCATGTCTTCTGTTACGACACAACACTCCAGGTCCTTGTGCGTTTTCATGACTATTGTTCCCGGGGCATATATGGTCGATGTAGTTTTTGGCCTCCACATCGCCTACGACAGGTTCTGAGTTTATTGTCTCCAAAGCATCTGAAGGCCGGCCAGGAACAACGGCGTCGATGTTCGCAAAGGTGGGTGTATCATCACGTTGTTTACACTCGCAAACAAACGTTCATTTGCAGTGTGAAAATCCTCATTATCGTCGAAGTAAATTGCAGTTTATATCGATTTACAAACAGTTATTTGGTTTATGCACCAAAAGTTTCACAAATAACACAAAATTCGTCGTTTGTAACGTTCACAGTTTAACACAGTTTGCAACACTTTTTTGCCATATTTACATTTTAACAAAGTTCACCGTGTCCCAGCATGTTTACATAGTTAATTATGAAAGCTTACATTTCGTGGTCACATTTCAAAATATGTTGACAATATGCAAAGTTTTAATACATATACAAATACATATAAATTTACAAGAATCTGCATTTGAAATATTTACACTAAAAAATTATACTAAGTCCCATTGGCTTTCTTTTACTGGGGTATTAATTTTTTTTTATTCAGGTTTGGGCGTGCCAAGGGATATCAGACTTAATACTTAAAGCACGGGCTTTCCTTCATTTATTATTTATCTCTTTCTTTTGATTCCATATCTTGGCTAGTGGTTGACCAGGCTTGTAATGCCATACTCAATTTTCTTCATGTCTTTTAATTCATACCTGAAAGTTTACTGTCACACAATATATTCTTACATTCCATAAACAAACAATACCCAGCTGCAGGAGGTGGTAGGATAATGGAGAAAGAAAGAAAGATAGACTGGACGAAACTATTCACTACCTATAAACTACCAAATCCTACAGCTAATGCATAAAAAAAAGAGAACATAATACATTATAACGTTTGCATCACCTTCAAGGGGTGTGTGAAAGGAGGTGCTTACAATTTACCAAATCATGAGTAAATGTAAGTGTTCTTACGTCAAGTCTATGTAGTGTAACATCATGACAGATTCTGTGTTTGTGTTCTGACTGTTCATATGACTAAGTGTATTATACATTAACAAATCCTTGCATGAGTAAATCACGTATCTGCTCAGTACTTCCTCGATATGTCCACTTCTTGTGGATACCGTCTATACAAATGGAAAATATATCTCACAGTGATTGTCTATTTCATAATGTGTATTATATAATGACATATCAAATTTCCTCTCAAGAGTTCAACCGTGAACTTTCTTCTACTTTAATGAAGGTTAAACATATATATATATATATATATATATATATATATATATATATATATATATAATTTCTTTCTATAAAACACAAATAAAGAACGTAGTCTTATAATTGACAGTAAAATGTCTCTTTCTCAGTGTCCGTTGTTCGACGTCGGCTGCACGGGTGGTCACTTCTCCTTTGCAGTTACCTTCCATTACCTGAAAAGTCAAATGTTGTCTTCAAAGTAGATGTAATTTTGTCATCTGTTCGCTAAGTGGAGGTGTACGAGTCGCAAAAACGGCCTTAATAAGTCTCCTATCTTTTGCTTCCTCAGGGTTTTCTGTCGTGTGTAAGTATAATAAAGGCTAACATGGCACTAAATTTCACTTTTGTAAAAAAAATTTTTTTTATACAAATGTATTCATATGAGGGCTGTGTAAAAACTATATTTCAACTTCCTTAAAATATCATTCTGCTGTCTGAACACAAACTATAAATGTTTTCTTCCACACAGTGGCTTAACAAAACTTAACGAAAAGGTTACCAAGTTATACTTCTGCAATAAATTAAAGCTGATGTGTTTCCAAGCTACATTCTTATTACATTTATTTCTACAGCTGTAATCATCATTATGTTCATTCTGCTTTTCTTGCATTCGTTCATTTTCAAGGGCACTGAAAATAGATTCACATTTAGCGTCTTGTACTCACGTGTTCTAACTCATCACAAATGTTTTCTTTCAAACTGAAATGCTTATGTAATCTTAAAGATGTAGACTGTTTACTCACTTCTCTATGTAGCACAATATTACCAAAACATTCTCACTCATTCCTTACTCACATATTCATCATATATATATATATATATATATATATATATATATATATATATATATATATATATATATATATATGCATTAAACATATTCCTCATCAAACATTAATATATCACATACGTGGGGCACTTCCATTCTCATAAACTTCCAATAATATTTTCCTCAAATAATCTCTTGTCTCCATCAACTACTTCACAGTAACTTACCTTCATATATTAACTTAAATATTAACTCATTCATACTGATCATTCATTCTTACATCCTCATTCATTCTGCTACATACCTATGTCATTACTGATTTCAACAGCTATTATCTCCTGTCATTAGAGTGCCTTGAAATAACTAATTGTTGATTCACCTTATAATTTCCAATTAACAACAAATGTAACCTGTGTAGATCTCATTCCTATATGAATATCTTTTCTCATTCAGTAAGTGTACTCACCTGGGTTTACATTCTCTTCATAATTATGTGTACAAGTGTAACTGCAGTATATAATTTCCATAAATGAATGTTTGTACTCTTAGGCTGTGTAACTTAATGTTCGTGTATTCAATACAAATATTTATGATCTCGTTTTCACAGCAACTTGCTCATGTTCAACTTAGTTATCATTATGTTATGTTGTTTTAGTGCACAAATGGTTTCAAATGTCTGTGGGGATGCAGCCCCCTCGGCTTGTGAGATAACGGGTATTCTAGGGAGTAACAACCTGGGTGAGGTATGCTTGCTATTCTGAAAGGACCTGAATATAATAGCTGCCATTCTCTGTTCAGTTGTTTTAATTTTGTAGACTTGGGATGTGAACGCGAAAGAACAAGGTCAACAACCTGATAGGTTTGTTAATTCCTGTTCTGCTCTCATTTTGTCGTCGTACCTGAGGAAACAAACCGTCTCAGCCGTTGCGCTCTTACAACACCTCACGACCGAAGCACGAGCGCTTAGCTCGGTCGTCGACTGTTTTCCGTCGTCTGCTGTGTTTGGCCGGGTTCATTGACCAGCTCCACTATGTTTACATTCCGGCCGGTTGGCGCCCACGCGTCAGCTGATGGCGCGCCGCAATTGTTATTGCTACTTCGTGGCGGGGAGTTCAAAAATGGCTCTGAGCACTATGGGACTCAACTGCTGAGGTTATTAGTCCCCTAGAACTTAGAACTAGTTAAACCTAACTAACCTAAGGACATCACAAACATCCATGCCCGAGGCAGGATTCGAATCTGCGACCGTAGCGGTCTTGCGGTTCCAGACTGCAGCGCCTTTAACCGCACGGCCACTTCGGCCGGCCGTGGCGGGGAGTGCATAACTGTACTGGGGAACGGCGGTGGATTCCGTGGAGAGTTATGATTTGTCCTGCGTGAATTTTGTGTGTTCCACATATTCTGTCGGTGATTGTCGGGATTGTTGTTGTTTTGGTGGTAATTAGGTCTGTTATATGTCATGTTCCTATCAAAGTAGCCCGGGTTGTACCAGTTATTCTCACGTCTCCTATTGTTGGTGTTGTTGTACTGTCTGTGATTTTCATTTTGCTTGTAGTTACCATTTTGATATGGGTGATAATTATTGTTGTTATTATTATTATTACACGAATTTCTGCGGTTGTTCCTACTGTCATACACGTTTCCATTTGAATATGTTTCGCGCGCAGGCATCGTATTGTGTCGCAGCGCGGACGGATGGTTCCACCAACCACCGTCCCTACGGTTCCTTTGGGATGGGTGCTGTTTTTGTTTACTAATATGCGTAAAATTTGAATGGCGTGAATCGCCTCTGTAAACTACGTCCATTTGATCTAAGAAGTTTAAGAAAGTCTTAACGTCATTCTCCGGTACTCCTATTAATCTGTCTCGGTATGGAAAGGGTACGTGGCTCTTTAAAGTGTCAATTATCGGCTGGTTTGCACCAGTACAGTGTCTTGTCTAGGTACCTCTCAAAGTATTGTCTTAATGTCTCTTTATTAGGGTCATAGGTCTCGGGGTTGCACACTTCTCTCCTTAGACTCTGTTGCTCATTCTCGGACCAGAATTCGCCCAAGAAGGCTTGTTCGAACTGTTCAAACGTAAGGCACCGCCGTTTCATAGCGGCACCCCACTTAGCTGCTCGTCCTCTCATGAGATTGGTTACGTATCTGATTTTATCGACTTCTGACCAACTACGTGGAAAAACACCGTCAAATGATCTAATAAACACAATAGGGTGGACTTTGTGCTTGTCCTCGCTGGAAAATGTCTGGAAATACCCATGTCTTACAAACGTGTCATCGGCCATGCCGTTTGGCATAACTGTATTGACGTAGTTTGTGTCACTTGCTACTCTAGGTGTCGTACCGTAATATTGCTCGTTTGGTGGAAAAGAAAGCGGCACATTGTAATTTTGATTGGAAATAGGTGATTCCACAATATGTGTTCTGTCTGTGTCATTAGCCATGGTTTTAGCTGTTTTGTCGTTTCCTGACGGTGCGTTTGCACCAATCGCCAAACACGGCACAACATTGTCTCGTAATTTTGTCACTTCGTCTTCTATGTGTTTTGTCTCGTCTTTAACATGTGTCTTTGTTTTTGAAAGTATGTCCTGTGTAATTGTTTCAAGTTTGTTGTCCAGAGAGTCGTCACACAATTTACATTCGTGTACAATTCTTTCGGCCATGTTGGTGTCGTTGTTTAGTGACGCGAGGTCCGCTCGATCTTCTAATTTTTCTATATTTTCTTTAAGGTGGGTTTGTTCAAGAGCTACTATTGTGAGCTGTTGGGTAATATTTCCCACTTCTTTAGTCAGCTTTTCTTGGGTGGAGCTAGCTGAAGTGTGGGCCTGAGCTAACTCTTCCACACGAGTGTTCGCTTCCTGCTGCACATTAACTATTTGAGTTAACTGATTCTCACATCGGGTGATATAGTTTTTTGTTTCATGTGTGAATGTAACCAAAGTTTCTTCCTGTTTAGTGACTCGATCGGACAAAGTCTCCAATCGCTGGCTGAGCTGTTGAGTGGTGTTATTTAATTCTGTCATCTGTTTTGTCGTTCGTTCAAAATTTTCGGTCATAGTACGGTTTAATACGTCAAATTTTTCGTCGCTTTTATCTAGCCTTTGTTTAAAGTCCTGACCAAGTGCGTCCAGTTTTGCGTCAATTTTCTGACTAACGTCTCGTTTCATGTCTGCAAATAACTCTAATAGTCGGTCCAGTTTGTCAGTTTCCTGTGTCCGATTTGTGTCACATTGCTGAATTTGTCTCATATTCGGATCTGACACTGATGTTAACAATGGAGCTGACGGTCTAGTCTCGCGTCCATTCCACATTTCATCATTTAAAGTCGCCATCTGTGTATTATCACAAATGTTGCGAGTTTGAGGCAAAATCATTGCATTGATCTGTGACCTGGTCCATGGAGGGAAACGCGGACTTTCTTGTTGGTTGAACGATGAATCTACTTCACTTAACTCATCTGTCGAAACTATCTCTACCTTACCGCGTTCCATTGTAATAGGATGTATAATGGAAAGTCAAAAAGGGAAAAATATAAGTCTGATTAATAAAGATTTGACTCAAATTTAGGTTGAAATATTTTCTCTTCAATGTAAATGATTGCTCTATTGCAAACAATGGTTGAGAAAGATGCAGCAGGGCGGACAAAATTTTTCGTAAAAAATGACTGGCGGTCAAATTCATGATCTTCACATGCTACAACAATACTATAATTACCACAAACTACAATAGAGATACATAATTTTGAAAAGTCTAGAAGAAAACTACAGGATGTGTGGAAAGGGAAAAATGGATTCTGCAGTTGGCTATTGAATGCTTGAATGAAACATAATTGTGACTCACCATTAAATTTTCTGTCCTGCAGCGGCTTGTCAATCACTTCTGCGCATATCGTATTCGTCAAAATATGGATTTTCTTAATACATCTCCATCGGATAATCACCGAAAGGTCTCAAAATAACAGTTTTGCATCAATATATGTCATGAAAAGAAAAAACAGATTGAATTAGTTACAAAAATTCTTTACAATATTGTTGTATAATCATTTGCTTAGGTACAATAAAGTTGGTCTTTTCGTTACCCTTTAAATTTCAGGATTTTTGGTTATTCTCTGATGGGAAAAAATACAAATTAAAGTTTCAAATTTTCTCAAAAACGACGCATCCGAAAATTGCGTCCTGTCGCGGGAGACAGTTGTAGTGGTTCATAAAAAAAAAGAAAATGAGAAGAAAAGAGAAGGTTGAAAATGTGGGAAGAAATGGTGAATAAAAAAGGGGTTTTATAATCGTAAATGACCGTGAAAAAGGGAAAGAATGAAAAGCAAATCGGACTTCGTATTACACAAAAGCTAGTGTTGGGGTGGTCCTTGTGGCGTTTTTGAGCAAAAGTTAAACCAATTTCCACTACAAAAATTATTGAAAAGAAACAGAGAATAACAAAATGTAACTGACAGGGGGAAGTGGCGTAGATAAGAGTTCATCCTTTACCAGGTTAACTTGTCTTCTTTCGGGCGGCGTCCAGGTCTTCAAAAATCTCCTTCACTTCTGCGTGAAAAGTCTGCTCCGAAATCTTGCAATAAGTTTCATTGTCCAGGAATTTCTAATGTACACAAAACCGTCTTGATATTAAATGTAATTTATTTTACGTTGCTTCCCTCCTCCAAATTTCATAACAACTTCCTCAATATGTCTACACATTAAAATCAGATCAAGACTAGCTATTAAGTTTTTTACGTCAGCATCAGATCACGTCTGCATTAAGCTTCCGCTCTCGAGAGACAATCAAGAAACGAATAGAAAACAAAAAAAGAGTTACAGTTTTAGTATTTTCTCTGCCGTCGAGCGCTCATACCGCTGCGACGGGATATTTTTTATCTGAGGGAACGAGTGTAGCGCGGCGAAATTCAAAGTCCCGCTACAAAAGCAAACCACCACAGCCGGCCAGGGTGGCCGAGCGGTTCTAGGCGCTACAGTCTGGAACCGCGCAACCACTACGGTCGCAGGTTCGAATCCTGGCCCGGGCTTGGATGTGTGCGCTGTCCTTAGGTTAGTTAGGTTTAAGTAGTTCTAAGTTCTAGGGGACTGATGACCTCAGAAGTTAAGTCCCATAGTACTCGGAGCCATTTGAACCATTTTGAAACCACCAAACAAATTCACAACACAACACGACTGTTATTTGACCATTTTTTCGGAAACTGTTTAGTAATGTATGTAAAATAATAATGCAAAGGTCCATTCGATTGAGATAATTAATTGATAATGATAAATGTGATATATATAACAGTGCATAAGAACTACCAAGATTGCCTGATATCAATAGCAAGAGTTTAGTTAGAGAAAACCGACTGTGCCAACGATTATCCATCTCAGTGGCCGCAGAGCGAGAGGAAAAGAAACTGAGATATGTTTCTTCAGTGTTAAATAGTAGGACATGCGTTACTGGTTAACTGCCTAGAGAATAGCCCAGGGAAGGAAAGCAGCATTTTTCTAAAGAACCTTCTTACCAGTCGGAACTTGAAAGAGCAGATGCCAGCCAGTCCGAATAGGACAAAGAGCGAAAACGCGAAAATGCGTGTTATCCTTTTAGCGAAGCCTCTGTACAAGAATACTTCTTCTCAAGACATCTTCCCTTTTAGCCGCCGCCACCACCAGACTTCGGCTCTGCTGGCTGTGACACCAACAGAGCTGATGTATCGAGGGACTGAGATTTCTGGCTGAATCACACTTAGCCATTGGCGAGGGTCGTCGGCCTCTCCAGCCTCCACCTACAACTAAATTATGGTGGGATCGACTGTGAGACGATGCATGGGGATATTAAAGCCTCTTTATAGCATTTCATAACATCAAGTTTCACGTTAAAGACTTGCAGACAGCCTCAGATTTTAGCTCCGACATCAGGTTCAACGCATTTCCTTTTGTGGTACTACATGTCCTTTCTACTGACACCACGACAATCACGGTACAACTTTGCTTATGTAAATGTTTCACTTACACAGTTATTGGATTCTTACCCTTTATCCTTTTATCAGAGGTGCCAAGGTTTTACTAGACTGATATTGTCATTGCTTGTCAAACGTTATCTTTAATGGAGTGAACCTAATTAATTGGGGGTTCTTATTTCACTTAATAGTCACATAATACCAAAATCATGACTTTGAAATGTACTTTAGTTAACTTAGACATAGGGCCCAGTTTGCACACATACAACAGGAAGCACATGAGTGTAAGCTACCAACTGCAACCAAACCACGACAGTACACTGAAACGCAACAGACAAAAGAAATTGGCACACAGAATTGACAACATCCTTAAGAAACAAGGAGTAAAACTAGCTTACCAAAGCATTCATTCAGTACAAAAATAGAAAATAATTGATCAGGCAAACATCTGCAACTGAGTAAATATTTACAAAATAGAAATCCACTTCAATTGCTAGTAATCTTCTTAATTTATCCCACGACCGATTTCCAAGCTTAAAGCCTCATCTTCGGGTGCCACCAACTGCAAAGGAGAGGAAGGGCAAGTAAGTATGGGGTTGACACAGTTGTGGAAATTGGTTTACTCACATAGTTATGAAAACATAAATGTGTGGCAGCCGGGATAGTCAAGCATTACGGATCGCACCCACGGCAAACAAATGCAGGCGACTGCAACAAAACTGCTATCTATGAGTAGGGTTTTGGACAGAAATGAACTCAGTAAGACTGTAAATTTGTAAGTTAACACATGCGTAGGACCGCCAGCCACAGCGGCCGCCCGGACAGCGCGACACGGGAGTGGCTGTAGTACAGTGCAGGCGGCCCGGGAGCCAGCCGACTGCGCAAGCAGAAGCGACTGACGTAGGGCCGACCAGCTGGGGAACAGAAGTACGTGGCCGCAGAAGAGCGGGGAACGGGGGCCGACTGGTCCGTCCACTTACATAAGTGTGGTTTACAAGGTGGATACAAACTAGAAGTACAAAGATAAGAATAACAGAATAACATACAAATGTGGGTAATGCCTAAAAGCCAACGTGGCAGATTCCATCAGCTTAAAGAGCTGTAAGATAAAAATATACATCTAACACAGTACCTACGGTTGATATATGAAAATATATCTATAAACTGACCAATAAGACAACGAGAGGTGAGCTGTGGTAGAATGGTGCCAACTACTAGGATCGGTACCGGTGCATACATTCTTCCACAAAAAAAGCACTCCATTGTCAGGCCACGAGTGGCCCACCGGGACCACCCGACCGCCGTGTCATCCTCATGGATGATGCGGACAGGAGGGGCGTGGGGTCAGCACACCGCTCTCCCGGCCGTTATGATGGTATTCTTGATCGAAGCCGCTACTATTCGGTTGAGTAGCTCCTCAATTGGCATCGCGAGGCTGAGTGCTGCCCGAAAAAAGGCAACAGCGCATGGCGGCCTGAATGGTCACCCATCCAAGTGCCGACCACGACCGACAGCGCTTAACTTCGGTGATCTCACGGGAACCGGTATATCCACTGCGGCAAGGCCGTGGATAGATTCTTCCAGACCAAGCAAAAACATAGTAGCGTAAAAAGCTTGCTTTGGCTTAAAATTACATACGCAACAGGAGTAAAAATGTACACATTTAAGACATCACTTCGTTTAAAGAGGGAGCACTACACTGAGATATATAAAAGATCCGGCACTTTAGTTAATAAGTTGTGAACCTCTGTACGTATGACAGACTAGCAGATCATTTGAAATAAGCTTAAAGAACATGGAAATAGGCTACCAGCTATTCAATATTTGCACAGCACATTCGGCAAGAAAGCCAATACCCTACCACGATACAAACAGACACGAATATAATCAGATTCAGTAACAAGATACATCTTCTGCGACAAAAAGAACATTTCCAAATTCAGAAGGCAATCGGAAAAATGACATAATAAATGAGCAAACAAACATTAACAAGAAAATATCAAACTAATGGACCATATAATATGTAAGCTGCAGCCCCTCCCGCCACCAAAAATATAAACCGACATCACCTACCCATTCATGACCACCCACCACACTACCACAGAATAGGAATAATCTGTAATATATATATATATATATATATATATATATATATATATATATATATATATACAGTGTATTTCAGAGGAATAGCAGACATAACAGATTCTCCGACGACTGCCGGAACAAAACAAAAGACAGTCACGTCCACTAACACCAAAGCAAAGTATGCGTGTTGTAAGTAGACATACACAACGTGAAAACTATAATGTATTACGCGTCAGTGAAGTGCAGCGATTAAAAATCAAGCAGATACGTGTAGAAGAACGTTAGGATGAAGAAGGCAACAAAAAAGTTGTGAGTAATGACAATAATTTAACTGTTTCAGACCGAGCTAGGTGACACAGTTGTTAGCACACTGGATTCGCATTCGGGAGGGAGACGGTTCACACCCACGTCCGGCGATCCTGATGAGGGGTTTTGGGTGATTTCCCTAAATCGCTTCAGGCAAATGCCGGGATGGTTCCTTTGTCCGGGCGCGACCGGCCTCCTTCCCAAATCCGATGGGACCGATGATCTCGCTGTTTGATCCCCTCCCCCGAATCAGCAAACCAACCGACCCACTGTTTAAGAATAGTAACTTGAAACAATGCAACTGTTTACGGACTTGGCATACAGATTTGTAAGAAATGCCATATTAATAGTGTGATTCCATGTGTCCTGTCGAGTTATTTTCATTTTCTGTGCAATATTTCGACGACCGACCAGCCATCTTCTTCAGGTGGCGCGAATTTTGCTGTTACCTGTACTTGTCGATTGGATTCCGACCAGACTTTGAACTATTGTTGGTCTCACGCCGCCATTTATAGCCGATTTCGATTACCGGCTCGTTCTAACCAGATATTTTTCGTTATTTGTTTGGACTTAGTTACTACAGGTGTTATTTACTTTTTGCTAATAAGGGGTAAAGAGCCGAAATGTCAATTATCCATTGCAGCAGTGCTAAATTTTTTAGTTTTTAAATAAACCTTCCTTGAAAAATTAGTAATTTTTTTTTAAATTTCCATTGCTTTGAAGTACTGCGTTATAACAGAGCGTGGTAAGAGCGGTCAGTGCCAAGTTAAGAATTGCTGCAGCACTGCTGACACAGGTCCTCGATTACAACATGATTTTCGAACAGAGTTTCAAAAAATTATAATACTGGTGATTATTTCTAATTTTCAGACACTTATCATTTTTCGAGAAACTGCTAACAGTGGATACATTGTTTTCTTTTATTTGCCTGCTTAATGTAATATTTTGATTCTATGCATCTTCACACTAAGGGGGTAAAATTTTTCAATCTTCCTTCGATTTCTACGTTTTTACAGGTAATAGTGGGAATAAAAAACCAAAAATAGATTATTTCAGAAATCGGTAATTCTGAGCGGTTTCAAGAGTCAGGTTAAACTGGGTGTTATAACCCAAAACCGGTACCTTCAGCGGCAACCGACATCCCTACTCCCGACTCGCACCACGCAGTTCGACGCTGTTTTGTTATTCAGAGCCCTCACTGATATTCCATCTAACGCAAATTCTATCAGCGTTTACCGACTGGTGGATGTGATGGCCAGCGAGATATTGACAAACAGAGTGCTGGTCCCGCAGCGTTATTTAAATTGAAACCACCATCGTTGCTTATTAGGTTTTAATTTCGATATACAGGATAATTATAATTAAAGTTAAACTTTCAAACCGCTGCACAAACAACACCACTGGTCAGAATGACGTCAAATTGCAACGGAATATTACCGTAGAAGGGAGAAAACATATGGTAGAAGAAAAATAAACAGTCACAAAGTGGCGCTGTAAACATAGTGGTCGATTACAAATGACAAATGAATCATACAACAATGCCTACGGTGTACGTCTGACGTTAAACAAACTGTGCTACTTAGCGTGCATGGGTGAACAGGTGTGATACTGTTAGTTGGGTAAGCCCATCCACCACGGCAAAGTCATATCACATCGGATGGGAAAAATCTGTTTTTAATTGTCGTGAGGCCGAAAACCGCATAAAAAGCATCAATCAAAACCAAATCGGGTTATTAATTTCCGTGTGACCGGTGCAAAACATTTTCAATATGCTGTCCACCGTTTTCTGCAACAAGTTGCAATCTAGAAACAGCATGTTCCCCAACTTACCGAAGTGTTTCCGGGGTCGCGTTCAGAACATGTTGTGCAATGCGTGCCTTCAATGCAGCTAAGTTTGCTAAGTTGAACACAACACCTTTCAGGCAGCCCCACAGCCAGAAGTCACACGGAATAAGGTCAGGCGATCAGGAAGCACAGGGTGTAGGGAAATGGCGACTGATAATTCTAACATTTCCGAAATGGCGCTTCAGCAGCTGCTTAACTGGATTTGCAATGTGCGGAGGTGCGGCATCTTTCATAAAAATGGTCTCATCCACACATCCACGCTGTTGGAGAGCTGCAATGACGTGATTGCGCAAAAGACACTCATAGCGCCTACCAGGTACAGGTACAGGTAACAGGACAGGGAGCACCTGTCTCTTCGAAAAAAATATGGCCCTATGATAAATGATATCGTAAACCCTCAGCACACACTGACCTTTTCAGGGTGAAGTGGTACTGGTTGAACTGCGCGTGGATTTTCCGTTGCCCATATTCCAAAATTCTGTGTATTGACATATCCTGTCAGATGGAAGAGGGCTTCGTCTGTCCACAAAATCTTCCGCGGCCAATCTTGTCCACTTCCATGCGAGCAAGAAATTCTAAAGCAAAGGTCTCTCTTGCTGGCAGGTCAACAGGAAGCAACTCGTGCACATGGGTAATTTTGAATGGATAGCAAAGAAGAATGTTTCGTCGGATTTTACGCACCGTACTCACGGGTATGTCCAATGTTCGAGCAATTCTCCGTGCACTACACGTTTGCACACCACCACTCGTCCCCTCCTGCATTGCTGTGGCCACTGCTTCCACTGACGTCGAATCATTTCCTCCCTCTACCAGGTTGCTCACGAAAAGAACCTGTCTCTTCGAATTTCCAAATCATTTTCTCCAGACCCGCGGCAGTCATCGGACCAACGCCTTTTTTCAAACACTTCAGTGTCAGGAACTTCTGCAGAGCGAAGTGTGCAGAGTCATCATTCTAGTAATACAGCTTTACACGTAGAGTGCTATCCTGCATTGAAACAGTCATGGCGAATGTCGCAGTCGCGAAAGGAGGGAAAGCCGTGTACCCTGCTTGTTTATACCAACTGCAATGGTTCGCGCGCATGACAGATGTTTTCGTTTACGTATTCCGACACATACAGCGCCATCTATTGATCAGTTTTCACATTATTTTTTTCTTGAGCCATACTTTTCCCCCCTTCTCCGATAATATTCCGTTGTGATTTGATGTCATTATGACCAGTATCGTTATTTCTACAGCGTCTTGAAAGTATAACTTTAATTATAATCACCCTGTACATTAGAAGACGAATGGATAGCTTTAAGAAATGAAATAGTGACGGCAGCAGAGGATCAAATAGGTAAAAAGACAGTGCCTAATAGAAAGCCTTGGATAACACAAGAGATTTTAATTTTAATAGATGAAAGGAGAAAATTTAAGAATGCATCAAATGAAACAGACGAAAGAGGAATACAAACATCTAAAAAAATGAGATTGAAAGGAAGTGTAAAATGGTTAAGCAGACTAGAGGACAAAATGCCAGATACTTCCTACAGGAAAACTGAACGGGCCTTTGGGGGATAGAGAAACAGCTGTATGAGTATCAAGAACTCAGTTGGAAACCCAGTCGTAAGAAAAGAAGGGAAAGCTAGAAGGACTGTATAGAAGGTCTATACAAGGGGAATGAAGGCAGTATCATAGAGAGGGAAGTGCACATAGAACAAGAGGAGATGAGAGATGTGATACTGAGAGAAGAATCTGACAGAGTTGACTGGAATAGTCTCTTTGAAATTCTGAATGTAGCAGGAGTAAAATGGAGTGAGAGAAAGGCTATTTACGACTTGTACAGAAACCAGACGGCAGTAATAAGAGTTGAGTGGCATGAAAGGGAACTAATGTTTGAGAATTGAGTGCGACAGGGTTGTAACATATCCCAATTGTTATTCATCTGTACATTGAACAAGCAGTAAAGGAAACCACAGAAAATTTCGAAGTAGGAATTAAAGTCCAGGGAGAAAAAATAAAAACTTTGTGGTTTGTCAATGACGTAATTCCGTCAGAGATATCAAAGGACGTGGAAGAGCAGTTTAACGAAATGGACAGTTTCTTGAACGGAAGATATAAAATGGACATCAATAAATGCAAATCAAGAATAATGGAATGTAATCGAATTTAATCAGGTGATGCTAAGGGCATTAGATTAGGAAACGAAACACTTAAGGTAGTAAATGAGTTTTGCTATTTGGGCAGCAAAATAACTGATGCTGACCAAAGTAGAGAGGATATAAAATGTAGTCTGACAACGCTAAGAAAAGTATTTCTGAAGGAGAGAAATTTTTATCATTAAATATATGTTGTTACGAAGTTTTACCTGGAGTTATTTGTCTGCATTGTAATCTTATATAGAAGTAAAATATGGACGATATACAGTTTAGACAAAAAGGCAATAGAAGCCTTCGAAATGTGGTGCTGCAGAAGAATCTTGAAGATTAAATGGGTCTATCACAATCCAATGAGGAGGTACACAAGATATTTGTGACACAACTTGATCAAATTGAGGGATCGGTTGGTAGGATACATTCTGAGATATTAAGATATAAGTTGAGTGTCCGCCCCTAGTAGTTGAGTGGCCAGGACGACGGAATGTCATACCTAACGACCCGTGTTCGATTCCCGGCTGGGTCGGAGATTTTCTCCGCTCAGGGACTGGGTGTTGTGCTGTCCTTATCATCATTTCATCCCCATCGACACGCAAGTCGCCGAAGTGGCGTCAACTCGAAAGACTTGCACGAGGCGAAGGGTCTACCCGATGGGAGGCCCTAGCCACACGGCATTTCCATTTTATCAGTTGAGTACTGCAGGTAAGTGTGTGGAGTGAAACTCGTAGAGGGAGACTAAGAGATGAATACAGTAAGCAGATTCAAAAGTATGCAGTAACCTATCTGGAGATGAAAAGGCTCACACAGGATAGAGTAGCATGGAGAGCTGCATCAAACCACTGTTCGGACTGAAGACTGCAACAACACCACGGAGACATATAGCCAGAAGCTTTTCTCTCGCTCTGTTTGCGAGTGGAACAGGAAATGAAATGTTTTAGAGTTGGCACAGGGTGCGCTCTGCCACGCATTGTACAGTGGCTTCCGGTATATGTTTGTTGCCGCAGGTCTAGATAAGAAAGTTGCTTATATTACAATTTGAGCGAACTTCCTTCGTTGGCACGTTGGGCACGCACTTCTAATTTCCTCTGCCGCCGCCAGCCTACTACTGTGGTTAGTTTAAGGAACTCCTGTGGCAATGTGGAAGGGTGCCTTCCGATCGACACGATGCTAGAGGTCACAGCGCGACGTGTTCGAGTGTGTGACTAAATTAATGAGTTTTCTCGAAATTATTCATACTAAAGTATGTCTTTAGGACTTTTTATCGTATCAGATAAAAAGTTCAGGTTATCCGTCTTGCCCCAACATTAGTGTATATAGAAAGATTCTGCATTACCATCACAGAACATGAGTTACGAGTCTTTCGTTTCGCAAAGAGTATTTCTTTGTCTTCATTGCCAGCGAAAATGACCGTTGCCCGAGGACTCATTGCAATACATGATGTCGAACAAATGATTAAGTAAAATAAATATTGAGTAGTATTCAAAAGAATCAATAATATGGAAAAATAATGTTAATAAAATTTTACAGTTTTAAACATAGCTGTATCTCACCAACCGTATATAAGTTTCAGCGTAGGATCCACACGGCAAATCGTTTGTAAACAACTGGTGGGTACATTGATCTAAGTTTCGACACCTCTAACAAAGTCTTTATCAAAATTAAATTTTAAGAAACACTATAAATGATACATAGAAAATTAACTTTGACAAAATTATTAACCAAGATGACAATTGTCATGACAAACAAAGGTTACTTACGTAAAGTTACATTGCGAGAAAGCAATGGTCACAGTTTCGAACAGATATGCTCCAGTCAATAATTAAAATTAAACAAGTTCCAGTCTTTGGCACATATGCCTTGCTAGGAACAATATCAGGCTAAGCAGCCTAGTAGCTTACATTGTTGACACAAAAACAATACTAGTTGCGCCGCCTATCTGGCGCGAACAATGACATGTGCCCATTTGAGACATTATAATAAAAATAACTTATTTTTAATAACAATTCATTGTAAAAACAAAATGCAAAGGAAGAGAGCTTAATGTGTTTCTGAAAACACAATAAAGTTAATCAAATGCAGTATAAAGAGCCATCTATTAGGACACACAGAAATTATCATCACGTAAAGCACAGGATATTATAGAATATTTATACAAACAGTCCACAATCCAAAAACAAAGATAACTGTATCATATTTTCGGTACACATCTATGGGATTCGAAGAAAAATACGTTTCGAAACTAAAGGCAGGAAAACATAGTAAAAATAAAGGTTTGGTTTGTGGCTGTGGTAAGTTCCTGTGCGACCAAACTGCCGAGGTGATCGGTTCCTAGGCTTACACGCTACTTAATCTAACTTGAACAAACTTACGCTAAGGACAACACACACTCATGCCTGAGAGAGGACTCGAACCTGCGAGGGGGAAAAATAAAGGAATCAGAATTCTGCGAATAGTAGATTAAAGCCATTGAAGCAATGTTTGTAATGTAACTGTAACTGTTGATTGAGGATGAAGTAATTTTTCTTAAAAATATGCTTGAAAATCTCCAGCTCTTCGAGTACGTCGAGCCTGTGACCTTTCTTTCCCCTGTGCACTATTCCGTTTGTGACCGGAAATTAAGATATGACCAGCAAAAGTGGAACTATGTACATTAGTACCTCTTCTCCCCAACAAATGGTCCTTGTACCTGACGCTGAAAGACTTCCAGTTTGTCCTATATAATAAACGAGACACGTATCACAAGCGATTTTACGAACTTCTCAATAGAGTGTTGGAGCAACTGTGGACTTGAGATTGTGAATGAGATTTTTTTTTTTTTGCAAGTTATTGTTAGTGGAAAAGATAACTTTGCATTCATATCTTTTAAATAGGAGACGACTAAGCCTATATGAATAGGGCCTAAAAGTGGAATATACCATTTTTTTACTCGTTATTGTTAAAAACAGTGCTGATGCCTAAAATGGTTAATTTAGCGTCAGTGTTAACTTTGAAGGTCTTTTCGACTAACGAGGGATCATAACGATTATTAATTGCAATAGTTTTTATTAAATTAAAATTAAAAATGATGCTTCCTGTTGACAGTGTTGTGTACATACACTCCTGGAAATTGAAATAAGAACACCGTGAATTCATTGTCCCAGGAAGGGGAAACTTTATTGACACATTCCTGGGGTCAGATACATCACATGATCACACTGACAGAACCACAGGCACATAGACACAGGCAACAGAGAATGCACAATGTCGGCACTAGTACAGTGTATATCCACCTTTCGCAGCAATGCAGGCTGCTATTCTCCCATGGAGACGATCGTAGAGATGCTGGATGTAGTCCTGTGGAACGGCTTGCCATGCCATTTCCACCTGGCGCCTCAGTTGGACCAGCGTTCGTGCTGGACGTGCAGACCGCGTGAGACGACGCTTCATCCAGTCCCAAACATGCTCAATGGGGGACAGATCCGGGGATCTTGCTGGCCAGGGTAGTTGACTTACACCTTCTAGAGCACGTTGGGTGGCACGGGATACATGCGGACGTGCATTGTCCTGTTGGAACAGCAAGTTCCCTTGCCGGTCTAGGAATGGTAGAACGATGGGTTCGATGACGGTTTGGATGTACCGTGCACTATTCAGTGTCCCCTCGACGATCACCAGTGGTGTACGGCCAGTGTAGGAGATCGCTCCCCACACCATGATGCCGGGTGTTGGCCCTGTGTGCCTCGGTCGTATGCAGTCCTGATTGTGGCGCTCACCTGCACGGCGCCAAACACGCATACGACCATCATTGGCACCAAGGCAGAAGCGACTCTCATCGCTGAAGACGACACGTCTCCATTCGTCCCTCCATTCACGCCTGTCGCGACACCACTGGAGGCGGGCTGCACGATGTTGGGGCGTGAGCGGAAGACGGCCTAACGGTGTGCGGGACCGTAGCCCAGCTTCATGGAGACGGTTGCGAATGGTCCTCGCCGATACCCCAGGAGCAACAGTGTCCCTAATTTGCTGGGAAGTGGCGGTGCGGTCCCCTACGGCACTGCGTAGGATCCTACGGTCTTGGCGTGCATCCGTGCGTCGCTGCGGTCCGGTCCCAGGTCGACGGGCACGTGCACCTTCCGCCGACCACTGGCGACAACATCGATGTACTGTGGAGACCTCACGCCCCACGTGTTGAGCAATTCGTCGGTACGTCCACCCGGCCTCCTGCATGCCCACTATACGCCCTCGCTCAAAGTCCGTCAACTGCACATACGGTTCACGTCCACGCTGTCGCGGCATGCTACCAGTGTTACAGACTGCGATGGAGCTCCGTATGCCACGGCAAACTGGCTGACACTGACGGCGGCGGTGCACAAATGCTGCGCAGCTAGCGCCATTCGACGGCCAACACCGCGGTTCCTGGTGTGTCCGCTGTGCCGTGCGTGTGATCATTGCTTGTACAGCCCTCTCGCAGCGTCCGGAGCAAGTATGGTGGGTCTGACACACCGGTGTCAATGTGTTCTTTTTTCCATTTCCAGGAGTGTAGTTCCGCGTAGTCAGCGCGTACACAGCTTTCCCATTAGAGCGCGCCTCCCTAAGCACAACAGCGCAGGCGCAGCGCTCATCCGTCTCCGCACTACGAGATGGCGCTGCCATAGAGACGGACCAAATTCTGCTTCCGCCGATCCGCGTATTGGTATGTAACGCAGTCAATGAGATTGCTGCTAATGTAGAACCTTTTCTCCTTGCGGATCACACTCGTGCAGTGATACATGAACGCGCGAGGTATTATAACGAGTGTACAGACCTGGATTAGTCAGTCTGCACTTGTCTGCACTTGTCTGCACCAGTCTGTACCAGTCTACATTAGTCTGTACCAGTCTGTCCTAGTTCTACCTCTGTCTGTACCAGTCTATAGACAAGTTTCAGTCTGCGCCTAATAAGATTACCATATTCCTGTACATAGCCATGAAGATAAATGTATAGACACTTTTGTCAAGTATCAGAGATATATGTGAGAATAAGATTAACGTACCAATACCAAAGGAACTTCAGATTGTCAATTGTAAGTAGCATCCAGAACCAAGTTAAATATTTTTTATGCTTGTTATTATTTTAATAAATGTCTGTGAAAATTAATCAAGTTCTGTTTAAAGTTGGTCACCGTCAATCTGCTACTCTAAGCGTGCAAGTGGCATTTCTATCGTCTGACGTAACGGCAGAAGATAAACACGCCATGATAAGACCACGAGACATATTGCTGACACTTACCTACTTTGTTAGAGCGACAAGTCAAATAACCTGATGGTGTGTGTACTGAAGGTCTTACAGCATGCACACCACAGACAGTGGACGTCGCATGAAAGACGTGACGAGCAGGAATTGTTGGGAGTGACTCCAGCTACGCACTGCAAAAACGAAATCGCAAATGTATGCCGAAACACAAGGGAAAATGCGCCTGATGACTCTCAGGTGAGACACGCAGTGTACAGGGTGATGCAAAAAACTGATGTGGCACATCGGGCATACGACAAGGATCAGTAACCACATAGGAACCAGGACTCGCAACGCCACGAGATGGCGCTACAAACACGAGACTGAAGCTACACAGCGAGTGTCCTCTTCATCGATGAGGCCGCGTTCTCCCTCGAGGGTGTGATGAACGTTCACAACGTGCATGCATGGGCAGATGTGAATCCACATCCTACAGCATAAGCGTGCTTCAGAATGCAAATTTACTTTTAATGTGTGGTCTGTCAGCGTCAGAGACTGTTTAATGGAGCCATACGTTCTCCCAGACCAATCCGATGGTCGCACGTGTCTCGAATCCCCGCGAGAGGTTCTGGACGACGTTCCCATGCCTATTTGTCACCGCATTCAATTTCTGCACGACGGAGCCCCCACGTATTTCAGCAGACAAGTGCAATCACATCTGCAGGCAACCTTTCCCGACCACTGGACTGATCGGTGGGCCAGTCGCATGGCCACCACGATCGCCTGATCTGTCGCCAATCGACTTTTCTTGTAGCGTTGCTTATGAAACACCTGTTCTGTCGTCAGAGGACCTAATTTGCTGGATTGCTGCGACAGCAAGATCTTATTGAGATACACCACGTATCTTTAAAATGGTGGCGTTGATGTCAGGTGTGTCTTGATGCATCGCAATGTTTCTTTGGGCATCACCTGTAGTAGCTGTCCATTTGTGGCACATTTCTAAATAACTGCAACGTCATTTAGTAGCCTCAATGGGTCTTTGCAACCCCCAGTTCCTACGTGATTACTGATCCTTGTTGTATGCCCGATGTGCCATGTCAGTTTGTAAACGTTTCTTTTTTTTATATTTTTTTTATTTACAACCTGCATGTAGTATGTATGTATGGCCAGCATTTGCCCTCAAATGCCTGGATTGATTTCAACCAGATCTGGCTAACAAGCAGCCACTTCACGAGTATCAGCCCTGAAGGGGTTAGAACCTCTACAAACAAAAATATGAAGCAAAAATGTTTATCAGCCCCAACATGTAGGCTTCCCTGCACAACAGGCGACTTGCGCGGGAGTAGTATCAGCCTGCCTTATCGACCTGCTTCTCAGGACAGATTAACCATCAGGGGCAAGAAACTGATCTCATGATCCTGACTTGTAGGTTGCCCTGCATATCAGGTGTGTTGTGGGGATAGTACTGGCTTGCTTTATTGGCTTCTTATGTAGGGGCTACACATGAGCTATGTCTTGTAGAAGGTTGAGAGGGGTAAATGTGAGGATGGGCAGGGAGTAATCGATAGAGAGATGGGGAGACGAGGAGATGGAAGATAGACAAAGAAAAATGGAGGAGTAGATGATGTACAGAAAGAGGGAATGGAGAAAATGATCAGTGAGAGGGAGTAGTGGCTCTATGGAGAGGGGGAAGGAGGAGATAGAGCAACAGAAAGAGGCAGAACGATAGATGGACACGCAGGGAGGAGGAGAGGGAGAAGCAGGAAGCGGATAGAAAAGGAAGAGTCAGGTTGAGGAGATGGAGAGAAGGATGGGGAGAAGAGATGAATGCACAAAAAAAGTTGTGACGAGGAGTTGGGCAAATGTGGGAGGGAGAGGTGGTCAGAGAGATGGGTGGGAAGCAGGTGGACCCAGAGAGGAGTAGGAGGAGATGTGAGCAATATATGTGGTGAATATGTATGTGAGTGAAGCCTCTGCTGAAAAGCTATTTTTTAAATAAAAGAAAAACGTAATTGTATCCAACAATGTGATCCGGAGGTCTTAAGCAGGTACTATGCTGGTGACATTAAAGAATCGAATCAAACGTATACTTAGCAGGAAAAGTAATATTCAAACGTAACAGCCACCTGTGGAAAATCAGCAGCACATTGTGTATTTTTAGGCATGTCGTAAACAGGTTGCAAATGGGACTTGAGTGAAGAATGTAATGTAGGGCTCAGGTCACCATTTTCGGGACAGATGGTTGAGGTCTGGTGGTCTGGTAGAGGAGGCGGTGCGCGAGCGGGGCGTGCATTTGGAGGGGCTTTGCTCCAGACTGCCCGGCCATTCGGTCGTTCAGACAGCCACGCGCAGCCCATTTGTTCAGCCTTCAGCCCCCACAAGGCACGCCGACCGCAAATTAGCGGGTTTCCCTCCTCCCACCTAGCATGTGGCGCGTCTTTGGCTCTGCGGCGAAGGCGAGGCGCATTCCCACGTTTGTTCCGGCATCGTTAATGAGCAAATACTGCCGGCCATCTCTTGCGGTTGCTCTCGTATCGCGAGATATCAAAGGAGTTCATCTTGTTAGTCTGAGGCTTGTGCCACTTCGCACTTTTCTCTGTTACTCGTCTCCATGAATGAATAATGTAAGGCAGGTCGGCCTTTATTACGTTCCGAAGATTATTACACTAAAATTTTTCGCATCATTATCTGATAGAAACAATGTTCCCTAACAGGTGCTACAATTCTTTTAGAAAAACTAACATCAATGCATTTCTTGCTGAACTAGGCTTCATTCTGCATACAGATAAAGGTCAATAAATTACATATCACCAACAGATATAGTTTATTAGTTGGTAGTATGAATGTTAGGTAACTGCAAATTTCAGAGCAAATACGTCCAGGTATCAAGAAGTAATAGAGTAACTACCGGATTCCGTGTTGCTAAAGGCTAAGCTCTGTGGCATGTCTTATGAATCAGTACTAGAAGTGAGGTGTTTTATTATTATTATTATTATTATTATTATTATTATTATTAATAATAATTATTATTATTATTATTATTATTATTTATTGATGATAGAACGACAGCCAAATCTAAGTTTCTTGTACAAATGTCTTTTGCAAATGCACTGACGTCTAGCAATTTCAAGCTGTTGGCATCAAGGAGAGAGTTTCAACCCACAACTCTCGTAGATTTGTTTCTACTGACCTTGTTATGTTTCGTCCTGCGTTGTAAGTCCAAGATTCCTTAACACTGAGGACGAAACGACAAACACCAACTTTCCGGAATGTCTTTTTACTGTCATTCGTGGTAATGCTCCGTTTCATTATGACCGCCTTCACTGTTGCAACCATACAACTTACCAGAATCAAACATCCTTAGATTCGCCTGAAAATGTCTCTCCGGACTGCAGTAACTCATTGGTAAACTCTGTTAGCTATTCCCACTTTGATCCGAAGCAACTCAATATGGTACGCTGGTTTCAGACGACTTTTTTGTGGCGTCGGCCACGCACTACATCAGAATTGCGGAGAATCGTATAAATCATACAGTTTGCATAATTTGGAATGACACTGCAGGCCAGTTTAAATATATTAAATGAAAGGAGACGGCAAGAAGATGCAAGGGATGAAAACATGCAAAAACTGTAATCGCAAAAACTATCCAAAATAAAAGTTAAAACGCAATCTGGTTGGTATACAGGGTGTCGTAGGAGTAGTGGCCAATATTTAGGTACGTGACGGCAAAGATCATTTCCACCAAAGAAGTCTAGTAAACACGGGCTTCAAAATGCATGCCATAAGAGCTCTGACTACTTCTTCATCTTCGATATTGGGGGAACAAATTTCTTCTCCTGCAAGCTCCTTGCTTTCCATACCGTCAGAGGACAGAACAAGAGAACGATCGGTTCCAACCATTTGTTCAGTAGAAGTGATTCACAGTACGCTAGCAAAGGTGGACAAGTGATCATAGCTTTTAAAATACGCAAATTAGTCCATATTTACCGGGCTTTTTGTTTGGTCCATACTGAGATCTCCGAAAATACGGAAAATAAAGAGCTTGCAGTAGAAAATATTTATTTGACAGTATCGAATATAAAGAAGGTCTCATATTTCTTGAGGTGCGCATCTTAGAGCCCGTGTTTCGAAGAATTTCCTTCGAATGATCGTTCCTGTCACATCCCTGAATATTGACCAATCCTTCTGTGACTATCTGTAGATACAAAAATATTTCACTTGATTCACAGTTTACAAAACAGGACTTGTTTTGCCTAGGTGAAGCCTGCACTTCTATCGATGCACTTCTATCGATGTTTATATTAGTTAAACTAAAACATCGTCTTTGAGTTGAAACAGATTTTAGGACTGGAGATTTTTTAACTCCTACATCGAGTATGGTCCCTTTCTGTAAAGAAAGCGTCAAAAAGTATATTGAGCAGTACTCGCACACAGGACTCTATGGAATTAGTTCATGGAAACTATCCTCCACAAAACCTGTTGTCACTGCGATCAAGTGACGGTTCTGACCTCTAATAGAAGTTATATTAGTGTTAATTTCGTAAATGGAAACCAAATTCTTGAATCACACTAAGTAAGCTGAAAGTAAAAACACTGATGTGGAAACAGACAACAAATTAAAATGGTTTTACGTTTTAGCCGAATGTGCGATCTTATACTTTCGTTGCCGGAAAATTTAGGTTCTGACAAAAAGGGTCTACGGTATGAAGCAATCGATTAGTTGTAGTTCGATCGTTTACTATCGATCTTACAAAAAAATCGGATGATTCAATATAATTACACACATAAAAAAAAAGTTTGGCATCATCCCAGTTCCCAGAACTCCTGAAGACAGATATTAACTGCAGATATTGTATCACAGACACAGTCCGTGTTACTGTTCAGAGATGTCACTGAACCCGCCCAAAGATGTAAACAATCATGCATGAACAGCACCTATTAGACGGAGGCGGTCCGTCAGCCGATCAGTTCCAGTCATTCCACCAGGAAGGAGTTACAAGTTTCTTGTTGTCTGTAGTTCAACCATGCCTAGACGGTCAATACGGCAGTTCGATCGCGTCCGTATTGTTACTTTGTTCCAGGAAGGGCTCTCAACAAAGGAAGTGTCCAGGCGTCTCGAACCAAAGCGATATTCTTCTAACATGGAGGAGATACAGAGAGACCGGAACTGTGGATGAGATGCCTCGCTCAGGCTGACCAAGACTACTGCAGTGGATGACCGCGACCTACGGATTATGGCTCGGAGGGACCCTTAAAGCAGCGCCAACATGTTGAATAATGCTTTTCGTGCAGCCACAGGACGTCATATTTCGACTCAAACTGTTCGCAATAGGCTGCATGATGCGCAACTTCACTCCCGACGTCCATGGCGAGGTCCATCTTTGCAACCACGACACCATGAAGCGCGGTACAGATGGGCCCAACAACATTCCGGCGAATGGACCGCTAAGGATTGGCATCACTTTTTCTTCACCGATGAGTGTCGCAAATGCCTTCAACCAGACAATGGTCGGAGACGTGTTTGGAGGCAAGCCGGTCAGGCTGAACGCCTTAGATACACTGTACAGCGAGTGCAGCGAGGTGGAGGTTTCCTGATGTTTTGGGTAGGCATTATGTGGAGCCGACGTACGTCGCTAGTGGTCATGAAAGGCGCCGTAACGACTGCACGATACGTGAATGCCATCCTCCGACCGATAGTGCAACCATATCGGTAGCATATTGCCGAGGCCTTCGCCTTCATGGGCGACAATTTGCCCCCTCATCGTGCACATCTTGTGAATGACTTCCTTCAGCATAACGACATCGCTCGACTAGAGTGGCCAGCATGTTCTCCAGACATAAACACTATCGAACATAGCTGGGATAGATTTAATAGGGCTGTTTATGGATGACGTGACCCACCAGCCTCTCTGACGGTTCAACACCATATCGCCGTTGAGGAGTGGGGCAATCTGGACCAACAGTGCCTTGATGAACTTGTGGTTAGTATGCCACGACGAACACAGGCATGTGTCAGTGCAAGAGGACGTGCTAAACTGATGATGAAATGATTTTTATGTTGATCTCTATTCCAATTTTCTGTGTAGGTTCCGGAATTCTCGGAACCGAGGTGATGCAAAACGTTCTTTGGTGTGCGTATATTATGACAGCACCTGCTACAAGTAGGAATCACTCTATCGAAATGTCCTTGTAGATACCGACGAAGAGTGTCAAGAACGCCTTTGAGGAATTCCTCTGGACAATTTTGCTTAACTCACTATTTGCCTATTTTGCCTATTTGCACTGTTTAACTGATAAAGAAAACGGTCGCCAGCCTAACTAGGCAAGAGAATGATTAACATTCTAGTTCAAGAAAATAGTTATTAGTAACTCTAATGAATAAACACAACCTATACTTGGCCACACGCGAGTGCAATGAACTCTGACACATACATATGTTTACGTTAAGATTGAAGCTAACAACTGGAGCAGCACATACTATTTGCAAAATTATAACAGATACCGAAACACACTATTACTTTCAGGGCTTACACAAACTGAATGTTCTTTATAACGTTATTGTTAACATTCACTGCAGGATCATAAATTGTACACATGTGAAGTCTCTCTCAGTTAAATACTTTACTATTTAAAATGAAAGTTAATTGGAATCCACTCACAGGTTGCTTCTCATTATCATTTGAATAAAGAAATTATGGTTTTTATAATCAGTGGTCTTCCCATTACTTGTTACCCAGCATTAATACAATAGACAAACTGTGGATCCTGTTATATTATTAATATGCACTTCCTATACACAAGAGAGACATACATTTAACAAACATGAGTATATAAAGTTTCACAACTGCAGTTTTCCACTTTTACTACAGTGAAACACAATGTTGGCAAAACTGCAAGAAACTAACTCACCTTTTAGAATTTACTACAGACAGCAACGGTGATCATTTACTAAGCAAAACTTTATAAGCCTCAGTCTTGAGAAATTTTAATTTGAAGTTGGCAACAACACATTAATAAGCAATTTTGCTTGGAAAATTATTTTCAGCAAGCCACTTTAACTTTAACTCACTCTCTTGCCACATTAACTTTAACTTTCTCTTTACTATTTACAAGAGGAATCAATTAGCAAAACACTGGGCTGTAATGTACTTTCAGTAAGGACACTCGGTAATCACTTTAGTTCAAACGGAGAGGAACCTAAGAGGTGTTATGATGAGGAGAAAAATCAAGGTAGGTACATAAATTCAGATATAAATTACCTTATATTTGAGCACATTAGCACATCCATTAAGCTGATCCTTCACTGTACATCATTATAGTATTACGTTACAGTGATTGCGCAACGTGGTGGCAACTGCATGTTGGTAGGTAGATTCGCAGACAGAATTGCTGGACTCTGGCCCTTCTTGGTGGCGATGATGAATACCAAATCCAGAATCGTTCCAGCTATTTATCCATCCATCCGAGGCACTGGAAAGTACCAGAAAAGCCTCTCTCGGAACCAGCACAATATACATACTTTACATGGCAGTGCACAGTTTCGTAGCTCGTCACCGACTCGTAGCTCGTCCCCGACTGACTATCAGTTCCACCTTTTCTACACAGGCCAGCCACACTTTGCGCGCGCTACACAGTTCCGTTCCCGAGGGGAACCACAACAATTTTTACATACAGAATAACTAAGAGCCCTAAGTGAGGATCAGCAGTTTACATAACAGCAACCAAATACATTAAATAAAACAGAACATTTGCGTATATAGACATTTCTACAAAAAATTATTGACACAGAAATTACAATTATATATAGTAAGTTTTGTTCCCTCCAAATGGGACAAAGAATATAAATGACAGATATGCTACACAGGATACAATCAAATCATGACATCAAAGTTTTTACAAAGAAAGGAGTATACAATTCTGTGTTATCGATTCAATCAAACACATTTACAGAAGCTCAACGAAGTAACATTAAATAAACAAAAGCAGACTAAATCAATAGAGTACTCGAGTTATGGTGTTACAAGTTGCTTATGAAAATCGGAAGTGCAAATTGTCTGACTTCAGGGATCCCAGTTGTGTACCTGTAAGACGTTTCCACTCTCTGTTGTTTTATAATTTACAAATTTTGATTTATTGTTACACTAGATGGAAAATGGATCGTTCCTCCGTAGGCAGTAGTATTTGTATCACAGAGTTAGTTTCCGAATTCCTGAAACTTTCTTCACTTTGGCATCTGCAGCATCTGGCATCGTAGTGTAGCTGAATCAATCGGATATTTCCATCACACATGTAGACACACGTTGAATTAGCTGTGAAAGAAACGACGACTTTTGACAGAGATCGATTGTGTTTCTGCTGGTACACCTAGGTTATGCTCCGCCAATTACTGGGTAGTGCAAGGCAAAGAGATGTGTTGAGCGTACCGTATAACAAGACATTTTACAGCCCCATTCACGTATGGAGTATGGAAAGGACTTGTCGTACTGCTCTGTGTCAGCTGTTTTAGTTTCATGCAATAAGTTTTCCCAGGAGGTTTCGTCTTGACGCGCGGTCTCTTTCTTCGAGTATCTGCTAGTTAAGATTTTTCAACGTTTGCGTCACAAATTCTCGGCTGTCAAACAGTCTTGTAGTCTTATGTCCCAGCACTCACTCCCACAGGCCCGTTGCCCCACTTTAGACCGACCTAACATCGAACTCACATACTTGCGTCATAGTCAGCAGTCAAACCCGTTTGCAGGCTGTGTACAGTTTGCCAGCATCGCGCTATGAATCGTATCCGGCTATTTTCCATGCGTAATGTCGGTGCATATATTGGTCCCACTTCGTATATCGTATATTTTTATTCGCAAATACAATCTAAGACAAAAGAAACGGGAACGACGCAAGACGAAGGAACTACCCGAATGGGAAATCGGTAGGTATGGCGTACATATACAGAGAAACAAATGACGAAAAGTAATGGCACCCCAGACAATCGCTCCTCGTTATCGCTGCCGACAGTCAGCTTGGTACCCCACCGCTCTTCGAAGCGTCTCCAGACACGTGTTTGCTGGTCATCGGAGCTCAATTTGAAGCGGCAGTCCTCACTAAAGACAATTCTGCTCCAGTCGATAAGATTCCAGGCCGAAGACGTCTCTGGAGAAACGACCCGTCTTATTGCGCTTCGTGGCAAGCCATCCTGCGCTTACATTTCAGCAAGATAATGCCCGCTGGTACATGGCGAAAGTTTCTACTCCTTGTCTTCGTGCTTGCCAAACCATACCCTGCCGAATCTCGCCTCAGTTGAGAACGTTCGGATAATTATGAGCAGGGCCCTCCAACCATCTCGGGATTTTGACGACCTAAGGGCCATTTGGACAGAATTTGGCGCGATATCCTTCAGGAGGACGTCCAACAACTCAGTCAATGAGTGCCAAGGTGGACCAACGCGTGACTGAATTTCTCAATTCGTGAAGCTCTTTCTGTGAATAATTCATCCAATTTTTGTGAAATTGTTATTACTTGCTTGTCTGTACATGGACATCGCAAATACAGATTTCCGTTCTATTTCGATAACCCTTCCGTGGAACGTCGCTTTTTGGTTCTTACAGTGAATTTGTATGACATTAATGACTCTAGTTCCGAGAAATTTTAGTTTCCTACCATAATTCCCTCATTTAGAACTGCGTCGTCTAGGAAGAAACTGAGATTGAAACTAATAAACGACTAATTACTTCTAAGGCTGCAGATCCTCGACGACGCGCTGCTTCTTGGCTGTCCGTAAATTTCCGCTACGTGGTCTAATGTTGCGCAGCAGCTTCTTTTCATAAAAAGACGTACTACTGATCCAAACGCTTTTCAGAAGCCTACGAACACCGAAACAACTCGGTTTTCCTATCTGGAGACTATTAATGAAATGGGTGTAGAGCGCGAGAAAAATTTCACATGACCCATTTTTGTAATTCTCATACAGAGGAATATTTGGTTCAAGGTACACTATGTGACCAAAAGTATCCGTACAGCTCCAAAAACATATCTTCATATTAGGTGCATTGTGCTGCCACCTACTGCCAAGTACTCCATATCACGACGTCAGCAGTCATTATACTTCGTGAAAGCGGAAACTGGGGCGCTCCTCGGAACTCACGGACTTCGAACGTCCTCAGGTGAGTGGGTGTCACTTGTTTCATACGCCCGTACGCGAGATTTCCATACTCCTAAACATCCCTAGGCCCACTGTTTCCGACGTCATAGCCAAGTGGAAACGTGAAGGCACCAGTACAGCACAAAAGCGAACAGACTGACATCGTCTGTTGACTGACAGAGACCGCCGACAGTTGATGAGGATCGTAATGTGTAATAGGCAGACATCTATTCAGACCATCACACAGGAATTCCAAACTGCATCAGGATCCACTGCAAGTACTTTGACAGTTAGGCGGGAGATGAGAAAACTTTGATTTCATGGTCCAGCGGCTGCTCATACGCCACACATCACGCCGTTAAATGCCAAACAACGCCTCACTTGGTGTAAGGAGCGTAAACATTGGACGATTGAACAGTGTAAAAACATTGTGTGGACTGACGAATCACGGTACACGATGTGGCGATCCAATGACAGGGTGTTGGTAAGGCGAATGCCCGGTGAACGTCATCTGCCAGTGTGTGTAGTGCCAACAGTAAAAGTCGGAGACGGTGGTGTTATGGTGTGGTCGTGTTTTTCATGGAGGGGGCTTGCACCCGTTGCTGTTTTGCGTGACACTATCACAGCACAGGTCTCCATTGATGCATTAAGCACCTTCTTTCTTGCCACTCTTGAAGAGAAATTCGGGGATGGCTATTGCATTTTTCAACACGATCGAGTACCTGTTCATAATGCACTGCTTGTGGCGGAGTGGTTACATGACAATAACATTCCTGTAACGGACTTGCCTGCACAGAGTCCTGACCTGAATCCTAGAGAACACTTTTCGAATGTTTTGGAACGCCGACTTCGTGCCATGCCTCACCGACCGACATCGATACCTCTCCTCAGTGCAGCACCCCGTGAAGAATAGGCTGCCGTTCCCCAAGAAACCTTCCAGCAACTAATTGAACGTATGCCTGCGAGAGTGAAAGCCGTCGTCAAGGCTAACTGTTGGCCAACAACAAATCGAATTCCAGAATTACCAGTGGAAGTCGCCACGAACTTGTAAGTCATTTTCAGCCAGGTGTCCGGATACTTTCTATCACATAGTGTAGGTCATAGCACTGACTACATTCGCTAGAATTCTGAAACCACTAGAGGTGAGTAATATAGGACGGCATTTTTAGTGGGGGTTTGGCATTCTGAGACAAACGGGGCATTTTTCTCTTTAAGTAAACAAACCAGCCACATGCTCTAGCCTAATTTAGTGGCACCTGTCTAAACAAATTGCTTACTTGGGCACATGTTTTGTTTATTTAGGCAATAAGTAATGATGAATTGCTGTCCTGGTAATTACTATAATTTGTAGGCAAGATGGTGGTCTTGGCTCATGTTTACTGAGGTGTTCAATGCTTTTAGCTTGAAGTGATAACTGGCATTTTTAATTATGATAATTTAGGACCTATAAAAATGACACCATCACTGGGCTGCTATTGGACGTCCCCCGCTCCCCAACCGCCACAACCACCACCACCACAGTTTCCGTTACTCCTTAGTGTCCCTGAGATTGTCATTCTTAATATGGATATCACTGGAACAGCAGCAGCATCAGAAAATTCAGCTGATATTGCAAATATCCAGCATAGCATTGCACCCAGCGGTTTTTTCCTAGTTTTCACGAATGTTCGGCATCCAACGCTATTTTCTGCAACATACGAAACCATTTACAGTTTCGTGACTATTTTTAAGGAAACGCAGGTTTCGTTGCTATTTTACCAGTTTTCGCCACTTTTTACGAAAACACATGTAAATATGGATTTCCTTGCTATTCCGCCTACTTTTTAAGAAAATACAGGTAAATATGGGTTTCGCAACTAATTCTACCGATTTTTTACGACAACATACATAACTACGAATTTTGTTGCTACTTTTTTCCATTTTCAGGAAACACATATAAACTACATAGCTTCAAATGCTTAATAATAACACTACCAACGTATGTTGCTACGTACAATCTTTAGAGAAATGTTATCGGTATTTCTCCCCATATTTCGCAGATACGTATAATTTTACCCATTTTTCAGGCGACACACGTAAATATAGGTTTTTTGTTAAAATTATATCGACCTCCTCTGCAAATAGTTTCTTTTTTAGGAATACACGTATAAAAATGGGCAAACAATGACAACATTACATAATCTGACATATTACGTACATAATCAGCGCTAAGCACTTCTTACTTAAAAACAGAAAATGCACATAGCCTGCATTTCAATTAAAACGAACTAATACCCTGCACTTGTAGTGTGTGTGACGTAACTATCAGCTCTCCTAACACTATGCAATTATAGTGGACATGCAAAAAATAATGGCTGCAACTTTTCTACAGATAAAGGCATCATACTTCACTAATATTCTCAACTCTTGCGCCACTGTCACCACGGTGAAGAACGGGAGAGCTATGCACTGTGCTAAAGACAATAACTTCCCACACTTCACACAGTTCTTCCGCACCACACCGCAGTCTCCCCAAAGTACTTGACTTGATGTCACGGAGGCCGTGGAAAGAGAGCTACTATTACTTCTTTACCTAATACTGGAAAAAAAATGCGGCAAGACCTATCCCGGTACACGTGACGTAGCCCTCAACTGGAGGGCAACCACTGTAGCACTTGTCGATGGTAGCTTACCACCACACGTGGTTAAACAAAACATTACGACTACAGAGCTCGAGCTGTCTTCGCTGTCAGCTATGCCCCCACCCCCGCCCCCACCCACCCTTCCTCACCCTATCCCACTTCCTGTTCCCATGGCCGCTGCAGTATTGTGCTGCCAGTCACCCTATCACAGCCGAGGTACTTAATATGCAGACACACACTCCAAAACTTTTTTAATGTAACATGGTTCCTACTTCTATAAATGAGACTCTATGAATACCTCATCACGCTGAATCTTCGTTAATAGCATAGTGTTTCACTAGAAATACGTCACCTTTCTTCATCTGGGATACATCTCCATAATGCGATTCTAATAGAATCACAGGGCTTCAGAAACGTTCACTATCCACTGGATCACATACTTTGGAGCAAATAGCCTCGCACTTCCACACACGATTCACAGCTACTGCAAGAGTAGGTTAAGATTCAGAGGTGAATCATAACATTGTTAATTTTTCCTCCCACGCGCTCTTCGAGAGTGGGCTGACCACGATACCGTATTCCATCTACAGTAGAGTACATCGACATGAATAGTGTGCATACATATAGTGCTAATTATTTATTTACAAGCAAAACCACTACTTACACACTCAGCTGATATTATACAACGAGAGTCAATTAATCAATAACAAGAGGCCGGACCTAATTAGTGTCAGTATTCATCCAGCAACAGCAGTCAAGTTGCCTCTTACACCTCGATCCAAACCAGAGTCTTTAGCTGACATGCCAACGAGATTTGCGACCATTCACCTCCCACACTGTCACTTCTTAGAGGCTGTTTACACCCATGAAAACTCTATGCAAATGAATTTAAGCCTGACATATTCTTTTGCTTTAGCTCACCGACCTGTCAGTTCTTACTGTTTGGCATACGTCCTTTAAGATTCCGTCAGATAAATATGAGCCTGAAGTTGCATTGCCCGAATCTCGTGGTCGTGCGGTAGCGTTCTCGCTTCCCACGCCCGGGTTCCCGGGTTCGATTCCCGGCGGGGTCAGGGATTTTCTCTGCCTCGTGATGGCTGGGTGTTGTGTGATGTCCTTAGGTTAGTTAGGTTTAAGTAGATCTAAGTTCTAGGGGACTGATGACCATAGATGTTAAGTCCCATAGTGGTCAGAGCCATTTGAATCATTTTTTGAAGTTGCATTCCCCGTCAGCTCGCCTCCACATGCTTCCCGCTGGCCATTTTACTGCAGCTAATGCTTCTGACGACGGTGTACAGAATTTATAGTCCTATTAGTGTGCAATATATTTCGTTATGCTAATGTCCTGTACCAGCTCCATCACATGTCTTCCCGCCTGCTTCTAGACAACTGTATCACCTGTAAACATCCTACATCTATAACAAATGCATCACAAGCTGTTGTACAGTGCATGATACATCACACCAATATTGCCAGTTACTTCTGCATCCTAATCTCACGTGCTGATCGAGTTAAAATGATCGTCTGCAATACCTCCATATATACCCCAATCCACTGTTACATAGAAATACGTCATCTTTCACAGAGATTTTTTTCTGTTACATATTCGAATGGACTGTGAAACCATATACGATGGTAGAATCATCAGCAAGGTGCTTTTGTTTCGCAGATCAGCTATATAACACGAACAGATGTGGGCTCAAGTGATTGGTAGTGTTACGTACCAACCTTGTACCTTGTATCAGGCAACTGGCTGCAGAATTTCATAATTGCGAGATCTCGTTCACTTTGTGTTCCTTGCGGGAGTATCAACAAGCGCGACACGAAACGGTAGCGTTTCGTCACGTTATCAGGTCAGGCGGAAAACAGGACACCAGCGCGAACAGGGTAGCCATCATCAGCAGAAGCTTAGCAAAGCAAACGACTGGGAAGTATCACGTTACCTTGTTACGTGAAGTGAGAGGCCACATCGCTAATGCGAGAAAGCATACTGAATATTGTTACGGACCAGTCTGTTGGTATAACAAATGTGTTAAGCAAATAGGGAGCGATGTGAACCGCTGATACACTCGTATCAGGAAAGCCTATGCGGCCATTATAAGCGGCGTTGGGCCAACACCAGCCGATATTTCACACTACAAATACTACAGCAATTGAGTTTAGAGAGGAGCAGTTGGTCAGAAGGATCGATCGGATACATGACGCTCGTACTCGATTCCCTGACACGGTATTAACGCTCGTTATAAGTTTGTTGTAGATTTCCTGCTCGTCCTGCTCGTACTCAACACCGCCAACAGCTGCCGGCGTGATGTCTTCCTCTCCGTAAGCACCAGTCACGAGTTCGGCGCTGCTGACAGCTTCCATCGCAGATGGAAAGGCCCGGGGGACTTCTGTGTCGACTTGGGCCAGGACACCAGCGTTGCTGGCGCTTCAGCGGAGCCACGGGGCCTACCTGCACGGCATGTCAGGTTCGGCGCACTTCTCGACCACACGACAACCGTCGTCGCGGTTCAGAGACCAGAGATGAGCCACAGTTGCGGGAGGGAATCTAGGATTTCCTAGGCCGGCGTGAGTAATCCACATACGCATGCGCCACCTTCTTCGAGCGCGGAGAGTGGAGAGGCGGGATCCACTTCCTGAGTAGCTGCCGGGCACTCGCGGCGCACCCGGACAAGCAGCGGCAGAGGACCGCCGCAGCATCGATAAAGGAGAGATGTATTGGCAGAAATAAATGGATAAATGGTTAAAAGTCAGTCTTCTTTCACTGCGCCCACCGGCAAACACAGGTTACAACCATCTCCTCTTCCCTGAGGAACCGGCAAGTGTCGAAGAGTACCTCCTGGCACACCATCCATCTGCCACGCCTTCCAATAGCCTTCCTCCTGCAGTAGACAGCAATGATGTAGTATTGATATGTCGAATAGATGTCACTGTTCACCGGGGCTCATTCAAATAGAGTGGAGGTATCAGTGCGGATAACTGACATATGTTGACGGGTTGTTGTACCATATTTACGAGCATGCACTACTGGCCATTAAAATTGCTTCACCAATAAGAAATGCAGATGATAAACGGGTATTCACTGGACAAATACATTATACTAGAACTGACGTGTGACTGCATTTTCACGCAATGTGGGTGCATAGATCCTGACAAATCAGTAACCAGAACAACCTCCTCTGGCCGTAATAATGGCCTTGATATGGCTGGGCATTGAGTCAAACAGAGCTTGGATGGCGTGTACAGGTACAGCTGACTATGCAGCTTCAACACGATACCACAGTTCATCAAGAGTTGTGACTGGCGTATTGTGACGAGCCAGTTGCTCGGCCACAAATGACCAGACGTTTTCAATTGGTGAGAGATCTGGAGAACATTTTCTGTATCCAGAAAGGCCCATACAGGTACTGCACCATGCGGTCGTGCATTATCCTGCTGAAATGTAGGGTTTCGCAGGGATCGAATGAAGGGTAGAGACACGGGTCGTAACACATCTGAAATGTAACGTCCACTGTTCAGAGTGCCGTCAATGCGAACAAGAGGTGACCGAGACGTGTAACCAATGGCACCCCATTCCATCACGCCGGTTGATACGCCAGTATGGCGATGACGAATACACGGCTTCCAGGCGCTACAGTCCGGAGCCAAGCGACCGCTACGGCGCAGGTTTGAATCCTGCCTAAGGCATGGATGTGTGTGATGTCCTTAGGTTAGTTAGGTTTAATTAGTTCTAGGTTCTAGGCAACTGATGACGTCAGAAGTCGTATACTGCTCAGAGCTATTTGAACACGCTTCCAATCTGCGTTCACCGCGATGTCGCCAAACACGGATGCGACCATCATGATGCTGTAAACAGAACCTGGATTCATCCGAATAAATGTTTTGCCATTCGTGCACCCAGGTTCGTCGTTGAGTACACCATCGCAGGCGCTCCTGTCTGAGATGCAGCGTCAAGGGTAACCACAGCCATGGTCTCCGAGCTGATAGTCCATGCTGCTGCAAACGTCGTCGAACTGCTGGTGCAGATGGTTGTTGTCTTGCAAACTTCCCCATCTGTTGACTCAGGGATCGAGACGTGGCTGCACGATCCATTACAGCCATGCGGATAAGATGCCTGTTATCTCGACTGCTAGTGATACGAGGCCATTAGGATCCAGCACGGCGTTCCGTATTACCCTCCTGAACCCACCGATTCCATATTCTGCTAACAGTCATTGGATCTCGACCAACGCGAGCAGCAATGTCGCGATACGATAAACCGCAGTCGCGATAGGCTACAATCTGACCTTTGTCAAAGTCGGAAACGTGATTGTACGCATTTCTCCTCCTTACACCAGGCATGACAACAACGTTCCACCAGGCAACGCCAGTCAACTGCTGTTTGTGTATGAGAAATCGGTTGGAAACTTTCCTCATGTCAGCACGTTGCAGGTGTCGCCATCGGCGCCAACCTTGTGTGAATGCTCTGAAAAGCTAATCATTTGCATATCACAGCATCTTCTTCCTGTCGGTTAAATTTCGCTTCTGTAGCACGTCATCTTCTTGGTGTAGCAATTTTAATGGCCGGTAGTGAATTTAGGATACGCAATAAGAATTGACGTCCTGATCACGTGAGCGTAAGTGTCAGTATCTTTGGTCTTTAGACTATACATAAAGGGAGATTCGAAAGCAGTTCGCTCTTGTAACATAGTGGATGTCTGATGGCATTGGCTGGATGTGTCTGTGAAGGTGTGTCTCGGGGGGGGGGGGGGGGGGGGGGGGGTCAAATTGTTTTTTTTTTTGTTTTTTTTTTGTGTGATACTCGTAACATGTGCAGAATACAGATACTCCCACATTCATCTCTTACGTCAGGTTAGCTCACCCTAGAATATATGGTGTCAGACAATCATCTTCCAGAGGTTGGTGTTTGGCTATTAAGTAACATGGCTCAATTCTTTTATACCAGTGCGGAAGATTAACAGTGTGTTTCCATTGGGGTGGAGGGCTGAAATGTTGGGACACAATGCACAACACGTGTGATTAACATGCTGTGTGGTTTTCCAATTGCTTATTTGTAAGTTTTTGTGGATAATAGCTGTCAGAATATCGATCCAAAAATTGTTGCAAAGGATACAGCCAATACTAATCATCCATCAAATCTTCTAAAAGCGTCATCAGGATAGTATGTGGCTGAGAGAGCTGGTGACAATGCTCACCTCTGTAAAATCTGCTTCGAGGAAGAAATGGAGTCACTATTCTTTCCCTGCAGACACATTGCTACTTGCGTTAAATGTGCACCTACCTTTTCCTCGTATGCTACGTGTCAGAGACTTCTTTCAGCCACAGTAAGAGCATGTTTCATGAAGGCGACGATGTTGTAAGACACAGTATTATATATGATCCGTTTTTTTGTAAATTTTTTATACATATCGTGAAGAATAAAGCATTATCGTTAAAATTCATTCTTTTCTTGTTTTTTCTTACATCAAGCACGACTAGGTATGCTCTTAATGTGATAGCTATGATTACTCTGTGGTCTTAATAGCTCCTGGGCTGTTTCGAAGAACTGCGGTCTGTTAGTGTGGAAAAGGGAGAAAGAAATCAGTAAGTGGAAAAGGAACGAAGAAATCGATAAGGCTACTAGGACATAGTCCACACTGTGGTTTGCAGAATATGCATTTATATTTCTGCTTGTGTCTAAAAGCAGTTTAGTGACATTGGTAGGCTATAGTATCTTGCAAAAGATTAAGGACTGGTTGGTGTAGGAGCTGAATGTACCTCTAGATAAATGTAACTACTGATTCTAAAATATCCGAAGAAAACTGTTATGTCGCTGGCTACAAATCACTATAAACAGTACCAGTCATAAAAGATATCTGTACGTAACCGTCTGCATGCTTACCAGTTTCTTCCTGTATGTTACTGTGCTATATTTTCTTTGTGATAGCTCACTACGTAGATAGTGCAGGGTAAAGGCCCAACAGTCTTGTGACTATTGGAACAGCGCTGCTACAACGTGATGGGATTTCAAGAGTATTAAAAGGGCTCTGTGAGTTGGCTGGGGATAACTACAGCTACCGTTACTCCTAAAAATAACAAAATGCCATATAACGGAGACAGGAAGATTCATGAACGGAGAACATGTGGGGGTTAAACAATTCTCTCACAGAAAGGAAGGCTAACAGGTGATCTCTTTACAACTTCTTCGTCGTGTTGTTAGCTAACATATTACTCCCTCCCATATACGTCTCGAGAAATGACTGCAATAAGAAAATAAAAAGCTAATACGCAGTTTGTTACTGGGAGACATTCACTTCTGCCTTTTTTGTTTTCTCTTCATAAATACGTTTCGGTGGGTAGGAACGGAAGAAAGACGATGTTACTGCTGCGTTGTACATCTATATATCGATGGTTGAAGTTTTGTAATTGTGGAATGATGAAATACCAGAATGTCGGAGGAAAAGACATATCATCCACGAAGGATCAAACTTCATATATTGAAGCTGTTGACTAGTAGATAAAGTCCAGTGCAGAAAGTGCTCTGTATTTGTAAATTTTGATCGAAAGATACACACACCATGCACCCGCCGGAAACGACCAACAGAATGTACCAGCAACGAAAGCAGGTTGTAATGTATTTATATTGGATTTAAAGTCCGTTGTTTGAGGATTATGTAATAAATTGCAATGAACAAATAGTCTGAAGCACCGTGTAGCGTCCAGGTAAATAGATTAAGGTTATCAAAGATTTTTCGATGACTTGTGGAAGAAAACGTTAAACATCACCAACACGAATTTGTCATGAGGTTTAGCATTTTCTTTTAACTTCTCAGTTATGAAATACACGTTACTTCGATAATTAATAGAAATCCTCTGCTAAGGTCTAGCAGAGACTGGTGTGAAAGAAAGAATATAGGGTGCGTAGTGCACATTCTTCCGCGACCTTTGTCTGTCTATTAATACGTGGACTGACATCTTAATTAGCTGACTAAAATTTACTTTATTCATTCGCAGATAAAATATTGTGAATAAAATTTTGGAATTACTCTGCAGCTGAAAAATTCGGACCGACCGACAGATAGACATTCTTTCCGTGTACAAATGACGAATGGTTCTAACTGCAGACGGAAAACAGATATGACTAGGAGTGACAGAGCGTGTATCTGATCGCTATGATGGTGGAACTGTAGAAGAGGGAGAGTTGTCTGCCATAATTGGAACGTAATTTTATCACATTCCTTCGGAATGAGGGAAAATAAATACTGGAATTGTGAAATTGCGATGGAAAGGAAATTTCGCAAAACGTATGGAGTCGTATACGTCTGGAAACCTGTACAAGCTTTGTGTCACATGGAACTTACGTAGTTTTCGACGTTAATAGTGTACCAATGCGCCGTTAAGGTGTATTCCGTGCACTTCCGCTATGTCATTTGCAGTACAGCTGACTTAACAAAGCCAAGTGTGCATGTCTTGCTATGGAAGAAAAAACGTATGATGTCTTTATAAAGTTTCATTTATAGAAGTAGGAACCATGTGTAACACAGCTGTGACAGGCTGATTGGCCGTACAGAACTGCTGCAGACACAGGAACAGAGGCTCGGGGCTTGGGTATATGCACGTGCTGGGCAATTGTGTGATGGAAGCGTTCACACTTTTATTTCACACTACAGATGATTGGGAGGGATGTAAATACGTCCATGCAGCCTGCTCCAGTACATAGGGCTACCATTGTACACGCTTTTTCTTCAGTCGTGATATGTGTGCACGGATGTTGCTCATAGAGATTGGCTGCAGTGCAGTACACAAGGCCACACAGTTGCCTTCGTTATTATGCTAAAATAATATTTACTGGTGAACACTAACATAGTTTCAACAGTTTAGTACCACAATGTCACTATCTACCAATCATGTGAGTCTACATTTGTTCGTCCTATGTAGCTGAACTTCGAAGCAAGCGCATGGTGTAGGTGCTGCTAGGATGGTATAGGTTGGCCTACTCCATTCAGATATGTGACGAAAAAAATAGTTTGTGAGGAAGACGAAGTAGCTCTCCCAAAAACATGGGGCTGAACAAGGTATGTGTGGAGGTTGGTTAACCTTACATCCCAGATTCTTGCGGTAATCGAATAAAAAATAATACTTGTGTGATGCGCTATTAACTGTAAAGCGGCTTACGGCGTATTTGTTTTAGATGTAGGCTCTTCACAGGTGATGTTGTCATTTGCATGGATTTTTTAAGGGGCGTAACCGGCCCTCAAAGAAGTGGTAGTGTTGGAAGCTACAAATCCCATCGGTACGTCACCTACAGACTGTGGCACTATAATTCACATTGAGGCCTACGATGCAGTAAGATGAGTGCTGTAGCTGGAGGGAACATTGACACTGACTTGGTCTTGCTTGTACTTGTTGGCTACTTTTTTGTCGATGTATCTCAGTAGGAAAATTTGGATATTTGTGGTAAGGTCTTAAGGGACCAAACTGCTGAAGTCATCGGCCCCTAAGCCTACACACTACTTAATATAACTTAAACTAACTTACGCTAAGGAAGACACACACAGCCATGCCCGAGGGAGGACTCGAACCTCCGATGGGGGGAGCTGCGGATGTATCACAGTCAGGTAAGCACGTAACAACTGGGTTTGCTTCTAAATAAATAACTACCACTACATGTATACACACAACCCACGTGGATGTACTCTGCACTAGATGGAATATGGTATCATGGTCAGTCCACTCTCGAAAACTGCACTTGGGGGGGGGGGGGGGGGGGGGGAATTTGAAGGGATGCTGGTCAGGTGACTGGGATCGGGGAGAGGGGAGGTAGGAGTCACAGCTGACAGCAAAAACAGCACGAGCTGTATAATCAAACTGTTTTGTTTGTCAATGTGTGGGAGCAAGCTGCTGTCCACATGTACTACAGTAATTGTGCTACAGCAGACGGCTATGTAACACGGACCAGGATACGTCGTATCACTTTTTTTTTTTACTTTCAAGTAAAGAAAGCCCTCGTCTCACAGGTTCTGTGATATCAGGACAAGTTGTTTGGGTTGTGTAATGTGGTGAGATAGAAAAGCTGTGCGAAGTACACAAAGTTATCGTCCTTTAGTACAGTGCATAGCTCTCCTTTCTTACATTGTTGGTAGCGGTGCAAGTGTGGAACATACATTGATGAACCAAAGCGTTATGACCACTCACCACAGCGAGACTGAATGCCTCCTGGTGGTGCTGCAGCCACATGACGCAGTAAGGAAAGAATGTAAGGATAAAGATGCAGTCCTTATAGCGAAGACACAGGCCAAAAATGCGGATATCCACTGATATAACCGGTTTAGACAAAGGCCACTTTATTGTATCACTGCAGCTGGAAGCGAGAATCTCTGAAACGGCGAATCTGATCACCAGTTGGCGTATTACTGTTGTGAGCAGCTGTATAGAGTGGTTGAAGGATGGTGAAGTTACGATTAGGCCGTATGGTACTAGACGACCAAGTCTCATCACAAAGCATAGAGGTCGAAGGATTCTCCGCTGTGTAATCGAGAATAGGCAGTGATCTGTGGCAGATCTGGTGACAGAGTGGAATGCTGATGCAGGCACAAGTGTCTCAGAGCACACCATTCAAAGGCCATTGTTGTATACGGAGCTTCGCATATGACCCCTATGTGTTGAAATGGTTCAAATGGCTTTGAGCACTATGGGACTTAACATCTGACGTCATCAATCCCCTAGACCTAGAACTACTTAAACCCAACCTAAGGACAGCGCACACATCAACGCCAAAGGCAGGCTTCGAACCTGCGATCGTAGTGGCAGCGCCGTTCTGGACTGAACCGCTCGGCCGCAACGGCCGGCCCTATGTGTTCCTGTGTTGACCCTGCGCCATCGTCGGTTATGATTGCAGTGGGTAGAGCGTTACTGGGTTTTCACTGCGGATCAATAGAAACGTTTTGCCTGTCGGAGGAATCGCATTTCTTGTTACATCAGGTCGATGGTTGGGGTCCTTACACGACATCATCCTGGGGAATGGCTGCACGAAACATGCGCTGCACACAGATGCAGGCCGGCGATGGCAGAGTTATGCTATTGGGAGATTCGAAAGCAGTTCGCTCTTGTAACATAGTGGATGTCTGATGGCATTGGGTGGATGTGTCTGTGAAGGTGTATCTCGGGAGGGGGGGGGGGTCAAATTGTTTCTTTTGTGTGATACTCGTAACATGTGCAGAATACAGATACTCCCACATTCATCTCTTACGTCAGGTTAGCTCACCCTAGAATATATGGTGTCAGACAAGCATCTTCCAGAGGTTGGTGTTTGGCTATTAAGTAACATGGCTCAATTCCTTTATACCAGTGCCGAAGATTAACAGTGTGTTTCCATTGTGGTGGAGGGCTGAAATTTTGGGACACAATGCACAACACGTGTGATGAACATGCTGTGTGGTTTTCCAATTGCTTATTTGTAAGTGTTTGTAGATAATAGCTGTCAGAATATCGATCCAAAAATTGTTGCAAAAGATACAGGCAATACTAATCATCCATCAAATCTTCTAAAAGCGTCATCAGGATAGTATGTGATGAGGGAGCTGGTGACAATGCTCACCTCTGTAAAATCTGTTTCGAGGAAGAAATGGAATCACTATTCTTTACCTGCAGACATATTGCTACTTGCGTTAAATGTGCACCTACCTTTTCCTCGTATGCTACGTGTCAGAGACTTCTTTCAGCCACAGTAAGAGCATGTTTCATGAAGGCGACGATGTTGTAAGACACCGTATTATATATGATCCGTTCTTTTGTAAATCTTTTATACATATCGTGACGAATAAAGCATTATCGTTAAAATTCATTCTTTTCTTGTTTTTTCTTACATCAAGCACGACTAGGTATGCTCTTAACGTGATAGCTATGATTACTCTGTGGTCTTAATAGCTCCTGGGCTGTTTCGAAGAACTGCGGTCTGTTAGTGTGGAAAAGGGAGAAAGAAATCAGTAAGTGGAAAAGGAACGAAGAAATCGATAAGACTACTAGGACATAGTCCACACTGTGGTTTGCAGAATATGTATTTATATTCCTGCTTGTGTCTAAAAGCAGGTTAGTGACATTGGTAGGCTATAGTATCTTGCAAAGGATTAAGGACTGGTTGGTGTTGGAGCTGAATGTACCTGTAGATAAATGTAACTACTGATTCTAAAATAGCCGAAGAAAACTGTTATGTCGCTGGCTACAAATCACTGTAAACAGTACCAGTCATAAAAGATATCTGTACGTAACCGTCTGCATGCTTACCAGTTTCTTCCTGTATGTTACTGTGCTATATTTTCTTTGTGATAGCTCACTAAATTCTGTTTAGAGCAGCATCTACAAGCTTGTGCAACAGAAGTAGAGTTCCATAACAGATCCTATATGATAATAACTATTTACCGAGCACCTGCAGGAAATTATAATCTATTCTTAGATCATCTAGATGCTCTTTTGGGTTATTTAACAGGAAGAAACAAAGAAATTTTGATTGCTGGTGACTTTAATACAGATTTTCTAATGCAATCTTCCAGTAAACATTCACTACAGTTAGTAATGTTGTCTTTCAATCTAACTCACACTGTAAACTTTCCAACTAGGATCACTAAATCCTCAAGGACAGCCATTGATAACATTTTTATAGACTAATCAAAGGAACAAAATCATATCATAAAACCTGTTATAAATGGACTATCAGATCATGACATGCAGCTCCTTGTTTTAGATGTAAATTCTAAGCAGATTATCAAGACTGCTAAATCTGAGTACAGGAGAATAGTCAATCAACCAAAAATTGAGTGTTTTAGAAAACTGCTCAAATATATGAACTGGAAAGATGTTTATAGTGCTCATGACATGAATGAAAAATATAACACATTCATGAACAATGTCAGTACCATGTTTGAAAACTGTTTTCCTCTAAAAGTTACTCAAATTAAACAGAAGTCTATAATAAAACCATGGATTACACAAGGAATAAAGATTTCCTGTAAGACAAAAAGGGAAATGTATCTGTCGACCAAGAATAGCTCCAATGCTGATGATTTAGCTAAATACAAGGAATACTGTAAAACATTAAAAAAAGTAATTCAGACGTCTAAACAAATGCACTACGAGAAGAAGATAGCAATATCAGGGAACAAAATAAAAACAATATGGGTTATAGTGAAAGAGCAGACTGGTAGAACCAGAAAGGAACAGGAGCAAATAGCACTAAGGGTAGATGACACATTAGTAACTGATGGGCATAGTGTGGCAAATCTATTTAACAAGTACTTTATATCCGTTACTGATAGAATGGGACTTTCAGGATCAGTAAATAATGCCCTTGAATATCTGAAACTAGCCTTCACAAATAGCTTCAAGTACATGAATATATCACTCACTTCACCAAAAGAAATAACTTCCATAGTAAAATCTTTAAAAACAAAGCATATAGTGGGTACGATGAAATATCAACAAAGTTAATTAAGGCATGTTCTTGTGAGTTTAGTACAATTCTAAGTTACTTGTGTAACCAGTCAATTATAACTGGGACATTTCCTGACTGGCTAAAATATGCAGATGTTAAGCCTCTATTCAAGAAAGGGGATAAAGAGATACCATCAAACTACAGACCGATTTCACTTTTTCCAGCATTCTCAAAAATTTTAGAAAAAGTAATGTACAGACAGCTGTTCAACCATCTGACCACAAGTAACATATTATCAAGAACACAGTTTGGATTTCTGAAGGGTTCTGATATAGAGAAGGCTATTTACACCTATAGTGAAAATGTACTTAATTCATTGAATAACAAATTACAAGCAGCAGGTATTTTCTGTGATTTGTCAAAGGCATTTGATTGTGTGAACCACAACATCCTTTTAAGTAAATTAGAATTCTATGGTGTCATGGGCAGTGCTGTAAAATGGTTCAAGTCGTACCTCACTAAGAGGAAACAAAGGGTATCAGTGCAAGTCATCAGTCATCATCAGAATGGGAAGAAATTACATGTGGTGTCCCACAAGCATCCATCTTAGGGTCATTGCTTTTTCTTGTGTACATTAATGATCTCTCATCAGTTACACTGCCAGAAGCAGAGTTTGTTTTGTTTGCAGATGACACAAGTATTGCAATAAATAGTATGTCAAGTGTAGTTCTAGAAAGATCTGCTAATGACATTTTCATGGATATTACTAAAGGGTTTAAAGCCAACTCACTGACATTAAACTTCGATAAGACTCACTATATGCAATTCAGAACCTGTAAGAGGTTTCCACCCAGCATATGCATAAAATACGAAGAAAAGCAATGAGAAGAGGTTGACAGTCTTAAATTCCTGGGATTACAACTTGATAATAAATTCAGTTGGGAAGAGCACACCACAGAATTGCAGAAACGCCTTAACAAATCTGTATTTGCAATTCGAGTGTTAGCAGACATAGGCGACATAAAAATGAAAAAGCTTGCATACTTTGCCTACTTCCATTCCATAATGTCATATGGTATAATATTTTGGGGTAACTCTTCAAGTCAAACAAAAAGTTTTCAGAGTCCAAAAACGTGTAATTCGTATTATTTGTGGAGTAAATTCACGGACGTCCTGTAGAAACCTCTTCAAAGAACTGGGTATACTAACTACTGCCTCTCAGTATACTTACTCATTAATGAAATTTGTCCTAAATAATATATCTCTTTTTCCAACAAACAGCTCAGTTCATACATACAATACCAGGAACAAAAATGATCTGCACAAGGACTTAAAAGCACTTACTCTAGTTCAAAAAGGGGTCCACTACCCAGGAACACTCATCTTCAATAATTTGCCAGTAAACATGAAAAATTTAGTTACAAATAAAGATCAGTTTAAAAGAAGCCTGAAAGACTTACTAGTGGCCAACTCCTTCTACTCCATTGACGAATTTTTTAATAGAGACAAATGATGTATTGTATATATTCATACTATTAGTATTGTTATTTCAGCTTAAAAAAAATTGACATGTTCCACATCCACGGGATCTCCTCAGCACGGATCTATGGAACGAAAAACTAATCTAATCTAATCTAATCTACTACATAGATAGTGCAGGGTAAAGGCCCAACAGCCTTCTGACTAATGGAACAGCGCTGCTGCAACGTGATGGGATTTCAAGAGAATTATAAGGGCTCTGTGAGTTGGCTGGGGATAACTACAGCTACCGTTACTCCTCAAAATAACAAAATACCATGTAACGGAGACAGGAAGATTCATGAACGGAGAACATGTGGGGGTTAAACAATTCTCTGACAGAAAGGAAGGCTAACAGGTGATCTCTTTACAACTTCTTCTTCGTGTTGTTAGCTAACATATTACTCCCTCCCATATACGTCTCGAGAAATGACTGCAATAAGAAAATAAAAAGCTAATACGCATTTTGTTACTGGGAGACATTCACTTCTGCCTTTTTGTTTTCTCTTCATAAATACCTTTCGGTGGGTAGGAACGGAAGAAAGACGATGTTACTGCTGCGTTGTACATCTATATATCGATGGTTGAAGTTTTGTAATGGTGGAATGATGAAATACCAGAATGTCGGAGGAAAAGACATATCATCCACGAAGGATCAAACCTCATATATTAAAGCTGTTGACTAGTAGATAAAGTCCAGTGCAGAAAGTGCTCTGTATTTGTAAATTTTGATCGAAAGATACACACACCATACACCCGCCGGAAACGACCAACAGAATGTACCAGCAACGAAAGCAGGTTGTAATGTATTTATATTGGATTCAAAGTCCGTTGTTTGAGGATTATGTAATAAACTACAATGTACAAATAGTCTGAAGCACCGTGTAGCGTCCAGGTAAATAGATTAAGGTTATCAAAGATTTTTCGATGACTTGTGGAAGAAAACGTTAAACATCACCAACACGAATTTATCATGAGGTTTAGCATTTTCTTTTAACTTCTCAGTTATGAAATACACGTTACTTCGATAATTAATAGAAATCCTCTGCTAAGGTCTAGCAGAGACTGGTGTGAAAGAAAGAATATAGGGTGCGTAGTGCACATTCTTCCGCGACCTTTGTCTGTCTATTAATGCGTGGACTGACATCTTAATTAGCTGACTAAAATTTACTTTATTCATTCGCAGATAAAATATTGTGAATAAAATTTTGGAATTACTCTGCAGCTGAAAAATTCGCACCGACCGACAGATAGACATTCTTTCCGTGTACAAATGACGAATGGTTCTAACTGCAGACGGAAAACAGATATAACTAGGAGTGACAGAACGTATATCTGATCGCTGCGATGGTGGAACTGTAGCAGAGGGAGAGTTGTCTGCCATAATTGGAACGTAATTTTATCACATTCCTTCGGAATGAGGGAAAATAAATACTGGAATTGTGAAATTGCGATGGAAAGTAAATTTCGCAAAACGTATGGAGTCGTACACGTCTGGAAACCTATACAAGCTTTGTGTCACATGGAACGTACGTAGTTTTCGACGTTAATAGTGTACCAGTGCGCCGTTAAGGTGTATTCCGTGCACTACCGCTATGTCATTTGCAGTACAGCTGACTTAACAAAGCCAAGTGTGCATGTCTTGCTATGGAAGAAAAAACGTATGATGTCTATAAAGACATAGAAGTAGGAACCATGTTACAGTAAAAATTTCTTAGTGTGTGTGTGTGTGTGTGTGTGTGTGTGTGTGTGTGTGTGTGTGTGTGTGTGTGTGCATGTTTAACTACCACAGCTGTGATAGGCTGATTGGCCGTACAGTACTGCTGCAGACACAGGAACAGAGGCCCGGGGCTTGGGTATATGCACGTGCTGGCCAATTGTGTGATGGAAGCGTTCACACTTTTATTTCACACTACAGATGATTGGGAGGGATGTAAATACGTCCATGCAGCCTGCTCCAGTACATAGGGCTACCATTGTACACGCTTTTTCTTCAGTCGTGATATGTGTGCACGGATGTTGCTCATAGAGATTGGCTGCAGTGCAGTACACAAGGCCACACAGTTGCCTTCGTTATTATGCTAAAATAATATTTACTGGTGAACACTAACATAGTTTCAACAGTTTAGTACCACAATGTCACTATCTACCAATCATGTGAGTCTACATTTGTTCGTCCTATATAGCTGAACTTCGAAGCAAGCGCATGGTGTAGGTGCTGCTAGGATGGTATAGGTTGGCCTACTCCATTCAGATATGTGACGAAAAAAATAGTTTGTGAGGAAGACGAAGTAGCTCTCCCAAAAACATGGGGCTGAACAAGGTATGTGTGGAGGTTGGTTAACCTTACATCCCAGATTCTTGCGGTAATCGAATAAAAAATAATACTTGTGTGATGCGCTATTAACTGTAAAGCGGCTTACGGCGTATTTGTTTTAGATGTAGGCTCTTCACAGGTGATGTTGTCATTTGCATGGATTTTTTAAGGGGCGTAACCGGCCCTCAAAGAAGTGGTAGTGTTGGAAGCTACAAATCCCATCGGTACGTCACCTACAGACTGTGGCACTATAATTCACATTGAGGCCTACGATGCAGTAAGATGAGTGCTGTAGCTGGAGGGAACATTGACACTGACTTGGTCTTGCTTGTACTTGTTGGCTACTTTTTTGTCGATGTATCTCAGTAGGAAAATTTGGATATTTGTGGTAAGGTCTTAAGGGACCAAACTGCTGAAGTCATCGGTCCCTAAGCCTACACACTACTTAATGTAACTTAAACTAACTTACGCTAAGGAAGACACACACACCCATGCCCGAGGGAAGACTAGAACCTCCGATGGGGGGAGCTGCGGATGTATCACAGTCAGGTAAGCACGTAACAACTGGGTTTGCTTCTAAATAAATAACTACCCCTACATGTATACACACAACCCACGTGGATATACTCTGCACTTGATGGAATATGGTATCATGGTCAGTCCACTCTCGAAAACTGCACTGGGGGAGGGAAGGATGGGGGGGAGGGGGGGGGGGAATTTGAAGGGATGCTGGTCAGGTGACTGGGATCGGGGAGAGGGGAGGTAGGGGTCACAGCTGACAGCAAAAACAGCACGAGCTGTATAATCATACTGTTTTGTTTGTCAATGTGTGGGAGCAAGCTGCTGTCCACATGTACTACAGTAATTGTGCTCCAGCAGACGGCTATGTAACACGGACCAGGATACGTCGTATCCCTTTTTTTTCAGTTTCAAGTAAAGAAAGCCCTCTTCTCACAGGTTCTGTGATATCAGGACAAGTTGTTTGGGTTGTGTAATGTGGTGAGATAGAAAAGCTGTGCGAAGTACACAAAGTTATCGTCCTTTAGTACAGTGCATAGCTCTCCTTTCTTACATTGTTGGTAGCGGTGCAAGTGTGGAACATACATTGATGAACCAAAGCGTTATGACCACTCTCCACAGCGAGACTGAATGCCTCCTGGTGGTGCTGCAGCCATATGACGCAGTAAGGAAAGAATGTAAGGATAAAGATGCAGTCCTTATAGCGAAGACACAGGCCAAAAATGCGGATATCCACTGATATAACCGGTTTAGACAAAGGCCACTTTATTGTGTCACTGCAGCTGGAAGCGAGAATCTCTGAAACGGCGAATCTGATCGCCAGTTGGCGTATTACTGTTGTGAGCAGCTGCATAGAGTGGTTGGAGGATGGTGAAGTTACGATTAGGCCGTATGGTACTGGACGACCAAGTCTCATCACAAAGCATAGAGGTCGAAGGATTCTCCGCTGTGTAATCGAGAATAGGCGGTGATCTGTGGCAGATCTGATGACACCATTCAAAGGCCATTGTTGTATACGGAGCTTCGCATATGACCCCTATGTGGTGAAATGGTTCAAATGGCTTTGAGCACTATGGGACTTAACATCCGACGTCATCAATCCCCTAGACCTAGAACTACTTAAACCCAACCTAAGGACAGCACACACATGAACGCCAAAGGCAGGATTCGAACCTGCGATCGTAGCGGCAGCGCGGTTCTGGACTGAACCGCTCGGCCTCAACGGCCGGCCCTATGTGTGCCTGTGTTGACCCAGCGCCGTCGTCGGTTATGGTTGCAGTGGGTAGAGCGTTACTGGGTTTTCACTGCGGATCAATAGAAACGTTTTGCCTGTCGGAGGAATCGCATTTCTTGTTACATCAGGTCGATGGTTGGGGTCCTTACACGACATCATCCTGGAGAATGGCTGCACGAAACATGCGCTGCACACAGATGCAGGCCGGTGATGGCAGAGTTATGCTATTGGGTACATTGAGTTGAGTTTCCATGGGATATATGGCGGTAATCCAAGGCATCATGACTGCAGTGAACTCAGTGAACATTATTGCAGACCAGCTGCATCTCTTCATTTTTGAAGTCTACCCCTATGGCGATTACATCTTCCAGCAGGATAATTGTCCGCGTTGGAAGGTCAGAATCGTGCTACAGTGGATAGACGGCCATTATAGTGACCTCACACTGATGTCTTGGCCAGCAAACATTCCTGATCTGTACCCACTGGGACAAGTATCAGGCACCACCTGTGCGCGTGTAAACCACCAACCGTAATTTGTGGGTATTGCTTGACCCGTGCATAAACATCTGGTGTGACATACTTCTGGAAACATTCCAAGGACTTGTAGAATCTGTGCCAAGCAGAATCTCTCTTGTTCTCTGGAACATCACACTATTAAACAGGTGGTCCTAATGCTTCGCCTTGTCGGTGTATCAACGAATTAGATATCTTTTTCTTATAGAAAGGATCCAGCAATTATTTTTTTAAGTCCACTATAGTCACACAGTGTTAGGAGAGTTGATAGTTGCATTGCACATAACTAAAAGTGCAGGTCATAAGTTTGTTTTAATTGAAAGGTAGACCTGGTGCTTTTTTGTCGTTAAATTGTGTCTCAAAAATCGGTGCAATTATAGGCATTTGCTGAATACTGCGGGAAAAATCGAGAGAATTTGCATAAAAACTGTAAATAGCATCATATGTTGGTGGTGTTAGTTATTAAACGTTTTGAGCTGTGTATTTTATGTGTGTGTGTGTGTGTGTGTTCTGAAAATCGATAAAATAGCAGTGGCACTCGTATTTGCGTGTGTTGTCTTTAAAAATTCGGTAAAATTTTTCACGAAACATTTATTTACGTGTATCTTCTTAAAAAGTAGCACAGAATAGCTACGAAACCCATATTTACATGTATTTTCATAAAAAGTGGTGGAAATCGGTAAAACAGTAATGAAATGTTCATCTTCTAAAAGAAAACTGCCACGAAACCATAAACAGCATTTCGTGCTGAATATTCACGAAAAGTAAGCCATATCCCTGGGTAATATTCTGTGCTGTTAATCTGCAAAAGCACCTGGGAGTATCATTTTTGTAGGTCATGAATTACCATAATGAAAAATGACAGTTATAACTTTAAGCTAAAAGTATTGAACACCTGAATAAACGTGAACTGAGATCACCATTTTGCCTATATATTATGGTAATCATCATGACAGTAATTGTCCATTAATTACCGCCTAAATGAAACGCCAATTGAACAGTTTGTTTCGTAAGGGCCATTAAATTAAGTTAGGGAAGTGGCTGGTTCGTTTACTTAGGGTGAATAATGCCCACTTTATGCCAGAATGCCCAACTGCCCCTAGTGGTATTGTATATTTCACTTGATGTTGTTGTTGCGGTTTTCTGTCAAAGGACTAATTTTCTGCTGTGTTTGATGCTAGTCAATGCTTGCAAGTCTGTTAGTAAATATTGCAAGCATGATCGTTTTAAATGTGTTAGCTGTAGTGAAGTCTTGGTTACTCTCTACAGTTTCGGCCCTCGACATTTCATTCATTTCTAAATTAACTGTCTCCAATGACATAGAAAAATGCATCCGTTCAAACGATGTCTTCCATCAGTTAAGTTGTACCATATATTTCTTTATGACTCGACTTGATGTTGTACCTCTCAATTAATTATCTGCTTTACTCATCTAATCTCAATGGGAGCATCGTATTTCAATAACTTCTTTCCTATTATCATCTGAACTTTATCGTCCCCGTTTCACTTTCATATAATGCTGCAGACAAATACCATTATGGACGACTTACTGCCGCTTACATTTGTATTAAATATTGACGTATATCCCTTCTTCAACTAGCCTCCATTTTATATCCTCCTTATGTCTACAATTGTCAGTTCTTTTGCAGCTGAAATATCAAAACTTCTCTACCACTCTCAGTGCCTCTTTTCCTAATCTACCTCCCTCAGTAATACCTGATATAATTCGACTATATTCCACAACTACTTCCTTCCAAGGCACAATCTATTCCCTTCAATGGATCTTAAAAGTCCTTTTCTTGTCTGTGGTGAATTATGTTGAAGAATGTGTAACCTCCCCCTCACTTATCGACCTTAAAGACAGTGAAAAATGAAACCGCGTGTACCTAATGGAAATTTGGAAAAAAGCAATCGTCACCGAAGTTAACCTGTCGGTAAAGAGGGAGGAAAGGGTTACATCTAAATGAAAGGAAAAATGCTAATGAAACTGGTGGAAATTAATTTTGAAATAGGGGTAAAGTTAATAAAGAAAGTAAATGTGCGGCCGTTACATTAACAATCAACTAGCGGTAATTAGATATTTGAGATTTGGGGGAAATTACGGTCGCCAGTCCTAAGGACAATTACTATAGTAACTGAAAAGAAAAGGTTATTACACATATAATTAGCACTAGAAGCGTGGCAACTGAAGGTTGACATGTGCAGTGTGAAAACTGAAAGTTTGTCAGAAGTAATAAATTTCACTACACTCTGACTTAATTTAGCAAAAGAATTAATAAAACCGGAAAATCGAAAGTTAATTTAGTGACTGAAGTTAATAGTGAGCTTTCTTTCTGAAGCACATCGAAATCCAGTAAACTGCGGTTAGTCTTGGACTACCTCAACAATCATTTCAAAAGCAACTTGACTCTACGCAATTTAGAAACAAGAGATTTAACTTTGAACTTGAATTAAATGATTCTCAACAATTAACAATAGTAAAATTTAGTACGTACCAAGCTGAGCTGCAGTCACAGGAAAGCTAAAATATGCTAACAAAACTCGCACTCTTAATTTGTGCTCGTGTAATCTAAATATTGTAGCCAGCTATGAATACTTTAACTGAACTTTGAAATTAAAGCAGTGAAATCTAATTATATTATTTTAATGCTGGCGTTTGAATTTCAACGACAGTCTGGTTCATTTCGGAAAAGGAAGGGACCCTGCTTGGCAATGCAATTGGGACAATGAGCAACAAAGGTTCATGCTAAGTTGCTGTAATTTTGCGAGGCAAATGGAACAATTTGAAAAGCTGAGGTCTGCCATACAGTTCTGAAACTTTACGTGCTTTTAGTCTTCCTTGTTGGTTCATTGAAGGTTTGAAGCCGTCGATCGAGGAGGTGGCGACAGTCACTCATTGTCGGCCGTCGCTGTTGCAGAAGCTGGATGCTGGCGCGCCTTCTTCTCGACACGGTCACCAGGCGAAACGGGCTCTTGATGTGCGCCAGCTAATGCTTCCCGTCCGCGACACCATGTCAGAAACTATCATCGCAAGTCGAGCGCAATTACATGCTGCTAAACCCCGAAAGCGCGGCAACTCGCGGGAGCGTCACACAACACACCTGCTCCACTCGCTACTCCAGCCAGACTCCCCCTCTGCCCGCGCTCCACGCGGCAGACTTCACACTACCAAAGATCCTACACACTTTGATTCTTCACACGACCTATCGATGTAATCGTTCGATAGCAGTTTTCCCTAGGCAAGACCCAGCGTAAAAATACACTCCTGGAAATGGAAAAAAGAACACATTGACACCGGTGTGTCAGACTCACCATACTTGCTCCGGACACTGCGAGAGGGCTGTACAAGCAATGATCACACGCACGACACAGCGGACACACCAGCAACCGCGGTGTTGGCCGTCGAATGGCGCTAGCTGCGCAGCATTTGTGCACCGCCGCCGTCAGTGTCAGCCAGTTTGCCGTGGCATACGGAGCTCCATCGCAGTCTTTAACACTGGTAGCATGCCGCGACAGCGTGGACGTGAACCGTATGTGCAGTTGACGGACTTTGAGCGAGGGCGTATAGTGGGCATGCGGGAGGCCGGGTGGACGTACCGCCGAATTGCTCAACACGTGGGGCGTGAGGTCTCCACAGTACATCGATGTTGTCGCCAGTGGTCGGCGGAAGGTGCACGTGCCCGTTGACCTGGGACCGGACCGCAGCGACGCACGGATGCACGCCAAGACCGTAGGATCCTACGCATTGCCGTAGGGGACCGCACCGCCACTTCCCAGCAAATTAGGGACACTGTTGCTCCTGGGGTATCGGCGAGGACCATTCGCAACCGTCTCCATGAAGCTGGGCTACGGTCCCGCACACCGTTAGGCCGTCTTCCGCTCACGCCCCAACATCGTGCAGCCCGCCTCCAGTGGTGTCGCGACAGGCGTGAATGGAGGGACGAATGGAGATGTGTCGTCTTCAGCAATGAGAGTCGCTTCTGCCTTGGTGCCAATGATGGTCGTATGCGTGTTTGGCGCCGTGCAGGTGAGCGCCACAATCAGGACTGCATACGACCGAGGCACACAGGGCCAACACCCGGCATCATGGTGTGGGGAGCGATCTCCTACACTGGCCGTACACCACTGGTGATCGTCGAGGGGACACAGAATAGTGCACGGTACATCCAAACCGTCATCGAACCCATCGTTCTACCATTCCTAGACCGGCAAGGGAACTTGCTGTTCCAACAGGACAATGCACGTCCGCATGTATCCCGTGCCACCCAACGTGCTCTAGAAGGTGTAAGTCAACTACCCTGGCCAGCAAGATCTCCGGATCTGTCCCCCATTGAGCATGTTTGGGACTGGATGAAGCGTCGTCTCACGCGGTCTGCACGTCCAGCACGAACGCTGGTCCAACTGAGGCGCCAGGTGGAAATGGCATGGCAAGCCGTTCCACAGGACTACATCCAGCATCTCTACGATCGTCTCCATGGGAGAATAGCAGCCTGCATTGCTGCGAAAGGTGGATATACACTGTACTAGTGCCGACATTGTGCATGCTCTGTTGCCTGTGTCTATGTGACTGTGGTTCTGTCAGTGTGATCATGTGATGTATCTGACCCCAGGAATGTGTCAATAAAGTTTCCCCTTCCTGGGACAATGAATTCACGGTGTTCTTATTTCAATTTCCAGGAGTGTACAAATAATATTTACGAAACAAATACATCGACATAAATGCATATATATATATATATATATATATATATATATATATATATATATATATATATACAAATAGTAAAACAATTACAATATATAAAGGCACAGAAATGTCATATATTCAGGTAACAAAACAAGGAAAAAAATTATAGTACAATAGATGGTAATAGGAGGATATGCATTTCCGGCGTGACACGTGCCCCACATTGTCTGAGGATGTTCGTGTAACCTAAACAGACCCAGAAAATGTCCCAAAAAAATAAACAGCGGAAATGCATATGCTCAAAACATCATCAAAATTTAGCATTCGTCTAATTAAGCATAAATCAATTTTTAGACCATAAAAATTGAGTGGAGACAGTCCTAACCTTATTCCACTCTGTCATCTTGCACAAAATAAAACAGGTTGACAACATATTAAAATTCATAGAAAGCATAGAAAATGGTTTAGCTACTTCAAAATCATTAAAATTCGTAACACTATCAAGAAATGGAACACTATTTACAAAATCAATCAGAGTACATGGTCATAAAGACAGATAGATCAAAATACGCAAATTAATTATTAATGACATAGAATACACATTTTATATAACCTTTTCATAATTATTATCTCGTCATGAGATTCCACCTAACGCTAAACAAGAAAATAATATTCAGTAGATCGAAAAAAACATAAATATTGGCAGCAGAATTCTTTCACATCAGCTGTCCGGGAAGAAAAACTATTCCGCCTTTCGTACCCGCAAGTACAAAGAATGCCGAGAGCGCCACGGAGAGCCTACGGCGGCACAAGAGCCGACAGCGGCTCCGCCTCGTCAGTATTGTTGCGCCCGCCTGTGCGGCACGCTTGATCTCACTCGCCTGTGTAACGGCATTTCCAGAACGTCCGCTTCACTGAATTCTTTGGGAAAAACTCGCTCCCGAGTAATCTCAAGGAGTCCATTAACACTATCACAGTGGATAACTCAACACTGTCCATCATCACACGCATGTACTAGCCTGAAACTTAAAACAGCGTCTAAGTACATCGGCAACGACTAGTAAAACACATATTCATAAAATCTTACAGCTAGTTACAAAATCATATTTACATTACTTAAGCTACTGTGACTCAGCTGAAAACTTAAACTAGCAGCTTGGATTTTTCAATTGATAAATAATCACTCTCTGTTAAATCATTTAGTACAAGTTAATTACTTCTTTAATGTCCTCTTGGTCAGGCAAATGCATGACAATCTAGCAAATCGTTTAAATGTTACACTCTATATTCACATACTGTACAAATTACCCATTCTGTGGTATTAATCAATTCTAGGTTGGTACAATTTCAAGTCTACAATATTCCGTATACCTAATCGTTTTCCAGAGCTTGGATACTCCAAGCAATAAGCATTTGTGTGAGGTATACCAATGACTTTATATGGTCCATTATAAACAAACTTAAATTTAGAGATTTCATTGTCTATCTCGCTCGATTTCTCATGAGCTTTTACAAGTACTAAGTTTCCGGTTGCAAACTTAGCAAAACGCGCTTTAGCGTCATGACGACCTATGCGAGCATCAGCTTTTAGCTTCATTACTTCTCGCAAACGATCTTTTTTCACACCAATACTAATGTCAATCCGTGGAGGAAATTTGATTACCTCTTCCAATTCACTTTCTACACTTTTGTCAATGCCGAGATTCCTCACGTTACGGCAGTTCAAATTCATACCTACGTCAATACCACCCGGCCAGTTAACAATGTGTATAGGCTGGTATTGCCTATGCACACCGTCTCCTGCCTCGTCAAAACTAACTACTATTGTTTTATCTTGTGACGTACATGTCAAAGTTTTGCTTTCGCAATTAATCACTGCACGGTACTTTAATAGCCAATCTAACCCGATAATTACTTCCGTAGTTAAGTCTGGCACGACGACAAACTCTTGTTCAAATCGTGCCCCACATATCTCGAAGTTGACAAAAATCTGTTTTGTGACCGGTTTACTGGCCTTCCCAGTAGCACCGATAATTTTCACTCCTGTTACTGGCATAACTACGATGCCAGGTCTGTCTTTCAGCAACTTAAATATTTTCCCAGATACAGCACTCAATTCTGCACCGGTGTCAATCAACGCGTTTAGTTGTAGGTCGTGCATATTAACAGACACTACTATGTGTCTACATTTATCCTCGACTGTTTCTTTATTTTCCCACAATAAATCCTCGTCTATATCCAGGTCATTCCAGAAAAAACCATCCGCCATTGATCCTAAATCCGGTTTATCTGGCGGCTTCTTCAGCCTCTGTTCACATACAGTTTTAATTTCAACACGTTTGTCCTAAGGCTTAGTCTGTAGCTTCGCCTCCAATACCGAAACCTTATCCTGTAACTCGTCAACTAGTGAGTGTTGCTTTGCTATCGATTCACTAATTGTCACCTTCGTTGATTCCTCTTTGGTCAGATCGATCTCATCTGCCAATCTACCTGGAGGAATGTGCCCAGTAGTATCTGCAATTACTTCCTCTGGATCTGCGCAACCCACACTGCCATCGTCTGACCGTATAATGTCAGCTCTAACCTCATACACGCTGTAATCCACATGCTTTTCTACCAATCGTGTCCGGCTATCACTAAACTTCTCGTAATCTCTCTCCTCAATACTTTCGCAATGTTTAAACTGGAGTTTTGCGTCGGATGGGTCGGCTACTTCTACCACTACAACTTTCGGTAAAGTCTGCCGGTTAGGGCCAGAACTTTCCGTTACTACTTCAACATCCAACCCCTGCGGGACGAAACACGACGAATCTTGCTCGTGCTCCCCATTAACATCAACTATTTCTGGTAAAGCCTGCCGGTTAGGGCCAGAACTTTCTATCATTTCACAAACACTATCTTCCTGCGGGACGAGACGCGGCAAATCCTGCCCGCGCTCCCCATAAACGCTTCTCCCATACAGACCCCTATAATCTCTTAGTTCGTCGTATAAGCGACCGAACTGCCTTAACCAGACCTCATCCCTCTCTGCATCCCCTCGCTCGATGACGGACGTTTTATCCGACATCTGATCTTCTCTCAACACTTGCGAATCATTCTTAAACTCAATCTCCAGTTCCGCTGTGGGTATTACAGCTGCCACTTTATAATCGATTTCCGGAACACTACTTAAATTGTTCTCACTGACAGTGAATGTACTTCCTACTGCCGTGTATACAGCTGATCTACTACTTGTGGGCGCACTCCTTTCTCCTAACACTGGCACACTCTCCCGCCGTTGATTATTCCACACGGAATTTTCATAACGACGACACCTGGGTTTTCTCCTGTTATTGGGCCGCCAAAATTTCTCCACGCCCGGTCGGCCCCTCACCGGCGCGGCTAATGGTTTCCCTGTCTCGTCCCAGCAGATACGGTCCCCGGATGCTGCTGAGGCGGCTGATCACACCCTCTGGCGTTATAACTATTCTGTGAAGCCCGTATCGCGTTAGTACGATACTGGTTTCCGTCATTCCTGTTATTATTTGCATTGTACCGATTATTATTACGGTCCGAACCATTATTGTTATTGCTGTCATGGTTGCGGTATGCATTATTACCATGGTTATCGTTGTTGTGGTTGCTGTGGTACCCGTTGTTGTTACCACGGCCTCTACCACTGTCGCGATTATTGCGCCAATTGTCCTCGTCCTCCACTCTTTCCAGGAAATCATTTATTGTCCTGTAATTGCTTCCTAAGTAGCGTTTTGTATCATCTGGAAGCTTTTTGTAGAGTTCCCAGACTATTTCGGATTCCGTGCGGCGATCACGCAAATATTCCAACTTGCGGATCCAGCCCTCACAAAACTCCTTCATCGAACCGCGAGAATTTGCATCGAAAGGCCTCGATACGACAAATTCGCGCCAGACACTTTGCTGTTTTTGCTCTGACCAGTATTCAGCCAGAAACAAATTTTTAAATTCGTCAAAAGTCAGGTTCGTAATGTTGAGGTTTAAGCCCCAACGCTTGGCATCACCAGCCAACACATCAATAATCGCATTAATTTTTCTCTCATTAGTCCATGATCTGGGTAAAACTCTTTCACAATTCTTAATGAAATCCGTCGCGTGTATACCGCCTTTTTTCAAGGGGTCGAACCGCTCCTCTTTCGTCAATTCCGAACTATGTGCATAGATTGGCACATAGCTTTGTTTTTCGTCAGTTTTCTTTTCTAATTCCGACACTCTCGTAATTACTTGGCAAGTGGTTGTCGCAAACGTTTCTACTTCCCTTTTTTTCTCTTCGCAGGTGTTAGCCTGCTTCGTCACTTTGGTATCTACTTCGGATACTAAAGCCTTTAAAGTTTCCACCTTCTTTTGATCCTCTTTTTTCACTAATTGAATTTGTTCCGTCACCTTATTCTCGATGATCGGAGCAACTGATTCCCCTACACTTTTCTCGATTCTGCTAATTTCGGAATAAAAACGAGTATTTATGCTCGCAATTTCCGCCTGAACGCCTATCATTTCCTGTTTAAGATTACCAATTTCGGTATTAATCACAACTATATCTTCTTTGATTTTATCAACTTTTGTGTTAACAACTCCAACATTGTTGTTAACAACATTAATAGCTTTGTTGTGACTGTCTAGCTTTCGTTCAATTTTTTCAGACTGAGCTTCTTGCTTGGCCGATTGACTCTTGATTTAGTTAATCAAAACATTCAATAAATCAGTTAAATTCCCGGAAACTACCGGTTTTACTTCCGTAGCGGCTTCCTCTTTAATTGTCCCCCCGATTCGTCATCAAGGGATTCACATTTGATTTTCACTTCTGACTCCGAAACATTTTCTAAAGTGTGGAATTCCATTTCTGCTCTTTGTTGCGTTTCGGCGGTCGCGTCTTTCATGCTAGCCGCCTGACCCTGAACAATGGGTACCGCGGTCCGCGTTTCCCACTGTTCGACCAATTGTTCCTTATCCAAGCCTACCAAATTTTGGTAATTGTTGCCTTCACTCATTTTAATAATTTTCAATATAAATGCCAAATCTCAAATCTAATTAGGATTCCTCACACTAATATTGTCGCTGACGTATCGACCGTTTGGAAACCAGTACTTTGTTACGAGATTTGCACAATACAAAATTCGTGTCCAGAACAACCTCAAATCTGAAGATTGTCCTGTCACCAGGTCGCCACGTGTAACCTCCCCCTCACTTATCGACCTTAAAGACAGTGAAAAATGAAACCGCGTGTACCTAATGGAAATTTGGAAAAAAGCAATCGTCACCGAAGTTAACCTGTCGGTAAAGAGGGAGGAAAGGGTTACATCTAAGTGAAAGGAAAAATGCTAATGAAACTGGTGGAAATTAATTTTGAAATAGGGGTAAAGTTAATAAAGAAAGTAAATGTGCAGCCGTTACATTAACAATCAACTAGCGGTAATTAGATATTTGAGATTTGGGGGAAATTACGGTCGCCAGTTCTAAGGACAATTACTATAGTAACTGAAAAGAAAAGGTTATTACACATATAATTAGCACTAGAAGCGTGGCAACTGAAGGTTGACATGTGCAGTGTGAAAACTGAAAGTTTGTCAGAAGTAATAAATTTCACTACACTCTGACTTAATTTAGCAAAAGAATTAATAAAACCGGAAAATCGAAAGTTAATTTAGTGACTGAAGTTAATAGTGAGCTTTCTTTCTGAAGCACATCGAAATCCAGTAAACTGCGGTTAGTCTTGGACTACCTCAACAATCATTTCAAAAGCAACTTGACTCTACGCAATTTAGAAACAAGAGATTTAACTTTGAACTTGAATTAAATGATTCTCAACAATTAACAATAGTAAAATTTAGTACGTACCAAGCTGAGCTGCAGTCACAGGAAAGCTAAAATATGCTAACAAAACTCGCACTCTTAATTTGTGCTCGTGTAATCTAAATATTGTAGCCAGCTATGAATACTTTAACTGAACTTTGAAATTAAAGCAGTGAAATCTAATTATATTATTTTAATGCTGGCGTTTGAATTTCAACGACAGTCTGGTTCATTTCGGAAAAGGAAGGGACCCTGCTTGGCAATGCAATTGGGACAATGAGCAACAAAGGTTCATGCTAAGTTGCTGTAATTTTGCGAGGCAAATGGAACAATTTGAAAAGCTGAGGTCTGCCATACAGTTCTGAAACTTTACGTGCTTTTAGTCTTCCTTGTTGGTTCATTGAAGGTTTGAAGCCGTCGATCGAGGAGGTGGCGACAGTCACTCATTGTCGGCCGTCGCTGTTGCAGAAGCTGGATGCTGGCGCGCCTTCTTCTCGACACGGTCACCAGGCGAAACGGGCTCTTGATGTGCGCCAGCTAATGCTTCCCGTCCGCGACACCATGTCAGAAACTATCATCGCAAGTCGAGCGCAATTACATGCTGCTAAACCCCGAAAGCGCGGCAACTCGCGGGAGCGTCACACAACACACCTGCTCCACTCGCTACTCCAGCCAGACTCCCCTTCTGCCCGCGCTCCACGCGGCAGACTTCACACACAGGCGTCTAAAGCTAGCGAAATGAGGGATGCTCAACTACCGATAGATGGCTCTAGCGCGTGCCGGCCAAAGTTCATATCGTTGAGTGTCCGCCAGAGATCACTGGTGTCCGCCATATCTGAATTTGGCAAGAAACAAAGTGTCAAAACACGGATGAAAATGTTTTTCGTTCTGCGCCCTCATAAGTCTTTTATATTGGATGTTCTAGATATCTACACATCAACATAATGAAGTGTCTCTAATCTAGCGAGAAAAAACAGTGACAGTTCTGCTATGAAATTCCTAAATTCGAGTGTGTTTTGGAAGTTTGACAAGCTGCCCTATAAATCATTTACTATTAATTTTATGAGTGCTTTACTTATTTGCCCGTTTTAAAACACTATTTAAGATTCAATGGAGGTCAACAAATTACCTTACTTGCCAAAGCTATTAACTACAGGTATAATTCGAAAAATCTAGTGTGCAAAACAGTGAAGACGTCTCTTCAAATAAAAAGTTGACATCGTTTGCGTTTGCTTAGGGGTATTTTTACTGACAACAGAAATTACAACTGAACTGTCAAAGTATTACTTACGTATAAACGTAAAAATTTATTATTTTCTTTATCTGAAGTGATGCATTACCGATCTACATATATGCTGACACTGTAATTGCAACATGCACTTACGAATTTGGCTCTCTCTTTGATCAGAAATTTAAATGCCATGATTTTATTAACTGCTGTACGTGATTGGTGTATTTTAACTACTTGATAAAGTAGAAGCACCAGTTTTTGACAGTGCTTCAGTCTTTGATACGAGACAAGAAATACATTTAAATGAGACAAACACAAAGGCCAACGTTAAGGCGTCACTTAAATGCATGAATTGTATCATTTGGAAGTTAAGTCTAGTACTAATATTATATTGGACTGATCCATGATGATGTAGGAAGTGAAGGAACTTGCTGAAAATAACATCGATCACAGCTGTTAATTTTATGGTTGGGGTGTCTTAAAACCAATTTTCCAGTCTGACACCCAAACAATGACTGGTACCATGGTTTTATTTTAAAATGGAATTCAAAACATGTGAGTGAGCAAAATTAATTACACTATGAATTATAACCATGGAATTTTATTTCTGTGAATCTTGGTTCCAGTCTTTGAGATGGTGTCTGTCACTGGAATGACTGGTTGTCGGTATAGGGCCCAAGCAAACACCAAACCTGAAAGCGAAAGCTGCAGAAGCTGGCCAGACAGGCACCCCAATGGCTGCTACAATCTGTGTGAGACAAGGGTGTCATTATATTGCAAATTTAGTGTAAAAAGTTCCATATTGTCTGAATTTGTTCTATACTGACAGGACATTCTAGTCCAGCCGAGTTTCTTATCTGCAAAAGTACACTAGCCAATACCAGTGGCACAAAGGTAGTGCCAAATTACAAACTATCCGGTAACAACAGAAGTATTGCTGGACAATGTACAGTAAATAATATGTAATAACCTGAGAAATTCATTATTGGTTTGAAGAAATAGAACAGTATCTGGAAAGAGAGTAACATTCTCTACATTCTCTCTCTCTCTCTCTCTCTCTCTCTCTCTCTCTCCCCTCTCCCTCCTCCATGTTTTGAGTATTCCTGTAATAAATAGCTAATAGCATACCAAGAACATAAGGGTGTCACAGTGGAGATTTGTTTTCTGGTACAGACGTCTGATACAACTATTCCACAGCAAAACTTATTTTCAATAGGTGTGGTACCAGTGCACTCCCATAGGATAACAGAATATTATATCCTCCAGGAATCACATTGGGTACACCACTTACAGCATTAACTGTACAGCAACTACAATGTTCTGTGAGCAAGTAATACCAGTCAGTATCTTTAATTTTAACATAACTCTTTACTCCCATAATTACATGCTTCTATGTGTGCTTTTACTACAGGTTATTGGTAAAGCAAATACTAATTGAATAGATCTTCACACTTTTAATACTTACCAGAAATTCTGAAAAAAGTAAATTGTTTTATTACTGTATAATTAAGAGGTGTTGACTGGTTTCTTTGAACATTTAATAGAAGCCTTCTTTTTACCTGCTATTGATAGAGAGCCATTCCAAGTTCTCTACAGAACAATCTCTCCCATTTTTCATGAGGTTTGTTATCCTGTACACTAATATTGCTTCTTCTAAATGGTAAATAATGCATTCAGACATTGTCGGTATTAAAGGTAATTCATGAAATAAATTATATTTAAACCAGAAAATTAAAGATTCCACATGGCACATGAAAAGTACTTTGCTACACACATGTATGTACAGATTCCAAATTGTCTGGTAATTTGAGTTACAAACTTTTTTAAATAGAAATATGAAGAGCACAATACTTTGGGCCTGCAACAACTCAAACGTAAAATACTTTAGTTCCCTATGGGTAACTTTGTTCTACACGTGACTCGTGCAACTGCTTTCACTCTTAATGGAAAACTAAATGGTTTATGTTAACGTTAACTAGCAAAAAGTGTAACCATTGTTACATAATTTCTGTGAAGTAAGATTCCTTAATGTTAATTCCTTCCTTTGTCGTCATAATTTCAGTTCCACGTGGGACATATGAACTAACAAAATGAAATGCTTTTATTACTATGACCAAACAAAATATTTTTAACATTTAGTACACAGTTCAAATCAGCAAAAAGTGCAACCATATAATTAAGGTAAATGATGAAAATTAGGCATGTAACAAGTACTGAAATTTCCTAGATTGCCAAGTGCAACTGCAATCACTGTATTCTGTACTTTGTAGTGCTAGAAAGATAATTCTATTTGCATTATCTCCCCCCCCCTCCAACACAGGAAAATATAATAGAAAGACCTCCTAGCAAAATAAAGACAAAATTCAGAGAATTAGGTTTCACCTGACTCAGGCTCCCTTATTCTAGAATGGTTCTAAAGTAAAAAGAATGCTTATGATCAATTGGAACATTGTGTTCATTCTAGGAAGTATTAAAACAAGAATTGACAGAGTAACAATTTTATTGCTCTTACGTTGCAGAGTATCCACAAACATTACTGTTTGAAACATAGGGCCACTGCATACTCCATTAGATCAAATTCAAGTTAACATGGTTATTGAGGGAAATATTTTCTCACACTGAAAGCCATCTGTCAAATAAGTCTCAGAACTTTTTTTTCCATTAATTTCACACAAATCACCTGTTTTTAATGCAAGTGCATATTTTGTAACACCAAACATCTTAAAATAAGCTTATATAATAAACAATTACAATTTTGTTACAATATCTACACAGGACGTAAAGAGTTAATTTTACTTCAATGTGATTCGTCCTTTGAAGTTCATCATTACACAACAACAAATCTATGGACAAAGTTTTAAAAAAGCTGTCAAAATGTCACACCCGTCTGCATGGAATGTTCCATTACATAATCTTTTCCAATTTGCGCACTATACATGATTAAACAATATGAGTTTATTTAACTTCTGCCTTATACTTGATTTGTTGTTTAAAATTTTCTCAGCAGACATTTTTTCCCATATGTTTTTAAGCGTATGCAGGAGTACAGGGATGCAATCTTACAAACAAGTTGAGTCTGATGTAAGTCCTCAGTCCCAATTTCATAACGGTAATCATGACCAAGAGCAGGAAATGGGTAATCTACAAAATTATTTTTAACAGAATGCAAAATCTTGGCCTATATATATTTCCGTCGCATATCCCCAGCAATCACAAACATCTGAAACAGTTTATCTGAGTATTCTACAACAGAGTATACACAGCCATTTGTTTTAACCAGTTCTCCCCGGTTAACAAAATTTACAAATGCATTTTTACTGGCCATATTGGGAAAAGCATAGAGAGCATCACATTCTAATGCAGATTTAACTACTGGTGGCTTCAGTATGTGAAGACAGTCTTTGCATGTGATCTGCCTTGACAAGCGCAATGACACATATCCTGCAATATAATAGACTATGTTTTGCTTGTAAAATGAGAACTTAATCTTATCATCAAGAAGTGCACACCACTTCTCTATTTCATCTTCTGCAACACTTTCATCACTTTCTACTACATGCTTTCTTGCATGAAAATCATAAACAGGTGGCACACAACACACATTAAAATTTGATCAATTCTCATTCATTACAGTGACACTGTTACCCAAGAGAAACTTTCTCATGGCACATTTGAACTGGTATGCATTTGGATTGTTGTTCCAACCACCTCTGGGCCGAAAGCAGGAAAAAAAAAGCCCTATGTGATCTTGTGACAGTTTATATGTCAGCAAATACTTCAGAGGAGATTCGACACGAAGCATACTTGACAGAGCTATGTGCCCGACTGATTGCATATCGAAAATTATCCCAAAAGCAAAAGTACTTCTTGCATGGAGCAGCAACGGAACACCAATAATTTTTAAGCTTTTGATATAATTTTTAGTGTCTGAAAATACCAAGCCAATAAGATTAGTTGTCAAGTCTCAGGGGGCTCTTATACCCTTTACCTAATGGATTTCTGGAGTTCAGAATGTCAAAAATCCTATCAATATAATACAAAAATTCTACTGTTGCTTCACTTCCTTTAAAATTTGGTTCACCAATCCTCCTCAAAAACTCTATACTATCTGCCACACTAGAATTCAAAGTCTGTGTAGCTAATGAAACATTAATTTTTCTATTTACATAACTTATATGTTGCTCTGATAGTTTGTTGGCAAATGTCATACCTTCTTCTTGTTGTACCTTCTTCAATTGCTCAATGAAATGCCATCTAATAATGCCAGTTGGAGACTCGATAGATACTTCTGCTACAGCATTTATGGCTAACTTAATCATATGACACATCTCAAAGATACAATAAACATTGTATTTTTCCTCAGGATGAGGAAAGTGGCTTTTAAAATCACCCTTGGAAAAATTTAAAGTACAGCCAAGTGCTTATATTTACCTTGCAGCCATCACATGTAACACACCAAACCCTAATGCCAGAACTATGCAGCCTCTCAAAGCAGATTTTATCAGTGTGGCCTGATTATTTGCCTGTACACCGTTGATAAAGAAATATGCAATCGGGCATTTAAATTTGCCTTTAATAGAGCCAAGCATGAAAGTCAGAGCCTTAGATGCCTCTATTACTTCTTTTGACTGAGAAACTTCCCCACCAGAGTCTAAAAAAAAACTGTGTATTGCTTAGTTCCTCGGTCCCAAACTACTTGCTTCCTAATTGCCATACTGTCTACAATTAGACATGAATCGCTGAACTGGTCCCTTACAATTGGGTTCAAATCAATGTACTTAAAAAAATCTTTTAAGAAGCCAGGTTCATAGTCTACACTTGCCATCCATTTGGAAATCAATGATTTATGGGGCAGAGGCATTAATTTTTGCAGGTAATCACATGCTGCTGGTGAATAAAAGTACACAGTCATCACAAACATTTTCACATTTGTTGTGTATCTATTACCCTTTGACGAGAGAGAGTTGTTCACTAAATTGCACACTAATTCCACTTGTGTTCCTTTCTGATGATTGAGGAAATTATGTAACTTCTTAGGAAGATGCCCATTCTCCTTCAATGAACTTATGATGTCATCCATGGAACATACTTTCTTCTCTCTTCTTCGAAGTTTTTCACAGACGCACTACAGTTTACGTTTTAATTCGTGCACGATGTCTGAGAAAAAATTGCAAGTTTCGGTCGCCTTGTCTTCCATTTCTACTTTCGACTGTATACCACAATCAATTACTGAAGAACCAACTGCACTCTGAAACAAAGAAATAATTTCGTTATATATGATTGAAATATCTCAAGGCTTGATGAAAAAATATTATAGGAAAACTTTGGGCGTGTGAAATCATCCTTATACTAACGTTTTTGACACAATTCGCAGCTTCTGCATTGGATAATTGGGACATGCTTTCCACGGAAGAATTCTCATTGACAACATTCTCCACGCAATCAGTAGGTTCTGCAGCTGGCAAATCGAGCACAGATTCTATGACAGAACGCTAAAAACAAAAATATGGACCTGTATTACAACATTGCTTAGACCTATGTAGCTCATTTGTGTTCGTACGAAATAAATTCACAAAAGTAAAAAGCACACACATAGCAAGGAAATTAATTAGCTACCTCAAATGGAGAAGCATTCGTTGTCACTCAAAATCCTAACAACATGTCATCGTCGCTGTTTATTTGGTGGTATCAAATGAGCCGGAAAGTCAAAAACTGATGGCACTGCTTCGGGTTTGAGACGTTTCTTCCACGTTCTAGGGCTCACTACGTAATCATCTTGTCGCAAATGGTTTCCGCAAAGAGAACTGCAAGACGTAGGATTAAAACCTTTCCGCTTCACGGAAGTAATACACTTCTTTAGCAGCTCTGGGTGCTTTAGGAGAAACCTGTTCAAAAACATCGCATTAGCAAACGCACTAAGTCTGTATTTTTATCGTATTGTATCGGTAGTCCTATTACCTGTGAAATGGTAAGTCACTTTCCTTACTCCATCGCTTCGTACAATTGAAAGCGGAACAAGAAATCACCATTTCGATAATACTTAATTCCTTATACACCGTACAGACCGAGAGAAACTTCTTGCCAAATTCGAATATGGCGGTCAATACAGACGACAGTAATCAGCTGGTAGAGCCATCTATCGGTAAGTCCGGTAGTTGAGCATCCCTCATTTCGCTAGCTTTAGACGCCTGTACTTCACACTACCAAAGATCCTACACACTTTGATTCTTCACACGACCTATCGATGTAATCGTTCGATAGCAGTTTTCCCTAGGCAAGACCCAGCGTAAAAATACAAATAATATTTACGAAACAAATACATCGACATATATATATATATATATATATATATATATATATATATATATATATATATATATAGTAAAACAATTACAATATATAAAGGCACAGAAATGTCATATATTCAGGTAACAAAACAAGGAAAAAATATTATAGTACAATAGATGGAAATAGGAAGATATGCATTTCTGGCGTTACAAATGGAGTTAATAAATTCAAAAATGTTGTGCATTAACTGATTGGGACGCTCTGGGCATCATTGGGGTTTAGCCACTTAAACTGCATTTCAGCATCTTTACTACTGATTACGACGACACTCGCTTTCGCAGCAGTTGGACTGCTGAGTGAGACTAGCAGGTTTGCTGGCGGTGCTTCCTGACCAGTGCCGCGCCGTGTGGAGAGCGCGGAGGGGTGGAGGTGGGGGAGAGTGTTGCCACGTCCCCCACCGGCCGCAAGAACCCTCAGCCCGCCTCGTCACCGACCCGGCCTTGCCTCCCGGTAAATATTTGGCCACACGGCTGTTCGTCCGCTGGCTGCAACCCTCGCTCGCCACGTCTGTCTTGTTTGCTGGATTTCTTGCTAGTACCAGTCCACGGAATGGTGTGCTACAATTGAGACAACACAAACACAGCCGAGTGAACGTCCTGTTACGGCAACCCTGTATCATGTTCTGTGTTACAGGATTACAGGTAGAAAACCAAAGAAGGCAGCACTAGGCACAGTACACCGTTCAACGTGGAGAAGGAATATGAAGGTCATCCCCAGGTGTCAAATAGCCTGACAATCCTGACTTCGTCTACTCGTACAATTAAACAGTCGGCAGTGGGCACTTATGATACCGCCAGCATGCCCTGACCCTTCCCTGATCTATTCACGAACGGTGCATCTGATGGAAGACAGTGGAGATACCTCACTACGAGCTGTAATTCCTCTGGTATTCCTGTCATGGTCATTTCGGGTGACATGTGTGGCAGCAAATAGTGTGTCGTCCGCCTACGCTCGGAATGTACGCTATCCGCACCTGAACTGTACATCACTCTGAGATACACGACGCCACTCTTGTGGTGCCTATCACTGGAGTTATTGATTATCTCCGCAACACTGTCGTGATCACTAAACGATCATATGACGATACGTATAGCCTTTCATAGGGTCTTCCTACTTCTTCGAAGAGTCCTAGGGTGACTAGCTATAGTAAGATACGGCACAAGGAGTGTTTTGTAAGACAACTCTTCTGTGCATTAATCACGTTTCCTTAAGACACTTGCATTCAATCTCAGCCAGCCGTTACCTTCCCTACATCACATTCTATGTCACCATTCCACTTGAGGTTGCACTGGCCGGTTCCTCCTGGCTGCGGATGTCTATTTACAACACATCGATGACCATAATTTAAACATCCGTGTTTACATTTCGTTACTCAAGTATTTACAACACTGTAATATCGAAGTTAAAGGCAAAATACCGCCCTTAGGTTTTGGCGAATATCCCAGGCCACTTTTTACTAGTGCCAATAAATTCTTCGTCATTTAAAACAGTCTTTCTCTGAAAATAGCTCCTAATGACATTGTTACAGTAATTAAATGAACATAAATTGAATCTAGAAGGAAAAATCATAAATAGTTTTTTTTCAACAAGGTTAATTTTCTAAAAAAAAAAGGAAGACTTTCGAGATGAGAAACTGTTTGAGTTGATTAATGCTGTTGCAAGGTGGCGTTCCATCTGGGCCATGCACTGCAGGTGCGAGGCACACATTATCCGACAGTTTGCATTTTTATTCCTGATGGCAACCAGCAAAATGCTTAGATCAAGTTAAGGGTTCCGCATGCATAATTATAAATATCACAGGTCTATTAAAAGCACAGTGAGTACAAGCTGTACTGCAATAAGAATCAGGTATTATGAAGAACTTTTCCAGAGCAGAGTTCTCTGCCGGAAACTAACGGAAGTGGGCTCATTGCTGAGCAGTCAGTGGGAGATTCTGTAAAACCCACAGAGAGAGCCGCCCATGGCGACATCCTGTGCGGAAGCGACCCTTTGATCTTGCCCTGGACTGGACGCCCCCACCAGACAATGAATGCACCGTCGCCAAGCGGCAGAGAGACCTTCACGAATTCCGAGCGTGGCTTAGCACACTGGACTCGCATTCGGGAGGACGACGGTTCAATCCCGTCTCCAGCCATCCTGATTTAGGTTTTCCGTGATTTCCCTAAATCGTTTCAGGCAAATGCCGGGATGGTTCCTTTGAAAGGGCACGACCGATTTCCTTCCCAGTCCTTCCCTAAACCGAGCTTGCGCTCCGTCTCTAATGACCTCGTTGTCGATGGGACGTTAAACACTAACCACCACCACCACCACCATCCGAGCGTGGCGCCGGTGTGGCGCATGGGCCAGTGAACTCAAGAAAACAGGCGCCTCCCAAAAGCGACGCTGATTAGACTACCTCTCTGGGCGTTCAGACAGCGAGTGGAAGTGACGCTAATTGGGTAGTTCGTAAGATAATTGGTACTGTTGGGTTTGGAGTGCCAAGTGAATCTCATAGCACAGAAATTAGAGTCGCGTTTTGGCTTCGAAAACAAGCAGTCGCCTTTGCTTCAGTCTGTGCAATGGACTGACAGCAAAGTTTTGTATTTTTTCTGGTAGCCGCCCGGAATGGCCGAGCGGTTCTAGGCGCTACAGTCTGGAACCGCGAAACCGTTACGGTCGCAGGTTCGAATCCTGCCTCGGGCATGGATGTGTGTGATGTCCTTAGGTTAGTTAGGTTTAAGTAGTTCTAAGTTCTAGGGGACTGATGACCACAGATGTTAAGTCCCATTGTGCTCAGAACCATTTGAACCCTGTCTCGGTCTGCGATAGACTTCGAGGAAACCATCGAAAATGACCTTGAAGAGGACGACTTTAGCCTCTACTACATGAAGACCGTGGCATACGAGGAAGAGGTAATAGCGAATATGAAAGACATCCACTGTCAACAGGACTGCCATCCTAAAATGCTTACCATCAAGCAAAAGTACAAAGGCAAACGTGCGCCAGTGCTACCTACTGAAAAAAAAATTCTCCACAGCACGTGCATTGATGACGCGGTCATGCGTTTAAGTTTATTGGGGATAATTGGATACAAGGGTGTCTTTAGGCTCGTCGTGATATGGTTGGATCATGAAGTCATTTAGCAAGCCCGCCTCAACTACGGCACTTTGGCACAAGGATGTTCTTTCTGAAGCTGAGAACCCTTGTTCATTTCAGTGACATGGAGAGGCGGGTTAGACATGTACTTTCAGTATGCAAATCATACCAGATATCCAAACATATCACGACGATATACTAAGATGGTATCTCTTCCTTCGGACATGACCGAAAGAACAGATATCATCGGTGACCATGCAGCTCCTTAGAATGAAATTACAATGGAATGAACACCATTAGCTGCTTACAGGCGTTGACATACGTCAACGGGGACAGATGAAAATGTGTGCCCCGACCGGGACTCGAACCCGGGATCTCCTGCTTATATGCCAGACGCTCTATCCATCTGAGCCACTGAGGACACAGAGGATAGAGCGACTGCAGGGATTTATCTCAGGCACGCCCCGGTCGGGGCACACATTTTCACCTGTCCCCGTTGACGTATGTCAACGCCTGTAAGCAGCAAAGGGTGTTCATTTCATTGTAATTTCATTCTAACGAGCTGCATGGTCACCGATGGTATCTGTTCTTTCGGACATCTACGAAAGAACAGAAACCATCTTAGTATATATATAGTTAAGGTTCACCGGCCACTTGACCATCTTCTTCTGTGCGAATGCACAAACAGTGCCCGAACTCTTACGGGAATCGGCAGCGCGCCGCGAGTAATGAGTATAATGGGCGGGGGCACTACGAATGTAGTGCGGGACAATACGTTGAGAATGTGGGTTTTGCGGGAGGCGTGCCAGAGATAAATCCCTGCAGTCGCGCTATCCTCTGTGCCCTCGGTGGCTCAGATGGATAGAGCGTCTGCCATGTAAGCAGGAGATCCCGGGTTCGAGTCCCTGTCGGGGCACACATTTTCATCTGTCCCCGTTGACGTATGTCAACGCCAGTAAGCAGCTAAGGGTGTTCATTTCATTGTAATATCACGACGAGCCTAAAGACACCCTTGTATCCAATTATCCCCAATAAACTTAAACACACGACCGCGGCGGAACTAATAGGACCCCTCCCTCACACCAAAAGAGCGTACTGCCCCATTCTGGTATTTCTGGGACTTCTTGCCCCAAGTAGGTCATGCAGAAAAACTGATTACGGGTAATGGTCCCTAGTTCCGTTGCAGCCTACGGAAGGAAACGTTTCTCAAACACAATCCAGTCTACATATAGTCACAACACCCGAGTTCAAACCCTCCTGACGCGTTATGAAGGTTCTGTGGAATCTATGTCAAACACATTGTGCAAAACAGCATGCAACCTGAGATGTATTCCTCACAGATTTCCAGGATGTGATTAATGATACATCATATGACGTTGCCTGCCTTGCCCCTATTCAAGTCCTCAAGAATAAACAGCCTGTAGATCTGATTAGAAAAACTGTCGACTTTCCTCCAAGGGATAAAGACAAACATGCGTATCTTGTGGCATGGCTCTCAAACGCATAAAGGCGGCAGCGGTTAGCGGGAAAACACGCCCCGCAAAAAGACACATGCTAGGCAATCTAAGGTTGGAGAGAAAGTCTTGTTAAATCATTCCGCCTTTCAAATAAGGCCCAGCGTAAATGACACAAATTCTTCATCATCTACAACGGACCGTTTCACGTTAGAATTCACTGGAATTGGAACACATAGAGTGCCACAAGTCGATAGGACTACATCATGTCTCCAATGTGAAGCATTTTCGGGAATGTACAGAAAAATTGTAACACATTAACTGTGACATGTTGCCTCTCCCTACACATAGCAGGCTACATTCTAATTTTTCGTAATTTTAGCGTAATTTTTAGCCTAGCTTTATATATTTGTACGCTTGATTTTTCTTTCTGTTTCATTCATTGTTGTTGGGAGATTAAGATTTTACGTTTTTATGCATTCTCTTGACCTTGTTAGTCCTGGTTAGCTTGGATTCGGGTAGAGCATCAGATCCTATCGCTGGGCGAGTTGCCGCAGGCAGTACGACAGTTAGAGCATTTACTGCTCTTAATTAATCTACGCTGGCAATGTTTTCATACCTTGTCCGGTACGGAATTCTCACAAACTCTGTGGAATTACCATGCATTCTGGAATGGAATGGGGAAATATGAAGTAGAAAAACACCTGCAGAAGGTTCGTTAATTCTTGCCGGTATCGAGTTCGTGTCTATGAAAGAATTTCCCCTTATGCACATAGCTTTGGGAACTGACATCTTTTCTGCTACTTCGGAATCGAGCCGGCGCAGCCTTATCATAGACGTAATGGCCCCAATGACTGAAGTATGCGATCACAGTTTGCTGTGCTAATGACCTTGCTGCTGTGCGGAGAGCCACGCCCTGTCCACCATTTGTCTCTGCTCTGGCAACTCCTCACGCACACGTTGCGTATGACTGGAGCGCCGTTCTTCAAAACACGTCGCTTGTCCGGCTATTTTCAACGACTGCGATCGATATGGATCCTACAGAAACCATCTTACGCATGTTTCCCCACGACAGTCACTCAGAGGCACAATAACAATCTTTATAGCACGCTAATTACTAGCCAATTTCTTAGAATCGTCGGCGACGTGTTTCTAGTTGCACAATTACTAACGCCCATCTGCGAGTTTCACAGTCTCTACTTGTTAAACAATACGGGAATATAACAACGGCGTAACATTTGCCCGGTATGATGAGAGCACTTTCACCTTTCACTGACATTCTAATTCAGAGTGTCGTTGGACACAAAGATGGATTTGGGAGAACTCCTCGACAGAGAGATACACGCCCTCGCAATTGGGCTTTCTCTGCAAAAGATTTTTGCGATTTTCCGTATTTTGCGGCTACTTAACCCCATCTTTGTTTCCCTCGGGAGACGACGAGCCGTAGATCAACGGCAACAAATTAACAGGACACTCAATCACGTATTCTTATCAATAGTTAACGTTAGTAATAATCTGGGAGATAAGAGCACTACATGCATCCTAGCATGTTAGAATTACTATCTTCCTACTAAGATAAGCTTGCATGCATAATTTATCGTAAAAGCTGCAGGTTTACTAATTCAGTGGACCAGTCACTTGGTGTTGGCCACGTTCCTTCCTTCACTTTCACCATAATCACGACATTGCAAGAACTTCTGCTCATTCACAATACACATGTCGTATCCCAGCTTCCCAGTAAGAGCTAAGTTCTTTTCTTATCTTTCTGTCACCACTCATGCCAAGAGTATATACTTAAAATTAATTCAAGTATCGTACTGTTCTAATATTCTCGTTCAATCCATAGGTCTTTTGTAAATAATTTATCTTTATGGTGATAATGATACGAGTATGTAAGCTGAACTTATTACTGTAGTGCACTGTTCTAATATTCTTATTTTATCTGTAGGGTTTTTGTAAATAATTGATTTTTATAATGATAATGATCTATTATTAGTACGTAATCTAAATTTATTGAGGTATTGTCTTCTTCTAATATTCTCGTTTCATTGGTAAGTTTGTGTAAATAACTGATATTTCTAATGACAATGATACATTACTGCATATATCAACGTAATAGTAATAACAGTATCTTGACTCTATGTCTGCCCACGTCCACATTATTTGTAGAGATTGTCCTTTGTAAAATACATGTTTGGGGTAAAAGTATGTAACTTCTGTCTCTCTGTAACAAATTAGAAGGGCACAAGTCATTTAGAAAAGGATTGTGGATTAGCTGAGATGTTTCATTCGTAGAACGTGAACGTCACCACACCTGCCTCCACACCAGTCGCAGGGAGAAAGCCGGCCCTGCTGAGGACCCGCTATCCCACTGTGTGAGGGCCTAACAAGAGGCTCAGCAGCTGCGTGCCGCAGTCCTGGGTAAACCCGGCAACACGCCACAGCAGGCCGCGCCCGGCGTCACAGGACGCTATGGCCTTTGCACACGCACTAACAGACGCTACGTGTCTGTACGTGGGGCTCGACCGACCAGCCGGCTCATATCAACGGGTCTTTGAGAGCGCCTCTGGCATCTCCAGACGGCAGAACTGTGAAAGATAAGCACGCTATGCCGGAGCTGGCAACTGCAGCTATGCGGCGCCGATCGCCACATCAAAACAAAACGAGATACTCCTCCCAACGCCCCATGCCACTATCTCCCTGATCCTACACCTCACGCCAGACCTGCAATAAACCATGTGCAACAACACTACTTCACACGTGTGAGCCACCAACCAAATGTTAAGGTCATGTGGAGCTATAAAGGCACATTTGCATTCCGTGCGTGAGTTTCCTCGGAAACGCGAAATCTTAATTAAATAATTAATCTGTGACAAATAAATAAAGCCTATGGCACAGAACTGCAGCGCTGTGTCGCTGATAAAACAAAACACAATTACGATACTCTTATGTTTCGTTAAGAAGGAGAGGTCTTGTACAACAACTGGTGCGGGAAGCACGTATATTTTATTGACTGGCACACCGCCATATTTGATGTTATATAAGAACACTGCGAGTTGCAATCTTACTAGGCACTCGATTCTGTAAGGAATTTATACTTATGAAAGTAAGTAGAATTATTTAACTGTAGGCTTATTCGTTGAATATATCTGATTTAACTGTGTAAACTTTTTATGTTTAGTTGACAGTCACCTCTGTACGACGTATTGACATGGCTGGCAAATTATTCTAATATTGAGATTTAGATTTGAGTCCGCACCTACCGCAGCAGTCTTTGGAAACGATTTAAATACGAAGTCCGATTATTTGAGTCTTATTTCACGGTCAACTACGAATAACATTACATTTACGAAAAAGCCATTGTCAAGCGTCTGATACCGAATAATTAAACGTCCACGTTCCAGATAAGCAAATATTAATTACAACCAATCACTATAAAAAATAATTAATAATTAATATTTAATTTATTTTATTTATTTTATATTGGCGACTGCGTGTCGGACTTGTTATTTTGTCATTTGTTACATTGTTCTCTTTGTTTCATGTGAAAAATCAACTTTCTGGACCTGGACGTGAATGTATGAGAAATAACAAAAATCTGAAGATATTTTCCAATTCTAAAATTTTGCGGGAAGACGCAATGAAGCTTCCAGCAAAATAAGGTAAGACGCAGCATCTTTGCATTGGCAGGTTTGACCAGGCGCATAATTCAGTGTATTAGCTCTTCAGTAGATTCTGTAGTATTTCTTTCGCGCCTAGCAGTTTTCAGTGATAAATTTCATTCTCAGTGCTTTTCCTTAAACAATGACTTCTGCAACAATACCAATACACGAGTGTACAATATGGCCGACTTCTGTACGATACGTTGTAACGTGGCCAGCAGCCATTAAGAATAATCCGATATTCAGTTTACATTTTTAAATTAACAAACAGCCATTGTTGCTACGAGCGATTCACGTTCAACTGCATTTTATTTTAAAACCAGTGTCAAACTTTATTTTCTTGAAGCATACCATACGTGTGGCATGGTCATAACTAGAAAACAATACGCAAAGATGGAACAGCAAAGACATACTATTCAGACGCAATCCGACTCGGACTAGAGACAAATGTTAGAAAATGACTTTACGACAGCAACCGGTAGTGACGATTCATCAAATATTGACGCAAGTGTTGACGGAAATTTTGACAATAGGCCGTCCACCACAAAAATTTCAAAGTCTCAGTCAGAGCCCATGTTAATACATGACGTCACGTCTAATGACGCGGCGGGGGCAGAGACCTTGCAAACAGTAAACATTGCCAACATGTTACAAATGCTAATGAAACAAAACGCAGAAAATATGGCAACCTTAAGGATGCAGAACGCGGAAAACCTGGCAACCTTAAAGACACAAAATGACGAAATTAAATCTGACCTCATAGCAATCAAGGCACGTAATGACACTTTATGTAAACGTGTGGAACTTATCGACGCCACACTGACCAAACAGATGACTGAACTCAGTACGAAATTTTCCAAGCTTAATACGAGACAAGAAAAGACTACAAATGACGTGGCACTTTTACAGACACAAGTAAAAAACCTTAATGTCACGTGTGAAGCTCTTACTGAACAAATTCAAACATATCCTTCAGTACATGACAACCTTGAAAAACGAATTACTGACGTACAGAAAAAATTTGGCGATGTTGAACAACAACTGACTGACAGATTACAATCTGATGCCACAGCTCATTTTCAAAATATTAATAAAGAATTTCATGATTGGGTGGAGAGCAAAGACAAACATTTTGATAGATGCATACGTGAAAATTTACCAACAATTGTGCACGACTCCGTAGCGGAATACATCACTAATAACAAACAGCTGATTAGTGACGCAGTACAATCCGTCACTGGACCAATGACACAATTCACGGATCAACCACAGTCTGAATGTAACGAAAATATCAGTCAAAATGTACAGTTCAGAAACCAATATACATACGAGTATGACGCACATATACCGCACACAACAAACACACAAGAACAAAACACACCACGACAACAACACATACCACGTCGTGCAAACACAAACACAAGCTATTATCATGATAAACCACAGCAACATTATCGTAATTACTCGCCATCTGAACATTACAGTAATTACAGTGGAACAAATCCATATCATAATGCAAAGGAAGAAGAAAGCTTAATAAAACACAGGCAATTTCAGACTTTTATCCCAGAAAAACGAACCATTCATCCGGTGATTTTTCTTAAATCTTTTAGTAACGCATTTCCACGTTCTTGGAGTGACCGGAAAAATATTTCATATATTGTCGGTTACATCCAAGGCGATGCAGCTGTCTGGGCATACAGTCAAGCTGACGTATGTACCACGTACAGTGAGTCTGAGCGTGCCTTTCTGAACAAATTCTGGTCGTAATCCGTCCAGGAGCGACTCAGAAGACAAAATTTAGAACCTGAAACTTTTAACAGTATAAATGGTAACTTACACAGATATTTTGAAAAATACTTGAACATGGGACATTTTTTGGACGAACCAGTCGCAACACGTGATATACTCCGTGCGTTGAAGGCCAAATTGCCTTTCAACATTAAAGAAAAGCTCTTACATATTCCGGATGACGATCCAGATTATTTTTTAACCGCTTTAGATTCGGTTGACATGTTACTAGAAGATCAGCACTTCGCGCGGCAAAACAGCAGACACAATGTTTATACTAGTGGTATGCAAAACATGCAGGCTTGCCAACTCAATTCTGGCGCGCCCACAGTTGGATACGCGGTACAGCAAAAACAGCAAACTCACATGCCGTCTCAATACGGAAATCAAAATCAACACGCGTATTCCAATACAAACAACAGTTACAACAGTAATAACACTTCATGCGGCAATCCATACAAAAAGCACCGCGGTAATAACAACAACGGTACAACGGATACAAATGTAACAACAAAAGCACAAACAGAAATAGAAATAATAATAACTAGGAGCCAAGACAGCATCAAGGCTGGACTCGTAGCGATCAATACTTTCATTCAAACACTGCTTTACCACAGCAGCCACCAGGACAAAATTGGAGCATACCTTACGACCGACAGGTAAGTTATAATGCGCAACAGCAACAACAACCGCAAAAGTTTGGAGATCACAACAGGCAATATCCGAATGTGAATATAATAGAAATGACACCTGATACACAACCTCAATCTGTGTTAGTACCTAATACAAATGCTAATCCAACAAACTAGAAACAGTCACTTCTATGCCCCGGGCCGTGGCTGAAGAATTCTTGGGGGGCGACTTCAGTGTTAATCAGTTACTTCACACCACCATTGAACAACATAATATTGATTTACCTCATAATTCTAAACAAAAACTACCTGTTTTATTTATAAGATATAACCACAATGAGAATATATCAAATGAACTTTTGCAAGACAGTACACAATGTCGTTCAAACACAAATGAAATTGTTTTAGCCTCTACTACTGGTGTAGTAGGTGGGATTCCAACTACTGTTATCTTAGATACAGCTGCAGCTGTGAGCGTTTTGTCTTTTAATTTCTATAAAAAGATGTGTGAATTGGAGCCTATGCCTGAGTTTCCTGTCCAAAACTGTAAAATAACTACTGCTCTAGGTAATAAGTCATGTAGGGTTACGAAGCAAGTTTTTGTAAACATTAAAATAGGTCATGGAACAGTACAATGGCCATTCCTGGTTATACAAAACCTTGTGACAAATTGCATATTAGGATTAGATATTATGAGCGAGAAGGACTGCTTTATAGACTTCTCCAAAGGTAAATGTATTTTAAATGATAAATGCAGTGTAATTATTATTGATTTGGACAGGAGAACTCTAAAGCATGACAAACACTGTACAGGGTACAAGGTTCAGTTAGTACTTGACAATGACATTCAAGACACGCAAACACACTCATCTGACACAGAGCTAATGGACTTGAAAACATTGCTTGATCATAAGATAAATGAAGCTACAGCTCTCAGTGTACATGAACATATAAAACTACTGGAAGTGTTATCCAAATATTTACAAGTTTTTACCAAACGATTAGGTGTTATCAACACGTATGTGTACAAGATTGAAGTTAAGCCTCACAAGATCTTCTACCACAAGACATATAACGTACCGTTATCTCAACGACCTGCTGTGTGGCAAGAATTAAAACAAATGTTAGACTGGAAGGTCATTGAACCATCCACCTCACCTTACTGTAGTCCTCTACTTGTTGTCAAAAAATCAAATGGTAGCATTAGGCTAGTGTTAGACGCACGAGCAATTAATGAAATAATTTTACCGGTTCACACAAAACCCGAAACTTTAGAAGAGCAATTACAAAAATTTCTAGATGCAAAATATTTTTCCACAACAGATCTCGCTAATTCATTTTGGCAAGTAGGTATCACTCTTGATTCTCGGAAATATACTGCATTTATATTCGGGGTGCGAACCTATCAGTTTTGTGTTCTACCCTTGGGATTGAATGTCAGTTCTGGAATATTCATTACAGCCCTGGATACCGTGCTTGGCGATGATTTAGTTGAGACAGTCACACACTATGTAGATGATATACTGATAGCTACACAGTCTTGGAATGTCCACGTTGACACACTTCAAAGAATTTTAGAAAAATCTGCACAAGCTGGAGTCACAGCGAATCTTAGAAAATCAAAATTTGGTTGCAGTGAGATAAAATATTTAGGACATATCTTTAATTCACAGGGCATACGTCCTGATCCCAGTAAATTAGATGCTATCAGAAACTTTCCTAGCTCTCGAACTAAAAAGCAGTTAAAATCATTCCTTGGGCTATGTTCATTTTTCAGACGTTTTTACCACAACCACTTTTGAGCAGTAAACATCTGCTAAATCTACTCAGAAAGAATCAAGTTTGCATCTGGTCGGAAGAGTGCCAGAATGACTTTAATACAATTAAACATGCTTTAGTGAATGCAAACATATTGAGCCATCCAGATTTCAATTTAGATTTTTGTATGACTTGTGACGCTTCACGTACTGGCTTGGGTGTTGCTTATTTCAAGTTGTAAAGAATAAAGAAAAGGAACAGATAAGAATTATTGGGTTTGCAAGTCGTACTCTAACTGAATGTGAGCCTACATACTCCACTACTGAGTTAGAAACACTTTCCATAGTCTGGGCATTCAAGAAATTCAATTATTATTTATTTGGAAAACATACAGTAATTTATACCGATCACCAGGCCCTGACATTTTTGTTAACTTGTAAACTTATACATCCTAGACTATCACGATGGGCAGTTACTCTTCCGAACTACTCTTTTGAAATTAAGTACATAAAAGGTAAGGACAACACCATTGCCGACGCTTTGTCTATACTTCCACAAGGTATGAATGAAACCAACAGTGACTTAGAAAATATAAATGACTACAGGATTCTCTTAATGCAAGACAGGCAGTATCAGCAATATTATATTGATATGTGCTGAAACATGGCTAAATTACAAAAATCTGGTCCTCACTGGTATAAGATAATAACATTACTGGTAGAAAAACACAAACACACTTTGACTATGTACACTCCTGGAAATGGAAAAAGGAACACATTGACACCGGTGTGTCAGACCCACCATACTTGCTCATTTCTGAGGAAGAGGATGTGGAACAAAAATGGAAAAAATTCAGAAACATCGTCCAGTACGCCTTAGATAAGTTCGTACCGACTAAGGTCCAAAGCGAGGGGAAAGATCCACCGTGGTATAACAATCATGTACGAAAGGTACTACGGAAACAAAGAAAGCTTCATCATAGGTTTAAGAGTAGTCGAATCATAGCTGATAAGGAAAAGCTGAACGAAGCGAAAAAGAGCGTAAAGAGAGCAATGGGAGAAGCATTCAACGAATTCGAACATAAAACATTGCCAAACAATCTAAACAAGAACCCTAAAAAGTTTTGGTCATATGTAAAATCGGTAAGCGGATCTAAATCCCCTATTCAGTCACTCGTTGACCACGATGGCACCGAAACAGAGGACGACCGAAGAAAGGCAGAAATACTGAATTCATTGTTTCGAAACTGTTTCACTGCGGAAAATCGTAACACGGTCCCTGACATCAGCCGTCGCACGGACGCCAAAATGGAAAATATTGAAATAAACGATATCGGAATTGAAAAACAACTGCTATCACTTAGTAGCGGAAAAGCATCCGGACCAGACGAGATACCCGTAAGATTCTACAGTGATTATGCTAAAGAACTTGCCCCATTTCTATCAGCAATTTATCGTAGATCTCTGGAAGAACGTAAAGTACCTAGCGACTGGAAGAAAGCGCAGGTCGTTCCCATTTTCAAGAAGGGTCATAAATCAGATGCGAATAATTATAGGCCTATTTCGCTTACGTCAATCTGTTGTAGAATAATGGAACATGTTTTATGTTCTCGTATTATGACGTTCTTAGATAATACAAATCTCCTTCATCATAACCAACATGGATTCCGCAAACAGAGATCATGTGAAACTCAGCTCGCCCTATTTGTCCAAGAAATTCACAGTGCCGTAGACACTGGCGAGCAGATTGATGCCGTATTCCTGGACTTCAGGAAGGCATTTGATACGGTTCCGCACTTACGTTTAGTGAAAAAAATACGAGCTTACGGAATATCGGACCAGGTTTGTGACTGGATTCAGTATTTCCTAGAAGAAAGAACACAACATGTCATTCTTAACGGTTCAAAATCTGCAGATGTAGAGGTAATTTCGGGAGTACCGCAAGGAAGCGTGATAGGACCTTTATTGTTTACAATATACATAAATGACTTAGTTGACAACATCGGTAGCTCCGTGAGGCTATTTGCAGATGACACGGTTGTCTACAAGAAAGTAGCAACATCAGAAGACTCGTACGTACTCCAGGAAGACCTGCAGAGGATTAATGAATGGTGCGACAGCTGGCAGCTTTCCCTAAACGTAGATAAATGTAATATAATGCGCATACATAGGGGCAGAAATCCATTCCAGTACGATTATGCCATAGGTGGTAAATCATTGGAAGCGGTAACGACCGTAAAATACTTAGGAGTTACTATCCGGAGCGATCTGAAGTGGAATGATCACATAAAACAAATAGTGGGAAAAGCAGGCGCCAGGTTGAGATTCATAGGAAGAATTCTAAGAAAATGTGACTCATCGACGAAAGAAGTAGCTTACAAAACGCTATTTCGTCCGATTCTTGAGTATTGCTCATCAGTATGGGACCCTTACCAGGTTGGATTAATAGAAGAGATAGACATGATCCAGCGAAAAGCAGCGCGATTCGTCATGGGGACATTTAGTCAGCGCGAGAGCGTTACGGAGATGCTGAACAAGCTCCAGTGGCGGACACTTCAAGAAAGGCGTTACGCAATACGGAGAGGTTTATTATCGAAATTACGAGAGAGCAAATTCCGGGAAGAGATGGGCAACATATTACTACCGCCCACATATATCTCGCGTAATGATCACAACGAAAAGATCCGAGAAATTAGAGCAAATACGGAGACTTACAAGCAGTCGTTCTTCCCACGCACAATTCGTGAATGGAACAGGGAAGGGGGGATCAGATAGTGGTACAATAAGTACCCTCCGCCACACACCGTAAGGTGGCTCGCGGAGTATAGATATAGATGTAGATGTAGATGTAGACACTGCGAGAGGGCTGTACAAGCAATGATCACACGCACGGCACAGCGGACACACCAGGACCCGCGGTGTTGGCCGTCGAATGGCGCTAGCTGCGCAGCATTTGTGCACCGCCGCCGTCAGTGTCAGCCAGTTTGCCGTGGCATACGGAGCTCCATCGCAGTCTTTAACACTGGTAGCATGCCGCGACAGCGTGGACGTGGACGTATGTGCAGTTGACGGACTTTGAGCGAGGGCGTATAGTGGGCATGCGGGAGGCCGGGTGGACGTACCGCCGAATTGCTCAATACGTGGGGCGTGAGGTCTCCACAGTACATCGATGTTGTCGCCAGTGGTCGGCGGAAGGTGCACGTGCCCGTCGACCTGGGACCGGACCGCAGCAATGCACGGATGCACGCCAAGACCGTAGGATCCTACGCAGTGCCGTAGGGGACCGCACCGCCACTTCCCAGCAAATTAGGGACACTGTTGCTCCTGGGGTATCGGCGAGGACCATTCGCAACCGTCTCCATGAAGCTGGGCTACGGTCCCGCACACCGTTAGGCCGTCTTCCGCTCACGCCCCAACATCGTGCAGCCCGCCTCCAGTGGTGTCGCGACAGGCGTGAATGGAGGGACGAATGGAGACGTGTCGTCTTCAGCGATGAGAGTCGCTTCTGCCTTGGTGCCAATGATGGTCGTATGCGTGTTTGGCGCCGTGCAGGTGAGCGCCACAATCAGGACTGCATACGACCGAGGCACACAGGGCCAACATCCGGCATCATGGTGTGGGGAGCGATCTCCTACACTGGCCGTACACCACTGGTGATCGTCGAGGGGACACTGAATAGTGCACGGTACATCCAAACAGTCATCGAACCCATCGTTCTACCATTCCTAGACCGGCAAGGGAACTTGCTGTTCCAACAGGACAATGCACGTCCGCATGTATCCCGTGCCACCCAACGTACTCTAGAAGGTGTAAGTCAACTACCCTGGCCAGCAAGATCTCCGGATCCGTCCCCCATTGAGCATGTTTGGGACTGGATGAAGCGTCGTCTCACGCAGTCTGCACGTCCAGAACGAACGCTGGTCAAACTGAGGCGCCAGGTGGAAATGGCATGGCAAGCCGTTCCACAGGACTACATCCAGCATCTCTACGATCGTCTCAATGGGAGAATAGCAGCCTGCATTCCTGCGAAAGGTGGATATACACTGTACTAGTGCCGACATTGTGCATGCTCTGTTGCCTGTGTCTATGTGCCTGTGGTTCTGTCAGTGTGATCATGTGATGTATCTGACCCCAGGAATGTGTCAATAAAGTTTCCCCTTCCTGGGACAATGAATTCACGGTGTTCTTATTTCAATTTCCAGGAGTGTATTACAAGTTACACAATGATGTGTTATTTTATCGCCGACATCCAGATGCTACTAACTGGTGTGTATGCATTCCCAAAGAGTCTGTGTGGTGTCACAGCCAGACACCACACGTTCTAGGTGGTAGCTTAAATCGGCCGCGGTCCTGTAGTACATGTCGGACCCGCGTGTCGCCACTGTGTGATCGCAAACCTAGCGCCACCACAAGGCAGGTCTCGAGAGACTGACTCGAACTCAGCCCAGTTGTATGGACGACAGAGCTAGTGACTAGACGTACGAAGCCTTTCTCTCTCATTAGCCGAGAGACAGAATTGCCTTCAGCTAAGTTAATGGCTACGAACTAGCAAGGCGCCATTAGCCTTACAGTGATTGTAATTAAAGTCTCCTTTGTGCGATGTACCACAATGATTGATTAAAGATAAGTATTATACCAGCTACGTACTTTTCTTCATAGCATTAATTACGTATCCTGTTCCAGTACTTCACACCCATCTGCGTTAGTCTAGCATGCCTTTTAAGCCACCTCTATCTACAAGGTGTTGGCCCAGCTGCCGACACATCACATGACGACGAGTCTACAAAGGATCTTGTGTTTTACTTTGCCCTAATTTCTTTGTGTCATGGCTTCGCCACAATCTCCGGATGTACTGTCCGAATTTTATCGCTTGCAGAATCAGCAGACGCAGGCGTTATTGGATGCTCTTGGACAGGTCGTCCAGGGTCAACGTGCGCTGCACACCGATGCGGCCGCCGCCGCTTCATCGCTACTGCAGCCACAACATGCTGTTGCACCTCAATTCAGATGCTTTGATGCAACCCACGAGTCCTGGCAAGAGTGGTCCCGTCAATTCGCCTTCCACCTCGCCGCCTACAGAATTCAAGGTAATGAGCGGCAGCCGTTTTTGCTTTCTTGTGTCGGTGTGTCCACCTACCGTGTGATAGTGAAGTTGTTTCCCCAGCGCGACGTAGCAACTTTTGTCTGCTTTAGATGCCTATTTCAAGGAAACAGTAAATGTCGTTGCAAAAAGGTATACGTTCTTTCGTACAAAACGTATGGCCGGTCAGACTAATAGGGAGTGGGTTGCGACATTGCAAGGACTTACTAGGGAGTGTGCGTTTGAATGCGAATGTGGACTTCCTTATTCAGATACTATGGTGCGTGATGCAATAGCACAGAACGTTTCTGATGTTCGCATACGGGAACAGATTTTGAAACTAGTTAATCCCTCCCTTCAACAAGTGATAGACATATTGGATAGGCAAGACACACTTGACTTTGCTCAGGACTCATTTGCAACTTCGCCGGCAGTGTGTCACATTAACCGGCCCGCCGGGCCCGCTGCACAGGACGCTCAACGGCCCTCGCGCCCGTCAGCGCAGCGGCAGCCTAGCTCGCAAACACGTGCGCCGCGTAAGCAAGCTAATGCAGTGAAATCATGCCCGCGGTGTGCAACTCGACATTCGCGTGAAAATTGCCCGTCACGCCAAGCTATTTGCTTTTACTGTCATAAGAAAGGACATGTCCAAAGTGTTTGCCAGAAAAAGCTGAGATCAGACACTCACACCAATTCCAGGCCCTTTGCTTCGCGCCGGAATCGAACCAAGGAAACTCAGGCTCGTGAACCTTCGCCCATGGATATTCATGTAGTTCATTCCACCCCGTCCGGTGACGGTGTTCATTCCACAAAAATTGTGCGTCGACGTCGACGGAAGTCCCGTCACGTCGCACCTGCTTCTGTCCCAGTGTCTGTTCCAGTTGCACAACACAGTCGCTTTTGTCGTCTGCAGGACAATAAACTTTTTGTAGACTTAGACTTTGCAGGCAAAGTGATACCATTCCAGCTCGATACCGGAGCTGCAGTTTCATTGCTCAATCACGACACGTACAACCAACTGGGCAAACCTCCGTTGCGTACCGCAAATGTTCAGCTCAATAGTTACTCAGGCCAGAAAATACCAGTGTTAGGACAGTGCAGCCTTCTTGCAACATACAAGGGACAAACAAAACTTGTGTCATTTTACGTTCTTCGTTCTTCTACTGCAGTGAACTTGTTTGGTTTAGGTTTATTTCAGTTGTTTAACTTGTCTACAGTAAATCAGGTCCTCTCAGTGATTCAGACTGTGCCTTCCGCCAGTGTTTCTAGTCTATGTGAAGAATTTGCGGGCATTTTTGCACCGGGCCTTGGTTGCGCTACGCGCTATGAAGCACATTTGGAACTGAAAGCAAACGCGCAACTGAAGTTTTTCAGAGCGCGCAATGTTCCCCACGCATTGCGTGATGAGGTCGCAAGAACATTAAACGATTTAGAATCTCAAGATGTAATTGAACGTGTGCAGGCTTCTCTCTGGGCCTCACCCTTAGTAATTTTGCCAAAACCTTCCGGAAAATTGAGACTTCGTGTGTGGACTTCAAGGCAACTGTGAATCCACAACTAGTAACTGCTACTTTTCCTTTGCCCCGCCCGGAAGATCTTTTTGACGAACTGTGCCCGGGAAAATATTTTTCAAAGCTGGACCTAGCAGATGCGTACTTGCAAATACCTGTGGACGAAGAATCCCAGCGTGTCTTGGTGGTAAACACGCATCTTGGCTTGTATCGCTTCAAAAGACTGCCTTTCGGGTGTGCATCCGCCCCTGCATTGTTTCAGCAATATTTACAAACTGTTTGTGCGTCGGTCCCTACTGCTGCGAACTGTCTGGACGATATTGTGATCTCCGGAAAGACAGAAGCCGAACATTTGCAAAATCTCCGAACATTATTTCAGGTCTTGCAGCAAAATGGTCTTCGCTTGAGGAAGGACAAATGTGTGTTTTTTGCTCGGGATTTACCCTACCTGGGCCATGTCCTCAATGCCCAAGGAATACATCTGAGTCCAGAGCACCTCCGTGCCATACAGGATTTGCCGTCACCACAGAACTTGAAACAGCTGCAAAGTGTGTTGGGGAAAATTAATTACTACCATAAATATGTTCCCCATGCCTCTTCCATTTCAGCTCCGCTTCATCGCTTACACCGTAAAGGTGTTCCGTTCGTCTGGACGACAGAATGCGAACGCGCCTTTCGCCAGTTGAAATCGGCGTTGCTTTCACATACTTGCCTTACGCCGTTCGATCCCCAGAAACCCCTTTTGTTGATGGTAGATGCATCGGATTTCGGGATCGGTGCTGTGCTTGCGCACAAAGATGGATCGCATGATCGCCCTATTGCCTTTGCGTCAAAATTGCTCTCATCTGCGCAAAGAAATTCTTCACAGATAGAGAAAGAGGCTTTAGCTCTCGTGTTTGGTGTTACTAAGTTTCACGATTTCTTGTATGGTCGTCACTTTACCATCATCACGGACCACAAACCTTTGACATCGCTTTTTCATCCGAACAAGCCGGTACCTCCGCGTACGGCGCAGAAATTCATTCGCTGGTCTCTTTTCCTCTCGCAGTACCGCTACGATATCTTGTATCGGTCCACTGCTAAGCACGGAAACGCTGATGCGTTGTCCCGTTTGCCTGTTGCTGAGGATAAAGCATTCGATTCTTCCGAACTTGCTTGCATGTTCATTGATGCGGAAACCGATGACGTGGTTGCATCGTTTCCGATTGATTTTCGTCGTGTCGCTACAGCCACGGCTGCTGACCCTGTCCTTGCTCCCGTTTTGCGTTTTGTTGCTACGCAATGGCCCTTGTCCAAGTCACGGATCAAGGATCCGCTGGTTCGCCGATTTTTTGCTCACAAGGAGAGACTTTTTGTACGACGTGGTGTTTTGTTGTTGCGTTCTGATAATGATCAGTCCCGAGTCGTGGTCCCACGTTCGTTACAGTCCTCTGTCTTATGGCTTCTTCACCACGGACATTGCGGTATAGTGCGTACCAAACAACTTGCTCGTCAGGACTGTACTTGGTTCGGAATCGATGCTGCGATTATGAATATGTGCTCCTCTTGCATGGCGTGTGCCGAACAACAATCCGCACCGCCGCGGAAATTCTTTGCATGGCCGAAAGCCACTTCCCCTTGGCAACGCTTGCACATCGATTTTGCTGGTCCATTCTGGAATGCTCGTTGGTTGGTTGTGGTCGATGCTTTCAGTAATTTTCCTTTTGTTGTCCGGATGTCTTCCACGACGTCTTCTGCCACAATCCAAGCCTTGTCTGCTATCTTTTGCATTGAAGGTCTTCCGCAGACTATTGTTTCCGACAATGGCCCACAATTCATGTCCGCAGAATTTAAGTCCTTCTGCTAGGCCAATGGTATTCAACATCTGACGTCCGCGCCGTTTTCGCCTCAGTCAAACGGTGCCGCGGAACGATTGGTCCGGACTTTGTAGTCACAGATGTTGAAATTGAAAGAGTCGCATTCTCGGGAGGACGCATTATTGCTCTTTTTGTCCTCGTATCGCTCTCAGCCCCGCGATGGTCGCTCGCCGGCTGAGTTGCTCCATGGTCGTTCTCATCGAACCTTGATGTCTTTTCTGCATCCGCCGCATCAGGTTCCTGTGCAGCGGCAGACTCCTGCTTTTGCTCCTGGCGCCGTTGTCTTCTATCGCACCTATCGCGGTTCACAGCGTTGGCTCGCAGGGCGCATTCTTCGCTGCCTCGGCCGCGCGATGTATTTGGTTTTGGGGGCCTCTGGTGAGGTGCGTCGGCATCTCAATCAGCTGCGCCTCTGTCGTCGCCCGGGTTCTGCCGCTCCCCGTCTTCTTTCAGCGACGGAGCAGTCAGGTCAACACCCTGGGGACGCATCTACTGGCTCGCCTCATCCCCAGGTGTTACCGACGCTGCCTTCCGTTTTGCCTCATGGCGTCGCGCCGCCGCCGCAGCCGCCGCAGCCGCCTCAGGCGCCGCCCGCAGTGGACGCTTCGCTGCAGCCGCCACGCGCCTCCCTGGGTCACGCGCCGCCGATCGCTTCTCGTGACCAGCTGTCCTCCGCCATGGAACTCTTGCCCGCTCCGGACCTTCGGCCCCTCCTGTCTCTTTACGGGCGCATACACCGCATGTTGACGTGCACCCTGGACTAGGTTTTCAGGCGTTTCCTAGCTCCCCTCGGACCGAATGGCCGGGTGCGGGTGGCACAGCCTCGCCTGTTGTTAGGCTCCCCACCTCACCGCATACGTCAACATGGGGTCCTCCCCACGGCGGGCGGAAGCCTTATCTCACGACCGTTCGCCGATTTGCGGGGGAGGAATGTGGTGTCACAGCCAGACACCACACGTGCTAGTTGGTAGCTTAAATCGGCCGCGGTCCTGTAGTACATGTCGGACCCGCGTGTCGCCACTGTGTGATCGCAAACCTAGCGCCACCACAAGGCAGGTCTCGAGAGACTGACTCGAACTCAGCCCAGTTGTACGGACGACAGAGCTAGCGACTAGACGTACGAAGCCTTTCTCTCTCATTAGCCGAGAGACAGAATTGCCTTCAGCTAAGTTAATGGCTACGAACTAGCAAGGCGCCATTAGCCTTACAGTGATTGTAATTAAAGTCTCCTTTGTGCGATGTACCACAATGATTGATTAAAGATAAGTATTATACCAGCTACGTACTTTTCTTCATAGCATTAATTACGTATCCTGTTCCAGTACTTCACGCCCGTCTGCGTTAGTCTAGCGTGCCTTTTAAGCCACCTCTATCTACAAGGTGTTGGCCCAGCTGCCGACACATCAGTCTGAACGTAATTTGATTTGGCACACACACTTAGTTTGGGGTCATTATGGGACGAAAAAGTGTTTGGCAAAGCTCAGCACATACTGTTATTTTAGCAATATGAGAAGAAAAATTGACAGGGAACTGAAAACATGTGTCATATGTCAAAAATCAAAACCTCAGAATTTATCCACAAAAACAGATTTACATTCTATTTTACCGAGTAAACCCCTGGAAATTCTGTGTACTGACATCAGTGGACCGCATCCAGCAAGCTCTGGAGGCGTCAAGTATATCTTAGCTTTTTACGATATATTTTCTAAACATATAAAACTTTATGCTTTAAAATCCGCCACTGAAAATGCTATAATACGAAGATTCTCAAGTGATTACCTGACGCACGTGGGAAAACCTAAAGCAATTCTGTCAGATAATGCGGCATACTACTCTGGGTACAAATGGAGAAATTTCTTGAAGGACAATAACATTAAAATTATATTTATTTCAAGGTTTAGTCCACAATGTAACGCGACTGAGAGACTTTTCCGATAACTAAACCGATTCATGAGGACCTATATTTCATCAAAACATACTAATTGGGTGTCCTACCTAAGTCTTTTCGAAGACGTACACAATAACTTAAATATTTACAATACAAATTACACACCTAACGAGATCATGTTCAATTGCAAACAGAACGATCAATGGATAGAACCATTACCTAAGTTGTCAGACAAGGAAATCACACCTGAACAGAAAATAAAAGAAGTATTGACTACACTGACACATCACGCACAGATACGAAACAAACATCACACAAACATAATAAAAAGAAAACAAAAATTCAAGGTAGGAATGCTTGTACTACTTCGTACTCATCATAAATCTGTAGCACTCAAACGACGCAATGCTAAGTGGCGTCTGCTATATGAAGGACCTTATATAATTGTTAACATACCGCATCCTGGTGCGCATCTGTTACAACGTCCTAGAACTAACAAAATTATTGGGCTATACGCACACCGAGATCTTAGAGCATTTCATGCTAAATAATGTCAAAGTCATACCCATGAAAACATTGCTAAGCAACTCGAAAACTCTGTTCGCTACAACACAGATAATAAGTAGTATAGAAATTTTCATTTCAGCGGTTCCAGTGACGCAGTTGAAGACAGAAGAACTTTTCTTTCAACGCCACGGCACCACCGACAAGACTGAATATTAAAGAAAAATTTATGATTACGTAGCAGTGAATGATATATTAATTTTTCACGGAACATTTGTGACTGTAGGTACCACTGACTTGGTGACACCTGACGAACCGACAGACGTCATCTGTGAAGCGATCTTTTACTTCGAGAAACAGATTAGACGCACATCTCTCAGCAAGAAAAGCATCTACCAGTAGCCAAGGCCACACAGACACTATACACGCACGCACAAAACGCGAGGAATCTAACAGCTTTCCGTCTCTTATTATTTTGAATATTTAGTGAGAGTGAAAACGCCTGGTCTTGCCTACTGATGTAATGAATGTTGTGTCTAACCTATCTTAATTTCAGATGACATCACAAAAAAACATCGATAAAATCCCAGCAAAACCGTTAAAGAGGACGTAAATATCTGCAATTCATGTAATCAAATGTGACACAATGTAATAATTTATAGCTATGTAATGATCATGTAAGCCGCGCGGGTTTAGCCGAGCGTTCTAAAGCGCTGCAGTCATGAACTGTGCGGCCGATCAGGGCGGAGGTTCGAGTCCTCCCTCGGGCATGGGTGTGTGTGTTTGTCCTTAGGATAGTTTAGGTGTGTAAGCTTAGGGACTGATGACCCTAGCAGTTAAGTCCCATAAGATTTCACACACACAATGATGATGTAAACATGTTTATGTGTAACTGTATTATGTTTATGCTAAGAAAATATGTGACGTGTACATGTATGATTACTTATGTTTCTTTTTTAAACTGATGTATAATGTAACTGTTACTATGTGAAAATTTGAACGATAACGAGTGCCAAAATGTGAAAAACTTAAAAAAAAAAATTGCGTAGTGAACCACTGTTCACGGACATTAACATACATTACTAAGTCTGCAACTACGCAGAAACCTATGTGAAAGAAACTGTTAATGACATTCATCATGCATCGTACCTTTGTAAACGCGATGAACGATTTCTTTGATAAGTAACTACGAACATTTAGGTGAGCTATATTTAGCAAAAAACTGAAAATGTGAAGTGCGTAATTGGTGCATCGTCTAGTGACATTACTACAGTATCTAACTTCAAGATGTTAACTGGATTAAATGGTCACAACGTGCCTGTCCAGAAAACAACACGACGAGTGGAAGAATTTTGGTTGGAACTTCAGGGAATGGAATGTTCTCGAAATGTGACGGGCACACTTACCTGGACTGTCCAAGGATCGACACCAGCTATGTGCCGTCCGAGGTTCTGCAACCAACCTTCCACGGAATATCGAAAACGAACTGCATATGGACCAATTACTCGACGGGTCACGTCTGATCTGTAATAAACAATGCATTTTGTCACAACGAACTGCATCACAACGACTATAATGGAAATAGGAAATGGACATGCTTATGTGTAAATCACGTTGTTATACAGCGATGTTACTGTGATCAAAAAACTTTACCAGGACGACACTAACCTGTGAAAAATTATTGTGCAGCAGATGAATATAAACTGTAATAACGACACGATGAGTACAAGTCAACGCACCTGAAACAAAAAGACATTTTTCTTTGAAGCATTTCAATGCAATACTATGTAACTAAGAACATGCAACAATCTAAAGTTGTATTGTATTATAACAAATATTGTAATTTTAAAACTAAGTTACCTGTCATAGAATGTAGTCTTCATATGTAATCTTGGTGGAATATTTTCTTTGTGCAATGACTAAGAAATGCGCGCGCACACAAACAATATGAACTGCAATACTGTGCCGTGTGATCTAAATTTACGATATAATGGCAGTGCCGGAGTCACACAGACGCTTCTGCGCATGCGCGCACTCTATTTTACCAACATAAGAACTTTTACGGCGCACGCGCGTCATCCAAATTTTGTGCATAATATACAGTATAATGTAAGTCATGTAAATAGTTGTAGATAACTTAGATTTTCTTGTGCCTTTAGGTGAATTGCTCGCCTGCAGGTGTGTCCTTTCGCCTCGCAAAAATGGCTCTGAGCGCTATGGGACTTAACATCTATGGTCATCAGTCCCCTAGAACTTATAACTACTTAAACCTAACGACATCACACAACACCCAGTCATCACGAGGCAGAGAAGTGCCTCGCAATTCAGGGGGCAATATAAAGGCACATTTGCATTCCGTGCGTGAGTTTCCTCGGAAACGCGAAATTTTAATTAAATAATTAATCTGTGACAAATAAATAAAGCCTATGGCACAGAACTGCAGCGCTGTGTCGCTGATAAAACAAAACACAATTACGATACTCTTATGTTTCGTTAAGAAGGAGAGGTCTTGTACAACAACTGGTGCGGGAAGCACGTATATTTTATTGACTGGCACACCGCCATATTTGATGTTATATAAGAACACTGCGAGTTGCAATCTTACTAGGCACTCGATTCTGTAAGGAATTTATATTTATGAAAGTAAGTAGAATTATTTAACTGTAGGCTTATTCGTTGAATATATCTGATTTAACTAACTGTGTAAACTTTTTATGTTTAGTAGACAGTCACCTCTGTACGACGTATTGACATGGCTGGCAAATTATTCTAATATTGAGATTTAGATTTGAGTCCGCACCTACCGCAGCAGTCTTTGGAAACGATTTAAATACGAAGTCCGATTATTTGAGTCATATTTCACGGTCAACTACGAATAACATTACATTTACGAAAAAGCCATTGTCAAGCGTCTGATACCGAATAATTAAACGTCCACGTTCCAGATAAGTAAATATTAATTACAACCAATCACTATAAAAATAATTAATAATTAATATTTAATTTATTTTATTTATTTTATAGAGCCAATCATTGAATGATTAGGTAACATAAAAAAAGCACGGTCACAATCCTGTCCATTGACAGACATCTAAATTTTACTTTTTTTCCCTCAATCTTTATAAAAGATTGTTAATTATTGGTCATATTCATTAATACCATCTCATATTCCTTTGAACAATCACGTATTATTATGTATGTATATTCCTCATTACTGTGATTCTGCTTACACTAATTGTACTTACACACTTCCTGATGCAAATATTTGTATTGTATCTTCACGTATTGTTTTCTCTCTTTTTATCTCTTCACTAGCTTCACAGTTCATTTTGTATATCTGCCAATAGGGCTACAGTTTAATATAGCATCAATTTTAGTCATGTTTTGTCTATCTAGAGTGACAAGAGACACCAGCGTCTCTACAACCACAACGATATTTAAATTGCAACTGAAACATATTTACGTGTAGTTGCTTAGTTAAGTGTTTCTTTGGTGTCTGTTATTTAGGACATGTTAACGTTGTCGCGATATGTGGCATGGTACCCCATTCATTTTCGTTTTTCTCTGTTGTTTAGAACTGACAAGTATTCTTTGGCTAGTCTTCTGTGTATACCCCATACTTGTAGGATTTCTTTTGCTCTGCTCACACCTCCATGACTCACAGCCGTACACATAGCCACACGAAATTCTAGAAGCAAGTGTGGGCATGTGCAAGGTGGCATCCTATCTGGGCCATGCACTGTAATTTGCATTTTTGTTGCTGAAATGAGTGTTGCGATGGCAACCAGGAAAATGCATAGATCAAGTTAAGTGTTCTGCATGCATAGTTATGACTACCGCACAATGAGCACAAGCTTTATTGGAATTAAAGTCACGTATTATGAAGAAGTTTTAGATGTGAGAGTTCTCTGCCGGAAACCACTGGAAGTGGGCTCAGTGCTGAGCAGTCATTGGGAGATATAACACCCACTGAGAGAATCGGCATACTGTGCGGAACCGTCTCCTTGATCTTACCCTACACCGGACGCCCGTACCAGACAATGGCGGCTCTATCACCTGGCGGCAGAGGGACCTTAACGAATTCTGAATGCGGCGCCGGTGTGGCGCTTGGGTCAGTGAACTCAGACAACAGGCGCCTCCCAAAAGCAACGCTGATAGGACAGCTGCTGGGCGTCCGTACAGCTAGCAGGAGTTACGGCGACTGGGTAATACATAAAAAAATTTGTTACTACTGGACGGGCCCTCGCGCGGAGTGTCAAGTCCTCCCTATAGCCACAGAAACTAGAGTCGCGTTTTGGCTTCGAACTCAAGCTGTCGCTTTTGCTCCAGTCCGTGCGATGAACTGATAGCAAAGTTTTGTGTTTTTTCCGTCAGTCCAGACACTGGTTTTGCACATACGCGATAGTGTGGCGCAGTCACAGCTGCAACATGACGCTCATCCACATCTCGAGACCACGAGGGAGCCACCTGCTGGGGTTTTGACATAACAGAGAACATCACAGGCTAAATATCCGCAGCTCTGGCTGTATTCAAATCGCTCGAGCCGAGACGGGTACAGAAGGGCTAGTAATGGGCTATGTATGCAGTGCAGTGAGTGCTCAAAGTGTATTTTTCTTCTGTAAGTCAATAAGCTTCATGCTGATAGGTAAATCAACTAGAAAGTCGTGCACTCTACCAGTGACAGGCGAGGTCCCAATCCGCATTGAAAATTGATGAAAATAGTATGTTTCTATTAGTTGTCATTTTCATTTAAACACACGGTGGCATAATAAATCAGGAGGCATCAGCTCATCGTGGATTTTGAGATGGTAATCTAATAACCTAGTAGCAGTAAGAATTTGTTTCAATATGCTCACTATTTCTGGCTTTCAGTTAAAATTAGCCTCCAGTTCCTACAAGCCAGTAATTATTTTTGGGGATTATATTTGTGTTTTTATTAAAATGATTCTTTTTATATGTACTGTGTGCCTTCTGACCTGGGGTGATCCTTCAACAGGAGCGAGGGATTAAAAGTCAGATATCTCACCTGGGAGTCACGTCAGGGGGATTCTTTGTAGAATTCCGAGTTAGCATAATGCACTATCTGCATACCATCTCTCGGTGAGATCAACTTGGAGGACGCCTCCCATGGTGAAACCCAATGAAGCATTATTAAACAGATTGTAACGACAAGTCGTCAGCTAAGAGGAGAAATACATCTCAAACTAACTGAAGTATAAGAAATGTATTTTCATTCCAAATAACTTCCGGGAATTCAGCCAGGTAACACTTTCAGCGACCGCCGATATTTCGGCGGGAGAACACCCCGCCATTTTCAAGGCAAACTGCAACGGACAGGCGGCGTACATGCAAATTTAATACCTCGGTTCTTGGACTGAAGCAGGAAAGATAACACACACACACACACACTGAACACTAGTGCCACCAAAGATGACCAGAGCTATCGATAGTGAGACTATGAATTCGCAGGTGAGGCAGCATTGACGCTGTTCCTCTGTTTTTTGACGAGGGAGAGAGCCGGATTCCAAACAGAGTTTAAACAGAAACCTCCATCCCTGTTAACGAGGTTGCTCGCTAATTTAATCTCAACTGCCTCCCTAATGACACTGTCCCAATAGCTGGACGTGCATGCCAATATCTCGGTGTTATTATACAACATGGGGTGACCAGTATCCAAGCAATGTTCGGCAATAGCAGATCTATTTGGCTGCTGTAATCGTGTGTACCGTTTATGCTCAGTACATCTGTCCTCCACGGTCCTGATAGTTTGACCAATATATGCCATGCCGCAGCTACAAGGAATACGATATACACCCGCCTTACGCAGTCCAAGATCATCCTTAACGGAACTTAAAAGTGCTCTAATTTTAGATGGAGGTCGGAAAACACATTTCACATCGTATTTCCGTAAAATACGACCGATCTTATTGGACGTGTTTCCTACGTAAGGCAAAAAGGCAGTAGACTTAGGTGTTGACTCAGAATTATCATCAATCACCCGATGTACAGTTGGTCGATAGCGCAACGCACGTTCAATCTGTCTATCACTATAACCATTTTGACGAAATGTAACTTCAAGATGGGACAGCTCAGCTGGCAAAGTCTCAGCGTCAGAAACGACATGTGCCCTGTGTACCAAGGTACGAAGTACCCCTTCACGCTGAGCCGAATGGTGACAACTATTAGCTTGTAAGTACAAGTCGGTGTGAGTACGTTTCCTGTAGACTGCATGTCCCAACGATCCATCTTCCCTCCTCCTAACTAACACGTCGAGAAAGGTAAGGCAACCATCCTCTTCCACCTCCATCGTAAAACGAATGTTCGGGTGGATCGAGTTCAGATGTTCTAGAAAGACATTCAAATTCTCCCTACCGTGAGGCCAAACAACGAAGGTCTCAATGTATTTTCAGTTGCGAATGTGGAGAACCATCAAGTGTATAATGTAGTGTCGGCAATGAAAATGCGTGCCACAGCGGGAAGATACATAATGGATATACAAGTAGACACGTGGTTGACGACATATGGAATTTTGGGTCTGGCTACGAGTTGTGCTCGGATAGCCAATTGGTAAGGCGACTGCTCACGATAATCGGAAAATCTGGGTTCGTGTCCCTGTCCGGCTCAAATTTCCATTGTCCTCATTCCATTTAACAGATGATGGTTGTTCATATTCGCAGCTGCAAATACATTTCATGTATTTTTTTAACGGCTGCAGTCGGCACAGTGTCAGTTCCTGCAGACGTGCATGCATGTCCGAAGGAACATTGCATCGTAATTCGGAACAACACCGGCTCTTAGAGTATTGTTCGTCCGTATGGGTCCCTTCCCAATTGGGTCTCACTCAAGAGATTGAAAAGCTCCAAAGAAGAGCGGCAAGATTCGTGACTGGTACATTTAGCCATCGCGAGAGCGTTACAAATCTCATAGAAAGTTTGAAATGGGATACACCTGGAGATAGACGACGCGCTAACCGGAAGAGGCTGCTCACTAAATTCCGAATTCCGATCTTCGCCGAGGATGTAGAGCATATATTATTAACACCAACTTTCAAATCGCGCAATGATCACCATTCAAAGACAAGGGAAATTACAGCTCGTACTGAGGCGTTCAGTCGTTTCTCCCTCGTGCGATCGATCCGCGAGTGGAACAGGGAGGGGGGGGGGGGGTATGAATTTGGCGCGAATTGTGCCCTCCGCCACACACCGCTTGGTAGCTAGTGGAGTATATATGTAGATGTACATGTAAAACGTAATTGACTAAGTATCTATTAGATGGAATTCAAAAGATAAACGACAACAAATTTCATTTTTGGAGTGCACATAATACAATATTTCAAAGTTGTTGTTGTTGTGGTCTTCAATCCTGAGACTGCTTTGATGCAGCTCTCCATGCTAATCTATCCTGTGCAAGCTTCTTCATCTCCCAGTATCTACTGCAACCTACATCCTCTGAATCTGTTAAGCGTATTCATCTCTTGGTCTCCCTCTACGATTTTTACCCTCCACGCTGCCCTCCAATGCTAAATTTTTGATCATTTGATGCCTCAGACCATGTCCTACTAACCGGTCCCTTCTGTTTGTCAAGTTGTGCCACATACTCCTCTTCTCCCCAATTCTATTCAATACTCCATCATTAGTTATGTGATCTACCCATCTAATCTTCAGCATTCTTTTGTAGCACCACATTTCGAAAGCTTCTATTGTCTTCTTGTCCAAACTATTTATCGTCCATGTTTCGCTTCCATACATGGCTACACTCCATACAAATACTTTCAGAAACGACTTCCTGGCACTTAAATCTATACTCGATGTTAAAAAATTTCTCTTCTTAAGAAACGCTTTCCTTGCCATTGCCAGTCTACATTTTATATCCTCTCTACTTCGACTATCATTAGTTATTTTGCTCCCCAAACAGCAAAACTCCTTTACTACTTTAAGTGTCTCTTTTCCTAATCTAATTTCCTCAGCAACACCCGACTTAATTCGACTACATTTCATTATCCTCATTTGATTTTGTTGATGTTCATCTTATATCCTCCTTTCAATACACTGTCCATTCCGTTCAACTGCTCTTCCAAGTCCTTTGCTGCCTCTGACAGAAAAAATTTCAATAAAATGTATAATTTGTGAACTGGAAGAGAAACGGATCTACCACCACAGTTCAGTTATTACAAGAAACATTGCCTTGTAGATCTTAAACAAGATGCATTATAAGTTTGTAACCTCGTCATCGATACTAACTATCCGAAGCTACAGAAAACTGAGCTTAGATGTTTCACCTCTTTACTCACACCGTCAGCTGATGAAAGTCTGCTGTCCATCAACAGTGCCATACAGCGAAGGCGAAGCATCGCTCAAAAACTGTATTTTTACGGTCTGACTAGAAACATTGTGGGACGTGTAACGTTAGTTATTTAACTTCGTTCGTCATAATCTATGTTTTTGGAAAGCCTGAAACAGTGTCATTCATGATTTAAATAATAAAAAACTGCACCAGTTAGTTATTGTTTCATGCTTAGCACAAGGCGTTTCGAGAATTTACTCTCATTTTCAGCTGCTTTTTATGTAAATATTTTTGTGGTGTTTAATCGAGTGATTTTCTGCACTGTACTATCTTTTTGAGATTGTACTGCAATCGTAAAATCTGATAAATGTATCTTGGAACGTTTTTTTATGCAAATGTTAGTGAGCGGTTTTTACTTTTCTGCAAGTGTTGTGTCTCCTCCAATACACAGAATATCACACACTCACGCAAGTCATCACTTACACTCTTACTTTTTGTGATGAAAACATGCTGCAGAGATACAAGGACACTATGTTTTCACAAAGCGATTGTGTACAGTCAGAGTTGTTACATTTTCTGAGTATTACACAAAGTTGTCACTTATAAAATTTATTTTAACGTTATTGACATCTGAATTATCGATTATGTTTCTATTCTGTTGTACGTGTTGAGTATGGACTATGCACAATGCTCATTTATACGGAAATTACTACATACACTGCTGGAAATGGAAAAAAGAACACATTGACACCGGTGTGTCAGACCCACCATACTTGCTCCGGACACTGCGAGAGGGCTGTACAAGCAATGATCACACGCACGGCACAGCGGACACACCAGGACCCGCGGTGTTGGCCGTCGAATGGCGCTAGCTGCGCAGCATTTGTGCACCGCCGCCGTCAGTGTCAGCCAGTTTGCCGTGGCATACGGAGCTCCATCGCAGTCTTTAACACTGGTAGCATGCCGCGACAGCGTGGACGTGAACCGTATGTGCAGTTGACGGACTTTGAGCGAGGGCGTATAGTGGGCATGTGGGAGGCCGGGTGGACGTACCGCCGAATTGCTCAACACGTGGGGCGTGAGGTCTCCACAGTACATCGATGTTGTCGCCAGTGGTCGGCGGAAGGTGCACGTGCCCGTCGACCTGGGACCGGACCGCAGCGACGCACGGATGCACGCCAAGACCGTAGGATCCTACGCAGTGCCGTAGGGGACCGCAACGCCACTTCCCAGCAAATTAGGGACACTGTTGCTCCTGGGGTATCGGCGAGGACCATTCGCAACCGTCTCCATGAAGCTGGGCTACGGTCCCGCACACCGTTAGGCCGTCTTCCGCTCACGCCCCAACATCGTGCAGCCCGCCTCCAGTGGTGTCGCGACAGGCGTGAATGGAGGGACGAATGAAGACGTGTCGTCTTCAGCGATGAGAGTCGCTTCTGCCTTGGTGCCAATGATGGTCGTATGCGTGTTTGGCGCCGTGCAGGTGAGCGCCACATTCAGGACTGCATACGACCGAGGCACACAGGGCCAACACCCGGCATCATGGTGTGGGGAGCGATCTCCTACACTGGCCGTACACCACTGGTGATCGTCGAGGGGACACTGAATAGTGCACGGTACATCCAAACCGTCATCGAACCCATCGTTCTACCATTCCTAGACCGGCAAGGGAACTTGCTGTTCCAACAGGACAATGCACGTCCGCATGTATCCCGTGCCACCCAACGTGCTCTAGAAGGTGTAAGTCAACTACCCTGGCCAGCAAGATCTCCGGATCTGTCCCCCATTGAGCATGTTTGGGACTGGATGAAGCGTCGTCTCACGCAGTCTGCACGTCCAGCAAGAATGCTGGTCCAACTGAGGCGCCAGGTGGAAATGGCATGGCAAGCCGTTCCACAGGACTACATCCAGCATCTCTACGATCGTCTCCATGGGAGAATAGCAGCCTGCATTGCTGCGAAAGGTGGATATACACTGTACTAGTGCCGACATTGTGCATGCTCTGTTGCCTGTGTCTATGTGCCTGTGGTTCTGTCAGTGTGATCATGTGATGTATCTGACCCCAGGAATGTGTCAATGAAGTTTCCCCTTCCTGGGACAATGAATTCACGGTGTTCTTATTTCAATTTCCAGGAGTGTATATCATAAGCATAAGAAACATTTGAAAAGATTAACTGATTCGCTATCTGCTTTGTCACTGAGAATGTTTTTCTCCTTGGCTTTTGCGGTGTACAAAAATTTCTAGCTCCTCCATTAAATTCATTGTATGTGGTTTTTTGAAGTCGTGGGATATCTTAAGATCTTCCTTTATGTTTTTGAATGGATGTCCAGCGTTTTTTATGTGTGTTGCTATTGCTGGTTTTGTAAATCGGTTATGTGTGTAACAGTTGATATGTTCATTGCATCTTATTTGCAAGTTCCTGACATTTTGCCTTATGTAGTAGTTTTACATATGATTTTGCATATTCTGAGACAGGATTTATCTTTTTTATTGTTTAAGGTGTGGACTCGTTTCTGCTGTAGTGCGTTGTTTGTGGTGAATGCTATTTTCACATTATGCGACCTAAGTAGGTTTGCTATGTTTTGACAAATGTTACCTACGTAAGGTATGCTGGCTGTACAATGGAGTGTGTTACTGGTTCCTTTTAAAGAGCTAGGATTTTTTTATTGTCTACCTTAGAGCCTGAGGACTCTTAAGCCACTGCAATTTGCTTAATGTTGTCTAATTTCTTCTTCCTGTCATATTTGTCCAATGGGATTTTTTTTGTTCTACGTCCAATTGTTTTGCATACACCTTTCTTATGTACATATTCGCGACGTGATATGGCAGAGATTATATTGCTGGAACTCGTCTTCTTTCCATAAATTCTTAAACTGTGCCTGTTGTTTTTATTTCCTGCACACAAATACAGAAAATTAACGGAATTATTTTTTGGAATTCATCTCTGAAATTTATTTTCTTATGTACATTATTACAGGCACAACTGTTTTGGGGTTGATTATTATCGGCCATCGATGTTTAGATCTGAATGATGAAATCGAAAACAGCATCCATGAATTGCCATTGTGGCCCCGTCTCTCTCCTTCCGAGTTAGTTCACAGTTGCTGTTGTTTCCATTGATCTGCTTGAGCTTCCGTCCGTTGATATCCCACATCTGCTTGATTCGATACAGATCTGGTGATCGACCAGGCCGAGGCAACAAGTCGACGTTCTGTAGAGCATGTTAAGTTACAACAGCGTTACCCTGTTGGCAGCACAACAGGTCGAATCATCATATTGACGTACTCACGAGAGTTCTCTTACTGTCATACGAAATCGCAACCATACCATAACACAATGTCCAGGTCCACTCTGTCTGCACGTAAACATGTTGGTTACAGGCCCTCAAGTGGCTTCCTCATAACCAACACTGGCACCGAGACAGAACCAGCTTCCGTCACAAAACGCAACAGACCTCCACCCTGCCTTCCAGTGAGTTCTCGCTTGACACGTCTGGCTCCCAGCTGTCCTTGAAGTAATCGATTTGTAACAGTTCCTTGTGCCACTGTTGTGTCAACTGCTCTTCAAATTTCTGCTGCAGATGCAGTACAGTGCGCTAGAGCCATACGCCGAACACGATGATATTCCCCCTCGGTAGTACCTCGTGGCTAGTTAGAGCCCTGTCTTACTCCGACCACAGATTATCATAACCACCGCTGCAAACAATCATGTACAGTGGCTATATTGCTGTCAAGTCTTTTTCCAGTATCACAGAAGGAACAACGTAGCCCTATTACACGACTTTGTTCAATCTCAGTGAGGCGCTGATAATAACGCCTTTATCGCCTTAAAGGTATTCTTGACAAACATCAGCTCACCACGTCCAGTCTCGAAGGTAACTGACGCACACACCTGTTGCTGCGTGTACTTATAGCAAACCTGATTTGTATCGCTACTAGCGCCGCTATTATGCAACTGGCACGAAATGTGAATACACATCATATTTCAGATGTAGAAACGCGCCAACCAACTTTCGCAAAACTCCTTCTTGCTGTTGCGATTTGTTCCCGTCATTGTATTTATGAGCAGTGCGTTACACTTATTTACGTTCAGGGTCAATGACAAATTCCATGCACACTTCTGTTTATCAGGTTTTAAAGGTGCTAAGATGCACAAGTTTTCTTTATTCGTTTAAGTTAGTTATCTGCTTATACTACCAGGATAAATCAGGCTATTACGATAAATAGGTGTAAATAAGACATAAAATTAATACGACAGATATTCAGCCCTGGAAGGTATGATACACGTATTTTACATCATCTTCACAGCGTATCCGCATTGGTTCCCCTCACACCGTTCAATTTTTACCATAAACATACTACCACTGCAAATTGCAGCCGAAAAACTGGCCACAAGAGCTATCTCCTTGCGAGGACATTGATTAAAGATCACCTTTGATCCACACATACATTACGTATGAAACCACAAATTTTAATTAATGAATTTAAATGTCTCGTATATTGTATAAGGAAGAAGCGTAAAACTTTTGGAAAGTGGTGGCCGCCGCGAGGCTTTATACAGACGTCAAGTATTTCAGTTCGGGAAAAAAAGATAAGATGCACAGGGGTTGTACAAAAATATGGAAGCACCTCCATAAATGCTTCCTTGTGCTCTTGTTTTTCACCACGAACGGCTCCTGTGCAATGTTCTCTATACGTTGCAAGCGTCAAACAGTGTTCTGCGCAGTGGTGGGTGCTTTATGTCGGAGATAAACGAAATCGAACGTGACCAAATTGTTGGTGCTCCTATAGTGGTTGCTTCCGTAACCAAGAGAACCGAAGTGTTCGAATCGAAGATTTACACCGCACGCTGTTATCTAACTCATAAGCGGGAAAGAGTTGGAGCGAATTACGTATAATGTGCTGCACCCTCTTAAAGGCGGCCGAGAGGTACTCCCTCAGAGCCATTCACATCGAGATCATTGTCACTTGCTACGAATAATCCCTAATCTACATCAACATCCATTCTCTGCAAACCAATATGAGGAGCAGGGCAGAGTGTACCACGTGTAACGCTTGCTCCCCTCTCTATTAACCGCGGGTAGAACAGTTCTTTAAGCTCCTCTCTGCGTACTGTAATTGGCTTTGTACTGTTATTTTGCGGTGTCTGCGGCAGCAATACGTAGAAAACAGTAATATACTGTAGTATTCTCAATACTCGTCGCCGATACTTTATAAGTACCTTTTCGCCTCACATTAGACATATGCCTTTAAGAGACTGAGGAATGAATTTCTTAACATTTTCGTGATCGTCTCCCGTGGATCAAACAAACTTTTGTCTATTCGTCCTACCCTTTTTCTGTATACTTTCAGCACCCCTCTTAATACTAATGTGGACGTGTCGTAGTATAGGAACGTCATCCCACCTCCGTTTACGCACATTTCACCCCCATATTGTCGTCTCTGCGGTGGAGGTCACAACGGGGAAACCCACTGGACGTTCTTCACAGCCTTTGACACAACTGACACCCTTGGGTTTTTCGGCCCTTCCCTAAAGATGTAGTGGGGCTGCATCCCCAACGCACCCTTTGGAGCGCAGCGCAGTTGAGAACCACAGTTGAGAAAAACAATTCGATGAAATTTGAATGTGATCCGAAGAAGCAAAGGGTGCTTATGCTTTTTCAGCCCTCGTTTTATGTGTTCTCTGGTGACGTGACCAGGGGGGAGGATGCTGAGATCTGTGTGGATAAAACGACAAATAGTCTCTGTAAGATCCCCTGCTTCGACAAAACCCTTGGTGGCACCCGACCACCATTATTAAGAATTTTAAAAATGGACGTCTACAGAGAGAACTGGTAAGTAGTCCGACGCGCCTGCAGGTAGGTAACCGTTGACACACCTGCAGTTTCAGTTATCAGTTGTCTCTATACACGTTCATTGTTAAAATTCTGAATAATGGTGGGCGGATACCACCCAGAGTTTTGACGAACTGGAGGGTCCTAGAGGAATCAAATGGCTCTGAGCACTATGGGACTTAACTTCTAAGGTCATTAGTCCCCTAGAACTTAGAACTACTTAAACCTAACTAACCTAAGGACATCACACACATCCTTCCCCGAGGCAGGATCCGAAGCTGCGACCGTAGCATCCTAGAGGAATCCTTTCCCATTTTATTCACACATGTCTCCATGTCGCACCTCACCCACGCCCCCCTACCCCGTCATCACGCCACAGGAGGACACAAAATAGAAGTCTACGGTGGCGATGAGCATGTGACATTATTAACTCACATGAAGTTCTGAACTGTGGCCTTTTTACCGCTTTTTTCGACGTCATGCAGTTTGAAGTGTCATTGCATGGTGCCACGCTTTTGTACCATTACAGAGAAAAACTGTACGCACTTCTGAGCCAAATTTCAAACTTATTCGTGGCAATGGGAGACATTTACGGAGTTTCAAAAGAGTGATCCTTGAATTCTCCTGCGCGGTGTACAAGTAAAATACAAGAGGTCTTGTTACATGTACATATTTGCAAACCACTAAGAGTTCGAACCGGCACAAGTGCTCACCAATAGTCAAAAAGAAAAGAAGAAAATTATACTACAAAATAGTACGGTCGCTCGTACACAATTTCACTGTGTAACTAATTAGTTACCCCAACAGCGGTTTCGTAATATACACGAACAGATGGGTTTACAGTTACATAAAAGCGTCGCGAGTACAAAGCAAAAATTTCCCTACTCAATTCAAAATTTAATTACCTTGACTTAAAGAAACACACTTCCTGCCAAATTTTGAAGAAGGGCTGCCAGTATAATTTGTACCTGATTCCTGTGATTCAAATAAAATACACAGGACAGCAGAAACGCGTCGCGACAAATTATTGTTTATAGGTATAGGATAGCAGTTTCTAATCTAACCAAAACTATTAAGACACCTCCCCTGAATAACAGACCAAACAAATTTCCACTCAAAATGTTATTTCAAAGCCGGAATACAGCGGTCAAAGTAAATACAGCCAGTTCACACACGCACAATAAATAAGTTATAGGATTTTAGACATTCGTGACATACTAATTTTCAAACAACTAATTAATGAAATTTAATTTCACTGATGAGTCTTCGAATTTTCTACTGCTGGTGTCTTCAAAGAGCAATAATGAGTCTTCGAATTTTCCACTGGTGCTGTCTTCAAAGAGCAAATTAAATCAAAATTTTGTTACTATTCCAAACAAATTTACTGGTTTACTTATTCCGATAGGGGAGAAGTGAGGGTGGGGGTGACATGGTTTGGTAACATCTGACATCTCAGCTGCATTGCAGAACCAGTGCGTTATGTGGGTAGTATTAACACACATTCCAGGCGCAATTCGCGTGGATTAAGATGCCTGAGCAGAGAGAGAACAGAGGAGGAGATGGACAGTGAGAGGGGGGAGGTGATGGACAGCGAAAGGTAGCGGAGGAATGGACAGACAGAGAGGAGGAGAAGGACAGACGAAGAAGTGGGGAGATGACATGGACAGATAGATTTGTGAGGGTGGGATGGGTGAGGAAAAGGGAGAGGAGGAGGTGGACAGAGAGGGGGAGAGGAGGCGATAAAGAGAGAGACAGTGCGTGGTGGAGATAGAGAAAGAGGGGGAAGAGGAAGTAGACAGAGAGTGAGGGAGGAGGAGATGGACAGGAAGAGGGGGAAGCAGGAAGTGTGCGAGTATTAGACAGAAACAAGATGACGAGAGGTAGTGGACATGTTGAAAAGGAGCTTGATGTTAGGATGTAGGTTAAAATTCGGTTGCTGCAAGATACCTCTACTGCTCCTGGCGATGGGAATGGGGATGGGAAGGAGGAGACGTGTAATAATGTTCCAGAACTTAATTTTGGTGTTTCTTTCTTGTATTTAGTTAACTTGAAATACTTCAAAAGCACAAGCTAAAGTCATTTATTATTTGTGTCGCTCAGTGTGACAACAAGTCACAAGAATAATCGAGTACTTTTCTTAGCTTTCTTAGCGAGCAAAGGACATGCCATAAAGCATTGTCAAAGATAAATTTAACATCGTCTCTCATGACACATGACGTGAAACAGCAGAGAAAGACGCACACATGACGTGAAACAGCAGACAAAGAGGCATGTTTGCGTGAAATACGTGTGATATATGTACGAGGGTGAAGCTATAGGTAAAAGGTTAGCAAATATATAAAAATGGATGTGTGTGTCTGTGTGTAATGGATCGTTTTCAACCAAAACTGATATGCATAGCACTTATTATCTCGAAGACAATAAGCAGACATTCATACATATATGTTTGCAACACACGTGTGCAAATAAACCTGCAGGCAAAAAGTTTGAATCACTATCTCTATACATTATAACATATTAGGCTTTATTTATGTGTGTATGTACGTTCACCATCTCTTTCTAAACTACTGTATCAAATTCAACCACACTTGGTACACAAATCACTTGCTGTGTATAAAGAATTACTGTGGATGTAAGAACCACCTAGCTCTTAACGGGGTGGGACGGGGTGGGAGTAAAAAAGAAGCGTAACGCACCTCTAACCAGACTATATTCAGCCAGAATTTCAAAATGAGACCACTTAGCTACTTGAAACGGACTTTCCTCATAATTTCAAACATTTACGAAAATTGTCACGTCTACATGTCTAAAAATTATGAGACGATAAAAGTTAATCGCTTATTATATTTTTGCTGGTGGTGTAGTAAATTTGCCGCACAAGGCACCTGACCTTTTAATTTACTACCTCGTTACTAGTAATTTTGCAGCCAATACTCACATAACCTCTAATGTGGCCGCAAAATTATATCGTACGACGGATAGTTCAGGAGATATGACGTTGCAAACATCGAGATGCGTGAAAAACTGTTTCATCAAGCATGACTTTATAACTTATTAGTAGTTTACTACTACCTCTATTCGCAACATATTTCACAGAAAATATACACGTGTACCACTGAACACCTCCGGGAAATTATATCATGTTATAAACACTGAAATGCGTGATAAACCACGTTTTCTTAAAATGGAGTACAAGGTACCCACCGTGTACTCATCCAGAGTTTGATGAGGAGAGCACTTACTGACATTTAACACACTTTATACATCTAACGAACTTTAGACAACCTTTGAAACTGTCCTAAACATTCTCTTTTTTACATGCTTATCGTCAAATAATAACATATTAACTTATCTGTAAAGCAATTCGAAGCATGAAGTCTTTTTTACAAGGGAATTAGAGGTTTTAATGGTTAACTATTTTCTGGAAGGAAGCGTTATGGAATTAAGAAGTGCAATCCCATACGGGTGGGAAAGGAAACGGCTGACGTTGAAGCAGGAGAACCTGAAACAATTTGAAATACATTTGTTACATAGATGACTTTGTATAAAAGTGCTGTGGGAGCAAGGTGGAGAACATGGATGTGAAGGGGTGACGTAAGAATTTTGGAAACGATCACTCGGTATTTGGTTTTTGTATTTAGTTGAGTCTCAGTTTCCCTAAAAGTATGAAGTGCTTTTGTCTCTTATTTGTGCAGTTCACTATGTCAACCAGGTCGCGAGAACGATCATTTCAGCGAGCCAATAGCTTTGTCAAAGTGTATATGTACCAGACTGCTGAATACCACGGAAAAATTTAACAATCTCTATGTAGTCATATGGTGTAAAACAGTAGGTAATCAGACATATATATATACCACATATGCGTATGTTCAACATTTTCTCCTAAGCCTCTGGATCAACTTCAATCAACGCACATATATTAGTTACTAGCTGGAAATAAATCCTGGAGGTAAAAACTATAAACTTCATATTAGGTTGGGGGTGAGTGTGATAAAGGGATGACAGACAGAGAAAGGTGTAGGAGGAAGTGGAGAAAGACAGAGAGGTGGGAGAAGGATATATACAGGGTGTTACAAAAAGGTACGGCCAAACTTTCAGGAAACATTCTTCACACACAAAGAAAGAAAATATGTTATGTGGACATCTGTCCGGAAACGCTTACTTTCCATGTTAGAGCCCATTTTATTACTTCTCTTCAAATCACATTAATCATGGAATGGAAACACACAGCAACAGAACGTAGCAGCGTGACTTCAAACACTCTGTTACAGGAAATGTTCAAAATGTCCTCCGTTAGCGAGGATACATGCATCCACCCTCCGTCGCATGGAATCCCTGATGCGCTGATGCAGCCCTGGAGAATGGCGTATTGTATCACAGCCGTCCACAATACGAGCACGAAGAGTCTCTACATTTGGTACCGGGGTTGCGTAGACAAGAGCTTTCAAATGCCCCCATAAATGAAAGTCAAGAGGGTTGAGGTCAGGAGAGCGTGGAGGCCATGGAATTGGCCCGCTTCTACCAATCCATCGGTCACCGAATCTGTTGTTGAGAAGCGTACAAACACTTCGACTGAAATGGGCAGAAGTTCCATCGTGCATGAACCACATGTTGTGTCGTACTTGTAAAGGCACATGTTCTATCAGCACAGGTAGAGTATCCCGTATGAAATCATGATAACGTGCTCCATTGAGCGTAGGTGGAAGAACATGGGGCCCAATCAAGACATCATCAACAATGCCTGCCCAAACGTTCACAGAAAATCTGTGTTGATGACGTGATTGCACAATTGCGTGCGGATTCTCGTCAGCCCACACATGTTGGTTGTGAAAATTTACAATTTGATCACGTTGGAAAGAAGCCTCATCCGTAAAGAGAACATTTGCACTGAAATGAGGATTGGCACATTGTTGGATGAACCATTCGCAGAAGTGTACCCGTGGAGGCCAATCAGCTGCTGATAGTGCCTGCACGCGCTGTACATGGTACAGAAACAACTGGTTCTCCCGTAGCACTCTCCATACAGTGACGTGGTCAACGTTACCTTGTACAGCAGCAACTTCTCTGACGCTGACATTAGGGTTATCGTCTACTGCACGAAGAATTGCCTCGTCCATTGCAGGTGTCCTCGTCGTTCTAGGTCTTCTCCAGTCGCGAGTCATAGGCTGCAATGTTCCGTGCTCCCTAAGACGCCGATCAATTGCTTCGAACGTCTTCCTGTCAGGACACCTTCGTTCTGGAAATCTGTCTCGATACAAACGTACCGCGCCACGGCTATTGCCCCGTGCTAATCCATACATCAAATGGGCACCTGCCAACTTCGCATTTGTAAACATTGCACTGACTGCAAAACCATGTTCGTGATGAACACTAACCTGTTGATGCTACTTACTGATGTGCTTGATGCTAGTACTGTAGAGCAATGAGTCGCATGTCAACACAAGCACCGAAGTCAATATTACCTTCCTTCAATTGGGCCAACTGGCGGTGAATCGAGGAAGTACAGTACATACTGACGAAACTCAAATGAGCTCTAACATGGAAATTAAGGGTTTCCCGACACATGTCCACATAACATCTTTTCTTTATTTGTGTGTGAGGAATGTTTACTGAAAGTTTGGCCATACCTTTTGTAACACCCTGTATAGAGTGAGGGTAAAGGAGAATATAAGCGTAGAGTATGGGGAGAAGGAGATGTTCAGGGAGAGGAGGGAGAAAAAGATGAACTAATAGAAGTTTAGAATATCTAATAACTCAGGTAATGCCAGGCTTTGCAGCTAGTATTTTCAGTAAATAGATGTATGTCTGTACATATGTAAATACGTCCCACATTCCTTCCCAAAACAATGAATCGTTTTCAACTGAAGTTGGTACACATTTCATTTGCTGCCGGGAAGAAGAACTGTGAGAGTAATAACCACGTACTTCTTAGTGTGGTCAGGATGGGGGTGGCATCATACAGGAGATGGAGAGAGAAGGGGAGGGGGAATGGAAAAAGAGAGGGAGAAGGTGGTGTTGGGCAGAGGGAGGGGCCGTGAGGGTATGAACTGAGAGGCTTGGAGGAGGAGATGGAAAGAAAGGGGGGTTAGGAGGAGATGAAGAGAGAATGGGGGCAGGAGGAGATGGATAGAAATATAAGGAAGCAGGAGGTGGACACAGACGGGTGGACAGAGAGGAGAGGAGGAGATGAGCAGAATGAGGGATGGGAGATAAAAAAGTGGCGGCAGGAGGAGATGGATAGAAAGATAGGGAATTAGGATTTGGGCACATAGAGGGGAAGCCACATGGCGGTGTACCACAGATAAATTTGAAATCTTTTCAAGTTAAAATGGTTTAAATGGCTCTGAGCACTGTGGGACTTAACTTCTGAGGTCATCAGTCCCCTAGAACTTAGAACTACTTAAACCTAACTAACCTAAGGACATCACACACATCCATGCCCGAGGCAGGATTCGAACCTGCGGCCGTAGCGGTCGCGCGGTTCCAGACTGTAGCGCCTAGAACCGCTCGGCCACTCCGGCCGGCAAATCCTTTCAGGCTTTATGTGGCGTAAAACAGCAGAGATTCAGACATTTATGTGTGCAAGGTATGTGTATATGCAGCTGAAGCTATAGGTAAATAGCTAGGACTCATAAAAGAGACTCCAATGACTCGGTTACAATTAGAATTAGATGCCCGCATCTCGTGGTCGTGCGGTAGCGTTCTCGCTTCCCACGCCCGGGTTCCCGGGTTCGATTCCCGGCGGGGTCAGGGATTTTCTCTGCCTCGTGATGGCTGGGTGTTGTGTGCTGTCCTTAGGTTAGTTAGGTTTAAGTAGTTCTAAGTTCTAGGGGACTGATGACCTGAGATGTTAAGTCCCATAGTGCTCAGAGCCATTTGAACCATTTGAACCGTTAGAATTAGATATAGGACCCTACTGCAGTTAACAGAGACGTGAGGGTTATGGTAAACACAAACAACACAATTACAGCTGCAATATCGCATCTGTGTTTTCAATAATCGACCAACGTGGACACTTGGACTGTCTTCTACATGCTACATCAAAGTGGCTCTGAGCACTATGGGACTTAACATCTGTGGTCATCAGTCCCCTAGAACTTAGAACTACTTAAACCTAACTAACCTAAGGACATCACACACATCCATGCCCGAGGCAGGATTCGAACCTGCGACCGTAGCGGTTACGCGGTTCCAGACTGAAGCGCCTAGAACCGCACGGCCACACCGGCTGGCCCTACATGCTACATTCTAAAGAGTCGAATCGATTTTCCTTATAGTTTATCGAAATGTTGATTACGCTGGCGTCGGATGATGACCTTCTTCATTAATCGTCCAGACCCCATGTGGTAATTCTGGGAGGAGCTTTTGCCACACAGCAGCTGCGTCTCTGCTGCCCTCGGGGGTGTCTGGCAACGCGAGTGCTGTTCGATTCGCTACTGTTCCAGCATGCCTTGCGTCTGCAGCCCACTTGGTTTAAGTCAATAACGGAAGGAGCGTCGGAGCAGGTTTCGCACAGGACTTTATCCTGTTTCCCAAGGAACTTTGGAAGATCTGCTACTTATGACAGCTTGTACTCTACAATTCTGTGTCGTGACAAATCCCAGTATACAGAAATCTTAGTTAATTGGACTGGAGCGTCAGTTAAATGTTATAATCAGGTTTTCGACATAAATAAAAAAGCTTTATTTGTGAACAGTGCACGTTTAAACAATAAATATCAAAAAGTATGTTCCCCGTACTAGAAATAATTGCAAAAATATTTAGTAGTTGTGATTGCAGCTGCCTTGGTTCGTTAAAGGCCAGATTTACTTTCATAGTGTCTTACCAATAAACGGAAGTCTGGTACCTACGTTATCTACAACTGAACTGAGCATATGTGATCATTCCATTTAATATCTCCACAAATATTTACATCGAAATATTTGTATAAATTGATTGATTCCAATTATGACTCACTGTTTTTGTAGTCATAAGTAATGACTCATATGTGTTTTTTTGAATGTTTATTGCAAGTCGTGAAACTATATAAAATTTTTGAGTCCTCCAAAGATCTGACTCAATCTTTGTTAGAAAACTGCAGGAACGGGTTGCCGGTCAGGTCATTAATGTACAACATGAACAGTAAATATATATATATATATATATATATATATATATATATATATATATATATATATATATATATATATATATATATATACTCCTGGAAATGGAAAAAAGAACACATTGACACCGGTGTGTCAGACCCACCATACTTGCTCCGGACACTGCGAGAGGGCTGTACAAGCAATGATCACACGCACGGCACAGCGGACACACCAGGAACCGCGGTGTTGGCCGTCGAATGGCGCTAGCTGCGCAGCATTTGTGCACCGCCGCCGTCAGTGTCAGCCAGTTTGCCGTGGCATACGGAGCTCCATCGCCGTCTTTAACACTGGTAGCATGCCGCGACAGCGTGGACGTGAACCGTATGTGCAGTTGACGGACTTTGAGCGAGGGCGTATAGTGGGCATGCGGGAGGCCGGGTGGACGTACCGCCGAATTGCTCAACACGTGGGGCGTGAGGTCTCCACAGTACATCGATGTTGTCGCCAGTGGTCGGCGGAAGGTGCACGTGCCCGTCGACCTGGGACCGGACCGCAGCGACGCACGGATGCACGCCAAGACCGTAGGATCCTACGCAGTGCCGTAGGGGACCGCAACGCCACTTCCCAGCAAATTAGGGACACTGTTGCTCCTGGGGTATCGGCGAGGACCATTCGCAACCGTCTCCATGAAGCTGGGCTACGGTCCCGCACACCGTTAGGCCGTCTTCCGCTCACGCCCCAACATCGTGCAGCCCGCCTCCAGTGGTGTCGCGACAGGCGTGAATGGAGGGACGAATGGAGATGTGTCGTCTTCAGCAATGAGAGTCGCTTCTGCCTTGGTGCCAATGATGGTCGTATGCGTGTTTGGCGCCGTGCAGGTGAGCGCCACAATCAGGACTGCATACGACCGAGGCACACAGGGCCAACACCCGGCATCATGGTGTGGGGAGCGATCTCCTACACTGGCCGTACACCACTGGTGATCGTCGAGGGGACACAGAATAGTGCACGGTACATCCAAACCGTCATCGAACCCATCGTTCTACCATTCCTAGACCGGCAAGGGAACTTGCTGTTCCAACAGGACAATGCACGTCCGCATGTATCCCGTGCCACCCAACGTGCTCTAGAAGGTGTAAGTCAACTACCCTGGCCAGCAAGATCTCCGGATCTGTCCCCCATTGAGCATGTTTGGGACTGGATGAAGCGTCGTCTCACGCGGTCTGCACGTCCAGCACGAACGCTGGTCCAACTGAGGCGCCAGGTGGAAATGGCATGGCAAGCCGTTCCACAGGACTACATCCAGCATCTCTACGATCGTCTCCATGGGAGAATAGCAGCCTGCATTGCTGCGAAAGGTGGATATACACTGTACTAGTGCCGACATTGTGCATGCTCTGTTGCCTGTGTCTATGTGCCTGTGGTTCTGTCAGTGTGATCATGTGATGTATCTGACCCCAGGAATGTGTCAATAAAGTTTCCCCTTCCTGGGACAATGAATTCACGGTGTTCTTATTTCAATTTCCAGGAGTATATATATATGTATATATATATATATATATATATATATATATATATATATATATATAGAGAGAGAGAGAGAGAGAGAGAGAGAGAGAGAGATGAGGTTGTTAAAACCTTTGCCAAAATTGTAAAATAGTTCCAAATGAAAGTGGCTAAAATGTTTAGAAGTCAGGAAAGCGTGAAGTATATGCTCCGTTACATTTACACTCACATTTTCTCAGTTGTAGAGCTTCTAATGATTCAGAGTATAAACATGATCGTAGTTGTAAAACCTAAGTAAGACGTGGGTAGCCGAAAACAGGCTGCAACAGCAACATAAAACAGTTTGGTTGGTTGCATCATTCCTTGCAAAAAGAACAATATCAGCTAACCAACCTGAAAATTTCTTAAATAGCTCTGCATTGTCATTTAGGGGAGAGATCAGGGGATCCACAGTATCTCAGAATATGTACTATGTTTGTACGACTTTCTGCTGAAATAGGGAAAGTACCGTCTGATCTCTTATCATATTACAAAATGCATGAATTAAATTCGTACGTTCTTCACTATACTGGAGGGTTTTCCAGAGGGAGCATGAAGACATAAGTGATCAGACTTACTCTTGGAAAATATTCTGATATCGAACGTAATGAAGAAATCTTGAGAGAGAGAGTGAAGAGAGCTATAAATTCTGTTGTTAGCGACTATTGGTAATATTAATGCAAAAAAACACAATGTTGACAGTATAGTCAAGTAAACGAAGGAATTTCATTACAGTTTCAAGCAAATGACTTCCAACGTATATTAGCAGATATCTTGAACACCTTAAAATCATAAACCCTCTGATAGGGACGAACATGCAATTGTGGTGGTCCAACATACACATGACAGTTATGAAGGTAAGGTAACTGAAATCCGTTACTGCTGTATTTCATTTATCAGAAAAAGAGGAAGCTACAGGCTAGGAAATGGCTAAACGCGATATTTCAATCTGGTACGCTTGAAACGCCTGCCGCTCGCTGTGAGATTACGTGAACGCGACGGCCGGGTCATAAATCATTTGCGAGGCGTGTATGCTCCTTTCTTCATGAAATATTAACGTCCGGCTTGAAGGAACGGCGTCTCTGGCCGCTCAGAAATTTCTGCGGCAGAATGTTATTAAACTGTGCCCAGTAATATGGCTCAGTCTGTGACTAGAGGTTATGAATTTTGTCCATAGACGTGTGAATCATCTGAAATTCATGAAACCGAGGTCTTTTGTGCGCTTAGCTTCCAACATGCTATCATTCTTCAGTATCTGAGGGAAACTGTGTTTCAAGGTATTCAAGAATTAAGTTCCGTCGCTTATTAAACAGATCTTAAATACCCACTATGATAAAAGACTTCCTGTCAAATAGGTGACATAAATGGTGTTCAGTGTGGAACATACATGCTGCAAAATAATGTGAAACACGTTGCTAGATGCACTTAGTTTTCATGTGGGCCCGCATCTCGTGGTCGTGCGGTAGCGTTCTCGCTTCCCACGCCCGGGTTCCCGGGTTCGATTCCCGGCGGGGTCAGGGATTTTCTCTGCCTTGTGATGGCTGGGTGTTGTGTGCTGTCCTTAGGTTAGTTAGGTTTAAGTAGTTCTAAGTTCTAGGGGACTTATGACCACAGCAGTTGAGTCCCATAGTGCTCAGAGCCATTTGAACCATTTTTTTCATGTGGTCCTAATGAAACAAGTATTCAACTATGATAGCCTATGGCTACGTCGGACATTTAATGCTGAATTTAACTTAAAGAACGTTTTCTCTAACACTATTTATATACTTAAAGAGAACACAGATTTTTGTAGAAATTTACAGTATATTAATTGTTAGGTTGGTGTATAAGTTCGTAGCGCTTTTGTTTTGAATGTTGGCATTCCGGTTGTATGAATTTATTTATCTATTGTCATTTTTTATTTCTAGTTCATTGTTGTTATTTGAGTTTACATATCGTCAGTTGTCATTTGGAGACAGCGGGTGGAGCTGTGGACGCTATAAAATGGTCAAGTGGCGAAATCGGAACATTTCCGACATATTATTGTGCTTGATTACAATAGAGAGGCGACAGGAGCGGAAACAGCCAAAAACATTTGCGCCGTGTATGTGGATAATGGCATTGGACAGATCACGACATGAAAATATTTTTCTCGTTTTAAGGAGGATCGTTTTGACATTAGTGACCTTCCACGTTGAGGAATACTTTCGATGTTTAATGAAGATCACTTAAATGCATTAATCCACAGTGATCCACATCACTGTACTCGAGATGTGGCAGATGTGATGAGCTGTGATTATTTCAGCGTCGTGCGACATTTGCAGCAGTGGGAAAAGTTCAAAAATCGGGTGTATGGGTGCCGATACTCTAATATCACAAACATCAGCATGTATCCAAAAAATGGCTCTGAGCACTATCGGACTTAACTTCTAAGGTCATCAGTCCCCTAGAACTTAGAACTACTTAAACCTAACTAACCTAAGGACATCACACACATCCATGCCCGAGGCAGGATTCGAACCTGCGACCGTAGCGGTCACGCAGTTCCAGACTGTAGCGCCTAGAACCGCTCGGCCACCCCGGCCGGCAGCATGTATCCATATGTGCCATTGCTTGTTATCAACTGGCTCGTCAGCAACACATAGTATTTCTATCCTTTATCGTGTAATGGTGATGGTGTCTTTATGCTAACATAAGGAAATGAGAGGAATGTTTGAGCCCAAAGAAAGCAGCAACTTCCCGTACAAAGACCTGTTTGCATCCACAAAAGGTAATGTCATGTATCTGGTGTAACAGTGATTGTGTGGTGTATTATGAATTACTTCTCCGAGTTGTAACCTTCACTGCTGACATTTATTGTCCACAACTAACACGTCTTGCAGACTAAATCCAAGAACAATGACCAGGAAGACTGCGTAAAGTGATGCTACTACCCAATCACGCCTGTGTGCGTTCTGCTAGGCTGATAAAGAACACTATAAAAGAGCTGGGTTGGGAAGTCATTCCGCATCCATCTTATTCACCTGATCTTGCGCCCTCAGATTACCACTTTTACCGCTCTCTATCAAACTACCTCCGAGGAACGTCCTTCCGAACGAAAATGCACTTCGAACATGGCTCCTCTAGTTCTTCGCCTCAAAACCATTTGATTTCTACAGTCTCTAAATTGAAAAGATATCCCAGCGACGGCAGCAATTGAAGTGGCCAGCAGAAGAAAGTGCTACCCCACATGAACATACCGAATGTTTAGGCATTATATGCTATAAGTCTGACAAAATTCAAAGACAAGAACATAAATACAATAGGACAAAGCAATTAATACAGTAGGCAGTGGTTCCTAAGAAATATGTAGGGAACTACTTATTTCTCGATTGTGATGATTCGAAAATACGACAGATTATGTGGTCATACTAATTCTTACCAAACTTCCATCGATCGCTTCAGTCCTTCAGTTATTAAAGTTTCTCACAACTAATAAGAACACGTGTGAAAAATCTGATCACCACTGTGGTCATTGCGATCAGTTCCTAGCAGAGTTTTAAATGAAGAAATTGAAGTACTAAGTCCTAAGTTCGTATTAATTATTTATGGCTTCATAAGAATATAATAAACCTTTATATTGCGAAAGTTAATTACTGTTACAGTCAATCTATTATCACTAATTCTTAAAATTTGAGACGAAATGACACTTGACTGTTGAGTCTGGTTTTTGAAGTTGTATGCCCTTCGTAATAACATTAAGTACAAAAATATTTGCTGTAAAAGTGTGAAGCTTACATAAGAACAATAGAATACCTGATACTCTACAAAATATATTTTACCTAAAGTAAAATACCTCTTGCCAGTACTTCGCACACAGGTGTCGTGGAGCCATGCACTACGGCTTTTGTGTGACCCTTTTCACATTTTGGTTTTGATAATTCACTAAGAGCCATTAAAATTGATACACCACGAAGATGACGTGCTACAGACGCGAAATTTAACCGACAGGAAGAAGATGCTGTGATATGCAAATGATTAGCTTTTCAGAGCATTCACACAAGGTTGGCGGCGGTGGCGACATCTACAACGTGCTGACATAGGAACTGCTGTTTGTCATGCACAAACAGCAGTTGACCGGCGTTGTCTGGTGAGACGTTGTTGTCATGCCTCGTGTAAGGAGGAGAAATGCGTACCATCACGTTTCCGACTTTGATAAACGTCGGGTTGGAGCGTATCGCGATTGCGGTTTATCGTATCGCGACATTGCTGCTCGCGTTGGCCGAGATCAAATGACTGTTAAGAAAATATGGAATCGGTGAGTTCAGGAGGGTAATACGGAACGCAGTGCTGGATCCCAACGGCCTCGTATCACTAGCAGTCGAGATGACAGGCATCTTATCCGCATGGCTGTAATGGATCGTGCAGCTACGTCTCGATCCCTGCGTCAATAGATGGGGACGTTTGCAAGACAACAACCTTTCTCCACCAACAGTTCTACGACGTTTGCAGCAGCATGGACTATCAGCTCGGAGACCATGGCTGTGCTTACCCTTGGCGCTGCATCACAGACAGGACCGCCTGCGATGGTGTACTCAACGACGAACCTGGGTGCACGAAAGGCAAAAGTCATTTTTGCGGATGAGTCCAGGTTCTGTTTACAGCATATTGATGGTCGCATCTGTGTTTGGCGACATCGCGGTGAACCCACATTGGAAGCGTGTATTTGTCATCTCCATACTGGCGTATCACCCGGCGTGATGGTATGGGGTGCCATTGGTTACACGTCTCGGTCACCTCTTGTTCGCATTGACGGCACTTTCAACAGTGGACGTTAGATTTCAGATGTGTCACGACCCGTGGCTCTACCCTTCATTCGATCCTTGCAAAACCCTACATTTCAGCAGGATAATGCACGTCCGCATGTTGCAGGTCCTGTACAGGCCTTTCTGGATACAGAAAATGTTCGACTGCTACCCTGGCCAGCACATTATCCAGGTCTCTCACCAACTGAAAACGTCTGGTCAATGGTGGCCGAGCAGCTGGCTCGTCACAATACGCCAGTCACTACTCTTGATGAACTGTGGTATCGTGTTGAAGCTGCATAGGCAGCTGTACCTGTACACGCCATCCAAGCTCTGTTTGACTCAATGCCCAGGCGTATCAAGGCCATTATTACGGCCAGAGGTGGTTTTCGTGTAATGATTTCTCAGGATCTATGCACACAAATTGCGCGAAAATATAACCACATGTCAGTTCTAGTATAATATATTTGTCCAATGAATACCCGTTTATCATCTGCATTTCTTCTTCGTGTAGCAATTTTAATGGCCAGTGGTGTAATTTGACGTATAAGCCGAGATTAAACACCAGTCAGGACAGCAGCGCCGTCTGCTAGAGGTAACCCACCACAGAGAAAGTGACATAGCAAAGAACAGCTGAAGAGTTTGCCTCGGGCGATACTGTTTCTAATTTGTATGTACATACAATGTCCTTGCAAACTCAAATATTGCATGCATAAGCGATCCTCAGAAGCTATCAGTTATCACAAATTTCAATTATAAGTAATTGCCCAGAGAGAACTCTGCGCCTAGAGCCGCAGTTCAAGCGCTATTGCTCCCCGTGTTCGCAGAACAGAGACCTGCTGCATCGGAGTGGATCCTGCGCTCCCTGGATTTGGGTCTAGTCAGCGGTCGGTCGTATGGCGGCGCTGGTGGTTCGCCGCCCTGTGGTCGTTTCGTCACGTCCTCACAGCTGCAGCGGAGTTCTGGTGTAGTCGCTCCTGTCGCAGCATCGCGATCGTTACGAAGGCCATCGCATCAGATGACTGTGATAGGTCTGGGCTTCATGCGAAGTAGAGGGACGACGCCTCTGCGCTCTCGTCTCCTGGATGAGGTTCGTCGTCCTTGACAGGTTAACTCAACAAGTTACAAAGGCTTCGGTATGAGAAAATGTATCTCTTTCGTATTTCTCCTGATTACCAGACCATCAGCACATATATAAAAATCAACTGTAGATCGCCTAAGCTGTAGCTTTCCGATCAGTGTTTGGCTTTATAACGTTCGAGCCCTCTTACCGGGCTTTCAGGCTCGTGTGCGTGTCTGTTCGGTTCTGGTGATAAACTGACTGACGAAATCACTCTGCACATCGTCAAATTAAACGTAAACAATGTATCCCTCTTCGTTGCATCCTCCCGATCGTGGCCCAAGCAAGACAGCGTTCCTCGCCACGGTAAACGGTACACTAAAGCCACCGGCATTATCGTATCCTACTCTCCCTGTTTCATGTCCAAGTGCATAGAGAGCACATTTCCCAGTGTCTTACTAAAACTTTCGGCTGCTGGGTGATAGGCAGTTGTCATACCGCGGACGATGCTGCATCGTGAAACTGCCTGAAACACTTTTGCAGGAAAAGAGATCCTCAAATGTGGTGCTTCATGTTTCTTCAAAGAACCTGGCTGCATCCGGAGCTTGGGCAGTCAGTATAATCGCTACCGCGACACGGCGGGTGAGGTAACACGGCGTGGTTCCCCATCGTTGGCGCCGCAGTCAGCTCCACGTACTGGTTCGGATGTCGCCACGTGCACATCCTTAGCAGTGAATTACGGCTGTGTTCGGCAACTGCTGGCCCAGAACCCTTGACTGGCGTGGGAAAAGGTAATGTAAGTTTCAAGAAACTATAGCTTTCCGTCCACTACATTGAATATTGAGTACCTATAGAGAGCAGAGCAAGGACACATGAGGAACAAAAATGAATGAATGAAATAGTCGAAACATAATTGCAAGAGGTGTGAATTGAACTGGTGACTGGCTTGTAGCCATCCAGTGAGTACAACCGCAGCATTTTAACTGAGCACGCGGCAATATAAACACAAGGAAGGTACTCTATACTGTCATTTCGGTTCCTTTTCTTCTTCTTCGTAGAGTGACATGCAACGTCTTCGGGTCAATGTACTTTCAACATCTCCAATGTTCCTTCTACATTCCTTATGTTACACGACTACATCTGTGGAGAATATAGCAGCGTAAGAGCGAGCTGGCACAGGCGTAAAGGGCATTCCTGGCCAAGAGAAATCTACTAGTGTCAACGCAGGCCTTAATCCGATCACAGCATTTTATGGTAGTGAAACATGGACTGTAGGATAATAGGAAGAGATGCTACCGAAGAATGTTGAAAATTAGGTGGACTGATGAGGTAGGGAAAGAGGCGTTTGAATCGAGATTTATTTTGAAAGAATATTCTTAAGAATTTATTTTATTTACTAGCGACTCATCAAGAACTTTAACACATTTAATCAAACTACGTTAGCATGGAAATAGTTGCCAGGGAGTAACTCATGACATCATAACCAAATTCCTTTTAAGAAATGGGAATTTTATTCACTTTAATAGTGTCTAAAAGCTTTTTTTAAAAGAAACAGATTTAAAATTATAATCAGAAAGCACCCTCTAAATATCAAAGTTACAATTTATTCAGAGGCAGAAAAAAACAAGTTTTGACTGTATGAGCTTTCAGGCAGAGAACCTTGCCGCTCCCTTTTGATACAGCCATAGTTAAGACCGCTCACAACAGCCTCTGAAAGATTACACTGGTGCAAATCTGCAACACACCAGATAAATTTAACCTAAGAGTTTTAACAATTTACACAAGCACAAAAACTATGCACCCGCCGTAGGATGGATGTAAATGGTACAAAACACTAGCAATTAAAATATTAACCTTGCCACCGAAGGTGCACCTTAGTTTTAACTTCTGAGAAAAGTCTTACGGTGAAAGGGTGGCAACTTTAATTACCAAAATGATCATTTAAACAAAAACCCATGAAATGCAATCTTATATAAAATTCTACAAGGTTGGCCTAAGATCAAAACATATTTCAGGTATTAGACCGTTACACTCCAAGCAATAAATTCGTTAACACACCAAATCCGACAAACATGACAGAGGCAGCTACTAACGTACAGTAGATTGATAGCTCTAACCCGCCCCTACTCCACAAGGGAAAAACGGACCACCCAATTTATAAACAACCACCTTCCTGCGGGTGGGCAAACGGAGAAGGATGGTGGGACGACCCCAAAGCAAAACGGTTGGTGACCTCACCAAGAAAACAAGTAGAATTTAACAAGAGTAAATCAAACAACATATCACCAATCACTTAACTTCTCATAAACTGCGATTTCTCGAGAAGACCGGGCACAGCACCCCCAAATCGCTCTCCCGAACCGTTCGCTGCCAGCCGCTTCAACGGACGCAGGAAAGCGCGCCGATCTCCCGTCTCACGGTGTCGCAGCTCGCACCGGCCAGACCGATGTCGTGGGTTGACTCCTGTTGCTCTCGTGTCGACCGCGAAGTCACTACCCCTAGCTATACGCCGCGGCCCACTGGACTCACGTGGCGACCTCACATGTGCCGACGCTCAAGAAGGAGACTGACCCACACTGATCGACTGGCGAACTCATATCGCCCCTTAAATGCACGTGAACAGGCAACCTTTCCCCTTTCCCACCAGAGGGAGACACCAAAGATGCGATTGCCACAGCGGCGCCACCGCCAGAAACAGAGGGCGATTGCTTCACACTACGCGCTGCGGCGCGCTCTTCAAAACAGCAATTTTTACCATGACTCAGCGTTCTTCACAGAGCCGGGTAGGAAAGGATTATATTGTGGATGCCACTGACAAGGAGGGACAGGATAATATGACATCTATTAAGACACCAGGGAATAACTTTCCTGATACTAGAGTGGACCGTAGAGGGTAAAAACTGTAGAGGAAGATAGAGACCGCAGCGCATGCAGCAAATAATTAAGGATGTATGTTGTAAGTACTATTCTGAGATGAAAAGTTTAGCACAGGAGAGGAATTCGTGGCCGGCCGCATCAAACTAGTCAGAAAGAGGAAATAAAATAAGGAAGGAGAGACGGGGGGACCCCACTTGCAGACGGTGTCGATGAATCGGAAACGATTCATAAAGATGGGGTGTCAGGGTTACGAGATACATTTTTTTCTTGTGAAGTCTTCGACGGCATCTACTTCTAGCCAGGGACTACATTTGGATTATAAGGGAATAGTCCTATTCGCTGTATTTCTTTCGTGGCGTAAACTTGGGCTGCACTTCTTTTCCAAGCCTTCGTAAATGTTTGGGCAAATACCAAATTCCTGAGCGGAACATCAGGTTGGCTGCGAAAGAGGCATCTGGCTCCTTTCTGCTTTCATTGTTTGGAAACTGTCCTATGTCCTGCTGAAAGGCTGTAACACGTGTGTAAAATGAGTCTGGAGACAGATTTACGCAGTATTGTGTAGAGTTCTATGAGCAGTGCGGGCGAAGTTCAACTATCATTAATGTCTTCCTTGAACTTTGTGACTCTAGAGCCACACTCGAAACGTAGCCTGACTACTGAAACCAGTGTCTGTCATTCCCATGTGGGAGCCTGGAGGAATATATTCTTCGCAAACTTCTTTGAACCGCTGTCACCAGCAGGTGGTGTTGTGGCTAGATTACCGACTCTCGGTCCCGGGATCCCGGGTTCGCTTTTCGGGCAGGTCAGGGATTTTCTCCGCTTGGGACTGGATGTTTGTGTTGTGCTCATCGTGATTTCATCAAAATCGGCGCACAAGTGGCTGAAGTGGTGTCAGATAAATATACTTGCAGAAGATGGTAAATATCTCAGTTGGGGCCTCCCAGCAACAAATATTGTATGCACATTTTCGAGTCTCTTTCGTCCGAAAGTAATAAAAGCTGATGTAAAACACGGCTACGAATTACAGGTCTGACATTCTCACTTCTTTCAGCACCTGTCAGCTTCCCAAACTCTCGCTTTTGTTTTTCAGTTACGATTGTGTGGGTTTATTGTTAAGTGGAAGATCACTTGAATCAACATGAGAGAACTCTGTGGGGTGTCGGATCGCAATAGGCCCAGTTTTATGGTACAATTCAAACAATTCCTGGGCAACAATTTTATTCAGCTGGGCGCTCTGCCCGGGTTCCCGGGTTCGATTCCCGGCGGGGTCAGGGATTTTCTCTGCCTCGTGATGGCTGGGTGTTGTGTGATGTCCTTAGGTTAGTTAGGTTTAAGTAGTTCTAAGTTCTAGGGGACTGATGACCTAAGATGTTAAGTCCCATAGTGCTCAGAGCCATCTGAACCATTTGGGCGCTCTGACTTTGGAAAGCCCCACCCCCCCTTTCCCACCTCCGTCCTCTGTCCCATCTTAAAGTAAGCCTCTTCAATAAAGATAAAAAGTATTGTCCCAAAAACTGTTTTTTCCTTATATTTCAGCATAAGAAAATCTTTTTTCGTAATTTTCAGAACGTGTGTTTCAGAAACCTCTACTCATCAATTTTTTCAGTATTTCTGTCAAATAGTTTCTTCATCCACTGACAGAATAGGTTTGATGCCTAACTGATCTGGGAGAAAAGTCTCTTTATAGCCTGAAAGCACTAATTTTGTTCTGCAGTGTGAACATTGTAGTGCTGGAAAGAGCAAACTCGAGTTTTACGTGGTTCCCGCTAGGTACCAGCAGTGTACGCCCACTTCAGTTCTAGTAAAAATGGTGTCGGAACAGCAGAAAGCGTTTTGTGTTCTATGTTTTGCGCAGTGCGGGTCAGTAATAACTGCTCAGCGTGACTCTCGTTGTGGATCCTCCTACAGCACAGAGCATTAGATGATGGCGTGAACGATTCTGAAAAACAAGTTGTTTGTGTAGAGGCAAATTTCTGGGTCTTCCCCGAGTGTCTGACACAGATGTCGAACGCATCCGCCATAGTTTCATATGGAGTCCGCGGAAATCCGTTTGCCATGCAGCTCGACAGCTGGACATGCACCCAATGTCTGTCTGGCGTGTGTTGCGTCGACGTTTACACATTAAAACATACAAAATTCAGCTACTGCAAGCTCTTTGTGAATGTGAATGTGACAAACGTAATTTCGTTCTTGCCAAATGGAGGATGACAGTTTTCTTCCACACTTAACGTTTAGTGACAAGGCAACACGCCATCTAAATGGAAAGCTGAATAGTCATAATGTGAAAATATCCGGTACGGAACAACCACATGAAGTTGTACAACATGAGAGGGACTCTCCAAAATTTAACATGTTTTGTGCAATTTCACAGGAAAATGTGAGCGATACATTTTTCTTTGCCGAGAACGCTACTACAAGAAGCACATATCTCGATATGCTTGAGAACTTCCTTTTCCCACAGTTGGAGACTGATTCGAACGACTTCATTTACCGCCACACTGACATCTGGAAGTGCGGGAATTTTTCAATCATAGGATTACTGAATGATGGATCAGTCACACTGGAGCAAATGACTCAGCCTTACATTACTGTCCTCCAAGGTCACCGAACCTGGCTTTATGTGATTATTTCTTGTGGTGGTTTATAAACGACTCTGTTTATGTATCTTTGTTACCAACAAGAATGAATGAACCGAAACATTGCATAACAGCAGCTGCAACTCAAGACTTGCTCGCTGCAGTGAGAGAACAATTTTAATACCGCATTTACATATGCCATACATCTCAAGGGGGGTATATTGAACACATATGAAAAGATGTGAAAAACCTTTTTGAGTTTCCCAATCATAAAAAAACAAAATTCATTGTAGATGTTTATTAGTTTCAGAAATACAGACGTGCCAAATCGGATGATTCTTTTTGATACACCCTGTATAATCTTTTTCAATAGATCCAATTCACTGGAGTTATGCTGTTTAGTATCATTTTAATCCTGACATCTCTTGGGACTTCTTTCTGTCCTACGTGTCCTAAAAAATCACTTCAGTTGTCTTACACCTCATTACCATAGTGCTGTAGGTGGAGGTTAGAGTGGCTGAAAAATCAGTCGTTGGTGGAACCAACGACCCTCACCTATGGCAAAATGCAAATCAGCCCGACATTTCTCAAAGGCCCTAGTTTCATCAGCTCTGGCAGTGGTGGCCAAGTCGAAGACGGAGGTTCAGGTGTTGTCGATGAAAGAGAAGATGAAGGGCATCCAACCCGTTAGCTTCCCTGTGTTACATTTGAAGACGACGAGTACTTTTTTGCCTTACATTATATACCGTCGATGAAGAAACAATACCGCGTAACTGACAAATTTCTGATTTTTCGTTTTTCAGTCAGACGGTGTCGTTGACCGTACGCGCATCTGCTCTTAACGCCACAATGCCGAATTTTTAATTATTTACCATGAACAAATTATCTAAAACAATACCGCGTATGTGACAGCAAATAAATAGATGGCAATACCGCGTAACTGTAGAGAATTAAATATTGCGTATCTACAATCTATGGATACCGTACTGTAAACAATACCGCGTAAATACAGAAGGCGCGCAGCCGCAGCACATTGGTACTGCTTTATTACGTATTTAACAGTGCTCGAAAGTGGTTCCATGCTTGTCGCATCATTCGTGATAATGGACAGCGACATAGATCTTTTTACTGAAGAAGAAATTGTTTCTCAGCTGAAATCACCTTATGAAAGCGGGGAATCGTTCCTGAGAGTGACTGACAGCGGTAAGAAAATTGTTTTATTATTCACCTTTGAATGTTAGTAGCACCACAAGTGTCTTATTGTGATATAAATCAGAACGCCCCCACTTCACTCGTTCTGTGCTTTATTCATTCCTGCCAAAGATTTCTAGACTGTCCACTTTCTTGTAGGATCTCCCGTAAATGCAGACCAAACAACAGGCGAGAAAAAGTAGTAACGCTGAAGTTACATTTACTGAAGAAGAATTAATTTCGCATATGGGGTTCTCGGTTACTGTTCCTGCAGCATCTAATGATACAGGTAAATTTTCTTGGGATTATTGTTAATAGTATTATTGATATCGTCGTTCTCATAAATACATGAATTTGAGCATCTTTGTCTGCTTAAATTTATATATATTTTTCCATCTAGTAACTTCAGTGGCTGTATCCAACAATGCTCAAAATGAAACAACAGTCACCGTTTCCACTAGAAACGGTAGTACTTCACAGTCATTGCTATGCGATGGTGCTCATTGTCTGCCAAACACTCTGGATAAATTATCGGAAGATCACGGGAGCAATAATGATGCTGACAGTGAAGGCCAAGAAGTTTATGGTGACGTAAGCAGTGACAGGAAAAGGAAGTCTAACCCACATCCTGAAGATTGGAAGAAAAATGCCAATAAAATTCTGAGAATGCGTGGACAGGCGTATATTGGATACAAAAGAAGTCGAATTGGTAAAATCACTCATGATACTCCAATAGACGAAAATTAGGTCCAACATGTACTTCGAAGATGTGCCAGAAATCCGTTCAAAGGAAGCGTCATCAGTTTTCTGCTGATGGTAGGCAGGCAGTATTTAACACATTTTAGGAAACGATGTCATCAGATCAGAGGAAGGTTTACATTATCAACCTTGTGGACGTAATTCCAACCAAACGTCCAGGGAAGAACACTGGCGAATCCAGGAGAAAAAGGATGCTCATTTATCGTTTGAAAAATGAGCTGGAGAAACATAAAGTATGCAAAAATATGTTTCTCAATACTCTCGGGATCAAAGAATGGACTGTCCGAAATTGGCTGGGTAATTCCACAAATGGGATGAGTCATACAGAATCGTCATAATCTAGAATCAAGCAGACGAAGAAGAAAGATGAGAGAACCTTCATTAAAGAATTCCTGGACTCCCTTCTGAAACTTCCGTCGCATTACTGCAAGAGATCCTCCTCGAAGTTGTACCTTGAGCCTATTCTACGATCCAAACAACAGCTGTATGGACTCTATGTGGAAAAATTTCACGCGGAGAAGGTTTCACCATTAAGTCGGGCTACCTTTAACTTGATTTTAGAAGATGGTAATATTAGCTTATTTTCTCCCAAGAAAGACCAGTGCGACTTATGTTGTAGTTAGAGGCTTGGTAACTTGAGTGAAGACGTGTGGAAGCTACACATCGAACGGAAAGAGCAGGCAAGGATGCAAAAAGATGCTGACAAGAAAGAAGACCAGCAGAAGCTGGACTTACAGCTCCATTTTAAGTGCAAGTTCAGTTCATTATAAAACAAAGTCGGCTGTTCATGACTTTACAATGTATAATTTAGAAAGTCGTGATGCATTATGTTACTGGTTCGATGAAACGCAAGGTGATTTGGTTGCATCATGTTTTGCCTCATGCATTGTGGACACCCTACCCAGAACGATTAAGGAATATCCCGTTCAAGTTATTCTGTATTCTGACAGCTGCACATATCAGAACAGAAATGTGATATTATCAAATGCTCTTTTAAGATTAGCAATTGATACTGGAGTATTGATTACCCAAAAGGTTTTGGAGAAAGGCCATACTCAGATGGAATGTGACTCAGATCACAGTTCCATTGAGTGCAAGCCTAAAGGACGTGAAGTTACACTTCCTAAACCCAATACGCTATGATATCTAAAGAAGCGAGAAAAAAGCCACAACCATACTAAGTCCATTACCTAGATTATTCCTTTCTCATCAACTACGCAGAGAAACGTTTGTGGCTGTACGACTCAATTAGGTCTGGAAGAGCTGTAAAAAATGAGCCTACAGCTACCGATCTGAGGGCGCTACACTACCGCCCAAATGATATTATTTACTACAAGTGCTCTTACAACGAGGTGTGGCAAGAATTACCGAGGTGCCCGAGGAAAATTATTGGAGACGTTTGCTTCCCGAAACTGTTCAAGGAAAGACTGAAAATCAAGAAATCCAAATGGGACCAATTACAGCAACTTAAATCTGTTCTTCCTAAAGATTGTCGTAGTTATTATGACAGCATTCCTCACGAATAAAAATTATAGCGGAGGTAACAGTCTGACGAGAATCAGTGCAGCGTAATTCTCTGTTGCTGCTTTGAGTGACGTTTAGGATTTTTCTTGAAGAAATGTGCAGACATTTTCGGAACTATGTAAACAGTTTATTTATTTAATATGTTTCTGAGAAATATTTCAATAAAAAATGATTAATGCTACAAAACGTGTTCTTACCAGCTTTCTCAGCACCAAATGCCAACGTAAATGTGTCAAGTCTTGCCGGGAGACCGACAAACAGACACCGCGTAAGTAACAGATCATGGCATAAATACCGAGACAATTCCGCGTATGTGACGTAATTAAGCTTTCTAAAGAGTATTTTTTTTCACATTTTTATTTGATCCAGTATTTCCTTGTAGTGCTACGATGCAAATTTAGCACCGCTGTGAAATGAATTGGGCATTTTAGACAGTTGTTTGTCTCTCGTGTAAAATTCATATTTTGTTACTTACGCGGTATTGTTTCTTCACCGACGATACCTAACATCTCTTTTACCCCTGTTCATGTGATAGATGCTCACTTCTTGGGCTGCACTGATACCTGCTTTGGGTCTCATGCACCATATGGACCATGGGTTGAACACCCCTGCCATATATGAAGACCCGGTTTCTGTTCGAGTCATTATTACAGGCTAACCTTACATTGATGCGTTTTGCGTTCCGTACCGAATTTAGACTGGCTGGGTTCCAGGTATTCAGAGAGATGACCAATAAAAATGCTCCTTGGAACATGCTGGTCCCCTTCCTTAAGCTTTTCTCTATCTGGTTAACCAATAATGTTCGTCCTATCGTCTTACTCAGAAAAAGTCGCTTGTACCTCTCTCTGTTTCTTTCTACTACCAATAAGGCAGTCTGCATTGGCACAGCCAAACTTATCTAACTGACCTGTAGTTTACTTAGACGAGCCAATCCCTGTAATTTTTATGTTGTGTGAACATTTGGAGATGTGAGACACCACTGCTTGTGTTGTACATAAAAGAGCCAATGCGTTCTTGGATCACACCTCTTTTCCAGCGCCCACGGTTGCCACAAACCCTCAAACGAACAAGAGCGTATGGCTCGAAGTGTTACTCCCGGACCATAGGCGGCGCCGGATGCTGCGGTGGGTGTAGCAAGTGTAGCAGCGTCTGATGGCGGCGACCACGAAGGAGTTCCGCCGGTAACGGTCCGTTTAATGGGTGGCAGCGATAGGAAGCCAGAAAGAGTTGCAATGCCTGTTCCCACGTGTGGGTGGTTCACGGCTTCGTCGTCTGTTATTTAAAAGTGCGTACGAAGCGTTCTGCTTCTCTGTTGGACTCGCGGTGAAACGGGGCACTTGTTAGATGATGAATGCAATTTCGTTCACAAAACTGTTCAAAATCACGCGAAGTGAACTGTCCGACACAAGTACTTGTGGCAAACTTTCGATACAAGATACGGAGGACAATACTTGAATGGTGGTACGTGATGTGGCAGAAACCATAGACACCGGAAATGGCAACTTGCTAAGACAGTCTACCACTATGAGCCAACGAGTTTTCCAAAGTCAATGTGCGCTCGTTGCCACAGTAATTGATTCTTAGGCCAAGCTGCGGATGTCTGTGGCAGAGCTGATTGGTTATCCACGCAATCGCGACACTGTCACGTTATCTGTTCAGTATGGGCGTCCATGCCCTGCCATGTTCAGTGCCGTCGCACTAACTGTTTAGTGCGAACAATTTCCAAATGTCCTTGATGGAACAATTGGAACACATCTTTTTGCAACAATTTCGAAATAAGCACATGCGATTGTCCACTGTCATTCTGAACTAGTTTCACACCCTGTTGTACTGAAAGGTTATGCCAATGTGCAAAATATCGGCGCACTACTGAGCTCTGAATACTGTTCAATGAACAAGGCCAAGTCGTGTGAATAGACTGCAACAAAACCTTGAGGTCTGGGTCAATTTCCGTGGCCTGTGCAATTTTTCTGTAGTGCAAGGGGAAAGATTCCAGAAATTCAGGGTCCTGCGAATCTATTAGGCAACAAGATGTAGCAGATGCATTAAAATCAGTCTGGGTCAATCAGAAGACGAGATAGAGCGTCTGCATTGGCATGCTTTGCCGTAGGTCTGCAAAAAACTTCATACTGATACTGCGAGAGCAACAAAGCCCACCGTTGCAATTTTTGAGTCTTGCGTGTAGGAACCGACTCTGACAGATGAAAGAAGGCCTGCAAAGGCTTCTGGTCTGTCACGAAATAGAACTTGCGACCATACAGATAGTGACGGAATTTTGTCACACCATACACAATACCGGGAGTCTCGTTTTCAATTTGAGAGTAATTGCACTTAGTCTGAGTTAACAACTTTGAGGCAAAGGCAATAGTCTTGCACACCAATTCTGTGCGAAAACACAGTGCCGATTCCGTAAGAAGAAGCGTCGACTTGCACCGCTACTGGCTTGGCAGGGTCAAAATGCACTAAAGATCTCTCACTAAGCAAAGCATTTTTTGCGTTACTGAAATGCGTCTTGGCACTCTTTGGTACACACGAAAGGTACATTTTTGCGACGCAAGGGATGCAATAGAGCCGCGATCTGATCGGCATTCGGTATGAGTCGAATGCATTGTGTCATCTTGCCCAGTACTATCTGCAGTTGAGACATATTGCGAGGAACAGGCAGGTCACGGATTGCAAGCAAATGAGATTGGAGGGAGTGCAAATCTTGACTGTTTATCACATGGCCTAAGTACTGTAGTTCTGTCTGAGAAAAGTCACACTTTTCGAGGCGACACTTCAGTCCTGCTTCTGACAACACTCGAAAAAGAATACGCAGATTTGCAATGTGGTGTACGACAATATCTTCAAGGTATCAAATGGCACATATGCAGTCAGTTGTTCCAAGTAACGTTGAAAAATGGCGGGTGCGGAAACACTGCCGAAAGGCAAACGTATTTACTTGCACAGTCCTATGTGTGTATTTACAACAAACACTTTCTGTGATTCTTCATCCAATGGAATTTGCAAGTAGGCATCACGCAAATCTGTCTTTGAAAAGTAACGTCCGGCACCAAGTCTGTTCATGAGTTCCTCAGAGCGAGGTGAGGGGTGGGTGAATATAAATGAGCGTGATCTTATTTCATTCGACGCCGCATTCGGCTACTTGTGAGCCGGTGATGAGGATGAAATGATGATGAGGACAACACCCAGTCCCCGAGCGGAGAAAATCTCCAATCCGGCCGGGAATCGAACCCGTGCCCACTTTCATGGGAGGCAAGCACGTTACCACCCAGCTCAGCAGGCGGACGACTGATAGGTGTTCACTATTGTCTGTGGGTTGACTTGAAGTCGACATAAATGCGAATACGACCAGAAAGCTTAGGCAACAAATCGAGAGGACTTGCCCACTGAATAGCCTGAATGGGAGCAGTTACACCATTATCTTGCAATTCTTTCATTTCATTGGCTACTTTGTGTCTCAAAGCAATTGCAACGGGGCGGGCCCGTAAACACTTGGGCTGTGCATTGTCTTTCAATATAACATGCGCTACAGAGTTACTAGCTTTTCCCATTCTTCTGAAAATAGTTCAGGAAATTCTTTAAGCAAGCTACCTACGCTGTCTTTTGGAGTAAAAGCAGTCACTGAAAGTACATTGTCTTGGATGCTAAGTCCAAACAAATCAAAGGCATCTAAACTGAATATGTTCTCACTGTCTCTTGATTACAGCACAGCAAAACTCATGGTCCTAGTGTGAGGTTTGTAAGTGGCAGACAAACTACACCGTCCAAGCACTGGAATTTACTGTCCGCTGTAAGCAGTGAGGTGCTCGCTAGATTTAGAAAGGCGTGTTTAGCCTAACTGTTCGTACGTGGCACGATAAAAGCCGTCGGCACGAGGTCCGTGCACTCGAACGTTGATCGTACCGAGTTTCTTAACGTCATAGCGTGGAAAAAGCACGTTGGGGATTCTCCCCGAAAGTGCAGAGCAATATTTAGCATGTCAGATATTCTGAACGTGCGTTTGAACATTGACCAATGAGATGGAAGAATGCCACCTACGTCACAGGCATGTCATCTCTCCACTCAGTAGTGTCACAACTTTAGAAGGAGAAATAAGGCTGCTTGGACATGCGACGAATTGTGCGTACTAATATAATAACCGACTTCACAGAAGAACAGTGCTCATATAATGTGAAATGCAAGAACTACCAAAATAAACATTCCCGGTCGGAAGCTCTAAGCAGAATGTTCGAGAAAGTGAAAAGTGTTCGGTCACTGTTATGGAACCCGAAAGCGTGCCAGCCAGAGTTTTCGAATATGAGAATCATGTTCAGTGTTGAAAACAATTAGATAAGAGATAGCATAAAAACCGGATCAGGAACAGATGATGTAAGTATTTATTTATCTTAGATTTGTCTGTTATAATGAATGATACTGTATTTACCAGCGATGTAAGTAAATCGCAGCACCGTGCGTGGTAGCGGCGTTGTCTTGGGTGCCTTGTCACGGTCCGTGCGGCTCCCACGTCCGAGGTTCGAGTCCTCCCTCGGGCATGGGTGTCTGTTGTCCATAGCGTAACATAGTTGAAGTTATAGGCTTAGGGACCGATGACCTCAAAGGTTCGGTCCTATAATACCTTACCACAGATATCAAAAAATTGCAGCGCGTTGTTATTATACCATTTACTAGCGAAATAAATAAATCACTGCACTTGTTTTTAGGTATACACACCAAGTTTATGGTACTTTAAAAAAATTCCTGGAAGACTGTTATGTGCCACGGAAAACGAAGGCAACTCACTTGAAATTCATGGCAGTTTATAACACTGCAACAGCATTTACGTAGCTTGTGCAATCAAATACCAAATTTGGTCTATTACGTACTATGCCCCAACACAACACTAGTCCTGTCACGGAAAAGCCACGTATAACACTACCGTCCTCTACTGCTATACCATAACCTCGGAGCTGGAGGCAGTTTGTAAAATAGAACTATTCTATTAGAGTAACAATTATGGTATAAAGCAACAGAGCAGTGTTACCCTCTGAGAGGAATTTTGTTATGTTGACCATGTTGTATCTAACGGAGGTGCCTTATCGGAAATAAAAGTCAGAAATACGTAAATATTCGAACAGTAACAAACAATATTTTTGCCTGTCTACACTTTTACAGAATAAAGAAAACGGTCGCCAGCCTAATTAGGCAAGAGAATGATTAACATTCTTGTTTAAGAAAATAATTATTAGTAACTTTAAAGGATAAACACAACCTATACTTTACCACACGCGAGTGAAATGAACTCTGACACCTGAATATGTTAACGTTAAAGTTGGAACTAACAGCTAGAGCAGCACAAACTATTTGCAAAAATATAACAGATAACGAAACACACTGTTACTTTCAGGGCTTATTCGAAATGAATGGTCTTTATAACATTACTATTAATATTCACTGCAGAATCATTAACTGGACATAGGTTCAGTATTATTGTTCAAGCATTTTCCTAGCTGACATAAAATTATAAATGTAGTTCACTGCAAAATTATGAACTGATGACAGGTTAAGTCTCTTTCAATTAAATACTTTTCTATTAAGAATGAAGGTTAAATGGAATTCATTAACAGGTTACTTCTCACTGTCTTTTGAATAAAGAAATTATTGTTTTCATAGATACTGGTCTTCCCGTTACTTGTTACCTAGCATTAACACAATAGACAAACTGTGGATCCTGTTATACTATTAATATGCACTTCCAATACACAAGAGAGACAAACAGTTAGCAAACATGAGTATATAACTTTCCATAAATGCAATTCACGACTTTTACTACAGTGAGACATAATGTTAACAAATTTGCAAGAAACTGACTCACCTTTTTAAAATTTACTACAGGCAACACTATAATCATTAACTAAGCAAAACTTTATAAGCCTCAGTTTTAAGAACTTTTAGTCTTTAAAAGAAACAGCAAATTTTCTTTATTACCACAGTCTTCTACTTTCAGGTAAATGATTAAATAGGTGACTTTCAAACTCCACCAAACTTTAAATTGGACTGTTTCCATCGCTGGGAGGCTTTCACAAAGCTACATTTACTACCTCCCACAATTTCACTAAATCCACAGTAAATCTGAATACTCCCTTCTTACCAAAGATCAAACAACATTATTTAATTAACTACACTCCTGGAAATTGAAATAAGAACACCGTGAATTCATTGTCCCAGGAAGGGGAAACTTTATTGACACGTTCCTGGGGTCAGATACATCACATGATCACACTGACAGAACCACAGGCACATAGACACAGGCAACAGAGCATGCACAATGTCGGCACTAGTACAGTGTATATCCACCTTTCGCAGCAATGCAGGCTGCTATTCTCCCATGGAGACGATCGTAGAGATGCTGGATGTAGTCCTGTGGAACGGCTTGCCATGCCATTTCCACCTGGCGCCTCAGTTGGACCAGCGTTCGTGCTGGACGTGCAGACCGCGTGAGACGACGCTTCATCCAGTCCCAAACATGCTCAATGGGGGACAGATCCGGAGATCTTGCTGGCCAGGGTAGTTGACTTACACCTTCTAGAGCACGTTGGGTGGCACGGGATACATGCGGACGTGCATTGTCCTGTTGGAACAGCAAGTTCCCTTGCCGGTCTAGGAATGGTAGAACGATGGGTTCGATGACGGTTGGGATGTACCGTGCACTATTCAGTGTCCCCTCGACGATCACCAGTGATGTACGGCCAGTGTAGGAGATCGCTCCCCACACCATGATGCCGGGTGTTGGCCCTGTGTGCCTCGGTCGTATGCAGTCCTGATTGTGGCGCTCACCTGCCCGGCGCCAAACACGCATACGACCATCATTGGCACCAAGGCAGAAGCGACTCTCATCGCTGAAGACGACACGTCTCCATTCGTCCCTCCATTCACGCCTGTCGCGACACCACTGGAGGCGGGCTGCACGATGTTGGGGCGTGAGCGGAAGACGGCCTAACGGTGTGCGGGACCGTAGCCCAGCTTCATGGAGACGGTTGCGAATGGTCCTCGCCGATACCCCAGGAGCAACAGTGTCCCTAATTTGCTGGGAAGTGGCGGTGCGGTCCCCTACGGCACTGCGTAGGATCCTACGGTCTTGGCGTGCATCCGTGCGTCGCTGCGGTCCAGTCCCAGGTCGACGGGCACGTGCACCTTCCGCCGACCACTGGCGACAACATCGATGTACTGTGGAGACCTCACGCCCCACGTGTTGAGCAATTCGGCGGTACGTCCACCCGGCCTCCCGCATGCCCACTATACGCCCTCGCTCAAAGTCCGTCAACTGCACATACGGTTCACGTCCACGCTGTCGCGGCATGCTACCAGTGTTAAAGACTGCGATGGAGCTCCGTATGCCACGGCAAACTGGCTGACACTGACGGCGGCGGTGCACAAATGCTGCGCAGCTAGCGCCATTCGACGGCCAACACCGCGGTTCCTGGTGTGTCCGCTGTGCCGTGCGTGTGATCATTGCTTGTACAGCCCTCTCGCAGTGTCCGGAGCAAGTATGGTGGGTCTGACACACCGGTGTCAATGTGTTCTTTTTTCCATTTCCAGGAGTGTATGTGTGCGGCGGAGTGAGGCTGGAAGGGGGCGGGGGTTGAAGCTTGTTACAGTGAAACCTCACCCGCTCTACCAAGGACGGTAGTTCGGACGGTTTGGCGACTGGAGTAGGAGCAACAGTGTAACGGACTGGCCGTAGACGAACTCGGCCACTGAGCCTTTAAGGTCTTCCTTGAAAGTGGTCCGCAAACGGACTAAGGCGAATGGCAGGGCTTCCGTCCAAAGGAGGCCATGGCAACGTAGGGCCGTCTTAAGCGTCCTATTCCAACGTTACACGAGGCCGTTGCTTTGCGGGTGGTATGCTGTTGAATGAATTTTCTTGATGCCGCACGGTCTACATAGTTCAGAAAACAAGGCAGACTCAAATTGACGACCTTGGCCGGTTGTCAAGTAAACAGGGCAACCAAAGCGTGAAATCCAAGTGTCTATGAAGGATCGTGCCACTGATTCGGATGTAATATTGGGTAGCGGGGCAGCTTCCACCCAACAAGAGGTTCTGTCTATAATAGATAGCACGTATCTGTAACCCTCGGAGGGGGTGAGGGGACCCACCAAGTCGATGTGAACGTGCTGGGAGCGACTGGGAGGAGCGGTGAAGCTGCCTAGTGGGGACGATGTGTGCCGCGAAACACTATTTTGTTGACACGGAATGCAGGCACGGGCCCGGGCTTGGCAGTCGCGACGCATGTCGCGCCAGACGAAGCGCTCTGAAAGAAGTCTGGTAGAGGCCTCACACCTGGATGAGCTAGGTGGTGTAATTTGTCGAACACTTGTCTCTGTAGAGGTTTGGATATGAAGGGACGCAGCGTACCAGTTGATTCGTCACACCAAACCTCGCCTATGACACCGGGAAAGGTGGATCGCAAAGGTTTGAGTGACGAGCTGTGGTCGGAAATAAGGTCCATAGTGTCCGTGTCGGCAGACTGAGGCAAGTTAGAGAGGTCTATCAGAGTTGTGAGAGCGCCGACACGAGACAAAAAATCCGCGACCACGTTATCCGCACCATTGATGTATCGTATGTCAGAGGTAAATTGCAATATAAAGTCCAAATGACGGAAGCGTCTAGATGGAGGGTCAGTCGGGGGGTTCTTTACAGCAGCAACCAAAGGTTTATGGTCGGTTAAAATGTAGAAGTCCCTACCCTCAAGCTCGGCGCGAAAGTGTTTCACAGTCTCGTAAACTGCCAAGAGCTCCCTATCAAAGGCTGAGTACTTTTTTTGAGCGCCGTTGAGCTTATTAGAAAAGAACTGCAAAGGAGAGGTAGTATCACCGACGGTTTGGCTGAGGACAGCACCTACTGTGGTATCACTGGCATCCGCGGTAATAAAAAATGTGGCGTCCGGTTGAAGGGTGAGCAACAGTCACTGCGTTTGCTAGTAGATGCTTCAGTTTGCCAAAAGCTTGTTCCATGGCAGGGGTCCAGGGGACCGGGTGGATACCGGTCGTATTTTTGCCAGCAAAGGCGTCTGTTAGGGGAGCCTGAACCTCGGCTGCGGCAGGCAAGTGATTCCTATAATAATTAACTGTTCCGATGAACCTGTGCAGCTCCTTAAAGGAGTGAAAGCGTGGCAAATCCAAAACAGGTTTGATTTTATCCTCGGGAGGAGTGGGGCCCTTAGCTGACACGATTAAGCCTAACAATCTCACCGAAGTCTGCTGCAACTGGAGCTTCTTATTATTCAGTTCAACACCGGCAGCGGTAAGAGTGTCTTTAACAATCTGTAAATATTCCTTGTTCTTTTACAAAGTAGGACTGAAAATAAGAATGCCATCCAAGTAAACGAAACAAAAATCCAGATGAAACAACACCTTGTTTATGAATCTCTGCCAAGTTTGTGCATCGTTGCGGAGGCCAAAGGGCATGAACCGGTACTGGAAAAGGCCGAAAGGTGTTGTAACAGCTGTCTTTTCAATATCCTCTGGTGCCATCGGAATTTGATGATAGGCCCTCCTACAGTCCACTACCGAGAAATATTAGGCGCCTGCAAGAGCATGGTTAAAATCCGCGACGTTAGGAACCGGGTACTTGTCTATGATAGTACGAGAGTTCAACTTAGTGTAGTCGCCAGCCATACGCCAGGTGCCGTCACTTTTTGTGACGAAGTGGATAGGCGAGGCCCAGCATTCGGCAGATAGTTCAATGACGCCGGCTGTTAAGAGATCATGTATTTGTTCGCGAGCCGCTTTCATGAGTTCTGGCTTAAGACGGCGTGGTCCGCAAGAGATGGGCGGTCCGTCTTGCAAGCGAGTTTGTGGGCGGTGCCGTCTGTGACCACGGAAACGCGCGACGCGGTACACGAGGAGACTTTCTGTGGTATAGTGTGTACGGCTGCCGCTAGGCTGGGTTGTGGCGCGGACGGCGAAAGTTTGCGAAGTGCCAACTGTTGGGTGGCTGGGAGTGACAAACAAGTGAGTTACGTGAAACAAGGTTGGTACACTGTTTGTTAGTAACCGAAGGCGCCGCCGTCGAGCTTGGTGGCGGTAGCGGCGCGAAGGAACAGCTGACTGCAGTAAATGAAAAACATTAACCTGCGCCTGGGAAGTTAGCTGCCCAAGCGAGGAGGGGGCTGAATGTGCGCTCGAATTAACACAGTTAGAGCTGGCGGGAGCGCGGACACTGTACAGTTTATGTGGCACACGGTCACAAAGGCACTCGGGCGCGAGAAAACTATAGTGGCACCGACTATGTGTGTTGCCGAGGCGTCGTCTGCTGCAAGCTGCTGCCGTGCCGAAGATAACTCGTTACTTAAGTCGTTGAGGCGACGACGTAGCTCAAGTTGTTCCAAGCGCAGGCGTGTAGACTCTCTCCGTGAGCCACTTATTGGTCCAAGAGCTCAGAGGAGGGGTTATCACAGTTCCTAGCCGGGTGGGCCTGTTTAGCAATACTATTGACACTCGACGAAGCACACGGGATGTGTTCCTGCGTAGGGTGGTAGAACACTGTATTCTTGACGAGGTCAGGCCACAGTTTGTGGTGACGTAGAAAGTCGATGCCCAAAATGGGATCGTCGATGTCGGCCACCAGGAAGGACCACTTCAGGTTGTACTCAGGCGAGAGGGACACTGCATATGAAGTAGAACCAAAGCACGACAAACTAGATGAGTTTACAGCACGTAGGACAGTTTTATGCAGTCGGATATTTTCGGTAGCAAGACGAGATGGAAGTAGGGAAATATCTGCGCCCGTGTCGATGAGAAAGTTTGTGCCAGAGTTCAAGTCGCGGACGTAGACTCGTCCAATCCAAGCATTAATGTTGGACACCGAATGGAGCGTGGGACGGCGCCTGTTGTTTACGTCGCAGGACGTGGCGCCGTTGCCTACCTGTGGTTGAAGTTTGGGTAGGAGCACGGCGGTTTACAATTGCGTGCTTGTTCCCCGAATTGTGAATGGAAGAAACAGTATTTATGGGCGGACGTCTGCTCCTGCGAGTGGTCAGACGGCGGCGGCCCAGAATCTTCCGCAGAGTCAGATGTGCTGTTGTTGTGCGGACGTGAAGGTGCCGGTACTGCGGGGAGCTTGACAGATTTAGGTTTAGTGGGGCGTTCACGTTGGGGCTCTGGTTGTGGTTGGAAACTGATGTAGCTGCCGGACTGCTGGGCACAGTGTTCACATAGTAGATCAGAGTAAGCTCGGTCGGTGGCATGCAAGTGTTCGCTATTTGGTCTATCTTCTTAGGCAGAGATGGCCGTTTGGACAGACAGAGGCAGCTTTTCTGTCCAAATCTCGGTGAGCGTGGCATCTGGCATGTCACATTCACCGACGAGAAACCGAAGGCATCATCACAGCTGGGATGGAGATCTGTCACCGAGGCGTTCTTCATAGACGAGCTGCCAAACGTTTTCTCTTCTTGTCTTGGAGACACGTTCCAGTATTGCTTGTTTAGCTGTAGCGTACTTCTCGTCCAGAGGAGGTGACTTAAACAGGTCATAAATTAAGTCGACACGGTCGTGGAGATAGTTCATGAGGCACGTGAAACAGGCGTTCTCATCAAGTGCACAGACACTGAAAGTTTTCTCGACCAGGTTGAATCAGAATTCCAGGTGGGCAGGTTTGAATGCCGGAAGTTTCGGTAGATTCGATGAACTGGTGGTTGAAGAATGTGGGCAGCTGCTCGCGGACACAGGAGTAGGCAAGTCAAAGTTAACTCTGCATCGTGAGGGCAGCAGAGAGGAAGCAGACGTGCCGGCTGTGTTCATAGTAGCTGGAGGGGAAGCGTAATCAGTTATCAGGAAGCCCGGCGTGGACCGAAGTGGGACCGGTTGTTGCGGCGGAAGGTCAAAGTGGTCGCGGGGGTTGCTCAACAGGTTATTATGCAATTGGTCCTCCACATCTGCAGCAAAATTGTCCATCACAGGGTCACTGATGAACTTGGTGGAACCTGATGCGCTCAAATTACTGCACTGATGATCACTCGGAGTAACAGGCTGGCGAATGTCATTCACGTAGTGGAGCTTGCACATTCAAGAAGGCGTCCTGTTGTGGCACATTATGAAAACTATGCTCCCCACTATTTACAGTACTTGAATTAAAGTTCGGTATCAGTGTGTAGTGATTTCTTTTACTGCTGTGCGGCGAAATCTGAAGCACTTCAGGGCTAACAAAGCCAGAGTCGGAGATCGCTGGCGTCATGTTCAAAACCACTGCACCTGACGAGGTCCCTGGGTTCTCGAGGCTATAGGACCGCGGAAATTCACGTCGGGCACTGACTACAGCTGGCGTGCTTCAATTTATTTGTTGTTGCTGGTGAAAACCGGGTGGCGGCAAGGCCATTGTGTAGCAGACAAAGGTCCACTCAGAACGCAGAAGCTGGCACAGTAGTCACTTTGTACTCGGTTTGATGGATTATTCGAACTTCGGGGTCACCACCGAAGGAGATATGAAGGTGGTAAGGTAATGACCACGGTGCTCTCTTCTAATCATCAATACTTATATTACACGACAAACGTACAGGTCGAAGGCTAGGCGGGAACTGAGGTCCCGGAAGTATACAAAAACAAAGATCAACTCGAAGACATAATACACATATGATGTTTTGGCCTATCAATCTGTGGATCAACACCACACATATAATACGCCACACATTTTCAGTTTTTTAAACGAGTAGGTTCACCTATTGATGCATGCTTATTTCATGATTTTGGAGCTGCAGTTCCATAATCCTTCCCATGTAACCAATTCTCCATTCTTTCTTTTTTTCGGTATGTTTAATTTCACTTTATATTTTATGGCTTCCTTTGTAATTTTGAGTCAGTGAACCATCCCTTTTCTTAATACCTTTTTTTTTCCAAATTGTGCACTCTGTTCTACAGTATACCTGTTGAACGTTTTGCTTCATTCAGTGATATGGTCATGTCATGTCATGTCATGTCATGTCAGAGTTTGGAAATGATAATTACAGCATTAAAGGCAGCAATTTATTCTAGAAAGCTTACATATGTAGAGAGGAAAACAGAAAAAATAGTGCAATAGATCATAGTATTGATTCAGCTATTCTCATAGCAGCTGAATCCAGACACAGATGAATAGACAAAGCTTGGTTTTTTCATTATGCTCTACAAATCATTCACTTCTTAGCACTCTTTTTTTACAGTGTATAACAGCCAAATTACTTTAAGTGGGGGGAGATGTATGTACAAGGAAGGTCTCATGATGTAATTTATTAGTATTCTTCACTACTATGGCAATTTTATGTGTAATTTAAATTTGGGTGCTTGGTACACACGCAAAAGCTAAATTCTCAGTATGGTTGCACACTGAATGCAATTCACACAAAAACCTTACATTCATCGATAACTGCCGTGGAACCAAAGATTTATTTACATTTAAATTAACTGATCACATGTAAGCAGCAACATATATAACAACAATTTTGGGATATAACCGAGGTGCACAAGGCCTCAAAATGGCATGGATAATATAATTAAAATGACTAAATTGTTACAAAATCGTGGTATTCAAAGATATCTGACAGAGAACATGCATCACGGCTTTCATTTCAGCCCAACACTATAGCAGGTAAAGATAACATTTATAAAGTTCAGTCTTCACATCACTACATTATTCACCATCTCTCTGTATCCAGCTGTTTGCCATATGAAACTCTCATTTGTAGCTTGTGACAGGTGTTGGCAACATACATTTCAAGGTGAGCACTCCCTGTAGAGTTTTAACCATTGGGACTCCAGAATGTCACTGATGCGAGTCAAGAAGCACAGTGTGAATGTATATTGTACTCATTTAACTAGATGTCTTTTGGTAAATTGCACCAATGTAGTTACCAAATGTAATAGAAAACATCAGGCGATCCACTAGCACATTTTGTAGTTATTGTTATTAAGTGTTACACTTGCTTTAGGCCAAATTTAGACTGATATTGTTAAAGGAACTTAAGTTGACAAGGACTCCCAGTTGATATAACAAGAATAGAAGGAAAGGGGAATTAACTTCCTTTACAAGAATATTATGGGATGAATAGCAAAGTAAGTTGGCAGCTAATTTGATCTGAAAGATGCTAGTAGTTGGATAGGAACTGATGTCAGTTGCCTGTCCAAATGCTTAACAATAACAAGGATAGAAAGTCACATGTAAGCTGTTATCAGTTGGCTAACCCCATTGTAGAAACAATCACATTCAGCTACTTTTGCCGTAAGAATAACTGTCAAAAATGGGGATATAAAATTCAGTAAGTTAATATATTTTCATTCATTGATGTATCACATGACAATACTTTGGAGTATCTCCTCTCCGAGGCAAAAATATTTATTGGACAAAAGAAAATAATTAGAGCTATGTGTTGGGTACATGTACATACACCTTGTGGACATATTTTCAAGCAGCTGGAATTGTTAACCACAGCCTCACAGTGCATTATTTTATTTACTGTACTTACATAATTTTTTATCAACTATTTGAGTTTGAGATTAATAAGGATGTTCAAAAGAATCACACTAGAAGGAAAAATTATCTCCGTTACTCTTCATGAATCTGCTGCACAGAGATGAATGAAATGTCCAGCTATAAAGCTCTGACAATCTACCCTCAGAAATAACATGTCTTGCAGATGTCATAAGTGTTTTCAAATGTCAATTCAAGATGTTTCTCCTTAATAACTCCATCTAAACTTATATGATGTTTGGGTTGTCGGGCACTCAACTGCATGGCCAATAGCGCCCATACAATGTCCCAATCCATACACAGTCCAATTTTAGCCACGTTCATGAATGATGATGAAATGATGGGGACCACACAAACACCCAGTCCCCAACAGAGAAAATCCCCACCTCGGCCAGGAATTGAACCTGGGTCCCACGATCTAGAGACAGCAATGCTAGCCACTAGACCATGAGCACCTAAACCTGAGGAATTCTTGAACAGGAACAGTCATTCATACTGAAAAAGAAACCTGTAAACAACCAGCATGTGACCACAAATATTTTTTATCTTATTTTTAAATGTGTGTGATGTTTGCTCAATTCACAAGTTCCACATCATGATGTTTATTGTAAATGTTATTTATAGGACACATAGCTAATTAACCTTACCTATGTTAGTAAACATAACCTTGGGAGCAGCCATTTTTTAGAGTCAGTGTAAATTACTTGTTACGTAAATGTTTGAAAGTTTGGATGCTTGACAGACAAAGACTAAGTTTTCCTCTCAGTTGCACAATAAAAGCAATGCACATTAAAACAGCAGCACTGGTTAGCAGTCACTGTGCAGTCCAATAAGATTTCTTTACACATATCTGTTTGGGATAGAACTTAGGTACATCCAGTCTCAAAAGGCTATAGATAATGTAATTAAAACAAAATTATTTTGGTATACAATCATTTTATTGTAACATATATTTCATTATAACCCATGAGCATTCATTGAGCTTTAATATTTTTCTACCACCTTCCTGCATCAACACACTCCTGCTGCCATGTCAAAGAACCTCCGGTGTTGAAGTAGTTCTTGAATTGGTCTCTAATCTTCAATGCATTTACTGTAGGATTCCATCTATTTTGTTGCTGAATGCCTTCCATAGTAGATGCAAATGTGCTGTTGCTAATTTTAGATGTTATGTAGCAATGCAGTTTCTGTTCTAAAATAAAATTGTGCAGCACACAACAAACTCTTATAACAATATCCATCTCCTCTGCTGAAAGCCGAATTGGACTGAGCAGAACCTCAAATTTATTTGACATCATACCAAATGTGTCCCCCCCATGAACCATGGACCTTGCCGTTGGTGGGGAGGCTTGCGTGCCTCAGCGATACAGATGGCCATACCGTAGGTGCAACCACAACGGAGGGGCATCTGTTGAGAGGCCAAACAAACATGTGGTTCCTGAAGAGGGGCAGCAGCCTTTTCAGTAGTTGCAGGGGCAACAGTCTGGATGATTGACTGATCTGGCCTTGTAACATTAACCAAAACGGCCTTGCTGTGCTGGTACTGCGAACGGCTGAAAGCAAGGGGAAACTACAGCCGTAATTTTTCCCGAGGACATGCAGCTCTACTGTATGATTAAATGATGATGGCGTCCTCTTGGGTAAAATATTCCGGAGGTAAAATAGTCCCCCATTCGGATCTCCGGGCGGGGACTACTCAAGAGGACGTCGTTATCAGGAGAAAGAAAACTGGCGTTCTACAGATCGGAGCGTGGAATGTCAGATCACTTAATCGGGCAGGTAGATTAGAAAATTTAAAAAGGGAAATGGATAGGTTAAAGTTAGATATAGTGGGAATTAGTGAAGTTCGGTGGCAGGAGGAACAAGACTTTTGGTCAGGTGATTACAGGGTTATAAATACAAAATCAAATAGGGGTAATGCAGGAGTAGGTTTAATAATGAATTAAAGAATAGGAGTGCGGGTTAGCTACTACAAACAGCATAGTGAACGCATTATTGTGGCCAAGATAGACACAAAGCCCATGCCTACTACAGTAGTACAAGTTTATATGCCAACTAGCTCTGCAGATGATGAAGAAATAGATGAAATGTATAACGAGATAAAAGAAATTATTCAGGTAGTGAAGGGAGACGAAAATTTAATAGTCATGGGTGACTGGAATTCGTCAGTAGGAAAAGGGAGAGAAGGAAACATAGTAGGTGAATATGGATTGGGGGAAGGAATGAAAGAGGAAGCCGCCTTGTAGAATTTTGCACAGAGCATAACTTAATCATAGCTAACACTTGGTTCAAGAATCATGAAAGGAGGCTGTATACATGGAAGAAGCCTGGAGATACTGACAGGTTTCAGATAGATTATATAATGGTAAGACAGAGATTTAGGAACCAGGTTTTAAATTGTAAGACATTTCCAGGGGCAGATGTGGATTCTGACCACAATCTATTGGTTATGAACTGCAGATTGAAACTGAAGAAACTGCAAAAAGGTGGGAATTTAAGGAGATGGGATCTGGATAAACTGAAAGAACCAGAGGTTGTAGAGATTTTCAGGGAGAGCATAAGGGAACAATTGACAGGAATGGGGGAAAGAAATACAGTAGAAGAAGAATGGGTAGCTCTGAGGGATGAAGTGGTGAAGGCAGCAGATGATCAAGTAGGTAAAAAGACGAGGGCTAATAGAAATCCTTGGGTAACAGAAGAAATATTGAATTTAATTGATGAAAGGAGAAAATATAAAAATGCAGTAAATGAAGCAGGCAAAAAGGAATACAAATGTCTCAAAAATGAAATCGACAGGAAGTGCAAAATGGCTAAGCAGGGATGGCTAGAGGACAAATGTAAGGATGTAGAGGCTTGTCTCACTAGGGGTAAGATAGATACTGCCTACAGGAAAATTAAAGAGACCTTTGGAGAGAAGAGAACCACTTGCATGAATATCAAGAGCTCAGATGGAAACCCAGTTCTAAGCAAAGAAGGGAAGGCAGAAAGGTGGAAGGAGTATATAGAGGGTTTATACAAGGGAGATGTAATTGAGGAAAATATTATGGAAATGGAAGAGGATTTAGATGAAGATGAAATGGGAGATAAGATACTGCGTGAAGAGTTTGACAGAGCACTGAAAGACCTGAGTCGAAACAAGGCCCCGGGAGTAGACAACATTCCATTAGAACTACTGATGGCCTCGGGAGAGCCAGTCCTGACAAAACTCTACCATCTGGTGAGCAAGATGTATGAGACAGGCGAAATACCCTCAGACTTCAAGAAGAATATAATAATTCCAATCCCAAAGAAAGCAGGTGTTGACAGATGTGAAAATTACCGAACTATCAGTTTAATAAGTCACAGCTGCAAAATACTAACGAGAATTCTTTACAGACGAATGGAAAAACTGGTAGAAGCCGACCTCGGGGATGATCAGTTTGGATTCCGTAGAAATGTTGGAACACGCGAGGCAATACTGACCTTACGACTTATCTTGGAAGAAAGATTAAGAAAAGGCAAACCTACATTTCTAGCATTTGTAGACTTAGAGAAAGCTTTTGACAATGTTGACTGGAATACTCTCTTTCAAATTCTGAAGGTGGCAGGGGTAAAATACAGGGAGCGAAAGGCTATTTACAATTTGTACAGAAACCAGATGGCAGTTATAAGAGTCGAGGGGCATGAAAGGGAAGCAGTGGTTGGGAAGGGAGTGAGACAGGGTTGTAGCCTCTCCCCGATGTTATTCAATCTGTATATTGAGCAAGCAGTAAAGGAAACAAAAGAAAAATTCGGAGTAGGTATTAAAATTTATGGAGAAGAAGTAAAAACTTTGAGGTTCGCCGATGACATTGTAATTCTGTCAGAGACAGCAAAGGACTTGGAAGAGCAGTTGAACAGAATGGACAGTGTCTTGAAAGGAGGATATAAGATGAACATCAACAAAAGCAAAACGAGGATAATGGAATGTAGTCAAATTAAGTCGGGTGATGCTGAGGGAATTAGATTAGGAAATGAGACACTTAAAGTAGTAAAGGAGTTTTGCTATTTAGGGAGTAAAATAACCGATGATGGTCGAAGTAGAGAGGATATAAAATGTAGACTGGCAATGGCAAGGAAAGCGTTTCTCAAGAAGAGAAATTTGTTAACATCGAGTATAGATTTAAGTGTCAGGAAGTCGTTTCTGAAAGTATTTGTATGGAGTGTAGCCATGTATGGAAGTGAAACATGGACGATAACCAGTTTGGACAAGAATCGAATAGAAGCTTTCGAAATGTGGTGCTACAGAAGAATGCTGAAGATAAGGTGGGTAGATCACGTAACTAATGAGGAGGTATTGAATAGGATTGGGGAGAAGAGAAGTTTGTGGCACAACTTGACTAGAAGAAGGGATCGGTTGGTAGGACATGTTTTGAGGCATCAAGGGATCACAAATTTAGCATTGGAGGGCAGCGTGGAGGGTAAAAATCGTAGAGGGAGACCAAGAGATCAATACACTAAGCAGATTCAGAAGGATGTAGGTTGCAGTAGGTACTGGGAGATGAAGAAGCTTGCACAGGATAGAGTAGCGTGGAGAGCTGCATCAAACCAGTCTCAGGACTGAAGACCACAACAACAACAACAACCAAATGTGTTTTCAACAACTCTTCAATCCATGCTCAATCTATAATTGAAAACCCTTTGTTCCTCTGAGAGGTGTCTTTTGGGGTACCCCTTCATCATATACTCTTTCAATGCAAAAGTCTCATCAGCAACAAACACATAAGGCAGTTCCATATCACTGAAACACTATATCTTCTCTGGTGCTGGCAAATTCATATTTTTATTACTGAAGACTGCAGCCAATTTACTGTTATTGAAAATTACCCCATCATTCACCCTCCAAATTGCACCAATATTTACGTATACATGTATGTATACTGTGCTTCAGCAATGGCAGGAAGAAAAATGCTGTTGTTCCCTTTATAATCTCTAAATACACCTTCAGAACTTGGTGTGCTGAAAGTAATGTTTTTTACATCAAAAACACAAATGCAATGAGGGAATTGCCACAAGTTAAATGATTGGGCAATAGTTTTCCACTCACCAGCAGAAGCTGGAACCTGAAACAAGATATATTTTTTACAAAAATGTCAGTAGAAATGCAGTTGTTAGGTTTCATATTTGAATACAATAAGATCTATTTGGAACAGCTTCTGTGAAACAAAATGTTCTTCTTAAAAGAGTCTACAACCAATGTTATCAAACAAAACTAAAAAAAGGTTTGTATGACATGAGAGGTACTGTAATTTAAAGTTATAATTCTTAGCATGAAATGTAAAAGAAATAAGATTGTGTTACTATTCAGCATCTTATTGCAAAGAGTGTAAAATCAGTTACATGAATGAAATGCAATGGCAGTATCATGTTACTGAAGTTTGTAGAGTGATCCTTGCTTAAACTAAATGTTACGAATGCTGTTTCACTTAAATCATGATGGGGCTAGAGTGTGATAGTGGATCTCCAGTTGTAGTATAAGATTGATGTTAATTTAACACTTTTCTTATAGAGCTAAAATAGCACAGTAAATTCTGAAAACCAGCCCTCCATGAGTATTTTGGTGCATATTATGTATATAGATTATAAACTATGAAAGGGAGTGGGTCCTTTACGTATCTTTCATCCATGATAGCGCAGTTTGTTGGTGATTTTTACATTAGCAGTAACTGTAGTGCCTTTTTGATAACAGAAAGAAAGCAATAATAACATAAGTAGTTCCAACATAGACTACTGTTGACAACTGCATCACCTGGTAATGAGAAAAATTTCAGCACTAGTCATATATCCTATTTCATGACTTATCCACCTGTTAATCAAAACTGTATAATAAGATTACATAGCTAGTCTAAATCTGTCGATGTATGAATACCTGATATGTAGTCATACTTATATGCAAGTATCCTCCAAATTATTTAATATTGCTTGAAGGGTATCAGGAATTATCTGTGGTAGATTATTTGGCACTATTCTGGTAGCATATGCCAGCAACTGAAAACTTTCACCAGTGGCAAGAAATCTTAAGGTGACAGAGTCTATAAGAGAAGAAAGTAGAATTTACACATGTAAACTTTTTGCTACTATAATAGTCAGTATGTAAGACACATACCTAATGCTCGGTTCTGTCGACCCACATGTTTGTATCTCACCTACGGAAATCATTTTCAATAATAGTCAGCAATTTCATGAAAATTTCCGCGTCCATTCATGTGAAATTCCTAAATGAAACTGGATCTTCAAACCTACAACCTGACACAGTAGATTACTTCAGAGCAACAAAATTCAATATCAAGAATATTGTGTGTAACTTACATAATTTAAAACTTCTAGTATATGAAATGCTTGAAGAATATTCAGTAAACCAAAAATATGTTGGGAGATTGAAACTGGACTGTGAACAAATTAGCTATGCTTATATACCTTAGCTCATTGTGGAGCATATGCAATATTCCTGTCCCAGCACTGTGTCATCATATTCACTCTCCTGTCTACTGTCTCATCATCGATAACAGCTTATAAAGCTAAATCAGCCAATTTATGCTTTTCCATTTCAAAAACACTTTTCGGAATGCAATTTAGCTTGTGCATGCCAACTGTAGCCAACAACTGCCACTGGAGCGCACTGCAGTCACATGTGAGCACACTGAGACACATATATCATAATCACAAGTCACATCGTTTCTGAACGTTCAGCAGCATGGTGGACTCAGCATGCTCAATGTTCTAAAGCACTGTTTGTGTGCCGACGGCTTAAGCAAAGTCACTGAGCCACCTGTGTCTAGTTGAGAGTTCACATGATAGCCAGCAATTCGTAATGAGACATATGGTTTGTTAGAACATCATTGCACAACACTAGAGAGAGAAGGACACACAACCTTAATCTTAATTTTGTCAGAACCTTTTCTATGTTTTGAAAAGACAGTGTTAACTGCCTGTGCACAAGCCTGCTTTTTCTGGGAGCAGGCAAAATTGGTGTTTTTGTGCTGTTGCAGACAAACTGCTTGGTCATGGCATTTTTTTTCCACACGTGTAACATTTTGATTTACATATGGGCAATGCTACCTTTTATGGTGAGCATAAAATCTAGAACACAACTTCACTTTATCAACAGGCCTGTTTACCTGTCTACATGGCTGTCTGTGCAGCTGTGTATGCACTTGTTGTTGTGGCTGCTTGGGGTGTTGTGAGCAATGGGTGAGTTGACCCAACAAATTGGGGCCCGGTCAAACTTATTGGCCACTATGCCACCCGAATCATATTGCTCTAAGATTTGCAGTCCTTGGGGAAGTGACGGATCAGAGTATTTTAAGATCTATTCCAGTATTCTACTATCCAGGGCCCTGAATTTTATTGAGTCGCAGATCATCAAATCACTGTAACAGTTGCCACAGTACACTTAAATTTACACTTCCTAGTCATGCCCGTGAGTTCTGTGTACCACTGATGGTACGTCAGTTCTGGCTTTTTCTGCAAGTGAAAGAACTGATATCTAGCTGCAGCTGCTTAGACTTGCTGTTCATAGTACTGAGCTAATGCTGCAATTACCTGGTCATAGCTGAGTTCATCAGGAGACGCAGTTGGGAATGGCTTTTGTATCAGCCTGAACACTGGGGACCTAGCAATGAAAACGAAGTATTGTAGCTATACAGTAACCTGAACATGATGAACTTGACAACATACTTGTAACCAAGTCAAGTATTCAAGCCATTCCTCTGTGTCCTTAAATTGCGAGAACATTGGGATACTGGGAGGCGCTACTTGTTGGGATGGCTGCTTGGTCAGTTGTGCAGCTGACACAGCTTGTGCAGCCAGTAGTTGTACTGTAGTCAGTAAAGTAGCAATTTCTTGGTTCTGAAACTGTAAAGCTTGCGTTAGAGCCGCCACATTGGCGGTCTAAGGCTGAGACACTGGGGCAGGGGCAGGAATTCATGGTTTACACAAATACATTACATCAAGAAGCAAGCAAAGCCTCTAAAAAGTGGAATTTGATTAGTTCTGCGGCTCCCCTCCTGGAATTCATGCAAGAACACAACAACAAATTAGCAATTACAGGCACTTGAGCATGAGGAGCCCTGCAAACTGAAACACAAGAGAGGTAAGCAAAATCTTTGGTCAAGTTGATTAATTTCGATCACCACTGCAGTATCCTCATCACCACTGTAGTGTCTTATACCAAGGTGGCAACGGAGAGGATGTTGTTATGGGTGGCCAGTATCCTCCTTCTACAACACAAATGCACAAGTGGATTAACACAGTTCTTAGTTTACATGAACAGATAGCTACTATTTAACTTGAATAGAGTCCATGAGTTGAGGAACAAGTTCCTCAGTAATAGTCCTCCTGCACATGGTATCAATAATCTGACTACGCCAAACTTTAGTCTCACTAATCTGGTTGCTATGCACTGTCATAGCCAGTGACGTGAACTGCGAATATACTGACAGACGCCAAAGTGGAGCCTGAGTTAGTGACTGAGACTCTCCGGTCAGCGGCAGCAGCCTAAATACTTGCTGCCGAGAGTTCGTTGGTGGCGTGTTGTTTGTCGGTGTCTCTCTGGCCTCTCCTGTGATAGGGATGCTTGATTCAGCACCTACTATTGACATTAAGACTACACCTTTGGCGACTCATGTGATGGCGACAGCTTATGCCAGCACACGGATCAAGCAAACAATGGAGGTAGGACTCAGTACAAATTGAAAATGTAATGAACATTTATTCATAGTTATATGTACTAGTTACCAAGAAGGAAAAAAGGGGGTAATTGTCTGAAAACACATCTTTTACTGAAAGGATAAATGTGGGATGACAACTCAGATTTTGAATCCTTAAGCTTCATTACACGTGATCTCTAAGTAGATATGTTGTCCATTGATTGCCAGCACAAGGAATGCCACAGGTAGTGAATGAAGCAAATATGTTAACAGAAATGCTAATGCATGCAATGTGTCTGACCTCTAATGTTCTAGATGTGGTGAAACACATCCAGCAGGAAAATAGGGGAGTCCTATTGGTTAAATGCAGACTGGATACTAACTTATCTTTGAGGGACTTCCTCTTCATTACCAACAAGAACAAGGAAAAAAACGTTGGTGCATTTTTCATGTTATGACAGCAGTGCACCTTGACAGTCCTTGTGACATCAGCAATTTCAGCCAATAGAAGCAGTTCTGCCGAAATGGCCCTACTTAACTTAGTCACCAGAAAGATGAATCTATTACATACAAACAGATTGGTGTGTGGACAAACACAAGTCCTCAGCCAGAAGGAACTGCTGTTCCAGGATTCTGATCTTGAGCCAACAGGTCCCAGGCAGCAATCATTGTGAAGATCCAAAAGGTCCTGATATAGGGGCTACACAGGCCACACTGTAGTCCATATGAAAACAATAACTCATTGCCTTCCTGCTTATAGGCTAAATAACAAATTTTCCCAGTTATTGTAGTACAGTGCCCTAAATGTAGGTGGTGTCAGCTGGTTGCAGACCCTACTTCACACAAAAATGGAGGTCAAATTCTGGAGTAAAATTTCTGGCCGAACCAATGCATCTGGCAGCAGACACATTTTCCATGGTTCCAGAGACTGAACAGCTAATCTGACGTGCATTGTGTGTAATGGGGATCATTTCACTGTGTGAAACCCCCAGATACTCCTGCCAAGTAAATGTACTGCTAAGGCGACCTTTCCCATAAAGTTGGCTTGTTTCGTTCACCTCAGTAATTTACTATCCTGCTAATTACTAGTAGTGCTGTTACAACTGCCACACAACTGTTACCTGAGAACTCGTCTACACTACAACATACATAACTAACTAGGCCAGAGTACTCATCTTGTAACAGTGCAGATTTCCCTTTACCCTTTGACATCTAACACTGTTGTCATATTTGCTTACGTGTGTGTGGGGTGGGGGGGGGGGGGGGAGGAATTTTATGACAGTGGAAATGAGCCACTTCTTCTGGCAAGAAATTCTAAACACTACAAATCCAAGGAAGTCAGTAAAACGAGCATGTGTCATATGACATACAAGAACCCCACTACCCCCACTACTCTGCAGGTCTTAACAAGTCTCATATCAAAAGTTATCTTTGAATGTTAGTTGTATAGAGCCTGCTGTAGTACTTTGGTGAGCATGTTATCAATGTGAAATTGCATTTTTATGTCAATTTTTGAAAATCTGCAGAACAACAGTTCATGACTGATTCTGTTTGCGCTGAACTGATGAAAAATTGAAGGCAAAATTTAAAGGTGATGCTCAGTAACATGATGTGGTGCTGGACAAATTCTCTGTATGCAGTTCATTTTCTGCAGATGCTAACAGCTAGAATGCCAAGACTATGTTGAAGTACACACACTTCAAGGAATTATCATTTTGGCACTAGGTACATATACTATGCTGTAAGGAATGTCTCGGATGAAACAACCTAGAGGCAGCCTTATGTACACATACTGTGTAAACATATCACCTTTGGAGTTGGTGCGTCAAGAGCTAAGTATTTGCACATTTCCATGTGTTGTTCTTCTATAATGAGTATATTTTAGCTCTCTGGAACTGTGCCCAATGTAGCTATAGAACTATGTTCATATGTGATTTTGCTCTTTTAGCCAGGCAGTACTAGACCATCTTAAGCAGCACCACCAAACTGGCTATATGGAACCCGATTCATACCTGTTACAAAATATGTGGGTAAAGAAAATGATTGACATAATTTAACAGTACATATTTTGGTGCATGTTACACTTTATTCAAGTAAAACCAAAGCATCTAACATATTTAAGCCTTAACATACTTATACTCACAGTATTCTTGATCGTGTAATATGTTTCAGTAATGAAACAGTAATCAGAATTAAAATTTTGAGGAGATGGGAATGACAGTTGAAGGGAATACTGTTTCTGCTGTCACAGCTACAGACAAGGAATGCATAGCTAGAGCAGATATGTATGTTGTTTGATCTAACAAAGCAAGCCAAAATGCAGGGGAGTTCATACAAAAGAACAAAAGGAAACCATGATGATGTTACACAGCAGGACCTCTATGATTTCATTTGAGTGAATTAAACAAATGGTTGCAGTTTTTCAAATTTCTAGCAAACTAAGATTTTTGCAGCTTTAGGTATGGTACCATTTACTCAGGAACTACTTGCAATACTGAGTCAAAACTTTGTGTGGTCTTTTACTTTTGTCAAATGAGCACAATAACATTCATTCCTTTTTTTTAGAAAGTGAGCAAAAAATTTGATAATATGTATTTTTAAGCAATTTTTAATGTCATCTATTTGGTTTTTAATTGGTGTTATGAACATAAATTTTAAAAATTACTGAAAATGTAATAAGTAATTAAATGAATAAAAGTAATTTCTGCAAACTTTTCTGCTCTTGCCTCCAAAATTGTGTGTAAAGTGTGCTGAAAATGACAGTTGTAAAATTCTGTATCGTTTTAGGGGTATGTTTGGCATCATGCAATAAGCAGTTGCCACTTCGTTAAATAGAATGGGAGAGAAACAGTTTTTCAACATTTTCAAAATGGTCATTTGTGATATTACTTTCATCTTAAGCTAAAGGGCAAATGGTTGTGTAGATGCATGGGCTTGCTAAACTTGAGCTTACAATGTGGAAAGTTTCATTTTCCAGCTAGATCACTACCTTCCCCAAGATCTGTAAAAGAAAACAGAGCTCATTTGTAAAAATAATTACATATCGTAAGACAAATGTGCAGTACTTAGCACAGTAACCACATCCCTCCAAGGCTGATATGGTAGTGAGAATGAAACACTCCATTACAGAATCTGACGATTCAGTGACTCAGAAGTTGCAACATTTATAGGTGTGACAATTAAATTGAGTATTGAAACCTCAATGGCACTTTAAACCAATTACAGAGAAAGTTGATGAACTGCCTACTATGTCAGTACAACCCCTGTAGCCAGTTACGGAATATGCAAACAAAGATGTACATTTATTATCTACTGATCACAGTAATGACAAGGAATTTCTTATACCATGAGAGTATGGACACTTTGATCTAACTTACAGCCCTCGCACAAAAGCTGATGTGTCATTAAACTTAGAGAGATTATTGCAAATACTAGATGACAATACATATCAGGGAAAGGAGAAACTGAAGCTTCGTTAGACATATAATTATACACACATATTTGTAAGCTAAATATAGAGAGATACTGAAAATAGTGAAATATTGAAAATTGCACAAGTTCAACTGACATGATGCGGTAATGTGATAAACCCACAGTATGAACTCTAAGAATATTATCGGAAATGTGCTGATGATGTTAGGTGGCATTAGGCTCCAAATGTCAGATACATCCAGCATTACGCAGTAGTTTTTGATCCTGCTTCTTAATAGCTGTGAGAGAGCTGTGTAGCGAGGACCATTTCTGGGACATACTTTGGCAGTGCTTTTTAGCTACATGCACACCATTGTTCAGACACTATGCAGCTGAAACCATGTAGTGCTGGTGAATGCAAAATGACAGGATTATTTTAATCCAACTAATGACAGATTGTTTCCATTCAGCATAAATACTATTAAAGTCCCAATGACCTGGTAGTATTTAGAAACTATCCAGTGGCTTCCATGGGCACCAAAAATTTGAGTATCATTAATCTGCATAGTTATCAGTGTAATTTAAAAATATAGAATGCTTACATAATCTACTCTTTGAGGTATAATCTTACATTACAAGTTTAATAAAAAAACGAACAATTATTACACTTGGAAATTGTGTATCTTGAGGCAGCATAACTGATGGTACACAAATATCCACTAAGTATAATCCAGCATTTAAGAATGAGAGCCATTAGCGAATTCTAGCAAGATTTGCACTTAATTTTAAATCTTTACAAACCTGTTTATCACTCACAGGCTGCACAAAATGAATAAAGGAAAACAGTTTCTCTCTCACCACATTTTTGCTGTTCATGCAGTCAAATGTCAAGATAAATTAAAATATAAAGGCTCATCTTCAGTGCTGCAGCTAATGAAGTTTAATGATTAATGAAAATGATCTCTGCTCTTTGATAACATGTCTATTGTTCTATGACTGGTTTCATTCTCGGAACATCTTCAGTTTGCCTGTGTTTGAGCAAAACAGGAAATTAGGCTAAAGCTACATCATCTCAACAAATAAAATAAGAAACCCACACCGGCCACTGTCTTACACTGAATGCTCACTGGGTTGTAAGTACATAACAAATATTAAAGAGTAAAATGCCACTTGACAATCAAAACAAATGATATACACATGGTAACTGTTCTAGCAGCCTCTAAGAATTAAGACACAAAGGAATTACTGACACTTGTTGCAAGTGGGCATTGATGGAAATCAATTTAGAAATGTGAAAAATCTGTGCCAGACCAGGATTTGAAACCACGTCTTTTGCTTATGGGGCAGATGCTCTAACCAGTGACCCATCTGGACACAGTGGTCATTGTAACTTCATGCCTCCCATAAGACACAAATTCTCAACCTTTCCATTGTCCAAAACAATGCTCTCTGTCTCTGTCTAGTGAATTTGGATAAACGGTTAAAAAGAATTGGAAACCTGTAGCTTTGAACTCTGCACCTTCAGGTTACCATGCCACTCTTCCTTTCCTTACACCATGAGGAACAGATGTGAGAATAATGTATTTGAACAGATGACACCATTGAAATGTGGTGCTTACTGGAATCAAGGAAAAGTTTTTTTTGTTATGGTTTTAGGGTGCAAAACTGCTACGGTCATTAGCACCTGAATCAAGGAAAAGATGAAAGGGAGGACTCACCAATATAACTTTTTTCTCACTCAGCCTGTTTATTTAACAATGTGTTTTACAGAAAATCGAAGCAATTAACCATAAAATTTTCTTTAACAAAATGGACAAATTTGCAAAATTCTTTTCACCTTAAACCTTAAGTTCAATAAGCTTTTAATCTTTACAAAATAAGTCTGAAGTGCAGTATAGCAAAACAGCAAACAATATATGATTATAAGGTGGCCAAACCTGTGGGCTGCCCATTATCAGGTGACACAGTGGTGTTTACTTCCATGCTGGACACAGACTGTCTGACTAAATGCCCATCTGTAACATATGACACCTATATGAGCACCATTGATGACAAGGGTGATTCAATTACTCAAAACAAATGACTTATCTTTTAATTTGAAAACTGTATGTTGAAAGGTTCGGGGTTAAGATGCACACTTCTGCTTAAAGGTGAAACAGATTAGCAAAAAATATGACAATGATAAGGCTTACTTCAAAGCATCCAACCTCTTAATTGCAATTGGCAACCAAGGTGTGGCTGGACCCCAACCTGTCCCTTCTCACAATTGACTAAAGCCCTGGTGACAGTTGGCTGTTAATATTTACTAGGTTAAACTGATCGTCAGTTATTAAGACCGATCTGAAGGAATGTCTTAAATCACCACTTGTGAACACTTATTACAAGAGAACTGCAGCTAAAATACACCAATAATGAACTGGTCTTTCAAACACAGAAACGAGCATCTTAGTACAATTGGTTGTTCAGATTATAACTAATGACTGAAAAATGTAATTTACAATCAAAGAATTGAACTGGTTAACACCTAAATCTAACCACAAGATCCCTCTTTTGTTTAATGGCAACCTGTGCCTTAGTACAATTGTTCTGGCTGTATTTATGAGTAAGAGCTGATTAATTAGAACATTAAATATTGGGTACAAACCAAATAGGAAATGCAATATAGTAGCGGAGCAAATTTTCAAACAACAACTAGTGTCTTAGTACAATACTACCGCCTATATTTACAACCAAAGAGCTGACCAAGTAAAACTCTGAGGGTCGGGTACAAACCAGAGAATAATAAGGAGGGCAGGTAGATTTAGAAACAAATCGCCACAAAGATTAGAGAATGTTGTTCCACTTTATCAGCAAGCAGTTCCATGGATCCACTGTGTGTCGCAGCAGTTACTGAGTGGTGCCGATGAAAGCCAGGTAGAAGGAAGCAACCAGACCATTAGCTGTTGTCTGATATGAATGTTGGCCTGCTGCTTGTAGTCAATGCTGACCCTGGTATCTTCACTCTGTGCAGGCCCTCCTTGTGCAGCTCATGTCTTCAGCCATTCAGACCTCGTGACCACGTCTTGTCACTACGCTACCACCAAACCCCCAACTTTGTTCCTCTCTCTTCTGCCAGCAAACCCTGTATATATCAGTGAGTAAAGACCTTCTAAGGACACAACCCACAGATAATAACTTTTCCTCATAGATATTGGCAATGCTGCCACAAGAGGGATAGTCGATACTACACCTGAGCCAGTGGCACCAGACACAACAGTCTACTAAGTCAATTGTGCCACAGCTCAACCTCCCCCTTTCTAAGCTGAACAAGCCTCCCCTGGAGCTAAGAACTCACTCCACTGGAATGTTTAATCAGATTGAGATGAACCCTTATGAGCTACCCCTTACCAGGCCCCTGACTGGGCTCAAAATTTTGACATTAGTATATTGATGTAGGAAACACGGGACAAGCTTCCCTAAGTGTTTATCCCAGGAAGTCTGCCCAGGAACATTCCTGATGTAGACAAGATGCTCTATCTTCTCTTGAAAGGGGTGCTTGTTTCAGTTATAGAGACAGACCCGACTATCGTGAGCTTTCCTAATATTTGCCCAAACTTGTCCCAAATACTCCCTAATAACCTTCAAAGTAATAGATGGAGGTAAAAGATCATTTACCTCCCATAAATTGGATAGCAGGGAATTCATGGGATATGCTAGCATTAGGCTAGCTGGGGTGACCTGGGATGCTTCATGCCATTTGGAGTTAAATGCTAAGGTTAACCAGGGCAATGTGGTATCCCACTTCTTGGGTGATTTATGGTGGTAAATAATCAACACTGTATTCAAGTTGCAGCTAATTCTTTCGGCAAAGGAAGCCTCAGGATACTAAGGTGTGGTGGAGCATGTTGTCTCCCAATGCCAAAACAGAATTGTCTAAACAACCTTACCAGAAAGCCAGGAGCATTATCCGTAACTAATGCCCTTGGTGGCCCGAACCATCTAAATATATTAGTAAGATGAGAGATGTGATAAGAGTGGTCACACCCCAGCTAGGTATCAACCTAATGAACCTGGAGAATGCATCCACCACTATGAGAACATAGGAATTGCCTTTTTTCATCAGGGGAAGTGGGTCCACATAATCAACAAACAATTTGTCCAACAGATGCTCTTCCCGTTCCGACTGCAGCAATCCCTTTGCGATTGAGTTACATGGTTTTCCCCTCCTACAATCTTGGCTTTCTTTGACTAAACCTCTAACGTATTTGTAAAATGTTAGCCAGGTCAGCTGCTCCTTGACCTTCTATAAGGTTTTATAAATACCTAAATACCCTCCTACTGGAGAGTCATGGAAGTACCGGAAGACCAGAGTAACTAAGATTCATGGGAGGCAAATTCTACTTTCCCCAGACCCCTAAAACTGGTGGGTTAGCAATTCTTTCAAAGGCTGCCTGCTGACTTTCAGCGAAACAAATTTCTCATTATTTCTGTGTAACAAATTTAATGGAGCTGCAAGTTGCGTAAAGTTTGGGACAAATCTGCAGAAATAATTAGCCATCCCTACAAATCAGGCAACCTCCCTCTTATTTCGTGGCTGCAGAAAATTCATCAATGCCTTAGTGCATTCCTGATCAATGCAAATTCCATCCCTGGACACCAAGCGACCCAAAAATGGCACCTGGCACTTAGCCAAGGATATCTTTGAGGGTTTTACAGTCAGACCCACATCCATGAGCCTGGACAGTACCTTCTAGATGTGCTCTAAATGCTCTTCAAAGGAGGCACTAAATATCACCACATCACCCAAATAACTGAAGACACAATTAAACTATAAATCACCTAAAATTTTATCCAATAAATGGGATAAAACTGGTGCACCAGTTGACAAACCAAATGGAACCCAGTTGAACTCATATAAATTCCAATCCATGGTGAAGGCGGTGAGACACTTAAATTTCTCTGTTAAGGGTATCTGGTAATAAGCTTGATTAAGGTCAAGGACCATAAACCAAGATGCTCCTGAAAATCAGGTGAAACAGTTTTGGTGATCAGGCAGTGGTACTGATTCCAAGATCACCTTTTTATGGAGAACCCTGTAGTCAACCACAGGTCAGAAATCCTGCCCCTGATCTCATTAAACTGTGGGCTGTACCTATCATGCTACCTTCTGGACGAGAGTTAGATAAGTCTTCATGTCCCCCCATTAACTCATTTTGCTGGTTGTCAGCAAAAGACAATTTCATAACTGAGTCAACAACATTCTCTAACTCACGAAGAGTGACTGGACAAGGAAAGAGTGCGACCCAAGACCTATCTTCAGGCTGAATACCTTCCAAGACATTAGAAACTAAATTTGACTTGGGAACATCCATACATAGAGCTGATACTGTCCCACAAACCTGCTGTATATATTCAAACAATGATTCATGGGAGTCTTGCATGCGCCAATAATATCTACACTCTAGCTCTTTGTGCATACAGTCTGGTCACTTACCCCCTATGACCAATTTCCTCAGTTGCCTGATTGTTTTACCCTGCTGTAAAGTTTTGGATAGCAGATCACTTAAGCTACCATGTGCTAATGGGTAGAGTACAATAAGTACTACATGATGGGGGATCTTTAATACATCAGCATGTGACTCAAATTTAACCAGCAACCACAATACCTGTTGCACATTTTCTAAGGTTTCAATTGACAGTTCCTGAATACTATTTAAGAAACACATCATGGGGATAGAGAGGTGGGCAAAATATTCCCCAGAGGGCTCACTTAGACTTTGGGCGATGGATCCACATTCGGGTATTGAATTGTCAGAAACACATTCTATATTATTTGCATCAGCCCCACTTACTAATACTAAAGCTGCAGTTTGGATTTGCAAATCAAACAAAAGATTATTTACTAAATGACATGAGCTAATTACACAGGTTCTAGAAGTTTAAGATCCTTTACTCTACTGCCCAAGTGGACTAATTGTGCATGAATGCGCTTCACCTACCTCATTGTTGGCCAATTATTTTGGAGAAAGGAGAGATTTTCTTCTAACTGATTCAGTGCTACCATAATAGTCTGTAAATCTTGTCTCATCTCACCAATCGTGCTGACAGAAGTGGAGAGTGGTGTTGACAACACTGCCAGTAGCCTGGCTGCCAGCTCCTAAAGCATACCTACTGTGAGCATTTTGTTGCCTAATGCTCAGTTCACACTCAAAGTGATCCTGTTTTTGGTATGAAATACCAGGAGACTGACATGAATCCATGCTGCAGCTGTGTACAAAGAGAATAATTAGACAGTATCCCAAAAGAATAAAGTACAAAATTTAAATTAAAGCAGGTTCGTGAAATGAAAATCATGACAACCCCCCCCTCCCCCCCCCCCACCACCACCACCACAAACAGGCTGAAAACCAAGCTCTGCTACCAATGATATGTGGTACTTACTGGAATTAAGGAAATCGTGGAAGGGAGGACCCACCAGTATAACTTACTTTTCACTCAACCTGTTTATTTAACACTATATACACTCTGTTCTACAGATAATCAAAGTATTTAACTGTAAAAGTTTCTTTAAGAAAATGAACAAATTTGCAAAATTCATTTGACTCTAAACCTTAAGTTGAATAAGCTTTTAATCTTTCCAAAAGAAATCTGAAGTGCTGTATTGCAAAACAGCAAACAGTATGACAATGATTGCAAGACAGCCGAACCTGCGAGCTGCCCATTATCAGGTGACACAGCAGTGTTTACTACCATACTGGACACAGTTTGTCTGATTAAATGCCCTTCTGCAACACGTGAAAACTATATAAGAACCACTGATGACAAGAGTGATTCAGTTACTCAAAACAAGTGACTTAACTTTTATTTTGAAAGCTGTATGTCGAAAGGTTCGGGGTTAAGATGCGCACGTGTGCTTTAAGGTTAAACAGATTAGCAAACAATATTACAATGATAAGGCTTACTTCAAAGCAACCAACCTCTTAATTGCAGTCAGCAACCAAGATGCAGCTGGACCCCAGCCCATCCCTTCTGACAATTGACTGAAACCCTGGTGTCAGATGGCTGTTAATATTTTCAAGGTTAAACTGATTGTCAGTTATTAAGACTGCTCTGAAGGAATGTCTTAAAACAGCACTTGTGAACACTTATTGCAAGAGAACTCTCTTGACGGAACCACAAGATCCACCTAAAATACATTAATAATGACCAGGTCTTTCAAACACAGAAACGAACCCCTTAGTACAATTGGTTGTTCAGATAATAACTAATGACTGCAAAATGCAATTTACAATCAAAGAATTGAACTGGTTCACAGCTCTCTCTTTTCTTTAACGGCAACCCATGCCTTAGTACAATTGTTCCAGCTGTATTTATGACCAAGAGCTGATTAATTAGAATATTAATGATTGGGTACAAACCAGAAAGGAAAGGCAATATAACAGCGGGACAAATTTTCAAATGGCAACTAGTGTCTTAGTACAATACTGCTGCCTATATTTATGACCAAAGATCTGACCGAGTAAGACTCTGAGGGTTGGGTACAAACCAGAACATAATAAAAAGGGCAGGTAAACCAAGAAACCAATCCCCATGAGGATTACAGAATGTTACTCCCCCTTATCAGCAAGCATTTCCATGGATCCACAGTGCATCACAGTGGTTACTGAGTGGTGCCAATGAAAGCCAGGTAGAAGAGGGCAGCCAGGCCTTGAGTGGTCATCCGACACAAATGTTGCCAACCAATTGATGGGATGTCAGCCTGCTGCTTGTAGTCAACGCTGACCTGTGATTTTTTTACTTGTCTACATTCCAGGGCACCTTGTTTAACAGATGATGACTTCACTTGAAGTCTAATTACACCAAATGTTGTTGTTCTTGGTAATGACTTGACGCCAAAATCATGATAGTAATACAAAATAAAGAAATTTAGAAATGTAGTAGGACAATACCTAGATCATAGAAGAACCAATGTAAATGGTATGAGGCTAGTCAGTTGATGTCAAAGCTCTCATCTGAATCTAATGACAACCTTCTTTAGTAAACTCTAAAGGAAAGCTAAAATATCGATATCTCCCAACTCAATGTTAAGAGAATTTCAGTTAGATCATGTGGCTGTTTTGCAGAAAAAATACAATATAAATTATGAATGTGGACGTAGTAAGGAATGTTGCATTTGATTATGATCATTACCTCTCTAAAATTAAAGTCAGACTCCTACCCAAGAAAGAACAAAGAAAGTCATGAAGGTTGATAAAATATAGTACTGGCAGACTTACTATACCAGAAAGATAAATTAAAAACTATCAAGACAAAATTAGAGTGGCTAAACATGGCACCTGGTGAGAATTATCCGAAGCAAGTAATAATGCTGCACAGAAAATATTTGGGTCAATAAAAAGTGAAAGGAAAATATGGTGGAAGGAAATGTGTCAATAAGCCATATCAGAGGAGTCTAAAAATGGGAAAAATGGAAATGTTCAGATGTTTGAAGATTATGGTTATTTACACAATGTAGAAAGGAAACAACCAGGTTAATCAGGAATACCAAATGAGCCTTCAAAATGGAGACACTTTTGGAAATATATAAAAACTTTGTAAAAATAGCTGTTACTATTATCAAACTTTTAAGAACAAATCAAAGGGGTTTGTTTCAAAAATGACAATTGGGTTATGCAATAATGAAAACTGTGAAATGCTAGCAAGATATTTTCATCATCTTCCAAACTGTCCTGAGCCAGTTTACAACTTGGTATTCTTAGATATTAATGAAAATTTGAAAGAAGATTTATCACCAACTATTGAAGAAATTGAAAAAGTAATTAAAACCCTCAAAAATGACAAAGCTAGTGAAGTAATTTCTATTACAGATGAACTTTTGAAGTGGTCCTTGACAAACATAGCAAAAGAGCTTAATTTACTCTTTGAAGAAATCAGAAAAAAATCACAGAGGACTGGAAAGTTGCCTTGATACATCCACTCCACAAAAAGGTAATAAACAGGATGTAAAAAACTACTCAGGAATCTCTTTACTGTCAGTGGCATATAAAGTATTTTCCATGATTTTATTAAGCAGCACAGAAACAACACTACATGGTCATTTAGGTGAATATCAAGATGGTTTTAGAAAGAGAAGATCATGATCAGAACAAATATTTCATCTCAGGTGAGTAGTTCACCACAGATTACTTAACTCAAAGGACACATACACAACAGAGAAGCCTTTCAGGAAAAAGTATTGAAAATGGAAGGATTCAATAGATAAAAAGACTGGCTGAAAATGGTCTATGGATAGATGAAGAAACATAGTGAACTGATGAAAGTATACTGCAAGAAAAGAGAAGAACAAAGAATGATGAACTGAAACTGGAATGTGGTCCTGAGATGGCCTATTTACAGGAAAAAAGTTATCTATGGTCTTTAAATAAAATAGGCATGTTTTCTGACTCATTGTTTTTTATTTCAAAACAACCCGGCACAAGATGTCATGTGCATATTCAAGAAAATAAAAAATTGCTAAAAGTAAGAAGATCACAGTTGAGAAAAAGTAAGAAGATTACAGCTGAGAAGAAATTTTTCACTTTAATGTAAGCCAGATTTCTTTCAGAGAAGTTCCATGCCATATTGGAATGAAACAGCATGCAGATTCATTCATAAACCAGGCTTGCCAAGAAAGAACAAAGATAATAACTCTGTGGTGTAGAAAATTAAATTTCCAGAATGTGGTAAATATTCTATAAGCCAGAGAGGGGGCAATTTAGGAATTAAGTATAAGGAACATTGAGGGCACAGTAATAGGAGAGCACTTGCAGCATACGTGAAAAGTAGTAAACATGAACTTATCACAGTAGGAGAATAAATGGATATGCTGTACTCCACAGAGCTCTGAAAGTTTATTTTAATGTGCTGGAGGATCTTGATATTTCTGCTCATCAATAAATGGAGATGCTGTACTCCACAGAGCTCTGAAAATTTATTTTAATGTGCTGGAGGATCTTGATATTTCTGCTCATCAGATAAAATCCCCAGAGAAACTGTTGATTTGACAAAGGTAGAAAGAGAAGATATTTTTTGAAGGTTCCTTAAAATTTATCTAATTTTTCCAAGAAATAAAAATAGTAACTTGGAATAACTGTCTCTTAAGCGAGTAGCGATGCAGACAAAGATGTGTTGCATGATAAATGAACTTGAGCTTTAGCAATTCTGTCCAAATGAAGCTGACCTTCAGTAAACTTTAACAAAGACAGTGTAACTCATAATGACCTGTCCACAAGACAAAGAGGTACTTACTCATCACATGAAAAATCACATGAGATGAAGCTAGTTAACTTTGCTCAAGTAGAGACCATGTGGGCACACAAGGACCCACTCCTCAAGCTGTGGGGGCTGCTGACATAAGAGATATTGCTGGTGTAGCAATGCCTGCAAATGGAGGTTTTCCAACTTGCCACATGACCAACCCCTGATGATGCATATGCATGGAGCTTCTGCCAAAGGGTATGGTAAATATGGTGATGACAATCATGACAGTGACACTGCCTCTGCAGTAGCAGCAGACAAACATACACTGCCTCTGCAGTAGCAGCAGACAAACATGCAGCTTCAACATCGTCTGCAGATCCTTCCTTAATTCCTTGTACAGTGGAGTGTGATGTGTAAAATCACAAAACAATGTAGTGCAGTGAAAATCATATCTTCTCATTTGTTCACACTCAATACACATAAAATGATAAGAGCACTACATATAAATGCTGTGTGAAGTAAGCTGTCTACTGCTGAAGTACAAAAACCAATTGATGAGCCGAGTGTGAATATAGTCTGTTTGCTAAAGCCCTGCTGTAGAAACATCTCGAAAAATATAAGGGAGACAGTTATGTTAGCAATTACTGCCCTTGATGAAGCAATGTCTGCAATTGTAGTTACCAGTAAGAAACTTGCTGTGACAGAGATGGGCAGCTATGTGACAAGCATATAGTCACAGCAGAAGTGAAGGAAATACAGACAAAGTAGGTTATAGTAAGCATACGCATGCAGTATTCTCATCCCACTGTAATTGATCTAAATAAATTCAGGGCAGTAGCTGTATATAGAGGAGGTGCATGTCTCCTTGTGGCAACAGATCACAGCAAAAAAACTGACAAATGATGTAATATGGGAACTGGACCTCTTTCTTTTAAATCTAGAAAGCCAGCCAAGTACATTCAATGGACGAGCAGGTGTATTCACTAACATAGATGTCACTTTAGCAAACCCTCAGCAGCAGCTAAGCTTAATAGTTGGCAAGTGCTTCAGTACCTACCATCCAGTGACCATAATGCAATTGTCATCAAAGCTGATAGTGGCAACACTAGAGGAAGACAAGCAGAGGGAAACATTATTGAATTAGAGATCAGGAAAACAGATATTGATTGCTTAATAACCTACACTGCAGCATTTCTGGTACATACATACTTGGGCACACAGCTACTAACTGGCTCTTGCAAGGACCATGGGACATTTATGTCACCAAAGAAAAGACAGTTAGTCAGACAACAATCCCTTTTTTCTGTGAAGACAACTGCATTTTGATATGTGGGAAAGACCGTATAAGTCACTGATTGAAAAAGTTAAGGAACCTACTGTCACATCCAAAATTCATAAGGAAGATGGCTCAATGATGGCAGGATGGGGGGGGGAGGGGGGGGGGGGAGCAAATATCCACTAACCACCCTACTCATTGATAATACTAACATCAATACTGAAACGCATGCACAACTTAGAGGTGAACTAGGTATTGAATATGGCAATGAGATCTTGGTGCTATCTTTTGCTCCAGAAGTAGTTGCTATTGCAATTTCTGAGAACAAAACTGAGAGACACTTGGTTCAGGTGATGCCAACAATGAAGTTGTGCAGGTGCCATATTTCATAGCATTACTAAAAAAACAACATAGGTAGGCTCAAGGACACATATACCCTGCAGCAAGGGGGGTGGGGCAGTGGGGCAGTACTCACACCACTGCTCCCCCCCCCCCTCCCCCACCACCACCACCACCATCACCACCACAAACAATGAGGAGAAGGAAAAATTAGTGTAATCAAGTGTTTTTCATTCAAGAAAATTATTTAAATGTTATTAATATGCATCTTTTTAACGTGGTTGGAAAAGGAACTTTATATGGCTACTTTCAAGTCAACATTCATCTTACAAAATATTAAAAATACTTCATACAAACACACATGGGAAACAGCTGGGGTGGTAGTGACTAAAAATGAAAGGCTAAAGGCCCAGCATCACCAAAAAAACTACAGATCCATTTCTTTACCAAGTGTTTTGGCCACAATTCGCAAGGATCTGCTTTGTGACTGGTTGCAGGTGCACAGAGAGCTCTTGGGTCTGAACAGAAGTCACTTTGGAAACAGGAAAGGGAAATCTGTAGATAATGTGGTTAATAGAGCTCTTCAGCCAAATCAATCTGCTGGAGGATAGCAAAAGATATGATCTACTTTACATACAAAATCAAGTAAACTGTCCTATTCAGAAACAAATTTTTCAAAATTATGAAAGTGAGAGTAGTACTTACAAACGACAGAAGATGTATCAAATTGTCCACCTCTCATAGTTAACTATGACGCAGGTGATGCCTCAATTGCTGTACGAAACACGGTCGATGGGAGAATAATGTTCAAAATCATACACCCAAATCAACCTCCTGGGGATGACACAAGACATGATGTGTTACTTTATTTGGTATGCCAAATATGTCATATTCATATGGACTTGCAAAAAATTATTTTTTAATGCTATAAAACAGAGAGAAGTACTTACCAAACAAAGGAAGGTGTATCAAGTTCTCCACCTCTCATAGTTAACTATGGTGCAGGTGATGTCTCATTTGCAGCAAGAAATACAGTCAATGCGGGAGTAAATGTTTACAACCAAGCACCCAAATCAACCTTCTGGGGGGATAACAGAGGATAGGATGGATTACTTGATTTGCTATGTAGGTCATATTCCCTCCAGGGGGCTCACCACTCTTTTGTGAGTTTGTGCTTGGCTACCTTCATATGCCAGCCTTTGTAGCATCTTTTCCCATCCGTGCTGCATGTCTAAACTTTTGCTATTCTTTTTGCTCTTCCTTGGGGAACATGTCTGTGATATTTTTGGGAATGTGTTCTGCATTTCCAGCAGCAGTCACTCCACTGCCTTTTTGTTCTTTTTTCTTTCTTCGTTCCCCTTCTCCTATCCTTCCTCCGCTTCAGTGTTTGAGGTACCTCTTTTTCTTCTTGCACTCGTGATAGCTGGCCAATGTGTCTGACATATAACAGGTGACTGGTTAATGTGTAATTCCCAGCCCTGTGTCGACAGGTAAGGTTCACACTTACCCCCTGACACCAGCCAAGCCCAGGGATGTATGATTGCCTGAGCTGTTACCTTCCCAAATTGAACTGAGGTGTGAACAATCACCTAAGGTGGATGAGCCCCCCACCCCCCACCCCCTCCCCTGATGGGGACCCCCAGTTGGAAGGAGCACTCAATCAGAGATACTGGCAGTCATAGGGGATTTTCTCACAGTAAGCCAAACATCTTCTTTTCAGTCTACATCTACTGAATGTGAATAGAATGAGGCTAATGATTCAAAGACTTTTCCAGCTGCACCTCAGTTCCTCATGGTTTCATGCACTGAAGATGATCAGTCCTTTGGTATGGTTAATCCATTTATTATTCAGAAAGGTGTTGATTCAATTGCTGGCCCTGTCAAATCCTGCTCTTGTTTATGCAATGGCACTTTGCTTTTGGAGACTACATATCATTCTCAAGAATAACAACTGCTTGCAGCTTCAGTCCTCCATGGCTATCCTGTTTGTGCTGAGGTCCATCGAATGCTGGATTCTTTGTGTGGTGTTACACTAGGCTACTCTACAGTCTGACTGAGGCAGAAATCCAAACTTACCTCTCTGATCAGGGCATTTGTGCAGTCCATTGGGAGATGAGAAAAGTAGAACCATCCTTAGTGCTCACACACTTTTTTTCTCATGTTTGATAGAGTAGTGCTTCCATCCAAGATCAAAGCAGACTGTGAAGTTATCACAGTCTGACTGTACATTCTGAACCCAATGCACTGCTACCAGTGTCATCATTACAGCCCTACTCAAATGCCCTGTCAACATCCAGCCCATGTAAGCTGTGGTAGAGACTCGTGAGGGTGATTGTGCACCTCCTTCTCCCCACTGTATCAATTGCAATGGCGACCATTTAGCCTCCTCTCAAGCTTATCACATGTATCTTGATGAGTGGACTGTTTAGGAGACCTGGATGAAGGAGAAACTCATTACCTTGTCACTCGCAAGTAGTTGGCTAGTCAGAAACCCTGCACTTTTTTATCCAGCACTTACAGTGCCAGTCATTCTACATCTTGCTCCATGAAGGATATGATCCCACAGATATGCAACCTCAAATTCATCACCATGGTTGTAAAATTGCTCATTGTCACAGTAACATCCGTATCTCCACCCCCTCCAGCTGTGCAACAAGCCACCAGATTTTCATGACATGCAGCGAAATCACTGCTACACAACCAACAGGCCAGAAAGGACAGAAGGAATACCACCACAAAGACTTTTAGTCCCTCCAGCCAACAAACATTTGAATCGCTATATGTCAGTTGTGAAGGCTTAGTGCCTTTAATGCACATTATCCCCTTTGGGGCTCTTCCAGAACCCCTCAGAAGCGCCCTCTGGCTGACCTTCTCAATCATCTCAACCTCATCTGCCTTCACACTGGAGCACCCATGTTTCTTTCAGACTCCATGCACAGCTATTCCCATTTGGACTTACCATTCTGCACTGCCTGGCTTGCCTGTCATCTTGAGTTGACCATTCTCTCTGCATGTACTTAAGCAAATATTTCCCATCCTCTATCTGTTTGCTGATTCCTACCCCATCTATTTGCAAACTCAAATGGCAACCTTCCAAAGCCGACTGGAGGTTTCACTCTTCCCTGGCAACCTTCAATAAACAACTTTTACCCAGTTGTGATGACCAGGTAGAATATCTTACAAACACTATCTTTAACTCCGCAGAACTTTCCATTCCACAGATTTCATCCCTACTGCACCATACCCTGTTCCCTTGGTAGACTGATGCACCTTGTGATGCAATGCATTGCATGTGCAGTGTTGTCACATTCTTCGGGATAGCGAAAAAGCTAGCTGGGTTTAATCTACTAGTTCTTTTAAAAGTTCCACTCTCTCTTCTGTCATGAGGACCAACACCCAACACTCTCTTGGACCAAGGTAAATTCCCCAATTTCCAGCCTGACCATAGCAGATGATGTAATGGTGGAACCTATTGCTATCTCCAACACCTGGGGCAACTATTTTGCAATGATTTGGAGCTCCACCCACTCTCACCCTGCCTTAATCAGAAACAGGTGGAGGAGACTTGGGCGATACCCTTATCTTTTCAGAATTGTGAGTAGTACAAAGCCACTTTTACTATGAGGGAGCTATATTGTGATCTCACTTCATCCCGATCCTCTACCCCAGGGCCAAACAATGTTCACCTTCAGATGTTACAGAACCTTTCTCTTGTGGGCAAGCACTTTCTCCTTCATACACACAATCACATCTGAGCAGAGGACACGCTTCCCAGATGCTGGCATGAAGCCCCCGTCATACCCATACCTAAGCCTGATAAGGAAAAACACCTTCCTTTTAGCTACTGCCCCATTTCTCTCACCAGCTCTGTTTACAAGGTGGTAGAATGTATGCTTCATGCCCAGCTGGTATGGTAGCTTGAGTCTTGCAACTTACAAACCATTGCACAATGTGTATTTCTAGCATGCCATTCTGCAGTTGACCATCTCGTCACTTTGTCAACTCATGCTGTAAATGGTTTTCTGTGGAAATACCAGACTGTGGACACATTTTATGGTTTGGAGAAAGTATACAACACCTGCCAGAGGACTTTTGCTCTTCTACTGACAAAACCATTTTATATGAATTTCTGGTGGAACAATGGGTTTCCTCCTCCATCTTTACATCATGGGAGAGTTGCTCGTTCTTTCATTGAAACTACAAAATTCCTGGGGCTCATGCTTCATAGGAATCTTTTGTGATCCTCCCACGTGTCTTACCTGGCTGTCAGCTACATCCAGTCCCTCAGTGTTCTATGTGTTCTCAGTGGTACTTCCTGCAGAATTGATTGGACCACCCTCCTCCATTTGTACTGATCCCTTGTCTGTTCTAAACTAGACTACGAGTGTTTCATTTATGGATCTGCGCGTCTCCATCTTACACCATCTCAATACAATCCACCATCATTGCATCCAGTTGGCCACTGGCCATGATGTTCCTCTGAGCGGATATGCATGCCATTTGTCTACCATGCCTGGCCACCCATCCTATGCCTCCTTTTTGATGACTCTTTTGACCACCACCAGTATGGGGCATGTCCCCTTTCTCTGTTACCCCCTGGAGTTTGCTTTTGGCCATTGCTCTGGCAGCTGAAATTCATGCTACCTGCCACTTTTCTGATGGGTGGGAATGCTTCACCAACTTGGCTTCATGCAACAGCTGATGTTCACCTCGGACTTAATTTGCTTTCTAAGACACTACTCCAGATGTGCTCTAGCGCTGTAAGTTTTTCAACCTTTGCACAGAGCTTCATGATTGTACATTTGTTTACACTGATGGCTCTTGGTCAACCATGGTGTCAGGCGTGTCTTTGTCATTGGCACTGACCATTTTCAGTATCAACTTCTGGAACACTGCTGAGTATTCTGGCTATGCAGTACATCCAGAAACACAGGCTTTCCAATTATATCATTTGCTCTGACTCTCTCAGAGCTCTTAAGAGATCCTGTCTGCTGTACATAGTCCATCATTCAGTGCAACGGGTCCATGAAAACTTCTGCCAGCTCACTCTTGATGGAGCCAATGTGATACTTATGTTGTTCCTGACATTGGTCTGACTGAAGTCAAGGCTGCTGCCAAGGCTGCTGCCAAGGCTGCAGTCCTTGTACCTCAGCCCACTAGTTCTTCCATTCCCTCTGGTGATCTATGTGTTGCTGCCTGTCAGCAGATTGTGTCCCTTTGGCATCATGACTGGCCTTCCCTTCATGGGAACAAGCTCTGGGGAATTAAACCTCTCCCAGTGGCTTGGCCAACCTCCTCTCAGCCCTCTCACCAGGAGGAGATCATTTGAGCTAGGTTGCATATTGGGCACTGTCATTTTAGCCATTGCCATTTGTTAAGAGGTTATCTCCCATCACTTTGGGTCCATTGTCATCAACCTTTGACTGTTCCCCATTTTCTGACTGAAAGCATTTTTTTAACCAATTACATTCTAACTTATGTTTGGAGGCTCAGTTATCAGCTGTTTTAGAGAAAGAGACACAGGCTGTGGACCACGTTTCACTTTTAATCTGTTGAAAACTATGTCAAAGGACATTTAACCTTTAATTCAGGAATTCCACTGTCTCTATGGCATATTTTATGATCATTTCTCTAAGAGGAAGTTCCTGTTTTTAGCTGTCTTTCTTTCCATTAAATGGGCTTCACATATAGGCAAGTCAAGTCCATTATTGTCTCCCTGTACTATGATTCTAACATGGCCATTTGCAATGATACAATCATATCAAACTCCTGGAGGATAACAGAAGATAGGTTGGGTTACTTGCTTTGGTATGTCAAGTAGGTCATATTCATATGAACTTCCAGAAAAAAATATTTAAGAATTATAAAAGAGAGATGAGTATTTACCAATATAAGGAAGTGCTATCAAGTTAAGCACGTATCGTAGTTAACTATGGTGCAGGTAATGTCTCATTTTCTCAAAGAAATGCATTTGACATGACGGTAAATGTTCGCAACCACACACCAAAATCAACCTGACCTGACCTGACGTGTGTTAACATAAAATACAACATGTTACTTAATTTGGTATGTCAACCAGGACATATTTATATGAACATCCATAAACAAATTTTTAAAAATTATAAAACAGAAAGGAGTAATTATCCGAAGAAGGAAAAATGTATCAAGTTCTGCAGCCCTCATCATAATCTGTGGTGCAATTGATGTCTCATTTCCTCAAGAAAGACAGTTGGTGGAAGAGTAAATGTTTGTAATGGCACAACCAAATCAATCTGCTGTGGGATAAAAGAAGACAGGACATGTTAGTTGATTTGGTAAGTCAGCTAGTGACCTAGTTAACTTAGAGAATAAGATATGTTTAAAAATTTTGAAAATTATAAAACAGAGTGAAGTACTTACCAAAAGAATGAAGATTTATCAAGCTCAGCACCTCTCATAGTTAACTATGGTGCAGGAAATGTCTCATTTTCTGCAAAAAAATGGCATAAACGTGCCAGTGAATGTTCACAACCAAGCACCGAAATCAACATGCTGGGGAATAACAGAAAATAGGACATTTTACTTGATTTGGTGTGTCAAATACGTCGTATTCATATGGGCTTGCAGAAAAAAAATTAAAATTTTAAAACAGAGTGGAGTACTTACAAAAAATTAAAGATGTATCAATTCCTCTACTTCTCGTAGTTCACTATGGTGTAGGTGAACTTTCTGAAACAATTGGAGTCACAAGGAGAGTAAATATTCACAACAATACACCCAAATCAACCTGCTGAGTTATAATAGAATATAGGACATGTTAATTTGTTTGATGTGACAAGTTGGTAATATTCATATGAACTTGCTGAAGCAAATTTTGAATAATTACATAACAGAGTGGATTAATTACCAAGGGAAGGAGGATGTATCAAGTTATGTACCCCTTATAGTTAAATATGGTGCAGGCAATGTCTCATTTTCTGCAGAAATGGAGTCAATGTGAGAGTGAATGTTCACAACCATGCATCAAAACCAATGTCCAGGTGGGATAGCAGAACACAGGTTATGTTACTTGATTTGCTGTGGGAAGTGGGTCATATTCATATCAACTTGCAGAAAGAAAGTTTTAAAAATAACAAAACAGAGAGGAGTACTTACAAAAAACTAAAGACATATGAAAAATTTGGTAATATTCAAATGCAATTGCTGAAACAAGTTTTTAAATATTGCAAAAAATAGTGGAGTCTTATCAGTGCAAGGATGATGTCTTAATTCCTATCCTATGATAACAGGAGATAGGATGTGTTGCTACATTTGGTCTGTCATGTTTGCCATATACAAATGAACTTGCAGAAACAAAGTTTTAAAAATTATAGAGTTATGAACACACACACACACACACACACACACACACACACACACACACACACACACACACACACACACAAAGGAAGGTGTATGGTGCAGGTAATGGCACATTTGCAGCACAGAACGCAGTCAACAGGGGAGTAAAGAGTTGCAACCATGCACCCAACTCAACCTGCTGGGGGATAACAGAGCATGGGATGTGTTCCTGGATTTGGTACGTCAAATACATCATATTCATATGTACTTACATAAAACAATTTTTAAAAAATTATAAAATGGAAAGGAGGACTTACCAAGAGTAGGACGATGTATGATGTTTTGCATCCTTCATTTTAACTATGATTTAGGTAAATCTCATTTTCTGCAAGAAACACAGTCAATGAGGCAGTAAAAGTTTGCACTGACACAGCCAAATCAAACTGCTGGAGCCTAACAGAAGATAGGTGGGGTTACCTGGGTTGGTATGTCCAGTAGGTCATATTCATATGAACTTCCAGAAAAAATATGTTTAAGAATTATAAAACAGGAATGAGCACTTACTAATACAAACAAGATGTATCAAGTTCTTCACCCATCATAATTAACTATAGTGTGGGAGATGTCTCCTTTTCTCAAAGAAACACAGTCAACGAGACAGTAAGCGTTTGCAATGATGTACCAAAATCAACCTGCTGTGAGTTAACAGAGGCTGCAACATGTTCCTGTTTGGTATGTCAAGCAGGTAATATTCATATTAACATCCATAAACAAATTTTTAAAAATTATGAAACAGAAAGAAGTACTCACTGAAAGAATGAAGATGTATCAAGTTCTGGACCATTCATAGTAATCTATGGTGCATTTGATGTCTCATTTACTGCAAGAAACACAGTTGATGGGAGAGTAAATGCTTGCAATGGCACAACCAAATGAATCTGTTGGGGAATAAAAGATTACAGGAAATGTTACTTGATTTGCTATGTCAAATAGGTCATATTTATATGAACTTGCAGGAAAGAACTTTTAAAAACTTCTCATAGTTCACTATGGTACAGATGATGTCTAACTTCCTGAAGCAAATGTAGTCAGAAGGAGGGTAAATATTCACAAGCACACGCCCAAGTCAACCTGCTGGGTAATAGAATACAGGACGTGTTAATTTTTTTGGTGTGTCAAGTTGGTAATATTCATATCAACTTGCTGAAATAAACTTTTTGGAAGAATTACAAGACAGATTGGGGTAATTATCAAAGAATGGAAGATGTATCAAGTTATACATCCCTCGTAGTTAACTTTGGTGCAGGCAATGTCTCATTTTCCACAAGAAACAGAGCAAAAGTAAGAGTGAATTTTTACATCTGTGCATCCAAACCAACATACTTGGGTGATAACATAAGATAGGACATTTTACTTGATTTGGTATGTCAAATAGGTCATATTCATATGAACATGCAGACAAAAGTTTTAAAAATTACAAAGCAGAGAGAGACACAAAAAGTTTAAGATGTATGTATCTATGCACCTGTCATAGTTAACTGTGGTGCAGGTGATGTCCCATTTTTTGAAACAAATGGAGGAGAAAGGAGAGTAAATGTACACAGACATGAACCCAAACCAACCTGATGTGGAATAACAGAATTCAGGATGTGTTAATTTGTTTGGTATGTCAAATTGGTAACATTCATATGAAATTGCTGACATAAGTTTTTAAAAACTACCAAACTAAAAACTATATGTCAAATGTGTCATTTTCATGTGAACTTGCAGAAACTAATTTTTAAAATTTATAAAATAGAGACGAGTATTTACCAACAGAAGAAAGATGTACCAAGTTCTGCACCCCTCACAGATACCTGTGGTGCAGATGACTTCTTATACACTGTAGGAAACACGGTGGAAGGGTGAATGAACACAACCATGCATGCAACTCAACCTCCTAGGGCTAACAGAAGTTAAGACATATTGTACGATTTGGTATATCAAGTATGTCACATTCATTTGATCTTAGAGAAACAATTTTTTTAACAGCAATATGTACTTAACAAAGAATGGAATATGCATCAAGTTCTGCACAGCTCATAGTTAACAATGGTGTTGGGGATATTTCATTTTCTGCAAGAATGGAGTCAGTGTGAATGATTGCAATGATGGTCCCAAATCAGCCTGCTTGGGAGCAACAAAAGACAGGACATGTTACTTGATTTGGTATGTCAGGTGGGTCATAACCATATGAACATCGATAAACTAATTCTTAAAAAAAAAAGAAAAAAAAGAGAGAGAGAGGAATACTTACTGAAAGAAGAAAGATGTATGAAGTTCCTTGCCCCGTGTAGTTAACTGTGATGTTGGTGATGTCTCCCTTTCTGCAAGAACGGGAGCCATCATGAGAGTCAGTGCTCTCAACCATGCATGCATATCAACCTGCTATGTGATAGGATGTGTTACTTGACTTTGTTTTTCATGTATGTCATATTCATATGGTCTCCCAGAAACAAATTCTTAAAAATTATAAAACAGAGAGGAGTACTTACCAAATGAAGGAAGATGTATCAAGTTCTGCACCTATCATAGTTAACCACATTGCAAGTCATGTCTAAATTTCTACAAGAAATGGAGTCATTGTGAGAATGAATTTTGGCAACCATGCAATCTGCTTGGGGATAACAGAAGAAAGAATGTGTTACTTATTTGGTATTTCAGGTAGGTCATATTCATATGAACTTCCAGAAACTAATTTTTAGAAATTATATAACAGATAGAAGTACTTAACAAAAAACTGGAAAGTGTATCAAGTACTGCAGCTCTCAATAGTTAACTATAGTGTAGGTGATATTTCATTTTCTGAAATTAATGACATCAATGTGGTAGTGAATGAATGCAACCATGCACCCAATCCAATCTGCTGTGAAATAACAGAAAATGGGTCATGACACTTTATGTGGAATGTCAAGTGGGTCATAATCATATGAAGTTCCAGAAACAAATATTTAAAAATTAGAAAACAGACAGAATTACTCCCTAAAATAAGACCCTCATACAACCTTCTTGACATTTTAAATCGAGTTACATGTCCTATCTTCTGTTATCCCCCAGCAGGTTGATTTTGGTGCATGGTTGACAACATTTACTCTCATGTTGGCTCCATTTATTGTAGAAAATGAGAAATCACTTGCCCAATAGCTACCAATGAGGGGCGAAGAACTCGATATATCTACCTTCTTTTAGGAAGTACTCCTCTCTGTTTTGTAATTCCTCCAGACTTTGTTTCTGGAAGTTCAAATGAATGTGTCCTACTTGACAAACAAAATCAAGTATCACATCCTGCCATCTGTTATCCCCTAGCAGGTTGATATGTGTGTGCAGTTGCGAACATTTACTCCCACATCAACTCTGCTTCTTGTAGAAAAAGAGACATCACCTGAAACATAGGTGACTATGAGAGGTGGAGAACTTGGTACATCTTTCATTTTTGTTAAGTACTTTTCCCTGTCTTATAATTTTTAAGAGTTTTTATTTCTGGAACTTCATATGATTAATACCTGCTTTATATACCAAATTAACTAACATGTCCCATCTCCTGTTATCTCCTGTTATCCCCTGGCAGCTTGGTTTAGCTGCATGGTTGTGAGCATTCACTCTCATGTCAACTCTGTTTCTTGCAGAAAATGGGACATCAGCAGTACTATAGTTAAATATGTGAGGAGCACACCATGACACATCTTTCTTCTTTTGGTAAGTACTCCTGTCTGTTTTCTGATTTTTAAAAAATTATTTCTGCAAGTTCCAATGTATATGACCTACTTGACATACCAAATCAATTAACATGCTCTATGTTCTGTTATTTCCCAGCAGGTTGTATTGGATGTGTGGCTGCAAACATTCATTCTCAAGTCAACTCCCCAACTTGCAGAAAATGAGACATCCTCCACAGCAGAGTTAACTATGAGAGGAGCAGAACTTGATACGTCTTGCATTATTTGTTCTATAATTTTTCAAAATTGTTTTCTGGGAGTTGATATGAATACAAACTTCTTCACATACTAAATCAAATAACACATCCTATCTGCTGTTATCCCCCAGCAGGTTGACTAGGGTGCCTGGCTGTGAACATTCACTCTCATGTTGATTCATTTGTTGCAGTACATAAGACATCACCTAAACCATAATTAAATATGAGAGATGCAGAAATTGATAATCTTACATTTTTTATTAAGTAATTCTCACTGTTATATAAGTTTTCAAATTTTTTCTGAAAGTTCATATGAATATGACCTTCCTGACATACCAAATCAAGTAACACATCCTATCTTCTATGATCCCCCAGCAGATTGATTTGGATGTGTGGGTGCAAGCATTAAGTCTCATGTCAACTACATTTCTTCCAGAAAATGAGACACCACCTCCACAATTAATAACTATGAGGAGTACGGATCTTGACTCATCTTCCTTCTTTTGGAAAGTACTCCTGTGTCTTTTATATCTTTTATGAATTTGGTTCCTGAAGGTCATATGAATATGACTAACCTGACATATCAAATCAAATAACATGCCCTATCTTCTGTCATCGCAAAGCAGATAGATTTGGGTGTGTGGTTCCAAACATTCACTTTCAGCTTGATTCTGTTTTTTGTAGAAAATGAGATACCACCTGCACCATAGTTAACTATGTGTGGTGGAGAACTTTATACATCCTCCTTATTGTGCTAAGTGTTCCTGTCTGTTTCAAAATATCCAAAAATTGCTTCCTAGAAATTCATACTATTACAACCCATCTGTCATACCAGACAAATATCACAATGTATCTTCTGTTATTCCACAGCTGGCTGATTTGGGAATGTGCTTGCTAACATACACATCCCTGTCAATTCCGTTTCTTGCAGAAAAGGTTGTTAACTGTAAGAGGTGTAGGACAGGATACATCTTCATTATTTTTGACCACTTCTCTCCAATATTTTTTAAGAATTATCTTCTGGATGATCTTATGAATATTAACTACTTGACATATCAAACCAGAAACATGCCCCATCTTCTGCTATCCCCAGCAGGTTGATTTGGTCACATGTCTGTGAATATTGACACTCACGTCGACACCATATCTTGTAGAACTTCAGAAATAGTTAACTATGAGAGGGGAAAACGTGATACATATTCCATTTTTGGTTAGGTACTACATTTTGTTTTATAACTGTTGAAAATTTGTGCCTGGAACCTCATATGATTATGACCTACTTTACAGACCAAGTCAAATAACACAACCTATCTTCTGTTATTCCACAGTAGGCTGATTTTGCCAATAGGTTTGCAATGTTCATACTCATGTCGACAATGTTTTTCACAGAAAATGAGAAATCACCTGCACCATAGTTAATTATCAGAGGAGCAGGAATTGATACATATTCCAATTTTTGGTTACTTTCTTGCCCCTATTTTATAAATTTTCAAAATTTGTTTTTCGAAGTTCATAGGAATATGACTTACTTTACATACCAAATAAAGTAACACACCTTATTTTCTGTTATGCCCTGGTAGGTTTGATTTGCGCGTGTGATTGCCAACCCCTCAGGTTGGCTCCATTTCTTGCAGAAAATTAGTAGTAGTAGTAGTAGTAGTAGTAGTAGTAGTAGCAGTAGTAGTAGCTTTATTCACCCATAGATCTCTTTTTACAAGGATATAGGACATGCCAAAGTATTTACAAATTTAGATCAATTTAAAATAAGCTAATTCGTATACACATATATTTACAGACTTCTAGCTAGACTTAATCATTAGATATACTCCTGGTGTACAATACTTTTTTTTTTTTTGTTACAAATAACTTATTAAATAATGTAATGCCACATTATTCACTCATATCTCACTATCAGTCACTGCACGCACTATACACACATTGTTTCATAACAATTCACTCACTACACGCACACACACACACACACACACACACACACACACACACACACACACACACACACTGAATGTTGGATAATTTATAGTCGTTATTATTATTATTATTATTTATGTAACATTTTTTATCAAACCCCTACTCTGTATTAGCTAATTAATCCTTCAATTTATGAAATGTATTGCGTAACAGGTACTTTTTAGCTGTCTTTTTAAATAAGTGTATTTTTGCAATTTCTTTAATCTCTTTTGGTAATTTATTGTACAGTTTTATTTCTTGATAGAAAATGCTGTTTTGAGTTTTATGTTTATGTTTTATTGGTAAATGTAAATTGAGTCTATCTCTAGTTGCATGGTCATTAATAGAGCTGTCTGTGCAGTAATTACCAATGTTATTTTTGCTGTGTACAACTGACTAGTAAATGTATTCACATGGAGCAGTTAAAATCCCCATTGTTCTGAACAGATCTTTACAATGAGCTTGACTAGTATTTTTGGTTATTATTCTTAAGGCTCTTTTTCTGGAGTCTGAAAATTGTGTTCATGTATTGTGCATCTTTTCCCCAAAAAAGAATGCCATAGCTAAGAACTGAGCATACATATGAATAATATGTAACTAAAAGACACTGTATGTTACACACTGATGATTGGATTCTAAGGGCACAACATGCTGATGACGTTCTGTTTGCAAGTACCTTTGTGTGTTCACACCACTTCAACTGAGAATCAATATTCGTTCAGAGATATTTTACATTTGTTACACAGTCTATAGAGGTGCCATCTACATTTAATTTAACATTGTCATTTTTCCTCATCAAACTGAAATTCATGGCATTAGTTTTCTTTATGTTCAATGTCACTTCATTACTTATTGACCAATCATAAACTTCCTGGAGAGTTTCATTTGCTTTCTCAGCAAGGAGTTCTCTTGTTTTCTCAGTGACTATAATATTGCTGTCATCAGCGAAGAGGATTTTTTCATCATGAGTAACACTACTGGGGAAGTCATTGATGTATATATGAAGAACAGTATTGGTCCTAATATGCTACCTTGTGGAACCCCTATATTAATGTATTTTGGTTCTGATAGATGTTTTACTAAATGTTTACATCTATTTGAAGTATATGTTATCTCTACTCTGTGTACTCTCTCTGCTAGGTATGATCGAAACCAGTCATTAGCTACCCCTCTTATTACTAATGCTTCTAATTTATTTAATAGAATCTTGTGGTCGACTGTATCAAACACCCAAAGACCCAAAAATATGCCTTTGACACACTCATATTTATCAAGAGCATCAAGTACAACTTTTGTGAATTCTACTATGGCTGACTCAACATTTTTGCCACTTCAGAAACCCAGCTGTGATTCACTTAAAAGATTGTATTTATGCAGCTATTTCATTAGTCTGTCATACATAATTGATTCTATTATTTTTGAGAATGCTGGCAGTAAGGAAACGGCCCAGAAATTTTCTATGTCTTCTGCATTACCTTTCTTAAGCAAAGGTACAACTCTTGCCTGTTTTAACTGCTCTGGAAATGTCCCTGATGTGTAGGATTCATTTATTATAATTGTTAAGGGACCTTGTATAATCCCTATGCATTGTTTCAGTACACACATTGGTACTTCATCTAAGCCTACTGACTTTTTGTTTTTGAATTGTTTTACTGACTTCATTCTCTGTGGTTGGAAGTAACATCATTGTACTTAGTCTGGTACCATGCGCCACAGAATTTGAATCCCCGCCAGACGTCATGGACGTCGACGACCCGTTAAGGTCTCTGCACCACCGCACTGTAAGCTGTGTTCTTTGTTTTCATTACTAGTGGACATCTTGGATTTGTTTGGTTGTCTCTGTCACTCCGTTGCTTCTTGCATATTGTCGTCGTAAGGTCTCTCTCCATCGTCCATCGTTGTTTCGTGTGCGTCCTTTCCATTCGTTTGTTTGTTCATGGGCCACCCTCCGTTTGGTCCCGCCATGCTTTCTCGGCCACCCCACGACCAGAATGGTCACGGTCACAACAGGTTACAACATCTTTGGCGACGAGGTAAGCTGTAGTAGTTGCTAGCATGGAGGCAAAGTTGGTCAGTCATCTGGAGCAACAGCAGCAGCTAATGCAGCTGCAGCAGCTCCAGTTAGACATCTTACAAAAGTCACTGCAGTTGCTAATGGACAAAGTCGATGCCCAGGACGCGTTACCACAACAGCTTCTGAGTCCTCGGGTGTCCAATGCTTTCCCACGTCCGCCGTCATTTCCACCCCTGTAATGATGCTAAAGAGGACTGGGAAACCTGCTTACATCGGCTGAAACAACATTACACATCTTTTCAAGTCACGGACGATTCCTTGCAGTGGTCGTTGATTTTGTCTTGGGCCTCCCCAGACACGTTCTTCCTTCTCTGCAAGTTGGCACCGTTGTCCGATCCTGTGGCTCTCTCTTTCCAGGAGATATGCCTTTTGCTGACCAACTGTTATTCCCAACGGTACCATGTGGTCGCCTCTCAGCTCCACCAGTACAATAAACAGCCTGGTCAATCGTATTGTTCCTGGGTCACAGACTTGCAGGGTCTCAGCCGTTGATGCGATTTTACGTGCACCAATCAGCAGTGTAAGGCTTCGTATGCAGACTCCCTGATCCAGGATGTGGTGGTTCAGCTGGCTCCCGATCCTGAGGTCCGTACTGCGGCGTTGAAACTCGACAACTCCTCCTTGGAAGAGATTCTCCATATTGCCCACTCCTTTGAAATTGCTCAAGTGGCTAATGAGCGTCTTATGATGTGACTGCAGGTGGCGGCGATCGCAGCGACATCGATGTTGCCCGGCCGACAGAGGCCAGCGCCGTCAGGACTCCTTGTTGTCCGACGTCTCTATGGCATCAGCACCTTCGGTCGCCCATTGTCGCCGGTCGCGCAGCCCACTTCCATCTAGCCCACAGTGCTTTACTGCATATTCGTGGGCTGCTTGCCCCCACCGCTGGAAAACGTGCACATTGTGTAACAAGGAGGGCCACATCCGATCGGTTTGTCGTAGTCACTTGACTCGCTCCAGTCCTGCCCCTCCTGGGCCTCAAGATACAGTCCATGCTCTGCAGTCGGTCGTCCCACAGGATGACCCATCAGCGCGGAAGCTTTTCCTAACGCTCCACATTTTCACTGAGGATGTCAGTTTTCAGGTCGACACTGGGGCCACTGTCTCCCTGATTAATATTGTGACATATACCCGGCTGGGCTCTCCTGAATTATCACCTCCCTCCCACCGTTTGGTCGCCTATGGAGACGGTTCCATTCCCCTTCGTGGGCAGTTCGTCGTCCATGCGACGTACGAGCGTGTTCCCCGGCTCCTTATCCTCTTTGTCATCGACCATCCTTCGGCTTCGAATATTTATGGCGTGGATGTGTTTCAACTGTTTGGCTTTTCAATTTCCGAATAAGTTAAGATCGTTTCCACGGTTGTTCCTTTTCAGTACTTGGACAATCTGTGCTCTGCTTTTGCGTCGTTGTTTGCAAAGGATATCGGATGTGCTTCCAGCTATCAGGCGCACATCACCCTACAGCCGGATGCACAGCCTTATGGCCGGTGGTCAAGCAGGAACTTGATCGGCTCCAGGCCGCTGGCGTTCTGGAACCAGTAACTTACAGTGCCTGGGCAACACCACTGGTGGTCATACAGAATCCCAATGGGTCCCTTCGGCTGTATGGGGACTTCAGCACTACAGTCAATGCTCAGTCCCTTGTTGACACTTTCCCCATTCCCCAACAGGAAGACCTTCTCGCCAAGCTTGCCGGGGGACAGTATTTTTCAAAGATCAACCTGGCTGAGGCATACCACCAGTTTCCATTGGATGCCGAATCTCAGAACAACACGCCTTTCGGATTATAGAAGTACAAGTACCTTCCCTTTGGTGCCTCTCCGGAGCTGGCCATTTTTCAGCGATTCCTGGAGCAGCTTACACAGCCTATCCTCGCCTGTGTGAATTATCTGGATGACATTTTGGTCACTGGGCGTTCCCGCCAGGAACATTTGCAAAACCTCAACGCCTTATTTCACGCTCTGCAGTCTGCTGGTTTACGTTGTCAGCTGGACAAGTGTTGTTTTTCTTCAACCGGAAGTGGAATATTTAGGCCACTGGCTTAGCAAAGATGGCATTCGTCCTTTGGTTTGTAATGTCACAGCCATTGATGCCCTTCCTCATCCCAAGGACTTATCTAAACTCCAGGTGTTTTCCAGCAAGGTTACTTATTACTTGAAGTTCTTGCCCCAGGCTGCCTCCGTTGCCCAACCCCTCAATCACTTGCGTCGCAAAGGGGTACCTTTTGATTGGACTCCTGCCTGTGACCACGCTTCTCTCCATTTAAAGGCGATGCTGAAGTCCGCCCCTTGCCTTACTCCCTTCCGTCTGGACCGCCCCTTGGTTTTCGCAGCTGATGTGTTGGCATACGGCATTGGAGCTGTCCTCGCGCACCAGGACGCCAATGGCTCCAAACAGGCCATCGCTTATGCCTCTAAGACGTTGACCCCAGCACAACAGAACTACTCCCAGATTGAAAATGAGGCACTGGTGATCATGTTTGCTGTCCAAAAATTTCACACCTATCTCTTTGGGGCAAAGTTTACCCTCCTGACGGACCATAAACCCTTGGTTACACTTTTTGGACCCCACTCTCACCTTCAAGAGTGGGGCATTGTTTTTACGTAATTATGCTTACACCATCTGGTATAAACCCACCACCCACCATGCTAACACGGACGCTTTGTCACGTCTCCCAGCAGTCCTCCATCCTGCTTTCATATTGATTCCACCTGCCGGGATGCACTGGACGGTCTGCCTCTTATGGCTGCTCACATTGCTGCAGCTACCCGCCACGACCCTGTCTTGGGTTCTCAACTATGTGATCCACAGGAGGCCCTCCTATGTTACTCCTTGGATGCAGTCCGTTTTCAGCCCCTGGCACCACCTGCCCCACAGGCTCTCCATGGTTAGTGATTTCCTTCTGTTGGGCATGTAGTCGGATGCCCATCAGGTGGTCATCCTTCCGGAATTGTGGTTTCAGATGCTCGATTTGTTACACCGCGGGCACTGGTGTACGTCCCGTATGAAAGTTTTGGCTCACTGGCTCGTCTATTGGCCCAGTATCGATGGCGATATTGAGCACCTGGTCTGTAGGTGCACTGTCTGTGCACGTTACCAGGCCAGCCCCCCTCAGTCATTTGCACCCTGGCCTGTGCCTCGCCGGCCCTGGGATCACATCCATGTCGATTTTGTGGGCCCGTTTTTGGCATCCATGTGGTTACTCATTGTTCATGCCTAACCTAAATACCCATATGTTGTCCACATGTCATCCACCACTACGGAGGCTACACTCATGGTCCTGGCCCAGGTTCTCACCACTGAGGGCCTGCCACACACGTTCGTCTCTGATAATGGTCACCAATTCATGGCAACCTACTTCCATGACTTCTGTCAGGCCAATGGTATCAAAAATATCTGTAGCGCCCCCTTTCCACCCTTTGTCCAATGGCATGGCAGAGAGGCTTGTCCGCACTTTTAAACACCAGTTGACAAAGACAGTGGACACGTCTCCAACCACATTGGCCCTAACCCTGTTTTTGAGCATCTATCGCACTACGCCAATTGACGGATGCAGTTTGGCAGAGCTCCTTCATGGGTGACTCTGCTCCATTTGCAATCCCCCTCCTGCCCCCGCTACCAGCCCTCGCAACGGTATGCCCCTGGCATGGCCATGTGGGCCCACGAGTACAGGCGCAAGGCAGGTTGGACACCCACCACAGTTGTCGCGGCCTATAGGTGGCATGTGACGTCAGTGCAGACCTCAAATGGGTTGGAGCGCCACCATCATAATCAGCTCTGCCCGCGTGCCCCCGCGGGACTCGCGCCGCTGCCTCTTCCCTTACCTCCTTCAGGTGCAGATGTGGTCCTTGAGTCACTGTCCCTGCCCCCGGTTGCCATCTCCCCACAGGCCTGCCACCAGCTCTCTCTGCCCCCGGGTGGATCGGTGGCTCCCTCCCCCACCCTGGACTCTGGATTGGCTGTCATGGATACCTCCAGCATCACTTCCTCCCAGCCTTCCCACTGCCGCCCACCTTGGCACCATCGGGGGTGTTTCCACCCCTATGCACAAATTTCTGGGGGGAGGGATCTGGTACCATGCACCACGGAATTTGAATCTCCGCCAGACATCTTGGACATCGAAGACCCGTTGAGGTCTCTGCACCATCGCGCTGTAAACTGTGGCAGCATGCACGTCCTGGCCAGCATTTAGTGTGAGGGCACCACAGTGGAACACGTGGTTCCAGCAGCCAATAGTGGCACCCCCCGATAGAGTATTTAAGCCCCTGTCTCTCGCTCAGCCAGTGAGTCTAATTGTTGCGTGAGTCTTGACACATCGCCTCGACAACAGACAGCGTGTTTATCATTCTTTGTTTTCATTACTAGCGAATATCTTGGATTCGTTTGGTTGTCCCTGTCACTCTGTTGCTTCTCACGTGTTGTCGTCATAAGGTCTCTCTCCATCATCCGTTGTTGTTTCGTGTCCGTCCTTTCCGTTCATTTGTTTGTTCGTGGGCCGCTGTCCGTTTGGTTCCGCCATGCTTTCTTGGCCACCCTGTGACTGTTCTGGTTGCAGTCACAACAGGCTACAACACTTAGTGCAACATTATTTACAGGTGTTATATTTGTTTGAAGGAATTTTTTCTGTAACTTCTTTGTAATACTTGAAGAATGCTCATTTACATAGTTTGGATCATTTATTACCTTATCCCCCTCCCTTAGCAGTATGTTATTGTGCATTTGTTTGCCTCTCCCCGTTTCCTTTTTTATATCATCCCAGATTGCTTTGCTTTTATTCTCTGCATTGTATATTATTTTGTGATTAAATGACATTTTTGCAGCAATCAGCACCTTCCTATACATCTTTTTGTATCTATGATAGAAATTCTGGATCATTGCGAATCTTTTTCATCATACTGAGGTGTTTAAGTGTATGGGAGGACTTCTTAATACCTGCTGTTAACCATCTGTTTTTTGAGATACATAAATGCATACTTTTGGAAATGCCTTTTCAAAGTTGAGTTTAAACAATGTGGAGAAAATCTTTTATTTTGATTTCTGATAGATGTCATTTGTAGGCTTGTAGTTTAGGGAATGATTCGATGTTTGACTTTACTGTTGTTACTTCACAGAGATAGTCTGATAGTCCGAGATCTTTTACAGCTACATCACATTTTTCCCTGTCCATATTTGTGGCCACATGGTCAATTACTGATGAAGTCATTGTGGTAACCCTTGTTGCACTATTGACCAATAGGGACATGCAAAAACTTTGAAGGATGTTTATGAAGGTGCTGCTGGATTCATTTATAATGTTAGTGTTGATGTTAATGTCCCCACACAGAATTATGTTGACCTTTGTACTTGAGACTTTATCTAGAACTTCTGTTAACTTGTTGAGAAAAGTGTCCACACTACCACTGGGAGATCTATACACACACAAAATGATCAATTTCTTGGTGATATCAAGCCCTGTTAATTCAATAGCTGATATTTTAAAGTGTTTGTCTTCACTTACAGTACTGAAGTCATGTCTTGATTTGAACTGTGTTCCTTTTCTGATGTAAATGCATGATCCTCCACCCCTTGAAGTAGTTCTGCAGTAAGAATTTGCCTTTTCATACAATGATAATACTACATGTTGAATTTCTGTGTCTCTACACCAGTGCTCAGTAATACAAACTACTGTGCAGTTCCAAGATTGGAGCTCAACTTCTAATAGTTGTATTTTATTTTTTATTGACAGCATGTTTTGATGGAGAATTGTCAAGTCTGTGAAATGCCCCATGTTACTGTTGCCAATGGTTTGTTTTTCTTTGTAAAATCTGGTATATGTGATATTTGAGGTGTTAAAATCTGTCTCGTGAGTGATTGTTTCAGTGTTTTTTAAAGTACTGGAGATACTCTTTAGGCAGGGGAACCTGTTGTCTGGATTTATCCTAAAAAGACCTACTTTTCCTACCTATGACAACAGGTTTTGACCATGTGTGGCCTGAGATCCACCACCTATACCTTCATGAATCAGCTGTACCAGTCTTCCCTTCCCAGTCCTGTTTAGGTGTAGGCCATGCCTAATGGAACCCTGTCTGTCGATAGTCCCGACAGGCACCAGAGAAACATGAGCAGAGTTGGAGGCCCTAACCCCACATTGATTCGTCTCACAGCTCCATCGAGGTGTGGTCAATCATGATGCTGGGGCAGCTCAACAAAGTGTACGTTGGTGCCATGAGTCAGGGAAACTATTTTGTCCAGGCCACCACCTATGTCATATGCCCTATCCCTGTCCAAACTGCTTCCCACCCCACGCATTATCACTAAATTGTCCTCTTTTGTAAAGTCCTTACATAAAGACCCTAAGTCATCTATCACATGACTTAGCCTTGCATTTGGCTTGAAGATACAGCTCGCCAGGTACGCTGCCCCTAAACTTTCCTGTAGCTGACGACCTACACCTTGCCCATGTCTACTACCTAGCAGCAGCACATTCTTCTTCCTAATACTTTGTACATTTCTAGGTTTCTTGGCCTTGGGTGAAGTGTGCTGCACATTTCCTGCTTCTTGTTCTACCTGAGGCTCTCTCAACTCTGGCAGTGGTAGATACCTGTCTTTGGTGTTGATGATAAAACTGTCAGGTCGCATTCTCTTTCTTCCTGTTCTCCTACCAGCTGCCAGTTCCTAACCACGCTCCTCCCCCCTATCTTCTTTGATCCTTATGAGTTCCTTCCTTGCTTCCTCCAACTGTGCCTGAAGAGCACAGATTTTCCTTTCCTGCTCCCCAATCAAAATGTTCCTACTGCATACTCTGCAGTTCGAGGAGAGAGCCTCTTCTGTTCTCCCAACATTCTCCCCCCTGCATTCCCCCCCAGCGAAAATATTTCCTACAAGATTGGCATTCATGGCACAATGTGCCATCACCTACACTGTAGTTAACTATGAGGGGTGTGCAGCGCTTGATACATCTTCCTTCTTTTGGTAACTGCTACTCTGTCTTTTATAATTTTTAGGAATTTTTTTTCTGGAAGTTAATATTAATATCAGCTACTTGACATACAAAATGAAGTAACACATTCTATCTTCTATTACCCCCAGCAAGTAAATTTGGGTGCATGGTTGCAAGCATTCATTCTCATGTTGACTCTGTTTCTTGCAGAAAATGACACATCACTTGTACCATAGTTAAATATGTGGGGTAGGAGATATTCAACAGGACTTCCAGACACAAACTATTAAAAATTCTAAAACAGAGAGTAGTTTCTAACAAAAATTGGAGGATGTATCATATTCTGCACATATCATAATTAACTGTGGTGCTGGTGATGTATTATTTGCTGACATAAATGATGTGGACATGGGTGTGAAGTTTTGCAGTCATGCACCCATATTAACCAGCTGGGAGATAATGAAAATAGGATTTGTTAGTTGATTTGGTATGTCAAATAGGTCTTACTCATATGAACTTCCAGAAACAAATTATAAAATATATAAGCCAGAGAATAGTACTGAACAAAAAATGAAAGATGTAATAATTTCTCCACCACTCATAATTAACTGGGGTCCAGAGTCAACACGGGACTGAATGTTTACAACGACGCCCGCAAATCAGCCAGCTGGGAGACAATAGAAGGTACAACATGTTTCTTGATTTGATATGTCAAGTAGGTAATATTCATAGGAAGTTCAAGAAACAAATCCCAAAAAAAATTAAGACATAGGGGGACTTGCCAAAAGAAGGAATCTGTATTAATTTCCATCTTAATCATGGTTATTAATGGTCCACATGATGTCTCATTTTCTTGAAGAAAAGGCGTCAACATGAGAGTGAATGCTTGCACCCATGTTCCGAATTCTACCAGCTGAGGGGTCATAGAAGATAGGACATGTTACTGAATTTGGAATGTCAAGTAGGTCACATTCATTTGCACTTGCAGAAACAAATATTTAAAAATTATAAAACAATCAAGAGTACTTACCAAAAGAAGGTGGACGTATCAGGTCTTCTCCCCTCATAGTTAACTATAGTGCAGATGATGTTTCATTTCCTGTGAGAAATTTTGTCGACATGAGCATAAATTTTCACAAACACTCACCCAAATCAGCCTAATGGGGGATAACAGAAGATATGTTGTGTTACTTGATTTGGTAAGTGAGTAGGTCATATAAACATCCAGAAAAAACTTTTAAAAATTGTGAAACAGAGAGAAGTAGTTAACAAAAAATAGAATATATGTCAAGTTCTTCACCCCTCATAGTTCACTGTGTTGGATCTGATGTCTCATATTCTGCAAGAAATGGACTCTTCTGGAGAGTGAATACTTGCAACTATATGCTCAAATCAACCTGCTGGTGGATAACAGAAAACAGGACATGATACTCGATTCGATACATCAAATATGTCATATTCATATGAATTTCTGTAAAGAAATTTTTAAAAACTATAAAACAGGATGCAGTACATACAAAAAGAGTAAGAAACAAATTTCAAATTTTAGCAATTTAAGAAAGAAGTTTCCAAGATTAACATGTAGTAGATGCTTCATTGGTTCACAGATGTCACATCAGATAATGTTGTGGAAGCTACACAATATTTCAATAAGGCAGCTACTCATCTAAATATTGATGATGAAGATGTTGAGTTTGTGGGGCGCTCAACTGCGCGGTTATCAGTGCCCGTACAAATTCCCAACCTTTTCTCAGCCCAATTTCGCCACTTTCATGATGATGATTAAATGATGAGGACAACACAAACACCCAGTCATCACAAGGCAGGTGAAAATCCCTGACCCCGTCGGGAATCAAACCCGGGACCCCATGCTCAGGAAGCGAGAACACTACCGCGAGACCACGAGCTGTGGACATCTAAATATTGTGCAGCTTCCACAACATTATCCGATGTGATGCCCATGAACCAATGAAGCAATTACTATATTGGGAAAGTCTTAAACAGTACAGTGTAGTAGAGACTTGTAACTACAGTACCTTCAAAGTGTGAAATTTGTTATTTAACAAAGCTTATAATTTTGTAGGATGTACTCATCCATTATCTGCTGCTGCCTCAGGCTCTTGTTGTCAACTGCAATATGCTTGTTATGGCATGATTAATAAATGCATACATTAAGTTTCAGAACTTTTATTCTAAAATATTTCATAATTGTACTGACATGCTTACAACGCTTGCATCTTCCTTAAGTCATTACATGCTTCTTGGAAGGAGTCCAGTAAAACACTGCTCTCTAATGCCGACATGGCTGCCCCTTTATATATGAATCCAAACAATCCTCAGTACTGTTATAAAGGGTTTTTAAATAAAATTACAATTAAAGCTGTTGTCTTAACATTAATGACAAATTTGAACAGTTGCATTGGCGCTTATAGAATGAATACATTTATCGAACATTAACCATTTCATATTTTATAAATGTGAAAATACTCAAATATGAAATATTAACAATACTTTTACTATTTTTATAAAATGCAAAAGATACATGGCTCAGAAAATGTTCCTGCCAATATATGTGTTTCAAAGTCACCGATTGAGTGTGGCAATACAGGTCTTTTATTTATTATTGACAAAATACCTAAAGAACTACCTATGTTTACACACCACTTATAACATTTTTGCTAATTATATTTTAATTTTCTAATCAATTCTGATTCTCTCAGTTGGTTTTTCATTTAAATACAACAGACTTTAATTTAGTTATTGTCTTAACACAAATCCATCTCAGTTTCAAAGAAATGACTTTGATCAATGTACTAGATCATTTTTTCCAGATTTCACCTAATTACATTAATCCTAAATGTTCCTACCAGTTACAGGACTTATATACTTTAAATGGGTTTCAATGGATTGTTACATCTCAATCACCCCCAAAGGTAATTGTGCAACTAAAATTTGAACAAAACCTTTTCTGGTAGATCCACATAATGGTACTCATTTTACAATCAATTGGATGGATTGATAATTCACATATGATATGAGATCAGATTTCTGCTTAATCTCCAAAATGAAGTGTATACATACATCACAATGAACTTTAAACTATGTTTTAAATTAAATATGCACGATTATCATAAATTACTTTGTATCTGTTTGAACTGGATCTTACGTAATATTGATTAATAGCACAAAGAAAGAACAAGTTAATTCGCAGGACTGTCTGTAGCTTGTATTTCAGCATGAATAGGAGGTAAATGTATTTCAATCAGAAAAATTATCTAATGGAATTAGCTGAACTGATTTTGTTTCTGAACAATTATGTCAGTGATTAGATCCTCCAGGTTCTCCTGAGTGCATGGGAGACATTGGTGTATATAACTCTTTCTCAATACATTGTGAAACTAGCATTAGTATTGGATACTACAATACTCAAAATCCATATTAGGTTGTACTTGGCAATCTCCTATTGTAGGCAGGTGTACCAAGTTCTTCTTAGTAATGCACAGCATTAGACCATAATATACCAGTGTTCAGTCTCCTCCATGTGTAATGAGGAGCACTGAACCATAGCACAGTGTGGTTCTCTGCTCGTCAGAATTTCTTTGTTGCAAAATCTGGACTGTGGTTCATATTCCACTCTTTATGACCATCATATATCATGTAATTGGATGTTTTGATTAGAATTGTTCAATTCAGCAAAATTCCAACTGATCATATTTAAACATTTCCTGTTGTAGATCTCATTTTGCAATTTTAACTTGTTCTTTAATAATATATCACCAAAAAAATATCTTATTAACTACATGAAGTAAAATTGTTTTACACTAATATTCACATATATTACTGAATAATCACATTTCTGCACATTGCCATCTGTGGCTGACTTAAAGACAATTCTCCACAGAGTCCACTTGGACTACATGTACAAATAATAATTAAGTCACAGTACACAGACTGTTGCAACATATAATATGGTATTACACTTCATGATACAAGAAATTTCTTGAAATTTGGTTCTTCACCATTTTGTGTTCCAACACGCAAACAAATGAAACATAAGTGAATAATATATCAATTATATCAAAATACATCTACACATGTGACATCTTTGAAACTATGGTTATTTAATAATGCAGAAATGCTGACTTGTTTCCCAGATCCTCCTATACAATAGGCTTTAGTCACAAAAACAAAAACTCACACAGCAAATGAGAAGGGTCTCAGCGATAGAGACATATGCATGTGACATCTCTGAAACTATGGTTATACATCTATACACAATACATCTTTAAATATGATTATCTAATAATGCAAATTCTAGTCACTAAGACAAAAACTGACACGGCAAATGAGAAGGGTCTCAGCAACAGAGACATATGCATGTGACATCTTCGAAACCATGGCTATACATCTATACACAATACACATTTAAATATGGTTATTTAGTAATGCAGAAATGCAGTTACAAAGACAAAAACTGACATGGCGAATGAGAAGGGTCTCAGCAATAAACACATATGCATGTGGACAGAGGGAAGGATAGCTTGGTACTCAGGTGAGAAGTAAGAAATGAAACTGAATATTCAGAGTGTTGGAGCTGAAGAAGAAAAGATGACAGATACCAAAGTCTGGAAACCCCCCTATCCCCCTACCCAGGACCCTTAATATTCCAGTATTTCACTGTGGCGAGAAGTGTGTTCAGCATTCCCTGCAGAATGGACTTGCCACAGCTTCAACTTCCCAATTCCTGAAAATTAATCCCAACACTCCCTGCTTACTGATCGATGAAGGGTAAACAATTAGCATTCTCCTAGACAGAGTAATTGACATATTCAACACTGTGTTGGTTAGTTTGAGTATCAAATGCTAGATATGACCAGCTAACTTACAAGCATTTCCTCAAACATTTGCTTCAGATCAAACATAATTAATTACATATACATGAAAATATAGAAACCTGTGACATAACTGATACATAAATGTGGAAAAACAACAGTGAAGTACAGAAATACTGTGTTCCTCTGCTATCAGTTGCAGTTCAAACATAATTAGTACATAAACATAAAAATGTAGAAATAAGGTACTCTAATATCACATCATATTACTACAAGTTTCAGATCCATAAATAAACAGAGTGGAATGCCTCTTTGGGCTGATCATCCAAGTGCAAAAATATGTTTTTTACTTAGAGTTTTTGTATGTCACATCCATTCTTATCTTGATACTACAGTAATGATTTAAATAGCTTTGAGCTTACATCATCAACATTTACCCAGGGTATCCCAATGTCCCTGTAATTGTGTTCACTTACTAAGGCCATAATATGTTCTAAGAGCTTACATAGGCAACTTTGAAGGAACAAAAATAGGAAAAAGTTAACTTATCCTACATCAAATACTCAAATAAATTCATGTTAATGTGTATATATACCAAATCCCTTTTCAAAATTTAATTTGCTTAGCTATCTTTCCTAACAAGGTGGTATGTCATAAACCTAAAATTAATCACAGGAATAAAACAAGTTCACCTCTAAACAAATATGAAATGTAACCCTAGGACGCCTAGGGGGGGGGGGGGGTACGGGTGTGTGGGGGGGGGGGGGGGGTTGAACCCACAATTTTTTTGTGTCCCCTGCTTTTGCTTTTGCCCAAGTAGCTTTCATACTACATATTCCCTTTGTTTGTTGGCTATTTTATGAAACATTAGTGTCAATATAGTTTACAGAAAATTCCTGCTTTGAAAGAAAAAATAAATAAACTTATTATGGGTCCAACAACCCCCCCCCCCCCCGCCCCCCCTGTAGGCTTCCATGCTATATAAAATTTCCCTTAGTGGGATTTCGTATTTCTCATCTCTACAACAATGCAAGTTAGTTTCTTGTTGGTTGGTATTCTTGACATTCACAACAATCGATTTACTTTCAGAGGAAGTGATTGGTGATGTCAATCAGCTGTTATTTATCTTGTAAACTTGCAGTGAGTTAGTGTAGTTCCCTACTGTTCACACCCAGACTTAGAAATTACTAAAAGAATATGTGACATGTCTTTAGAAAGAGTTCTGAATGAAATTTTAAAAGAAGATTCTGACTCGGGGAGTGAAAATGAATATGAGGATGGTGTTATGGAGTATGATTCAGATCGGAAAAGTGATGTGGATGTTAGAGAAGATGAAGATAGTGCAGCTTCAGGCAGTGACCATCAGGATGTTATTGTGGCCAAGTCTGGAAGAAGGTACGTAACCACACAGCCTAGAATTCTTCAGAGGTCTGTTACTAATATAGTAAGAGAGCTAGCAGGAGTAACTCCAGCTGGTGTTTGCAATTCACCTGGAGAAGCCTTGAAGTTACTTCTTACCCCTGATTTCATGGATGTTATAGTAAAACATTCAAATGAAGAGGCAGTTAGGCGAAATGTTACTTTGACTAATGAGAAAGAATTGTACGCCTTTATAGGAATCCTGATACTTATGGGGGCAAATAAGGACAATTCTGTCACTGTACACAATCTTTGGTCAGACCCAATGGGTCAGCCAGTTTACAACGGTATTATGGCAAGAGAACGTTCCAAGGAACTTATTGCAATCATAAGGTTGGTGACAAAAGTACCCGCCAGCTAAGACGGGAAGCAGACAAGTTCACAGCAATCCATGACGTTTTCAACAAACTGAATGATAGGCTCTCACTACTGTATAAACCAGGGGTCCACCTCACCATTGATGAGATGCTCACTCAGCTTGTTTAGAGGGCGCTGCCCCTTCAAAGTATTTATGAAGGACAAACCGGGCAAGTATGGCATCCTTATATGCATGATGTCCGATGCAGTCAACAGATACGTCTTGAATATGGAACCCTATGCAGGTAATGTTCAGAATTTGTCAAAAGAAGAATGCGGTTCAGCAGCTGTCATCAAACGTCTGGTAGCACCTGTGAAAAATACTGGTTGAAATATTACTACAGACCGATACTACACATCGGTGGATTTTGTGGAAGAGTTATACCAAGCCTATAAAGCTACTACAGTAGGAACTCTCCAGTCAAACAGGAAGTATATTCCAGACATAATGAAGAACACCTCAAATTGAGAGCTATATTCATCAATGTTCTTGTTCACAGACCCATCAACAGGTATTCCTCCAGTAACTTTGGTGTCCTACATAGCAAAAATGAAACAAAGTAAAAACTTACTGATGTTGTCAACAATGCACCAAGAGAAAGGCACTGTTGGAGGAGAGAAGAATAAAACTGAGATAAATGCATATTATAATTCCACTAAAGGTGGAATTGATACCATTGATCAAATGGCGCATATGTACACCTGCAAGAGGGGAACAAAGAGATGGCGTCTATCTATATTTTACTCCCTCATCAACATTTGTGCTATCAATGCAACTACCATATTCATCCAGCAACATCTAAAATGAAATGAAAAGAAACACAACAAACGGAAACTTTATCATCTGCAAGCTGGGATGGAACTAATGAAATTGCAGGTAGAAGAAAGAAATGCCAATGCAAGAGGGTTATCTAACCAAATTGTTCAATCAATGGAGACTGTTCTACAAAAGACAATCAAAGAAGTGACAACAGAAGCTTGTCAGCCTCCTGCAGGAAAAGGTCGGTGCCATGTTTGTGGAAGAGAAGCTAAAACAAAGAAGCAGAAGTACAACAATCTAAGTAAACCAAAACAGTATTGTGGACAGTGTCATAAACATGTGTGTAACACATGTTCAGAAAAAATTGTGAAGTATGTCTCTTGCCTTGAAGTTGAGGACTCAGAGTAGTCTATTGCATATGAACACATCTGTATTTTGTACTGTAATATGTCAATTTTTTATTCACTCAATCCAATATTTATAACAATTAATAACATTTATGAACCAATGCCTTAGTTAAAACACATAAACCATTTTGAAAGTTGTAATTTTTCGTCAGTAAACTTATTTAATGCCTGTGGGCTTGCCGAACCCCCCCCCCCCCACCCCACCCCCACCCCCTTAGGCATCCTAGAAAATTGATCCAGTTCCAATTTCATGCTGGACAAGAAACAGTAGTTGTTACACTCTTAGACTTCAATTTTCGCGGAAAAATTATGTCAGTTTTCAACTGTTAAAATACACCAGGACATGATGACTGTACCAGCTGTGGGACCAAAAGTCCTTACTTCTTTAAAAGTCAGACTCTGGCTTTATAGTAACTGAACATTTCAGGTCAGGAAGCCACAAGGACAGATAGAGGGATTTGCCCAAAACAACTGTCAAAGGCATCATGTTCTCATAGTTTAGATGTCGTCATTCCAAATTTCCAGCATCTTCCTGTAGAGACTGTGAGCCAACATGGCCACATGCAACTATAGAATCAGATTTACAGATTTACAATTAAGTACCAGGTGGTTACTTTCAGAACATATACTGCTCAACAACTAGTTGGGAGACTTCTGTTGATCGATACCACATTAGACATGATGCGGCAACATCAGATCAGACAGCAAAGAAAATTGAGCACGGGTAAGGATAAGTTCCAACATAGGTTAAGACAAAGGGTGAAGTATCACAGGTTACATTTGAATGGGTCAAAAGTTAGGACTAAACATCATTAGTTCAGTCATTCAAAAGGTATTATGTATACATTTCCTTATCATGTAAGGAATAATGAATAATCTAGATTCCATTTGAAAGCAGATGTCTGCAAGGACAACAGTTATACCATGAACACAAATCCTCATGAACTTCAGACAAGTACCTAGTCTTTGAAATACTTTTTTACCATAGCTGTTTACAACCATCAGAATACAAGTGATATAATAACATAAAGTAGAACTATTTTTCATTAAGTACATCACATTAGATACAATCCTAAGTCCCTGAAGTATTTCAGTTATAGAAAATATATGTAGAAAATATATAAAGTTTCTAGATCTGGTGTCATACAAGAATGTCACTATTCAAAATCCTATAATCAATTAATATGTTAAGATTGACAGTTTTCAGTTTTCAATTTCAGACTATAGGCCAACGCTTGCCTGTGGAAATCTCAAGTTAAAATATTTAGAAACCTAATGGATATATATACAGGGTGGTTCATTCATCATGACCAGGCCAAATGTCTCACAAAATAAGCATCAAATTAAAAAACTACAAAGAACGAAACTCATCTAGTTTGAAGGGGGAAACCAGATGGCGCTATGGTTGGACTCCTAGATGGTGCTGCCATAGGTCAAACGGATATCAACTGCATTTTTTAAACTAGGAACCCCCATTTTTTATTACTGTTTTAGTTGGACCACTTTTTTCGCTTTGTGATAGATGGCACTGTAATAGTCACAAACATATGGCTCACAATTTTAGATGAACAGTTAGTAACAGGTAGGTTTTTTAAATTAAAATACTGAATGTAGGTACGTTTGAACATTTTATTTCAGTTGTTCCAATGTGATACATGTACCTTTGTGAACTTATCATTTCTGAGAACACATGCTATTACAGTGTGATTACCTGTAAATACCACATTAATGCAATAAATGCGAAAAGTGATGTCTGTCAACCTCAGTGCATTTGGAAATATGTGTAACAACATTCCTCTCAACAGCGAGTAGTTCGCCTTCCGTAATGTTCGCACATACATTGACAATGTGCTGACACATGTTGTCAGGTGTTGTCGGTGGATCATGATAGCAAATATCCTTCAACTTTCCCCACAGAAAGAAATCCGGGAACGTCAGATCCGGTGAATATGTAATAAAAAATGGGGGTTCCTATTTTAAAAAAATGCAGTTCATATCCGTTTGACTTATGGCAGCCCCATCTAGTGGGCCAACCTTAGTGCCATCTGGTTTCCCCCTTCAAGCTAGATGAGTTTTGTTCTTTGTAGTTTTTTCGTTTGACATTTCATGAAATATTTGGACCAGTCACTATCAATGTTCCACCCTCTGTGTGTGTGTGTGTGTGTGTGTCTATATATTTTGTATTATGTGAGATTTATGGTGCTTCAACAACCATTCCAACTGTCATGAAATATGCTATTCAATACCGCTTTAACCGCAAGTGAGCTATGTGCCAGACACCCATCATGTTGGAAGTATATTGCCATTCTGTCATGTAGTGGAACATCTTGTAGTAATGTTGGTAGAACATTATGTAGGAAATCAGCATACATTGCACCATTTAGATTGCCATCGATAAAATAAGGGCTAATTATCCTTCCTCCCATAGTGCCGCACCAGACATTAACCCACCAAGGTCGCTGATGTTCCACTTGTCGCAGCCATCATGGATTTTCTGTTGCCCAATTGTGCATATTATGCTGGTTTACGTTACTGCTGTTGGTGAATGACACTTTGTCGCTAAATAGAACAAGTGCAAAAAATCTGTCATCGTCCCATAATTTCTCTTGTGCCCAGTGGCAGAACTGTACACGATGTTCAAAGTCATTGCCATGCAATTCCTGGTGCATAGAAATATGGTACACGTGCAATTGATGTTGTACCATTCTCAACACCGGCGTTTTTGAGATTCCCGATTTTCGCACAATTTGTCTGCTACTGATGTGCAGATTAGCCGTGACAGCAACTAAAACACTTACTTGGGCATCATAATTTGTTGCAGGTCACGGTTGAAATTTCACATGTGGCCTAACACTTCCTGTTTCCTTAAATAATGTAACTATCCAGTGAACGGTCCGGACACCTGGATGATGTTATCCAGAATACCGAGCAGCATGCATAGCACACGCCCATTGGGCATTTTGATCACAACAGCCAGACATCAACACGATATTGACCTTTTCCATGATTGGTAAATGGTCCATATTAACACGGGAAATGTTTCGTGACGCAAATACCGTCCCCACTGGCAGAATGTTAGGTGACACCACGTACTTATATGTTTGTGACTATTACAGCACCATCTATCACAAAGTGAAAAAAGTGGTCCAGCTAAAACATTTTTATTTCTCTACATACTACATGAATATGTAATAAAAAATGGGGGTTCCTATTTTAAAAAAATGCAGTTCATATCCGTTTGACTTATGGCAGCCCCATCTAGTGGGCCAACCTTAGTGCCATCTGGTTTCCCCCTTCAAGCTAGATGAGTTTTGTTCTTTGTAGTTTTTTCGTTTGACATTTCATGAAATATTTGGACCAGTCACTATCAATGTTCCACCCTCTGTGTGTGTGTGTGTGTGTGTGTGTGTGTCTATATATTTTGTATTATGTGAGATTTATAGCTGAGCAGTTTGCCAATTTGAGCAGATATTATGACAAAAGGAATACACATAACACCTTAAATCTGTATCAAACAGATAGTATATAATATATACTGTTACCAGACATGTAGCAATCATCCCTATCTTATAGTATTAAAGATAAAAGAATTATTAAACAAGACTTCCAATGGCTGACCATAATGCTCATTGAGGCATTAGAAATAACTGTATGAATCTCAAAATTGGGGAATCAGAAACACTTCTGTCCCAATAACTACCTCCAACATAAATTTCCATTCTCTTCATGCTGTACAGATGGAGCTATTCAAGTAATATAAGCATAATAAATTCCTTTCTGAGAAATGTTCCTTTGCCACGTACTTAGTAGTTCAATGAATAATATAGACAAGATCATGACACTGAATATTTTCATATCTGACAGTGAATCAATATTGTATCCAGTTACTTCCATATAATTGGTATAATAACTGGACAAACTAGCATGCCTATTCAGTCATAATGTTTAAATGAGTACACATATAGGAGACTAAAAACAGTCTAACCTAACTGTAATCACACCCAAGATGTAAAGTGATAGAATTTCACTATAACTGTACTGACTTCAGACCAACCCTCCTAAAAATTCATACCTGTGTTACATTATTACATTTTTCTAACCAGCTGTATTTACTTAAACAACATTTTCTCAACGTTTCACAAAATTATCAGCACAATGAGAATGTCATATCCAAAATGTAAAGTGTTAGAATTTCACACATTTTCTAATCAGTTGTATTTACTTAAACATCATTTTCTCAACTTTTCACAAAATTATCAGCACAATGAGAGTATCTCTCTATTAACTAATCATTGACTTACTAACTATTGGAGGACATGGATAGTTGAAGGAGGCTCAGTTTGGACAGAAAAGTCAGAGAAGTTGTGACATGAAAAAGGAAAGTCACACCAGCTTGGAGCCATGGGTTCTCCACCCCCAAATTGCAAAAAGAGCTTGCAACCTCCTGAGGAAGTTTTGTTATGTCGTTAGGATGTGTTGAGGTTGTCTTCATTTGAAATTGCATCTGTTCTTACTGTCCTCACAAGATTGTTATGACTGTTACTAGATGTTTCATCAGAATTTACAGCCTCGATAGAATAATTATGGAGATTGTGTTTATGTCTTGCCTTCTTCTTTGAAAATGAAACTCTACATGCTTTTAGTGTAATGGGGTCATGGTATGTATGTTTGGGTTTGCTTTGATAGCAATACACATTATTTAGGATACCACACAATAATTTTTGAGCAAAATCTGTCAGATATTTAATACTCATACCACACAGTCAGTCACATCATCTGCTTTTTCATTGAAAGTTTCATGTAATAAATACTGTTCCTTCTTGTTGAAGGCTAACTTCCTTCTAAGACCTCCCTGTTGAAAGTTTCCTCCATCAGTTTTTATCAGCCCAATGTGGACATAGACTCTCTCATGATTGCTCTCATTTTCTACAATAATTGATTGCAAGATGGAACATTTACTAAATTACTCTGTCTATATTTTACTGGTACACAGTGGCAAAGCACTACATGTTGAATCTTAATAAGAAAAGTGGATATCATATCGACAATACAGGTTACTAAAAAAATGAAATCGGTGTTGTTTTGTTCTTCCACACTGTAAGTTAGGTGCCTGGTCAAGATATAGTCTTGTCTCTTACAAGTTGTATACTGTATACTCTAGGATAGTAGAAGAATCCTAACTGCTGTTACTAACTAGATAGGATAGTAGAAGAGAAGTGATTCCAGAAAATAAACATGAAGTCACTAGCTGGGGTAAGGCATCATATGCCACATGGTGTATCTATGAAAGTACCACAGATCCCCTACCTGGTAAATTTCCCCTCAAAATTACTGAAAAAAGTTTCTGAGAGGATTTTGCACCCCCAGATTTTGCCTTGACTGTATAGTGCACAGAATGTAGTCTCAATTATTTTAACTCCTCAAATCTCTGTTTAATTCATAATACATGATTGATATAAGAATTTTAAAAAAAGGTTCCAATATTCAGTGATAACAGAGATTAGAATAAATCTCTTTGTATTAGTTACTTCACTTTCACTGGGTTAAAGTACTCACCGTAGGGTTTGCTAAAGTATACAGTACGATCTTGGCAGTGTATTGTAAGATGCATTTCAAATAAATCCCCAATACTGCGTCAAATATCAGAGAACTATACAAGTATGCATGCATTTGGATGTGGGTTTTCAACAATTTCAAATGGTCCTACATAAATTTTAAACAACCTCCAATCTATACCAGGCAAAATCATATTCAAATATTCACTTTTCAGCCCCCACTCTATGAGTAGACAAAAATATATGCAAATATGCAAATGTTCACACAAACAAAATATAAATGTAAACTGCAAAAAAGTATTTTACTCTATGAGCTTCAAATGTATTAAGTTATCTGATTTTTCATTTCTCAGTGTTTGAATTTACAGAAAATAGTGGACATTAATTGCACTTCTTATGAGTTGTAATTTTCTTTCAATTAGTTTTTTCATTACTACTGGTTCAAAATATTCATAGTGTGGCATGACAAGGTGTACAACATGGATTTGTCTGTGTGCCATAGAGTATAAATTCTTCAGCACAAATTTACTATTTGCTGGTTGTTCATTTGGTTTTGTAGTACTGTCGCCAACTGGGTAATTACTTTTGCAAATGTCCCTCAAATCTCTCTGCAAGCTACTAATTTCAACACACACACTCCATTCCTCCACTACTTGATTGAATTAAAATTAGGTACCTTTTCAAAGTTTTCAAAACAACTTTCCTTCCCTAAATACACATGTTTGACAAATTTCATTTATGATTTTAAACTTTTGGTCACTATGGTTACATCTGTTACTATAGTCACTACATTCACACACAATATCACTAACATCTACTGGTAAGATTAAACTATCATGAACTTTTCTGCTTGTTTCAAAAACATCACTCAAGCTTACATTAGAGTTTCCAGAATTCTATGAATATAGGTTTGCCTTTCCTTAAGCTATATCTGTGAGAAGTCATAGGGTCAGTATTGCCTCACATGTTCCCACATTACTCCAGAATCCAAATTGATTTCCCTGAGGTTGGCTTTTACAAGTTTTCCATTTGTCTGTAGATGATTCATGTCAGTAATTTGCAGCTGTGAGTTTTAAAACTGATAGTTTAGTGCTTTTTGTTGGAATTATTATATTCCTCTGAGGGTATTTCGCCTCTCTCATACATCTTGCTCACCAGATGGAAGAGCTTTGTCACGGCTGGCTCTTCCAAGGCTATCAGTACCGGTATATCTAACAGAATGTTGTCTACACCTGGAGCCTTGTTTTGACTTAGGTCTTTCAGTGTTTCGTCAAATTCTTCATGCAGCATCGTATCTCCCTTCTCACCTTCCTCTACAGCTTCTTCCATTTCCATAATACTGCCTGCAAGTGCATCTCCCTTGTATTGATCCTCTATATACTCCTTCCAACTTTCTGATTTCTCTTTTTTGCTTAGGACTGGTTTTCCATCTGAGCTTTTCATATTCATACAGGTGGTTCTCTTTTCACCAAGGGCCTCTTTAATTTTTCTGTTGGCAGTATCTACCTTACCCCTAGCGATATATGCTTCTACATCCTTACATTTGTACTTTAGCTATTCCTGCTTAGTCATTTTGCACTTCCTGTCAGTCTCATTTTTTAGACTTTTGTATTCCCTTTCACCTGTTTCATCTGTTGCATTTTTATGTTTTCTCCTTTCATCAGTTAAATTCAGTATATCTTGTGTTATCCAAGGATTTCTACTAGCCATCTTCTTACCTGCTTGATCCTCTGCTGCCGTCACTATTCCATCTCTCAAAGCTATCCATTCTTCTTCCATATTGCTTTCCTCAGTTCTTGTCAATCATTCCCTAATGCTCACCTTAAACCCTCTACAACATCTGGTTCTTTTGATTTATCCAAGTCCCATATCCTTAAATTCCTGCCTTTTTGCAGTTTCTTCAGTTTTAATCTACAGTTCATAACCAGTAAATTGTGTTCTGAGTCCATACCTGCCCCTGGAAATGTCTTACAATTTAATATCTGGTTCATAAATCTCTAACCATTATATAATCAATCTGAATCCTTCCAGTGTCTCCAGGTCTCTTCCACATATACAACCTTCTCTCATGATTCTTAAACCAAATATTAGTGCTGAAACTTCCTGGCAGATTAAAACTGTGTGGCGGACCGAGACTCGAACTCGGGACCTTTGCCTTTCGCGGGCAAGTGCTCTACCAACTGAGCTACCCAAGCATGAGTCTTGGTCCGGCTCACAGTTTTAATCTGCCAGGAAGTTTCATATCAGCGCCCACTCCACTGTAGAGTGAAAATTTCATTCTAGAAACATCCCCCAGGCTGTGGCTAAGCCATGTCTCCGCAATATCCTTTCTTTAAGGAGTGCTAGTTCTGCAAGGTTTGCAGGAGAGCTTCTGTAAAGTTTGGAAGGTAGGAGATGAGGTACTGGCAGAAGTAAAGCTGTGAGGATGGGGCGTGAGTCGTGCTTGGTTAGTCAGTTGGTGGAGCACTTGCCCGCAAAAGGCAAAGGTCCCGATTTCGAGTCTCGGTCCGGCACACAGTTTTAATCTGCCAGGAAGTTTCATATCAGTGCACACTCCGCTGTAGAGTGAAAATTTCATTCTAAATGTTAGTGCTGATTAAATTATACTCTGTGCAAAATACTACCAGTCAGCTTCCTCTTTCATTCCTTATTGCCAGTCCATATCCACCTACAACCTTTCTGGTGTATCTGTGCTAGTAGAGTAGAGCTGCCAAAAACACAATTCCAAAAACAATTTATTGGATTCACCAAAACGAAACAATAATACAATCTCCAAAAGAATAACTGGCTTGAACCCAACTGTGGATAATCACAAATGCACAATAACAAATAATAATAATAATAATAATAATAATAATAATAATATTGATAGAAAAGACCAGACTCTTCACGAGTAGCAAACACAATAAACAATTCTACAATGTCAAGTGGTTCATCAACTACACCATCTACAAGAGAGTGTCCAGCTAGACGAGGTGTCTGGCCATGGCTGCAGGGGCGGCAGCTCTGTATCCTTCAAAGTGGTGCATCGAACTGCCTTTTGCCAGCAGTGCACTGCCTTATAAAGCCTTTGGCAGATGTATCTGCCAGAACTATTTGGGGTCATGTGCCTGGCATATCAGAGTAGTTCCTGGGCTAGCTGTGACCTCTGGTGAAGCTGTTCTGCAGGCTCCATGAATGGGTAGCAGTCCCTGGCAGCTGTTGGTGGAGACCTGGTGTTGTGGCTGCTAGTAAGTATTTGTCTTGACAACACAGACAACATAGGATTTCCTGGTGAATATACGCCCTGTGATGCAAGCATCCCGTGTTGGTTGGTCATGAAGCCAATGCAGTAGATGCTACTATCTCTGAAGTGGGTGGCCACAATACTTTCCTTCTCTTCCTTTTTCTATTATCAAATTCCAAACTCTCATGAGTATTAAATTTTCGGTCTCTGTAACTATCTGAATAATTTCTTTCATCTCATAATACATTTCCTCAATCTCCTCCTCATCTGCAGAGCTAGTTGGCATATAAACTGTGATGGGTGTGGACTTCGTGTAAATCTTGTCTGTTTATAGTAGCTTATCCATATTCCTATTTTTTTACTCATTATTAAACCTACTCCAGCATTACCCCTATTTGACTTTGTATTTATAACTCTGTATTCACCTATCCAGAAGTCCTGTTCCTCGTGCGACTGAATTTCACAATTCCAGCTATATGTAACTTTAATCTATCCATTTCTCTTTTTAAATTTTCTATCTGACATTCCTCACTCCGATCTGTAGAGACCAGTTTTGTTTTACCTGATGATGATGTCCTCGTGTTTAGGGGACAATTTTACCTCCTGAATATTTTACTCGATGGGATGCCATCATCATTTAACAATACAGTAGAGCTGCATGTCCTTGGGAAAAAATATGGCTGTGGTTTCCCGTTGCTTTCAGCCGATTGCAGTACCAGCACAGCAAGTCAGTTCTGAATGGTATTACAAGGCCAGATCAGACAATCATCCAAACTGTTGCCTCTCTAGCTGGTGAAAGGCTGCTGTCCCCCTTCAGGAACCACATGTTTGTCTGGCCTCTGAACAGATAACAACAGATAACCCTCATAATGGTTGCACCTCAGTACATTGCTGAGACATGCAAGCCTCCCCACCAATGACAGTGCCGATGGTTCATGGGGGGTGGGGGGTGGAGGGAGGGGGGGGGAGGAAAGGGTGAAAGTAGCTCTTATCCATATGAATATCACATTTCACCAAACAAATTTTTAAAAATTATAAAACAGAAAGGAGCACTTACTAAAAGAAGAAAGATGTATGAAGTTCTGCACCACTCATAATTAACTATGGTGTAGGTGATGTCTCATTTTCTGCAATAAATGGTGTTGAAAGAAGAGTGAATATTTGCAAACATGCTCCCAAATCACACAACTGAGGGATAACAAAAGATTGGACGTGATACACTATTTTGCATGTCAAGTAAATCATAGTCACATGAACTTGTACAAACAAATTTTTAAAAATAAAAAATAGAGAGGAGTATTAACAAGAAACTGGAAGATGAATCAATTTTTGCACCTTTCATAGTAAACTAAGGAGCAGGAAATGTCTGATTTTCTGCAACAAATGGAGTATAAGCTAGAGCCATTGCTCGCAACCGTGCACCCAACTCAAACTGCTGGGTGATAACAGAAGAAATGATGTATTAATTTATTTGGTACGTCAAGTTGGAAATATTCACATGAACATGTAGGAACAAATTTTTAAAAATTACTTAACATCGATGAATAATTAACAAAAGAACAATGCTGTGTCTCGGTTGGCACCAATCATAGTTATCTATAGTGTAAGTAGAGTCTCAATTTTTGCAGTAAATGGAGTGAATGTAAGCAACCATGCACCCAAAACCACCTGCTGGAGGATAACAGAACACAGATGTGTGATTTGATTTGGTATGTCAAGTTTGACATATTCATATGAATATGCAGAAAACTTTGTTTGAAAATTATAAAACAGTGTGGAGTACTTAAGAAAAAGTGAAAGATGTCTCAAGTTATGCACCTCTCACAGTTATCTATGGTGCACATGGTATCTCAATTTCTGCAAGAATTTGATTTCACATCAGAGTGAATGTACGCAACCATGCACCCAAATATAGCTGTGGTGGATAGGGGGGGGGGGAAGGGGAGAGGAGGGGGGAGGATAACAGAAGGTAGGACGTGTGACTCAATCTGGTGTCTCAGATAGGACATATTCACATGAAATTGCAGAAAAAAATTTAAAAGTTATAAAACAGGGTGTAGTACTTAACAAAAAATTTAAAGAAGTATCAAGTTCTTCACCTCTCATAATTATCTGTGGTACAGGTGATGTCTCATTTTCTGCAAGAAACTGAGCCGAACTGAGAGTGAATGTTACAACCATGCACTCAAATCAACCTGCTGGGGATAGCAGAAGATATTAAATATTACTTTATTTTGTATGTCAAGTACATCATATTCATATGAGCTTGCAGAAAAAAATTAGGAGAGGAGTACATACCAAAAGAAGGAAGATGTATCAAGAACTGCACCACTCATAGTTAATTATCTTGCAGTATCACTCATTTTCTCCAAGAAACTGAGTTCAAGGGAGAGGCAATGTTAACAAGCAGGCACCCAAGTCAGCCTGCTAGGTGTAACAGAAGATGGGACATGTTACTTGAATTGGTACGTCAAGTTAGTTATATTCATATGAAGTTGCAGAAACAAATTTTTAAAAATTCAAAAACAGAGAGGATTAATTACAAAAGAATGGAAGATGTAGCTATTTCTGCAGCTCTCATAGTCAACAATGGTGTAGGTAATGTCTCATATTCTGTGACAACTGGAGTCACTGGGAGAGTTTATATTTGCACCCATGCACCCAAATCAACCTGCTGTGGGATTATGGAATATAGGAAGTGTTAATTTATTTGATATGCGAAAATGGACATGTTTATCCAACTTACAGAACAAATTATTAATAAATTACATGACAGAGAGTAGTACTTACAAAAATTGGAAGATGTATCACCCACTGCACCTCTCGTAGATAACTATGGTGCAGGTTAAGTCTCATTTTCTGTAAGAAAGGAGATGAAGGGAGACTGAATGTTCACAACTGTGCACCCAAATCAACCTGGTGTGTGATTAGAGATGATACAAAGAATTACTTCATTTGGTATGTGAAGTATGGCATAATGATATGAATTTGCAGAAAGAAATCTTTAAATACTACAAAACATAGTGGAGTATTTACAAAAAGCTGAAGCTGTATCAGGTTTGCAACTCTCATACTTAAAAATAGTAAAGGCAACATCTCATTCTCTGCAAGAAATGGTTCCATCAGGAGAGTGAATGTTTGTAGTGACGCTCTCAAATCAAACTTCTGGATGATAATAGAAGGTAGGATGTGTTACATGATTTTGTATGTCAAGTAGCTCATATCCATACGAATTTCACCAAATAAACTTTTAAAAATTATTAAACAGAGAGGAGTACTTACTAAAAGAAGACAGATGTATCAAGTTTTCCACCCCTCATAATTAACTATGGTGTAGGTAAATGTCTCATTGTCTGCATTAAATTGTATTGACGGCAGAGTGAATATTCCCAACAATGCTGCCAAGTCAAACTGCTGAGGGATAATAGAAGATAGGACATCTTACTTGATTTTGTATGTCAAGTAAGTCATGTTAATATGAACTTGTACAAACAAATGTTTAAAAATTGGAAAACAGAAAGGTGTATTCTAGAAAAGTGGAGTTTCTGCACCTCCCATGGTCTACTATGGAGCTTGTGAGTTCATTTTCTGCAACAAAAGGATTTGGTGCAAGAGTCAATGTTTGCAACTGCACACCCAAATCAATCTACTGGGGTATAACAGAACGTAAGATGTGTTAATTTATTTGGTATGTGATGTTAGCAATACTCAAATGCACACCCAGAATTTTTTTAAAAAAATTACAAAACAGAAAAGAACACTTACCAAAAGAAGGAAGATAGTTTTGCACATCTCACAGTTATCTATGGTGCACATGGTGTCTCAGTTTCTGAAAGATATGAAGTCCACATGAGAGTGAATGTATGCAACCATGCACCAAAATCCATCTGCTGGGGAATAACAGAAGATAGGATGTGTGACTCGATTTGGTATGTCAAGTAGGACATATTCGTATGAAATTACAGAAAAATTTTTTTAAAAGTAGTAAAACAGTGAAGCACTTAAGAAAAAATTAATGGTGGGTCGAGTTCTGCATCTCTCATAGTTATCTGTGTGTTGTGTACATAGTTCCACGTAGTCAGCACATACACAACTTTCCCACTAGAGCGCGCCCCGCTAAGCACAACAGTGCAGGCACAGTGCTCGTCCATCTCCGCACTACGAGATGGACCAAATTCTGCTTCTGCCGATCTGCGTATTAATATGTAATGCAGCCAATGAGATTGCTGCTAACGTAGAATCTTTTCTCCTTGTGGATCACACTCGCGTAGAGATACCTGAACGCTCGAGGTATTATAACAAGTGTACAGACCTCCGATTAGTCAGTCTGCATTAGTCTGCATTAGTCTATAGTCAAGGTTCAGTTAGCACCTAATAAGATTATTATATTCCAGTACATAGCCATGAAGATAAATGAATAGACACTTTGTCAAGTATCAGAGATATGTGAGAATAAGATTAATGTACCAAGAGCAAAGGAACTTCAGATTGTCAATTGTAAATAGCATCCAGAATCAAGTTAAGTAATTTTATGCTTGTTATTATTTTAATAAATGTGTGTGAAAATTAATCAAGTTCTGTTTAAAGTTGGTCACCATCAATCTGCTATTCTACGTGTGCAAGTGGCTCTTCTATTGTCTGACCTAATGGCAGAAGATAAACACACCACAATAAGATCACGAGACATATTGCTGACACTCGCCTACTTCGTTAGAGCGACAAGTCAAATAATCTGATGGTGTGTGTACCGAAGGTCTTACAGTACGCCCACCACAGTGTGGAACTGGTGATGTCTAATTTTCTGCAAGAAACTGAGGCAAAGGGACAGTGAATGGTACAACCATGCACCCAAATCAACCCGCTGGGGATAACAGAAGATATTATGTATTACTTGATTTTGTATGTCAAGAACATTTCATTCATATGAACTTCCAGAAAAAAAAATTGGAGAGGAGTACATACCAAAAGAAGGAAGATGTATCAAGACTGCACCTCTCACAGTTAATCACCTTGCAGTCATGTCTCATTTTTTTTCCAAGAAACAGAGTTCAAGGGAGAGTGAATGGTAACAAGTGTGTACCCAAATATGCCTGTTGTGTTATAATGGAAAATAGGACACATTACTTGATTTGGTATGTCAAGTTGGCCTTATTCATATGAAATTGCAGAAACAAATTAAAAAAAAAAAAGGAAACAGAGAGTAGTACATTCCAAAAGGAGGAAGATGTATCATGTTCTGCACCTCTCATAGTTAATAGAAAATATACAAGATGTAATCAAAAAGAGAAGACTAATGCTATTTGGACACGTATTTCAAATGTAAGACAGTACATTAAGTAATTAGATTTTTGTAAATTAGTAGTGTCAGAAGTCCATAGCAACATCAACAAAGTAAAAAAACAATTTAGAAAGAAATGATATAAAAACAGAAGAGATAACCTTTCACGGAAAAATAGGTATTGAAAATTAAAGGATTCCAAGGCAGGGTACCAGAAAATACTTGTTCAATTGGTCTGAAGACAAACAGAAGAAACATAGTGAATAGATGAAAGCATCCTGGAAGAAAAGAGACAAGCAAAGAATGATGAATTGAAATTGGAACGTGGCTCTCAACTATCCTATTTACAGTAAAATAGAAAGAAAGAAAAAAAAAAACAATTCAACAGTACTTAACAATAAAATGGAAGATGTATCAAGATCATAGTTACCCCTGGTGCAGGTGATGTCTCATTTTCTGCAAGAAAGGAGATGAAGGGAGAGTGAATGTTGACAATGACACGATCGAATCATCCTGCTAATTTACAAACTATTACCAGAAGACGAGATATCAACTCCGCCTGTTGTTGTTGTTGTTGTGGTCTTCAGTCCTGAGACTGGTTTGATGCAGCTCTCCATGCCTATCTGCTCTGAAATATTCCACCTAACATTGAACACAGATTGGATGTGCTTCAACATCAATTAAGAATAGTTGCATGGATCAGCGGATAACTCCTAAGAAAAACCGCGATCACTAAATCAGTATGACTAAACAGAACAGGCAGAATAGGCAGTTTGGATGGAGATCCTTTACGCAACCTACAAATAAATATTTTAGGTTTACTGCAGGTTGTGCCACAGTAATGGAGGATATGAATATCGAGTAATTATTTTCTAGTTTCAGTAAATAATACCACTGATATAGAAGTTTCCTGAGTATTGTACCATCTCATAGTGTAAAATATTATACTGGAGAAACCATTACAGCGGCCTTCCTCTTGGTCTACTGATTAGAGCCAGAAAAAGGCCACTGGAAGTGTGGCCGAAGACCCAGAAGACCGCAGTAACAGTGGCAGAAACGTTAGTCTCTCCACTATAGTTTTTTACGTTGTAACACGGTACAATACTCGGAAAGCTTTTATGTTAACTGACTCTGGCCGCGGAAGCCTAATCAATCATAAAATTATACTTTTATTAGTAACAACATTATATTCAAAACATAACAAGCTTAACGCGAATAACAATCGGACTGCCTACACGCATTCCATAGAAAACAGTTCACGGAACTGTTGCACCAGCTGATGGTTGGTACGATGGCGAGGGGAGGGGGAAGGGAGCAGCTCTTTATACTCGAACTCGTATGTGCAGATCCGTGAGTTATTTTTGAGTCATTGGCACATCTTTTTCGGCAGGGAAACTTATAGCAATTGTAAATGGGGAATAAGCAATTTACTCTGCTGCTGGTGCGAACTGTGACAGCGCATTCACTTACAGGCAGTGGGTAGGCCTGCCATCGCTTAAATTGTCGACCCTGAAACCCTCCGATATTTGGGTCAAACTGAATTATTTTCCCAGGGGATACAGAATCTATCGACGATAAGATGGCCGATAGCGGGGCGGGGCGAGCTGGTGTATGTAATCGTCGATTGCTGGCTGCTTCTTGTTGTTCTCAGCGAAAATATAGCGAAGACACATGCACAGGAGGGTATCTAAAGGTGCTTGCCGTTGGCTTTTTAATATAAAACGAACGAAACTACCACGCACAGTCCTCGTTTGGCGAATTTAAAATAAGATTTCTTGAAATCTACTTATTTTCAAAAATCAAATTTATCCATATACAAAAGAGGGTCTGCGTTTACCCAGGACATTTGTATAGAAACCTTTCAAGGACGCACCCGAACGCTGTCAGAATTGTAATATTACGTTATTTACTCTAAAACCTCAAATTATTATTATTCTCGAATCAGAAACATACAAATTTACAGTAGCCATACACATCAATAAATATGTACATGTTGTTGTTGTTGTTGTGGTCTTCAGTCCTGAGACTGGTTTGATGCAGCTCTCCATGCTACTCTATCCTGTGCAAGCTTCTTCATCTCCCAGTACCTACTGCAACCTACATCCTTCTGAATCTGCTCAGTGTATTGATCTCTTGGTCTCCCTCTACGATTTTTACCCTCCACACTGCCCTCCAATGCTAAATTTGTGATCCCTTGATGCCCCAAAACATGTCCTACCAACCGATCCCTTCTTCTAGTCAAGTTGTGCCACAAACTTCTCTTCTCCCCAATCCTATTCAAAACCTCCTCATTAGTTACGTGATCTACCCACCTTATCTTCAGCATTCTTCTGTAGCACCACATTTCAAAAGCTTCTATTCTCTTCTTGTCCAAACTGGTTATTGTCCATGTTTCACTTCCATACATGGCTACACTCCATACAAATACTTTCAGAATCGATTTCCTGACACTTAAATCTATACTCGATGTTAACAAATTTCTCTTCTTCAGAAACGATTTCCTTGCCATTGCCAGTCTACATTTTATATCCTCTCTACTTCGACCATCATCAGTTATTTTGTCCCTAAATAGCAAAACTCCTTTACTACTTTGAGTGTCTCATTTCCTAATCTAATCCCCTCAGCATCACCCGATTTAATTTTACTACATTCCATTATCCTCGTTTTGCTTTTGTTGATGTTCATCTTATATCCTCCTTTCAAGACACTGTCCATTCCGTTCAACTTCTCTTCTAAGTCCTTTGCTGTCTCTGACAGAATTACAATGTCATCGGCGAACCTCAAAGTTTTTACTTCTTCTCCATGAATTTTAATACCTACTCCGAATTTTTCTTTTGTTTCCTTTACTGCTTGCTCAATATACAGATTGAATAACATCGGGGAGAGTCTACAACCCTGTCTCACTCCTTTCCCAACCACTGCTTCCCTTTCATGCCCCTCGACTCTTATAACTGCCATCTGGTTTCTGTACAAATTGTAAATAGCCTTTCGCTCCCTGTATTTTACCCCTGCCACCTTCAGAACTTGAAAGAGAGTATTCCAGTTAACGTTGTCAAAAGCTTTCTCTAAGTCTACAAATGCTATAAACGTAGGTTTGTCTTTTCTTAATCTTTCTTCCAAGATAAGTCGTGTGGTGTCACCGCTAGACACCACACTTGCTAGGTGGTAGCTTTAAATCGGCCGCGGTCCATTAGTACATGTCGGACCCGCGTGTCGCCACTGTCAGGATCGCAGACAGAGCGCCACCATAAGGCAGGTCTCGAGAGACGTACTAGCACTCGCCCAGTTGTACGGACGACATTGCTAGCGACTACACGTACGAAGCCTTTCTTTCAATTGCCGAGAGACAGTTAGAATAGCCTTCAGCTAAGTTAATGGCTACGACCTAGCAAGGCGCCATTTGTACCATTGCATGTATCTCAAGATAGTCTCACTTGTCTCATCAAGATTGCTGTATACCAAAGGACGATATAAAAGTTAAGTGTTCTAGTAGCTCCTTTCTTTTCTTTATCACATTCATTACGAATCCTGTTCCAGACTTCGCGCCAGTCGGCGTGTGTGTACGTGTGCCTATCGGCTACCCGTCACTGTGGACTGGCTGCCTTGACAGTCCACTACATTGGCGACGAGGATGGGATAATGTAGTGGACTGTCAAGGCAGCCAGTCCACAGTGACGGGTAGCCGATAGGCACACGTACACACACGCCGACTGGCGCGAAGTCTGGAACAGGAGTCACCCATGACTATTAAATTTTCGTCTCCCTTCACTACCTGAATAATTTCTTTTATCTCGTCATACATTTCATCAATTTCTTCATCATCTGCAGAGCTAGTTGGCATGGGCTTTGTGTCTATCTTGGCCACAATAATGCGTTCACTATGCTGTTTGTAGTAGCTAACCCGCACTCCTATTTTTTTATTCATTATTAAACCTACTCCTGCATTACCCCTATTTGATTTTGTATTTATAACCCTGTAATCACCTGACCAAAAGTCTTGTTCCTCCTGCCACCGAACTTCACTAATTCCCACTATATCTAACATTAACCTATCTATTTCCCTTTTTAAATTTTCTAACCTACCTGCCCGATTAAGGGATCTGACATTCCACACTCCGATCCGTAGAACGCCAGTTTTCTTTCTCCTGATAACGACGTCCTCTTGAGTAGTCCCCTCCCGGAGATCCGAATGGGGGACTATTTTACCTCCGGAATATGTACATATAATATGTACATATAATACACAAATTGTATTTATATTGCATGTGCTCAGTACTTTGCATCCTCCAAGGCGCTTGGAGTGGCTTGCAGGAGATCAATCTTCGTGCAGGATGTAGGGCACAAAAGGTACTGGAGCATGTGGCTTGTTGTTTGTTCTGGTCCACAATCACAGGACGTATCTTCTGTTATGAAGCATCTCTTCAGGTTGTCTCTGGATCGTCCAACTCCTGATCGTAATCTGTTTAAAGATTTCCACACCAGCCAGCTCTCGTGTCCAGGTGGTAGTTCTTCAGCTTCTGGCGTCTGCAGGTGAGGCGTCGACTTCTTCCATAACTCCACTCTCGCCTTCTCTGGTGAAATGGTGAGCTTCTCGGATGTTCTCAGGAAGCTCTTTCGCGATCTCAGCCGTTGCTGTGGTGGACTATGTCCGTGCAGTGGATGGGCACTGCCCTGTTCCACTTTCAGTCTCTCCTTGTTGGCAGCCACTGTTCTGCGTATCCATGGTGGCGCTATTCCAGCCAGGCAGTAGAGCTTATCAGTTGAGGTAGGTCTTAAGCAACCTGTGATCAGCCTGCAGGTTTCGTTGAGAGCAATGTCTACTTCTCTGGCGTGAGATGACCTGTACCCTCAAATTAAGATGTGAATATTACTCCAGATAGAGCAGCACTATCTGTGATCGACGTTTGCCCTACGAAAAGGAAAGAGCTTATCTCTGAGGGCGATGCCAGCCTTACACCTGTCTATTTCTGTGGGCTACTGGCAGGATTAGAGCGGGCAAAGCACATTTAATGCTTTTTAAATGACTGGGACCCAACACTCAACTGTCAATCACCGAAAACGTATATGGTACTGTATTAGGTAGCGTCTCAATAGTTATTTCTGTTTCCTTTCAATCTTATCTCCTTCTACTTTGGACTGTCAAGATCAATCGTTCTTCCTCCACCTCTTTCCTTACAGAGCCTCTGGCTCCCCATCTCGATGCGCTTCGGAACTGGAGAACCAGAGTCAGCATCTGGATCAGACCTGCGTCATGACGTATAGGATAGGACTGAGCAATATCTGCTAAGCTTAATTTTCAAAGTTACTATAAACTCATGTGCTGATCAAAGTACTTTAAAGAGGAACCGTCTTACATAGAAGTAACAGTGTAATCCATAAGCAGTTATGGATCATGCGATGCGTATCGAAGTCCACCTATAAGCAAGCAGCGTCGAAATTAGTCGCTGTTTCTCTCACGACCCGTTATTGGAAAACATTTCCTACTGCTTGTGTAGTCATTCATGCTGTGCTTGAAGTTTAAATACTTTAATCACGGAACAAAGTAATAAACTTGTGGTACAAAGCTGTATACGTGGCAGTGGAAGTAAAACCCTTCCAATCTGATGACTATCACAGCCGGTTGTATTCTACCCCACTTTTTGTGTTAAATCCCCGTGTTTTGTACTGTACCTAATATTGCAATGCGATGTAACAGTAACAAACTTTAATCACCATTACAAATCGTCACATGGTTTAAATTTATTAAAAGAACGTAAAATGTGGTTCGGTGTAATGCAGTAAACGCAAAAAATATTAGTTTTTGTGTGTATAAACACCTGCGACCTACTACTATTCGTTAATGAAATCTTGAAGAGAGAAAACTTCTGAGAGGGAAAGAGTCTGGTGATATTCTGTTTTACGGTGTTGTTTGTCTCTTCTGTAACTCTTCCACCAATATGCGAATTTCACTACAGCCTATTTTCTATTGAGTTCGATTCGTAATGTCACTCATTTAGCGTCTCCGTTCATGGATAAAGTACGTTTTTCGAAAACATGAGGTACTTCGTCTCGGTTGAGTCTAATCCGAATATGTAAGAGACGTATCTGGCGCAGAACAAAAAGTACAACGCAGTATCAAGTTCGTCTCAGAGAAAATGTTTTGTGTTGACTGCAGAGTGAAAGGGCGATTAATGTGAGAAGTTTATTATAAAGCTGGTTAACGTCATTCATATTAAACCTACAAAACATGGTATCATACATATATCTAATTTTGTCTTATGAGAATGATGCTATATTCAAATAATGATTCAATTACTGAGTGTTGTTTCTTTTTCCTTCATAGTGGGTGAGATTACAGTAACTGGATAAAACTAGCGGACCATTTCTATAAATACCCTGGATAACGGAGGTATAATACTATGACGTAGTTGTTTTCAAATCGATAGTTCACGTAACTACACTCCTGGAAATGGAAAAAAGAACACATTGACACCGGTGTGTCAGACCCACCATACTTGCTCCGGACACTGCGAGAGGGCTGTACAAGCAATGATCACACGCACGGCACAGCGGACACACCAGGAACCGCGGTGTTGGCCGTCGAATGGCGCTAGCTGCGCAGCATTTGTGCACCGCCGCCGTCAGTGTCAGCCAGTTTGCCGTGGCATACGGAGCTCCATCGCAGTCTTTAACACTGGTAGCATGCCGCGACAGCGTGGACGTGAACCGTATGTGCAGTTGACGGACTTTGAGCGAGGGCGTATAGTGGGCATGCGGGAGGCCGCGTGGACGTACCGCCGAATTGCTCAACACGTGGGGCGTGAGGTCTCCACAGTACATCGATGTTGTCGCCAGTGGTCGGCGGAAGGTGCACGTGCCCGTCGACCTGGGACCGGACCGCAGCGACGCACGGATGCACGCCAAGACCGTATGATCCTACGCAGTGCCGTAGGGGACCGCACCGCCACTTCCCAGCAAATTAGGGACACTGTTGCTCCTGGGGTATCGGCGAGGACCATTCGCAACCGTCTCCATGAAGCTGGGCTACGGTCCCGCACACCGTTAGGCCGTCTTCCGCTCACGCCCCAACATCGTGCAGCCCGCCTCAAGTGGTGTCGCGACAGGCGTGAATGGAGGGACGAATGGAGACGTGTCGTCTTCAGCGATGAGAGTCGCTTCTGCCTTGGTGCCAATGATGGTCGTATGCGTGTTTGGCGCCGTGCAGGTGAGCGCCACAATCAGGACTGCATACGACCGAGGCACACAGGGCCAACACCCGGCATCATGGTGTGGGGAGCGATCTCCTACACTGGCCGTACACCACTGGTGATCGTCGAGGGGACACTGAATAGTGCACGGTACATCCAAACCGTCATCGAACCCATCGTTCTACCATTCCTAGACCGGCAAGGGAACTTGTTGTTCCAACAGGACAATGCACGTCCGCATGTATCCCGTGCCACCCAACGTGCTCTAGAAGGTGTAAGTCAACTACCCTGGCCAGCAAGATCTCCGGATATGTCCCCCACTGAGCATGTTTGGGACTGGATGAAGCGTCGTCTCACGCGGTCTGCACGTCCAGCACGAACGCTGGTCCAACTGAGGCGCCAGGTGGAAATGGCATGGCAAGCCGTTCCACAGGACTACATCCAGCATCTCTACGATCGTCTCCATGGGAGAATAGCAGCCTGCATTGCTGCGAAAGGTGGATATACACTGTACTAGTGCCGACATTGTGCATGCTCTGTTGCCTGTGTCTATGTGCCTGTGGTTCTGTTGGTGTGATCATGTGATGTATCTGACCCCAGGAATGTGTCAATAAAGTTTCCCCTTCCTGGGACAATGAATTCACGGTGTTCTTATTTCAATTTCCAGGAGTGTACATCTATCTTATTTTTGATTATGACGCAATCGTATTAGTTTTTGAGAGGATGTAAACTGTGCTGACGATTAACAGTAAGAATTTAATGACGTTCGGTACGAGATTGTTTTACCCGCCGTCAGTTATTTATCATTTTCTGGTTGTTTTCTTGCTTCACCGTAACTTCACAATCTAACCAACATAAACAGCGCCTAACGGCGAGAAAGCTAGCCCTAAAATTAATGCTTGTTTTCATTTACATTTCAGGTTAATTAAAAAATAGTTATGATATTTTTGCGTTCTAAACATCATTAAATTATCAAAAGCGATTAATGATCTTCAAATAAGTGTAGGCCTAAGACGAGCCAGATCTCACTGTTTCAGAGAACTACTTTTTCACGAAGAAATACTTTCGAATAGAGAATTATGATAGCTTATTGCACTGAAAGCAATATAACACAAAAACAGCGTCTCATGCATGAGAAGTATGTACGAGGTGCATTCGAGTTCTAAGGCCTCCGATTTTTTTTTCTAATTAACTACTCACCCGAAATCGATGAAACTGGCGTTACTTCTCGACGTAATCGCCCTGCAGACGTACACATTTTTCACAACGCTGACGTCATGATTCCATGGCAGCGGCGAAGGCTTCTTTAGGAGTCTGTTTTGACCACTGGAAAATCGCTGAGGCAATAGCAGCACGGCTGGTGAATGTGCGGCCACGGAGAGTGTCTTTCATTGTTGGAAAAAGCCAAAAGTCACAAGGAGCCAGGTCAGGTGAGTAGGGAGCATGAGGAATCACTTCAAAGTTGTTATCACGAAGAAACTGTTGCGTAACGTTAGCTCGATGTGCGGGTGCGTTGTCTTGGTGAAACAGCACACGCACAGCCCTTCCCGGACGTTTTTGTTGCAGTGCAGGAAGGAATTTGTTCTTCAAAACATTTTCGTAGGATGCACCTGTTACCGTAGTGCCCTTTGGAACGCAATGGGTAAGGATTACGCCCTCGCTGTCCCAGAACATGGACACCATCATTTTTTCAGCACTGGCGGTTACCCGAAATTTTTTTGGTGGTGGTGAATCTGTGTGCTTCCATTGAGCTGACTGGCGATTTGTTTCTGGATTGAAAAATGGCATCCACATCTCATCCATTCTCACAACCGATGAAAAGAAAGTCCCATTCATGCTGTCGTTGTGCGTCAACATTGCTTGGCAACATGCCACACGGGCAGCCATGTGGTCATCCGCCAGCATTTGTGGCACGCACCTGGATGACACTTTTCGCATTTTCAGGTCATCATGCAGGATTGTGTGCACAGAACCCACAGAAATGCCAACTCTGGAGGCGATCTGTTCAACAGTCATTCGGCGATCCCCCAAAACAATTATCTCCACTTTCTCGATCATGTCGTCAGACCGGCTTGTGCGAGCCTGAGGTTGTTTCGGTTTGTTGTCACACGATGTTCTGCCTTCATTAAACTGTCGCACCCACGAACGCACTTTCGACACATCCATAACTCCATCACCACATGTCTCCTTCAACTGTCGATGAATTTCAATTGGTTTCACACCACGCAAATTAAGAAAACGAATGATTGTACGCTGTTCAAGTAAGGAAAACGTCGCCATTTTAAGTATTTAAAACAGTTCTCATTCTCGCCGCTGGCAGTAAAATTCCATCTGCCGTACGGTGCTGCCATCTCTGGGACGTATTGACAATGAATGCGGCCTTATTTTAAAACAATGCGCATGTTTCTGTCTCTTTCCAGTCTGGAGAAAAAACATCGGAGGCCTTAGAACTTGAATGCACCTCGTATTTATGCTGCTGTCTGTTCTTGTTATGATAGCCACTTACTTATCTTCACACACAAAAATTTTGTATGGAGTCTAATGATTAGCACTTCCTTATACCTCATTCAGCTTTCTAATACACGAATATTAAGTAAATGTAATTTTCTGAGCTCAACCCTTTGATTCTAAGTACTATTATGGAGCGTTTGAGTAATTACAAAATTACCCCAGGTGGTAACAAATCCTCCGCCATCAGTGGCGCAACTAGTCTATCGGATTCTGGGGAGACTAGGCTGAAACGCTATATCCCAAACCAGACGAAATCGAAGTCTTTTGACCGACTCATACCCAAGGTCGAAACATTTTTTGGCACTATCAATATTAACTCTCTCTTGACACCAGGAAAACTCTATAAATTAGGAGACACACTAAAAGAACAAAATATCAAAATTTTAGCCCTGCAAGAAACAAGGTTGCCTGATGAGAATACCATGGATTTTGGAAACTACCGATTGTTTAAAAGTAAAACAGACAAAAGAATTCTTAAAAACACTCCGCATCTGGGTGTTGCATTCGCAATTTCGCAAGACATTCTTGGCTCCGTAATCGAAGTAAATCCAGTAAACAACAGACTAATGACAATTTCCATGAAATGTGCAAATAAAATGTACTGTTTAATTAACGCACACATGCCTATCAACCAGGAGAATAAAACAAATCCAGAAAAAGTAAATAAGTCATGGGAAGTGTTAGAGAATACAGTCTCCAAAATTCCTCAAAATTATGTAAAGATTTTAATGGGTGATTTTAATGCGCAGTTAGGGAAAGAGAGAAAATTTAGAAAAACGGTCGGTGAATTCCCTCCACATAAACGGACCAATCAAAATGGAAAGAGGCTGGTAGAATTTTGCAGAAATTTCAATCTCAAAATTATGTCAAGTCATTTTAAGAAAAAACCTTCAAAACAAAAGACATGGCGATCACCTAACAAGGACATAGGTGAATTCCAAATTGACCATATTGCAATCTCGTATCCATGTCACAAAGAAATTTTAAATGTTCAAGTTCGTAAAGGCGCCAATATTGACTCAGACCATTACTTAACCCGTGTGAAACTAAAGCTAAAACCCCAAAATTTCAACAAAAGGACACCATTAATCCCCAAATTTGACACCAGTAAAATCCAACCATCATTATTAGCAGACGAATTTGACAAAACCAGTGCACAAAATTGGGAACAACTCAAACACAAGATTATCAAAACAGCTCAAGATCAAGTTCCTTTACGAAAACACAAGAAATGTGCTTGGTGGAATGAAAACTGTGATCATGCAATTAAAGCCAGACAAGAGGCATTTAAAGCATGGAATAGCAACAAGACAGAAGACACATATGATACATTCATGGCAACTAGAAAAGACACTTCAAAACTAATTAGACAAACAAAAAGACAATATGAGAATAGTCAACTCTTAGAAATTGAAGAAGATTTTCAGAAATACAATACCAGAAATTTTTATAAAACTTTTAAAACCAAAATAAAGGGGTACCAACCCCAGAATCTTTGTTTCAAGAAGGAAAATGGACAGTTGGCTCTTAACAACCAAGAAAATTGCAAAGAACTTTCTAAATATTTTATGAATCTTCTAAATTGCCCCGAGCCCACAGAAAGATTTCTACCAAAAATTCCCCAACAATGCAATCCAGTTTCACTTGCACCAAATGAAGAGGAAATCATTAAAGAAATTCATAGGTTGAAAAACAACAAAGCATCTGGTGAAGATGGAATTGTTGCAGAACTTTTAAAGGCAGCTGGTCCAAAAACCGTTAAAGAAATTACTTCAATCATGCAAAACATTTGGCAAACTGAAAAAATTCCTGATGAATGGAAAACCGCCTTGATTCACCCACTTCATAAGAAGGGAGACAAAACTGATGTTAATAATTACAGAGGAATTTCTCTTCTTCCAGTCACATACAAAATCCTCTCTCAATGTCTTCTGAACCGAGCACAACAGCAGCTTGAATGGAAAATTGGCGAATATCAAGCAGGTTTCAGGCCAAATAGATCTTGCCCAGAACAGATTTTAGTCCTCAAACTAATTCTCAGACATCAAAAAATTTACAATAAAAAACTAGTTTGTACCTTTGTAGATTTTAGAAAGGCTTATGACTCAGTGGATCGTGAATCTCTTTTCCAAATTGTGAAAGAACAAGGCCTGGATCTATAAAATAAATAAAAATAAAATTTTGGAATAAAATATTAATGATTAATTATTCTGTATGTATGATGATTGGTTGTAATTGGTATTTGCTTATCTGGAACGTGGACGTTTAATTATTCGGTATCAGACGCTTGACAATGGCTATTTGGAAAAGGCAATGTAACTCGTAGTTGACCGTGAAAGAAAACTGAAATAATCGGACTTCGTAATTAAATCGTTTCCAAAGACTGCTGCGGTAGGTACGGACTCATGATCTAATCTCAACATTACAATGATTTGCCAGCCATGCCAATACGTCGTACAGAGGTGACTGTCTACTAAACATAAAAAAGTTACACAGTTAGTTAAATCAGATATATTCAATGAAATAGCCTACAGTTCATAATCCTACTTACTTTTATAAATATAAATTCATTACAGAATCGAGTGCCTAGTGTGGTTGCAACTCGCAGTATTCTTCTATAACATGAAAATATGGCGGTGTGCCAGACAATAAAATAAAATACGTGCTTCTCGCACCACTTCTACCTGAGCTCTCTCTTCTCTTAAACAGACATAAGAGTAACGTAATTATTCTTTTGTCTTTATCAGCGACACAGCGCTGCAGTTGTGTGCCATAGGCTTTATTTATTAGTCACTGATTATTTATTTAATTAATATTTCGCGTTTCCGCGGAAACTCACGCTCGGCATGCAAATGTGCCTTTATATTGCCCCCTGAATTGCGAGGCGAAAGGACACACCTGCAGGCGAGCAATTCACCTAAAGGCACAAGAAAATCTAAGTTATCTACAACTATTCACATGACTTACATTACACACATTATATACAAAATTTGAATGACACGGGTGCGCCGTAAAAGTTCTTATGTTAGCAGATAGAGTGCGCGCATGCGCAGAAGCGTCTGTGTGACTCCGGCAGTGCCGTTATATCATACAGTTAGATCACGCGGCACAGTAATGCAGTTCATATTGTTCGTGTGCGCGCGTATCTTAGTCGTTGCACAAAGAAAATATTCAACCAAGATTACATATGAAGACTACATTCTATAACAGGTAACTTAGTTTTAAATTTACAATATTTGTTATATCACAATACAACTCAGATTGTTGAATGTTCTTAGTTACATAGTATTGTTTTGAAATACTTCAAAGAAAAATGTCCGAATGTTTCAGGTGCGTCGACCTATTCACATCATGTCGTTACTACAGTTCATATTCATCTGCTGCACAATAATTTTTTCACAGGTTAGTATCATCGTTGTATAACAACGTGATTAAAACATAAGCGTGTCCATTTCCATTTCCATTATAGTCGTTGTGATGCAGTTCGTTGTGACTAAAAAACATTGTTTATTACAGATCTGATGTGACCCGTTAGTAATTGGTCCTCGTGCAGTTCGTTTTTTACATTCCGTGGAAGCTTGGTTGCAGAACCTTGGACGGTACATAGCTGGCGTGGATCCTTGGACAGTCCAGGTAAGAGTGTCCGTCACATTTCGAGAACATTTCATTCCCTGAAGTTCCAACCAAAATTCTTCCACCCGTCGTGTTGTTTTCTGGACAGGCACTTTGTGTCCGTTTAATCCAGTTAACATCTTGAAGTTAGGTACTGTAGTATTGTCACTAGACGATGCACGAATTATGCACTTCACATTTTCAGTTTTTTGCTGAATATAGCTCACCTAAATGTTCGTAGTTATTAATCAAAGAAATGGTTCATCGCGTTTACATAGGTACAATGCATAATGAATGTCATTAACAGTTTCTTTCGCATAGGTTTCTGCGTAGTTGCAGAGTTAGTAATGTTCATTAATGTCCGTGAACAATGGTTCACTATGCAATGTCCTTTTGGCACTCGTTTTGTTCAAATTTCTTTTACATAGTAACAGTTACATTATACATCATTGAAAGAGAAGCAAAAAAAAAATATAAGTAATCATACATACACACGTCACATATTTTCTTAGCATAAACATAATACAGTTGCACATAAACATGTTCACATCATTATTACATAGCTATGGGTTATTACATTGTGTCACATTTGATTACATGAATTGCAGATAATTACGTCCTCTTTAAGGGTTTTGCTGCGATTTTATCGATGTTTATTTTGTGATGTCATCTGAAATTAAGATAGGTTAGACACAACATTCATTACATCAGTAGGCAAGACCAGGCATTTTCACTACTCAATAAATATTCAAAATAGTAAGAGAGAAAATGTTTGATTCCTCGCGTTTTGTGCGTGTGTGTATAGTGTCTGTGTGGCCTTGACTACTGATAGATGCTTTTCGTGTTGAGAGATGTGCGTCTAATCTATTTCTCAAAGTAAAAGTTCGCTTCACAGATGACGTCTGTCGGTTCGTCAGGTGTCATACCAAGTCAGTGATACCTACAGTCACAAATGTTCCGTGAAAAAATTAATATATCATTGACTGCTACGTAAACATAAATTTTATTTTAATATTCCGTCTTCCAGGTGGTGGCGCGCACTGAAAGAAGAGTTCTTCTGCCTTCAACTGCGTCACTGGAACCGCTGAAATGAAAATTTCTATACTACTTACTATCTGTGTTGTAGCAACAGAGTTTTTTGGAGTTGCTTAGCAATGTTTTGATGGATGTGACTTTGACATTATTCCGCATGAAATGCTCTAAGATCTCAGTGTGCGTATAGCTCAATAATTTTGTTAGTTCCTTATCTTTATTCTTTACAACTTGAAATAAGCAACATCCCAAACCAGTACGTGAAGCGTCACAAGTCATACAAAAATCTAAATTGAAATCTGGATGGCTCAATATGTTTGCATTCACTAAAGCTTGTTTAATTGTATTAAAGTCATTCTGGCACTGTTCCGACCAGATCCAAACTTGATTCTTTCTGAGTAGATTTAGCAGATGTTCACTGTTCAAAAGTGGTTGTGGCAAAAAACGTCTGAAAAATGAACATAGCCCAAGGAATGATTTTAACTGCTTTTTAGTTCGAGGACTAGGAAAGTTTCTGATAGCATCTAATTTACTGGGATCAGGACGTATGCCCTGTGAATTAATGATATGTCCTAAATATTTTATCTCACTGCAACCAAACTTTGATTTTCTAAGATTGGCTGTGACTCCAGCTTGTGCAAATTTTTCTAAAATTCTTTGAAGTGTGTCAACGTGTTCATTCCAAGACTGTGTAGCTATCAGTATATCATCAACATAGTGTGTGACTGTCCCAACTAAATCATCGCCAAGCACGGTATCCAGGGCTGTAATGAATACCCCAGAACTGACATTCAGTCCGAAAGGTAGAACACAAAACTGATAGGTTCGCCCCCCGAACATAAATGCAGTATATTTCCGAGAATCAGGAGTGATACTCACCTGCCAAAATGAATTAGCGAGATCTATTGTGGAAAAATACTTTGCATCTAGAAATTTCTGTAATTGCTCTTCTAAATTTTCGGGTTTTGTGTGAACTGGTAAAATTATTTCATTAATTGCTCGTGCGTCTAACACTAACCTAATGCTTCCATTTGATTTTTTGACAACAAGTAGAGGACTACAGTAAGGTGAGGTGAATGGTTCAATGACCTTCCAGTCTAACATTTGTTTTAATTCTTGCCACACAGCAGGTCGTTGAGATAACGGTACGTTATATGTCTTGTGGTAGAAGATCTTGTGAGGCTTAACTTCAATCTTGTACGCATACGTGTTGATAACACCTATTCGCTTGGCAAAGACTTGTAAATATTTGGATAACACTTCCTGTAGTTTTATACGTTCATGTGCACTGAGAGCTGTAGCTTCATTTATCTTATGATCAAGCAATGTTTTCAAGTCCATTAGCTCTGTGTCAAATGAGTGTGTGTGCGTGTCTTGAATGTCATTGTCAAGTACTAACTGAACCTTGTACAGTGTTTGTCATGCTTTAGAGTTCTCCTGTCCAAATCAATAATAATTACACTGCCTCTATCATTTAAAATACATTTACCTTTGGAGAAGTCTATAATGCAGTCCTTCTCGCTCATAATATCTATTCCTAATATGCAATTTGTCACAAGGTTTTGTACAACCAGGAATGGCCATTGTACAGTTCCATTACCTATTTTAATGTTTACAAAAACTTGCTTCGTAACCCTACATGACTTATTACCTAGTGCAGTAGTTATTTTACAGTTTTGGGCAGGAAACTCAGGCACAGGTTCCAATTCACACATCTTTTTATAGAAATTAAAAGACAAAACGCTCACAGCTGCACCTGTATCTAGAATAATAGTAGTTGGAATCCCACCTACTACACCAGTGGTAGATGCTAAAACAATTTCATTTGTGTTTGAACGACATTGTGTACTGTCTTGTAAAAGTTCATCTGATATATTGTTATTGTGGTTGTATCTTATAAATAAAACAGGTAATTTTTGTTTAGAATTATTCGGCATATCATTATTCTGATGTTCAACTGTGGTGTCAAATAACTGATTAACATTGAAGTCGCCCCCCAAGAATTCCTCAGCCACGACCTGGGGCATAGAAGTGACTGTTTCTAGTTTGTTGGATTAGCATTTGTATTAGGTACTGACACAGATTGAGGTTGTGTGTCAGGTGTCATTTCTATTATATTCACATTCGGATATTGCCTATTGTGATCTCCAAACTTTTGCGGTTGTTGTTGCTGTTGCGCATTATAACTTACCTGTCGGTCATAAGGTATGCTCCAATTTTGTCCTGGTGGCTGCTGTGGTAAAGCAGTGTTTGAATGAAAGTACTGATCGTTACGAGTCCAGCCTTGACGCTGTCTTGGCTCGTAGTTATTATTATTTCTGTTTCTGTTTGTGTTTTTGTTGTTGCCTATGTATCCGTTGTTACCGTTGTAGTTATTACCGCGGTGCCTTTTGTATGGATTGCCGCATGCAGTGTTATTACTGTTGTAACTATTGTTTGTATTGGAATACGCGTGTTGATTTTGATTTCCGTATTGAGACGGTATGTGAGTTTGCTGTTTTTGTTGTACCGCGTATCCAACTGTGGGCGCGCCAGAATTGAGTTGGCAAGCCTGCATGTTTTGCATTCCACTAGTGTAAACATTGTGGCTGCTGTTTTGCCGCGCGAAGCGCTGATCTTCAAGTAACATGTCAACCGAATCTAAAGCTGTTAGAAAATAATCTGAATCGTCATCCGGGATATGTAGGAGTTTTTCTTTAATGTTGAAAGGCAATTTGGCCTTCAACGCACGGAGTATATCGCGTGTTGCGACTGGTTCGTCTAAAAAGTGTCCCATGTTCAAGTATTTTTCAAAATATCGGCGTAAGTTGCCATTTTTACTGTTAAAAGTTTCAGGTTCTAGAATTTGTCTTCTGAGTCGCTCCTGGACGGATTGCGACCAGAATTTGTTCAGAAAAGCACGCTCAAACTCACTGTACGTGGTACATACGTCAGCTTGACTGTATGCCCAGACAGCTGCATCGCCTTGGATGTAACCGACAATATATGAAATCTTTTTCCGGTCACTCCAAGTGCGTGGAAATGCGTTACTAAAAGATTTAAGAAAAATCACTGGATGAATGGTTCGTTTTTCTGGGATAAAAATCTGAAATTGCCTGTGTTTCATTAAGCTTTCTTCTTCCTTTGCATTGTGATATGGATTTGTTCCACTGTAATTACTGCAATGTTCAGCTGGCGAGTAATTACAATAATGTTGCTGTGGTTTACCATGATAATAGCTTGTGTTTGTGTTTGCACCTCGTGGTATGTGTTGTAGTCGTGGTGTGTTTTGTTCTTGTGTGTTTGTCGTGTGCGGTATGTGTGTGTCATACTCGAATGTATATTGGTTCCTGAACTGTACATTTTGACTGATATTTTCGTTACATTCAGACTGTGGTCGATCGGTGAATTGTGTCATTGTTCCAGTGACGGATTGTACTGCGTCACTGATCAGCTGTTTGTTATTAGTAATGTATTGCGCTACGGAGTCGTGCACAATTGTTGGTAAATTTTCACGTAGGCATCTATCAAAATGTTTGTCTTTGTTCACTACCCAATCATGAAATTCTTTATTAATGTTTTGAAAATGAGTTGTAGCATCAGATTGTAAGATGTCAGTCAGGTGTTGTTCAACATTGTCAAATTTATTCTGTACGTCAGTAATTCGTTTTTCAAGGTTGTCGTGTACTGAAGGATATGTTTGAATTTGTTCAGTAAGAACTTCACACGTGACATTAAGATTTTTTACTTGTGTCTGTAAAAGTGCTACGTCAGTTGTAGTCTTTTCTTGTGTCGTATTAAGCTGGGAAAATTTAGTACTGAGTTCAGTCATCTGTTTGGTCAGTATGGCGTCTATAAGTTCCACACGTTTACATAAAGTGTCATTACTCGTCTTGAGTGCTATGAGGTCAGATTTAATTTCGTCATTTTGTGTCTGTAAGGTTGCCATGTTTTCGGCGTTCTGTTTCATTATCATTTGTAACATGTCGGCAATGTTTACCGTTTGCAACGTCTGTGCCCCCGCCGCGTCATTAGACGTGACGTCATGCATTAACATGGGCTCTGACTGAGACTTTGAAATTTTTGTGGTGGACGGCCTATTGTCAAAATTTCCGTCAACACTTGCGTCAATGTTTGATAAATCGTCACTACCGGTTGCTGTCGTAAAGTCATTTTCTAACATTTGTCTCTCGTCCGAGTCGGATTGTGTCTGAATAGTACGTCTTTGCTGTTCCATTTTTGCGTATTGATTTCTAGTCATTACCATGCCACACGTGATTTATGTTTCAAGAAAATATTTGACACTGATTTTAAAATGAAATGCAGTTGAGCATGAATCGCTCGTAGCAACAATGGCTGTCCCGTTAATTTAAAAATATAAACTGAATTTGAGATTATTGGTAATGGCTGCTGGCCATGTTACATCATATCGTACAGAAGTCGGCCATATTGTACACTCGTGTATTGGTATTGTTGGATACGTTATTGTTTAGGAAAAAGTGCTAAGAATGAAATTTGTTACTGAAAACTGTTATGCGCGAAAGAAACACTACAGAATTTACTGAAAAGCTAATACACTGAATTATACGTCTGTTCAAGCCTGCTAATGCAAAGATGCTACGTCTTACCTTATTTTGCTGGAAGCTTCATTGCGTCTTCCGGCAAAACTTTAGAATTGGAAAATATCTTCAGATTTTCATTATCTCTCATACATTCACGTCCAGGTCCAGAAAGTTGATTTTTGACATGAAACAAAAAGAACAATGTAACAAATGACAAAATAACAAGTCCGACACGCAGTCGCCAATATAAAATAAATAAAAATAAAATTTTGGAATAAAATATTAATGATTAATTATTTTGTATGTATGATGATTGGTTGTAATTGGTATTTGCTTATCTGGAACGTGGACGTTTAATTATTCGGTATCAGACGCTTGACAATGGCTATTTGGAAAAGGCAATGTAACTCGTAGTTGACCGTGAAAGAAAACTGAAATAATCGGACTTCGTAATTAAACCGTTTCCAAAGACTGCTGCGGTAGGTACGGACTCATGATCTAATCTCAACATTACAATGATTTGCCAGCCATGCCAATACGTCGTACAGAGGTGATTGTCTACTAAACATAAAAAAGTTACACAGTTAGTTAAATCAGATATATTCAATGAAATAGCCTACAGTTCATAGTCCTACTTACTTTTATAAATATAAATTCATTACAGAATCGAGTGCCTAGTATGGTTGCAACTCGCAGTATTCTTCTATAACATGAAAATATGGCGGTGTGCCAGACAATAAAATAAAATACGTGCTTCTCGCACCACTTCTACCTGAGCTCTCTCTTCTCTTAAACAGACATAAGAGTAACGTAATTATTCTTTTGTCTTTATCAGCGACACAGCGCTGCAGTTGTGTGCCATAGGCTTTATTTATTAGTCACTGATTATTTATTTAATTAATATTTCGCGTTTCCGCGGAAACTCACGCTCGGCATGCAAATGTGCCTTTATAGATCCTAAAACCACGGCAATTATCAGAGACACGCTAACTGGTACAAAATCAAAAGTAAAGTTCAGAGGAGAAATTTCAGAATCCTTTGAAATAAAAACAGGCGTGAGGCAAGGTGATGGACTCTCTCCGTTGCTATTTAACTGCGTTCTAGAAAAAGTAATACAAGAGTGGCGCGAACGAAAATTGGTTCAGATGGTTCAGATGGCTCTGAGCACTATGGGACTTAACAGCTGAGGTCATCAGTCCCCTAGAACTTAGAACTACTTAAACCTAACGAACCTAAGGACATCACACACATCCATGCCCGAGGCAGGATTCGAACCTGCGACCGTAGCGATCGCGCGGTTCCAGACTGAAGCGCCTAGAACCGCTCGGCCACACGGGCCGGCAACGAAAATTGGAGTTCAAAATTGACCAACCAGTGAAATTAGGACGAACAAATATTCGAATAGACTGTTTGGCCTTTGCAGACGACTTGGTTATTCTAACGCAGGACATCCAAATTGCTCAGAAACAAATAGAAATCCTTAAAGAAACAGCAGAAAGAGTAGGTCTCCAAATCTCATTTGAAAAAACACAGTATATGACTAGCAACAAACTGGCACCCAAACTTTTGGAAACTAAGTATGGAAAAATCAAAAGAGTCTCGCAATTCAAATATTTAGGTGAAACAATCTCAGAGACTGGTCTAGAAAAAATTGGAAATGAAATTCGTTGTCAAAAGATGGAGACAGCTTTTAGACTTACAAAAGACATCTACAACAAAAAATGTCTCTCGAGGTACTCTAAATTGAGACATTACAACACGGTCATAAAACCAGAGTGCCTTTATGGGGCTGAAACGCTAATTTTAAAAAGAAAAAAGGACATTCAAGAAATCCAAAAAAGAGAAAGAAAAGTAATCAGAAAAATTCTAGGTCCAAAATATACTGAAGAAGGAACATACAGGCTAAGAGCAAATAGTGAAATTCAACAATACACCAGCATATATTCAGATATGAAAAAACGCAGATTAAAATTTTATGGGCATATTAAAAGAATGGATGCTACCAGACTAACTAAACAAGTAGTGGAATTCTACGAAAATCGAAGTAAAGCTAAATTTGAGACAATAAAATGGATTGCTGCTATAAAAGAGGACATGAAAGAGGCAGATATAAAACAAGATGAAATTCAAGACAGAAAATTATTTAGGCAAAAAATTCATGACTGGGTAGTTGGTCAAGCTGAAAAACCAAAGAAAACTGGAACCACATGGTCTGATGAAAGGAAAAGAGCTCATTCCGAGAGAATGAAAACAATTTGGGCAGAGAGAAAGTCTAAAAGAAAATAACTGAATGCCCCGTGATTGTACTTCGCGTGGTCCAGTAGGGCCCAAACGTGAATAATAATAATAAATGTAATTATCTTCAAAAGATGACCGTTTGAAGATTCTCTCTGTTTGTGGCTCAGAGGTAACAAAAGTTGCACCATTGGTTTCTTCTGTGTTGGGGAACAGTTTTACTGCTTTAGATGTTTTATTGCCATTCTGGGTGATTTTCTCTTCAGCTTAAGTTGTGATGGGTGATTTGGTACGTTAAATAATGTAAAATTATTTGAAAAAAATCAGCGTAAAGACTCTTTATGAGGAACGGTGAGATTATTTCTTGAGAAAAAACAATAAGGCTTTCCTCGAAAGGTCAGAAAAAACTCCTTGTATGAATACTTCAGGCTACTTTAGTGCGAGAGTTTCGCAAAAAAATTGCAGAAAAATTATTTATATTTCTGTCGTAGCTTCTTTTTGTAATAGCCAGTGTTGCTGAGTTAAATAGTCTCGATTGCCCGTTGTTTCTGGCTCTGCCAGTCTGGTCGTAACATATTTTTCGGCAGTAGGTCTATTGCTGAAGCTGCCCTGCGGATAATGCGGGCCAATCTGTTCCGAACCTACAACCACGTTTTCTTTTGATCGACGCACACGGAATGTGCGCAATACTGGTCCGGCGCCATTCCATTTCGAAACTTTCTCTCGCGTCACTACTTTGTCATTTACAACGTCGTACCACTGCAACTAACATTACTGGGGAGAAAATATTGATGCATATTAATCCAAACACTCACCCAGTTCGTTCTAGGACAGGAGGTTTGTCTTGGATGTGTGGGTGCAGATTAAGTTTCATATCAGCGCACACTCCGCTGCAGAGTGAAAATCTCACTCTGGAAACATCCCCCAGGCTGTGGCTAAGCCATGTCTCCGCAATATCCTTTCTTTCAGGAGTGCTAGTTCTGCAAGGTTCGCAGGAGAGCTTCTGTAAAGTTTGGAAGGTAGGAGACGAGGTACTGGCAGAAGTAAAGCTGTGAGTACCGTGCGTGAGTCGTGCTTCGGTAGCTCAGTTGGTAGAGCACTTGCCCGCGAGAGGCAAAGGTCCCGAGTTCGAGTCTCGGTCGGGCACACAGTTTTAATCTGCCAGGAAGTTTCATATCAGCGCACACTCCGCTGCAGAGTGAAAATCTCACCTTGTGATGTGTGTCACTCCCTTCCACATGAGCTACGAAATGTGATGAAATGTTCGCACGTAGTTTTTGGCATTGATATTATATCAGTTAACATGTTTGAATCACACATATGCTAGAAATTCAGACAGTGTTTAGGGTTCTCTCTCACCCACAGGCAGAACCGATACAATAATTGTAGTTGAGTTTCTGTTGATAGTGCTTCGCTGCAGGTAAAAAGATGTGTTGCCTTTAATCCGGTAACAGCATGATTTTCCAGTCATTTCGAATACGTCTCCCCGATGTCAAGATCAGGAATTATATGGCACGCATCTGACGACATCTACTTTGGTACTTTGATGCTGATGATAGTTTCATGTTCATATCAATGAAAAAATTCAATGCCCTCATCTAAATGTTGCTGATCTGTAAAAAGTATATGATGGCTTGATTTGTATGTTGAAAAGAAGGCGTGATAGTTTTGATCACTTTTGGTAATTGTGTTTAAAAGAAAAACCTTCACAAATTGATGATCCCTCGCTTCCTCGATATCGAAGTGTTGCAAAGAAGTATGAAAACAACGAAGCCAGCTCACCGCACACTTTCAAAACCCCCAGAGGAATACTACAAAGCTATTTACATTGAAGTTTGGGAAACGGTGCAATCTTGCATTACTGAACGGTTTGCTTCGACTGAACTCACACAGGTCACTGCAGCTGAACAAAAGTGCTTACTTTTAGTAGACAACAGATTTGGAAAAACCAACAGAGTTTTTAAAAAATGACCTGGACATTGAGAGACTGCGCTTACACTTGAATATGTTAGCCGATATCGCCAATAAAAAAGAACTGGTCTTAAAAAACATGCGTGATGTAAGAATGTACGTTAAACAAGAGCCTGCAGTTGGAGAAATGTTATGTGAAGTAGTGTAGTGCATTAAGCTTCTCCAAATAGTTCCAATCACGACAGCAACAGCAGAACGGTCATGTAGTGCCCTTAGACGTCTTAAGTCATATCTCCAATCAACAATGAGACAGTTCATGCCCACCGAGATGTTTTCGACAGTTGGATATCCGACCAGTCCTCAACGACTTCATATTCAGTAATCCAGTGAGACGGTCGACATTTGGACCTTTTTAAAGACACTCTAACGCTAATAATGGCATTTAGAGCAATATTTAATATCTTTATACAATAGAGAATTAAGTACGTACATAATGTTAGATTTTCAGTTTCGAAATATTAATACTAGTTTAGTACTGTATTACTATATTACTATAGTACTGTATTAGTTATTTTCAAATACTTCAATACTTTTAGGGTGTAAGACCCAATTAAAACCCGCTATTTACATACTTTTTGACTGAAAGTGTTAGGCATACTATTAACTTCATTAACTGTATTAAAGCATTAAGTTTGAGATATTGTTTTTATTTAATGAACCCTGAGCCTTATTCAAAGTAAGCTTAAATTAGCTATTTCACTTGTTAATCTAAGTGCTATTACTGTGCGACAGAAATATTTTATATTTTATTCTTTTAATGATAGTTTATGATTTATTTAAATATAATTTCATTATTTTCAGAGCTATATATTCACTGCTCTGTAATAGTCTATAAGCATTATTATTACTGTAAATTAAAGGAGCTTTTTACGAGAATACCGTGCTTGTTTATGTTTTGTTTCTTTTTTCAAAGCCAAAAAATGTGTCAGGCTTGTCGAGTTTCCCGGAGTCTCGAGTTATCAAGAGTCCAGTTTTCGGGGTTTTAATGTTGATCATATGACTCTAAAGTGCATAAAAACTTTAAAACTCACTATTTTTCATCTAAAATTTAGAAAATTCCCCGTGGCAAGACCCCCGGTATGAATTGTTCGGAAAGAAAGTCACGTTCCCTCCATTGATTCCCATTTGCGTTCCTGAAGCGTCTCCATAATACTTGTGTCTTGTTCCAACATACCAGTAACCGAATCTAGCAGCCCACCTCTGAATTGCTTCGATGTCTTCCTTTAATCCGACCTGGAGCAGGTCCCAAGTACTCGAACTGTACTCAACGTACTCAACAATGGGTCGCACTAGTGTCCAATATGCGGTCTCCTTTAAAGATGAACCACGCTTTCCTAAAATTTTCAGTGGCTAGCACACTGGACTCGCATTCGGGAGGAAGACGGTTCAGTCCCGCGTCTGGCCATCCTAATTTAGGTTTTCCGTGATTTCCCTAAATCGCTCCAGGCAAATGACGAGATGGTTCCCTTGAAAGCGCACGGCTGACTTCCTTCCCCGTCCTTTCATAATCGAATGTGACCGATTACCTCGCTGTCTGGTTCCCTCCCCCAAACAACGCAACCCAACCTAAAATTCTCCAAATAAGTCAATGTTAACCATTCACCTTCTCTACTACAGTCCTTAAATGCTTTTTCCATTTCCTATTGCTTTGTAACGTTAGGCCTAGATATTTAATTGACCTGACTATGCCTAGCAGCACACTACTGGTACTGTATTCGACCATCATGGGTTTGTTTCTCCTACCCACCTGCATTAACTTACATTTTTCTACATTTAGAACCAGTAACCATTCATCATACCAACTAGAAATTTGGTCTGAGTCATCTTGTATTGTCCTACAGTGACTCGACGACGACACCTTCCAATACACCACAGCATTACCAGCAAATTAGCGCAGACTGCTGCTTTCCCTGTCATCCAGATCATTTTCGTGCATGTACTCACATGTATATGTACATGTATTTATATTTATGTATATGTTCAATCTGGTACTCGACTAATCATCAAAACTTGTGAGAAAGAAATACCTTGAATAGATATGGGAATAAAAGATAAAGTAATCAGCATCAAGTGCCTTGCTTTGCTGACGGCCTAGCGATAATTACCCGCACTCTCGAGGAAGCCAGCCACACTGTCGAGAAGCCTCATGAGTTAGCCATGAAGAACGTACTCCAAATTTCTTATGAAAAAACACAATACATGGACTCCAATATCCCAAAACATCACTTGCAACCAACTTAAACACTTCAAGTATGTAGATGAAGTTACTGCAAACACTAGCAAAGAAAGACTAGTTAACAAAACACACGCATAAAAATTGCATAAGACCTATACAATTACCTGGAAGATTTACAATAAGAAATCGCTGTTCATCAGAGCCACACTTTGTCACTACCACACAGTCTAAAAGTACTTTAACCAACGGAGACGTCATCATTAAGTACCAATGTCAAATACATTGAGAAGATAGAACGACAAATTTAGAGAAAAATATTTGGACTCAAAATTCATGATGCACGGAAAAGACGTAGGAAATCCTAAGGTCATATAGCATGAATGAACGACTTTCGCTTGACGAAGAAATGTTTCCATATCATCATCGGAACCTGACAATCTGTAATATGTTAGACCATAGACACCCAAAGTGATCTCACGCAAATCGGTGTTGACCCACTGGAAACTACGAGCACTACATACAGGCAGAAAATCAGTACACATAAGATCATGCCCAGGAACCCAACACGAAGGAATTGGAAACTTAAATCACATGAACGCAAGAAAGAAGGCAGATCCAAAGTGAAATGTTGGGGAAGTTTCCGAAGATAAGAAGAGCAAGAATGCTAGTGATGAGTAATGGTTCCATGTACTGCTTAGAGCCTAAATATAGTTACTTCTACAGATACAAAAGACGAGTAACAGAGTCCTTTCATTTTATTCGTCAGTTCTGCTGAGAATTATCGGCCTAGTGGATTTCCAAGACAGGCTAGTTTTCTATGAAGACAAAACTAACGCTGAAGGATAAAAGAAGTACGGAGGCACTCACCGAAGATGACTGCAGTGATCAGTATCCCGCAGAAGGGAATACTACTAGAATATGATACCGTTGTGTGCCTCCCAGGTCGAACAACAGAAAGACAACAGTTAAGAGTGATAAACGTAACTCACTTATTTGCAGCATGTGTAAAGAGTCTTTAAGTCCTGATTTATGTAAATCACCATATAAAATCTGATGTCTCAGTTCATTGGATTTTTAACAACAAATGTAGTAATAAAATGTGAATTTCCTCCTTTGGAATAAGTAATTATTTTGATAGTTGGTGTTTCTTGTTCTGTGGTATAGTGTCTGACGGTAGTGCACATAGGAGTAGTATTGCTCTGTTAAACAGGTCTTTCTTTTATTTTCTAGTCAACTTTTGCGCCCCCTCTGTGCCTGAGAGCTAAGCAAGAGCCTACCTCGCCATCCTCTACATAAGGCACTGCTACTATGCATCAAGATTCTAACCCACTCACAAAGTCAGGTCGAAAACAAAATGTTATAGCCGCATAGCGTTTTGAACTTGTCATTCCTGGATGTTTCCCTTTCTTCACGCATATTTTTCATTTACAATTCTTAGTAATATCAAAAATACCTGTCTATAATCTTTATCATCAAAATAATTGCACCCTAAGATAGTCAATGATATAGGACATAAGAATGGTACAAAATTAAAACATTGCTGCTGAGACGAAACACTAGGAAAAAATGGTATAGAACAACTAGAGAAAGAAGAGAGAAAGATGTGGAGAAAAATCCTAGGTAGGCCCTAAAAGAGGTGATAAGAGATGGAAGTGAAGGCTAAGGGAAGAGCTGTACTGGTCCATGAGGACAGTATCAGAGGAGAAATCAGAAGAGGGCAAGGTTTGTGAACGTGTGACAAGGATGAATATGGATAAAATGACGAAAATAGTATGAGAAACAAAACATAGAACAAGAATAGATACAGGAACAAAATGGGAGTAGTGGGACAAACAGAGCATAACTCCATTTTGCAATGTTGCCAGATTTTTTCAAGATGGCGGCCATATATGTAGCAATATCACAGTGACGTCTTGGCAGGAATTTCAAATTTTGGTGGGAAAATAGGTCAGTTGGGCTACCTCCACTAATTTAACTCTAGTCCCCCTCAACTATCCCCTTCCCCCCCACACACGAACTCTCCTCCATCTGGAAACTGGAGGGAGAAGGACTCAGTTTGTCCTGGGCTGCTGGATAGGGTGGACATAGGTCTTTAACCAACTGCGACATGGTCGTGTATACAAACATTGATCCAATACTATCAAATGTTTTTTATTCCAGTCTTTGATCACAATATGAATTCTTTAGACGATGACTGGTTTCAGTCCGTAATGGCCATCCTCAGATCTTTTTTACACCATGTCCTAAAGTGACACCTTATTTTAGATCTATGTGACGATACTACCTAACAGATCAAAATGAAAATTTCTGTTCCGACACTGACAATGTTGAGTGTTTATGGAAAAAGTTCAAGACAATCGTAAAATGCGTTTTAGACAGGTACGTGCCGAATAAAACTGTGAGGGACGGGAAAAACCCCCCGTGGTTCAACAACAAAGTTAGGAAACTACTGCGAAAGCAAATAGAGCTTCACTGCAAGTTTAAACGCAGCCAAAACCTCTCAGACAAACAGAAGCTAAACGATGTCAAACTTAGAGCAAGGAGGGCTATGCGTGAAGCGTTTAGTGAATTCGAAAGTAAAATTCTATGTACCGACTTGACAGAAAATCCTAGGAAGTTCTGGTCTTACGTTAAATCAGTAAGTGGCTCGAAACAGCATATCCAGATACTCCGGTATGATGATGGCATTGAAACAGAGGATGACACGCGTAAAGCTGAAATACTAAACACCTTTTTCCAAAGCTGTTTCACAGAGGAAGACCGCACTGCAGTTCCTTCTCTAAATCCTCGCACAAACGAAAAAATGGCTGACATCGAAATAAGTGTCGAAGGAATAGAAAAGCAACTGGAATCACTCAACAGAGGAAAGTCCACTGGACCCGACGGGATACCAATTCGATTCTTCACAGATGACGCGAAAGAACTTGCCCCCCTTCTAACAGCCATGTACCGCAAGTCTCTAGAGGAACGGAAGGTTCCAAATGATTGGAAAAGAGCACAGGTAGTCCCAGTCTTGAAGAAGGGTCGTCGAGCAGATGCGCAAAACTATAAACCTATATCTCTGACGTCTATCTCTTGTAGAATTTTAGAACATGTTTTTTGCTAGCATATCATGTCGTTCCTGGAAACCCAGAATCTACTCTGTAGGAATCAACATGGATTCCGGAAACAGCGATCGTGTGAGACCCAACTCGCTTTATTTGTTCATGAGACGCAGAAAATATGAGATGTAGAATTAGATGTATCTCCCAGGTAGATGCTATTTTCCTTGACTTCCGGAAGGCGTTCGATACAGTTCCGCACTGTCGCCCGATAAACAAAGTAAGAGCCTGCGGAATATCAGACCAGCTGTGTGACTGGATTGAAGAGTTTTTAGCAAACAGAACACAGCACGTTGTTCTCAATGGAGAGACGTCTACAGACGTTAAAGTAAACTCTGGCGTGCCACAGGGGAGTGTTATGGGACCATTGCTTTTCACAATATATATAAATGACCTAGTAGATAGTGTCGGAAGTTCCATGCGGCTTTTCGCGGATGATGCTGTAGTATACAGAGAAGTTGCAGCATTAGAAAATTGCAGCGAAATGCAGGAAGATCTGCAGCGGATAGGCACTTGGTGCAGGGAGTGGCAACTGACCTTTAACGTAGACAAATGTAATGTATTGCGAATACATAGAAAGAAGGATCCTTTATTGTATGATTATACGATAGCGGAACAAACACTGGTAGCAGTTACTTCTGTAAAATATCTGGGAGTATGCATGCGGAACGATTTGAAGTGGAACGATCATATAAAATTAATTGTTGGTAAGGCGGGTACCAGGTTGAGATTCATTGGGAGAGTCCTTAGAAAATGTAGTCCATCAATAAAGGAGGTGGCTTACAAAACACTCGTTCGACCTATACTTGAGTATTGCTCATCAGTGTGGGATCCGTACCAGATAAGCTTGATGGAGGAGATAGAGAATATCCAAAGAAGAGCGGCGCGTTTCGTCACAGGGTTATTTGGTAACCGTGATAGCGTTATGGAGATGTTTAACAAACTCAAGTGGCAGACTCTGCAAGAGAGGCGCTCTGCATCGCGGTGTAGCTTGCTGTCCAGGTTCCGAGAGGGTGCGTCTCTGGATGAGGTATCGAGTATATTGCTTCCCCTTATTTATACCTCCCGAAGAGATCACGAACGTAAAATTAGAGAGATTCGAGCGCACACGGAGGCTTTCCGGCAGTCGTTCTTCCCGCGAACCGTACGCGACTGGAACAGAAAAGGGAGGTAATGACAGTGGCACATAAAGCGCCCTCCGCCACACACCGTTGGGTGGCTTGCGGAGTATAAATGTAGATGTAGATGTAGATGCTGTGCTGATTATATTTATATGTTTTGACGATGCCATTATGGCCTTATCACTTTAGGACATGGTGTAAAAAGATCTGAGGATGGCCATTATGGATTAAAATCGGTCATCATCTAAAGAATTGATATTGTGATCAATGAATGGAATAAAAAAATTTGATAAGTCTTTAATTTGTACGCATTGTTTGTTTAAATAGTTAGAATGGTCATAGATAGTAGCTCCATCTAGTGTGTTCACCTTGAGGTCCAGAGTCGAACTGGAGTAGTTCACAACACCGCCACCAGAGGGCGCTGTTGGTCCTCCTATCCTCCCCTCCCATGATGTAATCCAAGATGATGATCTGGGGAACAAATGGTGGGAAAAGGACTCAGTCATTGTCTATCTGCTGATCTGGGAGGATGGACATAATTGTTGCTTAATGGATGAGATGTCTGTACTTGAGAAGGAGGAGTTTAACATGTATATTACCTGTAATTGTGTAGCTGAGAACTGTGTCGATAGCCACCTGGAGTATGTTTGGAAAGCAATTGTATTTGGCGAATACGAATACGCTTAATCAAATAATGAAGATGCAACAGGATTTGGGTAAGTTACACTTTGCAAGTCATGCTGATAAATGCGTATGCTGTAACTGTAGATCATTCGATAAAAGTTCAGTCATTATTCTGAAGAGCAAGAGGCAAGACATTCACCTACTCCAGTGCAAGTATCCATGTGTACAATTGAGGAAATGCTGGTGATGAACAGGAATGAATGAAATAAGTGTACTACATGTAAGTACATGGCTGAGGACTGTATCCACAGCCTCCTATGTAATGAGCGGAAAGAAAAGATAATGGATGAGCGTATGGTGAAACTTTTTGACAATAATGTCAATGCAGCAGGTTGGTGTGAAGATGCATTTCAGTACTCACTTAGATAGATGTTTGTGCTGGAACTGCTTACCTTTTCTGAACTTGCTTAATACCCCATATCAACATTGCCCTATTCCACAATGGACTGTAGGTGTTCACCTTGAGGTTTGGAGACCAACTGGCCTAGTCCACAATACCACATCCAGAGTGCACTGTCGGCCCTCCCCCAATCCCCTCCCATGGCGTAACGGAAAATGGCAGTTCAGAAAAAAGGGCAGGAACCAATGAGAACCCTGAATCCAGTCACATGGTAGGCTTCAGCCAGTAGGATGGCAGTATCTGGTGATGTCATGAGAGAGAATATAGGACAGTCTGAGGAGCTCCACAGCCTCAGTCTCACTCAGTCAGCCAGCAGCAGCAGAAGAAGAAGAACCACAAAGCATGAGCAGCAGTCGAGATCCAGCACAGCCCTGCAGAACAGGAAGAAACGGAAAAATAAGTATCCTATATCAGATCTTTGTCTATAGTTAGCTTTATTATCATTGCTGCTATTATTATTACTATTATTATTATTATTATCGGTTACTTTCATGCGTTGATCTGTATGTAACACTTCCTTCTCCTCTTTGCACAGCAACATCCTTCAACATATCGAAGCCTGCAGGGGCGAGCGCCAACATGTCGACCTCTTCAGTGTCCAGGCCTGCAGCAACCTCAGCCACCATCTTGTCGAGACCTACACCAACCTCTGGACCTGCGGCATCAACAACCTCCAGCATGTCTGAACCTGTAGCGACCATGTAGGATCCCATACTGCACATAGTCTACTTGCTGGAGAAAGAAAACAAGCTGTTACTGTCTATCCAGCCCATCGATTTGGGCAATGAGGACGCCAGGTCTGTTCCTAAAGTTTCGAAAGCTTTAAGTGGTCCTAAACAACAACAAAATGGAGGACAGTACTGGTCACTGAAATATGACCCATCCTAGAAGAACATCCCTGTGCTAGTGCAGGGAGAGATTGCAGATGCTGTCGATGAGAAGGTATCAAGTGCGCCCATGTTTTTCAGTTACAAACACCATTTTTCTCCCAGTGGAACGAAACGTGTAAATGTGGGTATAGAAGCACAACATGACTGCAGCTTGCATGTGAGGATAGGAATTGAAAATGCATCGAAGGGTGTTAAAGTGACTATTTCTGAGATCGGCTGGGACGAGATATGTCGTTCACATCACTACATCAATCAACAGATGGCCGCCTCCCCCCAGACATCCGCCTTACTGGTGTGGCACTATCTATTACAACAGTGTATGAGACTTTGCACTATGTATGAAATCAAGTGACGAGTGTGTTTATTTATGGCATGCCTCGGTTATGAACTTATATGATGTGGATACTGCGCTATGCCTTTTATTAGAGAGACTGAGTCGTTGGTTGGCAACCATAGACTCTGCATACAATGAATGATGTTGTAAATATTCTTCGTGTGCATAGTGTACATGTTGATGATTTGGAGGAGTACCTTTGTGTGTGCATGAACACAGAGCCCAAAGGAAAATGTACATGTGAAAAACCAGAGTATTCGGAGGTACCCACCAATTTGAAGGAGATATGCACAGAATTTATTGCATATCATAAAGCTTTATTTGGGAAATACTGTACAGATGAGAAGAAGAAGATAATGAAAGAGTATGACGACTTTTCTGAAATACTGCATCCAATATACAATATTTAGATAAATAATGTGTATAAATAATCTCAAACTTTATTTGTCTTTTATTTCATACCTCTGTAATTATAGTCCAAGTGTTACACTTATTAATATCATTATTTCCAATGCAGTACCTATAATCATGCAGCAGCAGGCAATGGTCTCAAACTCTTCCTAAGGAGTCATTATGAAAATGACTGATAAAGTTACTCTTCATGGGTAAACGTATAGCTGAATTCTCCATGTGGCCACTAGAGTTCCATCACTTAATCAACTGAGCTTTATTGGCTACACATACTATTACCATCCTTACAAGCGTATCTTTCTATATATGCCCATGGTTTGTCAGTACCTGATGTAGTCGATATCATGGCGGAGTGGGTGAAAAATCCTCGCCACAAGAACTTTGCTGTTGGTGACTGGACCTGTGAAGATGCAAAAGAATACCTGAAGAAGAAGAAGAAGAAGAATAGAACACTACTCCCTGATAATACAAGAGCAATTACTGTAGGTCCATCAAACTGTGACAGGACTAACGTCTTCATGACGTTGCTAACAGATGTAGATGGAGTCCAATTTGAAAACGTTTGTGTATTTTCAGAAGCACAGTTTCAGTCCAACGAACAGCGGCGTAAAAGGCGTTACATACACGACATCCAGTGAAAGTGGTGATATTCCCCCCCCCCCCCCACACACACACACCAGAAAATGTAAAGCCGTCTTCATATTTGACGACGTTGGTGTGGAAAACCAAGACCAAATTCGAAAATACTTCTGTTTTGGTCGTCATATGGGTGCTGATGTATTTTATGTAAGCCAATCGTTTTCCAGAATCCCGAAACGGTCGGTTAGGGACAATTCAAAACTCATTATAGCCTTCATACAAGACAATCTAAACTTTAAACACTTTTACCCAGCACATATAGGAACTGACATGTCGTTCAATGGTTTTGTAAAGATATGTGTCGATTGCTGGAATCACTCACAGTATGGGTTTCTCATTATTCATAAAACACGAAAATTGAATGATGGTAGATACAGGTGAATCTTCCAAGAGTTTCTGTACATATAGCCCCGCAAGAGAGCTGAGTTCATCGGTATACGCTGCACCAGGGGCAAATTCGCGCTCATGTCTAGCTCTCAACCCGAGAGAATGGGTGCACATAGATAGAACATTCGCTTGTACATGGATGTGAAAGTTCAGGCTATTGTACCTAAAGTTGGAGGTATGGGCAGGGAGCTAGAGACATATTACCAGACTGTTCTGAGAATGATCAACGCATTAAATGAGTTAGTTAACGAAATCGATAAGAAAGTAACCGACTTAACTGAAAAGGTTGAGGCTATTGAGGAGGAAATAGATGTAGAGGTCCTTGTTGTTGAGAAGTAGGAGTATACGCATAATAAGAGGAAGAAGAGCAGATGTATGCAGCCTCACGCTGCAGAGACGTCTGATTGGTATACATTGTGATGTCGATGAATCAGAAAGTTACCGATGCGCGGAAACCCGTTCGGGAGAAATTACGGTTGCTAAGGTTAGGGCTTATGGACTGACAGCAAACACTAAGAGAGACCCTTAAGCCGGTGCTATGAGTGCTTGGTATTGCTTATACACTCCTGGAAATGGAAAAAAGAACACATTGACACCGGTGTGTCAGACCCACCATACTTGCTCCGGACACTGCGAGAGGGCTGTACAAGCAATGATCACACGCACGGCACAGCGGACACACCAGGAACCGCGGTGTTGGCCGTCGAATGGCGCTAGCTGCGCAGCATTTGTGCACCGCCGCCGTCAGTGTCAGCCAGTTTGCCGTGGCATACGGAGCTCCATCGCAGTCTTTAACACTGGTAGCATGCCGCGACAGCGTGGACGTGAACCGTATGTGCAGTTGACGGACTTTGAGCGAGGGCGTATAGTGGGCATGCGGGAGGCCGGGTGGACGTACCGCCGAATTGCTCAACACGTGGGGCGTGAGGTCTCCACAGTACATCGATGTTGTCGCCAGTGGTCGGCGGAAGGTGCACGTGCCCGTCGACCTGGGACCGGACCGCAGCGTCGCACGGATGCACGCCAAGACCGTAGGATCCTACGCAGTGCCGTAGGGGACCGCACCGCCACTTCCCAGCAAATTAGGGACACTGTTGCTCCTGGGGTGTCGGCGAGGACCATTCGCAACCGTCTCCATGAAGCTGGGCTACGGTCCCGCACACCGTTAGGCCGTCTTCCGCTCACGCCCCAACGTCGTGCAGCCCGCCTCCAGTGGTGTCGCGACAGGCGTGAATGGAGGGACGAATGGAGACGTGTCGTCTTCAGCGATGAGAGTCGCTTCTGCCTTGGTGCCAATGATGGTCGTATGCGTGTTTGGCGCCGTGCAGGTGAGCGCCACAATCAGGACTGCATACGACCGAGGCACACAGGGCCAACACCCGGCATCATGGTGTGGGGAGCGATCTCCTACACTGGCCGTACACCACTGGTGATCGTCGAGGGGACACTGAATACTGCACGGTACATCCAAACCGTCATCGAACCCATCGTTCTACCATTCCTAGACCGGCAAGGGAACTTGCTGTTCCAACAGGACAATGCACGTCCGCATGTATCCCGTGCCACCCAACGTGCTCTAGAAGGTGTAAGTCAACTACCCTGGCCAGCAGGATCTCCGGATCTGTCCCCCATTGAGCATGTTTGGGACTGGATGAAGCGTCGTCTCACGCGGTCTGCACGTCCAGCACGAACGCTGGTCCAAGAGAGGCGCCAGGTGGAAATGGCATGGCAAGCCGTTCCACAGGACTACATCCAGCATCTCTACGATCGTCTCCATGGGAGAATAGCAGCCTGCATTGCTGCGAAAGGTGGGTATACACTGTACTAGTGCCGACATTGTGCATGCTCTGTTGCCTGTGTCTATGTGCCTGTGGTTCTGTCAGTGTGATCATGTGATGTATCTGACTCCAGGAATGTGTCAATAAAGTTTCCCCTTCCTGGGACAATGAATTCACGGTGTTCTTATTTCAATTTCCAGGAGTGTATTAACACAGAAGTTGAATCAAGAAAGCTGCCTTCTGTGAAACATTTCACTGTATGTCAGAGAGCGCTCATGTGAGTACCTGTTCCAAATGAATAGGTACACCACACGCGACTACATGTTTGTTGGGATGCAACGATATTCTCTATCATGACTTCTCTTGCTATTACTTTTGCGTAGGTTTCTTTTAGCTCCAGACTCATTGTGATTTGGTGTCTAATTTGACACTAGAAACATTCGTGTAGTTTACCCGTGTCCATTTTAGGTTTCTTAAAAGACAAATTTGAAAAATCCTCTTAAATACAGTGTAATAATGTTGGAAGGACAAAAGAGAACTTGGACGTTTTTCCCTGAAAACCTCAACAAACTGCTGATGTTTAAGCCAGAGTTAAGGTATTCTCTTTCTGATTTAGATCTAGTGTTATGGCTGATATCTCTCTAAATGGATTCAATTTGGTCTGTGAAAAACTGCTAAGCATCGCAAATAAACTTACTATCAACAGATCTCTTTCTGTCATCTATACAGTGTGTATTTCCGATTTTCGTATTTTTTGCAATAGTCTCAATTGCTTTCTTTCCCAACTGGAAAAATATCCAGAAAATTTTTGTGTACAGAAGGCACATTTCCTTGACCATCAGGAACACCGGTGGCTATTGTTGCTCGTCTACGGCTGGCAGCTGCATTGACATAAGCGCTCTGTCGCCTCCTCTTCACATTGACAATATGCGTCAACCCCATGATGTAATTTTTCTGGGCTGTTATGGTCTGCTGGAAGAACTCGTCATTCTTTGCACCTGCTCTTACTTCCTAACACTTGAAGTGGCATTTAAATATGACCTAAAACAAAACTGTGCCATCGGACATTATTATTCTGGATGCGTTATTATTTTTATCATTAATTTCTTGGCGTTGTTATAGCAACAATAATCAATATCATTTTTTTGTGATAAACACACACAGCTTTATTTCCATTTCATGAAAAGGTAACCTCTGTAGATGGCCTTGCCTTCCCACAGACTGGCAACTACTTTCGTGTCAAGTATGGCTTCCCCAGCGTTTTCAGTTTCCTTTGCTCAGAAAAAAGTGAACTATAGAACCTGTAGGTCTTTTACGATATATCATGGAGTTTGTAGCCTGTAACACTATTATGTGTAAGTTGCATGAGACGGCAGTCACGTGTGTGTGAGTTGCGTTTGCGTGAGTGTGCATGTGTGTGTTTGTGGTCTAATTTTGAAGAAGGCCTTAGTGGCCGAAAGCTATATTTGTGGCCGCGCAGGTAGCCGCGTGGTCTAGGGGCCTTGTCACGGTCCGTGCGGTTCCTCCCGTCGGACGTTCGAGTCCTCCCTCGGGCATGGGTGTGTATGTTGTTCATAGTGTAAGTTAGATTAAGAAGTGTGTAGGCTTAGGGACCGATGGCCTCAGCAGTTTGGTCCCATAATACCTTACCACAAACTAGGTTTGTGACAGTCTTTTTGTTGTGCCTATCTGCGACTCATTATCTCCGCTATATGGCGAGTAGCAACTTTCCTTTTCACAACTTTGTTACATTCCATCCTGCATTTTCCACTGTTGGACCATTATGTTCAACATCGTTAGTATTTGCCAATAAATACAACAAAACATTAAACTAACACGAACGTCAACGCATTAAACGGAACAATCAATACAATGGCACACAACACCCTTGACACTACAAAGACTCATAGACTATGCACACACGGTGGTGTGAGCTCTTAACAAGGCTCGTGTCAGTTGGCCAAATTGGTATGTAATATGCGTGACGTACACACCAATGCAAAAATACATATTGTCAACCAAAATGGCACTTAGTCCCTTTGATATTTCAAGGCTTCAACCATAGAATTAAAAAGTTACAGTATTTAATTTAAAAAACAAATATTATATTTTCATTCTTTCTACTTTGCTTAATAATATATTTTTACTGAAGCTAGAACGATATAATACGTCCAGTTCTTTCTCTTTTCATTAAAAGCTTTTACAGATCTGCGTAAATACTTTAAATGGAAATGAAATGCTAATTTCAATATTTACTTCTGCAATAAGATTCAGAAATGTATTTGTTGCATCTAAATGTCTATCAAGTATTTATTCTAAAAGAGAGAAAAACTATTTTATTTTTAAAGCAATTATTTAGAATCCAATAAATAGAACGTGTGATGATTTGCTTGTGTGGAAAAATGTTCTCGAACCAGGCCTGTATAATGTTGCAGATGGCTAGTCCACTATACGTTGATACAAGTTGCCAGATGCGACGTGTCAAGAACTTATGTGTATCCGTGGCGCTGAGGTATTGGTTTTTTTTTTTCAGTCGTAAGCATTAATTAGTTTGTCGCTCAAACAAGTGAAAAAGAAACAGAGATCAAAGAAAGGAAGTAACTTGTTTGATACTAGTACTAGTTTTCCCCCAGTAATGAAAAGTAGTTTAGTTTGTAATGAGGGATGGGCAGGTGTTACAATTTATACCTACGTTTTGTGTCGTTTACATCTTCTACAATTCCTGCCGAACTGACACATTGTCTGCACTATATCTACACACGCACACGAACACACACACACACACACACACACACACACACACACACACACACACACACACATTCGAAGTCATCTGCCGCATATTGTCTTTACATGACCATTTTACGGTTTTACTCTTTCTTTCTTCAATATCAATTTGATTTCATGTTTACATTCATGAAGTGCTCAGTCCCGTTACTTCCGTGTGCGTCAGTGGGATTGTAGCTTTCAAAAAGATACGTGGGCCGTGCACGTATATTGTAAGTGCGACACTGCCAATACCCACGAAAATATATGTCACTCGATTTAGGCTGTTTTTATTGGTTGACGGTTGGATGAACATCGTAAGGAGACAGAGTTGCGAGGGAAGTAGCCACGATATTTTTATTGTTCTTGTTTGTGGTTCACATCGGTCGCTTAAAGAGGTTCTCATGGAGACAGCTGCGAGAGAAATAGCCACGATGTTTTTATTGTTCTTGTTTGTGGTTCATATCAGTCGCCCTAAGAGGTTCTCAAACAGCAACTGTGATAATGACGACTTGACCTTAGAAACACATAAATACTAGCTTTTTTACACTGTAAATAGGGTGTTGAGTCGACGTCATAACATCCATTTTGTGCTGTTTCCCCAAGACTCACAGCGAAAAGTCCTTTCGCAGAGGGTGGAACAATCGCATTCCGATTCGTCGCACACGCCGGGGGGATGTCAACGCTGGCGGACGGCAGTGCTCTCGCTTCTACATCTACATCTACATCTACATGGATACTCCGCAAGTCACATTTAAGTGGCTGGCAGAGGGTTCATCTAACCACCTTCACTACAATTCTCAAAGATTCCTATCTCGTACAGCGCGCCGAAAAAGCGGACACCTGTATCTTTCTGTGCGGGCCCTGATTTAGCTTATTTTATTATGATGATCGTTTCTCCTCATGTAGGTCGGCGTCAACAAAATATTCTCGCGTTCGGAGAAGAAACTTGGTGATTGAAATTTCGTGAGAAGATACCGCCGCAACGTAAAACGCCTTTGTCTTAATCATGTACACCAAAAAAAAAAAAAAAAAAAAAAAAAAAAAAAAAAAAAAAAAAAAAAAAAAACAATCGCTACGGCCGTCCACGCCGTGTAAGAGAGGCAGCACAAAGTTGCAAACTGTAGCTGTCAGCTGTAGAGTAATGGAGGACCATCCACTGCGGATAGGCAGCTTTCGCCAACGCAAGCCAGCGATTATACGCATCACATTTTGCTTCCGATGTTGAAGGTATCACAAAGATTTTGCTTACATATACTTATTGAAGGTGCATTTGACATTTTAGGGATACGGCGAGCACACTGCTCCCACACCAGCGAACGTAAGTAGGGTAGCAAGGTCCAGATAATGATCTTACTATATCCGATGTCAGGTTACACGTCCGGAGTCAGGTTACCCATATGGACTTCTTACATTCATGGCCACCCACCACTTCCCTCTCTCTAGGAAACCACAGGAAATTAATCAGGATCGCCCAGGGGAAACCCCCAAACATGTTTTAAGTCTGATATGTGGCTACAATTTTGACGTTATGTTTTTACACCAATTTGTGTACACAAAATTTTGAGTATATATATATATATATATATATATATATATATATATATATATATATATATATATATAGTAAGGACAATGAGGAGCAATAGCATGTTGTTTCGCTACTGACTGCAAATGTCATACTGAAGATCGTTTCTTGACGCTAGTATTTCCAGAAGACGAGGAAAGAAAGGAAACAATTGGTGGTGAAAGTTAACCGTGAACACTGTTATCGAAAATGCAACTTGTGGAAAACAATAATTATTCCTTGAAAAAAGAGACAGCATTGGTCGTATATTTTTTACTATTGCAAAATCGATTTTCTGTCACTGAGTGACCATCTTCAGTGCTATATTGTATAACTTAAATTGGGATGCACTGTTGTCACTAAGCTTACGGCGATCACATAGACTATGAGATCTATGTGATCGCCGTAAGCTTAGTGACAACAGTGCATCCCAATTTAAGTTATACAATATAGCACTGAAGATGGTCACTCAGTGACAGAAAATCGATTTTGCAATAGTAAAAAAAATATATACGACCAATGCTGTCTCTTTTTTCAAGTATACCTGTTATCTGGTCGTTGTGCACAAGACAACATGGAGTCGCCAATCAATAATTATTCCTTTCTGCGTAAATTACGGCTTCTGGGCTGTGATACGCGATTATTAATGCCTAAGCAACAACATTCCGTTTACGGGCTGATCAAAGACTCGTCATTGTTGTTACGTAAATTCTGCATGTAACCAGCCCAAGAATGGACAGAAAAGCCACATTTCAAATCAGTCATACATCGTTTTACGTGACGAAGTTGTGTTTACCAATTATCTTCTTTTTCCTCTTCAGGAGATGAATCATCTGATAAAGTTCCTCGTGGTGTTGAAGATTCAGCAGTATCTCCAGACACACCCAAACATCCGAACAAAATTCCACAGTAACACTGCTGCCTTCATCACTGCTATTCGCGTAGACTTACATGACTTCCTTCCCTCATAAATTACATCCCTACTTTGAAATGACACTGCATACGAGCGCTGTCTTGCCACCAAACGCAGCCACATGATTGTCTAAATACTTGAATCATATAATGAAAGGACCCAAGAGCAAGTGAAAGTTGTTCTGGTTCCTAATGTTAAAAAGGAGCGCACATAATGATCGCCTCGGCGGAAATGTTGGCAACAGCGAGTCGTCGTTCCATTGTCATTGTTTACCTGCTCCTGCGCCCAGGTTTAGTTGAACGTCATCATCTGTGAGGCCATACTGCCGTGTGTAAATGAATGCTGTACTGTATCTCCAACGAAATAAAAGGAGAAGAATGTAATTTACTTGCAATGCTAATGTCGCAGTCTTCCGAAAACTAATAGTCCGGAAGTGGGATTCATTACAGTAACCACAGGAGAAGTACGATGCATGAATGTAGATCAGTAACGAATTAATTGTCTCAAGTATTTTGAACCTGCTGCAAATATGGCCCTGTTACCTCCTATAGAAAATGTATCTCTGTAGGCAGGTTCAAAGTCATTGTTGGAGAGCAGACTGGCTCGGTGATGGCGGACCGTGCCAGTATGAAGTACAACAATAAGACAAATAGTTCTGCTTTAAACAAAACATAAAGATCAGGAGGCGATACGTTGCTCAATTAAAAGAATAGAAAAAAAGAGTGGATGATGGAAAATATATCATGGATCCTACAGTGTCATGAAAGGAGGGTGTAAGATGAACATCAACAAAAGCAAAACGAGGATAATGGAATGTAGTCGAATTAAGTCGGGTGATGCTGAGGGAATTAGATTAGGAAATGAGACACTTAAAGTAGTAAAGGAGTTTTGCTATTCGGGGAGCAACATAACTGACGATGGTCGGAGTAGAGAGGATATAAAATGTAGACTGGCAATGGCAAGGAAAGCGTTTCTGAAGAAGAGAAATTTGTTAACACCGAGTATAGATTTAATTGTCAGGAAGTCGTTTCTGAAAGTATTTGTATGGAGTGTAACCATATATGGAAGTGAAACATGGACGACAAATAGTTTGGACAAGAAGAGAATTGAAGCTTTTGAAATGTGGTGCTACAGAAGAATGCTGAAGGTTAGATGGGTAGATCACTTAACTAATGAGGAGGTATTGAATAGGATTGGGGAGAAGAGAAGTTTGTGGCACAACTTGACTAGAAGAAGGGATCGGTTGGTAGGACATGTGTTGAGGCACCAAGGGATCACCAATTTAGTATTAGAGGGCAGCGTGGAGGGTAAAAATCGTAGAGGGAGACCAAGAGATGAATACACTAAGCAGATTCAGAAGGATGTAGGTTGCAGTAGGTACTGAGAGATGAAGAAGCTTGCACAGGATAGAGTAGCATGGAGAGCTGCATCAAACCAGTCTCAGGACTGAACACCACAACAACAACAACATGTTTACAAACAAACTTGATATATTTCTATTTTCAGTTCAAGCACTCTAGCACATTGAATTAATTTGCTGTAATACCCTTTCAATATATTGTTAACAATATTGAAGGATGTGCATTCCTTAAGGATCCACTGCACCCCGACCAGCACATCCCCACAAAACGGCATCATTAAGGTGCTGACATGCAGGCCAATGGGAAGAGCGGGCAGCGTCACCCCTCCAGGAACACAGAGTTCTGCCCCCCGGCCAACGCTGACTTAACAAGCCGTCCATGTCTGGTCGGGCCCAGTCAGGTCGCAGACTTCTGGAGCATCAATACTGAGTAATAGTAAGATCATATATAGCCTGCGTTCTGTGCGTAGTAAAAGTGTGTAATGTAATGGCACAGGAGGCACAAGAAGCGAGTTAGGGTAGTTCTTTTCTATATAGAAATAAAGTTCTCCATTAATTTGAAAGTGTTCTGTACAGATGATCTTCGATTCCTATCCCGCCATTGCAGCTTCTTTCCCTCCTTATTTGTGCCGGTGCTGACTCCCACAATAACCAACACAACAGAGAATACACTCAGTTACACTATTCTGAGGGTTTTCTTTACAACCGTAGCTACATGGTGTTGGTTACATCGTTATATTATGTTAGAGTGTGCAATTACATTATTCATGTGAGTTTGTGATGTTATGAATAGTGCAAAACAAATAGTTCAGACAATATAATTTTCTTGTTTGGTCAAATAATCATTGCATACTGTTTAGCATTTTGTGAGGGAAGCATAAGATCTCACGAATTATTCAGAACAGCTGAAATCTTATCTGTGCTCTGGACATTTTAACTAAAGAATTGCTCCCACCAGTATGGGTGAAGCAGGAAACTGGAGAAAATTGCGATGGGACAATCAGTCATTCACTTTACAAGGATTATAATTGTTTTCATTCTATAGAGCTGAGTTGACATACCATATTTTACGAAGCAGTAGTTTAAGAATTATAATTTTGGAATGACTCCTGAAGTATACAGAAGTCTATCATTTCAACTACTGTTACATATAGTATATTTTCACGTGGTTGTCATGATATGATACGTTTATGATAAGCAAGTTATGTCTGTATCACCAGAACTGAATGGTACAGTTTATTAGTGGCTGTATTATTGAGCCGATTGAAGGTTGTTTGTAGCAGATGATGACTAGGTATGATGGAATCAACGATGTGGTTCAGGTGACGTCGTCGGCTGATGTAGGATCCATCTAAATGATCTGGTTCTGGGTGAGGAAAGTAGGCGTGGAGTACCCGCCTCATAATGTACAGAATGGCCAGTTTGGAAGAAACAATCCCACAGTGGAATTACTATTACGTGGAGTATGACCTGTAAAGGTTACACTAAAGAAAACTTTATCTTGGGGTACAAGCAAAATTCGTCTTTACACCAGTTTGAACAATAATATACATGTTTAATACATAGGACGGATCCGTATTTGGCAAGGTGGGGCTCTTCCATTATTCATTTATAAAACGGTATTCTTCGTTTAAAACAAAGTGACGCAACCACTAAAATCCATGTAGGGAGCTCATGCAATTGAAGTCACTTCTGCAAATGTCAGCGACTCTGTCATGTAAATCCTTTTTGTTTCAAACACGTATCCCATTTTAATGATGATAGAGCGTCGAGCCTTCTTAGTGACAATCAGGACTGGCGTACCACACACAGACAGCCAGAACACGCCACCGGCTCACTAGTTCTTGCGCGTCAAAACTGTGTTTCCTTAGTTCAGGGTTTTGTGAAGTGTGTGAATTACACGGAGCATCCCACACTTGGATTACATCACCATCATCATCCTCTATACTAACTACATCAACTTCCGCCCTTGGCGGAGTTCATCCCTGGTAAGCGCTAATTTTCATCGCAAAGCAAGAGCTGGTAGTTTGTAGTTGTAATCCACATTAACACGCCTTAACACTGTGTTAGTTTGGATGGATGCTCATCACTTTCCCACCATTTCGTCGGAGAATCACAAACGCAGTAGCCGTGACTTTAAAAGAACTGAGTTCACCCTCTCAAAATTCAGAAGTTTAGTATTCACAGACCATGTTGTAGTGTTTTCCCCCACGGATTGCAAGTGTTCATAGTAAAGCATAGAGTAAAACATAGTGCGAGAACATATGTATTAAATAATTGTCTACATGAAACTTCCTGGCGGATTAAAACTGTATGCCGGACTAAGACTCGAACTCTGGACCTTTGCCTTTCGTGGGAAAGCCATCCTCACTGCTTTAATTCCGCGAATACCTCGTCTCCTACCTTCCAAACTTCGCAGAAGGAGCTCCTGCAGACCTTGCAGAACTAGTACTCCTGGAAGAAGGTATACTCGTGACGTTTGCCTTCTGCGGGCAAGTCCCAAGTTCGAGTTTCGGTCTGGCACACAGTTCTAAAATGCCAGGAAGTTTCATAACAGAGCACACTCCGCTGCTGAGTGAAAATTTTGTTCTGGAATTGTCTGCACCTTTGTGTAGGAACTATCGTCGTATACGGCAAAGAAGAAGGTATTCAGTCATTGATCTTTGCATATGTACCGCTAGGTCCTGACTTCATGGATTCTTGCATTGTGGAAAGTCCCCGTTTTGGACAAATTAGGACAACATTCTCTATTTATAGGCAAAAGTCTAAACGTTGCATAGAGTATTCGATCCAAGCAACACAGTGAACTCAGAAAAGCAGAGAGTCCGAAAAGAAAAACTTATGTCAATGTTGAGCAAAACACATATTTAAAACTTCCAAGAAGCTAGGAAAACTGTACTCATGCAAAAACCAGCTTTCTTCACTAAAAGTAATACTCAGATTGCTTTGTGGAGCACTAAAACTAAATAACTTTCTTAAGGTTATTTCATTGAAACATGACATACATAAATAAGTACACATGACTGCATTTAGAGCACTCTTACCTTGGTCCCAGTATTTCTGTTATTGGTTCCGGAAGTACTGGAAGAACATGTTTGGTGATAAGCCATGGACTGTACTACTAAATACTTTAGGTACCACAATAAATTGCTCAGGTTGAGAAGAGTCACCTTAGATGAATGTACTAGTGTCTTAGATTTGTTTTCTTAACACAAGTAAGCTAATACTCCAGGGAATAATACAATTCCGTCATTATATGGGTAACTACAAGTAGTACATCTTTTCACTTGTTTCATTATTCCACATAGCTATATCACGAATCATTATAGCACTTAGGCTCCATGTCACAGTATACTATTGAAACATGTGTAAATTAAAACCATAGTGCTTTTATTTTATTGTCCTTATAACTTACACATTTATATACATAACTTAATATCTAAATATTCTAGGCTCTACAAGGCATAACAAGTAATGCATTAATTATATATAGTCACTACCCAGTATCTGTCCTCACTTAAAATTACTGATTTTAACCTTCTCCTACAAATGAACATCTAATCATTAGTAGCATTAATTTCCTGATATTCCTTCTGTGCACTCAAATATCTTTCTTATACTTGGAACTAAGGTTTCACACAGACCACTGGTTATACTACTCAGAGACAACAAATACTAATTGCTATATTTAAACATAAAATATCACAAGTAACGTAAATAAATCTATTCGTTTCTGTAAATATTTCTTAAGTCCTGGTGCTCATACAATCCCTTAATCTTAGTGGTTATGGAATAAGCCGGGAGTTACCTCTCCCTTCATGTGGAATCTTCACGGTCTTATAAGGATCCATAAGTTGCCATTAGCATTTTTATTTTATTTTATTTTATTTTATTTTATTTTATTTTATTTTATTTTATTTATTTATTTATTTATTTATTTTTTTGCAAAGAAGTGATTTTGTGTGAGTCTTTAACAGAATGTATACTCCTACTGATATTTCTTCATTTATCTGAATATCCTATCACGACAGATTTTTCTCAGGCATGTCTGCTCAGTGAGCTAGACTAAGGTTCTTCTCACATTTTCTACCCAGTAACATTCATCTCTTCATAGTCGTGGAAGAGGATTCATCCATTCATTTTTCTCCATCGCCCATATTAAGAGTTCAAATAGTATTAACTATGTATAGTACAATGACTAATTGTTCACTACTTGTTCAAAAACCTTGAAGTAGTCTATCCACTTGACTTAATTACTGTGTCCACATATTCTAATGATCCTGTTCACTTCTCGTAAGATTCGTTTACGCAGGTTTCCTTGAAGGTGAAAGCTTTATATTAATGTCATATTCATGTAAAAATGTTTTCCGTGTTTTATGAGTGAAGTTTGAGATGTTATATGACAGAAGGATGGCATGCTTTCCAACTATTAGCATATAACTGTTTATTATTGTTTTTACAATTGGACCTGTTGCAGTAGACCTTGTAGCATACAATGTAACGTACTTGGCGAAAACGCCATAAGTGCTGCTGCTTACTTAACTCCACCTCCAGCCAATGTCAAAGGCCCTGCAGCTTCAGTTGTGATGATTTGCAATAGTTTTGTTTTCATTATAGGGTGTAACACTGTATGACAGCATTTGTTGATTCTCTTTGTTTATTGAAACGTAAGGCATGATTTTAATAGCTGCTGTACATGTGTTCTCATGTTTGGAAAACAGAAGTGTAAGCTGATCGTACTGTAACAGTTAGATGCGACATAGTGATCCCACAGGTTATAGCGTCCCCACATGCAGTTGCAATAAGAACTACATATTTCAGATTGTCTAATGGACCCATAAAATATAACATCATTCTATAAGCTGTAATGTTGCTTTAGTTTATTTGTGGGATTTAGAGTATGTGGTGCATTAATTTAGTACTAGTGTGGCTCTGCATTCTGTAGATCTGCCATGTTTCTCTACATGTCTAAGTAATATTGGTGGTAACTGTTATCTTTCATAAGTGAAATCATTGGATTGCTCATTGAACGTACTTCTGGAAACTGGATGCTGGGCTTCGAAATTTTTTGTGTTATGACCAGATGTGAGCAAACGGCCTTGCCACAGTGGTAACAACGGTTCCCGTCAGATCAGCGAAGTTAAGAGCTATTGGGCTTGGCTAGCAATTGGATTGGTCACCATCTGGTTCTGCCCAGTGCAGTTCACAAGCGGTATTTATCGCAGCCCTTGTTAGGCCGATTGAGGAGCTGCTTGACCGAGAAGTAGCAACACTGGTCACGAAATTGACAACGGTCGGGAGAGTGGTGTGAGGACCATATGCCCCTCCATATCCGCATCTGCTGACGCATAAGGGCCGGTCGGTATCTTGGGCCTACATGGCCTGTTTGGAGGGTGTATGACCAATGTGAGTTTCTATTGGGTCTGGTATATTGAAATTAGGTGCATATCATGCTCTTGTATTGATTGTCTAATCCTATTGCTTAATATTAAGGTCTTAGTGATTTATAATTAATGCGTTTTTGTGGAGGACTGGACACTGGACTCTGTTGCTTGATTTTCCTGCTTTTATGGCGCTATACGGAGATACTGGTGCCACAGTGAAAGATTATGTCTTTATTGTCAGTTACATGAGTTATACTTACTGTATTTGTATTTGGTTCAATGTGACATACTTAATAAAGTTTCATTATTTTCTTTTCAGTATTTATTATTATATCGTAAAAAACTTTCTACACCCATGATCATATAAATACTTCTTTCTTTTCAACAACGGGTCTCGACAGACTTTGCTGTCATCTTCATGTATGTAATATAGTGCATATACATGCAAATTATCTCCTATCGTGGATTATGGCATAATACCTGAGAAAAAGGTTTTTATTTGACATTACAAGAAAAGGAACTTTGCGTTTACATACCTCCAAAAATTTTGTTAAAAGACTTGTTCATTGTGTGTTGCAACGTTATGCCAAATTGTCATATTAATGGATAAATTGTAGCACATTATGCAAAAGTTTCTCATAGATCAATCGTTCATAATTTTAAAGCACGTTGTACGCACGGCCACGTCTGTATCTGTATCGCCCACAGATGACAGTTGAGTCTTGGTCAGAAATAAAAAGTTTACAATCAAATAGTACCTTATGCACATGCCCATATCCATACATGCAGTGCTTACAGATGACTGTTAAGTCTTGTAAAAGTTCTGCTTCTGACGAATCTTTGCACAATGTGCTACATTTTATCCATTAATACGACAGTTTGGCATGAGGCTCCACCTCACAATGGACGCATTTTATAAAAAAAAAATATATTTGAAAGTATTTAAACGTACAGTTTCCTTTTCAGTTTCTCATAATGCCAAACAAAAAACTTTTTTCTGAATATTACGTCATAACAAATGGCAGGAGATCATTTCCATGCAAGTGCACTATGTTACAGATCTGAAGATGACAGCAAAAACTGTCGCAACCGGTTGTCTAAAATAAAGAATTTTTTTATGCAGTCGGGGCTATAGAAAATTTCTTACCCAGTAAAACGGATTGTTCCTTCCCACTTCTTAACATGAGAAAATTCAATGTTATTAAATACAGAGAAGTCTCGCAAATCAAACGGAAAGAGGAGTTGTATATTGTACTGGAATTGTATAGGAATGAGAAATGAAGGTCTATGGTACAGTCTGATTCTGGTGATACGCTGTATTCTCCTGCAACGCAATATAGTGAGAATATTCTGTTTACTGTCTCTAGACGGATATTTGATAGACGGTGACGAAGTGTTGTTTCTCATTGTGGTCTTGGGACTCAGTGGACGAGTTGTGTTAACGTGATTGGAGATGCATGTGGCTCTAAAGTGGTGACACCAGTTTAATACGCTAGCAGAAGTGAAGATTTACCAAATAATTCCACACGTCCCATTCTCTGTAATGTTCAAGTTGAACAGCGAAGTACTATCTTTTGACCATCACTTATTTTCTGTCAGTTTACGAGTGGTTTACTGTGTGAATTGTTGAGGAAATTCAAGGAACATAGGGATGATACTAAAACTGGAAATGAAACATTGAGAAAGGAAGAAAGGCTGGTCCGAAAGAACTATTTTTCTCCCGCTGGCTGCGCTGAAAATTGTAAGTCCGTTATCAGCGCTCTTATCTAATCAAGGTCAGGCGCTCGGTATATAAGCGGCCAACGCAGACCACCGGAATCATTCCGCTGTGAGCTAAATCTGCAACAGCACTGAAGCACTATGCCTCGTCGACGTGTGTATCGTGAACGTCGCCATCGCATTCCAGTCTACAAACAAATAATAAGCCTTGAAAATAAACTTGGCACAAATGGAACTGCACAAAGTGTCATACTGAATGGACCGGTTTTTTTCCGTAGATGCCGAGTTAATTTCAGTCTTGACGTTGCGACAAGGAGTACTGGAAGCGGATGGTGTACCCTCGCTATCGCCCGATGTGAAAACGCCTCTTTACCTGGATTGGAATCATTCGCCGACCGAGATGTCATCGCTTATAAGACCTGGCATTGTGGAATAGATGCTAAGTCGAAATCTAGACCTAGTTAAGTATACAGTAATATGCCGTTTACATTGTATACCCGCTCCTGCCTTAAAGTTAGTAATGACGAAAAAATACGTGTATGGATCAAAGGACTTCGTGTACTTGCTGAAAATGTAACATTAACTGGCGATGTAACCTTGTACTATAATTATTAATAAAGTCTGATCTGTAGCGTCAGCCGCCAATTGCTAGACGTACATCTGGTGAACGGGGGCTCAAGGATGCAACAATTTGAAAAAAATCGAAACCATAGTGCCGCGTTGGCCGCAAATGAATTCAGGCTAGTGGAAGGGAAAGAGTGCTATTATCCAGTATCAAAAGGCTAGTATAAATACACTAAATGGACAGGTGAGACTTAAGAGAACAGTAGGCTACTGTGATTGAATTAATAGCACAGATCCTATGTTTGAAAAGTAAATTTTAATATGTTGGGAAGGATATTTCAAAACGGTTAAATGGGCTCAAAAATCAGATGATTAGTGAATTAGAATCTAAATTTGATTGAAGAATCTCTCCTGTGGATAACGGACTTGTAGCAGCAGAAGAGTCACGCTGAGGTAAAGGAAGTGGTGGAGAGTATGAATAAATCACTGCAAGAGGACTTTCATGTTCTGACAGAGAGGAAATATAAAAGGGAAGAGTCAGTTCCGAGATAAGTTAGATTCTGTTCCAAGTCAAGAAGTTGTGAGTCAGATTCAAGAGCAAATGACTGGTCATGCAGTAATTTTGCAAAATGTTGAGCAGGAATGGATATGTCAGAGGTCAATACAGTAATAGTAATTACAGAAAACAGAGAAGTGCAGATGGCTGTTCTAAAGGTTGACGAAGTTGCTACTGCTGTAGCCCAGGTGACCGACAGTGCTAAGCAGAGCTCGATTCGTTAAATGTCAGCAAGTGTTGCTGAATCACAAGAGGTTAACTCGATTTTAACATGTGAGGGTCAGATTGGCAACCAAAAGGATAAGACGAGAGTTGGACAAAAGATATAACGAACAGTTTGTACAAGGAGAAGGTGCATCCCAAAATCATTGCTAGGTCAGAAATCATGTACCTGATAAAGAATTTCATTCACATCATTAATATTAGCTGTAACCAGCATCTCATTAAGAAAGGGGACAGAATCATCAAAGCAGAGGATAATTCAATAATGAATTAATTTTCTGTCACAGGGTGGTCCATTGACCGTGACCGGGCCAAATAAGCCTCAAACGAAAAACTACAAAGAACGAAACTTGTCTAGCTTGAAGGGGGAAACCAGATGGCGCTATTGTTGGCCCGCTAGATGGCACTGCGGCACTGCCATAGGTCAAACGGATATCAACTGCGTTTTTTTTTTAATAGGAACCCCCATTTTTATTATATATTCGTCTAGTACGTAAAGAAATATGAATGTTTTAGTTGGACCACTTTTTTCGCTTTGTGATACATAGCGCTGTAATAGTCACAAACATATGGCTCACAATTTTAGACGAACAGTTGGTGACAGCTAGGTTTTTTAAGTCAAAATACAGAACGTAGGTACGTTTGAACATTTTATTTCGGTTGTTCCAATGTGATACATGTCCCTTTGTGAACTTATCATTTCTGAGACCGCATGCTGTTACAACGTCATTACCTGTAAATAGCACATTAATGCAATAAATGCTCAAAATGATGCATTTGGCAATACGTGTAACGACATTCCTCTCAACAGCGAGTAGTTCGCCTTCCGTAATGTTCGCACATACATTGACAATGCGCTGACGCATGTTGTCAGGCGTTGTCAAATGGCTCAAATGGCTCTGAGCACTATGGGACTTAACATCTATGGTCATCAGTCCCCTAGAACTTAGAACTACTTAAACCTAACTAACCTAAGGACAGCACACAACACCCAGTCATCACGAGGCAGAGAAAATCCCAGACCCCGCCGGGAATCGAACCCGGGAACCCGGGCGCGGGAAGCGAGAACGCTACCGCACGACCACGAGCTGCGGACGCAGGCGTTGTCGATGGATCACGATAGCAAATATCCCTCAACACAGAAAGAAATCCGGGGACGTCAGATCCGGTGAACCTGCGGGCCATGGTATAGTGCCTCGACGACCAATCCACCTGTCATGAAATATGGTATTTAATATCGCTTCAACCGCACGCGAACTATGTGCCGGACATCCATCATGTTGGAAGTACATCGCCATTCTGTCGTGCACTGAAGAAATCTTGTAGTAACATCGGTAGAACAGTACAAAGGAAATCAGCATACATTGCACCATTTAGATTGGCATCTGTAAAATGGAGGCCAATTATCCTTCCTCCCATAATGCCGCACCATACATCAACCCGCCAAGGCCGCTGATGTTCCACTTGTCGCAGCCATCGTGGATTTTCCATTGCCCAATAGTGCATATTATGCCGGTTTACATTACCGATGATGATGAATGACGCTTCGTCGCTAAATAGAACGAGAGCAAAAAATCTGTCATCGTCCCGTAATTTCTGTTGTGCCCAGTGGCAGAACTGTACACGAGGTTCAAAGTCGTCGCCATGCAATTCCTGGTGCATAGAAATATGGTACGGGTGCAATCGATGTTGATGTAGCATTCTCAACACCGACGTTTTTTGAGATTCCCGATTCTCGCGCAATTTGTCTGCTACTGATGTGCGGATTAGTCGCGACAACAGCTAAAACACCTACTTGGGTATCATCATTTATTGCAGGTCGTCGTTGACATGTGGCTGAACACTTCCTGTTTCCTTAAGTAACGTAACTATCCGGCGAACGGTCCGGACACTTGGATGATGTCGTCCAGGATACCGAGCAGCATACATAGCACACGCCCGTTGGGCATTATGATCACAATAGCCATACATCAACACGATATCGACCTTTTCCGCAATTGGTAAACGGTCCATTTTAACACGGGTAATGTATCACGAAACAAATACCGTCCACACTGGCGGAATGTATCGTGATACCACGTATTTATACGTTTGTGACTATTACAGCGCCGTCTGTCTCAAAGCGAAAAAAGTGGTCCAACAAAAACATTCATATTTCTTTACGTACTACAAGAATATGTAATAAAAAATGGGGGTTCCTATTTTAAAAAACGCAGTTGATGTCCGTTTGACCTATGGCAGCGCCATCTAGCGGGCCAACCATAGCGCCATCTGGTTTCCCCCTTCAAGCTAGACGAGTTTCGTTTGATACTTATTTCGTGAGATATTGGCCCGGTTATTATCAATGGACCACCCTGTATATATCAAGTGTTTTGTAGCAATCATCCTCCTACTTGCTCAGAGCTGTTTCGTTTGTCACTTTCTCCCACTCGACGTGCTGGTCATGACTGAATTTGTTTCTGGATACTTGTAAAGTCAATCTGTAATTTACATCCATATGTTGGCACGAAATTATGAGCCAAACGAAGAATTTTGCCATTTATTCCTGTCCACATACTGGTCTGTCAGCCCAAGAAAGAGTAGAATATAGAACATAAATGATACAAATACTAAACCATTCTAATTTCAGAAACCTGGATGATTCTTTGAGAACAAGCTTTTAAAAATTCAGTTTTTGTGCAGTCAGTACAGTCCCACTAAAGTAATTCGGATATGATTAATGAAATTACCCACAGCAAATCATTCTTGCACAGTTGATCTTGAAGTTTTTCAGAATCGACTTCAGGAACTTGAGTATGATAGAAGGGAGGAAACCTATTGTAACAGAAATGCCGATGAATCTGAGAATTTTGATACTAGGCCAATTACGTATTAATAAACATCATGACAGAAATTGACATGTTAATGACAGGTGGAATATTTCTCTGAGAAGAGTAATAATGACAGCTTTAAGGGAGAATGAGGTAGCTGGAATCATAGAATATTTGAGCATAGCCATTGTAGCAGGGGTAATGCTTATGATGGTCAGTGGCAACCTAGAAATTTATATCCACAAACCATTGATGAGTGATTAAGTGATGCATCAAATAACATGCCGGCAAAGAAAGAACAAATACTGGCAGCAGCCAGCATAGGAGCTACAGGAGAGATAGATATGACGCCTGAACAGTTTTATACACTAAGTTTTGAAAAAGTGAGGAACATGGTTCTTCAGGAAAACCAGGCGACTGGAATTATTTTGTTTTGTGTCCAGGATACAGAGAGTTTGGTAGTAGTATTCAGTGAGTCAGCATTAGAGAGGTGTGAAGGGATAAGCTGGCGGTCTAGTGTAGACTTACAACAGATGTAAGTGAAAGGATTAGCTACTGGAAAGAGTAGTGAGGTGAAATGTCAAGTGGTTAAGTGGCAGTGACAAACCTCTGTGAAATTGGCGATTGATGCAATGTTAGGAGTGGATCTGTTCGAACCACACCAACCAGTTGTGGGCTTGGATTTCAGTGAACTCAATTGATTGCATCATAGCTCTACAATGGAATTGTTGTTTGATGAGTATGAGGTTAGGGAGAAGAACTCAAACCTTTGTCACAAGCTTCTCACCAGATTGAAATTGCCTTTTGTTCCAAAGTTTGTTGGAACTGAGAGTAGTTTTCTTGCAAAAAAATTCTACTGATAGATTACCAAAATTAGTTTGTTATGAACCAGCTTTCGGCTTCTTAGGCCATTTTTAGATAACATAATACTTAAAAGATAGTCCACACAATTTCTGTGAGAATTGATGTTTGTACAAAGGTTATTGTACAAAGACACATGACTTTTATGACTATACTCTGAACTAATATATCTTGTATTACAGTAAACTGAACTATTAAAACTATATGAATGTACAAGCGAAATAGTTGTACAAGTGAGTAACAGCACTGGCTACTATGGCATATGGACAAAATGGTGAACATGATGAACAGACAGAAAAAAAAAGGGAGAGGAGGTGTGCAGAAAGAGATCTATGGAATGCAGATGTTCGATAGTTAAAACAAACTTATTATCTAATCTTGAGAGAAATGATAACTGGCTGCTGCTACTTTAATAAGGGTGAGTAATGGAACTGTGTTAATAAACACCAATCAACGAATCCTGACTGGGTCCTTAATGACCAAACACAGTTCGAATACTCACCCTTATTAAAGTAGCAGCAGCCATTTATTATTTATTTCACCATTAGGTAATAAATTTCCCACACCTGTATTCCTTAGACTTATTTCTCTCCTTCTTCCCCCCTTTTTAAGGTTTGTTTTTCACAGTCACCAGTGTGTCTATATGAGGTAGTAGACTGTATCATTACTCAGTTGTACAACATATTTCGCTTAAACATTCGTGTAATGTTAATATTTGAACAGACTGTAATATAAAATTTATTAGTTCAGGGTCTCTGTAGGTATTACGTTAAGCTTGTGTTTTGTTTTGGTATAGTCATAAAATGGCACGTATGTACAACAATCTTTATATAGATACGAATTCTCACAGATGTTGTGCGGAATAGCCCGCATCTCGTGGTCGTGCGGTAGCGTTCTCGCTTCCCACGCCCGGGTTCCCGGGTTCGATTCCCGGCGGGGTCAGGGATTTTCTCTGCCTCGTGATGGCTGGGTGTTGTGTGCTGTCCTTAGGTTAGTTAGGTTTAAGTAGTTCTAAGTTCTAGGGGACTGATGACCATAGATGTTAAGTCCCATAGTGCTCAGAGCCATTTGAACCATTTGCTCAGAGCCATTTTTTGTGCGGAATATCTGTTTCGTATTGTGGAACATTAATATTTTGTATTCAAGTTGCCTATGTTCCTCCAAGACTCGGCGGGAAATTCCATGAAGAGAGATTAGAAGCATAAGCTTAGAAGATGTCACAACTTGGTGTAACAGAACCACCTTTTAGTTCCTACAATAAGTCATCATTTGTTGTTTTGAGGAAAGGAAATAGTATGAGAACTGTGTTTGATCCATGACAGATAAACACTATTAATCTGCGCGAATGTGATAGGCTGTTAATGTAGGATGCAGCTGAACAGTTAGGGAGCCAGATATATTATGGTGCTGAGCGAAAATAAAATAATGTTTGAAGTAAAATTGTTTATTGATATAGTGCAGAGGACATTTTTAAATTTCAAAAACAAGTTATACTTGTTCAACATAGAGGCCAAGACTGAGATCAAATCGTTACATTCTTAGGAATACCCAAAAAAATATGAAAATATACTCAAAAAACAGATTCTGAGATACACATCGTCAGTTGCTGGCACAGGAAGAAATATGTAGACACCTGTAAAACAGACAGAATACAGAATAGACAGCAGATTCAGCAAACACAAAAAAATAAAGAATTTACATACACACCTGAAAAGCAAGCAGAAGGAGTTGTCATCTAACTAGTTGCACAGTCAGAGAAAGCAGAAAATTGAAACAACGTACATACCTGTGTAGCAGACTTTTGCACCAATAATCATCAAACACAAGATGAGAAAATGGTTATTAATTTTTTAAAGGTGTAGATGCATGGCTGTGAAGCGCCCAAAAAGAACAGCTATTTCACTGATATGTCTACTCATAGAAACCAGAGAGTTTAGAATAATGTGCAGATTTTAGAAGCAGTCCTTAGCAGCGATAAATATTAATTACATGAATATTAATTATATAAAATTAAGTATATATTAATTACAAAATGCCGGTATTCAAAAAAATGGTCATACACACAAAAAAAACCTTACATAGGCCTATATGGCTGTGAAACAGCCAATGGAAACTGATGTTTCATTAACATGCATAATCATAGTAGGCAGTAAGCAGCAAAAGGAAAGTGATATTTCATTTAAATGCAAATCATAGCAGGCAGTGAAATGAAAATAATATGTACATCTGTGGAACAGATGGAGAAATTCGCAAGAGCTATTACGAGCAACAAAATCCCTGGCAAATGGAAGGTCTGAAGCATATGATTTAGCCAAATACAGTAACGGCTCGATTCTGGACAGACTCTAGACTCTTTGTAAGTTCCCCACTATGTCTTTCTGTACGAAACACAGGCCAAATTTACCTCCCACTCTATAAAAAGTTTTTGTATTACCAAAACTATGTACCCACGAACTGGTATCCAGCTTAAACTCGTCTGTTAACCTTTGACAGAACAGAACATAATTTGAATTGAACTGTAACTGGTCTGAATACAACTTGTCTTTACATTAAAGGCGCAAATTAAGTAAACCATCTATCTGTCCTCAAAAGAAACTTCACTTACCTTGCGTCTTGACAACATTGCTGCAGATTTCTCGAAAGCGCAAAAGCAAGCAGCAAGCCGGCAGTGGCTAAGCTAGATTTCTATTTTTAAATAAAATTTGTAAACAATATACAAACTGTTGCACACCATACAGTGAAATGAAGTAATGCATAATGATAAACATTCTTCAAACAGTGGGATGGGGAGGGTAACTATACCTATGAAATGATATTCCAAGACAACGATTTTAGAATTAAGTATGTATTCAGAAAGACAGGGTAAAACTTGACATGTTCTTCACACATAACACTGATCTGAGCAATACTATGATTAACAAAGGAACAATGACTTAAAAAGGGTCCAATAGTAACAGAGAATTTATATAAAAACAGAATAGCTTAATCAGTTGATAATTTAATGCATGACTCGGAGAAGTGACGCTGTCTTCCTCTCAGCTCTGAGCAAGTGAACAAAGTTATCTAGCTGGCAGTAATCATTTCAGCAAACTAGTTCTGCAGTACTCCATTCTTACCTGAAACTTCTCCTCTTAAAAAAGGTCAATTATTAAAAATTTATATACCTTTCGCCTTTTAATATATACCATACTCATCCTTGCAGTCCTTTGCAACAAATCTATCTTCATCCAACAGATACAATCACAAGTCAACACAGTACTACTAAATAAGTCCATCACCTACCACAATTCAATTAAGAATGTGTCAGACTGCACAGAGGCAAAGACCAAAGATTGTTTAACAGTAACATAACTTGCTCATTCAGACATACACATCGATAACTTTCACAGATCAAAATGACATGCACACCTTACATGTTGTTCACAAATTCTAAAATATACACACGGAGTACAAATCGTATTTACTCAGTGAGTGAAAGACAGTCAGTACATGCACCTCCTAATCACAACAAAATCCTGCTAGCATCAAACAAGAAAATAAATACAAAAGAGGCACTTTAATACAGGAGACATCAGACACAAAAACTTAAATGTAGGAGACACATATACCTCCTGAAACTAATGCTCTCTTTTTCTCTGTTCTAGACAGATTCATATTGCCAGGATGATGATAACTCTCTTCCTTTGGTTACAGCACGATACATTCGCTATACCCGTTAAGGGAAGCCGGAACGATGAAAATGACAAAATTAACGTGTTCCGGTTTTTTTATTATAAAATTATTTGGAGTTTTCTGAATAAAACAAATGAAGTTTCACCCTTCTAAGTGAATTCTAAGTGTGTTTTTTATCACTGGAAATTTGACGCGCTGCGTAAACGGTTGTAGCGACTTGGTGTATCATCTCAGACGGCGCCACTCGCTGGCTACAAGCAGGATATCTTTGCAGAATTAGACAGTGTTTTGTTTTCCAGTGTTGTATGGCTTTATCTCTGTGACAAGTGACTGTTCATATCCATAAACATAAACGTTATACTGTGTGTTTTGACTTGTGGAGTTTGCTTTGTGTTGTTTAGCTGTTCAGTTTTGCGTATTTGACGAATTTTGCTCGTACCTGCTTTACGTATTTGGATATCAATATGCCACGTTTCAGCAATCGAGTGTGTAAGAAAAGGCAAAATGAGTGGAAGAAGAAAACTTTTGTTGTTTCGAAGAGAGATGCTGCTCAGACTGCTTCACCGACTACTCCAAATGAATGTGATAGAACTTCTTCCAGCAAGAAACTTTGTGACAGCAAAGAAAAATTTGAAAACTATGAAAGTGACACTAATGATGTGAATGAAATAATTAACATTTCACTGCTCTCTAATATTTTGAAACATAACGTATTATGCCAAGTATGCAAAGAAAGAGGACTGGAATTGAAAATAACTTCACACATTGGTTTGTCATATAAAATGTTATTGAAATGTAACAAATATGCTGCAGGAGTTTCGTTTTCTAATTCTAACTGTATTCCTCGTAGTGGTAATAGTGGAAAGAAGGTGTATGATATAAATGTTAGGCTTGTGTATGGCTTGTGTTGCATTGGCATGGGCAGTGCTGCAGGGACAATGTAATGTGCTATTATGAAATTGCCAATACCACCAACCAAGTTTGCAATTTATAATGAATTGGTGGGATCTTCTACTGAAGATATTGCTCGAGCAACAATGAAGAAAGCAGTTGAAGAAGCTGTGACGTAGAAATTTAACTGTTGCTTTAGATGGATCATGGCAATGTAGAGGTCATAAATCTCTAAATGGAGTTGTGACAGCTACCTGTGGAGACAGGTGCAAAGTAATTGATGTTGCTATTCTCTCAAAACATTGTAGATGTAAGGGCAATGCCAAGAACAAACATAGTGAAAGTTAATTTTCATGGCATGAGTGGAGCAGTGGAAGTAGAGGGAGTGGAAACAAATTTTCCCACATCACAGGAGTGGTATAATGTACGATACACTAACTATCTAGGCGACGGTGATTCTAAGGGATATAAAGCTGTAGAGGAACTCAAACATTATGGAAATGAAATTCACATTAAAAAACAGGAGTTCATTGCACCAGTGCAGAACTGCATGGGGGCTCGCTTGCACAAACTAAACAGACATTAGGATCCCAGAAGCTTAGTGATGGTAAGACCCTTGGAGGAAGAGGAAGATTGACAGATGAAGCAATTGATAGATTGCAGAGGTATTATGGGTGTGTAATTAGGCAAAATATAAGAAGCATTGAGCATATGAGGAGAGCAGTATGGGCATTATTTTTTATACTGCATCACGAAATGAGCACCCACAACATGCACTGTGTACATGCACTGGTGTAAGTACCAATCAGGAAAGGAATATTCCCATAAAAACTGTTTGCCAAATGTTGTAATTGATGTAATCACGCCCATATTCAGAGATTTATCACATCCAAGTTTATTGGAAAAGTGTTTACATGGGAAAACACAAAATCCAAATGAAAGTGTAAATAATTTAATTTGGATTAGGATTCCCAGAAGAGTGTTTGTACAGATAAAAACATTGCATTTTGGAATATATGATACAGAGGCAACATACAACGAAGGAAACATTATCAAATGTGATGTGCTCAAAAGTTTAGGTTTCCAACCAGGACACAACACCATTTCCACAATTCGCCTAATTGATGAAGAAAGACTAAGAGGTGCAGGAAGAAGAAACAAAAGCATACAACATGCAACAAAATGGAAGAAAAGACCAGTGAAAAGGAAACTAACACTGGAAAAAGAATAAGATGCTGATAATCCATCACATGGGGCAGGAATGTACTAAAAAACTTTTGAAGCCATTCCCCATAATTTAAAAATTTTCATCTTTGAGGAACATTTTCTCAAAAACTGCTAACAGTATATCAACGACATTTATACACAATATTGTTTACTTCTTTTCCTTCATTTTTATAGTAAATTGTAAAAAAAAATATTGTATAATTCAAGAGTCATAGAAGAAATTTTAGAGAAAAAATATCACCGGAGGAGAAACACCCCTCTGAAGATGTCCAGCGCAGCTCTGGACGAAACGTTAGGAGCTGAAGAGTTTCATGGACCACGACCTTACATCCCGGAAGGTTCACCAGAGGGTAGACAAGACAATCCGTGAAGTCTTAGCTTTTTGTCAACTGAATGTTAGGTACCACCTTTACTGATGTTGTATATTTAAATATTAACATAAAAAGGTGTGTGTTACGACAATGCAAGGAATCATTTATTAAGACAGAACATGTTCTGTTGTGTTAGACTTCATTGCTCATAAGATTTCTTCCATAGGTGCTGCAGATTCGTTGATATATTTATTTGCAATGAAATATTTTTTCATTTTACTTGTGATCATTTAAAGATTTGCAGAGGTGAGAAGATGAAAGTTAGCATCAAACGGCATTACTATCCTGCGATTTGAAGTATATTTACCGGTTACTAATAGGTAATTTGTAAAATGTGGCCTATCAGCAGTGTAGAATAGTAATGTAAACGGCAGATTTGGAATTTTGTGTATAACGTAATTGAAATACTGTGAAGGGTAGCCAGATGTGAAGGTTCAAATGGCTCTGAGCACTATGCGACTTAACTTCTGAGGTCATCAGTCGCCTAGAACTTAGAACTAATTAAACCTAACGAACCTAAGGATATCACACACATCCATGCCCGAGGCAGGATTCGAACCTGCGACCGTAGCGGTCGCTCGGCTCCAGACTGCAGCGCCTAGAACGGCCACTCCGAGATGTGAAGGAAGTATAGCACAATCTTGTTACAAAATTGGTCAGCAGTGTAAATTATAAATAATAAGGAGGAAATGGTATTATCAACTAAAGAGAGTGGATGACATCTTGAGTGTCTTGTATATCTCTTAAGGTACCAAATTATTTATTTCCAGTTGTATGAAAATGTCTATTTTCATCATCATCAATGATAGAAAGTGTATCTTACATTTTCTCTGGGTTCACCAATATAATATTCATTATCTCGAAATATCCATGTCATTTTACCGTCCAACTATTATTCATATTAAGGAAGCATTTGCCTATATTGAGGTTGCGATTGTCATCTTGCTATTCGTGATGAAAAATTTTCAGTAACAAATGCGATGGTGCATTGTATTTAAATAATAATGACAGTCACTACAAAAATAAACATAATTAGGATGAACATGAGGATGGGCCATTCTCTACACTTCTACCTTATTCAGTCCAGATGATGGGCACTAACTACGGAGAACACTTGTCACACCCAGTCATAGGGACCTAGTACAAGGATCCTACAGTCATCAGGAGAGAGCCAGGTGTGATGCGGTGGTGAGGTCCTAATTATGCTAGGAGTGTCAGGGAAACATCATTGACAATAATACATTTATTAGGCAGTAATACAGGACTGTCTTGCAAAGCGCCATGCCACAACCAAGCCGGCAAAATGGCGCCTCGTCAGCAGCAGAATGCCAGCTTCTGTTCGACCCACGTTACTGCCAGCACAGTTAAGCGTCAGGTGGCAGCTGTTTCGTCAAGGGCGGCCGTCGAGCACGAAATATGCCAACCTCCAGTTCTGCGTTCGATCCCCAAAGTGCTGTCTTGGACATCGAAGATTTGCGTTCAGTAGTCTTGACCCTGGTCCCCCTGAAGTATTTGCTAGCTTGCAGAGTCTGGCTCTCATTTAGGGAACAGGAGCCAGCAGCATCGGTGTCAGCCACAGAAATGGGATGGGTAGCAGCAGCGCTCACCTACCCAAAGGAAGGAGAAGCGCAGTGTCCAGGTCATGCAGGTCAAGCCGCGAGCAGATGAAGGACTCTGCGCCCCATCAATGTTGTCTCTGGAAGTTGGTAGTGCAGCTGACAGCAGCAGCGTCCTTTCAGACATATTCATGGTTCTGTAGACGATGAGTGCACTCACGGTCTAGGGATAGCATCTTCGACTAGTAATGAAAAGTCCACAGTTCTAGGTTTGAGCCCCGCCGATGTTTAAATTTTGATTAATAGCATTGGTGGCTGAAGACTTCTTGCCATCAGCCTTGTCAAAGAAGACAGAGTAGCGGACAGAGGTTCATGGCATTCTCTTTCCCTTGGGGTGGGAAACTGCCCCAAAAGGAGGAAGAATCAGAAACGACAAACGGCATGAGGATGCAGAAGGCAATAGAAACCACTGCATTAAAGATACGTAATGTGGATCCACAGGACACGTGCCATGTAATTGAAAAAGTGTCATGATGATCTTTCGATTGGCAAAAGAATCTGGAATAGTCCGCTATTCAGGTCTCTATGAGGTGACTGACGATATGGAGGTGACGATGAGAAAAACTGAATAATTAATAACGTTGTACGAGTCGGGGCGTGAAATGTATGAAGCTTGAACATTGTAGGAAAGCTTGAAAATCTGTGAAGAGAAATGGATAGACTCAGTCTAGATATAGTAGGGATCAGTGAAATGAAATGGAAAGACGACAAGGACTTCTGGTCAGATGATTGTAGGGTAATATCAACAGCAGCAAGAAATTGTATAAGAGGAGTAGGGTTCATTATTAACAGGAGGTAGGGCAGAGAGTGTGCTACTGTGAACAATTCAGTTGTAAGATTCTCATCAGAATCGACAGCAAATCTACACCAGCAACGATAGTTCAGGCATACATGCCGACGTCACAAACTCATGATGAAGAGATAAAGTGTATGAGGATATTGAACAAGTTATGCGGTACATAAAGGGAGATGACAATCTGATAGTCATGGGAGACTGGAATATGGTTGTAGCCGAAGGGTTCGAAGAAAGGGATACGGTAGAATATGGGCTTGGTACAAGGACTGAGAGAGAGGAGGAAGACGGAGTTCTTTAACAAATTTCAAAATAATAGCGAAAACAATCACAAGACGAGGAGGTATACTAGGAAGAGGCCGGCTGATATGGTTAGATTTCAGTTAGAGTACATCATGGTCAGGCAGAGATTCCGAAATCCGATACTGGATTGTACCCACAAGCAGATATAGACTCATATCACAATGTAGTAGTGATGACGTTTAACTGATTAATCAGTAACATTCAATATGCAGAGAAACTGGATACGGAAGTATTAAGGATTGACGAGATGCGCTTGAAGTTCTCTAAGGCTACAGATACTACAGTAAGGAACAGCTCAGTAGGCAGTAGGCAGTACAGTTGAAGAGGAGAGGACATCTCTCAAAAGAGTAATCACCAAAGTTGGAAAGACAAACATATGTACTAAGAAAGTAACTGCAAAGAACCCATGGGTAATAGAAGAAATGCTTCAGTTGATCCATAAAAGAAAGAAGTACAAAAACGTTCAGTGAAATTCGGGAATTCAGAAATAAAAGCCGTTGAGGAATTAAGTAAACAGGAGGTACGAGGATGCTAAGATGACATGGCTGCATGAAAAATGTGAAGAAATGGAAAAAGAAATGATTGATGGATGGACTGACTCAGCATACAGAAAAGTTAGAACAACCTTCGGTAAAATTAAAAGCAAGGGTGGTAACATTAACAGTGCAACGGTAATTCTTCTGTTAAATGAATAGGAGAAGAAAGAGGAGTCAGTTTAGAAGACATAAGGGATCCAATATTAGAATCAGAATTGAAAAGAGCTTTGGAAGACTTAGGATCGAATGAGGATGAAGGGGTAGATAACATTCCATCATAATTTCTAAAATCAATGGGGGAAGTGACAACAAACTGATAACTCGCGTTGTTGGGTGATGAGTCTGGCGATTTACCATCTGACTTTCTGAAAAACATCATCCTCAGAATTAGCTGAAAAGTGCGAGAATTACTGCACAATCAGCTGATTATCTCATGCATCGAAGTTGTTGACAGGAATAACATAAAAAAGAATGGAAAAGAAAACTGAGAATGTGTTAGACGGCGATATGAAGGTAAAGAAACCAGAGAGGCAATTCAGAGCGCTGCGGTTGATAACGGAAACAAGACTAAAGAAAAATCAAGACACAAAAAATGGTTCAAATGGCTCTGAGCACTATGGTACTTAACAGCTGTGGTCATCAGTCCCCTATAACTTAGAACTACTTAAACCTAACTAACCTAAGGACATCACACATATCCATGCCCGAGGCAGGATTCGAACCTGCGACCGTATCAGTCGCGCGATTCCGGACTGAGCGCCTAGAACCGCGAGACCACCGCGGCCGGCAAAATCAAGACACATTCATAGGATTTGTCGACCTGGAAAAAGCTTTCGACAAGGTCAAATGCAGCAAGATGTTCGATATTCTGAGGAATACAGGGGTAAGTAATAGGGAGAGACGGGTAATAAACAACACTTACAAGGAGCAAGAGGGAATAATAGAAGCGGACGACCAAGCACAGAGTGCTCGGATTAAAAAGGGTGCAAAACAGGGATATACTCTTTCGTCCCTACTGTTAAATCTGTACATCGAAGAAGCAATTACGGGAATAAAAGAAAGGTTGAGAAGTTGAATTAAAACTGAAAGTGAAAGGGTAACAATGATACAATTTGCCGATGACATCGTTATTCTCAGGGAAAGTGAAGAAGAATTACACGGCATTTCGCCGATTCCAGTAAGAGTTTAAGACTGGTGTGCATCTGCACTGAAGAGATCATTAGCCGTCTCGCCTTACGTATACGTTTCATTTCGTTTCGTTTTTTTTTCTCTATGGCACTGTGACGATCGCAGTTCCACTCATGCGCAGTAGTATTTCTGGTTCAAGCAGAACGAAATAACGCCATTTCTAGCTCGGTCTGTGTTCTGTATCGTTTGTAGTCATTGTTTATAATGGCTTCGTTGATCAAGAATGCAGCCGCGTATGAACTGAGATCTGTGATTCGTTTACTGAGTGCTAAGAACGTTAAACCAAGTAACATTCATCGACAAATCTGCGACGTTTACGTGGAAAATACAATAAGTGCTTCAATGGTGAGAAGGTGGGACCGACAGTTTAAGGACGTGCGTTATCAAGAACAAGACGAAGAACGAAGTGGACGTCCATTTGTGATTTCTCATGGACAGGTTAGTGCAGTCGAAGAGATGATTTAAAAATACCGTAGGTCTACAATTAATAGTATATCGCTCGACAACTTCCACCAATTTCACGAACAGTAATTAATGAGATTGTTTCTGAAAACTGGGTTTTCATCATCTTCGGACACGTTGGGTGCCTAAACTTCTTAGTGATCAACATAAACAACAAGGGATGAGCGGTACACTTTCTTTGTTGACACGTTACAATGACGATGGCGACAAATTTTTACCCTAGATAGTCACGGAGGATGGAACTAGGGTTGCTTATGACACCCTCGAAATAAAATGGCAGTCGTCCGTAGGAAAGGTTAAACCCAAGCAATTCTTGACACCTCGAAAGACAAGTGCAAAGTGATTTGGGACAAACGAGGAATTTTATTGACAGATTTTTTTAAGAGGAGGTGAGACACTCAAAATGCATGTTTATTGCGAGACGCTCAAGAAATTGTGCCGCCCAATACAGAACGAGCGCAGAGGAAACGTCTCAAAAGGTGTGGTGTTCATTCACGACAACGCCCGAGCACACGCTGCGAATGTGACAAAACAACTCCTTCAGAACTTTGGCTCTACAGTTGTTACGCATCTTCACTTCAGTCTCAACCTCGTTCCTAGTGATTTTTAACTCTTTCGGCATCTCAAGTCGTTCCTTGGTGGCAAACGCTTCAGTAACGATGAAGACGAACATGTTACCACAACGAAGGCGGCAACATTCTATTACGAAGGAATACATAAATTTTTACAACTCTGTGAGTAATTCCTGGAAAATTACAGGGGATATGTTGAAAAGTATGTGTATTCGATTCCTTTTTTATTGCCAGACGGAACTTACTTCCAGGTTTTTTCCACCGTGTTCAAACTCTAGGGAGTGATCGATGAGAAGATACGGAACACAAAACGTTTAATGAACTTTTATCTGGAAATGCATGGTTTAGATGCTACATACCATTTATTCAGTTATGCTTCGTTACAGAGACTGTCGTCTAATACACGCTGCACCATGCAGCCACAGCTACAATATGTGTGTTTTCCTCCTAGAGGGTGGCACTGTTCCTTATACGTCAAGCCCTAGCGCCCTCTCCTGCCATGTGGGGTATGTTTTAATCAGGGGACCTACAAACGACGGAGAGACTTCGTCCCGCCGTAGCCCTCAATGGTTCACAACCGCACAACAGGCCGCAGCAATCCACCCAGCCCACCGCCGCTCCACTCCGCAGGGTTACTGTGCGGTTCAGTCCCCAGCGGACCTCCATGGAACGTCTCATATCAGGCGAGTGTAACCCCAAATGTTTGCGTGGTGGCATAATTATGGTGTGGGCGTACGTGGAAACGGTGCTTGCGCAGCAATCGCCGACACAGTGTAACTGAGACGGAGTAAGGGGAACCAGTCCGCATTCGCCGAGGCAGATCGAAAACCGTCTTAAGAACCATCCACAGGCTCGCCAGCACACCGGATCTCTACTCCGTTCCGCCGGGCGGATTCGTGCCGGGGACCGGCACGCCTTCCCGCTCGGGAAGCAGCGCGTTAGACCGCGCGGCTAGCCGGACGGGCTCTCCTGCCATAGTAAATGATAACGTTGTGTGCGATTCACTTCTCTTACTGACTCACCTCGTAGTGGATGTGATACGGCGTTGCACACAATAATTCCGTATTCGAATCGCGAGATTTGCCGACATGGTGTTTACTTACGGAAAGGCAGATGGCAATAAGCGGCAGTCAGCAAGGTTGTATCAGAAGACCTATCCCCACTGCCAACAACCACAGCATTCAATGTTTGCAACAGTGTTTCGTCGTTTGTGTAAGATAGAGTCATTTCAGGAAGAGGGAATTATGAAGGACGCACCCAAAATGTTCGGACACCAGACTTGGAGGAAAATGTGATTAACACTGTGGAAGACGACCGCCGTATCGGTACATAGCAGTTGCCCCACCAGTACACAGCAATCCAGACAACTGTGTGTAACATTCTCCATGACAATTGTGACTGACTTTATCACTTAGAGCGTCTGCAGGGCTTACTAGCGACAGACTTCGCACATCAGGACTAGTTTTGTCACTGATTTCTTCACCCGACAACCACAATTCTGGGATTTGTGTCATCCATTATACACTGCTGGCCACCGTAAATGCAACACCAAGAAAGACAAGAGGTAGCACAACAAAATTTATTTTGTAGATAACATGTTGACCAAGTATCAAATGATTACGTTTACAGACGTCTGTGACATGTGGTTCCTGCCAGAATCAGTAGCCAGAGTAGCCGCCATTGTTGGAGATCACCGCTGCCACACGTCGCGGCATTGAGTCAAAGACAGGTTGGATGTGTTCCTGGGGTACAGCAGCCCAAGCAGCTTCCACACGTTGCCAAAGATCATCTGGTGTGGCAGCTGGGGATGTAATCTGGGTCACTCGTTGAGCAACCATGGACCACATGTTTTCTATCGGTGAAAGATCCGGAGAGCGAGCCGCCCAGGGAAGCAATTCAATCTGGTTATTGACGAAGAACCTTTGGACAATGCGTGCCACGTGTGGTCGCGCATTATCCTGTTGAAATATGGCTGTGGCCGAGCCCTGAAGGTAAGGAAGGACAACTGGCTCCAGCACCTCGGATATGTAGCGCCGGCTATTTAAAGTACCGGCAATGCGTACTAGAGGCGTGCGAGAGTAATATCCAATACCGCCCCATACCATAATACCCGGTGCAAGACCAGTGTGGCGGTGCATAATGCAGCTGTCCAGCATCCTCTCTCCACGGTGTCTCCACACTCGAATCCGACCATCGTGGGGCTGCAGACAGAAGCGTGCCTCGTCAGTAAAGACAACGTCATTCCATTCTGCCGTCCACATCCGTCTGTCATCACACTATTGGCGACGGAGACGTCTGTGGTTCTGCGTCAATGGTAGACGAAGCAATGGACGTCTTGCGGACAGACCACTCTGGTGTAAACGGCGTCGAATGGTACGCGCAGACACTGGATGATGCGTTACAGACGCAATGTGCTGTGCTATGGTTCGGGATGTCACTGAGCGATCCGTCACTGCCATGCGCACAATTTGCCTATCAGCACGTGCAGTGGTGCACCGAGGTGAATGCCATCGACCACGTCGGTCCGTCGTACCCTCCTGCATCCAACGGTCACATATCCGCATTACAGTTGTTTGGTTTCGTCCAACACGACTAGCAATGTCTCTGTATGATAATCCACAATCTCGGTAAGCCACTATCCTTCCAATGTCGAACTCGGATACTTGATCAAAAGATGTTCGCTGTTGTCTACGAGGCATAACTGATTGTCTTGTAAAACAACCACAAGGTAAACGCACGTGCCGAACGTACACTCGTCGAAATCGCCAGGCCTTAAATGGCTCTATGAGGTGGCGCCACAGGCGCGCGTGATGTGCGTCTGCGCTGAAATTCTAGTCAGTTGCATATCTCATCACTGCAAACTCATGGTGTAAATTTCACTCGATTCGGATGCTTCCTTCAGGGTGTTGCATTTACGGTGGCCAGCAGTGTATTTACAGACGAGGTCAACTTTTTGCCAAGCGGTATCTTCAACTTCCATACAGTGATTTGTGGGATAGTATGCAGAACCCTCACGGTATGGTGATTGCGAATCACCAGCATTGGTGCAGCCGGAATGTGTGGGTCGAGATAATTGGCGATTGTATTTTGGGACCAATTCCTTCCACGTCCCCTAACAGGCCGAAAATATCGGCGTTTCTTGTGGGTGACTTTCCCTCTCCTGCTGGAAGACGTGCTATTGATGATTCGCCGAGTTATGTGGTTGTTTCGTGATTGCGCTCCATCCCATTTTGGCGTTGACGTCTGGACGCATCTGAATCGTGTCTTCCCTGGGCGATGGAACAGACGTGGGGGTCTAGTTGCATGACCTGCTTGTTGACCAGATGTCAACCAGTGCGATTTCCGGATATGGGGTTGTCTCAAAAGTATCGTGTATGCAGAGTCCATTCCAGATCTGGAGACACTGGAGCAGCATATTCATGCTGCCTTTGACACTGTTTGGATGCAGCCTGGCCAATGTGAATGTGTGAGGCACTACATGATACGGCGCATACATGCAGTGCATTGACACCCATTTTCAACACATACTGTGCTGTGGCGGCATGGTACAACGTGTATTAGACCACAGTCTCTGTAACGATGTATGATTGAATAAATGGTCTCTAGGATGGAAACTATGCATTTCGAGAGATAAGTTCATTACACCTATTTGTTCCACATCCTCTCTGAAACGTTCTTCTACAAGGAAATAGAGAAACAATGGGAAGGACTGCATCCCTTTTGTCATCACTCGTTTTATTTAACAATCATATCAACAAATTCCTTTAAACAACAATATCTTAATCCTGATTTCTTTAGATAATAAGAACAGTAAGTCACAAGAATTTAATGAATCAATGTACTTTTATGAAACAAAGTCTATCTCATATATAAGAAAATTTTAAAACAACTGACAATTATGCACCTGGCGGCTTAAATTTAGACACAGTATTTCTGACTAGTCTTCGGACACTGAGAACAGATGTTCTCAAAAACATTTATCTAAATAACAATATGCTAGAGATGCACCCAATAAATAGCAATATGAAGTTAATACAAGGGCACTTGTTTCACACTCAAGATTTAATAATTGTCATTAATACTTACTAATGTTCCAAACTTCGGCTCCAAGGCCCAGTATCACAATTATTCAGCGCAAAGTCTTGCTAAGAGTAGCACAGCAACAACCTTTCACAATTGTACGTTGCTCTTGAGACAAGGTTTAATAAATATAATAAATACCCAAGTAAATATAATTAGCGCCAGAATTAATTAGCGAGTAATGACGCCAGGTCGCATGAAGGTAGCACGAAAACAACTTGGAGAAGCCGAGGTGGAAGACGGAAGGCGGCAGTTCGTACAAGACCCACTTCTCGAGCTTCGACCCAGAGTCACATCCCGCAACCCAGGATTTCACAGCCCTGGGACACATTGGTGGAAAGGTAACGGTTACTCCAAGACACCAGACAGCCAGCTGTAACATTTAACAAGCGCACAGAGCAAGTGCGCAGAGACAATGTAAACAACCACCAAAAGATATTAAATAAAAGGTTAAATTATTCACTAGTAAAACTGCACACTCCCTTTGCCCCACTACGAATGAACTACACAGCAAGTTACAACCAACAGCGAAAATCTTATGCCTGTTATTCAGATATATAAAAAAAAAACTTACAATTACTAGCAACGCCAGCGGGCACTCCAATCTTAGTCACAATTAAATGACGTGAACTCTTATGCCCCACTGTTAATTGAAAACCGTAACGAGGACAATTCCGAAAATTTCATTATAAGCTTTACTGGGACTCACTGCGTTAAGGTAACCAAACACTCGAATGCAGTATATTTGATAAACAGATTACGGCCTTGCAGCTGATTACGTATTGCATCAAACAACAATTTCCCACCAGCTGGAAGAGGCACGCTTGTGCATTATATTAATATTTAACGCCTGTCTTAAACCCATGATCTCTTCAAAGGCACACCTTTACTTCCATGGTAACACCCATGCTGTTACAGTTACCAGAAGTGAGGTAGCAGCCCTCAACACCTTCACACACATGCCCTAAGTACAAACTCACTTAACTTTTCGCTGGACGTCCGATATGGCTTGTGTGCGTACAGCAGGCGGCAATAAGGCGGCGGACGACCGTAGACAGCCGTGTCCGGAACTAGCAACACGCTACCCAATGCAGCAGTAAACCTCCTCACAGGCGACAGGAGAGGCTCTCCACTGCCCCATACACGTGGTCGGTTCCCGCTCCACTATAAGCGTACTCTGGCCTCAGGTAACATCGAACGCCAACTGTTTACGTCCTTGGCGAGAGCGTCCAGTTAACTCCTCCGGCAAAGATAAGGCAACTAAGACTCAGTACGCGCCACAAGCAAAGATAAGAGCGCGAAGGCGAGGTACTTGTAAATACGTTGACGCGCCAGCAAAACGCCACGGCTGAACCTCCCTCGCCAAAGCCTGACCAACGGGACAGGGAAGAGCCGAAGGGAGAGGGTCACTTAGCCGGCTCCACCTGACTTACATGGACCCGTGACACCTGCCCGGTAGCCACTTCTTTAACTAGCAGATTTACTGGGCCCAACACCTTTATGATAACACATGGTCCCAGATAGCGGCCGGCCGCTGTGGCCGATCGGTTCTCGGCGCTTCAGTCCGGAACCGCGCTGCTGCTACGGTCGTAGGTTCGAATCCTGCCCCGGGCATTAATGTGTGTGACGTCCTTAGGTTATTTAGGTTTATGTAGTTCTGTCTAGGTGAGTGATGACCTCAGATGTTAAGTCCTATAGTGCTTAGAGCCATTTGAACCATTTGAACCCAGTTAGCGGTATACCAATTTATTGCAGACAATCCGATCAGGGTTCCAAGCTCCAAAGCTTTTCACAAACAGCCTATCACCTACCTTAGCCTTAAAAGGCCGCCTACCCAGACTATAACGTCGAGATTGTCGCTGGTGGGCTACTTGCATGTTGTTACAGGCCCGCCGTCAGTTCTCACGAAGAGTATCCGGTGTAACAGAGACGGGTAATAGGTCATTAATCCTCCAAAGCTTGTAAAGGGGGCAAATTAATCGGATAGGCTAACATTAACTGGGTGGGAACTGCTTCTGAAGCTTCATGCTGGGCCATATTTAAGGTGGACTTCAACCAAGGAAGGGTGGTATCCCAGCGACGAGGGGAATTAGCATGATAAATAATTAGGGCCACCTTCAGATTAAGATTAACTCTTTCCGCAAGTGAAGCTTGCGGATAATGAGGCGTGGTGGTTAAATGGTGAATGCCATTACGAAAACAATAATCCTTAAAATCCTGGGACACAAAGGAAGGAGCATTGTCACTTACTAACTGCTTATGTGGACCAAACCATGAGAATATACCCGTGAGGCAGCGGCTGGTTATCCCCGCCGTAATCCCGCTACTCTGAAGAAACCAGACGAAACGTGTAAAGTCATCGACCGCCACAAACACGTAACGGTGCCCTTTTTTTGTACGGGGCAAAGGAACCACAAAATCTACAAACATCTTGTCCATGGGTCACTGCTTCCGACGAGACTGAAACAATCTCAACGAGGTGTTCAAATCACCGTTACCCCTGTTGCATTCCTCACATTCACCAACCAGACGACGCACATCGCGGTGTAGCGACTGCCAGACAACATGTGACCGCACCTTGGCCAAGGTCTTGTAGTCCAAGGTGGCCTCCTAACACAGAATTATGGAAATATTTGAAAACCAGATTAATCAAATCTAGGGGTAAGCAAATCCTAAACTCGCTGGGCTTCCCAACCTCCTTACAGAAGACACCTTTTCTCAAAGAATAACCCAGCAACTCTTCTCTAGTATTAAGTCTTTCCTTAATGGGACCCCATTGCAGATCGTGAGCCTGCTTAGTGCGAAGGTTGGCGAAGAGCTCAGGAATATCCGTGAGAACCCTGTTAACCAGAGGACACTGCGACTCAGGTTGTTCACTCAATTGAGAGTCGCAATCTTCAACAAACATTCGACTAAGTGCGTCGGCCACCTGATTATCCGTTCCTTTGATGTGTTGCACCTTGATTGGAAAGGCAGAAATACGGACTGCCCACCTAGCGATCCTCCCTGTTTTGCGAGGACGAGCCAGAACCCAACTTAAGGCGTAATTATAGGTCTCAAGGTCAAACTCTCTATGCTCTAAGTAGAATCTACATTTTTCAAACGCAAAGAGTACGGCAAGTGCTTCACATTCATAGACGGAATAATTTAGCTCTGATCTACTGAGCTTCCTTGAAGCATACTCCAACGGCCGTTTAATGTCCTGATCCACCTGAAGTAGTTCACCTGCAATTCCAGCATTAGACGCGTCCGTCTGGGCAATAAGATGCGTCTCGAAATCCAGAACTCCCAACACCGGGGAGTTCGAGATAGCAGTCTTGGTTCAAACGGCTCTGAGGTCATCAGTCCCCTAGAACTTAGAACTACCTAAACGTAACTAACCTATAGACATCACACACATCCACGCCCGAGACAGGATTCGAACCTGCGACCGTACCGGTCGCACGGTTCCAGACTGAGATAGCAGTCTTAATCGCTTCAAATGCAGCCTGTTGACTATCTCCCTAATTAAAGTCCTGTCCCGTCTTACGTGGATCATTCAGAGGAGCGGCCAACTGCTTGAAATTGGGCGCGAATCTTCGAAAAAAATTGGCCATGACGATAAAACGTACCACCTCCTTTTTGGTTCTCGGCGGAGGGTATTTCTTGAGGGCATTTGTGCGCTCTTGGTCGAGTCTGACTCCGTCCCCAGAAATAAGATGACCCAAGAATGAGACTTGCTGCTTAGCCAGAGTAATCTTAGTTGGTTTGACAGTTAATCCAGCAGCGTGGAACCTATCGAGCACCTGCCTAAGATGGAGGAGATGGTCCTCAAAGGTTCGACTATACACGACCACGTCGCTGAAATAATTGTCCACGAATTGAAACAAGCGCGACAACACCGCGGCACCAGTGGCCAAACCAAAAGGAACTCTGTTGAACTCATAGAGATTCCAATCAGTACAGAACGCAGTGACTCGCTTAGACTCTTTACTCAGAGGAATTTGAAAGTAAGACTGGTTCAGATCTAGAACAGTGAACCACGTGGGTCCCGAGAACCAGGTAAAACAATCGTGAATATCTGGTAGAGGTACAGATTCCAGAGTAACACTTGGTAGTCTACCACTGGTCGAAAATCCTTGCCATTAGCCTTAGGGACTAGGAACATGGGGGAAGCAGAAGTTGATGGTCTAATAACGCCGTTTTTTTAACATGCTCTATAACTTATGCCTTAACGTTTTCATCTTGGGAGGCGAAAGACGATACGGAGACTGCCGAACCGGGATATTATCGGGTAACTGAATTTGATACTCAATGAGTTTTGTGACTCCAAGTTTATCAGAAAGAACGTCGGGAAAATCGTCTAAATACCGCAGAATCTGAGTACCCTGATCACGTGAGAGGCAGCGAATCTCAAATTTGCTATCCCCCTTTTCAACCACATTCACCGAAGCAAACTGACGACACGCACAAAGCGCAATCTTTTGCTGGGGTCTAAAGCAAAAACTCAATGTTTTATTCGCATAGTCAAGTATCAGTCCGTTCGTTGAATAAAGTCACAGCCCAGTAACAGTAACATCGTCATATCCTTAACGACCAAAAGAGTAATAGACCAAGTGAAGTTACTGTTGCGGGAGCGAGACGAAATCTCTGTAGCTTGTTTGCAAGCAGTTTCTTACTTATTGACAAATATAGTATTTCTCCTCTGGTGATGGCTGCAGCAGCAGGAACAGGCTGATTTGTTAAATCTCCTCCGTTGTTTGTAATTGGTGAATCAATATAATGTTAAGTGCATCTGAAAAAACTTCCTGTATTATGATGCTGAGAAAATACTTAATTTTACTAAAGGTCGTTCCACTAATTATCGAATTTTTGCAATGTCGAATGAGAAAAGGGCAAATATTTAAAAAAAATTATCGACACACACACACACACACACACACACACACAAAAGTTAGGTGGTTACCTCGCTGCAGAACTGTTCTTATATTGTATGAAATGTACCTTTTTCTCACCAGCTACACGTTTTCCAAAGCAAACTCTGACTTCAGACTATAGCTTATTTGCTACTCATTTCCCTAATAATCGATAGTTTAAACTTATTACTTCAAAGTCCAAACATAACTTCGTACGTTGCAAGACCATATTAAATCTTAAATCGTTCATTAAAAAGCGTCCAGTTGATGAAATTTGATCAATTTTCAATCAAATTAGGTGCTTCGATACTCTTCAAGATTTTCTACCAGAAATGTATGTCTTCTCGGACTAGTTTCCCAAGAACACAATTAAAGGACATTTGAAGGGACTTCGCCAATCTTTCAGAGACTGTTTCCCTACTCTTTCTACTAATAAAAATTGTATTCGCTATCTCATTGAAGAGACAATAATTTTGAATCGTAAATGAAAACGAACGTTTTTGGAAACTACCAGTGAGTTTTTAAGTACAAAAACGTTATATATCTCTATCAACTTTCTGGTTTAGCTTACAGGTGAAATTTCCAATACTATCAAAGCGGTAACAATTTTATTACCTGCCTCGTCCACATATTTGCGCGAAAAGGTTTTTCCTTCTCACACTTATACTCTCTCTCTCTGAAAGTAATTTCAGACTGCCTTTAACTTTTGTTGTTCCTGATTTCAAAGTTATGTGCCATTTATAGCAGGCGCATCATTCCATAATGAAAACTTGTAGGAAAAGCCCCCTTGTGGTGTCAGGGGCTAGAATATACCCATGTCCCGTCCTTGCCTGTAGTAAGGGGCGAATAATAATCTTTTTTACTGGTACAATTTTTTTTTTGCCTTGGTCTTGTGACTGTTCTTCGGACTTTTGAAGATTTCCGCTTTTTTAACTTTTCTAACGCCTTTTCACTCACCCTTTTTTACTTTTTAAAATTCTGGTCCACTTTTTGGGTTTGATCTCCACTTCCCCGTTAGGGGGAGTACGTCTTACTGCTGTAAAATAACTCTCCACTGTGCTTTGTTATCTTCTGCACCTAACAATCAAGTGGCTTTACCTCTGTGACCAAAATCGAGGGCAGTAGTCAGTCCGAGGTTGTCATCTACCCTAAAAATGGTAGCTCCCTGAACATGCAGGGCTCGCATTGCCAATGCCTGAGCTGTAAACTCCACTTGCGAGCCAAGGAGTAGGTGCCGGTCCACTTCGGGGTACTGGGACTCTGGGTAACGGCTACTGCGCCAGTTGGCCTTTGCCTTGACGTGTGGCACCAATCGGGGAGTAGCATCGGCATGGATCCTTCTCGATGATCGCAATGATACGGATCAAATATAATGCTAACATGGCTGTCTCATCAGCCAGGAACAGTGATTTTAACGCAGAGTGTAAACCTACGGTATACCCGTCACTGACTCTGCCTCAAGACGAGAACCTCCAAGGAGAAATGGGACAGTTTGCCTAGTTTTTCGTGTGTTCCCGCACTGATAGCGGCTCTTTCGCTACAACGAAGCCAATGTTTGTCGTTGAAAATACTGAAGATCGGTTTGGAGAGGTTGTGGCAATAGAGAAGACGAGAAATGTATTCTCCCGCCGGAGGTTCGTGTCCTCCGTCGGGCATGGTTGTGGGTATTGTTCTTAGCATAAGTTAGTTTAATTAGTGTAAAAGTCTAGGGACCGACGACCTGAGCAGTATGATCCCTTAGGAATTCACACACATTTGAACGAGAAATGGATCTTTTCTGATCAAAACATTGCACTCCAACCAAACACGGGCACTCCAGGCCTGTGTCAAGTTAGGAGGTATACCAGTCACCACTTCTCCTCATAAAAAGTTCAATAGAATTCAAGGTGTTATCTTCCTTCGTAACCTAACACTACAAACTGAAGAAGAGCTGCGTATTAATCTGGCACAGCATTGAGCCCATTTTGTTCGCCATGTCCAGAAGGGATCCAAGGATAATAGGGTGGACACTGGAGGTTTATCCTAGCCTTCGATGGCAACATTTTGCCTCAGAAGATGAAGTCATTGTTTATAGATAAGATGTCAGGCCTTACTTTCCTCCTCTGATGAGATGTTTCAAATGCCAAACGTTCAGACACATGTCCTCCCACTCTTCTAATGAGGCTATCTGTAGGGCATCTGTATGGGCATCCCATGAGGGCAGCCCTTGTGACCAACCCTCTCAGTGTGTCAACCGCTCAGAACCACACCCATCTTGATCACTGCAATGCTCAGTGCACAAGAGGGAGAATAAAATTCTAGAGTATAAAGCGGTTGACCACCTATCTTACCAAGATGCAAGGAAAAGTTTGAAAGAGTTCATCTGACTAACATGGACTTCAATTTTGCGAGTGTTGTAAGTCCACACCTCACACAATGATTGTCGCTCACGACACCTCCAGGCCCTGGTCATATTCCACAGCCTGCCCCACAGTAGGGAGAGGGAACATCAGCTACCCACCCCCTATACCCACAGCGCCGGTGGTTCCTACATCATTATTGCGTCCAGAGATGTCTAGTCATTCTCTGGTGTCAGGGATGAGAATACCTGGAAAATTGCCCTCTCAAGGACCAGCAGGCTGAAGAATAGTATGGTCCTCTTCAGTCCTGGAAGATAAAAACGGGAAATCTTCACAGAATTCGAAGTCTCAGAAGGATAAGCAGAAAGGTAAACTACTTTCTGAGGTTTTGGATGTTCCGCTCTACAGCCTTGCAGCAGTCGAGCCTAAGCACAGAAATGATGGAGCAACTGGGTAAACGGATAAACCATAACCTGGTAGCAAATTAATCACACCAACATTTTCCATTCGCCACTTTCTCACACCTGACGCCAACGCTACTTCAGTGGAACTGTAATGGCTACTATCGCCATTTGACCGGGCTTAATGGCTACTTACTCCATAATGGGCATACTGCTAAAGGAAACACGGTTTATGGCAGCACACCTCCTTGCTCTGAAAATCTAAAAACCCCAGTGTACCAACAGCGTTAATGTTGAGTGTGTGTCAAGTGTTGTTCCTCATATTCTCCAATATTTTCAGAGAGCAGGTATTCCTTACCACTGCACTAGAGGCAGTGTCTACTTGTCACTTCAGATAACAATATGTAACGTTTATCTGCTCTCAGATGGATCTTTAGATTATCACAAGCTATTAGAGTTAGTGGAACAGTTACCTCCCCCCTTCCTCTTACTGGGTAACTTTAATGCCGATACTCGTCTGTGGCGTTGCGACACTACAGTTCATAGAGGATGAGTACCTGAACACCTCTTTTCAGAACTAGACGCCTGTCTTCTCAACACTGGAGCTGCATCCCATTTCATTGTGGCCCACGGAACATTTTCCGCTAATGGTCTCGAAGATTGCTGCCTGATTCAGTGGCGTGTATGTGGCGGTCTCCTCCTGTGGGCCCCGGAGTAAGAATAGGCCCCTAGGCATACCTGCCTGTTGTAAGGGGCGACTAAAAGAAGTCTCACATCTTTCAGCCTGTATGTGATGGTTCCCTGTAAGGTCTGAGCTCCATTTTTCGAAACTTTTCCGAAGAGCGAGCCAACTGGGGGATGGCACCTTATATGGTGCATCATGACCATTGTGCATTGAGTTCTTTAGCCCACTTTCTCGTTGTGGCATTGCAGTCCCACTCATCCTCCATCTCTTTAGCGAGGACACATTCCTGTGTGCATTTACCTCCACCCACTATGCAGTGTCGTTTTCTTTTATGGAATTCTTTGCACCTCATATCAAGCACGGTAGCCAGTCAATTGTGGTCAGGCCATAATGTACCCTGTTGATTGTAGCCCCGTGACAACAGAGGCATCACTCTGCTGATGCCTGCGCCGTTAAGTCCCCACGTATGACATCGAGTAGATGCCCATTTCCCTGGGGCATTGCGACTCCCAGCCATCCTGCCAGGTGACCCTTGCTGAGGCTGGGTGGCTCCCATGGGGAGGGTCCCTGGTCAGAGTGGGTGGCATCAGGGCAGATGACACGCCATGAAGTGTAATACGTCATCTCTTGCTGGTAGTCTCTAAGTGGCCAAATTCTAACTTCAGTGCTAAGAAATACGACCCCAAATCGTTCCCCTTCCTGTCCACACCATGGGAGGAACGCCAGGCTAAGGATGGAAGTGACGCTTATTTGCCTGGTACCTCGTGTGTACGAGAGTTGATGGGGAATCTTTCATATCCATGAAGCCTCAGTTCTTTGTGGAGCAAATGGAACACAAGTTTGGGAAGGTGGAGGGCTTGCCCAAAATGCACTCTCAGTCAGTCTTGGTAAAAACAGCATCCTCTGCCCTGTCAAGGGCATTAATCCTTTGTGACAAGTTGAGGGATGTTTCTGCCACCAACACGCCCCTTAAGAGCTTCAATATGATCAAGAATATTACATTAAATAGGGCCTTTCTTTTGCAGTCTGATGACGAGCTGCGCGTCAATTTAGAGCGACGAGGTGTGCATTTCGTCTGACGTATCCATCGGGGTCTGAGGGATTATCAGGTTACCACAGGTGTCTTCATCTTGGCATTCGAGGGCGACACATTGCTCGAGAAGGTCAGTGTGATGGTTTACCTCTGTGACGTCAAGCCATATATCCCTAACCTGATGCAGTGCTTTAAGTGCTGGCAGTTTGGCCATATGTCTTCCCGCTGCACTTCCAGCATCACATGTTGAGATTGTGGACGTCAATTATATCCCAATACTCCACGTGCCCCGCCTACCAACTGTGTCAACAGTGGAGAGCATCATTCAACTTGCTCGCCAGACTGCAGGATTTTACAGAAAGAGAGAAAAATAATGGAATACAAGACCTTGGACCGACTAACCTACACTGAGGCTAAGAGGAAATTTGAGCGCCTACATCCTGTGGATATGACATCCTCATATGCTGCCACTACAAGAGCAGTTGTCACCTCATCAGTTCCTCGAATTCCTGTCTCCTCTCAGAACCAGAAGACTACACCTACCCCCTTGATGGTGGAGGACACTTCCCTCCCTGTTGCTCCCGCACCACCTACTTTGGGAGCAACAACCCCCCCCCCCCCAACTATCTGGGATTAGTCCCCACTTCTGAGCCAGAGAAGTGTAAGTCTTCTTCGGCTCACCTCGCTAGGAAGGGGTCTCTTGGGTCACTCCCTTCTCAGGTTTCTGCTAGTGGGAAAGATGACACCCCCAGTGGCTGAAGAGCCCAAAAGTAGCTAGTCATAGGGCTTCACACTCATCCTCAGTCCCAGAGACTGAATCAGTCACAGCCAGGGAAACGTAGGGAACAGCAAGAGAAATCCAAAAAGAAGGTCCTCAAGACCAAGGGCTTTGCAGTGACACCCACACCACCACTGCCTACATGCTCTGTGTCTGCAGATGAGGTGGAGATTCTGGCATCTGCTGAGGACCTAGATCTCGCCGGACCCTCAGACACAATGGAGATTGGCTACTCAGGCAAAAAGTCGGTGTAAACTGCCTCATTCAATCTCCATGCCTTCACAGTCTCACGATGTCATCCTCCAGTGGAATTTTGGCGGTTTTTTTCACCGCCTGGCTGAGCTACAGCAACTGTTTACACCTGCTTTCTGCATTGCCCTCCAGGAAACCTGGTTCCTGTCAATGAAGACCTGTGGCCTCCAAGGCTATAAGGAATGCTACAGGAACCACAGCGACTATAATGGAGTTTGCGTTTATGTCCTAAACTCAGTCTGTAGTGTAACTGTGCCCTTTCAAACCCCTCTTCAATCTGTGGCTGTCAGAATAAGGACGACTTAGCAAATAACTGTCTGCAACCTATATCTTCCTCCAGATGGTACAGTATTTATTAACTGCTCTGATTGATCAACTCCTTAAACCTTTCCTACTTTTGGAAGATTTTAATGCACATAACCCCTTGTGGGGTGGTACCATGCTTACTGGCCAAGGCAGAGATGTCGAAACTTTACTGTCTCATTTAGATCTCTGCCTCTTAAATACTGGGGCTGCTACACATTTCAGTGTGGCTCATGGTAGCTACTCGGCCATTGATTTATAAATTTGCAGCCCAGGACTTCTCCTATTTATCCACTCAAGAGCACTTGACGACCTATGTGGTACTGACCAATTCCCCATCTTACTGCCACTGCCCCAGCGTCAGGCCCATGGACGCCTGGCCAGATGGGCTTTAAACAAGCCTGTCACCATCGAATCTCCCCCAAGCTGTAATAACGATATGATGGTTAAGCAAGTGACTACAACGACCGTTTTCGTGGCAGAAAACACGATTCCTCGCTCTTTTAGGAGCCCCCAGGAAAAGACTGACCCTTGGTGGTCGCCGGAAGTCGCTCAGGCAATTAAGGAGCGTCGGCGAGCTCTACGGCGGCATATGTGGCACCCTACCCTGGAGCACCTCATAACCTTTAAAGGGTTTCGTGCCCACGTTCGCGAACTCATGAACGACGGAACCAGGAGTGTTGGGAGGGATATGTCTCGACAATTGGGTGCCATACGTCACCTTCCCAAGTCTGGGCAAAGATCAAACCTGTTCTCAGGTACCAGATCCCAACAGGTGGTCCTGGTGTTAACGTAAATGGCGTGTTATCTACCGACGCAAACACGATTGCCGAGCATTTTGCTGAGCACTATGCTCGAGCCTCTGCGTTGGAGAATTACGCCTCAGCCTTTTGCACTCTCAGATGGAGACTGGGAGGGAAAGTCCTCTAGTTTATTATCCGCCACAGTGAATCCTATAACGCCCTATTTACAGAGTGGGAGCACCTCAGTGCCCTGGCACATTGCCCTGACACAGCTCCTGGGCCAAATCGGATCCACAGTCAGATGATTAATTGTCTCTCATCTGACTACAAGAGATATCTCCTCGTCATCTTCAACCGGATCTGGTGCGGTAGCGTCTTTCCATCGCAATGGCTGGAGAGCAACATCATTCCAGTGCCCAAACACGGTATAAACCAGCTTGATGTGGATAGCTATCGGCCCATCAGCCTCACCAACGTTCTTTGTAAGCTGCTGGAATGTATGGTGTATCAGTGGTTGGGCTGGGTCCTCAATTCATGTGGCTTACTGGCGTCCCTCAAGTCGGCCATCCAGACAGCCTTTTCCAGACGCCAACACCTGGTTGCCGTCTTTTTTGATTTACCACCTGATGACATCATATCCTTGCCATATTATACAAGTGTGGTCTCCGAGGCCCACTCCAAATTTTTATCCAGAATTTCCAGTTGCTTTGTAGTTTCTGTGTCCAAGTTAGTGCCTCCCATAGTTCCCCCCATATCCACGAGAATGGGATCCCGCAGGGCTCTCTATTGAGTGTATCTCTATTTTCAGTGGCCATTAACAGACTAGCAGCAGCTATAGGGTCGTCTCACGCTATCTGTATGCAGATGACTTCTGCATTTTGTACTGCTCCACCAGTACTGGTGTTGCTGAGCGACGCCTGCGGGGAGCCATCAGCAATGTGCAGTCATGGTGTAACCTCCCCCTCACTTATCGACCTTAATGACAGTGAAAAATTAAACCGCGTGTACCTAATGGAAATTTGGGAAAAGCAAACGTCACCGAAGTTAATTTGTCGGCAAAGAGGGAGGAAAGGGTTACATCTAAATGAAAGAAAAAATGCAAATGAAACTGGTGGAAATTAATTTTGAAAAGGGGTAAAGTTAATAAAGAAAATAAATGTGCGGCCGTTACGTCAACAATTAACCAGCGGTAATTAGATATTTGAGATTTGGGGGAAATTACGGTCGCCAGTCCTAAGGACAATTACTATAGTAACTGAAAAAAGAAAGGTTATTACACATATAATTAGCACTAGAAGCGTGGCAACTGAAGGTTGACACGTGTAGTGTGAAAACTGAAAGTTTGTCAGAAGTAATAAATTTCGCTACACTCTGACTTAATTTAGCAAAAGAATTAATAAAACCGGAAAGTTGAAAGTTAATTTAGTGACTGAAATTAATAGTGAACTTTGTTTCTGAAGCATATCGAAATTCAGTAAAATACAGTTAGTCTTGGGCTACCTCAACAATCATTTCAAAAGCTACTTGAATCTACGTAATTTAGAAATAAGAGATTTAACTTCGAACTTGAATTAAATGATTCTGAACAATTAACAATAGTAAAATTTAGTACGTACCAAGCTGAGCTGCAGTCACAGGTAAACTAAAATATGCTAACAAAACTCGCACTCTTAATTTGTGCTCGTGTAATCTAAATATTGTAGCCAGCTATGAATAATTTAACTGAACTTTGAAATTAAGGCAGTGAAATTGAATTATATTATTTTAATGCTGGCGTTTGAATTTCAACGACACTCGGGTTCATTTCGGAAAAGGAAGGGACCCTGCTTGGCAGTGCAATTGGGACAATGAGCAACAAAGGTTCATGCTAAGTTGCTGTAATTTTGTGATGCAACACTTTTAAAAGCTGAAGTCTGCCATACAGTTCTGAAACTTTACGTGCTTCCAGTCTTCCTTGTTGGTTGATTGAAGGTTTGAAGCCGACGATCGAGGAGGTGGCGACAGTCACTCATTGTCGGCCGTCGCTGTTGCAGAAGCTGGACGTTGGCGCGCCTTCTTCTCGGCACTGTCTCTAGCCGAAACGGGCTCTTGATGTGTGCCAGCTAACGCTTCCCGTCTGCGACACCATGTTCGAAACTATCATAGCAAGTCGAGCGCAATTACACGCTGCCAAACCCCGAAAGCGCGGCAACTCGCGGGAGCGTCACACAACGCACCTGCTCCACTGCACTACCCCAGCCAGACCCCCTCTCTCTGCCCCCGCTCCTCGCGACAGAGTTAGCACTACCAAAGATCCTAAACACTTTCGTTCTTCACACGACCTATCGATGTAATCGTTCGATAGCACAGTTTTCCCTACGCTAGACCCAGCGTATAGTTACAAATAATATTCACAAAATAAAAGAATTATAAATCGACATAAATGCATATATATATATATATATATATATATATATATATATATATATATATATATATACAAATAGTAAAACAATTACAATATATAAAGACACAGAAATGTTATATCTTCAGGTAACAAAATATGGAAAAAATTATGGTACAATAGATGGAAATAGGAGGATATGCATTTCCGGCGTTACAATGGGCTGTTGCCCACGTTTTCCAGTTTTCGGCCGCAAAGTCGTGTGTTATGCACTTCTGTCAGTGTCGTACCATTCATCCAGAACTAGAACTTTACCTTAATGACGATCCCCTCACTGTAGTGGAGTATATTGATTCTGAGGACTGGTTTTCGATGCTCGAGTGACTTGGCTTCCTCGCCTTCGTCAGCTTAGGTGGAAGTGCTGGCAGCACCTCAATGACCTCTGCTGCCTGAGCAACACCAACTGGGGTGCAGATCGCTTTACGCTGCAGAGCCCTTGCTCAATACCGTCTTGACTATTTTCCCACCCATGGCGATTCATCTTCCGTTTGGGCGGCCCACATCAGGGCTTACAATTGCAGTTCACGTCTGATCCCTTCTATCCGAACTGGAGTCCCTGCCTTTACCACCTATACTCGAGGTCCAATTGCGTACACCTCCATGGTGTACACCTAGGCCGCGGCTTCGCCTGGACCTTTCACATAGCCCAAAGGACTCAGTTGAACCCACAGCTCTCCACTGTCACTTCATCTCGATTCTTGACATGTACCGAGGCCACGAAGCGATATACAGCGACGGTTCGATGGTTGACGGCCACGTCTGCTTCGCGTATGGCCATGGATGACATATTGAAGAGCACTCCTTGCCCGATAGCTGCAATGTTTTCACTGCAGAGCTGGCGACCATATTTCGTGCTTTTCAGCACATCCGTTCATGCCCAGGCGAGTCATTTCTCCTGTGTACTGATTCCTTGAGCAGCCTACAAGCTATTCACCAGTGCTACCTTCGTCATTCTTTGGTAGCGACCATCCAGGAGTCCATCTATGCCCTGGAATTGTCCAGTCGTTCCGTGGTGTTTGTCTGGAACCGAGGTCACGTCGGAATCCCAGGCAACGAACTTGCCGACAGGCTGGCCAAACAGCCTACAAGGAAACTGCTTCTGGAGATGAGCATCTCTGAACCTGACCTGCATTCTGACTTAAACTGTAGGGTTTCTCATCTTTAGGAGACGGAATGGCATAACAGTATGCACAACAAACTGCACGTCATTAAGGAGACTACGAATGTGTGGAAGTCTTCCATGCGGGCCTCTCACAGGGAATCAGTTGTTCTCTGTCAACTCTGCATTGGCCACACTTGGGTGACCCACGGCTATCTCCTCGCCATGAAGACCCGCCTCAGTGTCGGTGCAGTACCTGGTTGACAGTAGCCCACCTTCTGATGCACTGTACCACTTTGACTGCCCAGTAACGGAATCTTGGGTTACCGGACTCGTTGCTGCTAATTTTATCTGACAATGCCTCAGCGGTTGATTTAGTTTCACGTTTTATTCGTGACGGTGGGTTTTGTCGTTTGATCTAAGTTTTTGTGCATGTCCTTTGTCCCTCTGTGTCCTCCACCCTAGTTCTTTTAGGGTTTTAATGTGTTGCATAGTGGCTGCGTTCTCCTTTTTTGTTCTCATGGTCAGTCAGCCATGGTCATCTGCTTTGTTGTTTACTCTCTTCACCCAGTTTCTTTCGTTTTTGTGGTTATCTGGTCCTCCTGTTGTCCATTTACACGTTCGTTGTCCTTCATGGTTCTTGTGATTTTTCCTTTCATTCCGTTTTTTGTTGTCAGCCTCGTTTGTTTTATTCACACACTTGTAGCATTGTTTTATTTGGAACAAGGGACAGCTGACCTCGTAGTTTGATCCCTTACCTCCCCCCCCCCCCACACCCTCTTTTACTCCAACCTGTTGCCCTTCCGTTGGTTGGTACTACGAAATTACTTGGGCTGATGCTCGATAGGAAATTCTCTTGGTCCTCATATGTGTCTTAAATGAAAGCCCGCTGTATGCAGTTTCTCAATGTCCTACGTGTCCTCGATGGTACTTCCTGGGGTGCCAGACCCCCTCTCTCTGCCCCCGCTCCACGCGACAGAGTTAGCACTACCAAAGATCCTAAACACTTTCTTTCTTCACACGACCTATCGATGTATTCGTTCGATAGCATAGTTTTCCCTAGGCAAGACCCAGCGTATAGATACAAATAATATTCACAAAATAAACCAATTATAAATCGACATATATATATATATATATATATATATATATATATATATATATAGTAAAACAATTACAATATATATAGACACAGAAATGTTATATCCTCTGGTAACAAAATAAGGAAAAAATTATGGTACAATAGATGGACATAGGAGGATATGCATTTCCGGCGTTACACGTGCCCCACATTGTCTGAGGATGTTCGTGTAACCTAAACAGACTCAGAAAATGTCCCAAAAAAGAAACAGCGGAAATGCATATGGTCAAAACATCATCAAAATTTAGCATTCGTCTAATTAAGCATAAATCAATTTTTAGACAATAATAATTGAGTGGAGACACTCTTAATCTTATTCCACTCTGTCATCTTGCACAAAATAAAACAGGTTGACAACATATTAAAATTCATAGAAAACATAGAAAATGGTTTAGCTACTCTAAAATCGTCAAAATTCGTAACACTATCAAGAAATGGAATATTATTTACAAAATTAATCAGAGTACATGGCCATAAAAACAGGTAGATCAAAATACGCAAATTAATTATTAATTACATATTATACACATTTTTATATAACCTTTTCATAATTAATATTCTCGTCATGAGAGTCCAATTAAAGCTAAACAAGAAAATAATATTCAGCAGATCGACAAAAACATAAATATTGAGTGCAGAATTCTTTCACATCAGCTGTCCGGGAAGAAAAACTATTCCGCCTTTCGTACCCGCAAGTACAAAGAATGCCGAGAGCGGCACAAGAGCCGACAGCGGCTCCGCCTCGCCAGTATTCTTGCGCTCGCCTGTGCGGCACGCTTGATCTCACTCGCCTGTGTAACGGCATTTCCAGAACGTCCGTTTCACTGAATTCTTTCGGAAACACTCACTCCCGAGTAATCTCAAGGAGTCCATTAACACTATCACAGTGGATAACTCAACACTGTCCATCATCACACGCATGTACTAGCCTGAAACTTAAAACAGCGTCTAAGTACATCGGCAGTGACTAGTAAATCACATATTTATGAAATCTTACAGCTAGTTACAAAATCATATTTACATTCCTTAATCTACAGTGACTCAGCTGAAAACTTAAACTAGCAGCTTGGATTTTTCAAATGATTATTAATCAATTCCTCTTAAATCATTCAGTCAAAATTAATTACTTATTAATTACAACTTCTTTAATGACCTCTTGGTCAGGCATAAGCATGGCAACCTAGCAAATCCTTAAATCTTACACTCTATATTTACATACTGTACAAATTACCCATTGTGTGGTATTTATCGATCCTAGGTTGGTACAATTTCAAGTCTACAATATTCCGTATACCTAATCGTTTTCCAGAGCTTGGATACTCTAAGAAATAAGCATTTGTGTGAGGTATACCAATGACTTTATATGGTCCATTATAAACAAACTTAAATTTAGAGATTTCATTGTCTATCTCGCTCGATTTCTCATGAGCTTTTACAAGTACTAAGTCTCCGATTGCAAACTTAGCAAAACGCGCTTTAGCGTCATGACGACGTATGCGAGCATCGGCTTTTAGCTTCATTACTTCTCGCAAACGGTCTTTTTTCACACCAATACTAATGTCAATCCGTGGAGGGAATTTGATTGCCTCTTCCAATTCACTTTCTACCCTATTGTCAATGCCGAGATTCCTTACGTTACAGTAGTTCAAATTCATACCTAAGTCAATGGCATCTGGCCAGTTAACAATGTGCATAGGCTGGTATTGCCTATGGACACCGTCTCCTGCCCCGTCAAAACTAACTACTATTGTTTTGTCTTGTGACGTACATCTCAAAGTTTTGCTTTCGCAATTAATCACTGCACGGTACTTTAATAGCCAATCTAACCCGATAATTACTTCCGTAGTGAAGTGTGGCACGACGAAAAACTCTTGTTCAAATCGTGCCCCACATATCTCGAAGTTGACAAAAATCTGTTTTGTGACCGGTTTACTGGCCTTCCCAGTAGCACCGATAATTTTCACTCCTGTTACTGGCATAACTACGATGCCGGGTCTGTCTTTCAGTAACTCAAATATTTACCCAGAAACAGCACTCAATTCTGCACCGGTGTCAATCAACACGTTTAGTTGTAGGTCGTGCATATTAACAGACACTACTATCTGTCTACACTTGTCCTCGACTGTTTCTTTATTTTCCCACAGTAAATCCTCGTCTATATCCAGGTCATTCCAGAAAAAACCATCCGCCTTTGATCCTAAATCCGGCTTATCTGGCGGCTTTTTCAGCTTCTGTTCACATACAGTTTTAATTTGAACACGTTTGTCCTGAGGCTTAGTCTGTAGCTTCGCCTCCAATACCGAAACCTTTTCCTGTAACTCGTCAACTAGTGAGTGTTGCTTTGCTATCAATTCACTAATTGTCACCTTCGTTGATTCCACTTTGGTCAGATTGATCTCATCTGCCAATCTACCTGGAGGAATGTGCCCAGTAGTATCTGAAATTACTTCCTCTGGATCTGCGCAATCCACACTGCTACCGTCTGACCGTATAACGTCAGCTCTAACCTCATACACGCTGTAATCTACGTGCTTTTATACCAATCGTGTCCGGCTATCACTAAAATTTTCGTAATCTTTCTCCTTAATACTCTCGCAATGTTTAAACTTCTACCACTACAACTTTCGGTAAGGTCTGCCGGTTAGGGCCAGAACTTTCCGTTACTACTTCAACATCTAACTCCTGCGGGACGAAAGACGACGAATCTTGCTCGTGCTCCCCATTAACATCAACCGTTTCTGGTAAAGTCTGCCGGTTAGGGCCAGAACTTTCTATCATTTCACAAACATTATCTTTCTGCGGGACGAGACGCGGCAAATCCTGCACGCGCTCCCCATAAACACTTCTCCCATACAGACTCCTATAATCTCTTAGTTCGTCGTATAACGACCGAACTGCCTTAACCAGACCTCATCCCTCTCTGCATCCCCTCGCTCAATGACGGACGTGTTATCCGACATCTGATCTTCTCTCAACACTTGCGAATCATTCTTAAACTCAATCTCCAGTTCCGCAGTGGGTATTACAGCTGCCACTTTATAATCGATTTCCGGAACAATACTTAAATTGTTCTCACTGACAGTGAATGTATTTTCTACTGCCGTGTATACAGCTGATCTACTACTTGTGGGCGCACTCCTTTCTCTTAACACTGGCACACTCTCCCGCCGTTGATTATTCCATACGGAATTTTCATAACGACGACCTGGGTTTTCTCTTGTTATTGGGCCTCCAAAATTTCTCCACGCCCGGTCGGCCCCTCACCGGCGCGGCTAATGGTTTCCCTGTCTCGTCCCAGCAGATACGTTCCCCGGATGCTGCCGAGGCGGCTTATCACACCCTCTGGCGTTATTACGATTCTGTGAAGCCCGTATCACGTTAGTATGATACTGGTTTCCGTCATTCCTGTTATTATTTGCATCGTACCGATTGTCATTACGGTCCGAACCACTATTGTTATTGCCGCCAAGATTGCAGTATGCATTATTCCCATAGTTATCGTTGTTGTGGTTGCTGTGGTACCCGTTGTTGTTACCACGGCCTCTACCACTGTCGCGATTATTGCGCCAATTGTCCTCGTCCTCAACTCTTTCCAGGAAATCATTGATTGTCCTGTAATTGCTTCCTATGTAGCGTTTTGTATCATCTGGAAGCTTCTTGTAGAGTTCCCAGACTATTTAGAATTCCGTGCGGCGATCACGCAAATATTCCAACTTGCGGATCCAGCCCTCACAAAACTCCTTCATCGAGCCGCGCGAATTCGCATCGAAAGGCTTCGATACGACAAATTCGCGCCAGACACTTTGCTGTTTTTGCTCTGACCAGTATTCAGCCAGAAACAAATTTTTAAACTCGTCAAAAGTCACGTTCGTAACGTTGAGGTTTAAGCCCCAACGCTTGGCATCACCAGCCAGCACATCAATAACCGCATTAATTTTTCTCTCATTAGTCCATGAGCTGGGTAAAACTCTTTCACAATTTTTAATGAAACCCGTCGCGTGTATACCGCCTTTTTTCAAGGGGTCGAACCGCTCCTCTTTCGTCAACAATTCCGAACTATGTGCACAGATTGGCACATAGTTCTGTTTTTCGTCAAGTTTCTTCTTCTAATTCCGACACTCTCGTAATTACTTGGCAAGTGGCTGTCGCAAGCGTTTCTACTTCCCTTTTTTTTTTTTCTTCGCAGGTATTAGCCTGCTTCGTCACTTTGGTATCTACTTCGGATACTAAAGCCTTTAAAGTTTCCACCTTCTTTTGATCCTCTTTTTTTACTAATTGAATTTGTTCCGTCACCTTATTCTCGATGATCGGAGCAACTGCTTCTCCTACACTTTTCTCGATTCTGCTAATTTCGGAATAAAAACGAGTACTTATGCTCGAAATTTCCGCCTGAACGCCTATCATTTCCTGTTTAAGATTACTGATTTCGGTATTAATCACGACAATATCGTCTTTGATTTTATCAACTTTTGTATTAACAACTTCAACATTGTTGTTAACAACATTAATAGCTTTGTTCTGATTGTCTAGCATTCGTTCAATTTTTTCAGACTGAGGTTCTTGCTTGGCAGACTGAGCTTCTTGCTTGGCAGCCTGAGCTTTAATTTCTGCCAATTGAGTTTCTATCTTGCTAGACTGAGCCTTGATTTCGTTAATCAAAACATTCAATAAATCAGCTAAATTCCCGGAAACTACCGGTTTTACTTCCGTAGCGGCTTCCTCTTTAACTGTCCCCGCGTATTCGTCATCAAGGGGTTCAGATTTGATTTTCACTTCCGATTCCGAAACATTTTCTAAAGTTTGGAATTCCATTTCTGCTCTTTGTTGCGTTTCGGCGGTCGCGTCTTTCACGCTAGCCGCCTGCCCCTGAACAATGGGTACCGCGGTGCGCGTTTCCCACTGTTCCACCGATTGTTCCGTATCCAAGTCTACCAAATTTTGGTAATTGTTGCCTTCACTCATTTTAATAATTTTCAATATAAATAACAAATCTCAAATCTAATTACGATTCCTCCCACTACTTAATCTCGCTGACGTAACTATCTGTTCGTAACCAATACTTTGTTACGACATTTGCACCAAACAAAATTCGTGTCCAGAACAACCTCAAATCTGAAGATTGTCCTGTCACCAGGTCGCCACGTGTAACCTCCCCCTCACTTATCGACCTTAATGACAGTGAAAAATTAATTTTGAAAAGGGGTAAAGTTAATAAAGAAAATAAATGTGCGGCCGTTACGTCAACAATTAACCAGCGGTAATTAGATATTTGAGATTTGGGGGAAATTACGGTCGCCAGTCCTAAGGACAATTACTATAGTAACTGAAAAAAGAAAGGTTATTACACATATAATTAGCACTAGAAGCGTGGCAACTGAAGGTTGACACGTGTAGTGTGAAAACTGAAAGTTTGTCAGAAGTAATAAATTTCGCTACACTCTGACTTAATTTAGCAAAAGAATTAATAAAACCGGAAAGTTGAAAGTTAATTTAGTGACTGAAATTAATAGTGAACTTTGTTTCTGAAGCATATCGAAATTCAGTAAAATACAGTTAGTCTTGGGCTACCTCAACAATCATTTCAAAAGCTACTTGAATCTACGTAATTTAGAAATAAGAGATTTAACTTCGAACTTGAATTAAATGATTCTGAACAATTAACAATAGTAAAATTTAGTACGTACCAAGCTGAGCTGCAGTCACAGGTAAGCTAAAATATGCTAACAAAACTCGCACTCTTAATTTGTGCTCGTGTAATCTAAATATTGTAGCCAGCTATGAATAATTTAACTGAACTTTGAAATTAAGGCAGTGAAATTGAATTATATTATTTTAATGCTGGCGTTTGAATTTCAACGACACTCGGGTTCATTTCGGAAAAGGAAGGGACCCTGCTTGGCAATGCAATTGGGACAATGAGCAACAAAGGTTCATGCTAAGTTGCTGTAATTTTGTGATGCAACAATTTTAAAAGCTGAGGTCTGCCATACAGTTCTGAAACTTTACGTGCTTCCAGTCTTCCTTGTTGGTTGATTGAAGGTTTGAAGCCGTCGACCGAGGAGGTGGCGACAGTCACTCATTGTCGGCCGTCGCTGTTGCAGAAGCTGGATGTTGGCGCGCCTTCTTCTCGGCACTGTCTCCAGCCGAAACGGGCTCTTGATGTGTGCCAGCTAACGCTTCCCGTCTGCGACACCATGTCCGAAACTATCATAGCAAGTCGAGCGCAATTACACGCTGCCAAACCCTGAAAGCGCGGCAACTCGCGGGAGCGTCACACAACGCACATGCTCCACTGCACTACCCCAGCCAGACCCCCTCTCTCTGCCCCCGCTCCACGCGACAGAGTTAGCACTACCAAAGATCCTAAACACTTTCGTTCTTCACACGACCTATCGATGTATTCGTTCGATAGCACAGTTTTCCCTACGCTAGACCCAGCGTATAGTTACAAATAATATTCACAAAATAAACGAATTATAAATCGACATAAATGCATATATATATATATATATATATATATATATATATATACAAATAGTAAAACAATTACAATATATAAAGACACAGAAATGTTATATCTTCAGGTAACAAAATAAGGAAAAAATTATGGTACAATAGATGGAAATAGGAGGATATGCATTTCCGGCGTTACAATGGGCTGTAGCCCACGTTTTCCAGTTTTCGGCCGCAAAGTCGTGTGTTATGCACTTCTGTCAGTGTCGTACCATTCATCCAGAACTAGAACTTAACTTAATGACGATCCCCTCACTGTAGTGGAGTATATTGATTCTGAGGACTGGTTTTCGATGCTCGAGTGACTTGGCTTCCTCGCCTTCGTCAGCTTAGGTGGAAGTACTGGCAGCACCTCAATGACCTCTGCTGCCTGAGCAACACCAACTGGGGTGCAGATCGCTTTACGCTGCAGAGCCCTTGCTCAATCCCCTCTTGACTATTTTCCCACCCATGGCGATTCATCTTCCGTTTGGGCGGCCCACATCAGGGCTTACAATTGCAGTTCACGTCTGGTCCCTTCTATCCGAACTGGAGTCCCTGCCTTTACCACCTATACTCGAGGTCCAATTGCGTACACCTCCATGGTGTACACCTAGGCCGCGGCTTCGCCTGGACCTTTCACATAGCCCAAAGGACTCAGTTGAACCCACAGCTCTCCACTGTCACTTCATCTCGATTCTTGACATGTACCGAGGCCACGAAGCGATATACAGCGACGGTTCGATGGTTGACGGCCACGTCTGCTTCGCGTATGGCCATGGATGACATATTGAAGAGCACTCCTTGCCCGATAGCTGCAATGTTTTCACTGCAGAGCTGGCGACCATATTTCGTGCTTTTCAGCACATCCGTTCATGCCCAGGCGAGTCATTTCTCCTGTGTACTGATTCCTTGAGCAGCCTACAAGCTATTCACCAGTGCTACCTTCGTCATTCTTTGGTAGCGACCATCCAGGAGTCCATCTATGCCCTGGAATTGTCCAGTCGTTCCGTGGTGTTTGTCTGGAACCGAGGTCACGTCGGAATCCCAGGCAACGAACTTGCCGACAGGCTGGCCAAACAGCCTACAAGGAAACTGCTTCTTGAGATGAGCATCTCTGAACCTGACCTGCATTCTGACTTAAACTGTAGGGTTTCTCATCTTTAGGAGACGGAATGGCATAACAGTATGCACAACAAACTGCACGTCATTAAGGAGACTACGAATATGTGGAAGTCTTCCATGCGGGCTTCTCACAGGGAATCAGTTGTTCTCTGTCAACTCTGCATTGGCCACACTTGGGTGACCCACGGCTATCTCCTCGCCATGAAGACCCGCCTCAGTGTCGGTGCAGTACCCGGTTGACAGTAGCCCACCTTCTGATGCACTGTACCACTTTGACTGCCCAGTGACGGAATCTTGGGTTACCGGTCTCGTTGCTGCTAATTTTATCTGACAATGCCTCAGCGGTTGATTTAGTTTCACGTTTCATTCGTGACGGTGGGTTTTGTCGTTTGACCTAAGTTTTTGTGCATGTCCTTTGTCCCTCTGTGTCCTCCACCCTAGTTCTTTTAGGGTTTTAATGTGTTGCATAGTGGCTGCGTTCTCCTTTTTTGTTCTCATGGTCAGTCAGCCATGGTCATCTGCTTTGTTGTTTACTCTCTTCACCCAGTTTCTTTCGTTTTTGTGGTTATCTGGTCCTCCTGTTGTCCATTTACACGTTCGTTGTCCTTCATGGTTCTTGTGATTTTTCCTTTCATTCCGTTTTTTGTTGTCAGCCTCGTTTGTTTTATTCACACACTTGTAGCATTGTTTTATTTGGAACAAGGGACAGCTGACCTCGTAGTTTGATCCCTTACCTCCCCCCCCCCCCCCCACACCCTCTTTTACTCCAACCTGTTGCCCTTCCGTTGGTTGGTACTACGAAATTACTTGGGCTGATGCTCGATAGGAAATTCTCTTGGTCCTAATATGTGTCTTAAATGAAAGCCCGCTGTATGCAGTTTCTCAATGTCCTACGTGTCCTCGATGGTACTTCCTGGGGTGCCAATCGAATCACCTTCCTTCGTTGGTTCCGGTCCCTTGTCCATTTGAAACTCGACTGTGGGTGCTTTGTTTATGCGTATGCATGCCCATGCCTCTTACACTGTCTCAATACTATCCACCATCGCAGCATCCGTTTAGCCATGGGCGCGTTTTACAACAGCCTGGTTGAGTGTATGTATGCTGAAGCTGCTGAACTACCCCTGTCTTACCACCTTGACTTTCTCCTTAGCAGGTACGCATGCCATTTGTCTGCCATGCGTGGCCACCCATCCTATGCCTCCTTCTTTGATGATTCCTTTGATCGTCAGTATGGGGCTCGTCATTCATCTGTATTACCTCCTGGAGTCCGCTTTAGGCAGTTACTATAATTACTTCAAGAATGTATTCTGAACAGATAACATTGTGAATCATGTACCGTCAAGAGCGACGTTCATCATTAATGGATTATAGTTAAGTATCAAACTAATTACGTCCGGTTTCTGAATTCTCATTCCTTGTCATGTTCCAGACCTCACATCAGTATAGTTCTTCCCTCTTTACGCCAGCCTGCATGAGCTAAAACGCGTGCATTTCGGCCTCGTAACACGGTGTTGGCTCTTCTGCTAACACAAAAGGTGTGAACCCTTCACCACCTTGGCTTCGGTGAAGTGGCCAATGTTATCCTTGGCCTTCATTTGCTTTCTAAGGACACTACTCCAGATTCGATCCATCGCCTTCAGTTTCACGACCCTCGCATGGAACTTCGCAATAGTACCTTTGTACACACTGATGGCTCTCTGAATGACCATGGGGTCGGATGTGCCTTCATCATTGGCACCCGTGTCTTTCGATGTCGGCTTCTGGAACGCTCCTCAGTATTTACAGCTGAGCTCTTGACCTTGTATCAGGCCACGGAGTACATCTGACGACACAGCCTTTTCAGTTGTGTCCTCTGCTCATACTCACTCACTGCCCATCAAACCCTATGTGCGCTGTACACTGCCAATCCCTTCGTGCAGCGGGTCCAGGAAAACAGTCAACTGCTCACTCTTGGTGGAGCCAGGTGATATTTCTGTGAACAACTTGGGTGACCACCTCTCTGCCCTCCCACAGGGAGGAGGTTAACTCAGCTGTGTATTGGGCGCTGCCTTTTTAGCCATCGTCGTTTGCCAAGTTGCGCTACCCCACCACTTTGTACACATTGCACTCAAGTTTTAATTGTCCGCTACTTCCTGATGGACTGTCCATTTTTAACCTTTTACGTTTTCATTTGGGTTTGCCATCTGAGTTATTAGCCGTTTTAGCAAATGACGTGCAGGCTGTCGACTGCGTCTTGCTTTTCATCCGCCAAAGCTATATGGCGAAGGCCATTTACTTTTTAGTTTTGGACCTTCGTTCCCGTATGGTGTCTTTTTTAGTCCTTTTTCCAGGTTCCTGCTTGTAGCTGTCTTCTATCCTGTCAATTGGGGCTGCCGTATAGTCGTTTAACTCCTCTCTGTGTTCGTGTTCTATAGTTTTGACTTGGGCGCGTCCTTCAAAGCCTCTGTGTGCTGCACACCGTCGATCCCTTAGTGCAACGGGTCAAGGAAAGCTGTCACTTGAAAACTCTTGATGGTGCCACTGTGATGTTTATATGGGTTCCAGGTTACGTCGGCCTGACAGGACACGAGGCCGCAGACGCTGATGCCAAGGTTGCAGTCCTTGTACCCCAGCCTGCTAGTTCTCACATTTCTGTATTGCCATCTGTCAGTAGGTGATGCCACTTTGGCATAACTACTGGTCCTCTCTTCATGGGAACAATCTCTGCGTTGTTAAGCCTCTCTCAACGGTTTCTATGAACTCATCTCGGTTCTCTCACCGCGAGCGGTGCATAGCTGCTGGAAATAAAGTATCTCTTGGTAGGAAAAGAGGGTCCTATCTAACTCAGAAAACAGTCTGTACTCAGGATCTGAATATTCGGTAGCACCAGCATCGTAAAATCCTTCAACCTGCCATTAAGAAAAGCTGAATTCATGTACTATCCTGAGAAAATGCAGTGAAAGAGTAAGCCAACAAGTGTTATTAAACGAGAAACAGAGACAGTGTCACTGAGGTAGAGGAGATCGCATAAATGGCTCTTGCAGGTGAGGTGACACTTTTAAATCACTGATCACCAAATACGAAAATTACTTCCTCTTAGCGACAGCGAACACAGCAACCAGCAATGAATAACCACATACAGATGCTTCGACGTTAGTTGTACAGACACTCCAAGCACAACCAAAAGACGTTACTTTCAAAAATATAACCACTAAGGAGAATTCAAAATTCATCAGCTCACTAAAAAGTAGTAATTCCGTCGTGTAAGGTGGCTTACCTAGCACAGTATTACAATCTTGTACTTACTTCATAGCATTACTCTTAATTTATTCTTATAATCAATCAATTACTTTGAACATATTTACTAACAAATTTAAATATGGTATAATAACGCTCAGCTACAGAATTGGAGGTAAGCACCACCAACTACAGATCAGTATCATCCCCTTTCAGTATTTTTAGAAGTGGTCTACCATAGAATACTGACTCATTTAAGTTAACAGAACTAGTTAACTGCTTACATTTTGGCTTTTGTAACGGAATCTTCACTGGAAAATGAATACGAGACCTTGCAAATGAAATGCTTGCAAAGATAAAAAAAGAAAAATCATTCTGTTGGTATGTTTCGTGTTACCAAAGAAGGAGACTGTGTGGGTTACAAAATTCTACTAGACTAAAGCCTTTTTTAATCAATGGCATCCTTCCTACATCGATGGCATCCGACCTTAATAACATGAAGGAGAGAGTCTCATTAGGAGGATGTTCCACAGACGTTACACTCGCCTCGCACTGGGGGAACATAGCGTTTGGTGAGCTGTAAGACTCTGCTCTTAGCCCACTGCTATTTCTAAGCTACAGAATGATCTTCCAGTATTCTTAAAAGGTGGTTCAAAAGCTGTAATTTTTGCAGATATGACATCCATACTCATCAAACGACCTAATTCAGCCCCAACAGATACAGCGCAATTGAGAGCTTAACAAGATTCAAGTAGGTCACAGTCTACATTTTAACACGTAATCTCACAAAGACTCACTTTTAATTCAGACAGGCAATAATGATCTGTTAGCACCAGAAGTAGACATCCATTGTCATACACTGACCAAATCACAGTGTGGTAAATTCCTTGGTGCCTAGATGTATAAAAAGTTAAAATAGGGTCCACAAATAGATGAGTGAATAAGGAAGCAGACTTCGACGTGTTACGCCGTTACGAGAATCTGTCATTTTGATGGCATGGAGAAAAGGCTGATGCCTTATTTGGCATATATTAACTCCATATTGCGAAATACATGATGGAATTACCCTGTAGAGCGGTGTGAGTAAATAAAGTATTTATCCAGCGAAGAGAGCAGTGAGAATATTGTGTGTTGCAAAATACTGTTAAGGACCTTGCTGTTCTTATACCTACGTCACTATAAATTTACTCCTTAATAGGTTTCATTGATGAGAATAAAAATCGGTTGTAGATGTACTGGCATAGATACATTCACACAAAGACCAGCGGAAAATGCTCGTATCATAGCACAAGAAAGGCGAGTATGCTCCTCTTTAAAAGACTTTGAGATAAAGTGAGGAACCGGCAGCCTCACTCCTCATTCCTCACCAAAAATTTTGGCTTCCAAACATCTTCGCACTCTACACAGAACATTCTGAATTGTTTTACCCACTCCTTCATACTCAGCATCTCCCTCTTACTGGCACTGTCTATATATATTTGTTTCTCTTCCTCTCCTTTTTCTCCCATTGATTTACAGTACATCCCTCTGCCACTGTCTCCTCTTGTAGTGTTATATCTCGTTTAGGCAAACATATTTCCCACTCTCTATTTTTGAAAAGGAAAGAACATAGTTACAAAATAGTAGTGTTAGGTAGGGATTAGGTCGTGAAACACATACTGTGCGTGGTCGTTTCGTTTCACATTTGCGCAGCGGTTGGAGTAACCGACAAAGCGCGATGGCGAGTACACGTCTTCACCTGCTGTGGGCGGCGTCTTTAATGTTCTGACGTCGCGGCTTGACTCTCAAGGAGCAGACACTCTCTCCAAGAATGCAAACAGCAACGATCAAAGTAAGCTCTAAAATGAAAACACTTACCTGCAAACTACTTATCGAGCCTTCGAGGCGGATATGTTTGAATAAAATTGTATCTGTCCTAAGTTACGAAATACAGTAATTGTGATCTGTACAGGCATTCAAATAAATACAAGCCACTCAGTGATGTAATGTTGACATTATTTTATAATTAGAGTAAATATTGTTTCTTCTTCCACCAATAACAGCTACAAAGGAGAAGAGGCAAAAGTCTTTCAGGGCTACCCACGATTCTACGCACATCTCCTTTGCAGGACATCCACATAAGATAAAAACGGCGACCGAGTTGCAGTAAAGGTATATTAACACACTGAACGTCGGGTGACAGATCGAATTAGATAGCTCTGACGTAGTTCCAGACGCAAAGAAGGGGGTAAAAAAAATCATTTAGGTTTCCAGTGACCAGAACATAGAGCATTAGTGACAAAGACGAACATACAGAAAGCGAAGGGTATAAATTTTCAGTATTTTGAAAGACAGATTACGGTGTTGCCAAGACCAACAGAAAATAGACTAAGAAGATATAAGTGTAGGCGATTTCTTCCACCTTGTAAAGGCTTTAGGGATTGATCAATGAGAGGATACGGAACAAATAAACGTGTAATGAACTTACGTCCGGAAACGCATGGTTTCCACGCTAGAGATCATTTATTCAATCTTACTTTGTTGCAGAGACTGCTGTCTGATACGCGCTGTACCATGCAACCACTGTTACAGTATGAATGGTTTCTTCCTAGAGAGTGGAGGTGTTCGTCATATGTCGTGCCCAACCGCCGTCTCCTGTCATAATAATTGGTAACGTTGCGTCCTATTCACTTCTCTTCCTGAGGCACCTTGAAGTGGATGTGATAAGCGTTGCACACAATGGTTTCATATTCAAATAGAGAGCTTGCGGACATGTTGTTTACTTATGGAAAGGCAAATGTCAACGAGCGGAGGGCACCAAGGTTGCATCGAGAGACCTATCCCGGCCACCAAAAACCACAGAATTCAGTGTTTGCAACAGTATGTCGCCATTTGTCTGAGACAGGGTTGTTTCAGGAAACATATACCCGAAATGTTCGGACACGAGACTTGGAGGAAAATGTGATGAACACTGTGGAAAGCGATCGCCGTGTCAGTGCCAGGCAGTTGGCCCGCCAGTACAGGGTATGCCAGACGACCGTGTGGAGCACTCTACACGACAACTTTTACCATCCTTACCACTTAGCCCCCAGGGGCACGTTCATGCTTGGCTACCACGGGGCCCCAGCCTTTGTAGCATCTTTTCCCTTCTGTGCTGAATGTCTATCCTCTTGCTATTCCCTTTCCGGTCCCTTGGAGAACATGTCTGCGGTGTTACGGGGAATGTTCCGCATTGCCCGTCACTGACATAAGAGTAGTCTCACCACAGTTTTTCGTTCCCTTTTCCTTTCTTTGATTACCTTCTCCTATTCTTACCCAGCTTCGGCGTATGAGGTTCCTCTATTTCTTCTTCCTCCCCGTGAGCTCCTGAAGGCCGGCACATGCGTCTGACGCGTAACAGGTGACTGGGTAACTCGTAATTCCCAGACGCAGGTTGACAGGTAGGGTCCGCACATACCCCCTGGTACAGGCCAGGCCCAGGGAGGAGTGAATTCCTGACCTGATACCGTCCAAAATTGCCGATTGGTCCTTCTGTCAGGAGTTAAGAGGTGTGAACAAACACCCAAGGCGGCTGTGCCCCCTTGTGAAGGGGGCTCCCAGTTGGAAAGAGAGATGGAAATCATGGGAGATTTTCTCGCAATGAGCCAATCATCTTCACAATCAACATGTATGAAACGTAAACGGAATGACACTAATGATTCAAAGACCCATCCAGCTGCACCGCGGATTCTCGTGGTTTCGCGTACTGAGGACAGTCAGTCCTTTGCGACGGTACATTCGTTTATTATTCAGATAGGTGATAATGCAATTGCCAGCCCTCTGAAACTCTGCTCTCGTCTACATAATGGCACTTTGCTTTCGGAGACTTATTTCTCATTCTCAAGTCCAACTGCTTGCCGCTTCCATGGCTATCCTGTTTGTGTCGAGGCCAGTAGAACTCTGAATTGTTTCCATGGTGTTATTTACAGTAGGCTGCTCGACGATCTGAGAGAAGCCGTCCATCAGGTGTTGAAAAAGGTAGATTCCTCCGTAGTGCCAACACGCACTATTTTTCTCACCTTTGATAGAGTGGCGCTTTTGTACAAAGTCAAAACAGGCTATGAAATTATCACAGTCCAGCCGTACATTCTGAGCCAGATGTGCTGCTACTAGTGTCATCGTTTCAACCATACTCTAATGTCTTGTCAACGCTCCGCCAAATGCGTAACCCGTGTTAGGGATGTGCATGATGGCGATTGTCGGCCTCCTCCTCCCTGATGTATCAACTGCAATGGCGGTCATGCCGCCTCCACTCGAGATTCGTCCATGTATCTCGATGAGCGGGCTGTCCAGAAGATCTGGGTAAAAGAAAGAGTTCCTCACCCAGTCGCTCGCAAGTTATTGGCTAGTCACAATCCGTGCATTATACTGTCAGACACTTGTTCTTGCTACATCTCGCACCATGAAGGACATGGCCACGCAGACATGCGACCTCCAATTCAGCTCTGAGGTTGTGAAATCAACCAGTGTCAAGGTAGCATCGCCATCCCCTAGTACAGTTGTACAACAAGCCAGCAGACTCTCGCCTCAAGGGACGAAATCACCAGCTGCACAACCAGCAGGCTAGAAAGGACAGAAGACGTACTCCCATGAAGACTTCCTATGTCCCTCCAGCCAACCGACATCGATCCTCTGCTAACAAGAAAGGCTCAAAGAAGTCTAACAAAGGCAAGTGGACTTCTCCTTCACCAACTCGAAGACCCACTTCGACAGTGTCACGACATGATACATTCACCCAGGCAGCTTCCATGCCGCTGGTGCACACCACCAACCGTTTTTCTGCGTTGGACTCCACAGACCGCCAGCACAAGAAAGGCTATGGCACTCAGCACCCACTGAGGTGACATCCCTTCATTTTTCCTCATCATGACTCTCCTCCAATGAGAAGTTCGCGGCCTTCGATCTAACAAATTTACAGCCACTTGTCTCAGCCTTCCAGAAACAAAACTGCATTTTCACCACCGCTTTGAGCTCTGGCATTTCTTCCTGGTCTATTTTGACATTTCCCCCGAGGTCAGCATTCTGTGTCATGGGGGAGTCAAGCTCCTTATATGAGATGATGTTCCTAGTCAACTCATCTCCCTGACTACCCGCCTTCATGCTGTTGCAGTCCACCTTTCATTCCTCACCTGACATTTTCCCTTCGTACCATTTATATCCCTCCATCATTCGATGTCACCCGGGCAGACTGTCTCCAGCTTATTGGTCACCTACCTCACACATTTCTGCTGCTTTGTTACTTTAATGTTCACTTTCCCCTTTGGGGTTCTCCCAAAACCTGTCAGAGAGATGCCCTCTTGGTTGACCTCCTTAATCAACTTTACCTCTTCTGCCTTAACACAGGAGAACCCACATTCCCTTCCAATTTGTCACACACCTATTCCCATTTGGACGTATCCTTCTGCGCTGGTCAGCTTGACACCTACTCGATCGACCATTTCCCATGTGTTATCCATTTGCGGACTCCTAGCCCACCTGCATGTACAGCCAATGACAGCTTACTAAGGCTGACTGGAGGCTTTACCCCTCCCTGGAGACCTTCAAAGAACGGGATTTGCCCAGTTGTGATGACCAGGTGAAATATCTTCCAAACGTTATGCTTACAGCTGCAAAAAATTCAATTCAATGCACTCTTTTTTACCATGCCATGTCCTAGTTCCTTGGTAGACTGAGGCATGCCGCGACGCAATTAAGCGCGTGGAGACGTGCTCTCGGCCTTTCTAACCATCATCTTACGATGGAAAACTGCATTCATTGTAAACGGAAGTGAGCACATTGTCATTGTGTTCTTCAGGATAGCAAAAAAGCTAGCTGGATTTCACTCAGTACTTGTTTTAACAGTTCAACACTCTCCTTTGTCATGTGGGCCAACCTCGGACGGCTCTCTGAAACTGAGATCCATTCCCCAATTTGCAGCCTGATAGTAGCACACGATGTCATCACGAATCCTATTGCTATCTCCAACACCTTGGGCCGCCATTTTGCGCAAATTTCGAGCTCTTCCCACTATCACCTTGCCTTCCTCCACCAGAAACGATTCCCTTCTCTTTTCAGAATCGTGAGTGCTACAGTGCCTTTACTATGATGGAGCTAGATCATGCTCTCCCTACATCCTGACCCTCTGTACCAGAGTCATATGCTGTTCACATTCACATATTGCAGCACCTTTCTCTTGTGGGCAAGGACTTAATACATACAACTGGATCCTGGCAGTGGGCGCGTTTTCCAGATGCTGGCGTGAAGCCACCATCAGCTGTGTTTGCAAGGTGATGGAATGTGTGATTCATGCCCAGCTCAAGTCTCATAATTTACTAAACACTGCACAGTGTGGATTTCGAGCGCACTGTTCTGCAGATTACCATCTCGCCACTTTGTCCTCCCATATCATGAACGGTTTTCTGCGGAAATTCCAGACTATGGCAGTGTTTTTTCGATTTGGATAAGGGCTACAGCACCTGCTGGAGAACTGACATCCTCCATACTCTCTACACGTGGGGCTTCCATGGCTGCTTTCCCCATTTCCTTCACGAATTTTTGAAAAGACCCAGTTTTCAAGGTTCGTATTGGTTCTGCCTTGCGGACACCTTTCCAGGGAAACGGTGTGCCTCAAAATTCCGTCCTCAGTGTTATTCTCTTTGCTATCGCTATTAATCCTATAATGGCCTGTCTCCCTCGGGGCATCTCCGGCTCTTCTGATGACGATTTTGCCATTTATTGCAGTTCTCCAAGAACCGGTCTCATTGAGCGACGTCTTCAGGGGTATCTCGATCATCTTTACCCATGGAGCGTCGGCAATGGCTTCCGTTTTTCCACTGGCAAAACCAATCGTATGAATTTCTGGCAGCGCAGTTGGTTTCCCCCACCATCTTTACATCTCGGACCTGTTGCTCTTCTGTTCGTTGAAAGTACGAAATTCACGGGGCTCGTGCTCAGAAGGAAACACTCTTGGTCTTCCCATCTGTCTCACCTGGCAACCCGCTGTACGCAGTCCCTCCATGTCCTACGTGAACATTTTAACTAAGTTGAGTATTGCGAACTGACATTTTAGCCATCGCCATTTCTTAAGATGCGTTCCCCCACCACTTTGTGCATATTGCGCCCAAGTTTTCAACTGCCCGCCATTTCCTGACGGAATGCCCATTTTTTAATCGTTTACGTTCCAGCTTGGGTTTTCCGTCTGATTTTTCGGCCGTTTTAACGGGCGACGGAAGGGCTGTCGACCGCGTTTTACTTTTTATCCGTCGTAGCAATATGGCGAAAGCCATTTAATTTTTAGTTCTGGACCTCTGTTTCTCTATGGCGTATTTTATAGACCTTTCTCCACGTCCTTTTGTTTAGATGTCTTTTCTTACATCGATTTGGATTGACGTGTAGTCGGTTTATAACTCCTCTCTGTCTTCGTGTACTGTAGTTTTGACTTGTGCGCGTATGACTCCAGTATTTTTTGCTCCCTAAAACAAAACAGTCCAATCCTAATCACTTCCAACGTGTGTAGGGCTTACTGGCGACAAAGTTCCCACATCGATAGCGGTTTTGTCACTGTTTTCTTCACAAGGTAACCACGATTACGGGAATCGTCATGCATCCCTTTCAGATGACGCCGCCTTTACGCAGAGTGCTATCATCAACTTTCATAAGAGTCATCTGTGGGATAGTATGCAGAACCCCAATGGTATGGTGACAGCGAACCAACAGCATCGGTGCATCTGGAATGTATGGGCCGGGATAATTGGTAACTGTGTTTTGGGACCAGTCTTCCTTCCTTGTCGTCTAACAGGGCCGAACTATCGGCGTTTCTAGCAGCTGACTTTACACCCCCTGCTGGAAGAAGGGCCATTGATTATTTGAATTGTTACGTGGCTGCTACATGACGGTGCTCCAGCCCACTTCGCCTTTAACGTCCGGTCGCATCTCAGTCGTGTCTTCCCTGGTCGATGGATCGGACGAGGGAGTCCAGTTGCACAGCCTGCTCGTTCAGCGGATCTCAACCCGTGCGATTTCTGGTTATGGGGCCATCTCGAAAGTATGGTGAATGCAGAGCCCATTCCAGATGTGGAGACACTAGAGCAGCATATTCATGCTGCCTTGACACTGTTCGGATGCAGCATGGCGAATGTGAACGCGTGAAACAGAACATGCTAAGGCGGGTACACTCATGCGTTGAGGCACATGGAAACCATTCTCAACACATACTGTAATTGTGGCTGCAGTGTAGAGCGCGTATTAGACCGCAGACTCTGTAACAACGTACGATGGAATGAATGGTCTCTAGCATGGAAGCTATGCATTTCCGGACATAAGGTCATTAGACCTTTTTTGTTTCGTATCCCCTGATAGATCAATCCCTAGAGTCTACAAACGGTCGAAAAAATCACCATGTGTAGGCAAATTGCCAAAAGCCATTTATGAGATAGTATGAAGGAGGTGAACCGATATATTCTGGACAAGTAATGAAATTTAAAGACAGTCCACAGTTCTAAAATTGTTGACTAACATAAACGTCAACTGCACAAAACTCAAGTGTTCTGAAAATAAAGTTAACACGTGTATAAGAACTACACTCCTGGAAATTGAAATAAGAACACCGTGAATTCATTGTCCCAGGAAGGAGAAACTTTATTGACACTTTCCTGGGGTCAGATACATCACATGATCACACTGACAGAACCACAGGCACATAGACACAGGCAACAGAGCATGCACAATGTCGGCACTAGTACAGTGTATATCCACCTTTCGCAGCAATGCAGGCTGCTATTCTCCCATGGAGACGATCGTAGAGATGCTGGATGTAGTCCTGTGGAACGGCTTGCCATGCCATTTCCACCTGGCGCCTCAGTTGGACCAGCGTTCGTGCTGGACGTGCAGACCGCGTGAGACGAAGCTTCATCCAGTCCCAAACATGCTCAATGGGGGACAGATCCGGAGATCTTGCTGGCCAGGGTAGTTGACTTACACCTTCTAGAGCACGTTGGGTGGCACGGGATACATGCGGACGTGCATTGTCCTGTTGGAACAGCAAGTTCCCTTGCCGGTCTAGGAATGGTAGAACGATGGGTTCGATGACGGTTTGGATGTACCGTGCACTATTCAGCGTCCCCTCGACGATCACCAGTGGTGCAGGAGATCGCTCCCCACACCACGATGCCGGGTGTTGGCCCTGTGTGCCTCGGTCGTATGCAGTCCTGATTGTGGCGCTCACCTGCACGGCGCCAAACACGCATACGACCATCATTGGCACCAAGGCAGAAGCGACTCTCATCGCTGAAGACGACACGTCTCCATTCGTCCCTCCATTCACGCCTGTCGCGACACCACTGGAGGCGGGCTGCACGATGTTGGCGCGTGAGCGGAAGACGGCCTAACGGTGTGCGGGACCGTAGCCCAGCTTCATGGAGACGGTTGCGAATGGTCCTCGCCGATACCCCAGGAGCAACAGTGTCCCTAATTTGCTGGGAAGTGGCGGTGCGGTCCCCTACGGCACTGCGTAGGATCCTACGGTCTTGGCGTGCATCCGTGCGTCGCTGCGGTCCGGTCCCAGGTCGACGGGCACGTGCACCTTCCGCCGACCACTGGCGACAACATCGATGTACTGTGGAGACCTCACGCCCCACGTGTTGAGCAATTCGGCGGTACGTCCACCCGGCCTCCCGCATGCCCACTATACGCCCTCGCTCAAAGTCCGTCAACTGCACATACGGTTCACGTCCACGCTGTCGCGGCATGCTACCAGTGTTAAAGACTGCGATGGAGCTCCGTATGCCACGGCAAACTGGCTGACACTGACGGCGGCGGTGCACAAATGCTGCGCAGCTAGCGCCATTCGACGGCCAACACCGCGGTTCCTGGTGTGTCCGCTGTGCCGTGCGTGTGATCATTGCTTGTACAGCCCTCTCGCAGTGTCCGGAGCAAGTATGGTGGGTCTGACACACCGGTGTCAATGTGTTCTTTTTTCCATTTCCAGGAGTGTATTATTTTAACGTCGAGGTGAACTATTCGGAGAAGATGATTTCGATTTCTGACAACGGCGGTGACGCAGTACTCGCTGAGCAACAGAGTGGGGGTGTCGCGGTACTCGTTGCAGTCCTCGATTCGCTTCTTTCAAGATATCGACTGTACAAGGTAGTAAAATACATTGCTGTGAATAGCATCATAAACCCTGTTACATCGGCAACACAACCGGCAGTGTGGTTAGACAGAAAGGTGAGCTGTTAAACGTCAAAACTGTAAAACATTGCCGGCCAGTGTGTCCGTTCGGTTCTAGGCGCTTCAAAAAAAAATGGTTCAAATGGCTCTGAGCACTATGGGACTCAACTGCTGTGGTTATCAGTCCCCTATAACTTAGAACTACTTAAACCTAACTAACCTAAGGACATCACACACATCCATGCCCGAGGCAGGATTCGAACCTGCGACCGTAGCAGTCCCACGGTTCCGGACTGCGCGCCTAGAACCGCGAGACCACCGCGGTCTAGGCGCTTCAGTCTGGAACCACGCGACCACTATGGTCGCAGGTTCGAATCCTGCCTCGGGCATGGATGTGTGTGATGTCCTTAGGTTAGTTAGGTTTAAGTAGTTCTTAGTTCTAGGGGACTGATGACCTCAGATGTTGAGTCCCATAGTGCTCAGAGCCATTTTTGTAAAACATTTTGTGGAGATAGTCTGACTTTGTTTTTGAATTATGGAGCTAGTCTACACTGTGTGACGTGACAATTTGCCTAACTGAGTAAGAGGTGGACAAAAGAAAGGTTATACTTGCATTATATGCCAGCACTCGCACGAAGCATGGCCGCGGTGGCTCCCGACTGGCTGCAAATCTTCATTCAGCAAATTCACAATGTAAGCACCAAGCTACAGTCCACTAAGGTAGAATTAACTAATACACCAGAAACTAAGTTAAAGAATTTAGAGAACACTTTGACATAGCTACCTGAGGAGTTGAAGGGTGAAATAGATAACCAATGCGAAGTCAAAGAGCAGTTTCAAGAACTGAATGGCAATATTAGGGTGTAAGTCAGTTCACTGTTAAGAAATTAAAGCAGGTTAGGGATGAGATCTCGGAACTAAAAAACCTGTTATGGCATTAGAAAAATGCAAAAAAATTAGGAAAACTGATAAGAAAACACAAGGCTTTATCTAATTTGGAGGAATGGTGAGAGGAATATATGATACAGAACAAGAGAAAGTAGAATTAACTAACACTAGCACTCATTCTATGGAAGATAGTGCAGATACTACATGGGCACAACTCATTTCAGAATTTCAGGTAATCCTAAACGAGCTACTGCAAAATCAACGGCATTACTTTCGGCGGAAATTATGAATAAAACGTTTACAGGAGGAGCCTTGTTGCAGATGTTTAGCTGGCCATTATCGCCAGAGACTGACTCAGAAAAATTGCAAGAGAGGGAACAGGAGAGTCGGCATACACAGGCACAGAAAATAATAGACTTTTAATGATGAAGCTATTGGCACCTACCTTTCTAATAGACGATCTGGTATTATTGCGTGATTTTCTCTTAAAAAAAGAGAGAAATAAAATACCGTCTTACAGGGGACCATTCAAAGTGCAAGACTTACAAGCATCCGAAAGCAGTATACTTGGTACACCTTTTTCTTCTTCGATCCTGACATACCTGTCTCTTTGTCTCCTTTTTTACTTCTACTTCAGGAGTACCAAATCTATCCAGCCTCTATCCGTATGCGAAGGTCTTACTGCGGGACTCCTCCTCTTTACAGTTCACTTAATTGAAATTACAACCTACAACAGTAGAATTGCACTGGAGAGTATTTCACGCATGACGATGACACCAGACTAACAGAATTTCATGGCGTGTCGATTACATGACACGTGTTAGTCACGCCACGTGTTGCAGGGGAGGAGATTACATGGAGGACGGAGAAGGCTAAGAAAACTGATGGCATGCTAACGTGCGTAACAGAAGAAGAGGTAATATGCTAAAGAGTTAACAAGCTGATGAGATGGCGTGCAAAGTTATCATCAACAAGAAGTATGTTATGCAGGATAGGAGCTAGAACCTTAACGTATGTTCGCGATGAAGGATTTTATAGAACAGGCGATGAGAATATTAAAAGGAAGTACCTTGCATATATCAAATGATCAAGTGTTGTCTAAATCTACTAGATGCAAGACGGTGAAAGATCGTAAAACGTATCAACAAGCAAAGCAGAATAAATACATGTGAGAACTATATGTGCGTAGTGTCGTTATACGCTTTGTAAACGAGAGTAACAAGTAAGAGACAGCTTACACTACACTCGTTCGTCCTCTGTTAGAATATTGCTGCGCGGTGTGGGTTCCTTACCAGGTGGGATTGACGGAGGACATCGAAAGGGTGCGAAAAAGGGCAGCTCGTTTTGTATTATCACGTAATAGGGGAGACAGTGTAGCAGATATAATACGCGAGTTGGGATGGAAGTCATTAAAGCAAAGACGTATTTCGTCGCGGCGAGATCTATTTACGAAATTTCAGTCACCAACTTTCTCTTCCGAATGCGAAAATATTTTGTTGAGCCCAACCTACATAGGTAGGAATGATCATCAAAATAAAATAAGAGAAATCAGAGCTCGAACAGAAAGGTTTAGGTGTTCGTTTTTCTCGCGCGCTGTTCGGGAGTGGAATGGTAGAGAGATAGTATGATTGTGGTTCGATGAACCCTCTGCCAAGCACTTAAATGTGAATTGCAGAGTAGTCATGTAGATGTAGATGTAGATGAAGAAAGAAGCTAAAAACAGACTTAAAATGTAGAGGAATAGAGTAATCAGATAGTCAGCGTAAAATAATTATGGAGAAACTTCTCATTTAAAGTGAATAAAGAGTGTAGAAAAGCGCGAGTAGGTACGTTTGTTGATGAAGTTAAGACGGGGAGCACGCGAAATCGCATAACAGGTGAAGAGAAGGCTAGGCAGATACATAGGAGGAATCGCCTATGCTTTCGTCACGGAATCCATTTGGGGAATGACCTACACCATTTTTTTTTTTTTTGTTAAGGGAAAAAGGGGGACACCCACATCTTTAATGATGCAAAGTAGAGCGGTCTAAGTCTGAGTGGCGGTTAAGTGTGCGTATCGCCTGTGTCTCAGTTTTAATAATCCAGCACTTGGCTACTTTGCAGGGTATGAAGTAGCCTATGTGTCTAACCCTTTTGTTTCCGTAGTTAGGTTGTTGTCCTTTTGTAAACGGCTGCGCAATGCGGTCAGAACTGTTTCACGTTATTTTCATATAAAAATTTATGTTGTGGAAAAAGCTTTAATGCAGGCAATAATGGGCTTATGAATTTTGTGGTGTCACCGCCAGACACCACACTTGCTAGGTGGTAGCTTAAATCGGCCGCGGTCCATTAGTACATGTCGGACCCGCGTGTCGCCACTGTCAGGATCGCAGATCGAGCGCCACCACACGGCAGGTCTCGAGAGACTGACTAGCACTCGCCCGAGTTGTACGGACGACTTTGCTAGCGACTACACTGACGAAGCCGCGCTCCTTTGCCGAGCAGATAGTTAGAATAGCCGTCAGCTAAGTCCATGGCTACGACCTAGCAAGGCGCCATTTGTAACATTGCATGTATCTTAAGAGTCTTACTTGTATCGTCAAGAGCGCTGTACCACAAAAGATGGATTAAAGTTAAGTATTATAGCAGCTACGTACATTTCTTTATAGCATTCATTACGTCTCCTGTTTCAGACCTATCTCTAGCCTGCGTCAGTAACGCGTGCCTTTCGGCTACTTCAGTGTGGCGTAGCGATCTTGTTACGCCACAACAATTTTTTTCTTTATTTTATTGTGTACTACGATGTATTGTCAGTCTTGTGATATATTAACACATCGACGTTCCTACAAAGCGTTTCCATGTGCAGACGAAAGCTGCAGTCTCGAAGTGCGGGTAAGTTTATTCGTCACAGTTGGGGTAAAACTGCGCGGAGTGTATTCTTACGCCCATCCGTTAAACTTATCAGCTTTTTCGTTGATATCGAGCTTACGAACGTTACAGGTGGATATTATAGACCGATAGAAGTCTTCAAAGAGTCATTTTCTTGTATTTTAGCTTCTACAAAAGGAAAACCGAACAGAAGCTATGCACTCCCGAAATGCTTGGAGCTGCAGAAGAGGGCTTGAAAAATGGGAAGTCTAAATGACGTTTTGAGAAACATACACAACCAACAGCAAAAAATACAGTCTTCTTAACTTTAGACAATCATTCGTCACATTTGAGTGTGAATGCCGTCCTTTATTGCAGGGAGCATAACAGTTATGTGCTTAATATTCCTCCACACAGCAGCACAAACTGCACCCACTGGATCGCTGCTTATTCAAGACGCTAGAGGAGTTTTATTCACAAGAATGCGACCAGTGTATCATTACTCACCCTGGATATGTAATTACGCAAGCATTTATTGCTGAAGTGTTTGGAAAGGCTTATCAATGGATGGCCACACTGACGAAATCAACAAAGGCGTTCATGACAAGTGGGATTTATCCAATCGGTCGTCACATATTCATCGAGGAAGAGTTCCTGCTTTCGACAGTTACAGACGAAAGTGACAAATTTAATGACGCATCCACAGTTGAAACTGGATCTCTCCTGGGCCAAAGTTCATAGACATCCACAAATGAACCACAGCCAGAACCAAGTACCTACGTTTCCCCAAAAGAAATAATTCTTTCGCCAACAGGGAAAGATTGCTAAAAAAAAGACAGAACAAAGGGAAAAAAGTCAGACATAGAATCCGTAATTCTATTGAAGAAGCAACTGTAATCCCAAACAACGGAACAGGAAATAAAGAAAGAAAATAGGAAACTCTTTGATTCGGATCAAGCAAATAAGCAAAACTTAAAAACGTCGACGGGAAATCCACAAAGTTTTCACTGCCCAAGCTGCACTGAAAAGTACAATAGTCCACCTACACAAGACTGGAATCAATGTCTCAAGCGAATCTTGCACTTGTTATGAAGGTTCTAGACACTTTATTTGTGATCTCTGTTAAACAGCTTTTCCTCAGATTGGAATATTTTTGCATGTTTTTGTCCCACAGGCCCCAGAATTCTTCATTACATCAAATCTTCTATCCACAGTAACTGATATATGCTGAAAAAACGAGGAATATTATCAGAATAAGATTTTCACTCTACAGCGGGGTGTGCGCTGATATGAAACTTCCCGGCAGATTAAAACTGTGTGCCGAACCGAGACTCGGACTCGGGACCTTTGCCTTTTGCGGGTAAGTGCTCTACCATCTGAGCTACCCAAGCACGACTCACGACCCCTCTTCACAGCCAGTACCTCGTCTCGTGCCTTCCAAATTTCACGGAAGCTCTCCTGCAGACCTTGCAGAACTAGCTCTCCTGGAACAAAGGATAAAGCGGAGACATGGCTTAGCCACAGCCACACGGACTGTTATAAAAAAACTAAATTCAAGTGAAATGTCAGTTAAAATATAATTCTAATTTGTGATGTTTTCTTCAGTATATCGCTAATTAAACCTTAAGTGTACAATGTTGCCCCACTTTACTCTATAGGTCTGAAACAGTGTCTGCTCTTTGAACGAGTGTCAGTACAGTTAATACAGAAGTACGAAGTTCTATAGTGTTTGATGGTCTCAGTATCTCCAAATTCGTCATAAAATTCAATAGACTTACCTTACAGCCGAGACGAAGGAAGGTTTGGAGCAGAGATGTTCCACACAAGTTGACAGGGGCGTGTACTGAGATTTGACTCTAGAGATCGTGTAGTGGAGATTCACCCCACAGGCACCTTTTCAGGTAACAATAACGTAAGAAAGCGTTGGAAAGTATCTTCAAATTCACATATGGATATATGTACACACACTTACTTCAAATAAATTACGAGTGTAATTCTGTAGTAATACATAAACGAAAAGAAATCAGAATGGTGTACTAGACTGAAGACAATGTAGTAGCTAATAGCATAAATACAGAAACCACAAGAAAGACTTTTAATTTGTCTTAATTTAAATCTTGTCAAGATGATTCACATACATATTAAAGTGATATACCTATCTTTGTAGGAATGGTCATTACGCAACATGTTACTGCATAGGATAAATAAATGTGAAGTATAAAAGACAAATAGTCGTTAGGTAATGCTGTATAGTAGAAATTCGCTGAAACTAAAGAAAAGACTTAATATTTTCTTAAAAGGTTAAAACTGAAAAGACAGCACTAAAAAACAGTAGTGTTGAACTGGAAGTGGAACGGACTATACAAAGCTTATGCCTTGCTATTAAAGATTGAATATTTTCTCCATAACAAAAGTTCAATTAACGTTAAGGTATTGTGCGTTATATAGTTTTCTATTGTGAAAATTCATTTGTAACTAGCCGAATAAAGAGTTATCCCAACATCTTTCCTTTAAGTGGTGTAATCTGTAGTGTTACATGCTGTGTAGGCAAACTACATTTCCCACTCTCTCTCTTTATGACGCTGAAAGATGATCATTAGAAAATAAAGTAGTATTAGGTAGGGAATAAGTCATGAAATACATAGTATGCGCGGTCGTTTTGTTTCAGTGTTGTGCAGAATTGAACGGCGAGATGTGTAGGTCGAGTAAGAGGCACAGCGCGACGGCGAGTAGACGTCTTCACACGCTGTGGGCGGCGCCTTTCATGTTTTGGCGGCGTCTCGACTTTCTAGGAGCAGACACCCTTTCCCAGAATGTAAACAGCAACGAAGAAAGGAAGCTCTAAAATGAAATGTCACTTACGAATTACTTCTCGTCGAGCCGTCGAGGCGGATGTTACACTTGAATCAAATCGTATCTGCCCAAAGGTACGAAGCAATTGTGGTCTGTACAGACACTGAAACAAACACAAGACAGTCAATATTTTTTAGGGTAGCGTTAATGCTGCCTTTCGTTCTACCACAAACAGCTGCAAAGGAGAAGATTCCAAGTCTTTCTACGGCAACGCAGGGTTCGACGGAGATATTGTTGTTGTTGTTGTTGGGATGTGTAAGGGGGACTAAACAGCGAAGGTCATCAGTCCCCGGAGATATTGCTTTGCAGGACCTTCACATGAAGAAGATCATTAACTGTATCTTAACACACGATAAGTTAGGTGGTAGGTCAAATCTGAGTTGTGAAGAGGGTCAAAAACACTTCACTCCCTAACTTACACTGTCTCCTTTTGTCATTCTCTCCAAACGCCAGTGTCTCCACCAAACCTCAGCAGCTCAACAATTGTAGGGATTCCAACTTATTTTTTCCTCTACACCCACGTGTTTAAAATTTCAGTCCTCTGCCGTCCCCTATACGTACATGCATGTTACAGTTTGCCAGTCTGTGAGGTCTCAGACTCCGCCGCCCCCCTCCCCCCCCCCCTCCATTCAATCCCGTATTTGGTTTCCACAATATTTTTCATTTCTACTATTTCCTCTCTCTTTCTGTACCACTGCTTCCGTCTCCACGCATGTTTCTTTCTCTTTTACTTCTTCCACTGACTATCAATATCTGCGCTCTCTCTCTCTATCTCTCTCTCTCTCTCTCTCTCTCTCCTCCTCCTCCTCCTCCTCGCTCTCTCTCTCTCTTCGGCTCCCACTGCTGTTGACTTGATCCAATTCTCTTTCACTGCCACTTCCTCTCTCCCACTGGCACCGTATCCTCTCTCTTCTACCGCCACTGTCTCTCTGCTACTCTCTTTCAGTACAAAAAAGCACGAATATGTCGGCATCTGAAAATGTTTGGTGAGAATGGCGGAATGAGGGCTGAGGCGATTGTTTCCCCACTTTACTGTCGGAGTCTTTTAAAGTGGAACATATTCGCCTATTTTGTGCTCCAAAAAGAGCATTTTTCCGTACCCTTCCTTTCTCTGCTGCAGCAGGGTGAGCTGCTTATATAAAACGAGCTCTGTCTCTTTATTTATACACTTCGGCATATTTACATACTTTTGCACGTTTGTATACCTTGGCACATTTGTATACCTTGGCACGTTTGTATACCTTGGCACGTTTGTATGCCTTGGCACGTTTGTATACTTTGGCACGTTTGTATACCTGGGCACGTTTGTACGCTTGCAAGTAAGGCCAACACAGAATCGTTTGCTTTACATTTTTTCTGGATATTTTGCTCATTGATCGTAAGTCATCACAAACGTCCGCCTTATGATTCGCGTCTTAGAAGAGTAAAAATATTGTTTGAAATATTTTACTGAATTTACGACGTTTCCTGTTTTATTTAATTTTTGGGAATCATTTTAAATACCTTTCGCGCATGTTAAGACGGTTTTTAGCCCATTTTTGTCACTGCTGTACCACTGTCAGCATATTTGTATAGGTGTGAAGTGCCAATTGTACAGAGACACTGCGATGTAAAGTTTCATTTGTGAGAATCTGCTGACTAAAAACAAAGTTCCTTGATCCAAGAACATTTGTGATGACTCAAGAAACCTCTGCCATGTGTTCACTACGCCAGTTAAAACTACATTCAGGTCTCAGACCGGATATTACGTGTATATTTCACCTGTATTAAGCTCAGTAACTTTGAACCGTTGAATCTCGGTAACGGATGATGATATCGAATAATAAAGTTTCACGGTACCGTGAGGATATGACGTTTAAGAGAGTATACTAAACATTTCGACGAATTGCCATTAATAGAAATTAAAGAAGGGCCATCCCCACAGATGATAATTTCGTGCCTAAAATCATGGTTCTTCCCGATTTTCTTCAGAACTGCCCTTGAACAAAGGATGATTTTTATCAGCTGCCTATGGTCTACCCTAGACCACACTTAATGTAAAAGCACCAACCGATTTTCTCAATTTGCCTGCGATGTAGGAAATGTGTAATGTTTAATTTTGACCCTATTCTGTAGGACAGCTGCAGTATATAAATTGTCACTGGGCCAAGAGCTAGTGGCTATCCAAAAATTTGATCTGTTACCTCTGTGATCAACAGAGCTCGAGATATGATCCTCAGAAAAATCGCATTTTCACGCGAGGCTTTTTAGGATATATTGGTATCGTGCACGGGCCAATATAAAAATTATTTTCCTGTATACTTTGCCTCCTTGTCAAGGGTTCAGGAAGAAGTCATATTGTCTGGTAGGAATGTATTCAACAAGCTCGCATCCACTATAAAGCAAGTAATTAGGAATCCCTAGTAATAAAATATAATTTAAAAATGCACTGTATTTTGCACTCTTTCTGCAAATTATCTGAATGTTGAGATCCATGGACTGATATTTTGCTGGCTACACAGCAATTAGCGGTGTTCATTGTAATGCTGCATGACGAGTGGTGATGTACTGCAAATAGGACTCAGTGTACACATATTACTATATATTTTGTTTGAAAATTGCATTAAAATCAACTAAATATTTAACTGCTAAAGTATCTCTAAAGTACTTCACTGAGAAGGCTGCAGGTTCTCAAATGTAGTTACTTCCTTTCTAATTGACTAAACCATATACAGATGGTGTAAGCATGTGTAGCAGTAAGAACTACAGTGACAATTTATTCTTGGTATGGTACACAATATGAGTGAATTTCTTGAGTTTTATTGCTGCATGCCTTGACTTAAGCTAGTTTCCTGAAGATTTTCTTTCTTGATGGGATTTACATAATGTGATGAATGAATCAATGAGAGACAGATTAATTTCAAAACGATGTAAATCTCTAATATCAATGTGTGTTCATTAGATCGTATCCTCTTTGAGGATACAATGAGTGTGCTAGCCTATTGAATTGCAGTGATATTATTCCCAGTTCATGTAACAGAATGAATTTTGTATGTTGTTTACAAGCTTCAATTGTTGTTTCACTTTGAAACAGATTATCTTAAACTTGCATTGTAATTCAAATTTGACATAAGATTTCTTGTGGAGTGTGGAATATGCCCCAAAACTACTTCTGAATCACCATGCGGATGACATTCAGTTTCTACCAGCATCTTTCAAACTATTTCCTGCTTCCTTTCGCCATTACACGTTTTAGCACATAGACTTTTTTATTTATAGTGTCTCATTTGATTTATTTATTGTTTTATTCCATTACATCTCCTCCCTCCTATTTCCCTTTTTCGTGCTGTCCTAGATCTTATTTCCACTTATATTTATCTTGCCCTAAACTATCTTCACTTCTCATTCTGCCTTAATCACCTACAGAATGAAACTGGCCCAGAGATTACCGAACCATCATCTCTGACTTCCTACTCTGTCTGGCACTTTCCCGTACATCTCTGTCCACCCTGCGTGATCTGTTCTTCCCTTTCAACTTTCTCTAATTTATCTCTGTCTGCTCCGTGAGAAAGGAACCAGCAGCTCTGAAAGCTAGGACACTGTTGTCACTTTGGCAGTACTAAATATTTCACCCCCTAAAGTTAAATACACTCCTGGAAATTGAAATAAGAACACCGTGAATTCATTGTCCCAGGAAGGGGAAACTTTATTGACACATTCCTGGGGTCAGATACATCACATGATCACACTGACAGAACCACAGGCACATAGACACAGGCAACAGAGCATGCACAATGTCGGCACTAGTACAGTGTATATCCACCTTTCGCAGCAATGCAGGCTGCTATTCTCCCATGGAGACGATCGTAGAGATGCTGGATGTAGTCCTGTGGAACGGCTTGCCATGCCATTTCCACCTGGCGCCTCAGTTGGACCAGCGTTCGTGCTGGACGTGCAGACCGCGTGAGACGAAGCTTCATCCAGTCCCAAACATGCTCAATGGGGGACAGATCCGGAGATCTTGCTGGCCAGGGTAGTTGACTTACACCTTCTAGAGCACGTTGGGTGGCACGGGATACATGTGGACGTGCATTGTCCTGTTGGAACAGCAAGTTCCTTTGCCGGTCTAGGAATGGTAGAACGATGGGTTCGATGACGGTTTGGATGTACCGTGCACTATTCAGTGTCCCCTCGACGATCACAGTGGTGTACGGCCAGTGTAGGAGATCGCTCCCCACACCATGATGCCGGGTGTTGGCCCTGTGTGCCTCGGTCGTATGCAGTCCTGATTGTGGCGCTCACCTGCACGGCGCCAACACACGCATACGACCATCATTGGCACCAAGGCAGAAGCGACTCTCATCGCTGAAGACGACACGTCTCCATTCGTCCCTCCATTCACGCCTGTCGCGACACCACTGGAGGCGGGCTGCACGATGTTGGGGCGTGAGCGGAAGACGGCCTAACGGCGTGCGGGACCGTAGCCCAGCTTCATGGAGACGGTCGCGAATGGTCCTCGCCGATACCCCAGGAGCAACAGTGTCCCTAATATGCTGGGAAGTGGCGGTGCGGTCCCCTACGGCACTGCGTAGGATCCTACGGTCTTGGCGTGCATCCGTGCGTCGCTGCGGTCCGGTCCCAGGTCGACGGGCACGTGCACCTTCCGCCGACCACTGGCGACAACATCGATGTACTGTGGAGACCTCACGCCCCACGTGTTGAGCAATTCGGCGGTACGTCCACCCGGCCTCCCGCATGCCCACCATACGCCCTCGCTCAAAGTCCGTCAACTGCACATACGGTTCACGTCCACGCTGTCGCGGCATGCTACCAGTGTTAAAGACTGCGATGGAGCTCCGTATGCCACGGCAAACTGGCTGACACTGACGGCGGCGGTGCACAAATGCTGCGCAGCTAGCGCCATTCGACGGCCAACACCGCGGTTCCTGGTGTGTCAGCTGTGCCGTGCGTGTGATCATTGCTTGTACAGCCCTCTCGCAGTGTCCGGAGCAAGTATGGTGGGTCTGACACACCGGTGTCAATGTGTTCTTTTTTCCATTTCCAGGAGTGTAGTAACCAACAAATTGTGTATCATAGTGCATTAGTTTTATGGATTCCACTACTCAAAGAAATAAATTAGTTTCTTGCTCATACTTCCATCAAATTATTCTAAAGAGCGGAAAAACAATTTTAGCTCAAAAATTAGTATTTTAGTTCTTTAGAAATTGATTTCACATTTTAAATCTGATTGTAGAAGGGGACATAGTATTGACAGTTGTGGTTTCATATGGATGTCTAATAGTATCACGTTCGTTTGTTAGCAGAACATTTCGATTTAACCATCAGGATTTATGTACATATTCATGAGTCCTGAGTTTTATTTGAAAACTGGACCTGGACCTGGAGAGTCTCCAACAACACCAGATGACTGTGAGACCTGGACTCTTCGAAACTGCAAGAAAACAAGACTCTTTAAGTCTACAGGAGGCTATATTATTGCAACTTCCTAACCTGAAAACTCTAAAGCATCTCATGAATATATAGTTGACATTGTTGCTAGACTTTTTAAAAAAGTAGGGTATATAAGGCCTTACAAGACCCACAAATTAAACTGTCTCCAGTATGTGTAACGGAACGTATTTGAGAAAAAATGTTCAACTTGATTTGTGAGAGTTTTTAAAGCAAAACGTTAAAAGCTGGCCTTCTTAAAAGTTTTATGGAGAAGAATGGCATACAATGCAGATCAATAAAATGATGAGATTTCAGAGAATTTTGAGCACTTTAATGCATGTAGAAGCTATTTTTCACAATATTTCAGCCCACACATTATAGTAATGACTATGAATTATGTTGCCTTGACACAACATTCATTTTCTTCTTGAACACATTTTTCAATGTCCTGAATCATCGTGAATGAAATACGCACCATATTTCAGAAAGCTGTTGCATTAGTTCGTATTTCCATTAACATCTTGTCTTCCTGGCAGTGATCCTGTTCTGAAGGAAAAATTAATAAAAGGCGTTCCGTATCACCAAGCTGCCAAGGAGGTAAAACTTTGCAGTCATTTTGGTAACTACTTCCAAAACCTATAATAACTTGTAACATTGCTGACAGTAAGGTCATCAGTTCCAAAAGTGAACTGTTAGCAAGAACTAAATGAAAAATTATCCAAGTACGCACAATTACGCAATGGTTTTCACACTCCTATCACTTTCTGTGAACCAGAAAATATTATGTCTTGGACAGATTATCCATATGGGGACATCTGTCCCCAGTTTCTGGTGCTAGAGAAAGTGTAGTGTCCACTGGCACCTCCTGGATGCTGTGATGTGGCAGTCCCACGCTGCGATGCCACACATCGCTTGTGTTGATGAGTGCAGTGTCTTAGCGGAGAGTCTCCAACAACACCAGATGACTGTGAGACCTGGACTCTTCGAAACTGCAAGAAAACAAGACTCTTTAAGTCTACAGGAGGCTATATTATTGCAACTTCCTAACCTGAAAACTCTAAAGCATCAGTAATTGCGACAACCACAATTTGATGATCAAAATAACAGAAGCATCTCAACAAGGATGATTAGCATGTATTGCACCACTTATAGTCTATTGTCCGGCTGCTGCTAATCATGGCATGAGTGTGTATGTACAACATGAACATGAATTAAACTGTACAATTTGAAGTGATGTTTACATTTTACTTTGCCTGATCATTTAACTGGCTTTGGGATTTCAGACATCAACAAATCTAAAAAAAAAAAAAAAAAGGTACTTCAGAATTTGTGGAACATTAATATATTACATACTTCTTCTTCTTCTTGTTCTTTATCGTTCATCCTAATTGCTAGCGGAGTCTGCCAATTGGATTCGACGTCTCCATTTCGTTCAGTCGTGGGCCCCATTTGGATAGAGATTTCCAGCGTCCATGTCATCGTGCAGAGTGCCCGTAGTTGTCCTGGTCGCCACTGGTGTCACTTCGCCGTCAGCTGCACTGTGTAGGCTGCCTCTGTTGGGCACACAGTACATGTCCAAGCCACCACAGACAGCTTTCTCGTATTTTCTTCTGGATCAGTGTGACCACAAAACATTTCCTGATAATGTTTGAAATGTGATCCAGTCAGGTGATGCCACCTGACCGTCTAAACATCTTAGTCTCCATCCCCAGTAATCGTCCTGACTCTTTCGTAGTTGTCCTACACTTAATGCTGGAGAGAGCAATACGACGGATGACAATCCGGTAGATCTATGGCTTCAGATGATCCTTCATCTGAGAGCTGCAGTTGACACATCTTGTTATTGACCACTCCATGCATGTTGCTTGCGTCCTAGCGCTGACCTCATCTGTAAGTTGGCAACCGCTAGAGATTGCAGAACCGGGATACTTAAATTTTTATTCTCGTGGTAGATCCTCTCCATAAACGTTGATAATCCCAACTTCTTGTGGATCCAGTGTTATGTGCCGAGTTTCTCTTCGTTGAGCCAGAGGCCATACTGCATAAGTCATTTGTTCCACTCTTATGTTTCACACTAGAGATCGAACTTGTTCTCCACAGTCAACAGGACATCGTCAGTATAGAGAATTGCCTGCATTACTTGCATGGATAGTTGTGATATGACAGCGTCCATCATAAGACTAAATAACGGCAGTGATAAGGCGAAGCCTTAATGGACTCTTACTGTAATGCTCCTGCAGCAGCTCGGGCGTAGCTCCTCGATTCAACGCGCAAAGAAATACCCTGGATTGTTATGTTCTTGAAGCACTAATCAGATTAGCTCATGCGGTATCCAGTCAAAAGCCTTTTCGCGGTCTAGAACAGTGACTTGGACAGTTTTCACTAATCTGCCTTGGTTGCTTGTGGTTTTCGATATCTCACGAAACTTTACGTCGAGTATGCATTCAAAGAACCTCATCGCATAGCTCCTACCTGACTGGGCGGTGCTTCATACAAGGAGGAAAAAGAAGTAAGCTAATTTCTTTACCAGGCAGTGACACAGGTGACAGACGCTCATGAACTAAAGTGATCAACAGTACATACTTAAATGAAGGGTAAAAGTTACCAACTTTCGTGCTGGTGGAATATAAAGTAATCAGCTTACTTGTTTCTCCTTGTGCAAGTGTTAGGTTAATGTTTCACAAATTCTGAAATGCCTTTGGTTTTAATTTTCCGGTTCAGAGCTGATGACGACTGTAAAGCAAATACCACTTATGCGGTCCAGTAAACTAAAATGCGACAAAGACTGCAAATTCTACAGTTTATTTGGTTATCAAAATTACTGATCAGATATCTTCAAATATCAAAGCATTCTCATTTTATGTTATTCTGAATTATTTCCCTGCTGTGATCTGTATTACCAGTTATACACTATAATTTGTGAATGTTGAAAGGGGCAAGAAAATATAGGGGGCGATCAAAAAATTTCCGTTCAGAGGCCGTACAGTGCATAATCGATATGCCAATCAGACAAAATCATGGTGAGCACTGAGGTAATCAATCCGTCGATGCACTAGGTTGAAGATGCCTGTTTGGTAAAACATTGTGTCCTGCTGTGTGACTAACTCTGAGGCTGCCTGCTACACGTCCTCGTTCAACAGGGATCACCTACCCTTCAAGACCTTTTCAAGACGCTAAAGGCACGGTAATCGCATTTCGTGAGATCAGGACTTTGGGGCGGTGCTCGAATATGTCTCACTTGAGTTCGTGTAGCTTCTGCATTACGATTTTACGATATGGGGACGTGCGACCAGCACGGAACTTGTTGCAACATTCCACAATGGTGGTTTTCAATAGAGATGCTGCTCCATAATCATTATTTATTCTCCAGTGTATGTCTATTGGTGTTTATACTTCAGCAGCCAAGAAAGGAATAACAGCAGACTGGTCAAGTTTGGACACATTTGGTAATAACGTTGCCATGGTTTACGTTTGCGCATTTGCAGTACGCGCGTCGAGAAGACACGAATCCCACATTAAGGCCTTGCCTAGAGCACGATGCTTACGAAGCTCCCTCGAGTCGCGCTACGATGCTTGTATACTGTAGCAACGCCCTCAAACGGGAACTTTTCATTGCCCCTCATATTTAGCGAATTCTCTGGCATGAATCAGAAGACATCTTTCATATTGTTTACATCATTTGATGTACGGTACTGATCCCCCATGGTACACAATACGGGTCACATCGCTGTTGTAGAAGCAGCGAAAATAGCATGCCTAATTTAAAAGACCGCAAAATCCCCAAGATTGGCAAAGTTCTGCAGAAGTACGAAATATAGCGCGTACTTCAATGCGATATGCTTTTAATAATTTCCACAACGAAACTCTATCTCGGAATCTGACAGAAAATCCAAAGAGATTCTGCTCATACATAAAGCACACCAGTGGCGAGACGCAATCAATACCTTCAGTGCAGTGAAGTCACTGATGACAGTGCCACTAAAGCAGCGTTATTAAACACGGTTTTCCGAAAATCTTTCATCAAGGAAGACGAGGTAAATATTCCTGAATTACAATCACGAACAACTGCCTAGATGTGAAACATAGAAGTAGATATTCTCGGTATAGCAAAGCCGTTTTCATCACTTAATAAAGGTAAGGTCTCCGATCCAAATTATATACCAGTTAGGTTCCTTTCAGAGTATGCTGATACAATAGCCCATATTTAGCAAATACATACAACCGCTCGCTCATAGAAAGATCCGTACCCAAAGACTGGAAAATTTTTCAAGTCAGGCCAATACCCAAAAAGGTAAATAGGAGTAATCCGCTGAATTACAGGCCCATATTACCAAAGTATATTTGCAGCAGGGTCTCGGAACATATACCGTGCTATGAATTACCTCTAAGGAAACGATTTGACAGCGCGGATTCAGAAAATATCGTTCTCGTGAAACACAACTAGCTCTTTATACGCATGAAGTAATGAGTGCTATCGGCAGGGGATGTCAAATTGATTCCATATTTTTAGATTTCCAGAACGCTTTCGACACTGTTCCTCCGAAGTGCCTACTAACCAAACTGCTTGTCTATGGAAATTCGCCTCATTTGTGTGACTGGATTCGTGATTTCCTGTCAGGAAGGTCACAGTTCCTAGTAATAGACGGAAAGTCCTGGAGTGAAACAGAAGCAATATCTGGCGTTCCGCATGGAAGTGTTATAAGCCCTCTATTGTCCCTGATCTACATTAACGATATAGCAGACAATCTGAGTAGCCCTCTTAGATTGTCTTGTAAAGTTATCAGATGACGAATTGAAAAATAAGATAACTGTATTGTGCGAAAAGTGGCAATTGACCCTGAACAAAGAAAAGTGTGAAGTTATTCACATGAGTACTAAAAGAAATCCGCTAAATTTCGATTACGTGATAAGTCACACAAATCTGAAGGCTGTAAATTCAACTAAATACCTAGGAGTTACAATTACAAATAACCCCTAAGTATTTAGTTGAATTTACAGCCTTACAATCACAAATCGGGGCGAAGCTGATTCCTGCACGTGGTGCCCTTGCATAGGTACTTGGAATAGATTTTCCAGTACTGAACCGAGCATCAGCATTCCAGAAGTACCATCTGCTGTACATAGTCCTTTCTTAAGGCCAAAGTTAACTATACTGACTTTTAATGTAGAGGGACTGTCATCTCCCAAACAAGAGCTTTTGGGTGAACTCTGCCAAACTAACTGCTGCGATGTTCTGTGCCTACAAGAAACCCACAGAGATGATCAAATGTGTCGCCCCAAAATACCTGGAATGAGACTTATTGCTGAAAGACCTCATAAACAATATGGAAGTGCCTTATTTTAACGACCCGACCTCCACATTATGTCTACGTCCATCTCTGAACACAGTGACACTGAAATACTCACAATAGAACTTGATAACTGCATCCTATTGTCTATCTACAAACCACATAATGTGAAATTATCTTTTGCAACCCCTGAGAATTTCAACAAACACCAAACCAAGTTTGTAGTTGGAGACTTCAACAGCCACAGTACAGTTTGGGGCTACTCACAAGATGATGACAACGGGGAAGAAGTGCTTAAGTGAAACTTCCTAGCAGATTAAAACTGTGTGCCCCACCGAGACTCGAACTCGGGACCTTTGCCTTTCGCGGGCAAGTGCTCTACCAACTGAGCTACCGAAGCACGACTCACGCCCGGTACTCACAGCTTTACTTCTGCCAGTACCTCGTCTCCTACCTTCCAAACTTTACAGAAGCTCTCCTGCGAAACTTGCAGAACTAGCACTCCTGAAAGAAAGGATATTGCGGAGACATGGCTTAGCCACAGCCTGGGGGATGTTTCCAGAATGAGATTTTCACTCTGCAGCGGAGTGTGAGCTGATATGAAACTTCCTGGCAGATTAAAACTGTGTGCCCCACCGAGACTCGAACTCGGGACCTTTGCCTTTCGCGGGCAAGTGCTCTACCAACTGAGCTACCGAAGCACGACTCACGCCGGGTACTCACAGCTTTACTTCTGCCAGTACCTCGTCTCCTACCTTCCAAACTTTACAGAAGCTCTCCTGCGAAACTTGCAGAACTAGCACTCCTGAAAGAAAGGATATTGCGGAGACATGGCTTAGCCACAGCCTGGGATATGTTTCCAGAATGAGGTTTTCACTTTGCAGCGGAGTGTGCGCTGATATGAAACTTCCTGGCAGATTAAAACTGTGTGCCCGACCGAGACTCGAACTCGGGACCTTTGCCTTTCGCGGGCAAGTGCTCTACCAACTGAGCTACCGAAGCACGACTCACGCCCGGTACTCACAGCTTTACTTCTGCCAGTACCTCGTCTCCTACCTTCCAAACTTTACAGAAGCTCTCCTGCGAAACTTGCAGAACTAGCACTCCTGGCAGAAGTAAAGCTGTGAGTACCGGGCGTGAGTCGTGCTTCGGTAGCTCAGTTGGTAGAGCACTTGCCCGCGAAAGGCAAAGGTCCCGAGTTCGAGTCTCGGTCGGGCACACAGTTTTAATCTGCCAGGAAGTTTCATATCAGCGCACACTCCGCTGCAGAGTGAAAATCTCATTCAAGTGCTGAAGTGGTCTGGCACCTTCCAACTAACTCTCATCCTCGATAGTAAACTCCCCGCACCTTTCAACAGTGGACGTTGGAAACGTGGATATAACCCAGATCTAATATTCACAAGTGAGCAAATAGGCCAACAATGTGTTAAGACAGTTTGCCACCCTGTACCCAATTCTCAACACCGCCCTGTGATGTGCCAAGTTACTGCAGTATCGCAACCGAGAATCATTCCATTCCGCAGAAAATACAACTTCGTAAGGCTAACTGGGAGTTTTTTAGTGCCATCCCGGATAAAATTGTAACTGATCTTCAGGCAACAGCAGAAAACTAGGATAAGTTTGTGGATGGAGTGAAGAAGGTACCACGGTCATCTACGCCACGGGCCTGCAGAACACAACACCTCTACGGATTAACAGCCCAGTCGGCAGCTCTAATGAATAAATACCTGTCGCTGAATAAGAGCCATTCAATGAGCAAACTATCTTGGCTGGTCAAGAATTAATGTCTTCCTTAGCAGAAAACAAAAGAGAAAGATGGATTAAACTTATGGAGGAAACAGATCTTTCAATTAGCAGCCAGAAGGCCTGGAAACTGCTGAGAAAACTAAATAATGATCCAACTAAACATGCCAATCACGCTAACATCACTCCAAATGAAATTGCTACACAGATTCTTGAGAATGCTAAACCAAGATCTCCTATCAAAAATCAAACTTCAAATTAGAGTTTAAGGAATAATCTCAGAATAATAACCTGACTAGACCATTCAACCTAGGTGAATTAGAAGAAGCCATTCAAAAATGCAAAAATGGCAAGGCAGCAGGATTAGACGACATTTGTGTAGAGAAAATTAAACATTTTGGCACCGCAACCAAAGACTGGCTCTTTAACCTATATCACCACTGTCTGGCGTTTTTCAAGATCCTGAAATAATGGCGCAAGGCACGCGTGATTGCGATACTAAAACCTGGAAAGTCACCAACTGATCCGAAGAACTACAGGCCAATATCTCTCCTTTGCCATCTCTATAAGATCCTAGAGAGAATGATTCTTCACCGCTTAACTGCGGTAGTTGATCCACTTCTTATTTCGCAGCAAGCTGGCTTTAGACTAGGCAAGAATTGCACCTCACAAGTCCTTTATCTTTCTCAGTTCATAGAAGATGGCTTTGAGCAGAGAAGGATAACACGTGTAGCTTTTGTTGACCTTTCGGCCTTTGACACCGTAAACCACAGAGTGTTACTGCACAAAATCAACAACCTGACTAACGACTACGCGTTGATGAGGATAATTGCAACACTCCTACAGAATCGACGTTTTTCTGTGGACTTCCGAGGAAAACACAGCCGATGGAGAACTCGAAAGAACGGTATCCCCCAAGAAAGTGTACTTTCACCTATTTTATTTAATGTGTGCAATAACGATCAACCACAGCCTCAAGGATGCAAAAGTTTCATGTATGCTGATGACGTTGCTCTTGCTGCCCAGGGAGAATCGGTTTGATGATGTAGAGATAATGCTTACACGCGGTCTACAACAGCTTGGTACTTACTATGAAAAGAATCAACTCGCACCCAATCCTAAGAAAACGCAAGTGTGTTCATTCCATCTGAAACATAAACAAGCCGACAGGAAACTGGAAATATTCTGGAATGAAGTTGCACTAGAATGTTGTTCCCACCCAGGTATTTGGGTGTCACTCTCGACCGTACACTGACCTACAAGGAACACTGTCTGAAGCTGAAACAGAAAGTATCCTCTAGAAACTGCCTTCTTCGGAAACTGACGGGATCGAACTGGGGTACACAGCCACAAATATTAAGAACAACAGCTCTTGCCTTATGCTATTCTACAGGAGAGTATGCTAGTCCAGTGTGGTACAATTCAGTACATGCAAAGCGGGTTGATGTAGCCTTAAATGACAGCTGTAGGATTGTTACAGGCTGCCTACGGCCAACCCCCACGGACAAAGTTCAATGTCTCGCTGGGATTGCTCCATGTGATATCAGAAGAGAGGATGCCGCTAACATCGAGAGGCATAAATCAAATACAGTGACCTCACATCCAATCTTTGGGCACCAACCTGCCAAGCCAAGACTGAAGTCCAGGAAGAGTTTCCTAACAACTTCACAGCCCTTAAAAGGATCAGCTGCGGCTACCCGACTCACCAAGTGGAAAGAAAGATGCCAACACCTGTCAAACTGGATGACACCACAAGAATCCCTGCCACCTGGACACATAGCGAAGTGGGTCATCTGGAAGTCCTTGAACAGACTACGGACTGAAGAAGCAAGATCGAGGGACAATCTCCTTAAATGGAACTTCCAACTGCCAAATGCCAACACAACACTGTGCGAATGCGCTGAACTGCAGACAACCCGACATCTCTTCAAATGTAACTCATGCCCAACCAGCTGTAGCATGAAGGACTTAACGTCTACAGCACCCAATGCTATCAAAGTTGCCTAATTCTGGGTGAATACTGTATGTATTGTATATGTGTTCATTTTAGTGTACCTCTGACATGAATGAAGAAGATTACAAAGAGCCCAAATTGGAACGATCGCATGGATAATATTGTGGGTAGAGCAAACCTAAGACTGCGATTCATTGGCAGAACTCTTAGAATGTGCAACAGGTCTACGAAAGAGACTGCTTACACCACGCCTACCCGTCCTATTCTCGAGTATTGCTGTGCGGTGTGGGATCCACATCAGGTGGGACTGACGGATGGCATCGAAAACGTTCAAAGAAGGGCAGCTCGTTTTGCATTATCGTGAAATAGGGGAGATAGTGCCACAGACATGATACGTGAATTGGAGTGGCAATCATTAAAACAAAGGCGTTTTTCGTTGTGACGGGATCTTCTCATGAAATTTCAATCACCAGTTTTCTCCTCCGGTTGCGAAAACATTCTGTTGGCACCCACCTATATAGAGAGAAATGATCACGATGAAATAAGAGAAACCAGGGCTCGCACAGAAAGTGTAGATGTAGATTGGGATCCTCATTCAGAAGCAGCAGGTGCCTGGTTCATATACTCAAGCTGATTGCTGTTCAACACATGATGAAGACTAGAATTTGCACGCGAATACTTCTACCAAAACTGGCACATGTACCACGGGGAGAAATTACAGGTGGCTTTTTCAGATGAATAACGCTTTCTGCTGCAGCTGGTAGTTTTCCATTGACGTGTAGGGAGTTTTATGATCTGGGGAATGTTTTTGTGGTGTTCCCTGAGTGATCTCGCCATTGTGGAAAGCACAATGAATCAACACAAGGATCGAGCTACCCTTGATAACTATGTACGCCCCTAGATGCAGTTCATTTCCCCATGGCACGCTGACATCTACCAGCAGGACAATGCAAAGTGCCACGCAGCTCGCAGTGTGCGTGCCTGGTCCGAAGAGCACCAGGATGACTTTATTGCACGTCCCTAGTCACCAAAATCACTGGATTTAAACGCATACTTTGGTATGTGAAACTGGTAGAATATTTTCATCAGATTCTCTGCCCTAGAACTGTACAGAAATTCTTGATAAGTTTGTAATTTTGTATGTCAATGGATATATTGAAACGAATTCAAATGTTTGCAAAATACGTGTCTAATCAGGGGCAGCAGTGGATATACTGAAATGTCTAATCATAGGCAGCAGTTTGAAATGGGGCAGTTAAATGTGATGATATTACTACATATTGTTCTCTGAAATGTATTTTTAACTCTACGCATTGGCCCGCAAACAAAATACGCTATGCCACACAAGTCATGTGGCCATAGATATTTTGGGGTGGGTCGCAAGTATTTACTTATATATCGAATATCGATGGCGTTAGTTCTAAGTACAATGTCCAGCTGAGCTTAAACTGTAATGTTGCGTATGGATTTTGACGTTTGTTGCATACCACCTTCATGGTGTTGCAATTTTTCTGGCAGTTTTTCTTTCCCTTCTTTGTACGTGCACACGAAATATATACCATTAAAGTCGCTGAATATTTTTTTACATTGAATTTTAATTGGGAAAGGTGCTTCTCACAGTTTCTTCTTATGATACTAGCACATTAAAAACCACAAGAATAAGCCAGTTATTTTTAAAAAGTCATTTTGTTATTGCCCTATGTAATTGAAACGCTTGCGCACATCATTGATCTCTTAACTCAATAGTCTTTGCGTATCATCGGCCAATATATGTGCACATCGTTGACTTATATAATAGAAAACTATATGCATATCATTGTTCATGTAAGTGGACACTGCCTGCATACCATTGTCCAGTATAAGTCGAAGGGATGTGCATGTGATTGGACTGTGTAATTGGATGGTACATATACATCAGTGGCCTGTGTAATTGTATGACATGTGCACATCATTACGTTGTGTAAATGAAATGTATATGCAGATCACTGGTCTGTGTGAATGGATTGTACATGTACATCATTAATCTCTGTAAGTGGATACTACAAGTACAACATCTGTCTGTGTAATTGGATGGAATGTATACTAGAGTCCTGCATGACCGAGTGAGCGAGCACAAAACGCGAGATGGTGCGATAACACCCTAACTGGGTAGGCTGCCCGCACTAGTTCTTGTGACCGAGAGTTGATGCTGTGACCGAATACGTAGCACGTAACTTCAAACACATTACACGTTTCATTATCCGTGTGAGACTGCAGCCAGTGCGGGCTTCTCATTTGTGGTGTGTCTCTGTAATCATACAGCGCGAGGAAGCCAGTGCAGTAAGATGTAAGACTGAAACCAATGTGTACACATTGAAGAAACGGGAAGGTCTAAAAAGCCAGGTATGGAGTACATTTCTGTTCGTTTTAGACGAAAACAGTGCGTCTACAGGGTAGGTATCGTTCATAAACTGCTCCACAGTATTGTGTTTCCAGTTGGAAACCACTCATTTAAAGAGACACAGTTGCAACAGACCTCACAAAGATAAAGCTCCTTCAGTGATACCTGCAGTAATAAAAAATAGTATTACAGCAAAGTGAAAGTTTGTTGCAAATTGTGCTAAAGATATGTGACTTTTTAATGCTTTTTCCGGTGAAGGTTTCAGAGAACTAGGCCAAGAATTAATACATCTAGGTGCGCATTATGGAGAAGTTAACGTGGCAGATGTCATGCCACATCCCTCTACTATAAGCAGACATGTCAGAGAACAAGCTGATGCTGTACGAAACAGCATAATGCCTTCTGTTATTGCGGAAGTTATTAATAAAACATGTGTTGCGACAGTTGATATGTGGACTGATTCGCATAAACAGGTGCTTGACGCTTACAACACATTACATTAACACAGATTGGTCTCTTGTGAACAACATTTTATTTACATCAAAAGTCCAGGACGTTAAGAAGACTGGAGTAAATATTACGAAAGAAATTGAAGACAGGATGGATGATTGGGACGTTTCGCCGGACATGTTGCACAGTTTTGTTTTTGTCTTCGACCAGGGTGCCAATGTAATAAAGTGTTTGGAAAATCACGAAAGGATCCCTTGTGTTGCTCATTGTATAAACACAGCACTTAGCCATACATTCGATTAAGATAACTTCTTGTTAAATCACGCCCCAAACATCGCATCAACAATAAATACTGCAAAATGCATTGTAAGGTACATTAAGAAAAATGGCCTCTGCTCGTCTTTGAAATCATCGTTGAAACAAGACGTCTGCATACGCTGGAACAGCTTGTACACTATGCTGGAATACTTACATACTCGGTATAACGAAGTCGCTGCTTTGCTAAGGGAAAAGGACTCCGCTTAGAGATTGCAAGGATATGATAATCAGCTTTCAGGGAAAACTGTGCACTGTCTGAGACCCTTTAAAGAGGCCACAGATGAATTAGAAGGCGAAAAAGAACCGGCAATTCAGTTAGTTGTTCTTTGGTTTCACAAACTGAAACCAATTTGCAGTGACAATGACACTGACTGACAGGTGAGTAATTACTGCAGTTAAAAGCACTGTTTCATTATGATACGCGAAAGATCTATAATTAACTAATGTGATTGATGTGTACTAACAGATATGTATTTTTTAACAGGAGGTACAGAGGATTAAAACTCGAGCTTTGACTTTCGTTTGTGAGAAGATTGTGATCACTTCCAGACATAAAATATCTACGTTTCTTTGGCCGTCTTTCCGTGATCTTAATATGCTTGAAATAAATGAAAACCAGGAAATTCTTAGGAATGTGCGACAAATGTGTACTACTTACGCAGGAACAACTTGCAATCATTAAAAATGGCTCTGAGCACTATGGGACTTAACATCTGTAGTCATCAGTCCCCTAGAACTTAGAACTACTTAAACCTAACTAACCTAAGGACATCACACACATCCATGACCGAGGCAGGATTCGAACCTGCGACCGTAGCAGTCGCGCGGTTCCGGACTGAGCGCCTAGAACCGCGAGACCACCGCGGCCGGCTGCAATCATTAACATAATCGTTTTTGCATAGTTAATGGATACTGTATTATAGAGAAACGGGAATGTTATAATTCGTATAATATTTCATTAACGTAAAGCACCTCGTTTCTACGGGAACGTTTCGATGATTTGCACATCAGTTCTGTATTACTTGTCTGTTTTGTTTATTATCACAGATCCTTCAAGAACTATGTCATCACCACCCAGAAAGAGAGATCGTTTCAAGGAATGGAGGAAGAACAGATCATGCACAGCAGATGAAGTAGATCTCTACATTTTAAGGCACCCCGGAGGTGATGACGACATCTTAAAGTGGTGGAGCAGACATGAAACAGATCTGCCAGGCTGCAATTGCAAGACGTATTTTACGTATCCCAGCAACAAGCGCACCCAGTGAAAGATGCTTTAGTAAAGCCGGCATGTTACTAAGAATTCCCCGCAGACAATTAAATCCGGAACGCGTTAGTGATTTACTGCTGATCAACAATAACTATAATTTTGTTTCTGTTGCTAACAAGTGAAAAGTATGACAAGTTACGTCTGTAAATGTTTAATGTTCTTTGTATTCTTTCTTTATGAACTTATTTGTCTTCTAAATTACAGGGACAGCACTTATTTAATATTTCCTGTTAATGAAAATAAAAAATATATCTTCTGTTTGGAAATGAGACTCGTCTTCTATCCGCGATTGCACTGAATTATCATTTTACTTTCCAAGTGCTTTATGAATGTAGCTGTGTCACGCACCCGTTTTTGGAAACGTTAGTTTTGTATTAAAAGAAAGAGAGACAGAGATAGATACATTGTGTGTGTGTGTGTGTGTGTGTGTGTGTGTGGGAGAGCGAGAGAGGCTTTGGGTTTGTACAGTACAGTGCAGCGAGCCGGGGCGAGGCGAGGTGAACGTCAGCGTTGACCGGTCACGCTCGGTTATCCGCGTGTCCGGAATCCGGACAACAGACATGGGGCGAGTACGTGGCCGAGCCGAGTCGAGTGGGGCCGGACACGAGAAGCTCGGTCCCCCCGTCAACAGGCGAGCCGTGACCGGTCAAACATTGAGCGTTGCAGCACTCTAAGGTGTACATAATTACATTACGTAAATGAGACACGTGTGCAGACCATGGCATGTGTAAATGGATTGTAGGTGTACATCATTGGTCTGTGTAATTGGATTCTACATGTAAAACATTAGTCTGTGTAATTGGATGGTCAGTGTATATCACAGTACTGTGTAAATGGAATGTACATCCACATCATTTGCCTGTGCAATTGCTTGTTATGTATACATCATTATCATTGTAAGTAGGCTGTTGAGGTTTTTATGTTGGTAACGTCACGTTGCGCTCTGTATGAAAATCACTGGCTATGCTGTGTGCAGTCTGTGGCTGGTTGGCATTGTTGGAATATTCGCTGTTGTAGTGTTGGGCAGTTGGATGTGAACAGCGCGTAGCGTTGCGCAGTTGGAGGTAAGCCGCCAGCAGTGGTGGATGTGGGAAGAGAGATGGCAGAGTTTTGAGAGCGGACGATATGGAAGTGTGTCCGTCAGAAAAAACCAGAAAAACAAAATATGTAAGGCTGGATGGCATGAACTTATATATATATATATATATATATATATATATATATATATATATATATATATATATATATATATATAATTACTTTTGAACACTATTAAGGTAAATACTGTAGTGTTGGCAGAAGTGCCAACACCGTGTTAGTAGTGGAGGCCGAAATGCACTATGGGACTCAACTGCTGAGGTCATAACTCCCCTAGAGCTTAGAACTACTTAAACCTAACTAACCTAAGGACAACACACACATCCATGCCCGAGGCAGGATTCGAACCTGCGACCGTAGCGGTCGCGCGGTTCCAGACTGTAGCGCCAGAACCGCTCGGCCACCAGCGGCCGGCCGCGCGTTTTAGCTCACGCAGGCTGGCGTGAGGAGGGAGGAACTATACTGACCTGCGGTCTGTAACATGACAAGGAATTAGAATTCAGAAAGCGGAAGTAATTAGTTTGATACTTAACTTCAATCCATTAATGATGAACGTCGCTCTTGACCGTACATGATTCACAATATTGTCTGTTCAGAATTCATTCTAATTACTGAATATGGCGCCTTGCTAGGTCGTAGCAAATGACGTAGCTGAAGGCTATGCTAAACTGTTGTTTCTGCAAACGAGAGCGTATGTAGTCAGTGAACCATCGCTAGCAAAGTCGGCTGTACAACTGAGGCGAGTGCTGGGAGTCTCTCTACACTAGACATGCCGTGTGGCGGCGCTCGGTCTGCACTCACTGATAGTGGCGACACGCGGCTCCGACGTATACTAACGGACCGCGGCCGATTTAAAGGCTACTACCTAGCAAGTGTGGCGTCTGACGGTGACACCACAAATACATTGTTTGTTCTCTATCAAAATCTTTCATTTGCTATGCCTATCAGTAGTTAGTGCCTTCAGTAGTTAGAATCCTTTAATTAGCTGGCAGTATTGGCACTCACTGTAGTGCAGTAGTACGAGTAAAGAATTTTTTTGTGAGGTAAGTGACTCATGAAAGGTATAGGTTATTGTTAGTCATGGCCATTCTTTTGTGGGGATTATTGAAAGTCAGATTGCGTTGCGCTAAAAATATGGTGTGTCAGTTTAGTGATGATCAGAATAAGTAAAAAGAGAAATGTCTGAGTACATTCAGTTT